>NC_059111.1:109011571-110450946 GCF_020740685.1 Jaculus jaculus | reverse complement strand
ATATATCCTAAGGACTCATCTCATTTCCTTAGAAGTACGTGCTCTACCATGTTTATTGCTGTTCAATTCACAATAGCTGGGAAATGGAACCAGTCTAGATGTCCCTCAACTGATGAATGGATGATGAAGATGTGGCACGTTTATACAATGGAGTTCTACTCAGTGGTAAAGAAAAATGAAGTTATGAAATTTACAGGAAGATGGATGGATCTGGAAAGGATTATACTAAGTGAGGTAACCCAGGCCCAGAAAGCCAAGTGTTGCATGTTCTCTCTCATATGTGGATCCTACCTAGAGCTTATTGGGCTTCTGTGTTAGAAGGAAAAAAAAAAACCCAATAGCAGAGGTCAGTAAGCTAGAAACGAGATAGAAAGGGAAGGGAAAGGAAGGGAGGGGGGTACTTAATAGGATTTATTGTATATATGTAAGTAGAAGAATAGATTAATGGGGGTGCAAAGGCCTAAAGTGAGGTCCAGGGAAGAGATTGAGTAAAGGAACGGTGGAGGGAGGGCTAATCAAAATCTAAGAGGATATAAATAAAATATATGTAATCCCATTTTTTTGGACAACGGAACGCTCAGGAGCTGTAGATTGTTGCTAGAAAATTTTCAGTGCCAGGGATGGGATACGTTCCAGTGAGTTGTTGGCCAGGGAGGTCCCTGATGCCTCCAAAACATTATAGGCCATTTCTGAGGCTCTTGGTTACCCACCAGGAATAGATGGTAAGACCCTATTGCTGAAGACTCCATATACTTGGGCTGCAAGGCCACTGAGAAATCTTGCTGGAACTGAGCTGATAACCTCCTCCATGTAGACCAGCTGACAGAAAGCTAGAAGAAGCCATTCTACATGCAGTTCAATGGGAGAAAGAGAAATCACCAGTGTAGATACTCAACAGTGGACACTGCGAGCCTTATATTTGGCCAGCCAGGCCAAATGAGCCAACAGGTGCAATAGTGGCACATCCGTTATGGGGGAAACCAACTGCCCTCTAATTGGACTGGAGGCCTGCTCCATGGGAAGGAATACATCCCTGATACTGAAAACTTAAAACAGGGGTAATCATGAGCCTTAGGGGTGTAACATCTGCTGTTGTCTGGCTACATATATATACTATGCTTATCAAACTGCCCAGTAAGCACTTCTGCTAATGTGACCTTGGCACGACTCCGAAGGTATCATGATGCTGGAAAGAAGTGACTGGAGTACTGAGTAATATCTTGATCACACCTTCTAAGGGTCAGGGTCTAATGTGGAAGAGGTGGTGGAAAAAATGTAAGAGCCAAAGGAAGGGCTCTTACATGCTCCCTCCAGACACAAAATGGCCTGGATATCCATGATCTCATAGTGCCTGACACTACCTACCCAAAACCATCATAAGAGGAGGGAAAGATCATGACATCAAAATAAAAGAGAGACTTACTGTGATGGGGAGGGGATATGATGGAGAATGGAATTTCAAAGGGGTAAACGGGGAGATGGAGGGTATTACCATGGGATATTTTTTAGGAGGTAAAAGATCAAGGCATCAAAATAAGAGAGACTGAATGAGAGGGGAAGGGGATATGATGGAGAGTAGAATTTCAAAGGGGAACTTGGGGAGGACGGAGGGAATTATGGGTTATTGTCTACAATTGTGGAAATGGTCCATTAAAAACATAAATTAGGGCTGGAGAGATGGCTTAGCGATTAAGCGCTTGCCTGTGAAGCCTAAGGACCCTGGTTCGAGGCTCAGTTCCCCAGGTCCCACGTTAGCCAGATGCACAAGGGGGCGCATGCGTCTGGAGTTCGTTTGCAGAGGCTGGAAGCCCTGGCGCACCCATTCTCTCTGTCTCCCTCTATCTGTCTTACTCTCTGTGTCTGTCACTCTCAAATAAATAAAAATTTAAAAAATTATTAAAAAAAACATAAAAAAAAGAGAAAGGCCATTTGCCATATCTACTAGGTCATCAACCATGAGACCATCTTTAGCCCAAGGAAATGGTGAGTCCACCTCTGTCTGTTTGTCTTCTTAAAATACCTGGGAGAGACAGACCAGCCTCCCTTGTCTTGTCCTCGGAAGACAGCCCTGGCAGCCTCTGGCCAAAAACAATTGCTCAAGGATGTGTGATGTCCCTGCACTTCCCACCATCCATGCGTTCTCAAACTTCCTGACTTTCCTGCTGAGGACTGTCTCCTGGACAATCTTTTTTTTTTTTAATTTTTTATTTATTTATTTATTTGAGAGCGACAGACACAGAGAGAAAGACAGTTAGAGGGAGAGAGAGAGAATGGGCGCGCCAGGGCTTCCAGCCACTGCAAGCGAACTCCAGACGCGTGCACCCCCTTGTGCATCTGGCCAACGTGGGACCTGGGGAACCGAGCCTCGAACCGGGGTCCTTAGGCTTCACAGGCAAGTGCTTAACCACTAAGCCATCTCTCCAGCCCTCCTGGACAATCTTAATAAACTTTTAGATCCATAAAGCTGTCTGTTTTGGTCCTCTACTGTAAAACAGAGATGGAGGGACCCCAAAACTGATTGCTCCACTCCTCCTCTTTTCGCCATACTTTTTGCTGGGGCTTTTTGTGTGTGTGTGTGGCAGGGTCTCACTCTAGTTCAGGCTGACCTAGAATTCACTATGTAGTCTCAGGGTGGCTTCAAACTCATGGCAGGCAATCCTCCTACCTCCACCTCCCAAGTGCTGGAATTAAGACATGTGCCACTGTGCCCAGCCAAACATTCTCTTTTCCATGATTAGACAAGGAAAATAAAATCTGGGCAAACAACTCACTGGAAGGTATTTCATCCCTGGCACTGAAATTTTTCTAGTAACAATTGATAGCTTCTGAGTGTTACATTGTCCGAAAATGTAGGTTTCCATATAATTTATTTATATCCTCTTAGATTTTGATTAGCCCTCCCTCCATCTTTCCTTTACTTAATCTCTTCCCCTGACCTCACTTGGGCCTTTTCACCCCCATTAATCTGATCTTCTACTTACACATATACAATACCATCCTATTAAGTACCCCCTTCCCTTTTTATTCCCTTCACATCCCCTTTCTAGCTTACTGGACTTTGCTACTGAGTTTTCTTCCTACTCACACAGAAGTCCAATCATCTGTATCTAGGATTCACATATGAGAGAGAACATATGACACTTGGCTTTCTGGGCCTGGGTTACCTCACTAAGTATGACCCTTTCCAGATCCATCCATTTTCCTGCAAATGTTATAATTTATTTTTTTACTTTAAATATATTTTATTTATTAATTTATTTAGAGAAAGAGGCAGATAGACAAAGAGAATGAGCGTTCCAGGGCCTCTACTCACTGCAAATGAACTCCAAACACTTGTGCTACCTTATGCATATGGCTTCATAATTTAATTTTTATTTAATGCTGAGTAGAACTCCATTGTGTAAATGTGCCACATCTTCATTATTTATTCACTCATAAGTTGAGGGACATCTAGGCTGGTTCTATGTCCTAGCTGTTATGAATAGAGCAGCAATAAACATGGTTGACCAAGTATCTCTAAGGTAGTGAGATGGCTCCTTAGGATATTTGCCTAGGAGTGGTATAGCTGGGTCACATGGTAGAGCTGTTTTTAGCTGTATCAGGAACCTCCACACTGATTTCCACAATGGCTAGACCAGATTGCATTCCCACCAACAGTGTAGAAGGGTTCTTCTTTTTCTGCATCCTCACCAGCATTTATGATCATTTATTTTCATGATGGTAGCCAATCTGACAAAAGTGAGATGGAATCCCAACATAGTTTTAATCTGCATTTCCCTGATGGCTAACTATGTAGACCACTTTTTAAAAAGATGTTTATATTCCATCTGTATTTCTTCTTTTGAGAACTTTCTACTTAGTTCCATAGCCCATTTTTTAATTGGCTTGTTTGATTTCTTATTAGTTTTTGAGTTCTTTGTATATTCTAGATATTAATCATCTGTCAGATGTATAGCTGGCAAAGATTTTCTCCCATTATGTAGGTTGCCTCTTTGCTCTATTCACAGTGTCCTTTGCTGTGCAAAAGCTTTGTAATTTCATGAGATTCCAGCAATTGATCTGTGTTTTTATTTCCTGAACAGTTGGGGTTATATTCAGAAAGTCTTTGCCAAAACCAATAAGTTGAAGGGTTTCCCCTACTTTTTCCTCTAGCAGTTTCAGAGTTTCAGGTAGGATATTAAAGTCTTTGATGCATTTGGACTTAATTCTTGTTTATGGAGAGAGATAAGGATCTATTTTTATCCTTCTATAGTTATATATCCACTTTTCTCAGCACCATTTCCTGAAGAGGCTGTCTTCATTGAGTATTTTGGCATTTTTGTCAAAGATTAGGTGGCTATAGCTACCCGGACTTAATGTGGGTCCTCTATTCTGTTCCATTGATCTACATGTATGTTTTTGTGCCAGTACCATGCTCTTTTTGTTACTATGGCTCTGTAATACAGGTTAAAATCAGGTATGGTGATACCATCAGCCTTATTTTTGTTGCTCAAAATTGTTTTAGTCATCTGAGGTTTTTTTGTGCCTCCAAATGAATTTTTGGATTGTATTTTCTATTTCTGTGAAGACTGCCATTGGAATATTTAAAAATATTTATTTTTATTTTTATTTATTTATTTTTTTGACACACACACAGAGAGAGAGAGAGAGAGAGAGAGAGAGAGAGAGAATGGGTGTGCCAGGGTCTCCAACCACTGCAAATGAACTTGAGACACTTGTGTCACTTTGTGCATCTGGCTTACTTGGGTCCTGGGGAATTGCACCTGGGTCCTTTTCCTTTGCAGGCAAATGCCTTAACCACTAAACCATCCCTCCAGCCCTGCCACTGGATTTTTTAAAAATTTTTTATTTATTTTATTTTATTTTTTTGGTTTTTCGAGGTAGGGTCTCTGGTCCAGGACCTGGAATTAACTCTGTAGTCTCAGGGTGGCCTTGAACTCGTGGCAATCCTCCTACCTTTGCCTCCTGAGTTCTGGGATTAAAGGCGTGCGCCACCACACCCGGCTTGGAATTGTTTTTTTTTTTTTGTTGTTGTTGTTGTTTTTTTTTTTTTTTTGGTTTTCTAAGGTAGGGTCTCACTATAGCTCAGGCTGACCTGGAATTCACTATTTATTCTCAGGGTGGCCTCCAACTCTCAGCGATCCTCCTACCTCTGCCTCCTGAGTGCTGGGATTAAAGGCATGTGCCACCACGTCCGGCTTGGAATTGTTTTTAAAAGGTCATTCTGTTTATTTGTTTATTTGAGAGCAACAGACAGAGAGAGAAAGAGGCAAATAGAGAGAGAATAGGCTCGCCAGGGCCTCCAGCCACTGCAAATGAACTCCAGATGCATGCGCCACCTTGCACATCTAGCTTATGTGGGTCCTGGGGAATTGAGCCTTGAACTGAAGTCTTCACAGGTAAGCGCTTAACCACTAAGCCATCTCTCCAGCCCAGCCATTGGAATTTTGATGGGGATTTCATTAAATGTGTAGAGTGAAGCCAGGTGTGGTGGCACATGCCTTTAATCCCAACACTTGAGAGGCAGAGCTAGGAGGATCACCGTGAGTTTGAGGCCACCCTGAGATTACATAGTTAATTCCAGGTCAGCCTGGGCCAGAGTGAGATCCTACCTCAAAAAGCCAAAAAAAAAAAAAAAAAAAAAAAAGCGCCAGGCGTGGTGGCACACGCCTTTAATCCTAGCGCACGGGAGGCAGAGGTAGGAGGATTGCTGTGAATTCTAGCCTACCCTAAGACTACCTAGTGAATTTCAAGTCAGCCTGAGCTAGAGTGAGACCCTACCTCAAAAAAAAAAAAAAAAAAGTGTAGATTGCTTCTGTTAAGATTGTCATTTCCACAGTATTGATTCTTCCAATCCAAGAACAAGGGATGTCTTCTTTCCATTTCCTAGTGTCTTCAGCAATTTCTCACTTGAGTGTTTTAAAGTTTTCAGCGAATGGCCTTTCTTTGGCTGGAGCCAGGAGTGGGAAGGAAGAGAAGCTTTTAGGTAGATGAGTTACCCTACCTGGCTATCAGAGGTTCGCTCCGGTCACCTGTGAGTTTTGAGAGTCCAAGTTAGTTGCAATTTTCATGCAATTCACCATGGAGGGAGAGAGAAGGAAAGAGAGAAAGCAGGGGTGGTGATAGAAATCAGAAACTCTTCAGGATTTAGGTTTTGGCCTGGGATGAGCTGCTGCCATCCTCATATCCCTGAGTTTGTTCAAGTTTTGGCACTGTATGTTATAAAAAGAAACAAGTAGGAATCTCTCTGACAAACAGATTAGACTTTATTGGAGGTGAGTTCTGAACACTTCTCAGGGTTCCCTGACCGGGAATCAAACCCTGGCCATGATGGTGAGAGCGCTGAATCCTACCACTAGACACAGGTGAAATACAGTCTTTTCCTTGCTTATTAACAGAAGGGTGTGGTGGCACATACCTGAATCCCAGCACTTGGGAGGCAGAAGTAGGAGAATAACCATGAGTTTGAGGCCACCCTGAGGCTACATAGTGAATTCTAGGTTAGCCTGGGCTAGAGTGAGACCATACATTGAAAAAAAAAAAAGTAGAGAGGACGTTTGCTAAATATCAATGAAAACAGCATGGTGAAGGGTGCTGGAGAGATGGCTTAGTGGTTAAAGCACTTGCTGGCAAGGCCAAATGGCCCATGTTCAGTACTCTAGTTCCCTTGTAAAGCCAGATGCACAAGGTGGCACATGCATCTGGCGTTTGTTGGCAGTGGCTTGAGGCCCTGGCATGCCCATTCTCTCTTTTTCCCTCTCTCACTCATATATAAATAAGTAAACATAAAATATTTTTTTAAAAAGCAACCTGAAGTATGAAGAAGTTAACCTCACAGGGGCAGCAACATCTAGGTAAATGACAGTTCATGCTTTCTGAGCATTAGAATTCCAATGTGTCTTCTGTCATCTATCTGTCTGTCTATCCTCTATCTATTCACCTATTATCTATCACCTGTCTAAATGTATCATTTCTATCTCTGTCAAGACAATATGGGAATTGTGTCTTTGTTCTTAGGTGGCCAATATCTCAGGAAATAGGGTGCTGGACACTCACAGTCACACAGATGATGACTTTCACAGTCTGTAAAGGGTACAATTTAGGAATATTTTATTAGAGTTTACGGAACTAAAGTAAAGGAAGGTAGGAAGAGCTCTTGCCAAGGAGGGGGTTCTCAGAAATGGGAAAGCCCACCTGGACACCCTGATTTGGGTCTCTTATGGCAATTTACTGGATGGGGGCTGAGTTGGTCAGTCCAGGTGTGGGTTAGTCTTGGCATAGTCTTCAGAGCTGTTCTGGACTCAACTGCAGGGGACCTTAGCCTCTGGCAGATGTACCTTTCTCAGGTCCTCATCATGTGTGTCTACCAGAATGCTCTAACTCTCAGTTACACCTTCATCTTCTGTTCCATCCTCTCTAGATTTTCCCTTCCAGTGGCTATTTGGGCACCTTTCTCTTCTGCCTCTCCACTGCATTGGTCTTTGTTCAGTTCAAGTCTCTATAACAACCCCTGGTATAGCTTCTCTCTGAAGGAAAGAGGCTTATTCATCTCATGCCATTCTGAAGATCCAGGTTAAGGGAACGGGCCCCATCTTAGCTTTGGTGAGGGTCTCATGAGAGTATAATCCAGAGGGGATGATCATGTGACCAGTTTGGAAGCCAGAGAGCAATTGAGGGGCTAGGCTTGGCCTTCATAATAGGTGGTCTGGCAGGAGGTAACTAGGGTCCCAAAGCCTTGTCTTTTTCCTTCTGCCTTCCATTGTCCCTCAGCTCGGCCCTCTTCAAGGTCTTCTTATCCATCTGTATCACATTAATGAGGTCAAGCCTTGCACATATGAACCTGAAAAAACAACACACCCACCCACAGTAGCACTGGACTTGACATCACTGACACAAGTGGTCATTTATTGCCTTTTTTGTCCAGGGAGCAGGAAGTTGTGGAAGCTGATCCTCCTTAGCTTGGTACAGTACGTGTACAGTCTGCTTGTTCAATGTTTCTCCAGTGTGTGGATTAATCCTTTGCAGAGACAGTTTGATCATACTATACATTGTTTTGAAAGCAATTGACCATCCATATGTCTTTTTCTTTTTCTTTTTTATTTGTTTGGTTTTTTGAGGTAGTGTCTTTCTAGCCCAGGCTGACCTGAAATTTACTATGTAGTTTCAGGTTGTCCTTGAATTAACAGTTATCCTCCTACCTCTGCCTCCTGAGAGCTAGGATTAAAGACATACACCATCATGCCTGGCTCTTTTTTTTTTAATTTTTTTTTGTTCATTTTTATTTATTTATTTGAGAGCGACAGACAGAGAGAGAAAGACAGATGGAGGGAAAGAGAGAGAGAATGGGCATGCCAGGGCTTCCAGCCTCTGCAAACGAACTCCAGATGCACGCGCCCCCTTGTGCATCTGGCTAACGTGGGACCTGGGGAACCGAGCCTCGAACCGGGGTCCTTAGGCTTCACAGGCAAGCGCTTAACCGCTAAGCCATCTCTCCAGCCCACTTTTTTTTTGTTTTTTAATGTCCTATAGTACTTGAACATAATTTGGTTTCTAATAATTACAAACAACTGTTTGTAATTATTAGAAAACTTTTTAGTTTTTTTTTTACATTAACAAAATTTTGAAGAAGAATGATCAAAGGCACAAAGCAATCACACTGATTTTGAAATGCTATGACATCCTCTTAGAAGCCATTCTGGGGTCATTCTGGAGCTCAGAATGTAGCCATACCAATGACTTTAGGACCCTTAGGCCTCAAGACCCCACTCAATGGAGTGGCATCTAGCCATAATCTTGTAAGTGCTAGCCAGTGTGTAACAGAGGGATTTTTGTGCCTTTAAAGGTGAATGAAGTCTTCCTCAATCCAGTCAGAACCTACCACCCTCCACTTCACCTCCCAATGATGTGGCACTCTTTGGCTCAATTCTGTCTAAACCTTGTCAGTTGTTTGCACATCTCCCTGTCCTATTAGCTTTGTGAATTCCTTGAGGGTAAAGATCATTTAATTAATCTTAAAAGCTCTCCCTCTCTTCAACCACTCTGCACCTTGTAGACCTTCAAGACATGTTTGTAGAATCGATTATTTCTCAAGGAATATGTTTATTTTAAAAGCTGTCCATTTAATGCTGTACCATCTAGAAGACTGAATTAATATGGGAAATCTAACTCTGAACACTCTGCTTTCCTAGAGTTTAATTTTGCTGCTATGCAAACTGGAAACAGGAAATACATCTCTTGGAGACTTCTTTTTAATTCTTCAATTCAGTCTCTGCTACTCTCTGAAGAACAGTATGTCAGTTGCTTCCTGAGTCCTGGTCAGTCTCCAGGTGGCACATTATCTAGGAGTAAGTGATTGCCCTGGCTCTTGGTACTGCACTGCCCTGGCTATCAAGTGCCTTTCCTACTTTCTAGGACATTGGTGAGCTTGGAAAACCAGCTACGTAACATCTATCACTTCATGTCACCCATGGAATGAGACCTGCCTGTGTGGGAAGCTGTGAGCCATGCGTGGTGATAGTGGGTGGCGCTTATAGGCAGAGAACAAAGAGAGGCCAGGAGTGTCTTCCTGTTGTTTTTTTTTTTTTTTTTTTTCTTTTGGCACTAACTCCAGTAGGTATAGAGCGTGCTGACGCTGGATGTGAGGATATCCAGGTGGACTTATTTTCTCACCTAGCTGCCCACCACTCATGTTTCTAAACTGGTGAGAGCCCCTCTGCTTCCTCCCACCGCAGTGACCAAGCTCTGGCCCATGCCTGTGTGTTCACACCTTGGGAATGAAGACCTAGATGATTTTCAGGGAAAGTTGGGGCCTCTATTCTCCCGTATTTTCAATCTTTCTAGGACAGTCCGTAGTTTTCCATACTGGATGCATTGTGACACATGGCCATCAGCAGAGCATTTGGGCCTTTTTCTACCTCCTCACTGGCATCGTCTCAGTCTTTTGGGTGGCAATCATTCTGATTGCATTGAGGTAACATCTTGTTGTCATTTTGATTTGCATTTTCCTCATCATTAGTGAAGTTGAGTATTTTCCATATGCCCATTGGCCATTTGTGTATATTTTCTTTTGAGTAATGTCTGCTTAGGTCTCTTGCCAATTTTTAATAGGATCATCATAATAGTTATCATAATTATTTTTGCTATTGGGTTGAGTTCATTATGTATCTTGAGAGTTAATTCCTTGTTGGATGTTTTGTTTACAATTATTTTGTAGCTGCCTCTTCACTCTGCTATTGTTTCCTTCACTGTGCAGAACTTTTTAGTTTAATATAATCCCATATATATTTTTGTTCTTGTCTAGACTCTTATCCAGAAATCTGTGTCTATTCCAGCAATCTGAAGCATTGCCATGTGTTCTCTCCTAGTAACTTCATAGTTTCAAGTCTTACATTGAAATCTTTAATCCATTTAACTTGATTTTTGTTAGATGTCTTGAAATTTTTTTCCATGGGGATTAAAAAACAAAAGAACCTTATATTGCTAAAAGGGAGAAGAGGAGGACATGTAAACCAGAGACCACATTCTCTGCATATATGTTTTTAATTCACACTGTCCTCCAAACATCTAAGGAGGTTCTCCTGCCCTGCAGGTTTTCCTTAGTAGTTCAAGGACCAACAGCACTTCTGCCCTCCTTGTTCCCCCTCAGGCCTCCACACCTCCTCTGAATTGGTGCTGAGTCCAGGCAGCCATAGTTCAGCATTTCTGCCCTCACTGCTCTTTCCACAGCTACATTTTCCAGCAGCTTTCCTCAGTGTCAACAGCATTCTGCCCCTCCCACTCCACCCTGGTGGGACATGGTTGGACTTTGTATTGTGTCTGACCTCCTCACCACTGTTCAGTTCTTAGTAAAATGTTTCTTTGAATTGTGTTAAATTGAGCTTATGCTTCTCTGGATTACTTTCTCATGGTGGTCAGACTAAGCAATTCTTCTCAATGTGATAACATTACATAAATGCTGTAAAATGAGATTATGGTACAAGTTTCTTGCTCACATTCTTACTTGAATAAAAGTATAAACTCTTTGTGTGTGTGTGTGCATGTGTGTTCATATGTATGTGCATATGCATGTGGATATCAGAGGTCAACATCAGGTATTTTCTTCAATTGCTCTCCAACTTTTTTTTTTTTTTGAGAGCGACAGACACAGAGAGAAAGACAGGTAGAGGGAGAGAGAGAGAATGGGCGCGCCAGGGCTTCCGGCCTCTGCAAACGAACTCCAGACGCGTGCGCCCCCTTGTGCATCTGGCTAACGTGGGACCTGGGGAACCGAGCCTTGAACCGGGGTCCTTAGGCTTCACAGGCAAGCGCTTAACCGCTACGCCATCTCTCCAGCCCTCCAACTATTTTTTGAGATAGTGTCTCACTGAACTTGGTGCTCACTGATTAGACTAGCTTAGCTAACCAAGTTGCCTTGGGGACCCTCCTATTTTACCTCTCCAGTGCTGGGATTACTGGTGTACTTCACAATGCTTGGCTTTTTTATAAGTGCAGGGGACCCAAACTCAGGTTTTCATGCTCACATAGCAAGCATTTTACTGAATGAACTAAAAGTATATTACTTCAAAAGTATATAAAAAGAGTATAAACTTCAGCCCACAACATATAGACAATTGTGCATTAAAAGCTTATCAAAAGCAGGACATTACAACATTCTCTTAAAATAATGCATAGTTCTTTACTTATAAAAATAATATTTTCATAAATGAAGATAATTGAAATTATATTAAAAATATTTTTAAAATGTAGTTCAATCACCCAGGGAGAAATACTCTTAGTATTATTGCAATTTCTAGTATCTTTTTATTTTATGTATTTATTTGACAGAGATAGAGAGAGAGAGAAAGAGGTAGATAAAGAGAAAATGGATGTGCCAGGGCCTCTAGCCACTGCAAACGTACTCCAGACACATGTGCCACTTTGTGCATCTGGCTTTATGTGGGTACTAGGGAATGAAGCCCTGGTCCTTAGGCCTTGCAGGCAAGCACCTTAACCACTGAGAAATCTCTCAAGCCCTCTAGTATCTTTTAAATATACATGTATATGTACATATATAGAAATAAAATCATAACTGTATAGTAAGTCTGTTTATGACATGATAATTAAATTTGCTATTGCTAACATATTCTGGTCCAACCTTGGTAAAATGTGGTCCCATCCCCAGCCTGAGCTTCTGAGTCCTGAAGAGAGTTGAGTTGTTCCAAGCCTTCACATGATACTGGTTGCTCTGTCTTGTAATGCCCAGATCTCTCTCTCTCTCTCTCTCTCTCTCTCTCTCTTTTTTTTTTTTTTCGAGGTAGGGTCTCACTCTGGCTCAGGCTGACCTGGAATTCACTATGTAGTCTCAGGGTGGCCTCGAACTCTCGGAGATCCTCCTACCTCTGCCTCCCAAGTGCTGGGATTAAAGGTGTGCGCCACCACGCCCGGCCAGATCTCTTTTATATTGGGACAGGAAGCAGTGGATTGGTATTATGGGGATGATCTTAGAAAACAGGAGAGAATGGACACTAAGACTTGAAGCTGTTTTGTAGGAAGTTCCAGCCACTCGTGATATACTGAAGAAGCCTGTTGACATGTTCCTTTTTTAATTTTGTTAGGAAGGAGACCTTTAAATAATATCAGAGGCCATGTTGCTCAGGCCTTGTTGAAGCATTTTTCCTTTTAAAAACTACCTGGGCACAGCGGCCTGTGTCTTGTCCATGATGCTTCATCCCCTACTTACGAGGTGCTGCGCCCTGGAGCAGCTCTCCCGAAGCTGTGGGTCTGTGTGGGTCTGCCAGCCCTGGAGCAGCCACACTGTGCAGCCTGGTCACTGTGCTCTGAGACTTCAGTCTGTGCCTACGTCTAGTGGGGCTCTTCGGCCCTGGATATAAGAAAATGCTGAGTCATGCTAGAAACAAGCATTGTAGTTACAGCTGTGGGATAATATCCCATTTCTGTCTTCTGTCCTTTTCAACGAATATTTCCCTCACATGTTCTGTGAGTAGGTACCATGCTAAGAGTTAGGGAACCAAAGACAGGTAACAAATGGTCCTGGACTCTTGATGGGGTGGGTGGATAAACCAACTCCAGCATAAATCAGAGGACCTACTTGAAGAAGTATTTAGTTTGACCTTTTTAATGTTTTATAAACATTTGAATAGTTTCCATGGGACAGGGCCTCAAGTCCCCCACCAGACTCCCACACCCTGTGTAGTTCCAGTAAGTGCTGGAGCCGGTGACCTATGAAGTCTGCCCAGTTATGATCCCCAGGGACACTGCCTGGCTTGGTTGGAGGTTGAAGGTCAGGCATACAAGTAGACAAACCTGTGGGTCTTAAGTGTGGTGATGTCTTGGGCATTTTGGTGGCCCTAGCAGATGTGGTGAGTGCTACCCCAAATCTTCTTGTGAACACTGCACTAATACTAGAATAGACCACAGTCCCACTTGAAATTACCAAATCTGGCTGGTGTACGGTATTTGTCTTGTGAGTTGGCTGACTTTGTTCACCATTTGCCTACTCAGGAAGTTTCAGTCACCTCCCACATCCTGGGATAACTATAGGAATATACAACTTTGTTTTTTTTTAATGTTAGAAATATAGAACTCTCATCCATTGAAGATTAACAGTAAATCTTCCAGGTAACTCATGAACAAAACATGGAAACAGGAAACAGCCTTGAAAAAAGCCATGCTGTCACTGGTCTGTGTGGGATTCTCCAGCACAGCCTTGCCAGTGCCTACTTCATACTTGCATCTGTATAGACTAGCTGTCCGTCCTCATGCTGATCAGACTCGGCTACGAGGGAGCAGACAAGGTCTCTGCAGGCCCATCTTCTAGCTCACTGGGGTTGCTGCCAGTTTTCTACAAATATTTGCTGCAAACAATGAATGGCTTGGTATCTCCTGCCACCAAACACCCATAGAGAAAACATTCCCTTCACTCTGCGCCTGTGATATTCGCCTCTGTGGAGGTTTGAATGTAAGATGCCTCCATAGACTCATGTGTTCAGTACTTAATCCCCAGTTTGTTTTAAGGAAGTTTGTAGACCATTTAGGACATCAGGCAGGTTACGATAGAATAGATGCTCATGGCCTGTGTTTGTCAGTGCTGGGCATTTCTGAGCTATGCTATGCTGAGTGGAGAGACAGTGACCATGGGGCTGGCTGGTCTGTGCACATGGCTTTAGTGATCTCTTGAGCTGCCCAGTCTGCAAATGTAGGTATCTATATCATTTTCCTCCAGTGTACAATGTGTGGCCCAGATACCCATAGTATATGTCTCTTCTCCAGTAGAATCCCAGCTGCAACAAGTATTTCTGAAACAGCCTTTTACTCCTGATAACTTACTTTCCATGCCAATGCAATTGAAAAGACTTCAGTTAAACATTGCAGGTAAATGACAAGAGATGTAGTATTTGGGAGAGATTGTAGAGAGAGGTGGAAGCTATATGGAGAATTTCAGGGAGCTAGAGACACCCAAAACATGGTGTAGTCTGTAACAGGTCTTCAGGGAGGAATAAACACCAGAAGCTGTAGAATGTCTGTGGTGGTTTGATTCAGGTGTCCCCCATAAACTTAGGTGTTTTGAATGCGAGGTTCCCAGCTGAGAAGAGATTTGGGAGTTAATACCTCCTGGAGGGAGTGTATTGTTGGGGTCAGGCTTAGGGATATTATGGCCAGTTTCCCCTTGCCAGTGTTTGGCACACTCTCCTCTTGCTATGGTCCACCTTATGTTGGCCAGGAGGTGATGTCCACCCTCTGCTTATGCCATCGTTTCCCCTGTCATCATGGAGCTTCCCCCTTAAGCCTGTCAGCCTAAATAAATACATTTTTTTCCTACAAGCTGCTCTTGGTTGCGTGATTTATACCAGCAATGCGAACCTGACTGCAATAGTGAAGTGGTACCGAGGAGTAGGGTTGCTGATGGACACCTGACTGTGTGGCTTTGGCCTTTTGGAGCTGATTTTCATGAGGAATGTGGAAGGATTTGAAACCTTGGCCTAAGAGATGCCTTGCAGTGCTGTAAGTACAGCTTGATGGACTATTCTGGCCAGAGTTGAAAGACCTGAATGCAGTAAGAACTATGGACTGTGAGGTTTGGCTTATGAGGGTTAGAAAGAGCTTTGTCTGCACTGGGCTACAAAAAGGTTTTGTGAGAGGCTTGCTGTTATAGCCGGGTCCCAAGAAGTTGTGCAGGGTTGCATTGCATACAAATGGACTGGTGTGAGCAAAGGGATATGGCACAGAAAAAATGAAATCTTTGGGTGAACTGCTGCTTGTCCATCTGAAATTAAGAGATTACAACCTTTGAGATTGGGCCAGCCAACCTGCATGGGGCAAAAGGAAGAATGTAGACTCTTTTGAAGGGGCCTGAGTGCTCAAGGAGTATTCTGTTCTTCAAAGTCTGCTTTATTCCTTCCTGGATTAACAAATTGGCACCCTACATGGGATTATGGAGTATAAGAAATGCAGGAAAGAAAGGGTCATTGAGTTTGCAACACGGTCTTGTGGTTTGGAAATGGCCATGGGCAGTGTGAAGCAGGTTTGCTGGATGCCTGCATGGAGACCCCATGCGGCCATGAGGATGAACCGTGGATTACAGAGGAGACCAAGCGGAGCTACTGGAACCATGAAATGGCTGCTAAGGATAGCTGCCAGCTCCAATGAAGTTTTCCAGGACTGTGAGTAGCCTAGCTGGAGGGGCAGAATTGGACCTCCAGAGACTTGTTGCTGGTTAGGATTAGCGGATTTAGAGACTTGTCACTGGCTAGAGTTATTGGACTTGGAGCTACAGAGTTTGGTGTTTGCCCTGTTTAAATCTTGTATTGCTTGAATATTTCTTTGCTATACCCAATGCCATCTTGTGTAGTGTGAATGTTTATTCCGTGCCATTATGGGTTTTTTGAGGTTTTTTTTTTTTTTGGTATTATAGCTCAGTTAAAGGATCTTGAACTATGGGTTGCATGAACTTCATTGGACTTGATAAAAACTGTGGGGAACTTTAAAGCTGGATGAATGCATTGCATTTTAGAACATGTATGGTTATTGCATTTTATAACATGTATCAGTTTATGGGGATCAGGGGCAGAATGTGGTGGTTTGATTCAGGTGTCCCTTATAAACTTAGGTGTTCTGAATGCTAGGTTCCCAGCTGATGGAGATTTGGAAATTAATGCCTCCTGGAGGGAGTGTATGTTGGGGGCGGGCTTATGGGTGTTATACCATTTCCTCTTGCCAATGGTTAGCACACTGTCCTGTTGCTATAGTCCACCTTATGTTGTCCAGGGGGTGATGTTCACCCTCTGCTCATGCCATCATTTTCTCTGCCATCATGGAGGTTCCCCCTCGAACCTGTAAGCCTAAATAAACCTTCCCCTCCCCACACAAGCTGCTCTTGGTTGAGTGATTTCTACCAGCAATGTGAACCTGACTGCAACAATGGCCATGCCAGGAAACCTGCCACCTGCCAGTACCTAAGGCTAAGTCTCTTCCTCTGCCCACCTGTACCCTCCTGCTGGGCTCCTTTCCTTCTGTGGGTGGACCTAACTTCTGTTCACTGTTCCCAACCCTTGTGAATATCTCAGTTCTCAGACCAAGTTAAACCACCCACTGGCAGTGTGGTGAAGCTTTGCTGGAGAAAACAAGTTGAAGCATATTTTTGTCATTGTGTTCCAGTTAGCAACTCCAGTGATGGCTTAACATTATTAGAAGAAGTGCTGCTGGGGACCCAGCAAATCTATCCACATGGAGATGTGGGGGTACAAGCTATAGTGCCAAATGAGAAAGCCATCCTCACTCCTCTTGAAAAGAGCATTCTGTAGGCTCTCCCCTTTTCTTGAAGCCTCCTTGGGTCTGTGTAGATGGTGGTCCTGGGATTCCTCTGCTTGTACCTCTTAAGGTTTGAGTATAGGACTGAGACCAAAGCTTTTCTTGGTATGGGGGGGCAGTTTATTTCTAGTGTTTTCGAGAGATGTGGTTTTAGGAGGGGCGGGAGTGGGTTTTAGAAGATGGCCCTAGTGGCAGCAGCCCCCGTGCTACGGCTCCTGGAACAAGCAGCACTGGTCCAGCTGTACTGCTCAGCTGGCGGAACCGCTGGGAGATGGAGGAGGACAGGTAAGAGGGAGACTCTGGAACTGAGAGAAGGGGCAAGAAAGAGAGAAAGAGTGAAAGGAAAGGAACAGGAGGGAGAGAGACAAAAGTAGAAGAAAGATCAAGGAAGGAAAGGTGAGACAGTCAGTGAGAGATGGAGACAGGGAGACTGACAGAGAAAGAGATGGGTCATGCACCTTCATTCAGGGAAATTCAGCAAAATCAAGAGATAGAGAGCGGAACTTCTGAGGGAGACCTAATATTTGCTCCCTTTGGGGAAGGAGGACTGCCTTGCTAGGGAAGGGCCTTGGGAGATTTGTGGAGGTGTGGGCTGGTGATCAGGGAAGGAGCCAGGCTGGTTAGACCACCCTTTCTTTTTGGGAAAATGAGTCCTTTGAACCCTCACGTATGACCAGTTGGGATGGGGAGAAGAGAATGGGTATGGGGCCCTGAGACTCTAACATCACCCTTTACCAAATTCTGTGGTTTCCTCACATGCATGGGAATCTCAGGGTATTTCCACTCTGAGCAGGTATCTCTTTAACCCCCTTTGTCCCTGAGCTTTAAAAGGATCATGCATTTTCTTACTGGCCTGGCAAGTCCACCTGCACTTGAAAGGTTGTATGTATGGTATATAAGGTGTGTATAGTTAGTGATTGTGTGGTATGTGTGTGTGTGGTGTGTGTGGTATATACCATATGTGTATGGTATGGTTTGCAGTATATGAGTGGTGTTGTGCTATGTAGTCCAGTGCATGTACATACTGTGGCATATACGGTGAATGGTGAATTTAGTATGTGGTGTGTGCTATGTGTAGTATACAGCCTATGAGTGTCTGGTGTAAATGGTATATGGTGTGTGGTATATATCATATGTATGCTCTGTGGTGTGTATCTGGCATATGTATGTATGTATATATGGCATATTAATAGTATGTTGTATATTTGATATGTATATGTGTGATGTGTGTGGTATGTATGATACGTTTAGGTCTGGTGTATGGTGTGTGGCATATGTGGTACAGAGTATACATAGCATCTATGTGTGATGTATGTAGGGTATGTGTGTTCATGTGGTATATGGTTTTCATGTAGTCTGTGAGGTGCATGGTGTGTGTGTAGTGTGTATGTGTTACATATAGTTTGTGGCATATTATATGTGGTATGCATATGCATGATGTGTATGCTGTATATTTTGTGCGTGCTATACATGGCATGTGGTTTGTATGATATGTGTGTATGGTGTGTGTTGTCTGTACATGATGTGTCATGGGTGTAGTATATGTTGCTTGGTGTTGTTTTGTGGGTTATGGCGTGTGTTGTATATGTTATGCATGTTTTGTGGCTCATGTTATATAGCACACATGTGGAGTAGCATGTGTGATATGTCTGTCTGATGTGTGTTGTTCTGTGTGCTCTGTCTTTTTTAAGGCAGCAGCTCACATTCCTCTTTGGTTGCTTGACAGTGGGGCACAGTCTGTCTTCAAAAGTTCTCATGTCCTTATGTCTCAATTATTCGGGAGAATTGGATCCACCTTTTTCCTTCTTGCTTTGTTCGGGGAATCTGCTAACCCTGCATGATAAAGTTCTGTGATGAGGGCTGGAGAAAAGGGATCTTGTTTCTTCCTGTCAGTTCTAAGTCAGGATTCTGCTCTAAGCCCCGGTGTCATGGTCAACAGGATCCAGCATTCATGTGCTACACGATAGCAATGACTTCAGTCCCCTAAGGAGGAGCTGCAGCAGAGAAGCAGCCTAGAAGCTCTTCTCAGCTCATACAGTATACAAGCCGGGCAGCGCACACAGGCTGTATACAAAGGACCAGATCTACTGGGGTCAATGGAAATGAACAAAAGGCGAAGACGAGCTGAGCTTATGTTCAAGTGAGCCTGGCAGGGTGTCAATGACAAGCCAGACAAGTGCTCTGAGGTCCTTAAGGCTGATTTTAAGTGAGCTTGACAGGGCTGAGGCAGCCTGCTTGGCTGGGTTGCCTGGGAGGTGTTTGTGCAGTTCACTGGCATGTGAGACCAACTGATGGTAATCTGAGCAAAGCAGATCTGCACTTCTGACCCACAGCTGTGGGAGCAGACAAGCAGGTGGAGGAAGGGCAAACTCCTTTCTCTCTCTCTCTTTTGTTTTTTCAAGGTAGGGTCTCGCTCTAGCCCAGGCTGACCTGGAATTCACTATGTACTCTCAGGGTGGCCTCAAATTTATGGCAATCCTCCTAACTCTGCCTCCCAAGTGTTGGGATTAAAGGTGTGTGCTACCACACCTGGCTAATTTTTTCTTTTCTTTTTTGTGAACTCCTTTTTCTGAGCAGGTACATCATCTTCTTCCCTCAGCACTGAAGTCCTTGAGCATGGTGGCTGGGGTTGGAGTCACTCCTTGATGTCTGGGAGATGGCAGACCCTGGGTTTCTCCATAACTGTGTGAGCTAGTTTTCAAAAGCATCTTTTCTACAGCTCTGTGTATACCCTGCTGGTTATGTCTTCCTGAAGATCCCTGGCTGGCGTGGCATCCCGGGTACCTAGAATCCTTAGAAAGGCCCCAATTATATCTAGAAGTCTAAGCTGACCATGGGAGAGCTTTTGTGCTGGTTATCTAGGATGCTAAGCAACCTTCTAGTCATTGCTTGTGCACAAGGTGTCTGGGCACACAAGGCCATAAACCTTACCCACAGATGAGCTCAGCTGTCACATGGAGGTGGAGTTACAGCCCTGCTGCTGGTCACCAAGACTCTTCTCAGTCACTTTGCTAAGCATGCTCCAGTGGCCTGAGGCTCTGTAGCTACCTAGACCTTCATTCACAATTTTCTGTTCAGAAGGTGTCAATAATTCTGTCCTCGGGTGCTAAGTGGCCAGGGTTATTTTGAGAAGTCTTTTGTAAGAGAGGTGGAGTTGTGTGGATTCCTGTATATAAACACTGCATATGTGTGTGTGTGTATACATATGTGTATGTACACACATGTGCTGGCATGTGTGCATAATGTAGGTGCGCACATGATCATATAGGTGGCATGCATGTGCACATATGTGTGAGGGTGTACAAATAGGTTACTTCCTAGTTCTTCCAAAACCCTTTATCCTCTGTTAGTAGGTGAAACTTAATGGCCCAGCCAGTGACTTCCTATTAGTTTTCATAAGGAAGAATTTCCCTTTTAATCTGCATTTACCTGATGAATAGAGATGTTGAACATCTCTTTAGGTGTTTAATGGCCATTTGTATTTCTTCCATTGGGAACTCTCTGTTCAATTCCCTGACCCATTTTAAGTGTGGTGATTGATTTTTTTTTTTATTGTTTAGGCTTTTGAATTCTTTGTAGATTTTAGTTAGAAGTATAGCTGGTGAAGATTTTCTTCCATTCAGTAGGTTATCTATTGACTCTATTGATAGCTTGCTTATCTGAACAATAGCCTTTTAATTTCATGAGGTCCCAGTTCTTGAGTGTTTGCCTAATTCCCTGGGCTACTGAAGTCTTACTCAGGAAGTCTTTCCTTATGCCTACATCTTAAAGTGTTCCCCTACTTTTTCTTCCAGTCAGTTTAGAGTTTCGGGTCTTATATTGAGGCCCTTGATCCATTTGGAGCTGATTTTTGTACAAGGTGAGAGGAGGGGGTCCAAATTCAGTCAACTACGTGTGGCTCTATCCAGTTCCTCAGCATCCTGTGCTGAAGATGCTGTCTTTGCTCCAGTGAGTGTTTTTGGCCCTTTTGTTAAAGATCGGGTAGCTTTAATTACTCAAACTCTTACCTGGATCTTCAGTTTGATTCCACTGACCAGTGTGCCTGTTTTATGCTGGTACTATGAGTTTTTATTACGACCCTGTAGTATAACTCAAAATCAGGTATCACGATGCCACCCGAGGTGTTCCTTTTGCTCAGTACATTTTTGGATATCTGTGTCCTTTTGTACTTCCATATGAATTTTGAAACTGTTTTTTTTTTTTAGATGCTTCCAATTTATATGTATTTATTGGGCCATAAGCTGAGAACCATCTGTACCGTTGTAGACAAATAATGAAGGGCAAAACTGACAGGAGGAGTTTGAACATCTCTAATATGAACTTTTATGACATCCTTTCAAAAACATATTATAGACAGGCAGTCTAAACAAGTTACTTAATGCTGCTTTACAATGTCATCTGTCTATTTCAATTGCTTAATTTTTCAGAAAAAAAATCATTTTAAACATCAACACATCATCAAAACTTCCAGACTTTATACATTAGAAATATTCAATTCATTACAGGTAAATTTACAAAGAACCAAATTTAGCTGTGGCCAGAGCCAGGCCTATTTACATTTTTGGGTCAGTCTAATTTTCACCTTTCCTCACTATACAAATGTTTCTGTTTTAAAGACTTATTTAATTTACAAAACCTGCAAGAATTGTCTCTTAAATGTATAATTTCAACACCTGATACATATATGAACATCCCAGTACAATTAAGCTTCAGGTCAGGATTTTCCTATGATGAGTTTGTAAAAAAGTAAAGAAATACCCTCTAAAGTGGCAAACACCTGGTGCTGGTGCAATTGAAGAGCACTCACTGAATGGCCCCCGTGATGGGGACGGACACTCAGGACGGCTGCCCCTGGAGCACAACACGTCAGACAGAGGCAGGAGGTGGCAAGTTGAATGATATTGCTGATTATGGCTGTGTGGATGCAGCTGCGTATCGAACACTTACATGAAAGTTGTGTGTAAGGAACCTTTAGTCTTCCATGCTACCTGAAGCAGACAGATCCTAAAATTGAACAGTGGGCCCATATCATGTGGTGAACAATAAGAAGGAATAAACTAGCTGGGCATGCTGTCGCACGCCTTTAATCCCAGCACTCAGGAGGCAGAGGTAGGAGGATCGCCATGAGTTCAAGGCCACCTTGAGACTACATAGGGAATTTCAGGTCAGCCTAAGCTAGAGTGAGACCCTACCTCAATACAAGCTACTAATTCATCCAACAACGTGAATGGATCACAAGGGAATTATGCTAAGTAGAAAAATACCCATCTCAAGAAGGGATATAACATATGGTTCAATATACACAGCACTTCTGAAACAAAATTACAGAGGGCAACAGTTGGTGGTTGTTGAGGATTAAGGCGGGAGGAAGCGGGAGTGGTTGTGGTTAGCAAAGGATAGACCAAGGGATCCTTATGATGGGAGAGACATACCTCAACTGTGGCAGTTGGTGGTCATATGAATTGACACATATGATAAAATTGCATAGAATCAAATACATTTTGTCTTGGAGCTCTTGGGACCTCCCAAGGAGAGCCTTGTTTCTCAGTTTATTTACAGAAACCTCTAAAGATCATTACTTCAGACTCATTTTTTGCTCTATGCAGAGAAACCATTTTTTTAATATATTTTTTCAATTATTTATTTATTTATTTATTTGAGAGCGACAGACACAGAGAGAAAGACAAATAGAGGGAGAGAGAGAGAATGGGCGCGCCAGGGCTTCCAGCCTCTGCAAACAAACTCCAGATGTGTGCACCCCCTTATGCATCTGGCTAACGTGGGACCTGGGGAACCAAGCCTCGAACCGGGGTCCTTAGGCTTCACAGGCAAGCGCTTAATGGCTAAGCCATCTCTCCAGCCCGAGAAACCATTTTTTAAAATAAATTCCTTATCTTTTTTTTTTTTTTAGGTAGGGTCTCGCTGTAGCCCAGGCTGACCTGGAATTCACTCTGTAGTGTCAGGGTGGCCTCGAACTCATGGCGATCCTTCTACCTCTGCCTCCCAAGTGCTGGGATTAAAGGCATGTGCCACCACTCCCGGCTAAATTCCTTATCTTTAAAAGATAAATCATGTGTCTCTAGCTCTAAAAAAGTTTGAAAATCAGATAAGGAAATGATGAAACTGTTGAAACTGTTTTTTGTAAATCTGTGAAGAATGTTGCTGAGATTTTGATTGGAATTACATTGAATCTGTATATTGCTTTTGGTAGAATGGCCCTTTAACATTATTAATACTTCCAACCCATGAGCACACAAGGTCATTCCATCTTTCTGTGTCTTCCTACAGTTCTTTATTCAGTGGTGTTGTTTTTATTGTGTAGGTCTTTTACTTCCTTGGTTAGGGAGATTCTAAGGTATTTGATTTTTTATGCCTACTGTAAATGGGATAGCTTCCCTGATTTCTTTTTCCATATTGTTGTCATTGACATATATATGAAGGCAAGTGATTTTCATATGTTGATTTTATATCCTGTCACTTAGCTGAAAGCATGTATCACTTCTGCCAGGGCCCAGGAGAAATTGTAGAGGAAGAGGCAACATGAATGCTGCTTTTACTGATAGCCTGACAACCAGCTCCAAGGTGATGGTGACAGACACAGTAATCAATCAAAACCTATCAAAGCAGAAAGCTAGAGGCTACAGAGAACTCAATACTAAATCAGACTGCCAACAGGCCTGCCATGGCTCAGGCACATTGCGGAAGACGGGGAAAAAGATTGTAAGAGCCAGAGAATGGGTAGGAATACGCTAAGACACAGTTTCCTCACTACCCTACAGGTACTGACTAAAGCCTTCATGCTCCACAGTGAATACCATAACCCCACTGAGAAGGACCCCTAGGATAATGGGAGGTGGAGTGAGGGGATTAAAAATTATAGCCTGCTTGGGCTGGAGAGATGGCTTAGCGGTTAAGCGCTTGCCTGTGAAGCCTAAGGACCCTGGTTCGAGGCTCGGTTCCCCAGGCCCCACGTTAGCCAGATGCACAAGGGGGCGCACGCGTCTGGAGTTCGTTTGCAGAGGCTGGAAGCTCTGGTGCGCCCATTCTCTCTCTCTCCCTCTATCTGTCTTTCTCTCTGTGTCTGTTGCTCTCAAATAAATAAATAAAAAATTTAAAAAAATTATAGCCTGCTATATTATATACAAAATAAAAATAAAATAACTATAAGAGATTAAAAAAGAATTTCCTTTGATATCTTAGCCCTTTCAGCAGATCCACTGTTGAGGTGGCATTAGTGACCTTCAAGATGGGGCAGCTGATTTCTCATATTTGCACTGTGCTAAGTTCAGTAATGCTTGTGTCTTCTCTTGTTTAGTCTTATTTGTGTGGGTGACTGTGCATGCATATGTGTGCATGTGTGTCCTAGTCAATCCTGGATGTTGGAAAAGGCTCAGAGTCTTAAATTCATTATGAGAATCTGACAGGTGTACCTCCACATGCAGCTTAGCTCCAGGGACTTTGATCCCCCACTTCTTTCTTTTTGATGTCAATAGACAGATAATCCACTCCTCTTATTATCCTTCCTGAAAGACAGAACAGATTTTTTTTTTAAATTTCTGTTGGGCTCTGCAAGGAACATGGAAGCAAGGGATTAATTAAGATGGCTCGTTCATATTCCTCCAACTCCCATTATTTTAGGATGATGAACTTAAGGGTAATTAAGGGTGAAATGTTAGGGGCAGCGGTTAGGTTGGGGATCCAACTTCAGCGCTGTTCTGCCCTGTGCAATGCTGGCAGAGTCTCTAACCTCTCTGGGCTGTGTCCTTTTATCCTTGGGTTCCTTTAAAATTTGTGATAGCTTTTTCCTCATAGTTGTCATATAAAAAGTTGGCACCATTCCAGGCACTGGGGAGTGCTAGAATGTAAGCTTTAGCCTATGTCTATTCTGGAGAACAGTTAAGTATGTGGTTAAATATGGTTATTTAACTTAAGAAAATAAGAGACCAAATCCATTAGTATGTTTGGCTCATGGTCATGCATAAAAAATTTACTTATTACTCAAAATGGCTTGCTGTTTCCATGACAGCAAAACAATAAACACTGACCTAGAAATAAGAAAATGCCTTAAACAAGATTGTCCTTTAGGCCTTTTTGGTGGTCTTATCCAAGGCAGAGGACAGAGACTGGCCCCAGTATCTGGGGGATAGGTTGTGCTTTTCCTGTCTCTCTGCCCCTCTGTGGCTCCATGGCCTCCTATGTCCTAGGACACACTGCTCACTGTTGAGGACCTTGGCTTGCTAGTTTTAGTTTGTTTTTGGCCTCCCTCAGTCCTAGAACAGGTCTGGCACTCAGTATATAACTACAGCTGATGAGCAGGCTTGGCTGAAGCCCTGATGCTGTCCTTCCAAGGGACATGCTCAGGTGTGACATGTAGCTGCAATGAAATCAAATCGAGGTCAGTAACCCACAAGGAAAAGTGGAAAGTAAGAGCAAGATCTACATTTCCAGTGTAATACATCAGGGGAGGCAGGTGTCTGTGAGCTCTGAAAACGTGCTTAGTGGTTAGTGTAAGGGGACCCAAGCTGTTCCTAATCCATACCACTTTGGGGCTACAAAGTAGGTTTTTTTTTTTTTTTTTTTTTTTTTTTTTTTTTTTTTTTTTTTTTTTTTTTCCTGAGCAGGAAGCTAGATTTTCTTGATGGCATCTATATAGATCCCTCATAAAATAGTTGTATGAACTGGGACTTTCACTCATTTGTGGGAGCCTTGGAGTAATTTCTGGAGTTTCATACATTTCACATCATGACCACATTGTGAACATGTCATGCTGGCTACAGCAATGACAGAGCATCCAATATTCAGTGCTTTCTGGCTGCTGTGAAAAGTGTGTCTGTATCTGGTTTCTGGTAGCCGTGGGGGCCTTGAAGTCACCAGTGTGTGCATGAGGCTGTCAAGGCTCACAGAACTTGGCGACTTGCCCACAGCCATGGCAGAGATGGCACAGGGATGTGTGCCAGAGCTGTCCCTCACTGGATATATGAGTATGGGCATGGCCCTGGGGTCTTCAGCTGTGGGGTCCCTGCTGGTTCTGCGTCTCCAGTTGAAACTTGGGCCATCTGGGATGGACTGACTTTGGTCAACCAGGCTGTTGAACCATGCTGGGCAGGAATTGGGGCAACTTTGTAGTGTCAGTTCCTTCAGAACATGGTCCCATGGGCACAGCCATGTTTGAGGGCTCAAGAATCAGGGCTCATGATTCTGTTGTTAAAGTTTTGTTAGGGGTCACTACAGTTCTGGGGAAAATACCTTTCCTCATTTCTCAGCTATCTTTCTCACAAAGCTTGTGGAAGAGCCACACATTGATGGATACAAACAAACTACAGGAATGTTCACGGGCTCAGCTCAATGTTCTTTTTCTTTCCTCTTTCTTTTTTATATTCTACTTTAATTTCCTTAAGAAGTTTTGCAAATCCTTGGTGCTGAAAACAGGTTCTTCAAGAGGATTACTGGCTATGGACCATGACTTAGACTGATACACCCCACATATTTTGAAGACAATGTGAGCTTGGGCTTTGGCCACTCTCTAAAGATGTCTAGACAGACTTGTATAATCTACACAGCTGAAGTATGATCCCATATATGTGGGGTTTTAAAAAGAAAGGTTGTTTCCATCTGTTTTCCATTACTATCACCTGTAGCCACCCAGGCCTGGGCAGAGGGCCTGGTACTATATCCTGCCCATGCTGACTCCAGCTCCCCTTGCACAGCCAGAGAGGAAGGAGGTATAGAGACTCTTACTAAGGAGATCCTGAGAGTGTTTCCCTTCTCCCAGGAGACAGTGCTGTGCTGGTTTGCATGTGTGAATGACCTACCTATGTGTAACTTGAGGGTGGGGGTGGAGACTATCTGAAATTATGTTGTCCTTTGTCTTTTCCACAGGCATGGCATTCTGGATTGACTTCTTTCAGCCCATTGAAGACTTCAGTTTATTTTAGGTGTGGTAAGGGGTGGTTTGCCATTCTTTCATGATTTGTCTCTGTGTAACAAGTTTTTTTTTTTTTTTCTGGCTGATGGTAGCATTTGGCTTTTCATCACTTTTGGCTATGTGATGAGGCTGGCTTTAGGTGCTGTGTTCTCTACTGATTTGTCCTTGCTCACTATTTTCTTTCTCTGCTGAATGCTTCATTTGATCAATTTGGAAATGTCTGGACTTTACTTTTCCAAAATATTTTTTCTTTGTGTTTGTGTGTGTGTATGTAGTAAGTATGGTGGTATATTTATGTGTGGTGTATGTTCATGTGTTTGCAGAAGCATTTGATGCAAAATATATATGCATGCTGAGGCCAGAGGAGAATATCTGGTATCTATCATTATCATTCTCTTACCTTATTGCTCTGAGATAAAGTCTCTCACTGAGTCTGGAGCTTATTTCTTTCCAGCCAGATTGGCTATTCTGCAGCTCTTTCAGCTTTTCTCCTGTCTCTATTTCCCTCAGCACTGGGATTACAGGTTTGTGTGGCCATGTATGTCTGGCTTTTTATATGGTTACTTGGGATTAAAGTCAGGTGCTGGGAGCTGAGGAGATCAGAGGCTAAAGTTACTTGCTTGAACTCAAGTTCTCAGGTTTGTACAAGTGTACTTACCTGCCAAGACATCTCCCGAGCCTCTCCAAAATATTTTTATGCCTTTCTCATCTCTCTTTCTGGAGTTCTAATTACATGTATGTCATAGACCACTTTGTGTTATCTGCAGGTCAGTGGGTTCTCCGTTTTTTAAAAATATTTGTCTGTTTCAGTTGGTATAATTTCTACTGAGCTGTTTTTAAAGCTCATTAGTACTTTTTAAAATCTAATGTTGATCATGTTGATGTAAAAATAAAGCATAGAGAGATTCTCCAAAAATGGTGGAATTTGTTAGGTCAAGCAGAGTGTTGCAATGGGAATACATGATCCAGATGAACCCAGACCTTAAGAATGTTCAAAGAGGAGAAGACACTGAGATGCTTAATGACAAAAATGAGGGGCTACTTTAGATATTCAAAAGCAATTGTTAGCCACACTTATTGATAACCAGGACAGGGTTGATCTGAGGTTGAGCAAATAGCTTCTGGAAGGTACCCTATAGAAAAAATTCTTTTTCATTAGATATGGTGACCTATGTGCAAATCAGTGGTCTGGCAGTGTTTGTAATTAGCTATTCCTTCCTGGCAGCCACGTGTAAGGATTCCTCCTTTAGAGCCTTTAGTCTTCATTTACTAAGTTTCTTTTCCTTTCTCTCATTTTTTTCTTTTTTGGTCAAGGTTGTCATAAATGATTCCATTCTGTTTTTAGCATCTTTCACAATTTTCATTTAATGATTTTTAGATTTCAGCTACTGTAATTTTATTTATTTATTTATTTTGGTTTTTCCAAGGTAAGGTCTCACTATATCCCAGGCTGACTTGGAATTCACTATGTAGTCTCAGGGTGGCCTTGAACTCATGACAATCCTCCTACCTTTGTCTCTGGGATTAAAGACAGTGCCACCATGCTGGGCTTGTTATTTTTATTTCTAGTGTATCTTTTCAAAAGTGTTTACATATCTTTTAGAATTTCCCACCCATTATATCTTCCATCTTTTCTTGTAGGACTTTCAACACACTTATCATAGTTGTTTTTAACCTTTTTCTACTAGTTTAGAATATCTTGCTTATTGAGAGTCTCTTATTCCTTGATTTTTCTCTCAATTGTAAATCACATTTTCTGTTTATTTTGTGTATTATACAGACAGTACAGTGTGACTTTTCTTAGAGAAACCCACGCCCATTTTCTGGGTGTGTCTTTCTTTGAGTGTCTCTCTCTTAACCATCATACTTGAAGTCACCTGTTTTAGGTTTTCAGTATCAGGGATATATTCCCTCCCATGGAGCAGGCCTCCAGTCAAATTAGAGGGCAGTTGGTTTCTCCCATATCAGATGTGCCACTTTTGCACCCATTGGCTCATTTGGCCTGGCTGGCCAAATATAAGGCTTGCAGTGTCCACTGTTAGGTATCTTCACTGGTGATTTATCTCTCTCCCATTGAACTGCCTGCAGCATGGCTTTTTCCACCTTTCTGTCAGCTGGTCTACATGGAGGAGGCTTTCAGCTCAGTTCCAGCAGTGTTTCTCAGTGATCTTGCAGAAGGAACATTTTTAAATTTCCCTGGAATGAATCCAAGGGAACATACAAATTTGAGATTGAAGATGCTAATGTAGGAAAATAAAGGAGTCCAAAAAGCAAACCCTCATTGTGCACACAGGGAGATAAAGTCTTCTGGTGAGCTGCATACCTGGAAGGCATGGACAAATGATTCGGAGCCCTGAGCCCATCTCATGAGTGGGGTGGCTGAGTTCAGATGAGCAGGGCTGGCTGGTCATTGTCCTCTCAGAGAGCAGGCCAACCAGATGGAGTGGTGGTGGGCATTGGAGGGGAACAAGCTTAAAACACACAGTGCAGTGAAAGAATGCAAGCTCTTACTGGTGGTTGTGTAGCAGCCCATTCCTAACTGGCAAGTAGCACATTTTCCCCATGCATGGGTAGTTGGATCTCTGAGTTCCATAGGTCCTTCTGTCCTCCATGGTGATGGCATCTGGGTGTGGGGCATGGGATTGGATGGCAAGCACCTGCCAAGGCAGTTCCAGTGCAAACTCCACAACTTATATAGCTGGGGTACAGCGGGGTAGCTGAGCATGGCTTATGCTGTGGATTAGCTCCTGATTTCCACAGGCACAAAACTATTGTGATTTCAGGGCAGAAGGTCAGGTGGGCAGGCACAGGGCAAGAGATTGGCAGTGTGGTTCCAATGCAGCCTCCACAACCTGCACAGCTGGGGCACAGTGGGGGCATAGCTCCTGAGCTCCACAGAGGTGGCACTGCTGAAAATGCAAGAAGAAAGGGACTTTTGATCTCCAATAGGGTCCAATGGGCAGACGCAGGGAGTGGGAGTGGCTGTTGCATGCCTGCCAGGATGGTACCAAGGCAACCTTCACAGCCTGTGCCGATGAAACACAGTGGAGAAGTTGGAGCAAGCACTTATGCTGAGGAGTAGCTGCTGAGCTCCATGGGCATGGCACTTCTATGATCTCTGGCTGAAGATACTTTTGACCTACCTATGCACTTTTGTACCTGCCACAAGCTGAGAGCTGCTGGCGTGCTTGCACCACCACCAGAACCTCCACACCTGTGGATACAATGCCAGCACTTCCCAATCTTGTTCAAACGTTTCATCTAGGCGGAAGGTATAAGAATGTAATAAATTGTGTGTAAGTTAAACATACAGCGCTCACTAAAGATCCTGCAAGAGCTACTATTTGCTTCCTTCTTAACAAAACAAGATGTCTACCCCCAAATGGGTAAACCTCAATGCAAAAGCAAACAAACAAATAAAGCCGGACAATTTGAGTGATCTCCACCAAGAAGTCCTAGCCCCACATTGGAAGTTTCCAATAAAAACATAGAGGATAAACCAGGAATAGAATCCCCCAAAAGATAGCTCAATAATCCTGTTAAATAAACTTAATGAGACAATAACTAGATGAATAGCTGAACTGGAAGAAAATCATCAAAAAAAAAAAACCCCACAACAATTTCATAAACAAAATGCAACAGAATCATCTGTTACAACAAATAAGTTTCATTACTTGGCTTAATGTAATTGAAGAAAACCAGAGATCGTAAAAGAGAGCAAGAAAATCAAACATCAACATGAAATTAGAACTCAATAAAGGGATGGATATGTTGTAGAAAAATGCAACAGAAAAAATCAAGTAGAGGGCTAGAGAGATTGCTTAGTGGTTAAGGCATTTGCACAAGGGGGCACATATGTCTGGAGTTTGTTTGCAGTGGCTAGAGACCCTGGTGTACCCATTCTCTCTCTCTGCCTCTTTCCCTCTCTTGCTCTCCCAAATAATTAAATAAATTAATTTAAAAAATCAAATAGAAGCTGGACATGGTGGCACACACCTTTATTCCCAGCACTTAGAAGGCACAGGTAGGAGGATCACTGTAAGTTCAAGGCCACCCTGAGACTACATAGTGAATTCCAGGTCAGACTGGGCCTGAGTGAGACCCTACCTCAAAAAACAAAAACCAAATAGAGCTTTTAAAAGTCTCTCTAGAAACCCTCACTAACAGAGTAGACAGAGGAAGGTAATAATCTCAGAACTCAAAGAAAAGACAGAAAAAGTTGATTTGGAGTCTAATTTGATAAGCTCAAGAAAGCATGCAAACAGAATATAAGGAAATTATGGGATACTCTAAAGTGACCAAACATCTGGATTATTAGTATACCAGAAGAAAAAATACAGACTAAAGGCATAGGGAACACATTCAACAAAATTATTAAAGAAAATGGCCCCCAGCCCTCACAACAGAGAGACCCACTGGGCATGGAGGCACACATGTTTAGTCCCAGCACTTGGGAGGTAGAGGTAAGAGGATTGCTATGAGTTTGAAGCCACCTTGAGACTACATAGTGAATTTCAGGTCAGCCCAAGCTAGAGTGAGACTCTACCTCAAAACAACAACAAGCAAACAAACAAACAAAAGGGAGACCCATCCAGATATAAGAAACACACAGAACACCAGACAGTATCAAAGAAGAAACTCTTTGTGTCATATCATAGTTAAAATTAAATAACAAAAATAAAGACAGAGAGAAACAACTCATTGCATACTAAGGTAATCTCATCAGAATTTTTATGTGTGTGTGTGTGTGTGTGTGTGTGTGTGTGTGTGTGTGTATTTTGGATTTTCAAGGTAGGGTCTCACTCTAGCTTGGGCTGACCTGGAATTCACTATGGAGTTTCAAGCTGGTCTCAAACTCACAGCAATCCTCTTACCTCTGCCTTCCAAGTGCTGGGATTAAAGGAGTGCACCACCACGCCCGGAAGATTACCATACATATGTATTTTTTTTAATATATTTTATTTCTATTTATTTATCTGAGAGAGGGAGAAATAGGCAGGGAGAGAGAGAGAGAAAGAACGGGCATGCCAAGGCCTCCAGCCACTGCAAACGAACTCCAGATGTATGCACCCTCTTTTGCATCTGGCTTATGTGGGTCCTGGGGAACTTAACCTGGGTCCTTTGGCTTTGCGGGCAAGTGCCTTAACTACTAAGCCATTTCTTCAGCCCAGAATTACCATATACTTTTCAATGGAAACCCTAAAAGCCAGAAGGGCTTGGAATGAAGTACTTCAAAGTTTAAAAAAATCTATGGCTTCCAACCCTAACTACTGTACTCAGAGAAAATATCTCTCATCATAGGAGACACACCAATCCATGCTAGGGAGGTATTTAAGCAAAACCACAGCAAAATACATTCTTTATCCAAAAAGTGAAGGTGCATAGATTTTTATCAGCCACAGCGGAGAAGCAGGAGAGACTAAGATCTATCAGAAAGGAGGAAACCGGTCAGAATCCCACTGCGCTTTCTGACCCAGACCTAATCTATGTGGATCTGTTCACCTGCTTGGCGCCCAGAACCCAGCTTCAGGAGCAGAGAGACCAAACAAGGGGATTTCCCCACCTCATCAGTCTCCTCACAGAGTCAAGAAACCTGAAGGTAAGACAGCAGAGACTAGCTGAGGAGTTGCTGAAGGGAACACAGGTGGCGATCTCCTACCTCCGTCTCCCCAGTGCTGGGATTAAAGGTGTGCGCCACCACACCTGGCTCTTTTCTTGGTGTGTGACATGGTTTCTCACTGAATCCAGAGTGCACTGATTTGGCTAGACAAGCTAGCCAGCAAGCCCCAGGGATCCTCTGACTCTACCTCTCTGGTGCTGGGATTATAGGTACGTACCACTCTTAGCATTTTACATAGGTTCTGGGAATATGAATTCAGAATTTTACTCATGAGTCATCCATCTCCTAGGTCCAATATTAAATATTTTCTGTACCTTCTATAAGCCAGGCTCTTCACAGGAGCATCAGTAAGTGAGGCAGTTCTAGTCTCAAGAGGCCATAGTTTGGATGAAGCGATCTGGGTTCCTAGACATTCTTAGGTGTGTTCTTCAGGTGTCCAGCCTGGAACAAGCTCCCAGGTGTCTCTCTTTTTCACAATAGGTTCCACGTGTCTTTTTGGTCTCTGGCATGTTTCTTCTCTCTCTGTGTGACCAATTCCTATGGGCTTCTAACATGTTCACCTCCCACAAAAGATAGGACCCAAGTATTGACATTCTGAATTTATATTTACCAGCTCATTTTGGCACACTTTTCACTTGTTGGCTTTCTGGGCTTTAACTAGAAACCTGTCTAATATTGATTAGGGCAAAGAATTTCAAAGTAGTCTGAGTCAAAAAATGTCCCTGGGTGAAGATTTGGCTATAACTGGATTAAGAAGAATATAATCAAATGAAGCACTTGGTTGTCTCAGGGGAAGGGTGAGGTTCCTTAGCAGTTAAAGCCCAGAGGAAGAATGTGTCTTCATAATACTTTGCAATGTCCACAAAAAGTCCATCAACCTTGTCCCTATTTCTCAACTCCAATATGTCCTTTGAGAGGATTGGTAGCCAGTGGCCCTAGCTGTCAGGTATGAGAGGGCTCCTGGCTTAGTGTCTTCATCCAGGTTCCCAGTCACTGTCGTTGCCTCCTTCCTATCAGAGGGTGAGCTGTGTGAGGGAGCATGCTGTTTGCTGTCAGTTAAGACACGAGTGTACTTAATGTAGATCAGTCTCTGTGGGGTTTTGATTTAGGACCTCATGAGGAGGAAAAATCCAGTTAATGCTATGAAGTACAGATTCCAATAAGAAACCCTCAGTTTGGAAGCTGCCATCCCACATGATCCCAGGCACCTGTCCTCTGGACTCTACTAGAGGCATGCTGTGGGTCAGGAACATACCCTCCACAAGGGACCTGGCTCAGATAGCCGCACCTCTGCCTAAGCTCCAGGTTTCATAATGCTCACCTCAGCACTCACCACGATTCCTTGGCTCCTGCTTGCAGCATCAGTGGCAGCTGGGGCATCTATAGTGCTGCAGACATCCTTCTTCCTTAGGGGTCCATTAATGTCTCACCAAGACTTGCTGTTCCTTCTTCTAAAGCCCTCAAGACCCCACTGTACAGACAAAATACAGTATTTCCTTGGCCACCAGAAGGTAGTTGTTTATCCATATTTTTTTTTAAAATTTTTATTTATTTATTTATTTGATAGTGACAGACACAGAGAGAAAGACAGGTAGAGGTAGAGAGAGAATGGGCGCGCCAGGGCTTCCAGCCTCTGCAAACGAACTCCAGACGCGTGCGCCCCCTTGTGCATCTGGCTAACGTGGGACCTGGGGAACCGAGCCTCGAACCGGGGTCCTTAGGCTTCACAGGCAAGCGCTTAACCGCTACGCCATCTCTCCAGCCCAATCCCTATTTTTTATTAAGTTCTTGTGAAGTATTTATGTCTTAAATCTTGGTTTTCTGTTAATAGCTGACAAAACAAATTTCCTAGGTATCTTAAGACATGGACAGGATTTCTTGCTTGCTAGCCTGAAATCTTTTCAAAACATGCATATGGTAAGAGAATTGTTCTTTGACCTAGAATCTCAACACAATTAAGCTAGCTGACATTTTGATGGCCAGTCAAGCATGAGATGTCTCCATCTGACGATGGTCCTGTCCTGTCTCATAGCTTGCAGTATTTATGTGTTCTTTTCTCTTCATCTTTCACAGTGCCATGTACCATGAAGGTCTGGAGGCCTTGAGTTGAGTTGCGTCTTTTTAAATTTTTATTTTTTTAAAAACTTTTTTTTTAGAGCCGGGCGTGGTGATGCACGCCTTTAATCCCAGCACTTGGGAGGCAGAGGTAGGTAGATTGCCCTGAGTTCGAGGCCACCTTGAGATTACATAGTGAATTCCAGGTCAGCCTGGGTTAGAGTGAGACCCTACCTTGAAAACCTCCCCCCCCAAAAAAACTTTTTTGTTGTTTATTTTTATTTATTTATTTGAAACTGACAGACAGAGAAAGAGGCAGATAGACTGAGAGAGAGAGAGAGAGATTGGGCACACCAGGGCCTCCAGCCACTGCAAATGAACTCCAGATGTGTGCGCCTCCTTGTGCATCTGGCTGATATGGGTCCTGGGGAATTGAGCCTTGAACCAGGGTCATTAGGCTTCACAGGCAAATGCTTAACCACTAAGCCATCTCTCCAGCCCTTAAATTTTTTTTTTTTTAAAAAAGGATTTTCAGGTAGAGTTTCACTCTAGCTCAGGCAGACCCGGAATTCACTATATAGTCTCAGGGTGGCCTTGAACTCATGGTGTCTTTGAGGAGTAATCTGTCTTCACATATGGCTGGAGGAAAAGAAGGGGCCAGTATCCCAAGAGCTCAGATGTTTAGAACCACACAACCTATTTGGGAGGCCTGAGAGGCCTCGGGAGCCAGGCTGGAAGCCCATTCTGCTGCCTATGCAACCATAGCTTCGTCCCCTAACCTCTAGGCTATGGTGGGAATTCTGAGGTCACACTTGTAGTGGAATTTCTAAGAAGAACTGGTCTTTCTGGAATCATGACAGAATACCAACACCTGGCAAATTCCTCCCACCCATTCCTCCAGCTGGGTGTATTACTATATATCAAATTTTCCACTGTTCAGATAACGATAGAGGGAGACTTATTGCTGCAGATAGCCTCTTATCTTCCATTTTGATGGTATTTTAGGGACCTCCTTTCTCTGCCTGGAAATCTCAGTAGTCACATTTTCAAATGGACTCTGGGGGGGGGGCGGCGATGAGGTGGAAAACAACTCCTGGGAGAATTTCATGCTGGTGTTAAATGTTGCATCTTAATTTTTATTAGCTCTGTTTCACATTTTGATGGTAGTATTTTTTTTTCTTTAATGTGATCCATTCCTTTGTATTCTAAAGATTTGTTGATCACTTGCTCTGGATCAACCCTGTGACAGACACTCACATGGAAAGAAGACAAAATTATGAATGTGTGCATGGGTGAAGAATAGAACTCAACTCTGCTAGCTACATTGTGATCTATGGCTTTGGCTTTTTAGAATAGGTCACAGAAAGACTCTTGTGCAACACAGCCCAAGTGCCTAGGTGTTAGGAGATTGGGGGGGGGGGCCAACAAACTTCCTCTGATGCTGAAAGGAAGGCAACATTCTGATGGATATCTCCAGAGCCACAGAGCTGTATCCGTCAGGAGTGGGTTTTTTCTACTCATCTTTTCCCCTGCCATAGGCTGAGGATGTGGCGTTTCCAGAATCTGTCACCTGCTTATCATGTAGATGAAAGCATAGCCTAGGAAGATCTGTCTTTGGGAAAACTCCCTTCTGGTCTTTTATATGTAATAAGACTGAACTCAGAATCAATATAGCAGGGAACCACTAAGACACGTTTATCTCTCTTTGAAGGATTTCCAGGTAACTTGGTAGAAAGGGTAGGAGCACGCTAATAGCTCATACAGTTCCCTGGTTCTGCACACACTTCTCAGTGATAATTACCCTATAATTCATGAAAAGTAGAAGCCCATTAAAGCTTTTCAAATTAGCTTTCCATGTAAAGAAGCAAGATGAACTTCAGCACCCCTGTGGGTCTGGGCTCTTCTTGGGTTGGAAGTGAGTCCAGAAGCCTGGTTCTGCTACTCAATAGATGTGGGCTATAAGAGATTTCCTGAAACACTGGGCTACTGACTGGTAGGTAGAGCTGGGTGTATATGCTGAGGTCTGTTCTGAGAGGCCAGGGTGACTGCCTTTGGGTACCCCAGTGAGTTTCAACCATTCTTCAAACATAGCTCCCTTCTTGGCACAGACTTCCTGGAATGCTCCTGAAAGGACTGTATATCTTATCATAGCCAAACAAGATATGTTTCCATTCTTTCCACACCACCTGCTTCACTTCTGAAAATATTATGTTTCTGTTTGGGAACAGATATATTTTTGGCATGAGGAAAGTGAGAACTTTGACGATATGTTCTGGGAGTTGACCTGTCCAGTGATGGCTAGCGTGCCCCCCCGCCCCCGGTTGCTGCTTTAGACCATCTGCTAGACAGAAAACTCTTCAGTGGGCAGCTGTTTACTCTGTACATCCTGCAGACACTTGCCTCCTCATTCTATCAGTGTCTTCTTTCCGACTTCAAAGTGGATGTTGTCAGAACTGCCTTGCACTGGGCACAAGCCTTCCTGTGGGATGATTGCCCAGGGACTGGCAGCTTTCTCAGGCTTAGTCCTGTGTATGTGTGAGTGCTCAGGGCCCCTTGTTCTTTCTGCTCACTTCTAGGTATCTTTATCTTCCTGGGTGACCATGGCCATGCCTCAGTCTTGGAGCTTCTTTTCCCAACGTTGGAGGAATGGTTCTTGCTTCCTCTGGACCTTGGTTCTCATAAGCTAAAAACAATGACATTTAAATATTCTTAAGGGATAAGAAAATGATTTGCATTTAAAATTTGAAATAGTGAAGGACTGAGTTGGTAAGTAGAATCAATAAAAACATACTTCCAGAAAACAGAGAAGAGATGGGTAAGACAAAACTGAAGAGAGAGGGCATGTGAGAGAGAGCAGTATGAGGGGAGAGATGAAGAGGGTATGCTGTCTCATTCCTGTAATCCGAATACTCAAAAGGCCTACATAGGAGGATTCACGCTAGTTCAAGGCCAGCCTGGGCTGATAGTGAGTTCTAGGCTAGCCAAGACTACAAAGTGAGATCATGTCTCAGTCATGAAAGGAAGAAAGAAAGAAAGGAAGAAAGAAAGAAAGAAAGAAAGAAAGAAAGAAAGAAAGAAAGAAAGAAAGAAAGAAAGAAAGGAAGGAAGGAGGAGCCGAACGTGGTGGTACATACCTTTAATCTCTGCACTTAGGAGTCTGAGATAGGAGGATTGCTGTGAGTTTGAAGCCAGCCTGAGATTACATAGTGAATTTCTGGTCAGTCTGGGCTAGAGAGAGATCCTACCTCAAAAATATAAACAAAAAAATTAATACCTTAGAATAATACTAACCAAGGATGTGAAAGACCTATATAATGAAAATACTCAAGAAAGAAATAGAGGAGGACTTGAGAAGATGGAAAGACCTCCCATGTTCCTGGATAGGTAGAATTAACATTGTGAAAATGGCAGTTCTACCAAGAGCAATATATAGATTTAACACAATACCAATAAAAATACCAGCATCAATATCCCCAGCAAAAGGAACACCTCTGGAGGCATCACCATACCAGATCTAAAGCTATATTACAGAGCCATAGTAATAAAAACAATATGGTATTGGCATAAAAACAGATTATAGACCAATAGAATGGAATCAAGGACCCAGATTTTGGCTACTTGGTATTTGACAAACACCATAACAATGTAGCCTGGAAAAAGACAGCATCTTCAACAAATGGTGCTGGACAAACTGGAAAAGCATATGTGGGAAAATGAAACTCGATCCATACATCTCACAGTTTACAAAAATCAAGTTCAAATGGATCAAAGACCTCAATATAAGACCATAAGCTCGACTAGTACTGGAAGAAAAAAAACAGGAGACCCTTTCTGTCATAGGAATGGGAAAAGACTTCCTAAACAAAACCTCAGTAGCTCAGGAACTTAAAGAACTTCTCAACCGTCGGGATCTCATGAAGCTGAAAAGTTTCTTCACAAACATACAATAAGCAGAGCAAATAGATTACCCACTGAATGTGAGAAAGTTTTTACTGGTTATACAACTGACAGAGGCCTAATATCTAGAATCTACAAAGAACTCAGAAACCTAAACAATAAAAAGTCAAACAACCTACTCACTAAATGGGGCAAAGAACTGGACAGGGAGTTCTCAGAGGAAGAAATGCAAATGGCAAACACACACTTAAGAAAATTCTAATCGTCCCTAATCATCAGGGAAATGCAAATTAAAACAACCATGAGATTCCACCTTACCCAACTAAGGATAGCAAACATTAAAAAAAAAAATCAAATGAAAACAAATGCTGGTGAGGTTGTGGAGAAATAGCAAACCTCATTCACTGTTGGTGGGAATGTAGAATGGTACAACCACTATGGAAAGCAATATGGAGACTCCTAAAAAGGTTGACTACAGAATTATCAACAGACCCAATTATTCCCTTACTGGGAATTACCCTAATAGCTCCATGCCTCAGTTCAGAGAGATTTGCTTAACCATGTTTATAGCTGCTCAATTCATAATATCTAAGAGCTGGAATCAACCCAGATGTCCATCATTAGATGAATGGATAACTAAGATTTGGTTTATCTACATGATAGAATTTTACATAGCAGTAAGGAAAAGTGACACAATGAAATTTGAAGAAACATGGTTGAACCTGGAACAGATCATTCTCAGAGAACTCAGCCAATCACAGAAAGATAATCATCACATGATCTCACTCATCTGTGACTGCTAACCTGAATCTGCCCGAGATGTTGACGTACCTAATAAGCATCTTGAGAATCAGACAATAGGGAAGGAGGGGCGGGCAAGGGTAGGGGTGGGGGGACACAAAACTGGGCCCAAATAGCAATTATACCATAAAATTCTATATCCTAAAAGACAGACTAAGTGATTGAACCTTCATCAGGTCCTTAGAGGGAACACCTGAACCACAGGGCCCTAGAGAGGGTATGATGAAGACTAACCTTAATCTCCTGGTTTTTTTTTTCTCTCCATCTTCTCTCTGTTTTATATTACCTATATTTTTCTTCATTCTTTTCCTTGGCACTTGCCTGTAATTCCTAGTACCAGCATGTGGTTAACATCTATAATGAACTATTGATCAGAGAGACCAACAAGGTTTCCCAAAAGAAGACAGATGTTTGTCAGAGTACTTGATGACTCACCAAAGGCTAGTGGTAAGACCCTACTGCCAAAGACACCATATGCTGTTGGTATGGAACATGGAGTGACTTGGCTGGAATCTGGAAGAGAGTTAGTTCCCAGAAAGTTAGATCATCTAGTGCCAGAAGGTGCTACATGAATGAATGGGGGAAAAAGACCAACATCTGTTCAAGCCATTCATGGTCGAAGCTACTCAGCGGCAAACAACCTGATGTGATGCTCACACAAGTGCAATTGTGGCGCACAGCCATGGTGGGAAACCAACTGCTCTTGGTTTGGCTAACTGATCTGCTCAGTGGAATGGAACCCATAGCTAGAGCTGGGAAACTAGTCAGAACCATATCCGAAAAAATGAGCCCACTCTTCACTATCAGGCTCCTACCAATCAGAGCTACAGGGGAGCCTACACCTATTAAACCCTCTCTAGAATAATAATGGTTATCCCACTTATCTGGTACTGACTTCACTCTCCATTAGATAATTTGCTTCTCTTTTTCAGATCCTGAGGACAGAATCAGCCCATTGTACCTCACCAGGCCCCCAGTTGAAACCAAGAATAATTGGGGAAATGAGCAAGAGTTCTGCTTTCTTGGTGAACCTGGTGCCAGCACAGGGTGAAGGAGACACACAGAGAACACTTAACTCCTGCCAAACCAGATGCTAGAGACACAGAGGCTCCCAAGACCTCAGCACTGAAGTAGACCTAAAACAAACCCAACATGGCTTAGGGAAATTCATGGAAGAGGGGGTGAAAATATTGTTAGAGCCACATGTTGGAACATTATGCACAGAGACATTGCCTCTTACCCATAACTGATGGCTAACCCCACATTGCACAACCCACATTCCCCAACAAGGAGGATCCCTGTGGGGGTGGGGGAGACAGGGAGGAGGCTAACAATGGTACCAACATGACTGTATACACGCTGTATACATAACTAATAAAAAATACCAGCATCATTCTTCACAGAGATGGAAAAATGATCAAAATTGATATGGAATAGCAGAAGGCCTCAGATATCCAAACATATCCTCAGCAAAAAACCCACCTCTTGTGGTATCACAATACCTGATCTAAAGTGACAAAAATAGCATTATACTGGAATAAAAACAGAAACATGGACCAATGGAACAGAATTGAAGACCCAGACCTTAGGGCCAGTAACTACAGCTGCTTGATCTCTGACAAAGGTGCCAATAATGCAGACTGGAGGAAAGACAGCATCTTCAACAAATTGTGCTGGAAAAATTGGATGACCATATGTAGAAAAATGAAATTAGATGCACTTACTTCACCATACACAAAAAAGTCAAGTCCAAATGGATTAAAGACCTCAATATAAGACCTGAAAATCTTCAACTACTGGAAGAAAAGATAGGAGGCACTCTCTACAACATAGGACTGGAAAAAGACTTCCTGAACAAAACCCCAGTAGCTGAGGAAATGAAACAAGCACTCAACCAATTAGATCTCATGAAGCTAAAAAGCTTTTGCACAGACAAATATACCATAAGCAGAGCCAATAAATTACCCACTGAATGGGAGAAAATCTTTTCCAGCTATAGCACTGACAGAAACCTAATATCTAGAATCTACAAAGAACTCAGAAAACTAAACAATAAGAAAAACACCAAACAACCCACTTCAAAAGTGGGGCAGAGAACTAAATAGTGAGTTCTCAGAGGAAGAATTACAAATGGCTAACACAAACTTAAAATGTTCAACATCCCTAACCATTAAGGAAATGAAAATTAAAACAACTATGAGATTCCACCTTACCTCAGTAAGGATAGCAAACACTAAAAAATCAAATGAAAACAAATGTTGGTGAGGCTGTGGAGAAATAGGAACCCTCATTCACTGTTGGTGGGAATGTATGCTTGTACAAGCACTGTGAAAATGAATATGGAGACTTCTGAAAGGGATGAATATAGAGTTACCAACAGACTCTGTTATTCCCTTACTGGGCACTTACCCTAAAAGCTCAGCATCTCAGTTCAGAGATATTTGCCTCCCCTGCAATAATGCATGACCCACAATCCCCACGGGGTTGACCTGCATCCCCAGTGAGGAAGGCCTATTCAGAAAAGGGAAGGAGGAGGAGGAAAAGGATGATACCAACATGTGTTGTTTACATACAAAATATGTCCATATCTAATAAAAAAGAAAGAAAAGAAAAGCAATGAGGAGAATGTATGTTCATCAGGAGTTTTTGGTAGCTTTCATTATCTGGTTCTTTCTGAGTGACTTCTTGGTTTAGTCCTTGCCAGTTCTGTGAGGTGGCTGTCACATTCACTGCATAAGTAACTGAGAAAGAAAACCAAATTCATAATTAGTGTCATTCATGAAATGACATTCCTTTTTTTTTTTTTTTTTGGTTTTTCGAGGTAGGGTCTCACTCTGGTCCAGGCTGACCTGGAATTCACTATGTAGTCTCAGGGTGGCCTTGAACTCATGGCAATCCTTCTGCCTCTGCCTCCTGAGTGCTGTGATTAAAGGCATGCGCCGCCATGCCCAGCGAAATGACATTCTTAGCTAACACTCAATTTCGCCTGGAAGGTAAGGGGATCCATCAAGATTAAGCCTCTGGGAGTTTATGAGAATTTCTCTATTATGGGCTGGAATTGGCAGGGCCACCCACCCCCTCCAGCCAGAACTTACGGATCCACCTCACTGATGGGCTCTGTTCCCAACTTAGTTTGAAAAGCAGTTCCTTCTACTGGGGATATCCAGTCATTGATGCCCATCTGCCTCGGTGTGATCAGAATGTTCCATGGTTCTTGATGTCTCCTTGGCTTTTCTGGCTGCTCTTAGCCATCTCTGGCTTTCTTGAGTCTCTTGAGAAGACAGGTGGGTCAGGGATGGCAGGAAAGAGCAGTCATTGATTAACCTCTAACAGGTAGCCCATGGGGGAAAGTGGAAAGAAGAATGTAAATTTATGGCAGCCATAAAGATTTGGACTGTGGACATGTTTTCTGCAGTAAGTGGCCACCCCCACTACCCTTGACAGTCAGCTAGATGCTTGTTTGGGGAAGGGGCGGTAGCTCTGTCTGCATGCCCAGGAGCAGAGAGGGCTTCTCAGAGTGCTGATACTAGGGGACCCATCCTGAGGCTGCCTCCCTGGTAATATCCCCAGCCCCAAGAATCTATTCGCCATGTTAATAATGAATCTTTCTTGGTTCCTGGGGTCATGTGTATGCTGACAATTGGAATAGGACCCAAAGCAGCTGGGATGGGGGAGGAAGAGAGAGGCTGATAAGTCATAATGCCAATGTGGGAGTGACTAGGTCAGGAGAAAACCTCACATCCAACCCATGTGGAATTTCTAAGGCAGAGTTGAGATGGATATTGCAGGTGTGGCTAGGGACCAGAACTTGGCAGGATGGGTCATCTCAGGAGCCAATGCACTAAGCAGAAACATGCGGATGTACAAAGAATTGTGCATATCAATAACTTCTTGATTTTTGTTATAGAACTGTGTTACTTTTTCTTTCTTGTATTCCCTAAAAAATCTTCTAGTACCCTTAAAAGGAGGAATGAATTGTCTTAGTTCATGATTTCAGGGGTTCAGTCTGTGGTTTCTTGGCCCCATGCATAGGGAAAGAAGATCATGGTAGCAGGAAGGAAGTAGAAGAGCTTCTCACCTTACGATGGCTCGGAAACGCAAGTACAGTAAAGGACCAAACAAGTTATAGTTCCAGGGACACACTACCAGTAATTCAATTCCTCTAACTAGGTGTGGGCCCCACCTTTCACCCCTCCCCCAAACTCCATCATGTTATGAATCCATCCATGGTAACCATCGACTAGATCTGGGCCCCCGGGATCTAGTTGTCTTGGAAATGCACACTCAGACACCCAGGGATGTGATTTACTACTGTCCCAGTGTTTTTCAATCAATTTGTTTTAACCATCACAAGAAATTTACAAGCATGGGTTAATATTCATTCCATATGCTGCTAACTAACTGGCATTTTTATTTCGTTTTATTTTTAAAAAATATTTTATTACTGGGCTGGAGAGATTGCTCAGTGGTTAAGATGCTTGCCTGTCAAACCTAAGGATCCAGGTTCGATTCCCCAGTACCCACATAAACCAGATGCACAAGGTGGCACATGCATCTGGAGTTCTTTTGCAGTTGCTGGAGGCTGAGATATACCAATTCTCTCTCTCTGTGTCTATCAAATAAATAAAATATTTCACTTACTCATTTATTTATTTGAGAGGGAGGGAGAAGAGACAGAGACAATGAATAGGCTCTCTGGGGCCTCTGGCCATTGCAAATGAACTCCAGACGCATGAGCCACCTTGTGTATCTGGCTTTACATGGGTACTGAGGAATCAAACCTGGGTTCTTTGGCTTTGCCAGAAAGCACCCTGACTACTAAGTGATCTCTCCAGCCCTAGCTTGAATTTTTTTATTTGTTTGTTGTGGAATTTGTTTTTAGAGATAGGGTGTCATGTAGCCTAGGCTGGCTTCTAACTCATTATATATTATGCAGGTTTTACCAAACATTTCAATAATGAGGAAGCCTAATCTGCATGCAACTTTTCCCCCTGGTGTTGTCAACAATGAAATGTTCACTTTTTAATATTGTGGCAGCATCTCGGCATTGACAAAACAGAGCTGTTGGAGCTGAGTCCTGCATGGTTGTTCTGAAACAGAATGCTTTGCCATGGACTGGGGAGGCAGTTCAGCATGCAAAGTGCTTGCTGTGTAAAAATGATGGCTGGATTTTATCCCCAGCATCCATGTAAAAAATCTGGGCATGGGCTGGAGAGATGGCTTAGCGGTTAAGCGCTTGCCTGTGAAGCCTAAGGACCCCGGTTCGAGGCTCTGTTCCCCAGGTCCCACGTTAGCCAGATGCACAAGGGGGCGCACGCATCTGGAGTTCGTTTGCAGAGGCTGGAAGCCCTGGCGTGCCCATTCTCTCTCTCTCCCTCTATCGGTCTTTCTCTCTGTGTCTGTCGCTCTCAAATAAATAAATTAATAAAAATTAAAAAAAAATCTGGGCATGGCTGCACACGCCAGTAACCCTAGTCATGAGAGGGTCAGATAGGAGAATCACTGGAGATGTCCGGTCAGCTAGTCAGACAGAAAAATGGTTGCTCTAGGTTCAGTGAGAGACTCCATCTCAAGAGAGCAAAACAGAGGAGTGGTAGTGGAGGACACTTGATATTCTACTCTGGTTTCTGCACATGTGTGCATGGGGCATGAATATCCGCACACACATGTGCATGCACTACCCTCCTCCACCAAAAACACACACTGGGGAGGCAAAGGCAGGAGGATCCATAGGAATGCTGACTAGTTTGTCTAGCTGATTTAGTGAGGTCTAGGTTCAGTGCAAGGTCCTGTCTCAAGAAAAACGAGATTGAGAGTGACTGAAGAAGACACCAACATCAGTCTCTGGCCTCCACACACAGGTGCACACAGTTACCTGTGTGCTCATACATATATATGCACACATGCCATATATAAGAATATGCTCACACCACATATTAAAAAAAGAGAAATGTCTTGCTCTGCATGCTGGAGAGAGCTGTCATGTCTGGGAATGGAGCAGAATGGTAGCCTGCATCTTTCTTCCACTTGCCCCAAAGGACTCTTCAGCTTCTCATTTGATACCAGGATCACTTTCCCAATGACACCTTCTCAGGACTCACTATCACGTGCCTGAGCAGATCTGGCTTTTCAGCTGGAAGAGATGGAGGTAAATGTAACTTCACACCCTTACCCAGAGAGTTGTAATGATAGCACTTTTCCTGCTTTGCTGGGAAGATGGGAATCTGTGGGGTCATACCTATTCTTTCAGTAGTCTTGGAAATCAAGCAAGCTCAGGTAATGTCAAACCACTGTGATTAGAGGAATGTACATATTTGGGATTTATTGTTTCAATAGTCTGATAGTCCAATGGAAGGTACAAGTGTCTCTCTTTACAATATCTCTTTTCCAGTGGAGTGGTGTTTACAATTCCCCTCTCTTTGTTTTTAGACATTAATCTTTAAAAAGTATATTGTATTTACTTACAGTGAGAGGGAGAGAGAGAGAAAAAAAGACAGAGGGAGAGAGAATGGGTAGACAAGGGTCTCTTGCCATTGTAACTGAACTCCAGATGCATGTACCACTTTGTACATCTGGCTATATGTGGGTACTAGGGAATCAAACCTGGCTGGAAGACCTTTCACATAAGGACCTTTAACCACTGAGCCATCTCCTCAGTCCTTAGATATTAATCTTGATGGATTTTGGGTGATATGTTGGACTTGGTGTTAAAATTCTTTAAGTATGTCTGTATCTGAAAGAAATATCACAAGTAGATGTGAACTGATGTTCTGGAAAAAAAAAACATACCTGTGTTCAAGGTTTGACAAGGCTGATTGGCTGATTAGAACTTCTTCATTATACAGACTTGGAAATTAGCCCCAAATTACTTTGGATTATCTTTAATTATCTTAATAGCTGTGCATTTCCCCACTCTGTCTGATCTAATATCCTTGTGCTGATCAGGTTTTTTGGAATGTGTTAACAGTCCACTAGCTTCCTCTAACCCAAATGCTATGAATGTCATCAGATAGCATCTGAGGCCCACAACAGAGATTTTCCCACTTTACTCTAACCTGTCTATGCTTTCACCAATATATTTGAAAAAGGCCTGTATTTATGGCTTTCTTTTGTTCTGTTCCTATAAAATCTTCAAGAAACCATTTTCATGTTGGAGCACTGCAGCAGTTTCTTTCTCATTGCTGGGAACTGATCAGAAGCCATATATGGAAGGAAAAGGTTTATTTATTTACAGTTTCAAGAGGAAGTCTCATCATGGTAGAGAAAGCATAGCAGGAACACATAGCCAGTATATCGTATCTTGTCACACAGCAGGCAGGAGCTCATCGGAGTGAGCCAGTTCTGAACATCAAGTGTGCTGGGCTAATAAACATCAAGGCCCATCCCCAGCAAGGCTTCACCTTACAAAGACTCTACCAGCTGGAGACTAAGTAGAAGGCATAATCACAAACACCTGAGGGCATGGGGGACATATTTTGTTCAAACTACCTCAAACATGTTATTCAGGGCAACCCAATTCTGCATTCCTGGGTCAAGGTTATTCATATTTATCTCAAGAATAAACTCTTATTTCCTTTGAGGTGAAAAATGTGTTTTGTGTTGACACAGACTATAAGTAGGTGCCATGGTTTGAAGACAATCCATTGCTTCAAAACCCCTCAGCTTTAGTTTTTTTTGGAAAGACTGGCACTAGTGACACCATTTTGTCATTGGTTTTGAGACAAGGTTGCTATGTAGTTCAGGCTGGCTGCAAACTCATGATTCTCCTGTTTCTACTTCTTTTATTTATTTATTTATTTTTTTTAAATTTTTTTATTTATTTATTTATTTGAGAGCGACAGACAGAGAGAGAAAGACAGATAGAGGGAGAGAGAGAATGGGCGCGCCAGGGCTTCCAGCCTCTGCAAACGAACTCCAGATGCGTGCGCCCCCTTGTGCATCTGGCTAACGTGGGACCTGGAGAACCAAGCCTCGAACCAGGGTCCTTAGGCTTCACAGGCAAGCACTTAACCGCTAAGCCATCTCTCCAGCCCCTGTTTCTACTTCTTAAGTGCTAGGACCACAGACATATATCACTGTAATAATTACTTTTTTTTTTTTTTTTTTTGCTGGGTCAAGATACCTGGCAAAAGCAACTTAAGGAAGTGTGCTAGTTACATTGCTCATTGCTGGAACCAAATACCTGACTGGAGGCAAGGAAGGAAATGGTTTTGCTGGGATATATTCCACCATGGCGAGGAAGGCATGGCAGCAGGAGCAGGAGGGCCCTGGTCATAGTGGACTTGTAGTCAGGAAGCAGAGGACCGTCAGGGAATGGGGCCAGGCTATAAAGCCCGCAGCCATGCCCACCTCCACCCACTTCCTCCAGCAAAGCTCCACAACCTTCCAAATGGGGCCACTAACTGAGGACCATTTAGTCAAACACATGAAGCCTTGGGAGAAAGTTTGCATTCAAAAGAAAAGAAGGCAATGCAAGAGCACAGTTCATCATGATGGGGAGAGATGCCAGCAGGAGCTCGACGCAGTTGGTCACACTGTGTCCATGGTGAGGAAGCAGAGGAGGAAGGATGCTGCTCACTTGCTCCTTCCTTTTCATTCGGTGCAGAACCCTAGCCTATAAAATAGTGCAACCCACAGGTAAGTTGGGTCTTTCTACCTCAATTAACAGGATTTAGAGACTCCTTCGCAGACGTGTCCAGTGACTTGTCTCCTAGGTGATTCTAGGTCCAATCAGGTTAACAATAGAGATTAACCATCAATGCCTTCAGGCCTGGTGTGATTTTCTGTTGATTCTGACAACTTTCTCCTTTGTTTCTAGACAATTGTTTTCTGAGGACATTATTGACTAACCAACTTGTGGTTCACTTTTTAATTGTCCCTTGTCACCAGGCTTTTTGGTTGTTAGGCTAAGTAGGGATAGTAGGGAGACAGTGCTGATGTACTCTTTTTACCATTTTTAAACAAGTGAGAGGTCTAGAAGTAAAAACCCTTAGTCCAGACTGTATTCCTACACCCCTTTTTAGAGTCTATTTTTTACACTTCAATAGAACCAGCTTTATTATTTATTTATTTTTAAACAAAAGAAATGGTCTAAAAGCAAACACAGATAGGTACCAAAGGATGGGAATGACCTGGCACTTACGAAAGAGCTGCTGTATCATAAAGTGAACAGCATACTAGGAGAAAAAGTAGTGCTAGCTGCTAGAGTAATCAGGAGATGCAAATGAACTTAAAAGTGGGTGCTCTGCCTAGATTTCAGTATGGATAAAGAAAGAAAGAAACTAAAACACACCAGAGTTGCTTCTAGAGAACTGTGCTGTGGCAACATGAGAATTGGTATCAACTCACAGTCTTCTCATTTTCCCCGTTTTCTGTAATTTTCTTCTTCTTTTCATGTTTTTTTTTTTTTCTTGAAGATGTTATTTCTGTGAAATTGAAGTTCTTTGATGCTTTCACTAATGTCATCAAGTGCCCTGTGAGAAGCAGCCTCCTTAGGTGCGAATTTGTATTCTTCAGGATACCAGCATCTGCACGGTTCTTTAACAGTGCTCACATCAATTATTCTAGAATGGAGATGTTCATGAACTAGGGCGTGTATTTGTCAAGAAACTTCTTACCTGAATGAACTGAATTTCCTGCAAGTGGACAGAGTCTGCTGTCCTACAACGGACAGAAATGTATGCTCAGTGCACTGCAATGTAACTGTACTTTCCTTCATTGCCTTGCTGAGACCAGACTTCCCACGATGCTCCTTACATCAATTTGACATGCTGTCCAGAAACTAATCAGATTTTTTTTTTTTTTGAGGTAAGGTCTCACTGTGGCCCAGGCTGACCTGGAATTCACTAAGTAGTCTCAGGGTGGCCTCGTACCCCACGGCGATCCTCCTACCTCTGCCTCACAACTGCTAGGATTAAAGGCGTGCGCCACCACCCCTGGCTTCATCGGATATTTTTTTATTTTGAGGTAGGGTTTCACTGTAGCTCAGGCAGACCTGGAATTCACTATGAACTCGCAGAGTAGTCTTGAAGTCATGGAGATCCTCCTACTTCTGCCTCCCTAGTGCTGGGATTAAAGGCATGCGCCACCACACCTGGCTCATCTGGCTGTTTTATAATCAGGTTAGGTCCTTCAGCTGAAATGTTAAGATCAGAGTCAGTGATCAGACAGGCCATCTCACTAATCTGGTCCTTCTCACTGCTGTCATCTCCAGGTCCACTCAGACCATCTGCTAAGCCATGCTTTCCCCAGCTGCCATGGATGGGCCACCTTTGCGGACTGCAGACACCTTGTGCCCTGAGTGCCCATGATGCCCACCACATACCCCAACAGCTGGAGCCCAGGGAGCTGCCTAACATCATCCAGTATGAGCCGACAAGGCTCCAGCCTTGAGCCAGAGCGTGCATCTCAGAGTATATTCTTTTTTTTTCAAAAGTTTTTTAAAATTTTTATTTATTTATTTGACATCAACAGACAGAGAGAGAAAGAGGGAGGAAGGGAGGAAGAGAGGGAGAGAGAGAGAGAGAAAGAGAATAGACACGCCAGGGCTTCCAGCCACTGTAAATGAACTCCAGACCGTGCACCCCCTTGTGCATCTGGCTAACGTGGGTCCTGGGGAATCGAGCCTCGAACCAGGGTCCCCAGGCTTCATAGGCAAGCGCTTAACTTCTAAGCCATCTCTCCAGCCCCCCAAATTTTTTATTAACAACTTCCATGATTATAAAAAATATCCCATGATAATGTCCTCTCTCTCCCACTTTCCCCTTTGAAACTCCTTCTCCATCATATCCCCTCCTCCTCTCAATCAGTCTCTCTTTTATTCTGATGTCGTGATCTTTTCCTCCTCTTATGAGGGTCTTGTGCAGGTAGTGTCAGGCACTGTGAGGTCATGGATATCCAGGCCATTTTGTATCTGAGGGGAGCACGTTGTAAGGAATCCTACCCTTCCCTTGGCTCTTACATTCTTTCTGCCACTTCTTCCGCAATAGACTCTGAGCCTTGGAAGGTGTGATAGAGATATTGCAGTGCTGAGCACTCCTGTCACTTCTATCCAGCACCATGATGCCTTCTGAGTCATCCCAAGATCACTGCCATCTGAAAAGAGAAGATTCTCTATCACAAGTTAGAGTAGCATTAACATGAGGGTATGAACATTAAGAGAAGTGCTTACTGGGCAGTTTGATAAGCTTAGTATATACATTTAGCCAGAAAGCAGAAGACTTTATACCCCTAGGGCTCATGACTACCCCCGTTTTTTTGTTTTTGTTTCTTTTTAAAATTTTTTGTTTATTTTTATTTATTTATTTGAAAGCGACAGACAAAGAGAGAAAGAGGCAGACAGAGAAAGAGAATGGGTGCACCAGGGCCTCCAGCCACTGCAAATGAAATCAAGGTGCATGTGCCCCCTTGTGCATCTGACTTACATTGGTTCTGGGGAATCGAGCTTCAAACCAGGGACCTTAGGCTTCACAGGCAAGTGCTTAACTGCTAAGCCATCTCCCCCTGTTTTAAGTTTTCAGTATCAGGGATGTATTCCATCCCATGGAGTGGGCCTCCAGTCCAATTAGAGGGCAGTTGGTTTCCACCATGACAGACATGCCACTATTGGACCTATTGGCTCATTTGGCCTGGATGGCCAAATTAAAAGGCTTGCAAGTGTCAACTGTTGAGTATCTTCACTGGTGATTTCTCTTTCTCCCATTGAACTGCATGCAGAATGGCTTCTTCTAGCTTTCTGTCAGCTGATCTACATGAAGGAGGTTATCAGTTCAGTTCCAGCAGGATTTCTCAGGGGCCTTGCAGCCCAAGTATGTGGAGTCTTCAGCAATAGGGTCTTGCCATCTATTCCTGATGGGAAATCAAGGGCCTCGGCAATGGCCTATAATGTTTTGGGGGCATCAGATACCTCCCTGGCCAACAACTCACTGGAAGGTATCCTATCCCTGGCACTGAAAATTTTCTAGCAACAATTTATGGTTCCTGAATGCTTGTTCTATTGTCCAAAACAGTAGGATTCCATATAATTTATTTATAGCCTCTTAGATTTTGATTAGCCCTCCTTCCACTTTTCCTTTACTCAATCTCTTCCCCTGACTTCACTTTGGGCCTTTTCACTCCCATTAATCTATTCTTCTACTTACATTTATATAATACCATCCTATTAAGTACCCCCTCCCTTCCTTTCTCTTCCCTTTATATCTCTTTTCTAGCTTATTGGCCTTTGCTACTGAGTTTTCTACCTACTCACACAGAAGTCCAATCATTTGTAGCTAGGATCCACATATGAGAGAGAACATGCGACACTTGACTTTCTGGTCCTGGGTTACCTCACTTAATGTAATCCTTTCCAGATCCATCTATTTTCCTGCAAATTTCATAACTTCACTTTTCTTTACCACTGAGTAGAACTCCATTGTATAAATGAGCCATATCTTCATTATCCACTCATCAGTTGAGGGACATCTAGGCTGGTTCCATTTCCCAGCTATTGTGATTAGAGCAGCAATAAACATGGTTGAGTGAGTGTCTCTAAGGTAGTGAGATGAGTCCTTAGGAAATATGCCTAGGAGTGCTATAGCTGGGTCATAGGTAGATCTATTTTTAGCTGTCTTAGGAACCTTCACATTGATTTTTACAATGGCTGGACCATATTGCATTCCCACCAACAGTGTAGAAGGGTTCCTCTTTTTCCATATCCTTGCCATAATAATTGGTCATTTGTTTTCATGATGGTAGCCAATCTGACAGGAGTGAGATGGAATCTCAATGTAGTTTTAATCTGCATTTCCTTGATGACTAGGGATGTTGAACAATTTTTTAGATGCTTATATGCCACCCATATTTCTTCTTTTGAGAACTCTTTATTTAGTTCCATAGCCCATTTTTAATTGTCTTGTTTGATTTCTTATTACTTAATTTTTTGAGTTCTTTGTATATCCTAGATATTAATCCTCTATCAGATGTATAGCTGGCAAAGATTTTTTCCCATTCTCTAGGTTGCCTCTTTGCTTTATTCACAGTGTCCTTTGCCATACAAAATCTTTGTAATTTCATGAGGTTCCAGTGGTTAATCTGTGGTTTTATTTCCTGAGCAATTGGGGTTATATTCAGAAAGTCTTTTCCAAGACCAGTATGCTGAAGAGTTTCCCCTACTTTTTCCTCTAGCAGTTTCAGAGTTTCAGGTCTGATGTTAAGGTCTTTAGTCCATTTGGACTTAATTCTTGTGCATGGAGAGAGAGAAGAATCTATTTTCATCCTTGTACAGATACATATCCAGTTTTCCCAGCCCCATTTGCTGAAGAGACTGTCTTTTCTCCAACAAGAACTTTTGGCATTTTTATCAAATATCAGGTGGCTATAACTGCCCGGACTTACATCTGGGTCTTCTATTCTGTTCCATTGACCTACATGTCTGCTTTTGTGTCAGTACCATGCTGTTTTTGTTACTATGGCTCTGTAGTATAGTTTAAAATCAGGTATGGTGATACCACCAGCCTTATTTTGTTGCTCAGTATTGTTTTAGATATTAGAGGTTCTTTTGTGATTCCAAATGAATATTTGGATTGCTTTTTCTATTTCTGTGAAGAATGCTATTGGAATTTTGATGGGGATTGCATTAAATGTGTAGATTGCATTTGGTAAGATTGCCATTTTCACAATATTGATTCTTCCAATCTAGGAACAAGGAATGTTTTTCCATTTCATAGTGTCTTCTGTAATTTCTCGCTTGAGTGTTTTAAAGTTTTCACTGTAGAGATCCTTCACTTCCTTGGTTAGGTTTATTCCAAGGTACTTTATTTTTCTGATGTAATTGTGAATGGAAGTGAGTCTCTGATTTCATCCTCTGTGTGTTTGTTGTTAGCATATATGAAGGCTACTGATTTCTGTGTATTTATTTTGTGTCCTGCAACATGGATGTAGGTGTTTATCAGCTCTATCAGTTTGCTGGTAGAATTTTTAAGGTCCTTTATGTATAGAATCATGTCATCTGCAAATAATGATAACTTGATCTCTTCATTTCCAGTTTGTATCCCCTTTATGTGTATGTCTTGCCTTATTGCTATGGCTAAGACTACCAGTAATACTAAATAAAAGTGGGGACAGTGGACACCCTTGTCTTGTTCCTGATTTTAGTGGAAAAGCTTCCAGTTTTTCTCCATTTAGTAATATGTTGGCTGTAGGCTTGTCATAAATAGTCTTTATTATATTGAGATATGTTCCTTCTACTCCCAGTCTCTGTAGGACTTTTATCATGAAGGGATGTTGGATTTTGTCAAATTCTTTCTCTATATCTAATGAGATGATCATGTGATTTTTGTACATTAGTCCATTTATATAATGTATTACATTTATTTGCATATATTGAATGATGGTTCAGCATCTTTTGTATCCCTGCATCTCTGGGATAAAGCCTACTTGGTCAGGGGTAATGATTTTTCTGATAAATTCTTGTATTCTGTTGAGAATTTTTGCATCTATGTTCATGAGGGAGATTGGTCTGTACCTTTCTTTTTTTGTTCTATCTTTGCCTGGTTTTGGTATCAGGGTGATGCTGGCTTCATAGAAGGAGTTTGGTAGGATTCTTTCTTTTTCTATTCTATGGAAAAGCTTAAGAAACAATGGTGTTCATTCTCTGAAGGTCTGGTAAAATTCACCAGTGAATCCATCTGGGCCTGGACTTTTTTTAGTTGGGAGATTTTTTTTTTAATTTTTATTTTATTTTTTATTTGAGAGCGACAGACACAGAGAGAAAGACAGGTAGAGGGAGAGAGAGAATGGGCGCGCCAGGGCTTCCAGCCTCTGCAAATGAACTCCAGACACGTGCGCCCCCTTGTGCATCTGGCTAACGTGGGACCTGGGGAACCGAGCCTCGAACCGGGGTCCTTAGGCTTCACAGGCAAGCGCTTAACCGCTAAGCCATCTCTCCAGCCCGAGTATATGTTTTTATAGTGTGTTCCTATGATTCTTTGAATTTCTCTGATCTCTGTTGTGATATTGCCTTTTTCAGCTCTAATTTTATTAATTTTTGTCTCTTCTCTCTTTTTTTGGTCAGATATGATAAGTGTTTATCAATCTTGTTTATCCTTTCAAAGAACCAACCTTTTGTTTCTTTGGATTTTTTGTTGTTGTTTCTATGTCATTGATTTCTACACTAATCTTTATTAGTTCTTCCCATCTACTGATTTTTGGTTGGCCTTGTTCTTCTTTTGCCAAGGCTTTAAGGTGAAGCATTAGGTCATTTACTTGAGATCTTTCTAATTTCTTAATATAGGCACTTCAAGGTATAAGTTTCCCTCATAGGACTGCCTTCGTTGTGTCCCAAAGGTTTTGGTATGTTGTGTTCTCATTATCATTTGACTCTATGAATTTTTTTTATTTCCTTCTTTATTTCTTCATTGACCCATTCATCATTTAGTAGTATATTGTTTAGTTTCTATGATTTTGTGTATACTCTTTAGCTTTTCTTGCTATTGATTTATAGTTTGATTCCATTGTGGTCAGATAGAATGCAAGGAATTATTTCAACTTTCTTGAATTTGTTAAGATTTGCTTTGTGACTTAATATATGGTCTATTTTAAAGAATGTTTCATGTGCTGCTGAAAAGAATGTATATTCTGCAGCATTTGGATGAAATGTCCTGTATATGTCTGTTAGGTCCATTTTTTCTATGACCTCATTTAATCCAGATGCCTCTCTGTTTATTTTTTGCGGGGATGATCTGTCAGTTGATGAGAGTGGGATGTTGAAGTCACCCACTGCAACTGTGTTTAGTGCTGTGACCTTAGCAGAGTTTGTTTGATGAAGTTGGGAGCCCCCATGTTAGGTGCGTATATGTTTAGGATTGTAATGTCCTGTTGTAGTATGCCTTTAATCAATATAAAGTGACCTTCCTTATCTTTCATAACTAATGTTGGATTGAAGTCTACCTTGTCAGATATTAGGATAGCTACCCCTGCTTGTTTTCTAGGCCCATTTACTTGAAACACCATTTTCTAATCTTTCACCCTAAGATAGTGTCCATCCTTTGTAGAAAGGTGAGTTTCTTGGAGGCAACAAATTGAAGGATCCTGCGTTTTAACCAAGTCTGCAAACCTATGTCTTTTGGTTGGGGCATTGAGGCCATTGATATTAAGAGATATTAATAAAAGGTCTGTATTTATTTTTGCCATTCTTTTTTGTAGTTCTCTTGTTTTTACCTTTCCTCCTTTATTTTGTTTATTTTTCAAGGTAGGGTCTCACTCTAGCCCAGGCTGACCTGGAATTCACTATAGAGTCTCAGGGTAGCCTCGAACTCACAGCAGTCCTCCTATCTCTGCTCCCGAGTGCTGGGATTAAAGGTGTGCACCACCACTCCTGGCACCTTTCCTCTCTTGTGTTAACTAGTATTTGAGTATTATTTGTTTTTTCAGATTCCTTATATGTGTGCTTTTCTTTCCTTCAGCATGGAGGATTCTTTCAAGTATTTTCTGTAGAGCCGCTTTTGTCTTCAAATATTCCTTTAACCTGCTTTTGTTGTGGAATGTCCTTATTTCTCTATTTGAGTGGATAGCTTTGCAGGATAAAGTAACCTTGGTTGACAATTGTTATCTTTCAGAACTTGGATTATATTACTCTAAGCCCTTCTGGCTTTTAAAGTTTGTGTCGAGTAATCTGCTATGATCCTGATGGGCTGGCCTTTGTGGGTAACTTGAATTTTCTCTCTAACTGCTTTCTATATTTTTGCTTTGGTTTGTATGTTTGGTAGTTTAATTATAATATGACAAGGAGAGATTATTTCCAGGTTTTGTCTGGCTGGTGTTCTAAAGGATTCCTGTATCTGCATTGTCACCTCTTTCCCAATTTGGGGGAAGTTTTCTTCTGTGATTTTGTTGAAAATGCCTACTATGACTTTGGAGTGAAATTCTTCTCCTTCTGCTATACCCTGAATTCTTATGTTTGATCCTTTCATAGTGTCCCGAATATCTTGAAATTCCCATTCATACTTTCCTATTAGTTTGTCTTTCTCTTTGCTGGACTGTATTAGGTCTGCCACCTGGTCTTCTAGTTTAGATATTCTGTCCTCTCCTTCATCCATTCTACTGGTGAGACTTTCTACAGAGTTTTTTTATTTCATTAACTGTGTTCTTCATTGCTAGTAATTCTGACTGGTTTTTCTTTATTATTTCTATTTCCTTATTTATGTCTTGTATTGAGCTCTTTATTTCATTAAATTGGTTTCCTGTGTCTTCTTTGATTCCTTTGATTTCTTCTTTGACTTCTTTGAGCATCTTTATAATCATTCTTTTGAAATCTTTCTCAGGCATTTCCTCTCACTCATTCTCACTGGAGTTCATTTCTGATGCATTAATACTTTTTGGTGGATTTATATTGTCTTGGGTTTTGGTTTTCATTGTGTTATAATTTATATATTTTTGCATCTCCTATTAATTTATTGCTTAGATTTTCTAGTTAGCTGCAGTATTATTAGATGTATCAATCAATCTGATGTTATATATCTTCAGAGTAGGAGATTAAGGTGCTAGGTGTGGCTCTTAAGATGCTTATAGTATCTGCAAAAGTGACCGTAGGTATTGGGTTTGCCTGCTGTGAGAGTATTCAGGTAGGCTGAGTTGAACAGAATACAGGTAGATTCTAAAATTTAACTCAACAATATACACATTCAATGAAAAACAGCACAGAGAATTTATACAAGAGTAGGTATTATGATGACAACCAATCCTCTAGCAAAGTCACTATCCCTTAGGGTGTGTGGTGGCCCACACCCTTAATTTTGTCAATTAGGAGGTTAAGATTTCTGGTCTGTTGAGGGTTCCAAGTCAGCTTGTGAGCAAGTGAGACCCTTCCCTAATGAACAACGGAAGAGGAAACAAAGCCACTATAAATGAAGAAGTAACAAATAACAAGCCCAAAATATAGCTTATTTAAGAATGGCAAATCCAACCATCCATCAGATTTAACATATAATTTATCTTGATGTGGAAGGTGCAATTAGCACTTCTAGTTCAGGCCTATATACCAGGCTTATTTGGCAGGTACTGACCTGGTGTAATCCCAGTTACCTTTTGGGGTGATTTTGGTCTCAGTCATGCTGCGCTCCTGCTTGGGTCCCTCTTTGGTGCACTGTGGGTTCAGGTAGGCTGGCTGGGCAGTTGTACCACTGCTGTGCTTGCAGGTACTGGATGCTGTGAGCTCCGTTCCCCTGGTCTCTGGTGCTTGCGCTGGTGGTGGGGGAGGGGAGGCTGTGGATAGTGGCTCTAGTTCTCCCGCTGGTCCACGTGGTCCTCTACCGTGCGATCTGCTCCTCCATTGTTTGCTGCCGTCCTCCCTTCACATTTCTTGAATTTGTGAGCCTGGCAGCTGTGGCCCCGCAGACCTGGTGCCACCGCTGCTGGAGCCGCTTCTGCTGCCTGTGTGGCGCTGGGTCTCTCCTACTTCTCTGCTACCATTGGTGATTTCTTATACACCTCAGATTTTAGGAGAAGAGTGTATTTTGCTGGGTTTTTTTTTTTTTTTTTTTTTTTTTTTTGCTTTTTCTACCCTAGGCTGCTTTGGTGTGGTTCCTACACCACCATCTTAACGCCTATTCTTTTTTTTTTTTTTTTTTTTTTTGGTTTTTCAAGGTAGGGTCTCACTGTAGCCCAGGCTGACCTGGAATTCACTATGGAGTCTCAGGGTGGCCTTGAACTCATAGCCATCCTCCTACCTCTGCCTCCCGAGTGCTGGGATTAAAGGTGTGCGCCACCACGCCCGGCTTGGAGTCTATTCTTAATATTTAAGAATATTGGTGGAGGGCTGGAGAGATGGCTTAGCGGTTAAGCGCTTGCCTGTGAAGCCTAAGGACCCCGGTTCGAGGCTCGGTTCCCCAGGTCCCACTTTAGCCAGATGCACAAGGGGGCACACGCGTCTGGAGTTTGTTTGCAGAGGCTGGAGGCCCTGGCGCGCCCATTCTCTCTCTCTCCCTCTATCTGTCTTTCTCTCTGTGTCTGTCGCTCTCAAATAAATAAATAAATAAAATTTAAAAAAATTGTTAAGAATATTGGTGGGGAGAATCTCTGCTTTTTATACTTGACAGTTCTTTGTCTTCAGATCCATTATATCTTTCCTTGGACGGGTTCCATGATAGAAGCCTTTCTTCCTCTTTCTCTCTTTGAAGATAAGCTTAAGTTTGGTTCCCTGTGGTACATGTTAAAAACATTGACTTCCTAGTGGAAGAGGCTAAATGAGCTCTCCTTTCCCTTTTTTTGTAGCAAATATGCAGGGACAACAGCTGTTTGTTTTATAGGAGAGTTATCGCGGCAGGAGAGCAGGGCAGAGTTAGGTCAAAATTAGCATATGAAAGAAACCCAGTTGGCAGAGGAAGACTGGAAATCCCCACCCAACAAGACCTGGCGCGTAACCAAGCATGTTCGCACACAGAAAAGAGGACACTATAAGAATTATGTTCTAAAGGTTCCAATCCCATGGGAACAGATGCCATTGAGTTTCTAGCTTTTTTTATGTTTGTCTGTGTACGTGAGCGGGTGCATTTGTGTATGTAGGTGTATTTGCAAACACAGAGGCAGAATGACTTTACATCTTGTTTGTATGCACAGATACCACCACCATAACACACAAATTATTTATTTATTTTTATTCATTTTTATTTATTTATTTGAGAGTGACAGATAGAGAAAGAGATGGGGGGTGGGGAGAGAGAGAATGGGCGCAGCAGGGCCTCCAGCCATTGCAAATGAACTCCAGACGCGTGTGCCCTCTCGTGCATCTGGCTAACATGGATCCTGGAGAATCGAGAATCGAGCCTCGAACCGGGGTCCTTAGGCTTCACAGGCAAGCGCTTAACCACCAAACCATCTCTCCAGCCAAAATAATTTATTTTTAAAGGAAAATGTACAACTTATAAACTTCTCAAAGTTTATATATCAAAGTAGACTGCATACATAGGGACACATGGACTTACTAAAATCATATCAGAAAAATCAGACTGAAGAACTCATTAAATGTACCAGACCAATGGAGGCTGGAGGCTACCACACCTTTCCCTAGACCCCATGAAGAAGGACAACTGGCATTGCGATGATGCCAAGCCCACGCACCCGTCATTCAACCACCTTGTGCATGTTAGGGGCTGACAGGCAGAGAACATCTGACTGTCCATGGGCTTCAGCTCCGTGTGCTCTTAGTGCTTGATGTGGCCCACTCACTGTACCTCTACAGTCCTGTACCTTACCCCTGTGACCCTACACTTCTGCCCCCGCATTTCAGTGACACCTCTCCAAGTGGATTTATCATCTTATCTAACCACCTATAGTAACTGTCTTTGTGTCTGTATCATCTCTATTTTTCTTCCTGTAGGAAAGCCTCTTGGAATTTTGTAGCCTCTTTGTGTGTGTGTGTGTGTGTGTGTGTGTGAAATATAATGTATGACCTGAGAGTTAATATTGTCATCAGTGAGGGACAGACACACCTTGCTGTCAACTTCAATAGTCTAAGGAGTTGCCCTAATCTTTGAGGGACTTTGATTCAAGCAAGCCCATGATTAATAGCTTCAATACAGAAAGAATTTCAGGAAGAGCCAGTGTAAAGCAAAGTTGAAGATTTTATTAAAGATATTAAGACAGGCGCTCAAGAAGAGAGTGAAGGTACACCAAAGAGCATGGGTGGGGGCTGCTTTAAGGGAGAGCCACTCAGGGAAAGAGTGAGGCACATCCAAGAGTGGTGTGGGTCCTCAAAGGAGAGTCATGATTAAGTGTCTCAGCGTTAGCTATGGTGGCTCTCAAGTTGCACCTCAAAAATTATATGCAATAAATTTTTTTAAAGGTTACAAGCTGGAGAGATTGCTTAGTGGTTGAATCATTTAGCTGTGAAGCCTAAGACTCAGGTTCAGTTCCTCAGAGTCCATGTAAGCCAGTTGCACAAGGGGGTGCATGTGTCTCGAGTACATTTTCAGTGGCTGGAGGCCCAGGTGTGCCCATTCTCTACCCCTTTCCCAAATAAATAAATAAATGAATAAATAAATAAGTCAATAAATAAATAAATAAATGGGTGTCCAGGGCTGGAGAGATGGCTTAGTGGTTAAGGCACTTACCTGTGAAGCCGAAGGACCTAGGTTTGATTCCCCAGTACCCACATAAGGAGTAAGCCAGACACATAAGGTGGCGCATATGTCTGGGTTTGTTTGCAGTGGCTAGAGACCCTGGCCTGCTCATTGTCTCCCTCTCTCGATGACTGTTTTTTTTCTCTTTCTCTCAAATAAATAAATAAAGTATTTTCAAAAAACTTTAAAAAATAGGTTGCTGAGAAATCCTTTTACCCCTTTTCTTCCTTTGATAAGTGAGGTTATAGGGCTGCTCTGGAGTTGCCCTGGATGGGATTATAATTATATGGCAAAACCAGAAGCTGCTAGGGTTGTGCAAGAGGTTTACGCCATGTCATTTTTCTGTAAATAGGGTTTCTGGTGAGATTCCTAGAAAATTGCAGGTTTACAGCTGGGAAGGAAGAAAAACCTTATGCAGTTGTTAACTGAGCTAGAATTCTTACTGAGTAGTTGAGAAGCTTTAAGCAGATTTCAAGGTGAGGGCTTCCTTTCCCTTTTTTTTTTTTTTTTCATTTTTTGAGGTAGGGTCTCACTCCAGCTCAGGCTGACCTGGAATTCACTATGGAGTCTCAGGGTGGCCTCAAACTCATGGTGATCCTCCTACCTCTGCCTCCCAAGTGCTGGGATTAAAGGCGTGCGCCACCAGGCCCAGCTTCCCTTTTTAAATACCTAAAATATTACTGGTCTTTTTATCCTGCCTCAATATTAGTAATTAAGATGAAAAATAATGAACTTGTAGTTTTCAATAGTCAGCTATTATTGGGTCTACTTGGTAAATTGTAGCAAACAAAACAAAACAAAATAAAACAAAATGATTGTAGCCTGAGAATTGGTAATAAACACACGAGTATGTCCATCTATGTGTCTGACAAAGTATACTCATGATGGATACTTTAAGGAAACTTGAATGTTAAGACTCAGTTTCTGCAGTAGTCTGAAGCCTGACAAAATCAACAGAAATCAAGCAATTATCTTACTAAAACATAAACTATTGTTCTATAAGCCAATCCTTTTTGCCCATGTTACTGGGATCAGAAGAGTATTTTAAGAAAGCATTTTTTGCATGACTAGACAGATGGCTTAGTGGTTAGGACACTTGCCTGCAAAGCCTAAGGACCCAGATTGGATTCCCCAGTACCCATGTAAAGCCAGATGCACAAAGTGGCGCATGCATGTGGAGTTCATTTGCAGCAGCCAGAAGCCCTGACATGCCCATTCTTCCTTTCCCTCCCCCCATCTCTCTCCTTGCAAATAAAAATAAAATAAATAAATTTTAAAAGGAGAGCATTTTTGCTGTAGCCAGAGAAATGTGTTCTAGCTTTATATTATTAGTGCACTAAATTTTGGCCTTAGAAAGTCCTCTAGATAAGTTTACATTATGGAACATTTTTACAACTTTCATTTTTGAAAATATCAAGTATTTGGTACTTTGTATATGAATGTACTTCATAGGTATGACAGACTTATTTAACCTATAGAGATAAATATGTTTTCCTAAAGCCATCTTAAAACCTCACAAAACCACGGGCTGGAGAGCTGGCTCAGAGGTTGAGTACTTCCTGTGCAAGCATGGGGGCCTGAGGGGGCCCGAGAGACTCAAGATTGATATTCAGTATGGAAATTAGCCTCCCATGTGTGATAGACTCATTTACCCATAGTACCTGGCACATAACTACATCACCCATGTATTGATAGAGGGACACCAAGGCTCACAGAATCAGCCCCAGAGACTGAGTAGAGAACCCGCTTATTTTCACACCAGTGTGGGCCCAGGGGAAGCTCTTGCAAAGCCTGGACCTTGAGCTCTGATGGCTCAGAACTTATATACCTTATCTTGGGCTATTCATTATTGTTAGTTCTCAGAGCTCAGTGCCCCGGCCTAATGCCAGAGACCTTGAGCATGTGATAGGCAAATTTTACAGAAACGGAGAAAAAAGAGTTAACTAGTATGTTATCACAAATGAATATGCAGTACAGGGCATAACTAATAAAAGGGTCTCAGCATAGGACATAACTTTGGGGCAGGAGCTTCTAAATTCCCCTACCCCAATTTCCATCTCAGGCCCTCCTTTGATGTCTGTTATAGATAACTTTAAGAGCCATCACTCGTCTCTGTATAATTGATATTAAACCTATGGTAGCCCTAGAGCAGCATCTGAAAGTTTATGGCTTTTAGTCAGGAGGAGACTAATTTACTTAGGAGGTTTAGGTATCCCTGAGTCTGGTAAGGCAGGAGTCTGATTTCTCTCATGGCTTTTGGTGGCATTTGTACAACATCATGGGCGTTTCTCAGTATGGCATGGCTTGCTTATTACAAAAAAATCAAATCCTGTTCTCTGCCATTGTGTAAGGTAGGTTCTATTGATAGAGGGAGTGTTAGTAGAGGTATATCATCTGCATCCACCTGGGTGCTGAGACATATCCAGCAGTCTGACTTCAAAGTAGGGGCTCATGGGTGTCTAGCCTGACCTATGGGGAAAAGGCTAAGAGCCATAAGAAGCACATAACATTTATAATTATGCCCTCTTTAACTATATACAAAACATAGCTACAGAAGAAAATTCCAGTCCTGTGGGACCATTGCCCCCAATCCTACTGATAATATCAGTAGCAGGATCACTCTCAGTCCTGGGTGGATGGGGTGGCATCATGACCAGGACCCAAAAATGCCCCACGTAGAATTCCTCAGGCTTCTGCTGCGTGTAGACCAGTTGGTCTTCAGGTTTGCAACTGGAGCAGGGTTGCAGTTTCCTCAAGCTTCTGCCATGTGTAGATTGATCAGCCTTTGGTGTGGTCAAACAGGGTGGTGGTATGTATGGATGATGACTGGGAGGGGATTCTTGGGGTCTCCAGTTACTGTCCATCCTGCTGAGTATAGGGTCCTTTCCAGGTGGGCTGGAGGGGTGGCTTATGCCAATCCTTCACTTACAATAAGTGCCCTAGTTTTAGGAGAGTATAGGATTATTTGAAGGTAAAGAAAGTCTCTTTAGCATCCACATATGTATCTGAGCTATGGTGGCTAGGAGCTGTAGCTGAGTGGGGGTTCCTAAATTTTCTATTTCCCTACTGTCTCCTGGGATCATTTATCAGAGGAAGGGATCTACCAAACAGAATTTCATAGGGTGAGAGCTTGATGTCAGCTTGGGGAGAGCATCTTACCCTCAGAAGTACCATAAACAATACAGAAGACCTGGGTAACAGGGTCTCTGCATAGAATTTGCTTAAGGCCCACTTTACAGCCTAGTTTATGAGTTTAATTTTACCTGAACCCTGAGGTCATTAGGCTGTATGCAGGTTCCATTTTTTCCTTAGTGTCTTGGTGAGTCCTTGGGTGACTTCCTTTTCTGTCCATCAAGGCAATTACAGCATGTAGAACTTTGACATTTAGACTTTGACACCTACTCAGTTTATCTATTAGGAGAAAAGTAGTTCTCAGTGTTCTTAAGTGTGTGGGGGGGTATCCAGCTGCTACTGAATCCAACTGTTTAGATGGATAGGCTGTTGGTCACTGCTGGGGACCAAAGCTTTGGGTCAGGACTCCTAGTATCAATCTTTCATTTATCATGAACAAATAGACTGAACTTCCAATTTACATCAGGGAGTCACAAAACAGGGGCCTCTAATAAGGCCTTTTTAATGTTAAAAATGTTTCCTGTTGCTGTGGTCCCCATTCACATTGTTTTGAGGGGTTTGGCTATTATTGAATAGCTAGGTATCCAAATGTGACAGAAGCTAGCTGTCAAAGGCAATTATGAGCTGACTTACAGGTGCCAGACAGAGGCAGAAGAAGGCATGAGTTAATATAAGAGCTCAGGATTGTGTAGCAGTGTTAGATAGGAGAGCCATTAGTCTGAGTTTTTGTTGTTTATATTGTAAAATTTTGTGTGGTCATATTTGCTTACTGGGTGTTTAAGACTATGCAGACAGTCAAAATTCACAATGTATTGTGTTTTTAAAGGTCAGTAATGGGTCTGTAGGAGACATTCTTAGGGACCTGGGAAGAGCCATATGACTTTCAGCACTGCCATCTACTAGGACAAGTTAAGGCTGTGTTGACCCAGTGGCCCTTCCTCTTTTGGGAAGCCTAGAGATCTGATTTTCTTCTGATGTGACCTTCCCGTTGCAGAAACATTGGCTTGGAGCCCATCTTTGGATCTCCATATCCTCCCTGATCAAGAAGACAGATAACTTACCAGAGGCTAGAAGTTAACAAATGTCCCATCGTCTCCTGTGGCCTTTTGACCTGGGAACAGGATCCAAACTATTGGTTTCCTTTTTAACTCTGGTGTTTTGGCTTCTACATATGGTTATTAATCACTCAGAGAGACTGTACACATCTGATTAGCAAAATAGATTGAGTTAGATAGGTACAGAAGATACCTGGTTAACAAAACAGATCTGGTTAAAGAATGACTTTTGTAGTTTAAAATCATTTTGATTAATGTTTAAGTTTAGTTGTCAGGTAACAGTGTAAGCCATATCTAGAACATAGAAAACAGACACATTTTATTCTCTAAGTATCTTTCAGTAACAAGTATAGGCAGAACATGTTAGTAGCCCTAAAAACAATATCTTACCAACAACTTTAAATTAATGGATTTGATCTAGAAATTGTATGACAAGAAAAGACAAGACAGTATAAAATCTTGGCATCTATGTTTGAAAACAACTTGGCTAGTCTGTATGCCTGTGAAGGTACCAATTACCCCCCAAAAGATGGAAGCAGAACAGCAGATTTTAAGATCCTTTCTCTTCAGTGAAGATCATTTGTACATGAGGTTGTGTCCTAGAGCAGGGAACATGTCTTAACTATCAATGTACCTATGAGCAATGAACTTGATACTAGAAATGAGACAATTACTTAAAACCTCGACTGGGATTGACTATACACAGCTTAAGAATAATGCCAAGCCTGGCCATTGTTGAGTTAAACCAACCAATTTTAACATACACTAGAGACATGACAGACATAAAGTAATCTTGTAAGCAAGTACCTTTAACCATCAAGCCACATTTGTAGCTTAACATAAATCAATATTTATGACTATTTGGATATATGAAGCTTATACAAACTATACCAACCTCATTTGTATGTAGCAGATTTTCCTAGGACAAGGGGAGCTTCCTTAGTTCTCCTGAGAACAAAGTCATGATGACTAAATCACTTTTATATGGCTTAGATGATAACCTCAGTGATAACCAGCAAGAATAAGACAAGAACCAGCTCCAAGTTAGTTTTTTTTTTTAAAAAATAAATAGATACAACAACCTTATAATAGAAAATTGAATACTAATGATAAACCTTAATCTTAAGATTAAGTTTTCCAGTAGTTAAAAGATTAACAGACAAAGGTTGAACACTCTAAAGTCAGTCTTTTACAACAATTATGATAAACATATTTACATCAGGGAACGGAAGTTTTAACTTTGATATTTTAAGGCATGGTGACATAAATTTACAACCTGAATACCATGACATCCTGCATCCAGACAGGATCATCTTTTTTTAGTCTGTTAAGAACCGTAGGTACAGGGCTGGAGAGATGGCTTAGCGGTTAAGCGCTTGCCTGTGAAGCCTAAGGACCCCAGTTCAAGGCTCGATTCCCCAGGACCCACGTTAGCCAGATGCACAAGGGGGTGCACGCATCTGGAGTTCGTTTGCAGTGGCTGGAAGCCCTGGCGTGCCCACTCTCCTCTCTCTCTCTCTCTGCCTCTTTCTCTCTCTATCGCTCTCAAATAAATAAATAAAATAAACAAAAAAATTAAGAAAAAAGAACTGTAGGTACATCCAATAGTCATGTTATGGTCCTTAAAGAGTCTGTAATCCCATAAAGTGCTTTAAGACTTAGTTTATCTTTTTTTCAAAATTTATTTAATAGGCAGATATATATATAGAGAGAGATAATGGGCGTGCCAGGACCTCCAGCCACTGCAGATGAACTCCAGACGCGTCTGCCCCATTGTGCATCTGGCTAACGTGGGTCCTGGGGGATTGAGCCTCGAAACCGGGGTCCTTAGGCTTCACAGGCAAGTGCTTAACTGCTAAGCCATCTCTCCAGCCCAATCTTTTTTTTTAAGTAAAAATATTATCTGACAGAGGTGTCTCCAGGTGATAAAAGCAGGAGAGAAAACACAGATTCATATATATTTTTAATTTTATTTTTAAAAAATATTTTAATTTATTTATTTGAGAGAGAGAGAGAGACAGAGAGAGAGAGAGGATAACTCCAGCCACTACAAATGAACTCCAGATGCACGCACAACCTTGTGCATCTGGCTTATGTGGGACCTAGGGAATTGAATTGAGGTCCTTTGGCTTTGTTGGCAAGTGTCTTAACTGCTAAGCCACCTCTCCAGCCCTTTATTTCATTTTTTAAGACTTATTTTTATTTATGTATGTATTTTATTAGAGACAGAAGGAGGGAGGGAGAGAGAGAGAAAATGAGGATGAGCATGCCAGGGCCTCTAGCCACTGCAAACGAACTCCAGATGCATGCACAACCATGTGCATCTGGCTTACATGGGGCCTGGAGAATCAAACTTGGGTCCTTAGGCTTCACAGGCAAGCACCTTAACTGCTAAGCCCTCTTTCCAGCTCTTTATCTTATTTTTTTAGTGAGAAGAGATTGGCATACAAGGGCACCCAGCTACCGCAGCTGAGCTCCAGTCACGTGGGCCACTTTGTGCACACGTGCAGCCTTGTGCACTGTGTCGCCTTGGGCTCTGGCTTACGTGGGGCCTGGAGAGGTCAACAACAGGTCTTTAGTCTCCACAGGCAAGCACCTTAACCACTAAGCCATCTCTCTAACCCAATATATTTATGTATTTTAAAATTATTGTTATTGTTTAAATTTTTTTCTGTATACCATATCTGTCTTTAAATCTTTAAACCTTCTGTTTAAATTTTTATTTATATAGTTTTACTTTACAATCTATATAACTACTCTGAAACAATCTCTCTCACTCTCTCTTGCTCTTTTTTTAATAAAACATTTAATGTACAACTTTTTTGTTTTTGTTTTTGTTTTTGAATCAGGGTCTCACTCTAGCTCAGGCTGACTGATTTGGAATTCACTATTTAGTCTCAGGGTGGCCTCAAACTCATGGCAATCTTCCTACCTCTCCTTCCCAAGTGTTGTGATATAAAGCGTGTGCTACCATGTCTGGCTAACATACAACATTTAACAGTTTCCTTTCCAATTTATCCTTTTAGCCAGTTTATTTCATTATAACTACCAACAAAATCTTTCATTAAAAAAAAAAAAAACATTAGCTGGGCATGATGATGCACATCTTTAATCCCAGCACTCAAAAGGCAGAGGTAGTAGGATCACCATGAGTTTGAAATCAACCTGAGACTACATAGTGAATTTCAGGTCAGCCTGGGCTAGATAGTAAGACCCTATCTCAAAATTTTATATATATATATATATATATATATATATAAATAAATATATATATGACAAAAAATACCTCACCAAAAATCTTATATATGACTATTATGAAGACAATAAAGTATGACAGTTGCTTAAAGAAGTCCTCAGACATTGGTAGTGGTGGTGCACGTCTTTAATCCCATCATTTGGGAGGCAGAGGTAGGAGGATTGTTGTGAATTTGAGGCCAGCCTGAGATTACATAGTGAATTCTAGGTCAGCCTGGGCTACAGTGAGACCCTACCTTGAAAAAAAATTTTTTTTAAAGCCTACAGACATGTTCTTAGGAGTGTTGTACTTGACATGCATCCTTTCCTTCTCTGTTTTAAAATTTCTCTTCATTTTTTAATTTTAGAGAGAGATAATTAGCATGCCCGGCTCTCAGCCGCTGAAAACTTCAGATGCTTGCGCCACCTAGTGAGCATGTGCAACCTTGCACTTGCCTCCCCTTTGTGCTTCTGGCTTAAGTGGGATCTGGAGAGTTGAATATGGGTCCTCAGTCTTTGCTGGCAAGCACCTTAACTGCTAAGCCACCTGTTGCAGTCAAGTTCACATTGCTGGTAGAAATCACCCAACCAAGAGCACCTTGTGGGGAAAAGGGGTTTATTTTGGCCTAAAGGCTTGAGGAGGCAGGGAAAATGATGGTGTGAGCAGAGGGTGGACATCACCCCCTGGACCAGATAAGGTAGACAACAGGAAAAGGAGAGTGTGCCAAACACTGTCATGGGGAAGCTGGCTATAATACCCACAAGCCCATCCTCAACAATATACTCCTTGCAAGAGGGGTTAATTCCCAAATCTCCATCAGCTGGGAACCTAGCATTTAGAACACCTAAGTTTATGGGGGACACCTGAATCAAACCACCACATTCCACCCCTGGCCCCCATAAACTGATAACCATACATGATATAAAATGCAATGCATCCATCCAACTTTAAAATTCCCCATAGTTTTTATCAATTCCAATGATGTTCACATATCCCCATAGTCCAAGATCTTTTAACTAAGCCACAATAACATAAAATCCCCCCAAAACCCATAATGGCACAGAATAAACATTCACACTGCAAAACATGGCATTGGGCATAGCAAAGAAATATCCAACCAATACAAGATTTAAACAACCAGGGAAAACATCAAACTCTGTAGCTTCAAGTCCATCAACTCTAGTCAGTGACAAATCTCCAAGTCCAATAATTCTAACCAGCAACAAGTCTCTGACATTCCAATTCCACCCCTCCAGCTAGGCTACTCACAGTCCTGGAAAACTTCATGGGGGCCAGCAGCTCTCCTTAGCAGCCATCTTGTGGTCCTTGTATCTCCACTGGGTCTCCACTGCAATCCATGGTTCATCCTTATGGCTTCATGGGGTCTCCATGGAGGCATTCAGCAAACCTGCTCCACACTGCCCATGGCTATTTCCAAAACACAAGACTGTGTTGCAAACTCAATGACCCTCTCTTTCCTGTATTTCTTATATTCCACAATACCAGGTAGGGTGCCAATTTGTTAATCCAGGATGCAATAAATCAGACTTTGAAGAATAGGACACGCCTTGAGCACTAAGGCCCAATCTCAAAGGTTGTTATCTCTCAATTGCAGCTGAATGGGCAGCAGTTCACCCTAAAATTTCATTTTTTTTTCTCTGCCATATCCCTCTGCTCATACCAGTTCATTTCTATGCAAAGCAACCTTGTACAGCTTCTCAGGACACGGGCATAACAGCAAGCTTCTCACACAAACTGCTAGCCCAGTCCAAGCAAAGCTCTTTCTAACCCTCATAAGCCAAACCTCACAGTCCATAGTTCTTACTGCATTCAGGTCTTTCAACTCTGACTAGAATAGTCCATCAAGCTGTACATATAGCACTGCAAGGCATCTCTTAGGCCAAGACTTCAAATCCTTCCACATTCCTCTTGAAAATCAGCTCCAAAAGGCAAAAGCTATACAGTCAGGTGTTTATCAGCAACCCCACTCCTGGTACCACTTTACTGTTGCAGTCAGGTTCACAATATGGGTAGAAATCCCAAACCAAGAGCAGCTTGTGGGAAAAAAGAGGTCTATTTTGGCTTACAGGCTCAAGGGGAAGCTCCACAATGGCAGGGAAAATGATGGCATGAGCAGAGGGTGGACATCACCCCCTGGCCCACATAAGGTGGACAATAGGAATGGGAGGGTGTGCCAAACACTGGTATGGGGAAACTGGCTGTAACACCCATAAGCCCACCCTCAACAATACACTCCCTCCAGGAAGGGTTAATTCCCAAATCTCCATCAGCTTTGACTGTTGTTACCATGCTGTTCCCAGCCGGACCTGGTCCTGAGACAAGACCTATGGGTCTGTGGGTTCATTTCTTAAACATTTTATTTATCTATTTTATTTATTTATTTGAGACAGAGAGATAGAGTGAAAATGGGTATGCCAGGGCCTCCAGCCACTGCAAACAAATTCCATACACACGTGCCTCCATGTACACCTGGCTTACATGGGACCTATAGAATCAAATCTGGGTCCTTAGGCTTCACAGGCATAATGCTTTAACCACTAAGCCATCTCTCCAGCCCTGGGTTCATTTCTTTCTAGAAAGTCACTTTAGCTTTTCAACACAAATGTACAAAGTAGTCTCTGCTCACCTCATAACTCTGTTTCCCCAGCAACTAGTCAAATGTGTCAGCATCAGCATCTAGTGTGTGACATTCTCAGGGGCCTGGGAGGAGGGCCCAGTGGAGTGCATGGGTCACACCTGCACATCAACCCAGGAGACGGAATCACCAGAAAAGAGCAGCCCTACCCAGTCAACCAGGCTCCTCACTGTCCTTCTTACCACTCTTTCAGGTGGGCAGTGGTCTTCTAAAATTGATCTGTTGCATGATTTTTCCTGCAGAGGGGTTTTTAAAAAAGTCTATTCCATCCAGATAGGATATAGACAGTGCAAAGGAAGAATTACATCCAAGTCCAGCTTGGTAAACCAAATAGTTTATTGGTGTTACAGGAGAATGGTGACTCAAAAGCAGCTACATAACAAAAAGTCCCAACCCAGTGTTAGATAATGTGGTAGTTTGACTGTGTTTTCCCTCCCATAGACTGTGGTGTTATTCAAATTGAGTTTGCACCTTCTGCCCTTGGCAGGCAGATTCTTGCTACAGGGGGAGGGCATGTCATTGGAGGTGGATTTGAATTCCAGGCTAAGATATGCAGAGAATTGTGAGCTTGGTGTCTTGATGCTGTAGGTTAGTGCTAGCTTGCTTGTGATGCCGGCTGTTTGATTGCATACCTCTGCTAGGATCTATGAAAGGTGACCAACTTCTTTCTTCCACTATGGAACTTCCTCTGAATATGTAAGCCTGAAATAAATCTGTTCCTCCTCTAAACTGTGCATGGTTTGGATGTTCATCCCAGCAATGTGGAGCTGGCTACAACAGGTAACAGATGCAACAGGTAGGTAAGAATTAGAAAATATTAGGACTGGACCCTTCCCTCATAAAAAATAGCATATAAAGCCAAAGATTAGAACTGTAGGACACTAATTACTGGCTAAACAAATGAGACGTGAATCACAGCTCTAGTTCTAGAAGACGTGACATCCTGAAAGGCTCAGCAAGTCATTAAATAAGTAACTGTTCTGGCTGGGGAGATAGCTTACTGGATAAAGCAATTGCCATGCAAGTAACAGTAATGGAGCTCAGATTCCCAGCTCCCATGTATAAGACTGATGTCTGTCACACACATCTGTAATCCCAGTGTTCACAGGGCAAGATGAAGGAGTAGATAGGATAACTGGAAGCTCACTGGCCAGTTGACATGGCAAACACAGCAGTGAACCAGAGACCCTGCCTCAATCACAGTGGAAGGAGAAAATTAACACCCAAAAGTTGTCCTCTGACCTCCACATACATGCCATGGCATGTGTGTACCTCCTTCACACACACACACACACACACACACACACACACACACACACACAATACAATATAAAACACAATATATTTTAAATTTAAAAAAATAGAGTCAGGCTTGGTTTCCCTTTCCTTTCATACAAACACTGGAAACTCAGAGCTAGGAAGCTTACCATGAGGCCACCCTGAGACCCCCATAGTAAATTCCACTTCACTCTGAGCTAGAACGATAGCACCCCTTGAAAAAATTAATTTTTAAATAGATAGCTATCTAAATCTGGCTCCTAAACCTTATACAATTTCTGATAAAGAACAAAGACATTTCATTGCTTCCTCCTGTAATAGTCAATCCAAATAAACCTGTTAACCTCCTGGATAAGACAGAACCTCTCAGATAAAGCTATTTTTTCTAGAAACTTTAGAAATAACAGAAAGCCAACTAAAATGTAAATTGGCACAATGTTTTTGGTTTTGGTTTCTATTCTTGTTGCTGTAATCAAATATTTGACAAGAAACAACTTAAAGGAGGGTTTATTTGGGTGTACAATTTGAGGGGATACAACCCATCACGACAGGGAGGGCGTGGCGGGAGTATTAGGCAGTTGGTCACATTGTATCCAGTCACAAAACAGAGAGAGAGAGAGAAGAGCTAGCGCTCAGTTCACTCCTTTTTATTCAGTCTAGGACCCCAGAGTTCTGGGACGGCACTGCTCACATTTATGGTAGGCTTTCCCTTTTCAGTTAAACCTTTCTGAAAACACCCTGGTAGACAAACCCATAGATATGTTTCCAGGGTGATTTTTAAAAATATTTTATTTTTTAATTAATTGATAGAGAGAGATTGGAGAGAGAGAGTGGGTGTGCCAGGGCCTCCAGCCACTGCAAATGAACTCCAGACACATGTGCCACCTTGTGCATCTGGCTTACGTGGGTCCTGGAGAATCGAACTGAGGTCCTATGGCTTAGCTGGCAAGTGCCTTAACTACTAAGCCATCCCTCTAGCCCTCCAGGGTGATTTTTAAGTCTAGTCAACTTGGCAATGAAGAATAACCATCACAATCCCTTTGGTCGTTGTCCTCTCTCACACCTTCTGAGGGTGCTCCATTTTACTCTGGAATAAACTCTACCTGTGTTGTACATGATGCTCTGCCTCATTTGGATTCTTTTTATGGAGATCACAAGGACAAGAGAAACAGGAGAGTCCAGATCAAGATCATGGCGATGAAACAGACACTTAGAAGCTGCATTTTCTGAAATGCATTGAGTCCTCATTTGGACACAGTAGATAACTAGAAACAAGAATAAAAAGTCTGACTTCTCTGTCTTCATTTTAAGTCTGTCTCCTTTCATCTGACAAAAAAGCACAGAGATAAATCACTGTCTTTAACCTTTCTTCTTGAGTCATCTTGAATTCCAGAAAGAACAAACTCTCACAGGAGACATCATATATCTCCAAACGAGGCCCAATTATCCATGACAGTACAGTTTCACCCTGGAACAAAGGTCCCCTCAGTTGATGACAGCAATGAACTTATCAGACACACTTTGAGGACTGGAGCTAAGACAATGATGGGCATGCCACATCTTCACCAGGATTGCTTAATTTTCTTCTATTTAAATCTAAGCCTCAGGCTGGAGAGATGGCTCAGCCATTAAAGGCACTTGCTTGCAAAGTCTGAAGGCCTGGGTTTGATTCCCCAGTGCCCTCATAAAGCCAGATGTACTAAGTGGCACATGTGTCTGGAGTTTTTTTGCAGTGGACCAACCCTGGTGCATCCATTCTTATTCTCTCTATCCTTGCAAATAAGTAAATAAATAAAAATTTTAAGAAGAAATCTAAGCCTCATTTCAGTTACTCAAGACATATTTGGGGTCTTTGAACTCTTTTATTTGTTCCTCTTTCCAATGTGGCACTATTGAATAAGTCTCCTTACTTTGCTTTTTCAATTGCTTGTCTATTTAATTGGTGTATCAGGATGAGTGGCCGAGACTAGCTTTTTGTGACTGCTGGAGCTCAGGATTATACCCTAAAAACTCCAGTTACAGTGACACCAGAATGACAACTCATAAAAGCTCTTCTCAATCAACCTTTCACTTTCTATAGATTCCAGCACCCACTCTCCTCCAGACCACATGCAGGTGGGGGCAGAAGGGAGTGGTGGCTGAAATCTCAGGTGCAGTCAAACCGTGGGCTGGGGAGATGGCTCAGCAGTTACGAGCACTTCCTATGTAAGCATGAGGTCCTGAGGAAGCCTGAGAGACCACTCAAGTGTGACTCCCAGGACCCACATAAACAACAGGGCTACACATGTCTGTAACTCCAGTCCAACAGGGAAGCTCATGAAAACACAGCAAGCTTTTAGATCAGTAAGAAACTCCCATCCAGCTGAGACCAGTCAGAAGAGTGATGGAAAGGAACACCTGATGCTCTTCTCTGGACACCAGGTGCAGCAAGCACCCCAGGGGCACATACAGGTACATTCACCACACAATCCACACAGACATGCACAAAACACACACACACACACACAAATTCACAAAGGAAAAAAGGGTAACTTGTAAAAGTACTTTACAATTTAATTTACAGGAGAAACTTCTTTAAAGAAAAATAAATTAGTGCATATATATTTTACTTAATTTAAAACTACTTAAAATTTAAGGCCAGCCATGGTGGCACATGCCTTTAATCCCAGCACTTGGGAAGCAGAGGTTGGAGGATAGCTGTGAGTTCAAGGCAACCCTGAGACTACATAGTGAATTCCAGGTCAGCCTGAGTCAGAGTGAGAACCTACCTAGAAAAACCAAAAAATAAAAATTTAAGCTCTGCTTAATCTTTAAAGTTTTTTTTTGTACATTATATTATTTGAGGAATGTATATACATAGTCATTGTTAAGAAATCTAAGGGCATCTTTTTTTCTGATGCATGTGCTTGATCTTTAAGCATATACTTTTTCTGAAGAAATTGAATAACTGTTTTATTATAGCTCATTTTGAGATTTGTTTCTATTGTATGATAGAATGATTTGACTTTACCTGAGTGAAACTTATAAGGTCCTGAGAGTTGGGGTTCCATTATTCAATAGTCTTCTTAAGCCAAGAGCAGCAGAGCAGTCTCCTGAGATCATGTCCTGTCCTGTCATCAGGAGCCACTGCACACCTTGGGGCTCAAAAGACAGAACACCCATGAACTGTGTTTCCTCTCACCTTGTCAGGGGTGACAGGCACGGTGAAGCAGCTCCATGCTGCCACCTGCAGCAGCCCGAGGAGATCCCTTATCTTTAAGGGATCTCAGTTCAGGAAGTACTGGATCCTTGACTTTGGTGCAGAGGTCAATCATAGGCTGAGCTAGCATAAAGCAGAGTTTGGGTTTTTTAAAAATATATTTTAACAAAGATATTAAACATGATGGTTAAGAGAAGGAAAGGGGGCTGGAGAGATGGTGTGGTGGTTTGACTCAGGTGTCCCCCATAAACTTAGGTGTTCTGCGCACTAGGGTCCCAGGGCCACGTGGGTACAATTCGAGCTATGGGGAACAGCTGTTCGTCTGTCACTACGTCGTAGGTCACCTTTGTTTCTGTGGGTGACGAATCTGAGGAGGACTTGGTGAGGACTCATACAGCTGTAGAGTCAGGTAGTTGTTGAAGACAGGAAAGGCTGGACACTGTGTCTGGCCAAGTCATCTGCCTACATCTGTCTCTTTTTCTTTCTTTAACTCTGTCTGTCATGAAAATGCCCATTCTATCCCCATCAGAAATTGATCTCATATACCATACAAACTTCATTTTCCCAGAGGAGCTCAGCTAGTCCCCACAACCCTTACTCTTCGTTTTCACTACCCTGTAGGATGGGGGGGGGCAGGAGGACAAATAGGCCTCTGCCCCTCTCCCCACCCAAAAGCGCATGTTGCCCAGGCTCTTCATGGGATGAGCTTATGAGTTAACGAGAGCTGCAAGAGATCATTAAGAATTTCTTAGGATTTCTAACTGGACCTCCTTAGACAATTTTACCAATCAGCCATGGGTTCCTTTTGTCCTACTTGGATAGGGGAATCGAACCCAGACTTTTAGGCTTTGCAGGCAAGTGCCTAAACCTCTAAGCCATCTTTCCAGCCCCTTACTCGGATAGGAATAATGGGTAGGCAAGGAAGAAACTCCATTGTTGGTGGTTTAAGCTGTTTGAATGTCTAAGACCTAAAGGCTAGACTGGTAGACCCTGGTGCTCATAGCTCCGGACCCTTTGAGCTAGGGACCTACTGCTATGGGCTTCTGAAGCCAGAGCAACATGTCCCCAGGCTAACAGGTCTGAGGCTTTTTGTTCTGGTCTTCAACCATCAGGGACCCCACAATGGGTAGCTACTGGGCAGGAAGTGAGATTAGGAGAAAATTACTTTTGCTGAGTTACTCACTGTTGTTATGGCTCCTTCCCATTTCTGTCTGAAAGGTGATGAGAGTTAGAGTTGGTACCTCTCATCCTCTCTGGCTGCTGGGGAGCAATAGCAAGCAGCCTGTAATGGGAGTGCTAGAGTTCTTGCCAATACACCAATATATGGCAACTCACCCATAAATTTGGGGTATCCCAGATCCTTGACTTATGAAGTTAAGAAATTAAAATTCATAGACCGAAGGGTAAGACTTACACTTTATTAGATTAAGAGAAAACAGTGTAGACATCTCCTGCCATGTGGGAGGCAGGAGGGTTAGAGAGCCCAATGGGTCTGGGATGATGGATGCTTATCAGAGCAGGGACCTGGAGGTTCAGGCAAGATGAACATCCAAAAAGAGGTCATGCTAACCTGCTAAGCATCTATTTATAATCATTGTGGTGGGGTTTAACCTGTAGTCTCAGGTGTGTCTAAGGGAGAACTGATTGGTCTGGTCTCAGGAGGCTCAGGAAGTGATCAGCACACCTGAGTGTAGGTGTGCGCGAGCTGACTGCATAGGCTGGATCAGATGCTGAACTCCGGTTCTGCCCAAGCAGGTAGAAAGCGTGACATAGTTTTGGTTCTATCTTTGGACCCTCTCCTAACCGAATATAAAGCTACCTGATTAATTCCTTCTCAGCCTGTCCTCAACTACCGTTGTCTCTGCCAGGCACACGAACTATCTTGTGTCCTGTAGGTGGCAGGCCATGCTTCCCTTCCCCAAAACAATACTTCAATGGGGCTCACTTTATTGGGATTCCCTGCAGATGCTCCTTCCTCAGTCTGGGGGTGAGGGCTTATTTACAGAGCATGAAACCCCAAAACCACAGTGGGGCTCAGTATACCAGGATGACCCCCACAGTTGCTCCTCCTTCAGCCTCGGGGTGAAGGCTTACTCACAGAGCATGGACACTCCAGAGACACCTCATCAGTGAAGCTCGTTGGAGCTCATTGTTCCTGGACCTTTTTCTCCCTGTGTACTCTTCCCCCCCCCCCGCCCCCAGGTCATGAGCTCCTGTGCATTATTGTATACAGCCTGTTCAGGGGGCGCCTAGATGTCAGGTGGGAGGTCTGTTGAGTCTCCTCACAACATCGCTTGTGAGTTGACCCAGCTGCTTTTGATAAAGCCAGCAATAGTTGTTTACACCTTTCAACGTGGAGGAAATTCGTCTTACAACACCTGGATTCTGTTCTTATAAATCTAAAGAATTAAAATCCACAGACCACAGGGTACGGTGTAGAGAGACTTTATTAGACTAAGAGAAGGAAAGAGAAGGAAGAATAGCTCCTGCCATGTGGAAGGAGGGAGGGGGCAAAGGCCCATATGAGAAAGAATCACACACACACACCCCCATACACCCATGGAGAAGTGGAATAACAGGATGTAAGACTTTCATCTTCATATTAAAAAAAAAGCTAAGAGGTCAGATAATGAAGGTGAATAGGAGAAAGCTAGTTTTAGTTAGAAATTGAGGCCCATAGAGAACCAAGGGATGCCACCCCACATGCCACCTCTCCCTGGCACAAGAATGGAACTCTTGGCAGAAATGGAACTCATACCTGATAGAGCCTAATCTACAGCACCCCTTGCTGCACACAGTCTCGTGTGTTGCCCAGGTGGGCTGTCCCTGAGGTCCACCCTCCAAATCTACAAGCTACGCGGGTGCCCCCCGCCTGTAAAGGCTGCTTTTTCCTGTCACTGGCTCTGCCCCACTGCATTCAGCTCTGCTCTGGTTCTCGGGCTCTGTTCAGCTCTGCCCGCCTCTCTTTGCTGGACCACAGGGACACATGTGAGCCTAGCTTCCCCCTCACCCAGCCTGGCTGGGTGTGGAGGAGAGAATAAAACTGTTTCTTGGTCTGGAAGAACTAATTTACTTGCCTCTGCTTCTGCTTTATAGTTTGGGGTAACCTCATTTTGATTACATGCATAATTTTCCTCTTGTCTCCTAATCTATCACATGTGTGCTTCCCTTATACCCCAGGCCACCATGGGGGTGCTTTCACTAGCTTTAGGTCTGCTGCTGTGTGATTTCTTTAAGCTCAGGGTACCATGAGTATAACTTTGTTCATTACTCATTTTGCCTCTAGATTTCTTGGTCTCTGCTTGGATATTTTCCCTCTTATTTTTCTTGAAACTAACCATTTGCCTTCTTAACTTCTCTACACAGGAAAGCATGTGTCAGATGCTATGTGTGTTCCTTCTGAGTCTTCCTACATGTATACCTAAGTTCTGTCTTCCATGTGCTCATGGCTCTACCTCAGTATTTCCTTGAAAGTCTCAGTTTAACTCCCTTCTATATGCTTGTGGACCTACTCCAATTCTTCCCCCCAAACCTCAATTTCTCTTAAATGAACATTATAATCTATGCAGCGTTTCCACATGACAGCATGTTTCTTACATCCCATATGTTTATGACTCTGCTTGAGTTTTCCTTCCTAGATTCCACCCCGTTAAATAAATCCCATAATTTGTGATGTCTCCCTAAATAAACTTAATAATTCATAATTTATACTGCCTTTTTTGTTGTTTTTTTTTCAAGATAGGGTCTCACTCTTTCAGGCTAACCTGAAATTCGCTCTGTAGTCTCAGGGTGGCCTTGAACTCACAGTGATCCTTCTACCTCTGCCTCCTGAGTGCTGAGATTAAAGGTGTACACCACCATGCACAGCATAACTTATCCTTCTTGAGCTTATATTTATTCTTTTTTTCATTATTTATTTATTTATTTGAGAGCAACAGAGAGAGAGAGAGAGAGAGAGAGAGAGAGAGAGAATGGGTGCACCAGGGCTTCCAGCCACTGCAAACGAACTCCAGACGTGTGCGCCCCCTTGTGCATCTGGCTAATGTGGATCCTGGGGAATCAAGCCTTGAACCGGGGTCCTTAGGCTTCACAGGCAAGCACTTAACCACTAAGCCATCTCTCCAGTCCAAGCTTGTCTTTATTCCTTATTAAAGATAGGACAGGACCTAACACTTGGGATTCATAAATTTGGGGACCCTTCTTGAACCTGCATCAAAAATAAGAGTTCTCTCCCTGCAGTTTAGCTAGGCTGGGCTGGGACAGGAAGAAGGCTTACTAGACTGGGATCTGGAGGTTCAGGCATCACGAAAGATGAATATCCAAAAAGAGACCTTGCCCACCCTGTAAGCATCTATTCTAGTGGGCTTTACTTCCATGCTCAGATGAGTTATGAGAGAGAGAGAGAGAGAGAGAGAACACTGATTGGTCTGGATTCAGGAACCAGCCATGGTTGGTGCCAAGTTTTGGGGCTGAATTTAACCAACCACAATGCCAGGATCAGGTTTAAACCTTAATTCTAGGAAAAGGAAATTCCTTCCCACAGAAAGACTCAGGTTATTTATGAAAAAATAGATCTAGATAACTCCTTTTGGCAAGAGATAAGGAGAGGCTCGATTCTTTTCTGATCTCTAGCAAAGTGGAGATTTCAAGGACATTCCTGCCTTTTTTTCCCTTTTATTTTTGGGGCCCAGTCACCCTAAACTGCTTCAGTTCCACTCCACAGGCTGGGTTAGAACATTAGGAAAGGATGGTTTGAGGAGCTACCAGCACCTTGTGGTTCACACTGGGCCATTGGTGGGGCTTGGGAAGGCACACTTTATGTGGGGGAAGTGGAGAGGGGGGCATTTTCTACTGTTTCTAGGGCTTAGCCCCTCCTAATTTGCAGTGGGTTGGGGGACTCAAAAATGCTTGGCCCTGATTCTGGAACGAGAGCTGCCAAAATGGAGAGGAGTTGGGTACAACTGTTGCTTCCTGGGAGCTATCCTCACCACGCCGACTTCTGACCATGTGGGGCTCTGTGTAATCGGCACCTGAAGAAAGAATGGCAATAAATCAAGAAAAGAGAGCCATTGAGTTCTGGGAATAACATTACCTAGCATAGCCCTGGACAAAGATGGGGTGATGGCACAGTGAACAGCACAGGAAAATCAAGGCCCCGAGCCCTCCTGGGAGCAGAGGAAAAGGCTCCACAGGGTGTCTGAATTCTGGAAGGACAATGACCATGCAAGTGGCATTTGAGGGCTGTTGTTGATTTGATGAGGGCCTGTGTTCATGGACTGCGTCACACGGGTTGAGTCTTTCCTGGGCGTGACCCTTCCCACTTCCAGGCATTTTAATCAGGTATACATTTTGCGTTCATGACAGCTCTTTACAATATGAACAATGTCTTTTGAACTGATCTTTATGGCTTTACTATTACCATCCCTCCCAAGCTTTTAAAATTTCTTTATTTTTATTTGAGGCAGAGAGAGAGAGAAAGGGAGAAAGAGAGAGGGGGAGGGAATGGGCACACCAGGAACCTCTAGCTACCGCGAATGAACTTCAGATGCATACTCCACTTTGTGCATCTGGCTTACATGGGACCTGGAGAATCAAATCTGGTCCTTAGGCTTCACAGGCAAGTAACTTAACTGTTAAGCCATCTCTCTAGGTCCCTCCCAAGCTTTCTCATCCTAGGTAAGTTCGTGGTCCACAGTGCAGGCTCCAGTCAACATCTATGATGCTTTGCAGCTGCTCTCTAAGAGTCTAGGAACATCACGTTGAGAAGTAAAAAACTGCACCATCCATGGTGAGAAGATGTGCCAGCTTGTCCTCTCCAGAGATGGCCAGGTCTCCTGCAGCTTGTGGGCATCAAGTTGGGCCCTTCAGGAGCATCCAGATCAGCTTGAGGGGAGATGAAGAATTTGAACTTAGAGCAGAATCAGTTTCTAACCTTGAAGAGTTATACAACCCCAGAGCTGAGTCTCAGTGAAGCTAAACTGTAGCCCATAGGCACCAGTCTGGAGTATCCTCACTCTTCTCTAAGCTCATTTATAGTCATGAAGTCATAGGCAGTAGAACTGTCTCTGTGGTCAGTCTGCCTGGATTCAAGTCCCAGACTGCCAGTTATAGACTAAGTGGTGGTGAGCAAGTTCCCTAATATCCCTGAGTCTTGGCTTCTTGGTATCACTTAGGCTGTCAGAGTGTGTTAGTGCCTTTCCTGGCATGTAAATGGTCCTCCATTGATGTGGCTCCTATACTGGTATTAGTGAATGCCTCTATGTATGAAATGCTGAGATTATGGATGATATTCACAGTGGAGTGAATGTTACCTGTCCCCAAGGAGTATTCAGTCTGTGTGGGGACATCAGATTGCCTCGGACACAGCCAACAACAACCGTATAACTACATGGTCTGGACTGCCCTTGTTTGTTCACTCTGCCAGACTCAGTGAAAGCCTCTGAATATGCGTCAATAGAACTGAGGTCTTGTTCAGGCTTGTCCAAAAAAAAGTGGTAGTGGGATCCCTGTGGCCTGCCAGGAGGGCATTGGGTCCAAGCTCTTGTGCTGGTAACCAAGCTCTGACCTCAGTGGACGGCAGAGCTGTGGTCACAAAGCAGCAGTCTCAGCTCTACGCTCTGAAGGCCAGGACATCCAAGTCGTGGGCAGCACTCCGCTCTGAGTCTGCTGTTCTCAGCAGAGAATGCTCCTGTGCTGTGTTAGAGGTCACCGCTTCGTGTTCTTGGTGGGAATCTTAGTGGAGGAAAACTCTTGAGAGTTTACATTTTTCTCCTAAATATTTGCAAATTATCCTATGATCTAGGGCTCCACACAGCACAAACTAAGCCTCCTCTTTAACTTTATAAGCCCTCTGGCTTTGCATTTCTGTAAACACCAGCCAGATCATGCAGAGCTATCAGAACCTATGAGCAGAGGAGCCATGGCCAGCCTAGGAGACTCAAAGGCCATAGTGGGACTGAGCCTGACCCACCCGCACAGAAGTTGTCAGTGGGGTGCACAGCACTCAGTGTCATACACAGAGGCAGTGGGGTGGGTGGGCCTGGGAATGGCCATTGGCTCTCAGGAGCTTTTGGAGTTGGCCTCACAAGTATAGTTTGCCATTTTGATTGATGAGTGGTAGGGAGGATTTAAAGGTAAATTTAAATATTTTAATTAACACAAACCAATCGTTTGTATTTATGGGGCACAGTATTATTCAATATATGTGTACAACATGTAATGACCAAATTAGGGTAATGGGTATTCTGTCACCTATCATTTTATCATCTGTCATTTCTCTGTGTTGGAGACATTTAGCATCTTCCCCAGTCGCCACTTTGAATCATACATCTAAATGTTTCTGACTGTTGCTCGCCCTACACTATAGAATGCTAGCACTTATTCTTCCCACCTGACTGCTCCTGTGTGTCTCTTGCTGCCATGAGCGGTCAGAGAATGAAATGCAATATGTGGAGGTAAGATAGGAATAGGAATGATAAAATTACTAATATCTAGAACATTAATAAGAGCTTTGGAAACTATCAAAATTTAAGAAAATTATCATAAAAGAGTAAGTTAATTTAAAAAAAAATTGAGTGTGTCCAAGCTAAGAATGAATTCTTAAGAATCTTTTTTCAACTCTCTGCTCCAATCAATCTTTCTCAACTTTTGCTTCTCTACAAGAAACATAAGCACCCCCTCATTTATCACACTCTCTAGTGTCTCATGTAGTAATTACCAGGAAGGAAAAATCTTTTGTCAAAGGAAAAGATTGTTATGGCCACGTTGGGGATAAAGCTTAGAGAGAAAATGATCCTAACCCTGTCTGTACTCCCTGGATAAAAACTGAACTGAAAACTTTGGTTATGGGCTTTCCTGAGTCATATTAGGAATCTATAGGATTTGATTAGAAAGTTCAGATTACCCTATTAACCTACAATCAGAGTTTTCTGACATTAACTGGAAATTTCCATTTGTAAGAGTGTCTCTCTCTCTGCTGATTAGTTCTTAAAAGAAGGAAATATATTAACCTAGGTGTACATACAAAGCCTCATTTTTGGTCTTCAATGAGCCCCTCTTATATTTCAAAGACATAGAGATATAAAGTCCCTAATTTCTTTCAACCAACTGTGATTTAATGTACTGTGTTATGTGATCATAATTATCAATGTCATGTAATTTTTTACGTGTTATTTTCTTCTGTTGGGCTAATTATTATGCTCTGTGGCCATAACAATCTTTCCCTTACTTGTAAGACTTTGGGCGGGGGGCTGGAGAGATGGCTTAGTGGTTAAAGTATTTGCCTGCCAAGCCAAAGGACCCAGGTTTGACTCTTCGGGACTTACACAAGCCAGATGCATAAGGTAGCACTTGAGTCTGGAATTTGTTTGCAGCCGCTGGAGGTCCTGGTGCACCCACTTTCTCTCTCTGTCTCTCTCTCTTTCCCTAGGTTTGATTCTATGTCCATACTCCTTCAACAAGGCGGCCTGTGTAACGCAGTGGTGACGACTGTTATGCACAGCACGCCCTCGTGACTTAGGAGACTGGTGATGGTCCTGAAAGTTTACATCAAAGAGATAACCTAAGACGAAGTTTGGCTGTGCCAGAAAGATTGGAGTGCTGGGCTTTTGTCTAGGTAACGTCAGTCTGTGGATTGACTCAACCAACTGACTAGTGTCTTGATCAGTCGTTCTTGTTGAAACTGTGATGAGAATGTGGGAATAAGTTTGAGTTATTGCAGATTAATGTGCTGGGAGTGTGGCACTTACGGTCTATGTTCCCAAGCTTGCCTGACACAGTATAGAAGAAGGCCCCAGAACCTTTGCATGTCAGAACCATGCTTATTTAGTTTTAACTACAAAATATGGCAAATAATGGAGCCTGTCAAAAGTCAACAAGGATTTGAGAATCACTTATCCCTGGGCACTTACAACTAAGGGTACTGAGGATTTATCATTTGAATGTTGTGTATCACAAAGTCCTTGTATCACTAATGCTTGCAGTAAGCTTCTGGATGCACACATGTTCCTATGTGTCTCTCAGGGAGCCACTGCTAAACTTGATGCAGAAACATCACAGTGGATGGTCACTTTGGCAGTGGTCAGTCATGATTACCAAGCAGGGCTGCCTCTGGCAAAGATTGTGGCCTCTGTCTGTGACCTGAATAATATGAGGGGTTCCATCAGTGTGGAAGGTGAGATTTGTCACTGTCACAGTTACTAGGTTTGGTGGATACCTTTGTGTTTTGTCTTCACCTTTGGCTTTTCTAGCTGTACTCTGCTTTCCATTGTGACAGATACAAACATGGGAGACCCAAATGAAGAGTCTGGCACAGAGTAAACATTATTTCAATGTTAGAACAGCTTCACCTTTTTGCTGAGCAAAGGGGTTGCCTGCACATATCTCCACATAGGCTTAGAATTTTCAGGGAAAGCTTGTCTGACCTTAAGCATTGCCTCCTCTGACCTGGCCACTCTGGAGATATTCTACAGGTATGCATTTTTTCACCTGCTTTGTGGGAGGAATGCATCACAATCATCCCTGTGTAGACCCAGAGGAGGCAGCAGTAGGGAAGGGCTGAATTTCTTATGAGGCAGGCTTCTGGTGTTCACTTTATGGATTCATCTGTGTTGAATGATTGACCAGCTGTTAATGTAGGCCAAGTCCCTCATTTTATGAATAGTTTCAGGATGATCAGAAGCAATTTACAATCCTCAAAATATGACATGCTAATACAAAAACCACCACCACAAAACTCCAGGAAAAAATTCAAGTTATATTTGAGAGTAAAAGCTACGTTTTTCTAGAGCTAGTATTCCCTAAGATGAGAAGACAGGCTTTGGCCAAGTTGTGTTGCCTGAGCAATAGGGTTAGTTAACCCCTTTTAAATTTGGCCTTTGTATAGTTCTCAGAGAATGTACTCATAGTGATATATGATGCCCTCTTCGGTGGTCTGTGTTGGAGATAGGCACTGAACAGGCTGGTGAGCCTCTGGTGTGGCTGGTGTGTGGCATCTGAGCCCTGTGGTAGTTGGAAATACTGTGTCTTGATGTCCTCCTTGGTGAAGTAAGAGTTGAGTAATGGGCTCGAGGACTTATCCTTAACAGAGACAGATACTAAGCTTCTTTTCATTCTGGGATATGGGTTTCCAGCTATTTCCACTGGTGATATCTTTATGGGTATATCAAAGTAAGTTGGTAAATTGTTCTTAGGCTATGAGCCTAAGGTTTAAAAATGAAAACCCAACTAGAGTTAACCCAACAGTGTTCCCTACTAGTCCCTTGAAATATTTATTAAAATTCCACTTAAAGGCACTGGGGAGATGGCTTGGTGGGTAAGAGCACTTGCTGCAAGCATGAGGATTCGGACCACCTGAGTTAGATTCCACAGTACCCATGTCAGCAGTTGGACATGATCATGCACATCTCTGACTCCAGTCCCATGGGAGCAGAGACCAGAGAATCACTGGAGCTAATGAAAACAGCAAGCTCTGGGGTCAGTGAGACACATGTCAAGGAAACACACTGCTGAGCAATAGAGGAAGGACACCCAATTTTCTCTTCTGGCTTCTGTTTGCACAAACATGTGCATACATCATACATACATACACACATACCATGCGTATATACAGCATACCACACATACTACACACACACAGAAATTCTGTTTAGAGAGCAATAGTCATGCTCATCATAAGTGGTGAGTTTGAACCCAGTAGCTGGTCCTGCGGCTGGTGCTACAGTAGTCTGAGAGTCTTTCCTGCCCTCCTGTTGCCCTGCTGATTGTGTCTCCTGCTGCCTTCCTTCCAACAGCCATACACCTCTCACTGGGCTGTGAATGAGTCAGCTGAGAGCACCAGGGACTGGCAGCCATGGCAGAACTATGTGTTGCCAGGTCCTATGTCTGTAAGGCTAGAGGTAAAAGTCACACTAGGTGTCTCCTGCTTCCCATTTGTCCAGACACTACAAGGTAGGGGCTCCTTCAGTCCTGTGGATAGGTTCAGGGAATCCATGTGTGGCACTGTCCTTGGAGAAAAAACAACTACTGCCATCTTTATCACAAGCAGGCCTGTGGGCCTCATAGAAGAAGGTGGTGAGGAAGATCATCAGACCCCTCACCTTGGGTCTCAGGGGCACCTGTGCAAGCTATGAAATGATGCACAAAGTCTTGTGGTCTCATGGGGAGATGGAAACTCAAGGGATGGGGTGCTCCACTTTTGCAGCTATGGGCAGGTAGTCATTCATGGGGGACTAGAATTTTTAATGCTACAACTGCTTTGGGTCTTAACACTCCCACAAATAATCCTTCAGTCATGATCTGTAAAGAAGCTCAATAAATTCATTGTTTCTCCAGGGTGAAATTGTCCTTTAGTCTGTTGAGGGTGAGGGCTCTCTGGAGAGAGGTTTGGGAGGGCTTCTGAGCAACACATGGTCTCCTCTAGACATGTTTTCTGGGTTCTACACATGGATTCCTTTCTGGGGCAGAGTACACAGGGCATTCCTGGTGGTCTCACACTCCTCAGTGCTGTGGAAAGCATCTTTGCCTTTGACCTTCGGGAAGACAGCCTGCGCAACGTCTCACTAGAAGCAAAGAGGGCCTCTTCCCGAGCTCGTACCAGTGTGTAGGCGAGGGCTGCTGGGCTGAGCCTTGGCAGAGCTGGTACCTTAGGAAGGTTGCCCCTTCTGCACCTAACACTTTCTTTCAAAACAAGCCACTATTTTTTTTTCACTCAGACATTCAAATATTTCTGTTTCCCTCTGTGCTTCCAATCTTAACATAATAAATAGTTGGACAAATACCAGTGTAGCGTTTACTGTGTGCCAGCCACTCATAAAACCAGGATAGCCACGATTTTGGCTCTTACAGAACTCACACTGTGGCAGCTTGCCAACAGGCACACTTGTTCTGTGAGTCAGCTGCATGACCAGCCGACTTGCTTTAAATGACGGTGGACTTTTCCCTCTTTACTCTCCTCCTGGATCTCACTCTGTAGTCACAGGCTGACCTCAACTTCACAGTAATGCTCCTCCTTCTGCTTCCTGAGTGCTAGGATTAAAGGCATGTACCACCACACTGGGCTGGCCCTTCCTTCCTTCCAATCCTTCCTTTCTTCTCTTTTCTTTCTTTCTTTCCTTCTCTCCCTCCCTCTTTCCTTTCTTTCTCTGCTTCTCTCCCTCACTCTCTTGCTCTTTCCCTTCGTTCCTTCTCTTTTTTTCTTTATTCTTTTGTAACTTGTCTCTCTGGGAGAGACTCTTCCCTAAGGTCTGTAGAGAAGCCTAACCCACTGCCTAGCTGTATTTTCTACCAGCTATTGAGTCTATGTCCTCTGGCACTTTTTCTAGACTCTGGAGACCTTGAGGGCATAGCTGCCTACTGGATAGGTGTCTTGGTCTCTGAAGGAGAAGGTAGAATGAATACCTTTCTGGAACAATCCTGAGGGAATGACATATAAAGATAGGCTTTTTTTTTCATGAGGAGTCTTTGGGGGACACAGAAGGAGCAGCCCAACAAGAGGAACTTGCAGTGTAAACAACCCAGGGCAGTTATCAGAATGGATAAAGAAAAAGGAATAAAGCAGGAAATTCCTTTATGTTCTTTTGTGCCTAAGAAACACCCCCGTTTAGGGAAACCTTATAGGCCTGCACTAATGCTGCAGACATCCTGAGTCACCGTAATTTCTATGAGCTGGCACCAGATCACCTGGGGTTGAGTGAAGGGGCAGAGGGTAGCTTTAGGCTTCAAAAGTCATGTGGTTGTGATGGCCACATGAGTGGTGAGGTGACCGGGCTTGACCTGTTCCCTTCAGTGGGCATCCCTACATCATACTGTGGTGTCCATAATGGGCTTAGTCGAGCCACTAGGTTGGGGTGTTCACTAGCAGGCCACCTCTCCAGACACCTTCCTGGGTCAGATAAACCCTGGTGCTTCCTTGGCACTATAGTTTTAATGGTTCCCCAAAGCTCATTTACTAAAAACTCAGCCACCCAAGTTGTGCTGATGGCATTTGGAGGTGAGGTCTTTGAGAGATGGATGAGTTAGATGACATCACGAGAGTGGCCTAGGACAGCATCGCTGGCTTTGTGAGAAGAGCAAGCGGGGCTTGAGATGGTGAGCTTGTTCTGTTTTGGTGTAGGATACTCTGCGCCGCATGATACTACTTTGTAAGGCTCTTAGGAGCACAGTCAAATGGTGCCTGTGCCGTGTTTGGATGTCCAGCCTCCAGAGCCATGAGCCAGAGGAACTTCATTTCCTTCTGACTTACCCAGACTGTGGTGTTCTTTAAAAGTAACAGATAATTGGGCTGTAGGGATGGCTTAGCAGTTAAGGCATTTGCCTGTAAAGCCAAAGGACTCAGGTTCGATTCCTCAGGTCCCATGTTAGCCAGATGCACAAGGGGGTGCACACGTCTGGAGTTTGTTTGCAGTGGCTGGAGGCCCTGGCGCACCCATTCTCTCTCCCTCTCTCTCTCTGTCTCCCTCTTTCTGTCAAATAAATAAAATATATATTTAAAAAAGTAACAGATAATTGATTAAGACATAGGCAGGGCAGGGTGGTGATGGTGGGAAGCTCAGAACCTGGCCAACACTAGCTTCTTAGATTTTGTTTTTCTAATCCTCAGGCTGTCTGGACCTTTTTGTTCATAGATTTCCTCATATTAACTTCAAATAAACCAGCAACTAGGTCTTTGCCACAAATGTGCTTTATGGGATCCTAACATGATAAAGTCAGAGGGCTGGAGCTATGGTTCAGTGACAAAGTGTTTGCCTAGCATCTTCAGCACTGCAAAAAATTAATTTAAAAAGTTAAAGACAAAGTCAGATCTCCAGTCAGCAGAGGAATAGTCCTCCATGGCAGGCAGTCTCTTTGGTCTGGTCACCTTCTGAGAACCAAGTGTGAGAGGTGGCCTGAAGCTAACTTTGTTGTTTGTTGTAATAGAAAGTCCATTCTTCTCAGCAGTGCTGACCTCACACTCATTTATGTCCCATCTGGGTTGGCTGGCTGACAAAATAAGTCTGGACTCCTGTTTGACCTCTTCAAACTCTCACTTGACTCTGCTAGGAGATTTAAGGCACAGTGGCCTTTGGTGAACAGCCCTTACCCACAGGGAGCTGAAGCTTAAAAAGCACGGTTCTTTGGATCAGCCATGAAATATAAAAGGCTGGAATGTCAAATAAGATGGAAACTAATCAGAACCAATGGTGGAGAATTTCTGCTGAGAAAAATAGCAGAACAGGATGACCTAGGAGGTCCCTAGCTGTCTGTGAGACATACGCTGTGTGTGCGGAGTGCATGGTTGGCTTTGAATGTGTGTGGTCTGTGTAGTGTATCATTGGGTGTGGAATGCTGTATAATGTCTGTGCATGGCATGTTATAACATGGTATGTGGTATGAGGTACATCTTATAGGGACAAAGAATTTTTATACAATTTAACTGCTAATTTATTTAACCAATATGCACTATATTTTATCATAAAAACTCACAAAACTCCTTTACTGACCAAAATCTACCCCAGTAAGTGTTCATTCTGAGGCTTAGTCCCTCACATCCTCTTCCCAGCCTTTTGAAATATGTGCCCTTTAAAAGTTTTTTAAAATACATTTTTATTTATTTATTTTGCAAGTAGAAAGGAGAGGGGGGTAGAGAATGAAAGAGGGAATGGGTGAACCAGGGCTTCTTGCTACTGTGAATGAACTCCAGATGCACGTACCACTTTGTGTATCTGGTTTTATGTAGGTGCTGGGAGATTCAACCTGACCAGCAGGCTGTGTAAGCAAGCGCCTTTAACTGCTGTGTCTCCTCTCCAGCCCCACTTTACATCCGTTTTTACTTTAAGTAGAAACTTTTATTCTATGTGGAAGCTTATATCACTGTTTTTTTACAGTTTTATCTAATATCTATATTTAAAAATTTTTAATATCCCTATTTTAAGTTATAAATGTTCCTAATTTACATAGTTTGGTGCATCTTTGTATTTTTTTAAATTTTTTAATATTTATTTGAGAGAGTTTGAGAGAAGCAGATTTTATATATATGTGGAGAGAGAGAGAATGGGCATGCCACTTCAAACAAACTGCAGACACATGCGCCACCTCATGCATCTGGCTTTATGTGGGTACTGGAGAACGGAACCTAGGTCCTTTGGCTTTGCTGACAAGTCTTACTTGCTAAGCCATCTCTCTAGCACTTGTTTGGATTTTTGAGGTAGGGTCTCACTCTAGCCCAGACTGACCTGGAATTCACTATGTGGTTTCAGGGTGGCCTCAAATTTATGGTAATTCTCCTCTCTGTTTGCCAAGTGCTGGGACTAAAGGCATGTGCCACACCCACCTTGCATTGTATATTTTTTCTGCTTCCTTTTTTCTTTATTTTTTATTTTTTTATTTTTGAGATAGGGTCTCATGTGTCCTAGCTGGCCTTGCATGCACTATGCAGCATCAAGGATGAGTTTTGAACTTCTGATCCTCCTGCCTCGTGAGTGTTGGATTATAGGTGTACTGCCTATACAGTACATGCCCTGATTATTTGTGCTGGGCATTGGATGCAGGTATTTTTCATTAATATTTAAAGCTGCTTTGAAATTTTTCTTATGATTTTTCCTTTGATCTGTTTGGACATGCACTGGTTAGTTTTTAATATTTGCCTTTTAGATGCCTTTTTGTTATTTCTAGTTTAATTCCTTATCATCAGAGAACCTACACTGTGTGTCTTTATTCCTTTGACATTGATCTTGAAGACTAGCATGTGGTCTAGCATGTGGTCCATTTTGCTGGCTGTTTCATGAACATTACCATTGTGGTTAATGTTGCTCTTCCAGAGCTGTGTTCACTGACTTCGGGGTCTACGTCAACTTGCTCTATCCACTGATGTCACAGACTCCAGCTCTGAGGGTGGACTGGTCTGTTCCTTTTATTTGTCAGATTTTCTTCCTGTATGTTGAGGCTCTGTTCATGTACCCATGGGATTATGTTTTCCTGATGACTTGGTCCTCATCTCTGTGAAAGAGAAAAATGTACAGCCCAGAAAGGGGTGCCTGGAAGGTACCCTATTCAAAAGAAATGCCACACTGGAGTCAGTGGTGCTGATCACTGGGGCTGAGATTGCAATCCCCCTTCCCTAGTTCATCTGGTCAAAAGCGATTGCCCTACTTTGCATTACTTAATATCCTTGGTAGGTAACTGAATCATATAATTTGTGCTGCATTATTCATGGCTGGCTTGGCAGAGTTAATTACTGTGAGGAATGCACAGTGGTGGAGAGCTCACACTGCAGGCTGAGCAAGTGTTTTCCATGCTGATACTCTCCAATGACACAGAGCAGTGAGCTGGTGTTTCTAGGTACGGATGGCTCTTCCCATGGTTCTGACCTCGTCTGTGAGGGCTCGGCCATGCGTACTGTTGAGGCAGAGTGTGTGGTATCAGAGGCAGCCCGTAGGACACATTCTTTGAAGTCACCTTCTTCTCCAAGTGCCCTTCAATGCCAAATTCTTTATTCTACATCCTAAATGATAACTTATTTATTCTTCATTATTGAACATTAGATTGTTTATAAATCCTTAATAAGTATTACCACAATGACTATACTCACATATAAATCACTGTAATTAACTGAATACTAAATTAGGGAAATTAAAAAAAATTTTTTGTTATTTTTATTTATTTGAGAGTGACATACGGAGAGAGAAAGAGGCAGATAGAGAGAGAGAGAGAGAGAGAATGGGCACGCCAGGGCTTCCAGCCACTGCAAACGAACTCCAGATGCGTGTACCCCCTTGTGCATCTGGCTAACGTGGGTCCTGGGGAGTCGAACCTCAAACCTGGGTCCTTAGACTTCACAGGTTAGCGCTTAACCACTAAGCCACCTCTCCAGCACTAAATTAGGGAAATTTTCTGTTATAACATTACTGGATTAAGTGTAATGCACACCTTAAAATTTATAGAGTGAGTAAACTTAGAAAATAACATGCTACATGATACAATGAATATTTCATTGAATTATGATAATACTATGATTAATAAAACTGCTATTTTTTCATCATGTTATGTACAACTCAAACCTCACTCGTGATGCCACTGCATGGGTGGCATTTTTACAGGCAATCAGGGCATGTAGTGTTGATTTTCCCTTGTTAGGAACGCACAGTTATTTTCCTTTTGCTTTGTTCGGTTTTGGGTACAACAGTTATCCTTGACTCACTTCTATGGCTGTTGCGCACACTCACAGGAGCTATGAGTAAAGGTCTCGCTCTGTTCTATGCAGCTGTCGCCAGAATGAGACCCTATGTTGGAGGCGAGGGAATTTGTCACTGGGGCATGATATGGCCCACTGGACGCTGGTCTCTTTGTTGTCCCTAATGGTCTGCAGTGGCTCCAGTTACCTGGTCTGACCCTGACTGGACAGTGATAGCCCTGTGGACACACCCCTGCTCCACTGTGGCCTCTGGGAAACCTGGCTACTCATATCCGGCTGCGGTCACTCTGCCCCGGAGTGGTTGCCAGCCACAGGGGCCCTTGCTGAGCCTGGACAAGACCACCGCGTGTTTCACACACAAACCCCATGGCCCAGCAGCCAGGGCTGGTTTTAGGATCAGAAGGGTCTGTTTGCTCTCCGGGATCATGTTTTCCCTGCTCTGTTGTCTGTTTTGTCTCTGGGCCCTTAATTTCCTGACTGCCTCTATCCTCTGTTCTGCTTTTATGTTCCTGATCTTGGTCTGGTAATGACCGTTAACCTTCATGGTCATTTTCACTGACACACTTGCCCCTTAAACTTTCTCCAGCTCCAGGTTCCTTTCCTGGTATTTACTATATAACATAGACCCAGTTTGAGGTTTTGAAGACCGGCTTCCCCTGCATCACCAAGGGCATCTTTTCTACCCCTTGACTCGTTGCCCCACGCTCTACCCTCCTCTCTTGCCTCTCTTCTCTTTGAATCCTCCCTCACAGCTTGTCTCTCTGACAAGGCAGAGCTGTGATTGGAGGGAAGAGGAAGATGCAAGGCGTGGAGACTGGAGGTGCGGAGCTTTAACTGGGGCCTCCGGGTGAACAGGCCCCGCCAGGGGTCAGGTGTCTAAGTCCAGATAGTCATGGTTTTCGATGGACAGGTGCTGGACCTAGACTCTCCTCCAGTCCCTGCAGAGGTGAGAAAACTCATAAGTCACTGCACTGGAATGGAATCCAGAGCAAGACCTACTCCTTGCTACATAAAATCCAGCATATATCAAGTACTAACTTTATTGTACTATGCATTTAAATCTGAAAAGATGAAGATGGTTTGTTTTATAACATGGTAATCACAATGTTTACATACTGTAGACTCATAACTGCATCATCTGAATCACAATGGCTAGTATTTTGAAGGAGCATTGAATTTCTGTGTTTTATAGAGTTTCACATTAAACACTTCACATGTGAGGACATGAAAACTGATTTCTCAGAAAGAGTGGTCCTCCTTGTTTATGATTTGTAACTAGACTTCACCTGGACATCTTCAATTTCAGGTGTTTTCAATGGAAGCAGTGTTTGAAAAGGCCCCAGAACAGCGCTGGGTGTGGGGGTGGGCCAGTGTCCTCATGAGCCTGGAGACCACCCACTGACGTGGCCACCTGATCTATTCTCCTTGTTAATCCTTCTACTCGCCGTATTAATCCTTCAGAGAATATAAAGGAAGGGTACATCCCTTTTCTTTCCATGTACAAAAACAGTTTTCTGTATAAAAGATGCCCCAAATTCTTTGTGAGGTCCACGTCCCCACACAGCATGCTCCAAGGTACCTGCTGGACAGTGATGATGACAGTGTGATGAACCACGGCCTCTGCTGAGCCTCCTTTCTATCTTTGTCCCTATTTACCAAGAATAAAAGAGTTGATTTGTAGATGGCCAGTGGGATATGTGGTCTAGCAGCAGGAGGCCAGCTGCTCATCCAGTTTGTTAGTGGGTCAGACTAAGCCTCTGCTTTAAACTGGAATTGGAGAACAACTTTCTGTAAAAACAAGACGTTCACTGGTGCTCACAATTAGAGACAAGCACACCGCAGGGGCCCCTTGCTGGACATCTCAAGGAAGAAATGAAAGTACCAGTGGGGCCGAGTCTACCGACTGTTCCGTGTCTCTCAAGGTGAAAGCAGAGTGGCCTGTTGCTATGCTCAGATGACCTGCCCAGAGCTAAGGGTGCTCCATCTCACCTTTCGCCCACAGCAGAATACCCGGATACCTGGGTAAACAATACAGGTGAAGCAAGCATTTCACAGCGAATTGATTCAGATGTTAAGCAGTGCCTCTCCTTTGGTGTACAGACATTTCCGTGAGGGGTGCACTGGTGATTCCAGACACTTCGGAGGCTGAAGCAGGGGAATGGAGATTCCCAGGCTAGCAGGACCTTGTCCTACAAAAGACGATAGAAAGCGTGGTTCTGTGTGTTCAGACAGGAAAGACTTCTGTAGTGGTTTGACTGGAAAAAGCTGGTTGCGAATCTCTGTGAGACGTGACCTAATTTCCACATGTAAACAAAGTCTACGTGACAGAAAAGTCCTGGGACCAGTATCCACAGATCACAACAGCTACCACTGCAGTTTTTGGAGGAGGTCAGTGCATTTCAAATTTGTAAAGAAGTTTCATTTATTTGCATATGTGTATATGTATATGACTGCCAGGGCCTCTTAGTTCTGAAACAAATGCCAGATACTTTCCCCAGTTTCTTGCATCTGACTTATGCGGGCTGCTTGGGAAGTGAACCTAAGCCCGCACGCTTTGCAAGCACGTGCCTTTAACTGCTGAGCTATCTTCCCAGCCCTCCAATTCAAGTTTTAGAACTCTCACGCAAAAATTCTATGAGCTGAAAAGCTGATTAAAAGTTGCTGCTTTCGGCGAGAAATAAATTTGCACGGATGAAAGAGGGGCTTCCACAAAGAGCGTCCCAGTTGCCTCAGCAAGGCTAACTCCCCTTGATCCATCTGCACAGTTATCCTGCCTTGGACACCCAAGCACCTCCAGGGAGACAGGGGAGCTGCTATGTGGGAGGGCTCTGCAGAGCCCTCTCCTCTCTTCCTGTCTGCTGCGTTCTTAGGAATTCATCAGCACCTCGATGTTGGGCTTGATGCTCAGTAGTACGATGTTCCTCCGAGCAGCTGTGTGATGCATGTGGGATAGAAACATTTAATCTGCCTGCTGCATGTATGTGCTAAAGGTCAGTGCACACCAGCACACAGAGACAAGCACAGGCACAGAAACACACTTCAGCACATGGAGTTGCATTCACAGGCATACCAATGTGAACAGCCCCAAGCACACATTGGCATGTGTTTCTGCATGTATTTTCAAGCATACATACATGTGACCATGCGCCATCCTCCTCCCACAGATGCTCTGGGCTGTTCTGTTGCAGGGCTAGGTTCTATAGGCATTTACAAGAACACAGTATGCACACACCTGCACACACTTCTCCAAGCACACAGACTTATGCCAGCGTTCCCCCTTCCCCACACACTCTGCACTGCTCTGTTTGAGAGGACAGGGCTGAGGGAGTGTTAGGACTGCTGTGCAGGGATGGTTCGATGTGCTGGGGGTGTCTCCAGGGCTACTGCTCATACCTCTGCCACCTCAGACCCATCTTTTTGTGTGAGGGCGTGAGGGAAGGATCAGCGATGGTTTGGAGGGAGGTGTCTGTCCCAGTTCAGGACAGGCCTGTGCTTCTCTCCTGGCTGTAACAGCACACAGCTGTGTTCCAGGGTTCCAGCATCTCTCTGAGCACACTCTCACTCATGTAAGATCAACACAGATTTATTGTAGTATATACACAGCTCAGTCTCAGCCTGTGGTGGTTTGTCCATTTCTATACACTTACAACATGTAAGGTCATACTGACCATGTGGAACCACACCTCTGCTGCTGGTCAGTTCCACTAGTGAGAAGGGACTCCCTTACCAAGAAGACCAGGCCTAACTATGTTCAGCTTTAGCATACGCTGGACCAAGACAACCGCATCCCCATGCAACCTAGATGCCCCACCTGTGACCAATGACAGCCTGGAGACCGATGGCTACCTGTGCCCACAGGTCCTCCACACCCAAGCAGGGCTATTTCATGCTGCTCACACATGATCACTGACAGACAATTTCAGATACAAAAAAAATCTTTGTTTCCTCAAAACCGCTTGACAGAGTGGTGAATCAGGATTCCAGTACCCACCTTTCTTTTGCTGTGACCCACTGTCACTGTGGACAGGCCTGCCGTGTCTGGCTTTGACTGTATTACCCACTATCTTGCCCTTGGGCCTTGTCACCTCAGGTTAGATGTTTTCTTGGTCCTCTGAGAAGTCCACCCACTGCCACTCCAGACAAATGGGGGCTTCTCCAGAGATGGCAGGGACAGAAGGACAGAGGTAGTTCTTCCCTACAAGGCAATTCAGATGGCCAGAGATTGCAAAAAGGAAGTTTGGCCAGCAGGTCTGAGCTTGTCCCTAGACATTCACTGCTTTTATTTCCAGGGACCTGGGTACAGAGTCTTCACCTTTGCTGTCTCTTGGTCCTGAAACCTCTGGATCTAACACAGATGTCAATATCATTGGCATTCATGCTGGCCAGGGTCTACACAGCACTCAAGTCATAGGAAAAGTACTTTGCAAGCCTTACTCTGGGGCGGGGACAGGGGGACAAGTGATATAAAATATGCTTCTAATATCAGGTCCAACAGCTTCAGACCTGTACTGGGCTGGGCAGCAGCCTTCAGGGACTCTGGGTTCTGCAGGGACCGTGCCCACCTCCCACTCCCTCAGCTGCTTCTGCGGCCATGGACAGAGATTCTCCCCCCAGATCTGCCTGCCAATGTCTGCATATAAAGTATAAAAAATGAGGATGCTATTGACAAGTGTTAGATAGAATTATATGTCATTTTATATTTTGACAAAATAATTTTTCATTTAAACAATTAACTTTAAGATATTATTGTCAATAAAAAGAGAACAGGCTTCCTATTTCCCAGAAGATATCCCAGGGCCATGTGGCCATTCACCAGGGCTGGTAGCATGGAAGTCAGCACGGGGCGTATCCTCCTATGGTCCCCAACTGTCCCAAGAGGTTACTGAGTTCTTTACTGGGACACTGGACTATGAACACCATCCCTGGATTGTTTCTGGTCATGGCCCAGGGAGTGGCCAGGCTCAAGGAGACAGTGCCATAGGGCAGGCCACAGGGAGCAGGAAAGCCCCCGGGAGGGCAGCAGCTCTCGGCTGTGTGCCACGGATGAAGAAGGACTGTCACAGACGCTCTAGTCTCTCCGACACCCTAGATCCGTCTGTCTGTATGCTGTGCCAGAGCTACTGACATGGGTCGGGCTCCACGGGGTGGTTATGTCTAGTCTAGTTTGGGGCCTGGTTCCCTTCAAGAAGGGTCAACAGGGAAATGAGAAACCATGTCCCACTCTTCAGAGAAGGCTATGTCACAGTACTAGGTTTTGATGTTTGGGGCCTCCTGACTTAATTTCTTTGAAAGTGGACTCACCTACATGGCTGACTCACACTTTACAGAAGATGGTCTTTAAATCCGGATTCTAATGATAATAATATTTCAGTCAAGTTACATACTGTGAAATCAGGGTAAGGACCAATGCTAACCCAATAGGGAACCCCACACTGGGGCAATAGGAAGCCAGCAAATCTAAACCCATGTGCCCAACCCCGCAGCACAGTCTGTTCTGTATGAGGGACACAGCTAGATGACGGAAGTCTCTGTTTGCAAGAAGGACTGGGCTCGGGAGCCGCGGTGTATCTGCAGGGCGCTCTCTGAGCCATTCCGCGACATGGACCAGCTATGCAGCCGATAGTCCCGGCTCCCAGGCTGGGTCAAGCACAGGCCTCGCCACCTTCTTTTCAGCTCACACTGCACCTGAGGGAAGGGTATCAGTGCATGGTCAGTTTGGAGTACAGGATCTCACGTGCACTCAGCAGAGACAATTCAGCTATCTGGGGACTCATGTACCCTCTGCGGAAATGCGTTTGTGGGTTTAGCTGCCGTACGGTGAGTGCTGGCGCATTTTCGGGAGGAATCTGACCACAGCTGCGGGACTGGTGTTTGGCCCGCCTCTGCTACTACCTCCTAGGCAGGAAGTTTTGCCCTCATGAGGATGCCGGGAGGGGACGGCAAAGAACAAAACACCGAGTGAGTCTTAGAAGCTGGACAGGCTACACTGCTGTGGATCAGGACTCGGAACTGTGGGGAAGGCTGCAGGGAAGATGGACCGGGCATGGGCTGCATCCCACCCTAGGTATAGACCCTGGCGCCACAAGCTTCTTTTCCCTCTGAGCATTCTGATTGAAGAAGGTGTTGGAAAGTTACATTGAGATCAGCCCTACAAAAGCCTTCCTTACTGGCTGGAGGGCCCGGTTACTGGGCAGAGGATGCACAGGACAGCAGTACCTGGGGGTGGGCAGAATCCGTGCACTGAATGCCACAGGAGAGACAGGTCATATCATTTAAGGAAAACTGGTCCCTCACTTTACTTTGGGACAAAATTATGCATCTCCCGATGAGGCCCAGCCCTACCAAGGATCTAGATCCCTGCACTTACAGCCTTGGGTTGGGGACTAAGAGACGGACATGAAGGGGACACTGTGTGAAAGGAGGAGGTCTAGAAGAATAGAAGCCACTCCACGGTGGGGGTTCCGGGGAAGAAGCTTTGGCTTTGCTTGTGTGGGGTCCTCTGAGGTAGAAGCTGGCATTGAGACTGAGCCCAGCGGGGGCCCCTGACCTGACATCTGCCGAGCTCCCGTTCACGAAGCGCTCACCTCACTGTTCAGGAAGCAGTACAGCACCGCCACGACCAGACCCTGGAAGGAGACAGCGTGTCAGAGCCGCTCACCGCTCGAAGCGCCGCAGCGCCCCGCACCTACCTGAAAGGAGCCGACACACAGCTCAAAGAGGATCTGGTACGTGGAGGAGATGCCGATGGGGAAGGCAGCAAACACCATGTAGTGCACGCCAAACAGTGGGATGAGCAGCAGCGTGGATTTGGCAAGCCTCCTGGCAGAAGGAGAGGAACATGACGGGTGGTACCCCCACATGCAGCCACTGGGGGTTTCAGAGGCTGAGGAAGTCACGGGCGTGGGACACACACAGGCATTTATTCTTCCCGGGCCCAGCAGCCCCCCTTTGCACTGTACACATTTTGTAAATGTGATCATGTGACTTTGCTCATGAGGAAAAAGCTCTTATAGTGTGTCTTGTGGGCTCCACTAACTACTCCTGGCTTTCATGGGACTTGCTGTTGTTTGTCACCGCTGGAACAGGTAGGTATATCAGCCCCTAACAGAAACACTCCGATGTCAGATTGGAAGGTGGGGCTCAGCTGTGGCTCAGTGGCAAAGCAGGCCTCCAATGTGCAGGGCTCTGGGTTCCATCCCCAGCACTGGGGCAGAGGTAGGACAAGGTGACCCCATCAGAACACAGAGCCTCCTTTGGTGAGCTAGGTACCCTGAATCCTTTAGAATTGGAGAATGTACTGCCTGATGAACCTTGGATCTATCACGCAGCAAGAAACTTCCTGGATCAAAAAGCTGTTTTCTGCTCGTTGCAGAGTTGCTGAAAACAGCACATCCATCCTCGTTCTTCCTGCCTCTGCTTGAGCTCTTCTCACCTTCCACCTGAGTCGTTTTTGCCAAAGCTTCTTACATTTACACCGAGTTGGAATTACCTGGAGGCCTTGTGATAGTGCTGATTCCAGGTCCTAGGAAGATTCTAGAATAGCTGGGCTACAACCCGAGAATCTGAATTTCTATCTTGTTCACAGTGTGATGTCTGGGAACGCACTTTGAGAACCACTGCCATCAGTCTGTGGCTCTAATGGCACTCACTGGAATCACTGGGCGATACCGACGCCCATGAACCTTAGTCATCATCCTATAGTACCAGCCCCTCTTCTGGGACCAGGGTCTAGCTTAACATCCCCAGACAACTCCAGCTACGCAGGAGTGAGAGGTCACCTGAGGGGCCACCTGGAAAGCAGACAACCTCGTGGGAGCATTCTGCTAGCTGCTGAGTAAGCATCACTCAGCCCTAGGACAGCCCCATCACTGGGGACACAAATGGGGAGGGATCCCTCCTGGTTTGTGTCCTACCTGCTCCTTTCTCCACGGCCCAGCTCTTAGGAAAACACTAGCTTCACTAATGCATTTTCGAGGCTTCAAGTCCCCACTCAGCAAGGGGTACAAGTTCTCACCATGTGTCTCCCCCAACATGTTGCTTCGCACAGCACACCATGTCCCGTGAGGTGCACAAAGGGGAAGATTTCCCCTCCAATACACAGGAAACATGCATGGAAGCCTGGTCTTCTCTGCAATGGGAATGGCCTTCACTGGCTGCTGCTCTTCTGATGCCCAGTGAATGTGCACTCTCAATGCTCTGAGCCTAGATCCTTCAGCTTCAGCATCTTGCCTGGGGGCAGGTGGACACTGCCAGGCTGTTGGGCGCTGGGCCTTTAGCTGAGGTCATGGAGAACCTGCCAGGCCCTCCTGTAAGCACTGCCTACCCCTCTGTCCCTAGGGAAGAGCTATGGGCAAGACAGGCTCTAGCCCTGTGCCATGACACGGGCAAAGCACAGCACTCCGCCCTTCTCACCACCCTGGAAAAGCAGACTCCATTACCCCACACAATGTTGTTTCCAAAACGAAAGCATCCATTTCAAGACCTTCTTAATGAACACTCCCCAGGAACCCAGGGAGAAAGGCAGTACGGACACTAAACGAGATTTGCAGAAAATCCAAATTCAATTGAAAGGCGACCAAGAATGACTTCCCCCTGATTCCTAGGGGGGCAGGCAGGGGACACTAGCTGCCAGCAGTTTCTGCTAGACAGCATGTGGGGAGCCCACACTTTGTTACCGTCAGCCTGACAGGTCTCTTCTCCACGGCGGGCCACAGAAACATTTTGAATTTTATGCATGACAAATACATGTAAGACTTACATGTCCACCAATCCCTTTCAGGATTCTTCTAGACCAGACACGGGATGCCTTTCAAGTACTAACTCAATTGGTCCTCAGACGTGAAGGGCAAATGCCAATTCTATTTTACAGGGAGTAGTCAGAACGGGGCATGATGACTTTATTCTCTGCCAGACAAGACTCAGCCACAGCTCAGGCCCCTTTTGGCTTGATGCGGCCGCTGGGTTAGCACATACATATATACACCCTGTGGTTCTTGGAGGCCAGGAGGCCAGGCAGTAGCTCCGACCTGGCTGTGAGGTGGTGGCCTGTTTTTCGTTGGCATAGCTCTGTTTGAGTCCAGTCTCCTGAGCTGCACCAACCATCTCAATACTAAGCCTGTGTTTTACACCCGACTTATGCTTCTTTTGCGAATTATGGGTACAAGGTTATAAACCCTTGTAGATTTTTGGATTCCCTGGATCACCATTTCTGATTCCTACCCTGTGCCCCTCACTTGGCACATATGACACATGGCCAGTTTGTTGGGTCGTTATTAAGACAGGGCTAGGCACAAAGTTCCAGCAATGGCGTGTGGCCCAGCTTCAGAGTGTGGTGGGGAATACAGGATTAACAAGAAGAACAATGTGTAGCCAAAGTGAGAGGGCAGCCGTGATACTGGAGCAGGGCCACGCACCCACGTAGCACCCTATTGTACTCGGTCAGCTTGTTTGGACCCTCTGAGTTTCAGGCTCATGGGAACTGGACATCAGCATCAGCCAAACCTGTGGCTACTGGGATTCCTTGAGGAACTTCTGCACCTATGCAGTTCTGGTCTTTGTTCTCCAGCACCAGGCTGTGTTCATTGCCCACCCTAGACAAGCAGATACTCACTTGTACTGGGACTGGTCATTGCCACCGACATCTGGGGATGTGAGCTTCTGCAGTAATATCCTGATAATGCTCACGAAGAGGACAAAGTTGATCTGCACAGAGACAACACAGGACTAACCTGATCTGCTGCAGGGGTGGACTTGTGGGGTATCTGTGAGCTCATCTCCCTCTTCTCTGTTTGTGGGGGGGGGGAGTCACTACCAACACCAAGCACTGGGTCTGTCCGCCACACCACAGCACTGAATTGCCTATCACTGCACAAGGCTGTGATGGCTAGAGTAGATGGCAGTGTGAAATGGACAAATGCCATACCCTTTAGTCCTAGAATCCCACTGACCACCCTTTAGGCCCCCTCCATCCCTGGGATCTGCCTTGAAGGCAACAATAGATCCTACTGAAGAGAGGCCAAAGGGCTTCCATGCTTAGTAGCTATGTAACGACAGGGCAGAGTAGATACTCTTCACAGACGGTGGCCATGCTTGGTGACTGTGCAACAGCAGAGCAGAGTAGGCTTTCTTCACAGGGAGCTACTTACTACAATAGAAACTAGGATGGGCATCCGAATGACCCACCAGGGGACGCTGTGGTCGTTTGTGTCCCAGCACCTGTCAGAGAGATGAAACTCAGGTCAACTGACTCCACTCACAAACCAGGTACAGAACTGTTCAGCTGAGAGCTGACCTCTCACACGGAGCTTGCAGAACCAACCTACTTGCTACACTGGATTCACATTGCCCCTCTCTGCCTGACTCAGCTTGCTCAGCCTGCTCTCAACTCCATGGCTCTGCATGTAGAGTAAAGCTGTTGAGAGTCTGCTAATGGGGAGGTGGGAACAAACATAGCCCCAGGACCAGTCTCAAATTAAAAACCCCGAACCCAGGGTTTTAACTTGAGATTTGCATGCTTACTCTGCTTGACTCATGAGAAAGGATGTTTTTCTTCTGAAGAAGCATTTTCCCTAATGTTTTATGTCTGTATTTTAAATGAGAAATTAAAATACAGTGCCTTTGGTGGGCTGGAAAGATGGCTCAGCAGTTAAGGAGCTTGCTTGAACAGCCTGATGACCTGGGTTCAATTCCTTAGTACCCATGTAAAGCTAGATATACAAAGTGGTGCGTGCATCTGGAGTTCATTGGCGAGAGGCCATGCACACCTATTCTCTTTCTCTCTGTCTCTATCCCTTTGTCTTTCTCTGCTTATAAATAAATCAGTAAATAATGCCTTTGGAGCAACTGAGGTGGAACCTTCTAGGGGTAGTTCTGGATTTCCAGCGGGAGGGCTGTCTTCAGCAAGAGTATGCTTGGGCATGGCTTCCATGTTACCTTTATCCACAGCCCACACCGGATGCTCTCAGCCAGGGAAGACACCACATCCCTGGTCCTGGAACCCAGCTGGTTTGGTAACGTGATGTAGGGTGTTGGGTTGGCCTGAGGGCTCAAATTTGTTGTTCATTCACTTGAGAGCCCATGTGACAGGGGGAGCCTTTCAGCAGACACACTTCAGCTGCTAGCTCTACTGACCTGAAAGTGACTGGGCCAACATACCCGGCTGAGGAGGAACTGCCAGGGCAGTTCCCCTAGTTGTGAGTGTGCAAAGTCACAAACTAAAGAGACGGATCACTTTTGCCCATATATTCATGGAGCAGTCCATTGTGCAATGGACAAGTGATATGCGGGAATCTTTTATGAGGCACATTCAGGCTGGAGATACCCAAGTATATATTTGGAGCTAGGGTCTGGTTCTTTGTGGTATCACTGCTGCTCAGCTGAAGTTCTCGAGAAAGAAGAGCTGCTCACAGGGGTCACCCATCTGGCCACACAGCCTGACCTAAATACTTTACTACAGCCCACATATTTGCACCATGCTTCACTTTTTTTTTTTAATGGAATCTGAGGAGCCACGTAAAATATAACCCATCTCTGACTGGTTTGCCCCAATCAGCTAATTGCAGGCCTGGCTTGATTCCCACCTCTCACATGAACCTTCCTCCAAATACCACATTCTCCAATGTGTCCAGCCTCGGACTACTTAGGTCTTCCACTCATTGGTTGTTACATGCTGTTTGAGTGTGTCTCAGCTATCTCTAACAAATATAAGCTCCCAGTCACTCGACACTAGTGTGGGACCATGTAGCCGAGAGCTTAATTTTCACAACTTGCAGACTCAGACCTTATTTCACAGGCTAGGATGTGCACGTGGTACTCACCCCGTATCCTCTAAAGAGAGGCGGGCTGCTGTCCACGCACCTATGCAGATGCTGGGGATGCCTGTGGAGAAACACTCATCAGATTAGCCCATGTTCATCAATAATGAGTAGCACCCGAACAAGTTCTGGGCTCAGGAGAAAAGTTCCCAGCCAAAGGACCACATGGAAGCACTTGCTTAACGCCTTCATAAATACAAACACATTGACATACTTTCATAGGCAGTAACGACAAGTGTACTAGAAAGCTGCGAATCTGGCCAGGACTGTCTACGCGAGACAGGAAGGCAATGTCTGCGGTCATCACCTCTGTAATGCCCCTCCCAATGGCAAGATGGCTACCATGCCTTCCCCCTTTCTTTTGAAGGTAGCAGATGTTTATCTGCATCTGTGTTAAAGCTGTTCCATCTGTCACTTGGAAAGAGAAGTGCTAGAGGAAGAAAGGTGAGAAAATAAGATCTTGCTTGGGTATGAGTGGATAAGGGGTTCACAGCAGCTCAGGAAGCTTAGCAGATGTATACTTCAAACACCATCAAAACGGGAGACAACCGAGAGGAAGGTGGAAGCGCTAAGCCGGGTGAGAGCTATGCACAATCAAGTTCCTACACGGGGCATAAAGCCAACCGCTGCCTGTTGTTCTTGTTCACAGGGTCATTGCTCAATCCCATCTGCCCTTCTTGCTCTGGGCAGAGATGGGTTCCTAGTAGCGGGTGGGCATGCCATCAGCCCACTCCTCTGGCCCTCTCCTTCCTGATTGTCCTCTGTTGGTGTGAGCTGGCTGGGAAGAAGAGGAATAAGCCACTTTGCTACTTGTTAGCAGCTAAATTTGATTTGGGGTAAAGGGACTAGGAATGAGGGACCAGGAATGGGGTCTCCAGCATTTTAAACTAGATCTGAGGTTACCAGAAACATTCAGGTGTTGCCTATAGGAATACCCAGTCTACCCAAGGCGATTCTGAGGTGTATTTCTGGAGCATCGGTGTTCCAAAAACGTCGGCACACTGCCATCCAGGAGGGACGGGAGTTAGGATGTGGAGAGGGAGCTCTTACCCCATCCGATGAGAAGGTAGGCCAGGAAGCATCTGCTGGGGGGGAAGATGGCCACCAGGAGGGTGTGCAAGTAGATACCCTCCACCAAGAGCCAGTAAAAGTTCGCCATGATGCAGTACTGGAAAAATACCAGACTGAGCTTGCAGCCAACCTGGAACCAGAGACAGCAAGAGAGCGTGGCCCTTGTAAGAATAGTTATGGCAGGCAGAGCTGCTCTGTGTTTAGATAAGGAGTAATGTATGGTCACAGTGCCAACTTGGAGGGCTGTTAATATACTGGCCTGGCTGAGGCCAAGAACGTGTTATGTTGAGGTGGAGCCCTTTGTATACACAATGCCAGGGGCCATCTTCAGGCAGCCGGAGACTCCTTGAGATAAATGCTGGCAGAAAGGGGAATAGAAATGCCCTCTTGAGATAACTGCTGGCTGTCTTCCTGGATACCCAGCTATGACACACCTCTTTGCGCTCATTATACCTTCCTGCTCCCATCATCCTTGGATCTCTGACATGTCCTCTGTATGTCCTTCTCCCACTGTCCACTCAGACTCTCTCCCTCCCCAGAATACACAGGGTAGGAAGAGGGCACTTGCTGACTAGAAGTCAGATGGTGTATCATATGTGCAAGAGGAACCTGCATGAGGACAGGCCAGGGCACCTGGAAGCTTTCAGTGACCTGATCTGGGGTGAGGGGAGGCAGACTCTGCCTATCACACCTCAGTCCCCACATCTGAAGGATGGATAAGCATGGGAAAAGGACTTAGAAACTGCAGCCAATTGTCCCTCAACAGCACTTGAGTGAAAAGCAGTTTGGGAAGAGAAAAAAAAAAAAAAAAAAAGGCCAAAGCTAGGTTCCTAGAGTTACTTTTAATTTCTGAAAACCTTGTAAGTTAATACGTCATTTCGAAATGCCTGGCAAGAACAATCAACTTGCTCAGTTTCTCTTTCTGTTCTCATTTTTCATCTTGAATTAATTTCACAAAATTGACTGGGGTGAAGCTCCGCACGGCCCTGGCAGCTGGAAGGGTCACTGTGTTTTCCATAAGTATACAAAAATGTGCCCCCATGTGCGTTTAGGAATAGGCACTCATGTGCATACGTAGAGCCATCCCGCAAAGGCCTATCTCTACATACAAATATCTCCACATTCCATGCATTCCAACGCGTGCTCTATACGTGTGGATGTATACATCTGTACCGCTACAGACATGAACACGGAGTTGAAAGCGCCTGTGTGGTCCTGCACTTGTCCCGGTCACACCAGCATCTTATGACCTTAAATTGCTCTACCTACTTTTTCTCCAGTGTAGAGCAAGGTGCAGAAAAACCTGTTTCTAGGAATAGCCCGACACTAGCCACTGCCCCTCACTAGAAAGTTCTCGCCTACGCCCTGGGAATACAACATGACGGAAAGCACCTCAGCAACCCAACCGTGAGAACAGGAAAGTGACGTCTGCAAATCTGTGATTTTTCACCATGCGTTGGAATAGTGTGTGAAATACATAAAGTTGTAAAATCTTTGGGACTGTATCTTATTTTTATTGATTTTTTTTTAATTAGGTTTTTTGAGGTAGGGTCTTGCTCTAGCCCAGGCTGACCTGGAATTCACTATGCAGTCTCAGGCGGGCCTGGAACTCACAGTGATCCTACCTCTGTCTCCTGAGTGCTGGGATTAAAGGCATGCACCACCATGCCTGGCTTCATTCAGTTTTTTCAAAAACATTGTTATTTATTTATTTATTTAGGAAAGAAAGAAAGAGAGAGTGAGAGAGAGGCAGATAGTGAGAGAAAGAATAGGCATGCCAGGGCCTCCAGCCACTGCAAACAAACTCCAGACACACGCACCACCTGTTCGTCTGGTTTACGTGGGTACTGGAGGATAGAACTTAGTCCTTAGGCTTTCCAGGCAAGCGCCTAACTGCTAAGTTATCACTCTAGCTCTTCTTTCAGTTTTTGGTAAGGGCTCCCCTCCTTAAAATTCAAAATAAGTAAATTCCAGGTGAGTTAAAGACATAAATGAGCAAAACTGGAGATAAACATTTCTTTATCAAGACAGGAAGCCTGAAACAGAGGCCTAGGAAGCATGGGAGCCTGTTCTGGCTTCATCTTCCCCAGCAGTTGCCTTCAGAATACATGACATGGGGTTCCCTTAGGACTTGTTGCTGCCTTGAGTGGCCAGTGTGAGGACAGCTGGGAGGAGACTTGACAAGGCCAGGCAAGGATCCTGACAGCCCAGATGCCTCTGTGCTTTTATGTCTGGCGCACATGTCCACATATGTATACGTGTGTTAGTTTTGCACACGTGTATGTTTGCCCACGTGTTCTGCAAGTGCGTTTGTGTGCATGCATGCGTTTTTGGCAAATGCATGTGGGCTCTGTCCCTTACTACTCTTTGCTCAGTTCTTTCCTTCTGACTCCACTCTGATGTGGGCTGTTTTCAACACACCCACTGTGAGGCCGTCCCTGTGGGCCCCCGGCTCAGCTTCCCGCCTGGATCATCAATCTTTTCTCAGCCCCTTGGTCACCGAACAGTGGCCAGGTAGAAGCTTGGATTTGGCCAAGTGGCTGCCTGGACTTGCTTAGGACTTTGGTGTACCCACTTAGGCAGGTAGGAAGCCAGGCTGAGTAAGTCTGGGCTGAGGCTTCTGGGAATCTGCAGAGCAGACTAGGAATCTGCTCTGGCTTCTAGTGAGAATGAACTGATCTGCTGATATGGGCTGCCTGGCTCTTTACGTAGGTTCTGGGATTGAACCCAGCTCATGCTTGCAAGGCTGAGCTTTCTTCCCAGCCTTCAGCCTTTTCAGATAGTCGCTTCTTTCCTCTCCCTTCTAACCTCCCTGCTGTGCCATGCCCTTTCCCCTCTTAGCTCTTACTTCCCCTTTCTATCATCTTCTTGGTCAGGATTAAAGGTACATGTGTTTCAGGGGCCCAGCTGGGCTCTCGGCTCGCCAGAGAGCAGCTTCAGGGCTACCATTCTTCTCACTTTTCACCTCCCTGGTGCTTGCCGGGGTGGATTAGAGACTGACTGAGCAAGAGGGTGGGCCTGTGGCTGGATCCTCGTGCCTTGGGAAAACTGCAATATTTCCTCAGCCCAGTCTCCTCCTTTGAGATGAATGATAACTGCTGATTCAAAGGTGAAAAAGCATTTACTAACAGGGCAGGGAAATAGCCCAGTAACAGAAGAAACTCAGCATGCATCAAGGGACATGTCCGGTACGGGAGATGGTTACGGAGGGGCGCTGCTCTACCCCAGGCTGTTTTAGAGTGTCTGCTACCCCTGCTCTGTCCCTCCATGTGAGGGGTTCAGGTCTTAAGCAGTAAGACAGCTGAGGACTGGTTGTTCCAGATAGAGCTGGGTATGGCGGTCTGGGGGACACTTTCTTAAAAGCTAAGGAAAGAAAGCTTTGTAAGGCACTTCTGAGACCACTGCAAAGAGATCTTCCGACTGTCCCTTGGTATCATGCTGTCATGCATGTGGGGAGACCCTGGTCTCAGAACAGCAGCTCTAGGAACTCCAATGTTTGCCTCGTGGCTAGATTTGCCAGGTGAGGGATCTTGCTTCTTACTGTGCATCCTGGCTCCTTGGGCCCCACCGTTGTCAACCCTGAGGCTGGAACCTCACTCAGATCAAGAGAGACGCACTAGATTCCATACATGAGTTTTATGCACAAGCAGAGAAAACTGCACATGTAGGAACCACTAAACACACACCTGTCCAATCCAGCTGGTTAGGTTGGTAATGAATCACCACTACTAACCCTTCAAACAGAGCCAAGGGCAGCCAGCTCCACTGCTCTGCGGAAACTATTCCCTGAGACTGTTTGCCCCGTCCGGCGAGTGCCTGCTGGACTCTCCATGGGCACTGCATGACATTTATTCACTGGGTCCATTGATTTCCTTCAGCAAAGTGCATAGGAGGATTACACTCAGCATCTGAGTGACCAGGACACGTAACATGTGCTTATGTATGTCTAGACTTCTTACGTGCTGCCTTCATCTCACTGAGGGTCTGCCAGGGTTGGGGCTCAGAGACCTTTAACTTCTCAGTGCCTGGTAGTGGCGTGACGTCACCCACCCTTCCTTGTACCCCCCCCATCTCAGCTGCTGACTCAGACTTGCTCCCAGCCTCTGTCCATTACTCAGGCCTGAACAGGACTGCATGCAAGCACTGCCCCTTTGTTATAGAGGAAGGAAGTTGGTGGGTGTTCCACACCCCATCCCTGAGTCTTTCCTTGGGGACAGCCTTACCCAGGAGGCTGCCTGGTCAGGGCAGCGCAGTGTGCCCGAGCTGGAATACAGCACGCTGTCTTTCACCAGCACTGAGATGGCTCTCAGCATGAAGGAGAGGAAGAGGTTGAGGTGGATGTAGTTCCTGGTGCAGTGTAGCTTCCTGGAGGGGCAGAGGGAGAGTGTCAGACGGTGACGTTCTGGATGCCATAATAGTCACTATGTGGCTTAATCTGAGGGGTTTCCTTTTATGAAGTTAACTGTTATCATTGCATATTTTGGTTGCTTCTAGTTTTGCATTATGGTAAATATTTTTTCCACATAAATGCCTCCTTATATCTGAGACTATTTCGTTAGGTATAAATGTTATAAATGTTTCGTTAGGATAAATGTATAAAACTACATAAGAATCTCCTTGGGCCTGGAGATGGGGATGTCTCTGCCTCTGGCATTTTCTATCTGGCTCCAGTACTCGCCAGCATACCCACGTGAGACCATCCCATCTTCTGCCCTTTCCTGCTGTGACCTTCAGCCTCCGTGTTCTGATGCTACTACAGGGCAGCAGACCTCGTCTGCTCCTCAGGTGATTAAAATACACTTGGCCTCAAAGACTCTGTTTTTTTAAAAGTTATTTATTTATTTGCAAGCAGAGGGGTGGTGAAGAAGAAGCATGGGCATGCTGGCTTTTTAAGTGGGTACTGGGGAATCGAACCTGGGCCATTAGGCTTTGCAGGTAAGTTCCCTAACTATAAAGCCATCTCTCCAGCCCCCAGAAGCTCTGATCTTAATTGATGTATAACTTCATTAAATGGGAAGCTGCCTTCTGTAAAGTCGACTTTTTGCCTCTCATGCCAACGTCCAAGGATGGTTTGCCCCATGTCCCAGGCTGTCTTGGGCAAGGACTTGCCCTTGTCTCCCTGTCTCTTTATGCACGTAACTGTCACTCATCCTTCTCCCTTTCCCAAGCATCCCTATTGGATTTGATAAGAAGTTTCTAGAAGTCATCTGAAACCAGAACTAAAATCCTGTTGTGGCTGGAACGTGAAGTGGCCTCCACAGGCTCACGGGTTTGAGCACCTGGTACCCAGCGAGTGGTGCTTCTGGGGACTCTTGTAGAGCCTTTAGGAAATGAGCCATTTTGGGTGGACCTTGAGGTTTTATAGCCCAGCTTCCTGTTACCCATTGGCTTCCTGCTTCTTTCTGGGTGACATGTAGTGAGTTGGCTTGCCAGTCTTCTCCATGATAGACTGTATACCCCTGGAACTGTAAGCCAACACATCCTTTTCTTGCTTAAGCGGTTTCTGGCCAGGTATTTGTTCACAGCAACAAAAAAAAATAACTAATTTAAATCCCAACAAAAGAGCCAAGTGATAATGGTAGAGTTAGGATCCTAGGGCCATCCCTCCCAAGAATCCCTGAAAACCTGGAAAAGCATCCAGCTGGAGCTCTAGAACACAGTCCGGAGTGTGAGAGGAGGACACTTCATGTCAGGCTGGTGGCGGCCCTGCCCACGCCCAGCGCTGTGCTATCCTAGAAACCATAGCCCTTGGCCTGCAACGGAATCCTCTGATCGCAGAAGACTTACACAAAACCAAGGACTTGTGTTTGTTTTGACTTCTAGACTTCTTGGAAACCTGGTAAGTCTTTTAGAGTTCACTTAGCCTGAGCGGAACCTACAATGAAAACCAAAAGGATCCAAGCTACATCCTCAGACCAGTGTTTATAGTTGAAGTAAATGACATAAAATCTAGAGCCTGATAAGAAAGGTTCAGGAGTAAGGATCCTTGGGGAACTAGGGCACAGTCAAGCTTCCACACATACAGAGGAACCCCGGAGCCTACATGCATGGTTAGGACAGGAAGCATACTCAAAAAGTTCTGTCACCTTTGGCAATCTTTAAGCTCAACACAGTAGGAAGTACAGGCTATGGTAGAGTTGTGAACTGCCTGGCCAAGCATTGGAGGAGTGTTCTCAATACAGCCCACCTGTAAAGGATGGAGTATGTATTTTTTTTTCTTTTCTTCCTGTTTTTATACGTTGGCTCTAGGTATTTGTGGAAATCTCTATCAAACAAGTAGGTGACTGCTAACTAAAGATGTATAGGCTTAAGAGATCAACAAGGACACCATGATCTCTACCAAATAGTTATAAAAAGTCAGTAAGCAAACAACTACAAGCTGGGCCTGGTGGCACAGTCTTGAAATTTCAATTATTTTAGGAGGCTGAGACAGGAGGATTGCAAGTTCAAGGCCTGCCTGGCATACAGAATGAGTTCAAGGTCAGCTTGAGTAAGTTAGGGAGACCCCACCTCAAAATAAAAGTTTGAAAAAGGGCTGGAGGGCTGGGGAGATGGGGCAGTGGATAAAGTGCTTACAAGAAAGTGTGAGTACCTGAGTTTTGATCCCCAGAACCCACGCAGACCAGGTGCTGTGGCAGTGCTTGTGGTGCTGAGGGAGGGGGATAGAGAAACTCCTGGAAGCTTGTGGGCCAGCTAACCGGACCAATGAAGCAGGAGACAAGGAGAGAACCCCTCACAAAAGGTGGAAGGTGAGGACCAAGACTCAAATTTGTCCTCTGAACTGCACACATACACCGTGGCACACATGCACATGCACTCAACCTCCACCTGGACACGAATGCACATACGTAGACACACATACCCCATAAAGGCTATCGTTTAGTGGTAGTACTAATTGCCTAACATTTGTGAGCTCCTGGGTTCAGTTCCTGGCACTACAAAAATAAAATAAAGCCGGGCGTGGTGGCGCACGCCTTTAATCCCAGCACTCGGGAGGCAGAGGTAGGAGGATCACCGTGAGTTCAAGGCCACCCTGAGACTACAGAGTTAATTCCAGGTCAGCCTGGACCAGAGTGAGACCCTACCTCAAAAAACCAAAAAAAAAAAAAATAAAAAATAAAAAAAAATAAAAATAAAATAAAACACAACTACCACCTATAGAGAAGAATAGCCAATCTTAGAGAGGAGAGCACTTGGTTTCCAAAGTGGTCTTATAATATTAAAATGCCCAATTTTGACAGGACTATGAAGTATGAAAAGAAACAAGAAAGTCTGCTCTATACTAGGACAAAGAAAAGAAAGGAATAAAAACTGTCCTGTAAGAGTCACATGAGCTTACTAAGAAGAGGTTCTAAATCAACTGTCTTGAATATGCTCAAAGCTGGGAGAAATCAGAATAATCCTTCAATAAACAGAATTTCAATAAAGAGATGGAATTTCAGAAACTAACCCAAAATTCTGGAGTTGAAATATACAGCTGACATGAAAAATTACTAGAGGAGGCTGAAGCAGATCTGAGCAGGCAAAAGAATCAATGAATTTGAAGATATGTCAAAAGAAGTTATCCAGTTATAGAAGTGAAAAAAAATTAAGGAGAAGAGAGCTCCAGAGACATGAAACAGCATCTGTCACTTGTGTGGGAGTTCTAGACTCTCATCCAAAAATCATATGAAATTGCCAGGGGCTGCAGATGGCCAGATCAATCTTTGAAAGAACAACGTGGAAGGACTCAACCTCTTAACTCAAAACTTACTGCAGATTATGGTGATCTAGCTGTGTGGTTCTACATTTGGATTTATGGGACGGACTAAGAGTCTCGAAATGGATCATCTCTGGCCCACTGATTTCTGTTAAGAATATTCAGTACGGGGCTGAAGAGATGGCTTAGCAGTTAAGCGCTTGCCTGTGAAGCCTAAGGACCCCGGTTCGAGGCTCGGTTCCCCAGGTCCCACGTTAGCCAGATGCACAAGGGGGCGCACGCGTCTGGAGTTCGTTTGCAGAGGCTGGAAGCCCTGGCGCGCCCATTCTCTCTCTCTCCCTCTACCTGTCTTTCTCTCTGTCTGTCGCTCTCAAATAAATAAGTTAAAAAAAAAAAAGAATATTCAGTAGGGAAGAGTAGTCTTTTCAACTGTTAGTGTTGAACCCGACACGCACATGTGAGAGATTAAAGCTGGAATCCCATCTCAGAGCATATATAAAAGTTACTCAGAATGAATCTGTGGCCAAAATACAAGAGCTAGAACTATAACTCTTAGGAAAAAAACCTAGAAGCAAACTTTTATGATCCTGGATTTGGCAAAGATTTCTTAAATGTGACACTAAAGGCACAAGCAGCAGCAACAAAAAATAAAGCAGATTTTTATCAATATTAGAACTTTTATATACCATATACACGACAGCTTATAGAAAACCAGAAGAATAGGAGAAAACACCTGTAAACTGTGCATATGACAAACATTATTTTCTAGAATATATAAAGAACTCTGGAGACTCAACAAGGAACTGAACAACACAATTAGGAAAAAAAAAACTAGGTAAGGATGAGACTATAGAAGGCATACAAATAATTAAAAAACACATGTGACCAAGGAGGCACCACTTCTTACCCACTAGGTTGGCAAAAGTATGAAACCAACAACAACAACAACAACAACAAAACCCAGAAAAACCAAACCAGAAGTGCTGGAGAGGATGTGGGAAAACTAGCAGCCTCATGCAATACTGATGGGATGTGACATGTTACAGCTATTGCAAACAGTTTTGTAGCCTTAAATGAGTTAACAAAGTATTACCTTATAACTGTGATGGATAAGGGAATAGGTTATGTGATGGATAAGGAAATGTTACAAAGAAATGCTACCCACGGCATACAGGATGCAGTACCTTGCAAATGTTACCTTTGGTACACAGAACACCAGGCCATCTGCTTGAATGAGATAACTGCTCACCGCTTTTCTTTTTCTCTTTGCTTTTGTAACTAGGCTCATGACATTGTAACATAGACTTGTTTAGCAATTTGTCCTTATAAACCCTGACCAGATGTAACTGGGGGCTGCACTCTCGAGTTCCTGGCTCAAAGTGTAGTCTTGGCCAGAAACAAATGCCTCTATTTATTAATGTCATATTCGTGTTGGTCTGGTGAATCTCTGAACGACCCCAGACCCATTACATTTGGGGGCTCATCTGGGACCTGAAAGGGGCACTCAGCCCGATTCACTCCTGCATTTTTTTTCCCCATCTGGCCTTAAGGCCTGGGAAACACCCAGTGAAGTACTGGGGGCCAAGCCCCTCGGGGCTGCTGACAAAGTGACTTTCACTTTAGCCCAAGTAGGATGTCAGTAAGGCCTGGCGTGGCAAAGTTTCTGGAACCTTAATGATTAGATGTCTTCTGTGACTAAAGAAGACAAAGAGGCTTCAGAACCTCCGTCCTCTTTAGAAGATTGGCAGGGAGGCTCTCAGGGGGTAAGTTTTGTTCACCGAATCTGGTATCATAGAGTCTTAATTTCTTGGGACTCTACTCGGACTGCCGGTTGGAGACCCCAGGGGGTGGCCACTGAGAGACGTTCCTCAGCCCTAGGGACATTCTCCAGGCTCTGGAAGGAAAGAGTGGGAGTCAGGAGATATCAATATAATGGTGGAGGGTTATGTGGTCTGGAAAGCCTCTGGACGGAAGGGGGATTCAGTGGAAGGCTAGATGCAGCACTGCTTCCCTAATCCCGGGAGATGAGGAGACATCCCTCCAACCCCTGGTCTGTTTCAGTTCTGTGTGGCCACACATCTATCTTTCTGTTTAGTGTTTGTTTTGTCTTTTTGTGCTTAAAATTTTTGGATCCTTTTAGGAAACCAGCTGCAGAATCTGAAAACACCACCATGGGACAGAGCACATCTAACCCATTGCAATGTGTACTTACTAACTTTTCATTCTTCCAATAGCAGGCATCTGACTTAGGCACCACATTTGATGCCTTCTCCTTGAGGACGTTCTGTGAATTAGATTGCCTGTCCTTTGTGGTGGGGATGCTGCCAGGGGGAACTTCTGACCTCCCAAGTGCATATCATGTCAGGGCTCGTCCTTGGGCCATCTGGACACCCTGACCACTCTAGGTAAATTGGAAATTAAAAATCAGAATTGAGGGCTGGAGAGATGGCTTAGCGGTTAAGCACTTGCCTGTGAAGCCTAAGGACCCCGGTGCCAGGCTCGATTCCCCAGGACCCACGTTAGCCAGATGCACAAGGGGGCGCATGTGTCTGGAGTTCGTTTGCAGTGGCTGAAGGCCCTGGCGCGCCCATTCTCTCTCTATCTCTGCCTCTTTCTCTCTGTCTGTCGCTCTCAAATAAATAAAATAACAGCAAAAAAAAAATTTAAAAAAATATTAAAAAAAAAATCAGAATTGAAAGGACCCAGGTTCGATTCCCCAGAACCTACGTTAGCCAGATGCACAAGGTGGCACATGTATCTAGAGTTCTTTTGCAGTGGCTAGAGGCCTTGGTGTGCCCATTCTCTCTCTCTCCCACTTTCTCTATCAAATGAATAAGTAAAATAATTTTTGAAAAAGTATGCATCACCCTATAATTTTAAAATTTAAAATGATGCCTATCTTGTTCATGCTGGTTTTGTTGAGTGGTTATCACAGAGTCTAAGTCTTATAAAGGTAATTTGACCATTGTGACTTTGTTCTGAGGAAAACTGAGGAAGCTCCCCATGTCTTAGGGAAACCTATGGTATACAAGCAATGTTAATATAGTTATATAACAGTCATAGGTATTTCTTTAGTTAAGCCCTAAAATTTTTCAATGGTAATAGGTACTTATTTAAGAAATGACTTTGTGCCCGTCACCCTACTGTCTCTAATGCATGTTAAAATCAGGCTCACGTAACTCAACAATGACCAGGTTTGATTTTATTCTTAAGCTATGTGTAATCTGTCTCAGTCAAGGTTTTACAGAATTAACTATCTCACTTCTGGTATCTTAAGTTCATTGCTTATAGAGATATTGATACTTAAGATATGTCTCCTTCCCTAAAAAAAAATCTTAACCTGCTGTTCTGCTTCCAGTTTGGGGGCTAATTGGTATCTGCATTGGTATACAGACTAGCCAAAGTTGTTTTCAAACACAGATGCCAAGTTTTTATACTGTCTTGTCTTTTCCAGACATACAATTTCTAGATCAAATCAATTGGTTTAAGGTTACTGATAAAATACTGTTTTCAGGGCTACTAAAATGTTCTGCCTGTACTTACAATTGACAGATACTTAAAAGACAAAATGTGTATGTTCTCTATGTTCCAGATATAGCTTACCCTGTCACCTGAACAACTAAACTTAAATACTAATCAGAATTACTTCAAACTATTGTGTCATTCCCTGACCAGATCTGCTTTGCTAACCAGATATGTTCTATACATTTTAACTGAATCTGTTTTGCTAATCAGATATGCACAGTCTCTCTGAGTGATTAATAACCATATGTAGAAGCCAAAATCAACTGGAGACACTGGAGTTAAGAGGATAACAAATAATTTGGTTCCCGCTCCCAGGTCAAAAGGCTGCAGGAGATGACGGGACATTTGCTAACTTCTACTCTCTGGTAAGTTACTGTCTTCTTGATCAGGGAGGATATGGAGACTCAGAGATGATTTCCAAGTCAGTGTATCTGCAACAGGAGAGTCACATCGGAGGAAAATCAGTCCTCCAGGCTTCCCAAAAGAGGCAGGGCCACTTGGTCAGCTCAACCTTGACTTGTCCTAACAGATGACAATGCTGATAGTCACAGAACTCCTTACAGGTCCCCAAAAGTCTCTCCTATAACGCCATTATTGACCTCCAAAATATACAGTTAATTCTGGCAGACAAAAAATACAACTACAAAATATTACAATGTAAACAAAGACTCAGACTAATAGGCGCCCCTGTCTGATGCTGGCTTAGAATACTAAACTCTAACATTAACTCATGCCTTCTGCCTCTGACTGTCCCTGATTAGTCAGCCACTGCTGCCTTTAAATAATAATGATAAAAAATTCAAAAATTGTCCTCACTGGTTATGCTTACCTGATAATTATTGATTTGTATTAGTCTGATCTGTCTTTGAGATGTCTTATTAAAGGAGGAATATCAGTAAGGACAGATCTCAGACCCCCATCCTGACATGGAAAAGCAATTTAGAGTTCTGGCTGTTTATACTTGCTGACATGAGGGGTGCTGGTTGTTTGAAGATGCCTTTTTGTTCAGATTTATAGAGGTAAGCCAGAGTCTCCTGCCATTGATGGTGCTCCCTCAAATTTATAACACAAGGGGACCCACATACCCTCAGGAAATTGGGCCCATGCCCATCAGCCAAGGGGTATAGATTTATTACACAAGAGTCAAGGGGACAATGTCCTCAGCTGACCGTTGCAGCTAATGGATTACCAGGAACCCAGAGAGTGTCTGAAGGACACCCGCCCGTGACCAGGAGGCCACAGCCCTGCTCTAGTCACCCCAGAAGCTGAGTAGTCTACCCATGGCAGAAGCTTGAGGAGTTCAGCATATCAAAAACTGTTCTGAATCACATAGACCACACAAGCTAACTGTCACGTCCTGCTCCCCCTTGCTTGCATACAAAGTTGTTTTCTTGGTCACCTTGGCTCACCATTCTGATTACTGCCATCTCTGGACCCATAATTCTGTTACCTTTAGGATTGATTGTAGGTCTCTGCATTTTAAACACTCTAATCAAGTTTATCCAACAGAGAATTTCCTCAGTAAAGCTAATGCTCATTAGATCCCCCAATACCAGCCAGTTTCCATGGGAGAGTCAAAGGTTTGACTTGGTGTGCCATCTCAAGGGGGGAACGTGATGGATAGGGAACTGTTACCAATGGCATACAGGATGTACTGCGTTGCAAATGTCACCACTGGCATACAGGAAATAGTGCCTTGCAAATGTCACCCTTGGTATGCAGGATGCAGTACCTTGCAAATGTTACCTTTGGGATGCAGAATACCAGGTCATCTGCTTGAATGAGATAACCTCTAACCATTTTTTTTTTTCTCTTTGCTTTTGTAACTAGGCTCATGACATTGTCACATAGACTTGTTTAGCAATTTGTCCTCATAAACCCTGACCAGACATAACTGGGGCTGAACTCTTGAGTTCACGGCTCAAAGTATAGTCCTGGCCAGAAATAAATGCCTCTATTTATTAATATCATATTTGTGTTGGACTGATGAATCTCTGAGTGAACCCAGACCCATTACAATGACCCAGAGGACCACCACAGTGTACACTCTGAAGAGTCAGAAAGAGGTATTCAGATGAGAAACATGTACACAAATGTTCATAGAAACTCTATCCAAAGTAGGCAAAATGAGGAAATAACACAAATCTCTACACACAGATGAAGGGCAAGCAACATGTGGCATATCCATATGATAAATGTTACACAACCACAAAGCAGCAACAGGAACTAGTACTGCTACAATATGGATGGTCCTAAAAACATCTGCTAAGTGAGAGAAGCTGTCAGAGGCCACGTATTACAGGGCCCACTAATCTGACATATTCAGAATCGCTAAAGATATATAGCAGAAAGCAGGTTGAAAGGTTCCAGGGCCCAGAGGCAAAGTAGAGTGATTGCTTAATGTGTACAGAACAAGTCCCGAGACCAGACATTGATGCTAGCTTACATGTGGAACGTCACCTAACTTCGGAGTCATGTATTATGAGGGTTAAAATGGTGCATTTTATTGTATGAATTTTATCCAAGTTATCCAAATTAAAAAACATGACACAAAATCTTTCTATAATTTTGACCATTTGTAAAACAGTTTGAGTTCTTGCACAAGAAAGAAAAATAAGTTTTTGTTGGGGAGATGGTAGAAATTTTATTTTTATAAAGTTTGGTAAAGAAATACAAAGAATAGACAAAGATGATGATGTTTGAAAATATTTTAATTTATGTATTTGCATGGAGAGAGAGAGAGAGAGAGAGAGAGAGACAGAATATGGCTGCTGCAAACAAACTCCAGTGGCATGTGCCACTTTGTGCATTTGGCTTTATATGGGTACTGGGGAATCAAACCCAGGTCATTAAGCTTTGCAGGCAAGCACCTTAAACACTGAGTCATCTCTCTAGCCCAAGATGGTTTTTAAAAAGCAAAAAAATTTCAATTAAGCCAAACTAGTTCCCACACAATACAAGCCTTCTACACATTATCAGAATACCAATTAATTTAAAACTTGAAATATTATAAGTACCTTTTTCAGTTTTAGATGAATTGTACAGTTAATAAACCAATAGCACAGTTAATACTTTATTTATTTTAGAGAGAAAAAGAGAGAATGGGCAGGCCAGAGCCTCCAACCACAGCAAATGAAATCCAGATGTTTGCCAACCTTGTGTATCTGGCTTACATGGGTCCTAGGTCCTTAGGTTTCTCAGGTAAGTGCCTTAGCCACTAAACCATCTCTCTAGTCCCACATAATTAATATTTTAAAGGCATTTTATCTCAGAGGACTTCCAAATTTGGAAATACAGGCTAATTGATGGTCTAAAAATTAGAAATCGTAGCAGAACATCTTCTTCATTGTTTAAAGGAGAATATTATCTACCTTGGTAAGTTCTTAGAGTGTACACTGCTTCTTCAGATTTGACATTAGTGATACTGAGTCAATTAGAAGAGGCAGTAAGTTACTGAACTGTAAAGTGATTCACATCTTATGTAATATCTTGTTTCCTTAAGAATGTTCCCAAAATTTAATTTAAAACTCTTGTATAGCCCAAGTTCCCTGAAGAAGACTCAATTAAATACTTTAATTGAGGGAACAGGCCAACACTGGCTCACATCAATTGATTACTACCAATATGCTCATTCCAGTGACCTGAAAGAGCCTATACTCACTGTAAGTTTTCTAAATCTTTCTTTCCATAAATTAAAAATGGTTTGGGGTTGTCCTATGTCTTTACCTTGGTATCCACACATGACAAATTCAATGACTATTCTGATGGTGTGCACTGACCTGATAAGTGCAAAGTTCAGCTTTCCTCAGAAGCAGCAGCTTTGAACCGCGTGAGGTTACTGGAAAGCAAGCTGACCTACAGAAATGCTTGTCCTAGACTGTTGAACATCAGCTCTTTGAATTTATATAAATTGAATATTTTTTTGAAATGCATTAAAAACACACTGGAGGACTGCCACCTGTGACTATGGCTGTGAAGGAGCACCTTATGTAATGATCCTCACTGTAGGATTAACCTAGTTTTCCAGGGAGGCAGTATACGTGGTAAAAGCAGCCATAGGAAGAAGTGTGGAATACAAATTCATCTTCATTTGCATCCTTGTCTTAGCGTGGGGCGAGGGGCAGGAAAGGCAGAAACCTAGAGGCTGGGAGCATGTAGCTCCCTTGTCTATTAAAAAAAAAAATTCAACAGTGCTCATGTGTTAAGTGAGAGCTGAGAAGCAACATTAGGAAGGCAAATGCTCAGAAGTTTGTTTTTTTTTTTTTCCCAAGGTAGGGTTTCACTCTAGCCCAGGTTGACCTGGAATTCACTATGTAGTCTCAGGTTGGCCTTGAACTCACAGTGATCCTCCTACCTCGGTTTCCTGAGTGCTGGGCTTAAAGGTGTGTGCCACCACGCCTGGCCTAGAAGAAGTTTTAATGACTTCATGATGATAAAAATTGGAATTCAGGATCTGTAAACTTGGGAGCCTAAACTTTTTTTTCAGACCTTAGCTGTGACTCATTCTGCACTAGCCCTCAAAAGCCTAAAACACTAGTTGAAAGAGGATCCAGCACTAGCTGAGACCAATCTGCCACCTATTTGCAGTTGGAATCACCCAGAGGCTGGCAACTTCCTTACCCACAATTTAATGAAATCACCAAGTATGCTAGGACAGTACTAAATAAACTAAAGCCAGGTTAAAGAAAGAGAACACACACACACACACACACACACACACACACACACACGTGTGCACGTGCCTACCTCACAAAATTCCTACAAATAGAGAAGAAAGAGATGCTGAGTCTGGTGTTTTAAGACATGGCCTATAAAGTGCCAACACTTCAAACGGCAAATCACATTAGAGAATGTGCTGGATTGAGGAAATTGATTGGAAAAACTGAAACTTGAAAATCCCTGGAGTGAAGAATTAAAGTGACAATAGGTCAGACACAGCCAATGGAAGCAGTGTAAACAGGATTTGTAGAACATATCTAGATAAAAGTAGAGAGACATGAAACCATGGAAAAGACAAGAAAAAGAAAACATATGGGGAAAAGGTCAAAATACTTTTTTTTTTTGTTTTGTTTTGGTTTTTCAAGGTAGGGTCTTACTCCAGCCCAGGCTGACCTGGAATTCACTATGGAGTCTCAGGGTGGCCTCGAAGTCACAGCGATCCTCCTACCTCTGCCTCCCGAGTGCTGGGATTAAAGGCGTGCGCCACCACGCCCGGCTCAAAATACTTAATACAGCTGAAAATGGGGTTTCAGGAGAGAAGAATGATTTACAGGCAATGTCTGAGGAGATGCTAGCCAAGAATTTCTAAAACTGATCAAAGAAGTAGCAGATCACACACTTCAAAACCCTGGAACAAACTGCTCCCTATTTGTACTTGACGCCTTCTATACGGCTATTTATACCCATAGACTAGGGCTGTTCTACTTTTGGTTAGAGAACCTTCTTTTTGCAGATGGGGGTGAGACCCAAGATTCACCAAGGTGAAAAGAAGAGACAGCCCATTGGCTAGCGGTGGACAAAATGTCCCTGTTACACCCACCTGATTTCAGGAAACACTGTGGAGGAGACATAAGAAAGAGAATTAGCCCTGCTCTCACTGTTAGCCAGAGAAGCTTCTGTGTGGAGTTGGTGGAAGATATTGAGGAGACTAAAAACGAATCAAAGTGCTAAAAATAAGAGGCTGTTGAGAGTGAAGCACTAAATGAGACATCTTTTTCATATCCTCCAAGGCTCAAGGAACAATGGGAAAGAAGAGACAGAGAGAATGTATGCTCCAGAGGGTGGGAAAGGGTGCCCTAGGAAACTATTCTCAGGCCATGAACTGACCAGTGCATTCATGATCCCACAGAAGAGGCTATTACGCTCACAAGACTTTGTATGCTATTCAGTCCATCAAAAGTTTGGCATGGAGGACAGAGGACAAAATAAAGAGACATAAAATCAGCTGAACTACTTGGGACAAGGAGGGGGCTCAGTACAGAGCAACAGGAGGGGACTATGATCAATAATATATTCATGTATTAAAACCCTCAATTAAACAAACCCTAGAAAGAGGATACAAAGGAAATGACATTAAGTCTACAAGAGCACAACTGAGGAAAGTTAGTGACAAAAGAAGAGGTGCATAGAGCACCAAGAGGAGAAGATAGAGTTGCCAGGTACAAAGTGGGACCTGCAAGTTCCCGCAGGTGGACTTCTCAAGAGATATACCCTCAGGGTGACCGAAGAAAGTCGCTGCCAGTCAAGAGATTAGTACCTAGAAATATCCTCAAAAAGGAAGGCAAAATGAGCTGGTATTAGGCAAGCAAAAAGCATGGGAATTGACTGCCAGGAGCATTATGCCTACAGAGAAGTTCATGAGCAGGGAGATGCCCCTAGAAGGTAAGGGGATCAAAGGAAGGTTGAAAGGGAATACATAGGAATGCTAAGAAAACACACACTGTGTACAACAACAGTACCTGAGGCATGTGAAATGTATGTGAACTTAAAACACGCAAAGCACAAAAAGTGTGAGAAGTACATGGAGTTAAAATGAATTACTTCTGAATTGAATAGTAAGTAGTAAAAAGCAGTTTTAACTGCTATGAAAAAAGATGTGCTGCATACATGGGGTGACCACTAGAGAAATAAAAACAGAACATATGACAGTATAAAAGAAGGAAAATTCGAATAATTAAAACATGTGATCAACAAAGAACATTTGAAGCCAGGTGTGGTGGTGCATGTCTTTAATCCCAGCATTCAGGAGGCAGAGGTAGGAAGATCCCCATTAGTTCAAGGCCACCCTGAGACTACATAGTGAATTCCCGGTCAGCCTGGGCTAGAGTAAGACCTTACCTCAAAAAACAAAACAAAACAAAACCAAACCCAAAAGCAAAGAACAGTTGAGATAAAAAGATAAAATAACACATAAATAGAAGCCAAAACAAATTAAAAAACTAAAATTGAAACTCTGATATGATCCAGCTATATCACTCCTGGGTATATACCTGGAGGACTGGTAAGTCAGCAAAGCACAGATATTTTTGCCTCCATGTTTACTATGGCACTGTTCACAATAGCCAAGTTATAGAATCAGCTAGGTGTCCACCAAAAGATGAATGGGTAAGGCTACTGGCATACATGTAATGGAGTTTTATTTAGCTATGAAGAATAAACTCAAGTCATTTTCAAGAAAATAGAAGGAACTCAACACTATTATGTTAAACAAAATAAAACAGACTCAGAAAGACAAACATTAGATGTTTTCACTCAGGTGTGGAATATAGACAGGGATTGCTGGAAGACATGAACCAGTGGGAATAGAAGTAGGGACAAGAGAGGATAATAATCTAAGGAGAGAGCCACCCCACCATACCTCAAAAGAGCCCTGGCTGAAACTAAGGAAAATTAGCAAAACAAGCAACGGTGCTCTTTTCCTGATGAACCAGATACCAGCGCAAGGAGGAAGGAGACCAACACAGAGAAAAATCAATGCCTTCAAAATTAGAGAGCCAGAGCCTCAGAGGACCCCAACACCTTATCACTGAAGCACACCAAAAATGAACCCAATATGGCTCAGGGAAATTTTGTGGAAGAGGGGGCGGAAAGAAAGTCAGAGCCACATGTTGGGTCAGGATATGCAGAGACATGAATGAATGAGGATAGGGAGGAGGGAAATGATGGTACTGACATATGATGTATCCATAAAACTTTCTACTTAATAAAAAAGTTTAAAATTCAATAAATGCTACATTTCAAACTCATGATTGTCAGTCCAGAGATGGAGCAAATCCCAATTAAATGGAGCTGATGTGATATTCAAATTAAGTCTGAAACAGGAAAGTTGAAAATAAAAGTTCATACAATAAACCTTGCAAACACAAAATAAAAGAGAGCAAGCACAACAATTTTAATGGTAGAGAAAGCACATTTCCAGGCAAGAAGTATTACTGAAAGTTGTCAGATTAAACTGGCACTTAGTTTATAACCTCACAGTACAGAGTAAATAGTAAGGAAATCCAGATAGAACAGACAAGTCTACAATTACAGCAGGAGATTTAACATACCTCTTGAGATTTTTAGACTAGACAGTTTAAATAACTAGTAAATATGTAGAATATTGAAATAATATGACTGACAACTTGATAAAAATGACATGGCAATCATACAAAGCAATAACTGCAAAATTCACACTGTTTTCAAACAGAAGACTTCACCATTACCAGCTCACTCACAGGGCATTGACAGGTGCTAGGAAAACACTGATAAAAGGAATACAACTTCATTCAGAGGACTGAGCAAGATAAAAAGGAGAACACAGACCAAAATAAATAAATAAATAAATAGAAAGAATGAAAGAGTAGAGGTGAGTATAACTCTTACGCAAAATAAAAAATAACCTTCAGAATATTGAAAAGAGATGAAAAGGCTGGATACCTTGTAAAGTTCAACAGCTAACAGGGAAGACTCAGGGTAGTTCTATCTGTTTAAGAAATTAAACTTCCAAGTGAAACCTTCTCGCATGAAAATCCTCAACAAAACAGAAAAGCAAATCCAGCTGCATGTGAAAAGAGTCCATAATCACAACCAAATAAATAAGTCTAATTTAGGAATAAAACATAGATTTCACACTAGAAAATCTGCCCAAGAAAATTTTCATAGTAAATGAACGAATAATAAAAACATATTCTTCTCAACATATGCATATCATTGTAAAATTCATTCGGCATCTAATAATATTCTCAGAAAACCCAGGATTTGAAGGTATTTTCTTCATCTGGTAAATGGTATCTTCAAAATATCCATAGAAAACATGCTTATAGTGGATTATTAAAAGTATTAGTGCTGAGTTCAGCAGTGAGAAAAGGCTCTCTGCCAACAATACTTCTATTCCATATTGTACCATACAAACAACTGTGCACTGAAGAAATCAAATGAATTTATAGAATAGTTAAGGAGTTTGTTTGGTAATTTTGCTGAAGCTAGAGTAATATACTTATGTGAACTGCTTTTTAAAATAAATACTTAGAAATAGAACTTAATAAAATCCTTAAAATAGGGCTGGAGAGGTGGCTTAGCAGTTAAGGCAATTGCCTGCAAAGCAAAACGATCCCAGTTTGACTCTCCAGGACAAGCACAAGGGGCACATGCATCTGGAGTTCATTTGCAGTGGCTGGAGGTCCTGGCGCGCCCATTCTCTCCCTTTCTCTATCTCTCAGATAAATAAATAAAATATATTTTAAAAATTGAAAAGAAATCCTTAAAATAACATGAGCAAACACTGAGAAGGACTATCAACATATGTGTGTAGCTTCTAAGGAAGTCATGAAACATTGAGAGAAATTAAAGAAAACCGCAGGGTGTGGTGGCACACACCTTTAATGCTAGCACTCATGAGGCAGAGGTAGGCAGATTGCTGTAAGTTCGAGGCCAGCCTGAGACTACACATAGTGAGTTCCAGATCAGCCTGGGCTAGTGTGAGACCCTGTCTTGAAACAACAACAAAAAAGATAAACTTTTGGGTCTGGAGAGATGGCTCAGCAGTTAAGGTGATTGCAAGCAGAGCCTAATGACCCGGATTCAATTCCCTAGTACCTACATAAAGCCACATGTACAAAGTGGTGCAGGCATCTGGAGCTTGTTTGCAGCAGCTGGAGGTACTGGCATGCCCATATTCTCCCTCCCTCCCTCCCTTTCTCTCTCCTTGCAAAATATATATATATATGTACACATATGTAATTATATATGCATCCATATGTATATATATACATATGCATGTATATATAATTTTTTATTTTGTGTTGTTTTATTTTGTTTTAAGACAGGTTCATATTATGTAGCATATTACAAGCCTCTGCTTCAGCCTCCCCAATGTTAGGATGACAGACCTCACCATCACACTCGGAAAAATGTCCTGGGTTGTGCTCATATGATAATGAGTCTTAGCCAGAGGCCCAACTCCAGGGATTGCGACATGTCGCTCCAGCCCATCAGAAATAGCGAACACGCAGGAAAGGATTTTAAACAAAATAATGTTTTGGGAAGGTAAAAAGTAAGCGTCTCACCCTGTCTTCAGGGTTCTAACAGAACCTTTAGTTTAAATAGAGGAAGAATTAGAGCCATGGTTGAGAGGCATGCATTGCGACACAGTTTTGGTCAAGGTGTAGTTGGTCATTATCTCAGTTCTGGTTCTTCAAGGTGGTCCAAAGAGGTCCTCACTGCTTAAGGGAAAATAAGTAATATTTTTTTTAAAAAAGAAATTAAAGAAAACTGAAGCAAGTGTGAGGCCTCCCATGACCGTTTTGGTTCAAGGTGACAGACAGCCCTCGTCTGTCCAGGCTGATGGGCAGCCCAAGGCTATAATGGAATCCCAGAGGGTTCCTAATGAAACAAGGACTCACCCTTGAAACACAGTCTCATAACAGCCACAGACACAGACTGACGGCAGGCAAAGGCACGTGGGGAGCTGTCACTCACTTTATGCCAGAGGTCACACATACTGAAGACACCAATAAGTTCAGGTCCTGCCTCACACCATGCATAAAACCAAACACATACAGAGAATACATAAACACCCAAAGTTAAAATAGTAAGTTTCTAGAAGAAAACAAGGCATGTAAGAAAGAAACACTTACTTCGGTGTATGAAGCACTACCCCTGGGTCTGGTTGGTGAAGAGCAGAAGCCTGAGTCCAATTTTTGTGGTGTCTTAGTACCGTGTGAGGCCTCAAGGACCCCTTCTGCGGCACAGAACTCCGGCTGACTAGGTGTGAGTGGTGGCTGCCTCTCCTTCCTACGAACGCAGCTCTACCTCTGGGCTTCTCATTTCTCTGATCACCTATCTTTCTATGTTCTCTGCTCCCTCCTTCCCCCTCTTTCATTCTGACTTTCCGGAGTAGGGATGAAGGGCACCCTTTGTTCCTACTAGTGACTCTCCCAAATTAGTCCCCTGTTCTCAGCTTCTTAGCTATGTTCTCAGTCGCTGCTCACTGTAAGTGCCACTTCCTAGTGTGGTCCTGCTGCTGGGTGGTGGAGACTGCCCAATGTCTGGCTTCCAGATGAACAGAGCTGCTGCTGGATGGAAACGGACTCTGTGAAACACAGCACCTGACAGTAATGCTTAGCACCTGCTTGTGCAGGCTCTACCCTCGCCAACTCCACATCCCTAGACTATCCGGCAACCTTTGGCCTCTGCGCTACCTACTAAAACTCACAGGACTTACCAGATGGTGGCGTGTGATTGAATGAAGGACCTATGAAATGCTAGCGTGGCACACGTTAGGATTTCTGTCACTGCTGCTGTCATGTTCCTGGACCACAGTTATCACCCAGTGGTGGCTCCCATGCAGATCAAGGTCTCATAGGTGTTAGGAGAGTCTACAGTGGACTTGAACTAGGACAAGAAGTGGTTCCACCTCTCTATGCCAATTAAGAACTTGGTTACCTGATGCTTTCTTAGCTGAAGGGTCTAATCATGGAGAATTACTGTTTACTAACTAACTGCAAATAATTCTTTTTGGGGTAAATTAGTGAGACAATGGAACATGCTATTTTTATCATTTGGACTTTAGCATCAACCCCACCCCACCTCCCAGGGAAGCAGCCTGGGGTACTACTTCTAACAGAGGTGGCATCAACTAGAGATACTGAGGCCCAGGGTGAAGAGGCCAGAGCTGTCACCATTCCTGGTACAGCAGAGTCAGCCATAGGCAGAGTGACAGCCAGAGCATCATGGTCCTTTTTGACTGACAAATCCCACAGACAGGGGACTGATGGAGTTCATAGCCAGAAGACAGTGTGAGTATCCATGCACCCCAAGTTTCAAAGGCTGTCAGCTTGCCTGACTGTGTGGTAAAACATGATGGGACTGAGGTTTGAGAATGTGATTATGCAATTTGGGAAAATAAGATGTTTTTCCAGCTTAATCACTCTTCATCAGCTCACTTCCCTGAATGATTTTGTTCTTTTTTCTTTTTATCAATATATATATATATATATATATATATATATATATATATATATATATATATATATATGGAGAGAGAGAGAGAGAGAGAGAGAGAAGGTAATGACACCAGCTTTTCTTAAGAACCAGCATATAATGGGCCTTCTCTACTCTTTTCATGGCATAGCTCTGAACTGAAAGTTCTTACATATTTTTCTGGGAATTGTCAGGTATAGACTCCAGAGAAATGAGATGCATAACTCAGCTATAGTTGCTATGTTTCTGTCCTGTATGCTCCATGACTCCTAAGTCCTTCATGTTTCATTCTCAACAGTTGTTTTTAGGTCAAAAGATGTGCCCTTTGCTGCCACCGATTTTATTTCACACAGTGGCCAACATGTGAACTTGTCTTAGCAGTGACAAGCAGGACGGAGGTGAGAGAGCTCTGGAGACACGGCTGCCCAGCACCCATCACACAGAATACTAGTGATGCCGAGACACTGCGTCCCCACAGGCTTGTCAGCCTCTCCTATAGAAGAAGTTCCCTTTGGGATTAAGGCCTTCAGACTTCACTCTGAGTAATCACTAGTCACCTAAGAGACCTTCACAGGATCTAGGAAGTGATGGGGCACCATCTGGCCTCACGACTATAGAAAAAAACAGACGGGTTTGTGGAGTCCTTGACCAAAGCATGTGTGGTCATCGATCCTCATGATTCTCTGATGTGGCTCCATGAGCATCCACCTTTTGTGGGTGCGCACAGGGGTTGAATTGATTGTCTAAGGTTACATAGCTACAAAGAAGCTGAGAGAATCTGAACTCAGTCTGACTCATGTCTTTGGACGTTTAGATTCTATCTCTTTCCAGAGTATCCAAAAGCTTCTGAGTAAGGGAAGATGTCCTCATTTCTTATTATTTCTATGCTTTTGCATAGTATCCAAGGATTTAATAATGGTAACTGAGCTGAATGAATTCTTACCCAAGGCCAGCATTACCTCTATATATAATGAATGAGAAATGTTTAGATAAAAACATAAATGTCAGCATTATATTCCATGCTATTGTTCTCAAAGGACATTTTATTGATTAACACATGGGAGGCTCTAGGCTGGGAGCCTCTGATCTTGGCGCTTTGAGGTATCCAAAGACCTGGGGATGTTTGCTGGTCTGACATTCTGTGCAGTTTCTCTTTTCTGCTTCTTACCTGAAGAGGCAGAGAATTATGCTCCCGGTGGTAAGAGACATCAGAGAGACGCTATAGCCCAGGGTATAAATGGCCTTCACCAGAATATAAAATGTGATCTATAAAGAAAGAAAAACACATCTTTAAGCTTCTGGAAACCCGCATGAGACTACAAGACATTTTGAGATTCCCCCTTCAGAGGGATTCTCTTGAACCATAACTCCATCTCAATCCCAGAAGGATCTTCCACCATCTGAGTCAAGAAAATTCAGGCCAAGCTTAGCTGAAGGAGTTCCTAGAATAGAGTTGAAATTGGCCTAGCCTCTGACAAAACATTTCCCAGTAAGAACAGGTAGACATACACATCTGAGTACATGAAAAGCTACATGGCGTCAAAGGCTTATGACAACTTGTTCAGAGGAGCTCTTATTACCAGAGCTGGTGGCTGAGCTGCCACATTCTGGAATCTTTATTGTCTAGCACTTCATGATTTAGTGGGCTTCATGGCTCAATTCTAACCTCCATGAAGTCATCAGGTATAGGCAAGAATGGTGGCAGTTACGACAGTAGGAACTTTGGGGGCACTGTAACAGCACAGCAAGTTTGTAATGGAATTTGGTGCTGTGTCCAACAAACAGCCCTATGGTAAAGATGCGGGCTCTCCTCTAGCAGGAAGAATCACAGGCTCAGAATAAAAAGCTATGCATTTCCTTTCATTGCTTATCTGTAATTAAAAGTTTAAACTTTAATTTTATTTAATATTTACATATATATTTAATCTTTAAAAATTAATTTTTTACAGTGTTCACTTTTGTCCTTTAGGTGTCCAACTGGTATGTTGGCATTCAGAACCCAAAATAAGTATGACCAGAAAAGAACTTTTCCATGACATATCATAGTCAAGACATCAAAGATACAAAGCAGAGAAACAGTACTAAGAGCTGTAAGGAAAAAGTGCCACCTCACATACACAGGCAAAAATGTAAAATTTGTTGCCAGCAACCCTAAAAGTGAGAAAAGTAGTGATTATATTTCAAGGCCTGAAAGGAAAAAATTGTCAGCCTAGATTGCTATCCTCAGCAAAGATGTCTATTAAAATTGATGGGGCAATAGGAAAATTTCAAGACAAACACAAGGCAATTAACGATAACTAAGCCAGCACTGCAGACAATCCTTAAAGAAGTACTATACACAGAGAAGAAAGACATTTTATGACAAAAACACAGAAAAGAACACATTTCTTTGAACCAATTAACAAGATTGACAAATGCCTAGCCAAACTAACCAAAAGAAAAAGAAGACTGAAATTAATCAAATTAGAGATGAAGAGATGTTACAACAGACTCCAGTGAGAGTTAGAAGATCTTTAGGAAATACTTCATGTTCCAACAAGTTAGAAAATCTAGAAGAAATGAATAAATTTCTAAATAGATATGATCTACTAAAATTAAAGCCAGAAGATGTAAACAACTCAACCAGACCCATAACAAGCAGTAAGATTGAAGCAGTAATATAAAGTCTCCTCACAAAGAAAATCCCATGACCAGACTGAGTCATTGCTGAATCCCACCGAGCTGTGTGTGTGTGTGTGTGTGTGTGTGTGTGTGTGTGTGTGAGAGAGAGAGAGAGAGAGAGAGAGAGGGTTTGTATATGTGTGGATGCATATGGAGGCCAGAGGGCAGTCCTGGGTGTCATTCCTCTGGAATGCTGTCTACCCTTTTCTGAGACAGGATCTGTCATCGGCCTGGGCTTCACCAATTAGACTAAAATGGAATCTCCTGTCTAAATTCCCAGTGCTGGGATTATAGGCATGTGCCACCACATCTGGCACTGAAATTTAGGTCCCCATGCTTGTGAGGCAAGCACTTTGCCAACTGATCTAACAGCCAGCTGAAAGTTTACCAAACTTTTAAGAAAACTCTAATGCCAACACTTCTCAAACTGTTCCGCAAAACGGAAAAGAAAAGAACATTACTAAACTCTGTCTACAAAGTCAGTATTGCTCTGATACCAAAACTGGATAAAGACACACAAAAAAAGAAAGCTACAGATCAACTTCCCTGATGAACATAGATACAAAAATTCTCAACAAAATACTTGCAAACTGAATTAAAGATTAGAAGATCATCCATCATAAATCAAGTTGGTTTCATCCCAGGGATGCAAGGTTAGTTCACATATGCAAATCAATAAATGTAATGCATCATATTAAGAGTCTTAAGGACAGACATCACATGGTCATCTCAATAGATGGGAAAAAGACATTTAACAAAATTGAACACACCTTCATGATAAAAGTTCTGAAAAAATGAGAATGGATAAAACATATTCAACAGTTTCCAGTCAAGATGGCATCCACCTAACCACACTTCAGGTACTGGGGTAATACCAGCCAAGATCTGTGGGGTTCCAGGGTCAGCAGGTCCTAGCAGACCCCCAGTGGGAGGGCACAGGGGGGCACAGTAGGGAATCTGTTCATTTCTGTGCTCCTGGGTAGCTCACTGGTCCCCCCCCAGGCCCCTCAAGCAACTGTCCCAGCTGCCGCACTGCAGACCAGGTTCTCTGCTGTGCTACCTGGGTGCTCTGCAGATCAGGTCCAAGCTCCTCTTACCTTTCCTCCTGCAGACCTGGTGTCCTCCCTCCTACTCCTTTCCTCCCTTCCTCCTCCCTCTCCTCATCACTGGGTCCCTGCCCTGCCCTGCCACCAGGTCTGTGCTGTTCCCTCTTCCCATCCTACCACTCGCCTCTGGGTCTGTGCCATCTCCTTTCCCTGCCCCGTCGCTTGCTATCTGGACCTTACCATCTCCCATCTCCTCTCCCTTCCATCAGGTCTCTGGTTCCCCACCACAGCTGCGCTGACTCCTTCCACCTGAGTAGACAGGCCCCTGTACCATCAAAAGCCCAATCTAGTCAAACGCAAAAGTAAACAACCACTGAGGACACTTCAAGGGTAAATTACAGCTTCCTCCTGAATTAAATAAGATTCCCACACTGTGATGGGCAGACCACAGTGCAAAAGGAACTACACAAAACATCAAATGGAAATAAACCCAACAAGGTTGCTTAGTGCCACAATGGAAGTCTCCAATCAAACATAAAAGGGACAACAGGATCAGAACCCCAAAATGGAGACACAAGGTATATGACTCTGACGAAGCAATTGGCAGAACTTGCAGAAAATCAATAAAAGGCCAACAATTGTGTGAATGTTGTCCTGGCTAGGTTTAACAGAAAAAATCAGAGGGACTTCAAAAGAGATTTAAGTCATCTGAAGGAGAGCCAAAAAAAAAAAAAAAAAAAAAAACCCAGAAGACCTCAATATTAAGCTGGCTAAACTCAATGGAGACATAATAAAATCCAAGGATGAATTCCAAAATGCATTAAGAAAATCAAAAAATAACCTGAAAGGGAACTTAACAGAGGGATAAATACTATATAGAAAAAGGCAATAGAAAATACAAACCAAATTGAACAAGTCCAAACCTCTCTAGAAGCCCTCAAGAACAGCGTCAGTCATGTGGAGGACGGAACCTCAGAACTGGAAGGCAAGACAGAAGAAACAGTTCGTGAGTCCAAAGCTTTGAATAAGTTAAAAATTCTTTGTGAACAGAACATGAAGGAACTGTGGGATACCCTTAAATGTCCCAACATTCGGATCATGGAAATACCAGAAGGGGAAGAAATTCATACCAAAGGCATGGAAAACTTATTCAACAAAATTATCAAAGAAAACTTTCCCATCCTTTCTTTCAACAGAGAGTCTGATCAAGATACAAGAAGCTAACAGAACTCCAAACAGACTGGACCAAAGGAGAAAGTCTCCAAGACATAATGTCATTAAGACTCTAAACAATGAAAACAAAGAGAAAGTCCTAAAAGCAGCAAGAGAGAAACAGCACATTACATATAAAGGCAACCCTATCAGAATTACCTCCGATTCTCAATGGAAACCCTGAAAGCCAGAATGGCCTGGAATAGAACACTGCAAAGTCTAAGAACCTATGGCTTCCAACCCAAACTACTGTACCCAGCAAAAGTATCCCTCATAATCAATGGTGAAAGAAAAACTTTCCATGATAAAAGTCAGCTCTATGACTTTATGAACACAAAGCCAAACCTACAGAAAATACATCAGGGAATTCTCCACACAGAAGAGTCCAACAACCAATCTCATGAGCCTACAAGAATCAGACCACAATAACCAAACCTAGAGAGGGCTTAAAAAACTACAGAGTCGGGCTGGAGAGATGGCTTAGCAGTTAAGCGCTTGCCTGTGAAGCCTAAGGACACCAGTTCGAGGCTCGATCCCCCAGGACCCATGTTAGCCAGATGCACAAGGGGGTGCATGCATCTGGAGTTCATTTGCAGTGGCTGGAAGCCCAGGCATGTCCATTCATTCTCTCTCTCTATCTGTCATTCTCAAATAAATAAATAAAAACAAACAAAAAACCCTACAAAGTCCAAGAAGATAACAAACCTCATAAAGTACCATAATATGGCAGGAATTAAATCAAACCTCACAGTTATCACCCTAAACACTAATGGCCTTAATCCACCCATCAAGAGACACAATTAACAGGGTAGATTCAGAAAAATGGACCACTCAATCTGCTGTTTCCAAGAAACTCACCTCACCACTAAAGACAGACACCTCCTCAGGATAAAAGGGTGGAAAATGATATTCCAAGAGCACAGAAATAAGAAACAAGCAGGCATTGCTATACTACTAATATTGGATAAAATAGACTTCAAGGGCTGGTGAGATGGCTTAGCAGTTAAGGTGCTTGCCTGTGAAGCCTAAAGACCCAGGTTCAATTTTCCAGGTTCCACTTGGGGGCACATGTGTCTGGAGTTCGTTTGCAGTGGCTAGAGGCCCTGGTACACCCATTCTCTCTCTCTCTGTCTCTAATATAAATAAATAAAAATAAATTTAAAAAATAGACTTCATACCAAAAGTAATCAAAAAAGGCAAAGAAGGCCGCTTCTTACTCATCAAGGGAATGATCCAACCAGAGGATATCACAATAATCAATCTATATGCACCAAACACAATTCATAAAACAAAAACTACTTGACAACAACACAGAAATAAACACCAACACCATTATAGTTGGGGACTTCAATACTCCACTATCATCAATAGATAGATCATCCAAGCAGAAAATCAACAGGTAGTAAGAGAGCCCCATAAGAGCATAGATAACTAGACCTAAATCCAGGAACTTTATTTGAAAAATAGAAAACAGTAACATTTCCACACTGTCAGGACTGGAACCAATAGTGAAGTTAGACTTGAATGTGTCTATAAGTAAATAAGAGAGTAAAGCATTATAACAAAGAGCTAGAAAAACAATAAAATAAACAAGATAAAGCCAGAAGAAGGGAACAGTAATAATAAAAGAATAGCAATGGGAGGCCTAAGACGCCAGATCCTTCCTGGAAGCAAAGTTCTGGAAGACACAGGCTGTGTTTCCGCTTATTGTTAGAAATGTCATTGGCAATAGGACTCCTGCAAAGTGATGCTCATCAGATGTTCCCAAGGCAAAAAGAAAAAAAAGCCTGGAACCTAGTGAGGCTGATGAATAGTCTACAAGGGAGAGGCTTTGGTATAGGTGACATAGCTGATGTGTTTAAGAAACTGCAAGACAAGGAAAATAATGATAAATAAATACCTGATGTGGCTTGTTTATATTCACACATTTTAATTAAGAAAGTATGATACACAGCCTTAAACTAACAAAAATCTACACTTCAAAAAAACAGGTAATAACCTGGGCTACAAACACCACTATGACAGGCTTAAAGAAGGCCCCCAAATACCAACAAACTAGATGACATTTCTGAAAGTTGATGATCACTTGGCCATTTTCATGGGGGGGGGGCGTTCTTTACTCTCCTAAGGAGCATGTAATTCCTAGGATGTAAAAGTTGATTTTGAATACAACCAGTAAAGCAAGCACATGACATTTTAATTTATGAAACTAGCTACATCTGATGTTAATATACTGAAACTAACAAAAACACACACAAAAAAACTAAGGCTAAGTTCATTTATAAGTACAGAAGAACAAAAGTCTCAAAATATCCAGGATGCAATAAAAACAAAGATATTTATAAGAATAAAATTGCAGACATACTCAGCTCAGCTAAGTAGATTTTCCTAGCATGACAGGATTATGACGCATAATAAAATGTTACACCCATGACGAGGGAACACCTTCCTCACAGACATTCTGCTGCCCTTGCTTCTCTCTATCTGGATGCAGCTGTGAGTCCCTAGGACTCTCTCGCCAGGACACGAATCCCAGAACAGGTAATATCACTGAACGGAGGATCAGAACAGCTCTTGAGTCATGAAACTGTTTAGTCCTCAAAGGAAAGCCACAGAATTTTCTTCAGGAAAAAAAGGCCATGGGCCCCTGTGAACAGTTGGTCCATGCTGGACTGGTGCCTCCTCTGGGAATTCCTCTTCAGAGACAGGGACATGGATGCTACTGATAAGCAAAGGTTTTTCAATTTCTTTTTTTTTTTTGAAATTTATTTATTTATTTATTTATTTGAGAGCGACAGACACAGAGAAAGACAGATAGAGGGAGAGAGAGAGAATGGGCGCGCCAGGGCTTCCAGGCTCTGCAAACGAACTCCAGACGCGTGCGCCCCCTTGTGCACCTGGATAACGTGGGACCTGGGGAATCGAGCCTCGATCCGGGGTCTTTAGGCTTCACAGGCAAGTGCTTAACCGCTAAGCCATCTCTCCAGCCCGGTTTTTCAATTTCTAATGTATAAAATAGGACATACAGAATACAAGGTCAAAACAAAACAAAACAAAACAAAATACAAGGTCTTTCCACATTGGGAAGGAAGAAACAAACTGCTGCTTGTGACAGGAAAGTGCACACACACAGAGCCAGGAAGCGGCAGCATAAATACTAAAACCACCAGCTGGACAAATGGCACAAAGTCTACAAATAAAATTTTTGAATGTCTCCAAGTGTGAAAGCCACGAAAGTCTCGAGAAGTCACACTGTGTGAGAGCAGAGCCGTGGGACGAGAATGCTACTCTTCCTATGTCCCAGGTAAAAAATCGTACTGATTCCAGTAAGTCATGGGGTTCTGGGTTGCTTTAGCTGGTAGAAATTCCAAAGGCTTCTCAGGGGAATAGACACTAAAATAGCATGAAGTACAGCTAAGGATGTGACTTGACGGTGATGGTTTGGAGTGGGAATGAGCCTTGCAGACTCTGAGTGGACTTCTATGGCATAAGAAGGGCAGGGGAGTACATGGGATTATAGAAGACGGTCAGTTTCTGGTGGAAAATTAGATTTGCTCAGCTAGAGTTTCTGCAACTATATTCCAAGTATATTAGACAGCCTGTGTGAAAATTCCTAAGTGGCGACAGAAGAGGCTGAGCATCTGCTTGTGGAGTGTGGAAGGCCAAAGAATAAGAGAAAGGAGGGGGTCATACAGTGAAAGGGGAGTAGATTTTTGCTTATACTACAAACATATTTTGAATCCACTTTGGAACATAGTGTAGGTGTGGTGGTTTAATTCAGGTGTCCCCCATAAACGTATATGTTCTGAATGTTTGGTCCCCAGTTGGTGGCAATTTGGAAACTGGACCCTCTTGGAGGGAGTGTGATGGGGGAAGGCTTACGGGTGGTACAGCCAGCTTCCCCTTGCCAGTATTTGGCACACTTTCCTGCTGATATTGTCAACCTGATGTTGGCCAGGAGGTGATGTCTAGCCTCTGCTCATGCCACATTTTCCCCTGCCATCATGGAGTCTGTAAGCCAAAATAAACCCTTTCTTCCTGTAAACTTCTTATGATTGGGTGCTTTCTTCCAGCAACATGAAGCTGACTGCAACTGTGGGGAAGACTCAGGAGAAGAAGGCAAGGTTTGTAGTGGATGAAGCTCTCAGTGAGTAGGGATGGAAAACATTCCCACGGAAAACTGGCAAAAGAAATAAGCTGAAACCAAACAAAAAGCAAATTAACAATGAACAAGGAAAGCCTTTTTAGCCTCATTAGTGATCCGCAAAATGTAATGAAACACTAAGATATCTATTTCTGTTTGTATAAATTGGTGCTGCTTGAAAGTGAATGAAACTTTGTGTTGGTGGGCGCGGTGATCTGAGTGTTTGTGTCCTCCCAAAGGGTGCGGGGCTTTGACAGTGACTAGGCCCTAAGTGAGGAGCTCATGATAGGCTGGCCCCCTCCAAAGGAGCAACCTGAGAGATGTCCTGCTCTCTCACCATGAGGGACACAGTGAGAATGCAGCTGTCTTCCAGGAGAAGTCTCACCAGACCCATCATCTTCCAACGTCTTGACTTTGGACTTCAGCCTCCAGAATGATGAGGAATGATTCTCTTTCTTGTTCATGAGCCACTCAGGTTTGCTGTATTTTGTTATACCAGCCTAGACCAAAATAATATTCTCTTAACTCATTATGACTAAAATCCTAAGGAACTTGTTTTCCTTAAGCCGAGAAAAAGATCAAAAGACACGTAGGAAGAACTGTGGCTTCCACCGTGTGTCCATTTCGGTAGTGCATGCGCTACTCCCCTGGGCCTGAAGGAGAAGGTGGGGATGGCAGGAGCTCTTCTGTGGCTTTGTAAGCCAACAATGGATGCGCCATTCAGACAATTTCTAGTAGCTTAGCTTTTGAAGCAAGATGAGACAAAGGCCACATCAATAAGCCACTTACTCCATGTTAGCCTGATTTCTACATGTGGCCTTTGTGGGGCCTAACGGAAAGTTTAACCATCCTCTGTCACTTGTGTTAAATAACAATGACACTGGAGCCAGGGCTGACTTTAGCCTCTGAGCCCTATGCAGCTCAGCAAACCTCACAGGGGCCCATTTGCCAATAAACCTGAGTGGAGCACTCTCTCTACTCCTCTGACTTGTTGCAGTCCCCTGGTAGGTTTCCCTGACTATCAAGAAATGGAAAAGTATGATTCCCTGTGTTTTGTTGTCTAAGACATCATAAGGAGTTTAAGATAAAGACGGGCCCCTCCTGGATCCCAGTCCACAATGCACAATGATCTTTGGCCTTGTTTGGAAAAACAGGTAACCTCTGAAAAAACAACTTGGACCTGCCTTGGCACTAGGGAAGCATTAGCTTTTTCAAAAAAATTTTATTTTTATTTATTTGAGAGCAACAGAGAGAGAAAGAGGCAGAGAGAGAGAAAGAGTGGGTGCGCCAGGGCTTCCAGCCACTGCAAACGAACTCCAGAAACGTATGCACCCTTGTGCATCTGGCTTACGTTCGGTCCTGGGGAATTGAGCCTTGAACCAGGGTCCTTACGCTTCACAGGCAAGTGCTTAACCACTAAGCCACCTTTTCAGCCAGAAGCATTAGCTTTTTAACGAAGCCTGGGAGGCTTGAAAGAGGGCTCCAATCTTTGGGGACAATGGAGACAGAGTTTCTAAAGACAAAGCCACTCTGAAGGGGTCTCTGTGACACATAGTGAGGAGAGGCCAACTACTTGAGCCATCGCTTTAGCTGATTTCCACAGCAGAAGCACAGCTAGACAAGCTACTCTGGATAAATTATTGAATTCTGGATTGCTGCACTGACATATGGTTGACAATTCAAAAGCAAAGTTACAAAATCTTTTTCCATCTGTCTGTGAAATTATGTAATATGTAGTTTTATTTCTTACCTCTGGATGATACTATCAAAATTAACTTGCAAAAGAGCTCTTCTTCTTCTTCTTTTTTTTTTTTTTTCAAGATAGGGTCTCACTCTAGCCCAGGCTGACCTGGAATTCACTATGTAGTCTCATAGTGGCCTCAAACTCATGGCGATCCTCCTACCTCTGCCTCCTGAGTGCGGGGATTGAAGGTGTGCACCACCACACTTGGCAAAAGAGCTCTTCTTTATTAGCTCAAAGGAAACTAAGTACTTATGTGAGTTAAGTACTCCTAAAACTCTCAGAAAAATAGCAATTAGCCCAGGTGGTTTTTGATTTCCCAAGTTTAGGTAATCTTTGCTAAATAAGAATATTGTTTTTAGTACAAAAATATAACTTCAGACTAATAGATGCAGACTTGTAGCTTTTTTATTAGTCAAATTATATTATATAATTTCTCACCACTAAAGTGAAAAACAAATGGATTAAATAAAAGTACCTCCAAATAAGACATAATACTGATGCAGTAGTTGGTAAACATAAGTTTATCTACTTTTGGACAAAGTACTAGAAAGCACATCCTATGTCTCACTGAAAAACTGTCTTCATAAACTGGTCATTTCACAGAATGTTGTCATGAAAGTTAATCAATACATATGGACAGCTGTGGGGAGAACAGAGAGAGTCAGACAGGGCAACAGAGGCAGACAGACAGACGTACCAGCAGGACTAAAGAGCGAGAGAGAAAGAGGAGCAGGAGAGAAAATACTCTGTGGTCAAGCTAACACTACATTGTTACTGTTTTTAAAGTGAGTATTAATTTTAAAAATACAATAATGTAAAACCAGAATTTATTTTGTTATAAAGTAGATTACAGATTATACTGCCTTTCCTTGTTTCCTGTTGTCCTGTCTTTCTCTTGTTTTTTTTTTTTGAGTCAGTTACTCCGCACATAGCCCAGGCTGGCCCTAACTTCATGATCCTCTTGCCTCTCAAGTGCTGGCAGTACAGGTCAGCTTCACCACGTACGGCTCTTACCTCTTTCTGGGTGCAGTGCTGGGAACAGGACCCGGGGTCTTGGGTATATGGGCAGTGTGCTACAGTGAGGGACATCCCCAAGGGACTTGATCAGCCTTTGAGAAGAGATTCTGAGGGAGTTTTTCTTTTCTTTTGGGTAATCTGATTAATAAATAGAGACTCTACTTCTTTCAAATAATGTCCTAAGCTTCCTGTTGCGTCAGGTCTTGGCTTATATTAGCTGGTTGCTATGGAACTTTCTGTTTGCCTGTGCAATCTGTCAGTTTTGAGTGGATACTGCCCTTTAATCTCATTCATCAAGCGTTTAAAATCTCTAGACATTTTTGACAAACTTCTACAAACTGAATTCTAAATGAAGTCTTTTGATCTCAAACTAACATGAGTTTTCCAAAAAGGCCCCTAGCAAACTCCAAAGAATTTGTTCTCCTTCAAACACCGAGGATAAGCTAGTTATACCTATTGCTCAGGAAGCACTGTCAAATGCAAAAGATTAACTTGGCTACCTTACATTTGCATAGATGCCATTACCCTAGCGAAGCCTGCCAAAGTGTAGGCAACTGGTCAAAGCCCAGCATGTTCTGTCAGCCACGGCGCTAGCTACACATCGTTCTCTCACATGTTTACCTCAGCCACCCAACAACCTCAAGTCTACTCATTCACAGCTGTTGTCTTAATCTGGGGCTTTTCTGAAAGGTTCTGCAAGGATCTAGGACAAAATGCAAAAAGACCACTTGACACATGCAGCTTCCTGACAGTTCCAAGGTCATGACCTTGGAATGAGTGAGAGATTTTAGACTTAGATGAAACTGTCCAAATCGCACATGAATTCGCTGCACGGCACCGAGTAAACAGAAGACTGCTCTAACTTTCAGTACTTTTTGTTTGAAACTCTGCTGGGTCTTTTATGTTCTGTTTTCCAGATTTACACAACTCATGTTCTTTTCTCTCTTGAGCTTTCTATAACTTGCAGTCATTTGGCAAAGTATACTTTTCTAAACAAAAATAAAGCAGTTATTGGGGCTGGAGAGATGGCTTAGTGGTTAAGTGCCTGCCTGTGAAGCCTAAGGACCCCGGTTCGAGGCTCCATTCCCCAGGACTCATGTTAGCCAGATGCACAAGGGGGTGCATGTGTCTGGAGTTTGTTTACACTGGCTGGAGGCCCTGGTGCGCCCATCTCTCTCTTTCTGTCTCCCTGCCTCTCTCTCTGTCTGTCACTCTCAAATAAATAAATAAAAATAAACAAAAAAATTTAAAAAAATAAAGCAGTTATTCTTTTATTCCTATCCAGCCCCCACTGAATCAGAAGCTATTACTGCACATTCTAATTTTTAAGAACTGCTGGAATTTGTGCGTGTTCGCAAAGACTCTGGTCTCCTGTAACAGAAAAACTTGGGAGGGTCCTCGGCCCAGAGAAGCTTTTAAAAGTCTAACCTGAGATTCCTTCATCACCTTCCACAGCTAGTGAGCAGAATCAGGGTATTGTCAATGCTGAGTGGAGGCCCCATGGGAATGGGCCAGAACCCCAGTTATAACTTACTGTGCAAACACCCTAATCTTCTGTGATGGTCTTTGGCAGATGACTTCAGAGAGAAAAGGTGAGTTTTAGTGGAACACCCCAATGCCCATGACAGTGATTCTATGCCTGCCCAATGTCTTCAAGTTTCATGGCACCTCTAAATTGTTTTACTTCAATATCTGGCCAAGACCTTCTAAACTGACATTTCCAATTTTACTCCACCTTTCTGACTTTAAACCTCAAACCACGCAAGTTGAAGCTGTAACTTTTGTTTGTACAAACTTCAGAGAAACCACCATTTCTGTAAGTGTTGACGACTCTCACTCTATGCTGTGTGGCCAAGTAGGAGGTCTGGGGAGCACCCATGAACTCACAGCCAGCAGCCTGCTCAGTGCTGCTGCCTAGTCTCAACACCAGCCTCTCGTCTGTCCCAACTACTGACCCCCCACCCCACTTTTTTTCCTATGGAAATGCCACTGTTAAATCTTTGATTGTTTGCATCATGCAGAGGTCTAACTTGAGTAGAAACGTGTACAACGCCATCCTGAAGTTGCACCCAAATTTCTCCTGTCCTAAGCAAGTATGGAGCTATGGCAATGTCCAAAGGCCATTTTCACCACATCTCAAAAGTTCATAGGAGAAACTAATGTGCCCCAAACATTAGAACTTGAAGACTTAGTTTGTTGGAGAAGATACCAACATAAGACTGGAAGAGGCCTCAATTCAGTCTTTACAATGACAGCATCTTTCCGCTTTTAGCCAGGTTTATATGAGGCGATTACAAAGCCACAGACCATAGCTGCTTACTGGCTGACAGGAAGTGGATGATCCACCATACTGAACTTCCACTCTCTCAGAAAAAATGGAAACCCGATTATACCTTATCCAGGAAAATGTAGATTGGCTTGGAAAAGCAAACATAAAGGCTAATTATAACCCATTTGTCTTTCTATTAAGTTTAGGCTGCGAGCAGCCAGACCTGAGCTGCAGTCCTCCTGACTCCTGATGACGTTTTCTTAATCCTTTTTTTTTTCTTTTTTGTTGGATCTACTCAAGTGCCTGCTCATGTCCACATGGACCAGGCAGTCAAAACTACATGAAAAAGATCAACTTAAGAACCTATTGGGATTCTGATTGCAACTCTCTGGTTGTGTCCATGGGAAAGAACATATTGTGACCACAGCTGGAAGCATTATCGGTTAACCGAGAGAATGGCTGAAAGGAAGGAGATGATCATTAAATGAACATGGAGGCCGGGACAGATGCCTCCTCTGAGCTGCTGCATCAGTGCAATGAAGTACACAGAGGCTATTTTTTTTTTTAAGCTCCCATTCAGCTCATGCATCAAGTCCTAGTTTTTTTGATTCTGCATGCCATGGCTAGTTATCAATAGCTATATGATTATCCACACTACACAATGAGAAGCAGCTCTGTGGATATTCCCTGCATGGTATGAAGACCCTCATGATACTTAATTCTGTCCTCCTGGTCATGGCATCTTAGTCTTGAGTTAAAGCTGCTATGGATGCAGTGAGTGTGCAGCCAGACCATGCCTGGTGGAATTTCATGGCTTATGGAATCTGAGATGAGAAATAACTAAGTCCTCTTAACCAGGTGAAGCTGAGATTGATGGTCAGCCCTTAGAGCTTCGATGTAATGACACACTGTGAGCTTTGCCATTTGTTTCAAGAGGCTTTAGTGTAGCACAGCGGCAGGGAATCAATGTTGCAAAACTCGATCCTGATGGTCATACCCCAAGATCTCCCTGGAGGACCTGCCCTTCACCTGCCTGCTCGTCTTGCTTGTCCCTGATCACCAGATACTAGTTCATTACCTATCCTGGATGGATTCTGCTATTTGCTCACAGTGTTAAAAACCACTCCTCTGCTTTCTAGGCCCCTGCTTCTCTCTCCAAGCAAAGAGTCTCTTTTCCTCCTAAGATATCAGGCACCACATAGGAAATGCCTCTTTCCTGTCCCACTTTCAGAAAATCCTACTCCTTGCCTCACCTCATGTCTGCTGGTTTATGGCCTTCCATACTCTGGCATATCACTGCTATTCACCCCAGGACTACCTTTTCCCAAGATACACTCAGACCCAGGAATCTGTACCAAGGACACCATTTCTGCTCTTCTCTGACTCGGTCTCACCCACATCCCTCACCATCTCCACACAGTCCTCTTCCTCATGCCCTACCCTTTGGAGCGCAAGCTCCATCAGGTATACCTGTCTGTCCTCCACCCATGAAGCCATCCTTCCTGGATGGGTCCCAGGCATCAATGTTCCTTATCTCTTCTGTCCCCCATAAACACAGTATTTCTTTCACGACCCTGACACCCAAATGCTCAGACACTCAAGTCCCTTATGTAAAACACTGCAGTATTTTCAAATGATCCGGGCATATTATTCCATGTGCTTTAAATAATTTCAGATGATTACAACATCAAATATAATGAAAAGATACCATGTAATAGTGTTAAGGAATAATGATACAACCACTGGACACTGCTTTCCATCTAAAGCTGGTTGAACTCAAAGATAAGGAACAGACAGATATGAAGGTGGAATGTATCCCACACTGAAGAGGTCTTGCCAAAATTAGAACCTCTTAATAGAACTATTTTATTTTTAACAAAATAACCACTTCTCTCAGTTGAAGGCTCATTCAGAAGTTCTCCCAGTACCCAGAAGCCCCAGGCACAGAACCCCAAGTCTGAAATGAAGAATCACTCTTTTCTGAAGCCTACAGGAAATAGGAGAGGGTGATCGGGAAAACCAGATCCTGATCAGCCTGGCTTGGGAAGATGGAGAGCCACTTCTGTATGTCATTTACTTCCTATGATGGAATCCTGCTCTCTCGTGTACCCTTTTTAAGGGTGCTGGTAAATCTGGTTGTGTATCCCAAGGTTGGAGAGGGGAACCCCGAGCAGGATGATATTAAGATCATGAGAAAAGAGTTTTTTTTTTTTTTTTTTTTGGTTCTCCAAGAGACCATGAGAGGAGAAGGCAAGGAGAAAAAGTCTCACATCTCTTCTCTTTTCCTCACAGAGGTGTCTCTTCTCTGGGCCAGGTCTGTAGAGTAGGGTGGTGTTCTCTCCTGTTCTCAGACAAGCAGAGGCCATTTCTTCAGCTTTAGCCCATGAACGAATATAAGGTGCTCATTCTCTGATCTTTTACCTCTCCATGTGGGGTATTAGGGCAGTTGTACCCAGTTGGGCATGAGCTCCATGGGGCATTCAGCAAACGCAGGTCAGTGCCATGTGGATGTCGATGGCTACTAATGGAAGACAACAGAGCAAGTCCCAGCTCAGCCACGTCAGCCACCCAGCCTCTCCTGGGGATGTTGCCCCTCTTGAGGACTAAGCTTCTCTTGACGATGACAGAGACACCTTGGGAAGGGAAAGAGCCGTGCATCCTGCTGTGGGCAGAGCTGACTCTCAGTGGGGAGGTCTGTGCTGTTCACAACTGGGATTACGAGCCCAGGACGTGGGACGATCACAGCACACACTTCAGCCTGTGGGCCTTTGGAGACAACACCAGCATGCTGGGGTGGGGGCTCCTGAACAGCCCACAGACAGGGTGACAATATTCCTTGTGCACCTTATGTTCAGTAGCTGCATTGAGTGTTCCTTTCTGGTGGTAGGGTAAGGGAACTTTATTTTAAATCCCTAACAGACATTTCTGAGATAAAGAATCAGCTATTGACATTTTTTAGGATGTTATTCCACTGAGCTTTCTTGTGCAGTTTATAATTTCTAAACAAAGAGAATGGGCAGTCTGCGCCTTGCCAGATGTTCTGTTTTAAAACTTATATACCTGACAGGCCACTCAGGTTGTCATGAGAAGACTCCAGCAAGCCCAGCACAAGTCACCCTGTGCGGCGGGCGCTGACAACTCCCAGATATCAAGTCATGGCAGGAAGATGGATGCTATCTAGGCTGAGGAACTCAAGGACCACCAGGCCCAGCATAATGCAAGGTCTTGCCCTGGGCAGATGGCTTTACAGTTCTAGGGGATGGGCGAGCTGTACAAAGCTGAACTGAGATCTTAGCTCTGCAGAAGTGCTGGACTTGCTAGCCGCTGGCCACGCCCTAGCCAGGACAGCCTTGCGGTCAGTACAAGTTCCAGGAGGGCTCAGGTCTGTCCTGTGGGAGAGCAGCACCTAGCAGAGCGGTGATGCAGGGAGGAAAGAGGACGAGAAAGCCGTAAATGCTGACAGCTGGCAGACTAGGTCTACTCTGTGGGGGCCCTGCCCTATTCTGATGACTAACAATGTCAAGACAGACTTTGAAAAGGGCAGTAGAGGCAGGGCTTGGCGGCAGCTCATGCCAGTCACCCCAGCACTCTGGAGGCTGAGACAGGACTGTGAGTTTAAGGCACTCAAGGTTACAGAGTGAGGCCTGACCCCCAAAACAAACAGAACCTATAATGGGGAGACAGAATTGGTATATCTCAACAAATGGTATAAATGTAAATATTTCAAGGACCTAAAATTTGATTTTGATTAAACATAAGGGCAACATATGCTTACTGTTGAGCACACTGTCCCCAGAGTCACACTGCTGACCCCGGAGCCACATGCCTGGCTGCGCACGTGGACCTCTGAAGAGGGCCTTGGGGACAGATAGCTGAGCGCAGCTACAAGGAGAATGTCCACACCAAGAGCTCCATCTTGGGCCACGCCAGCCAACAAAGAGCCTGGTACAAATCCATGGGATCCCCACCCTGGCTTTGATGGTTGGTGTCCTGGCACTGAGAAATGACCAGGGTCTTGGCCTCTTTGGGCTGTGGCCATTCAGCCTGTGCTCTCACTGGGTGTCCATATTCCTGGGCTGCCTCTCTGTCCTTTTATTTTCTACCTTACACTGACTTCCAAGTTCAGGGCCTCCACTCTTCTTCTATTAGAAAAAGCTTCCTTTAGGCCGGGTGTGGTGGTACATGCCTTTAATCCCAGCATTTGGGAGGCAAAGATAGGAGGACTGCTGTGAGTTCAAGGCCACCCTGAGACTCCGTAGTGAATTCCAGGTCAGCCTGGGCTAGAGCGAGACCCTACCTCGAAAAACCAAAAAAAAAAAAAAAAAAAAAAAAAAAAAAAGAAGAAGAGAAAAAGCTTCCTTTAAAAACCTGGAGACCCGTCACTGTTACTGGGCACCAGGGGTCTGCATGGTTTCTATCATTTTCCTCCCATCCTGGTTCTCCCTTAGTCTTGGAGGGATTCAACAGCATCAAGGTCCACGTGTGAAACTTCAGTTACAGCAGGCATATGCATGGCTGATAACTGTGTCTGGCTTCACAAGGCAACTCAGTATCCAAAGCGCTCAAAGTATGGGAGCTAATTCAGAAGAATTATTCATTTTGGCTTTGGGCCATCAATCCTATTGCCTTTTCACTTAAAATATTTTTACTTAAAAATCTTATTTATATTCAACAGGGGGTGGGGGGGAGAGAGATAGAAAGAGGGGGGAAAGAAAGAGAAGGAAGGAAGGAAGGAAGGAAGGAAGGAAGGAAGGAAGGAAGGAAGGAAGGAAGGAAGGAAGGAAGGAAGGAAAAAAGAGGAAGGGAATAGACATGTCAGGGCCTCCTGGCACTGCCAATGAACTCCAGATACACATGCCACTTTGTGCACTTGGCTTTACATGGGTGCTGGGAAATTGAACCTGGGCCATCATGCTTTGCAAGCAAGCACCTTTAACCACTGAATAATCTTCCCAACCCTATTTTGACTTCTAATCCATCATGAAGGAGTACACATCTATGCTATTTGCAGAATATATTAAATGCTTAATTAAGAACAAAAATAGTTTTCAAACTAGACGGAAAAGCAAGAGGAGCTTAGACACTACCTGACACAGTCAAGATTTAATTATAGGACCCTCAAGAGTACCAAATGGCCTGGAGGACTCTTCCAGACAATGTTCCTGAAAATGCCTTCAAGATGTGACTGAGGGGAAATCGAGGGGCCATATTCTGTCTGCAGTGAGCTGATGTTTATAACTGGGGAAAGATGATCATTACACATGTGTGAGTGAATGCACAACACAATGCAGATCTACATGAGTATCTGGCCCACGCCCTGCTAACAACAAGCACGTGGGGCTGGTAATACAGGTTTGGTATAGTCTCAAGACACTGCTTGGCACGTGCATGCATCCTGTTTTGTCCCTGTATGAAATAAAGCCCAGAAAAAGGCCTCAAATGGTGATTTATCCCAGCTGGATATGAGAATTCCCCCATGTCCCACTTTCTCCTAGAAGCCCCAAGACTCCTGGCTACTGGGCCTATTCTAGGTAAAGTAGTAGACGACATCTCAGTAGGGTAGCCTCAGAGGGTTGTAACTGAAGTCCCCACTCCATGGCCGCTGTACCTGCTCTGGAAAAGAACTCAGGGTCCTTAAAGGAGAAGAAGCCAAGTCTGCAGAAACAGTGTTTGAGCTGAGTGGAAGCCTACTTTGAGAAAGCCTCGGGGAGAGAACACCTCAAGTTGCAGGACGGCAGCTTGGAGCTAGTCCTGGAACCTGACTACATTCCCCATTCCTGTGAGTTCGTACTGCAGCGCGGGCTGGGCTGTGAGCTGGGTTCTTTCTCATCTCTACATCCTGACGGGATGACTGAAGTTGTGAGCCAAAAAGCAACCAAGGCTGCAGCCCTGCGAGGCACAGGCTAGGCCGTGGTCTCTGCCTTCTGTGTTCCTGCCAAAGAGATTCTTATAAAGGCTCCTGCCTGGCCTGCCTGAATGGGAATTTCTGGGTTATATTTGTAGGTTCCAATAAATACAAAAGGCTCAAACACTAAGCATACCAGCGAATAAGCAGCATTCTTGCACCAGGGTGGCCCTGGATATGGCTATGTGAACAACAAGATGCCAAAAATAGCCTTTTTAGGGATTTGGTGAACAGGGTGTGGACAGTAGGCCAATGGGAAGTAGGGCTTTCAGTCATACCCTACAGGATGTAGGTAATTCAAGCGAGGACATTTCTACTGTGTTAGACTCTCAGTACCTTGAGTTTCAGTGCATTTAAGGCAGCTCTCATCTGTTCATGTTGACTGTGCTCACAAGCCTGGCTGAGGCTGGTGGGTCTCTTCCCGAGGTAGAGTTCCGAGACAATGATTCCAGCACACTCTAACCACCAAGTCCTGATCACGTAACAGCCCTGTTTGCTCTGATGTCACCCACAGCTCCACCACTTAGCAAAACCTTAGAGACCATGGGATAACCTTGCCACAGAGGATCTAAAGGCAGTGATTACATGCGACAGAACAGGCAGATTGTACCACAACGTCAACAGGTCAGAAAAGAAACTCTTTCCTACACAGATATTATCACTGAGCAATGTCACACAACAGAACCAGCTACGCGTAAGACAGAGCTCAGGAAGGGGAAAGGTTTACCCCTCTCCACAGCTAACTTGGAGTAAATCCACAGGAGCAGCAATGTCAACATTAATGGGGAGGACACTTGCAACAGGCAAGAGGTGACCGGCACCCGGTGGCCATGTTCTGTGGGTGTGTGCAGGAATAAGTGCACAACGGCTATTTCCCGATTCTCTGGTGTCACCCTTACTCAGCCCTTCACTGGCTTGGCAGCACGTACGCACACGCCTTACTGTGAGCTTGTAAGGTGCTCACACATCTTCCTTGCAAAGTGAAAAGGTGAAGCAACGCTGAGGAGGGCACAATAATCCCCCTGGTGACAAAGCTCAGCGGGACAGCACTCAGGGCTGAGGGTGGCTGCACTTCATACTGTGAATCTCCTAAATACTAGCAACCATTTCCCACAGGAATATGCTGGTGAATGCTGCAGTCCCAACTTGAAGGGTCCCCCATTGCCTGAGATAAACCTCTACCAGCCATAGACAGAGCCAGCCTCTGAGCTTGCAAGGATGCTTGGTTTGGGCCACATCTGCTGTGGGATTAGGCTAAGAACTATTGTACCAGCTTCCTAGGAACCCAGATCGTGGTGAAGTCATCAATGGGACAAGGAGGCTGTGGATAGGTCTCCAGGGAGCCAGCAGCACCAGACAATTCAGCTTAGGCCCCAGCCCCAGGTGAGCTTGGGGTCCCTGCCTCACTTCTCCTTACCCAGTTCAAGGTAGGTAGGTCTTCAGGGAGCAAGCAGAACTAGGCAGTATGGTACAGGCACCTCCCCACACTGTTTGCTCTGGTGTCACCCAAGTTCCACCAATTACCAACACTTTAGAGACCATGCTTGCAATCCATGCCCACCTTCCTTCCAACCCAGAGACACTGGCACCTGGGAGCTAAGAGGACCTGGCTTACACATGTCTGTTATCGGAGCAGCCCCAGCCCCAGCCTCAATCCCAGCCTACCCTGGGTCCTCCCATGGAGCCACTTTTGCTATATCCTCAAAAAGACAAAGGAGGGCTGGAGAGGTGGCTTAGCAGTTAAGGTGCTTGCCTGCAAAGCCAAAGGATCCAGGTTTGATTCCCCAGGACCCACATAAGCCAGATGTACAAGGTGGCGCATGTGTCTGGGGTTCATTTGCAGTGGCTGAAGGTCCTGATGCACCAACTCTATTTCTCTCTCATAAATAAATAAATAAATAATTGAAAAATAGAAAAAGACAAAGAAATTATCTCCAGATGGGCAAAACAAGTAACAAAATAAACCAAGGCAAGATATCCTCACCAAGTATGTTTAATCCCATAAATGAAGCTTTCACAGGGAGCTACTTAAAGGAAACTCCAGACAAAAATGATCATGATAAACATAGACAACCAACTTAAAGAGGACATAAATAAATGTCTAAATAAAGTGGAAGGAAATCAACTAAAAGAACTCAATAAGGGACATGAATGAATTCAAAAAGGACATGAAAAAATGACTGAATGAATTCCAAGGGAATAGAGATAATCTACTAAATGCAATAAGAAAGTCAAACCAAGAAAAAAACTAGAACTCAATAAAGAGATAGAGGTGCTGGGACTGGAGAAATGGCTTAGCAGTTAAGGTGCTTGCCTATGAAGCCTAAGGACCCAGGATTGACTCCCCCAAACCTATGTAAGCCAGATGCACATGGGAGTGCATGCATCTACAGTTCCTTTGCAGTGGCTGAAGGTTCTGGTGTGCCCATTGTCTCTCTCTCAAAAATAAATAAAAACTATATTTTTAAAAAGGGGTAGAAGCCGGGTGTGGTGGCACACATCTTTAATCCCAGCACTTGGGAGGCAGAGGTAGTAGGATTGCCATGAGTTCAAGGCCACCCTGAGATGACAAAGTTAATTCCAGGTCAGCCTGGACCAGAGTGAGACCCTACCTCAAAAAAACAACAAAAAAAACAAAAAACAAAAAAAAGGGGGGTAGAGATACTGAAGAAAAACATAATGGAAATAAAAGTTAAATAAAAATTTAAAAAATGCCAGGAAAGCTAGAGAGATAGCTTAGTTATTAAGGCCCTTGCCTGAAAAGCCTAAGGACTCAGATTCCACTCCCCAGAACCTATTTAAGCCAGACACACAAGATGATGCATGTGCACCAGGCCACACATGCACATAGGTAGTGCATGTGTCTGGAGTTCGATTGCAGTGGCTAAAGCCCTGGTATGCCAATTCTCTCTCCCTCTGTCTCTCTCGCTCTCACTCTCATAAAAAAATAAAAATGAATTAGTTAATTAGTAATAATAAAATGTTTTTGAAAGATGCCAGGATAGCCATTCCAATAGAATAGTTCATGCATGCGGAAGACAGGATATCAGGACCTGAGTGAGGACAAGGCAGAGGAAATAGATCAAGAGGACAAAATCAGTGACAAATTAAAAAAAGGTATAGTAGAACTTGAGAGATATGTGGAGCACTTTAAAAGACCCAATGTTCAAATCATGGACATACAAGGAGAAGTTCAGGTCTGGGGCATATAAAATGTCTTCAATAATATTATAGAAAAAAATTTACCAAACCCTATGGACAAAAGGCCTACCCAAGTACAAAAGGCATAGAAAACACCAAATAGACAGGGTCAGGAAAGAAATTCCCCAAGTCACATTATAGTTAACTATGCTATAATATAGTTGACACTAAACACAAAATACAGAGAAAGTGTTACAAAGCCTGGCATGGTGGTTCACACCTTTAATTTCAGCACTTGGAAGGCAGATGTAAGAGGATCACTGTGAGTTCAAGGCCAGCCTGAGACTACATAGTGAATTCCAGATCAGCCTGGGCTAGAGTGAGACCCTACTTCAGTATTAAATGGACAACAGGAGATTGTGCCAATACTGGCAAGAGGAAGCTGGCTATAACACCCAGAAGCCTGCCCCCCAAAATACATTGCCTCCAGGAGGCTTTAATTACCAAATTGCCACCAGCTGGGGGCCTAACATTCAGAACACCTAAGTTTATGAGGACACCTGAATCAAACCACCATACACATCTTTCAGTAATAACTCTGAATATCAATGGACTCAATTCTCTAATAAAAAAACACATATTAACAGGCTGGATCAAAAGACAGCATCCATTCTTTTGTTACCTTCAAAAACCTACTTTCCTATCAAAGACAGATACCATCTTAGGGTGAAAAGATAGAAAAAGTTATTCCAAGCAGATAAGATATTACAAGCAGCTAAGGATATACTAATATCTTACCAAATGGACTTTAAACCAAAAATAATCAGAAAAGATACAGAAATCCACTCAATAATGAGCAAAGGAGAAATTTATCAGGAGGATATGGTGCAACAAATTTTATAAAGCAAAAATCTACTAGAAATTAAATCAGATATAAAGCCCAACACAATAATAATGGGTGACTTCAATGCCAATTTGTCCCACCCAAAAACTCCTAGAGTTTCTTTCAGCAAAGTGACAGGATACTAAATTAACACACAAAAATCAATAGCCTTCTTATATACCAATAGCAAACATACTGACAAAGAAATTTAAAAAAAAAAGTCCCATTTACAACAGCCACACACACACACACACAAAAAATCAAGTATCTTGAAACAGCCTGAGGACAAGGCAGTGAAACCAAGGAAATAAAAGACCTCAGCAATGAAAACATTAAAACACTGAAAAGAAATTGATGCCAGAAGAGAAACACCCCCTATACTCATGGGTTAGATGAATTAATATTATGAAAATGGTTAACCTACTAAAAGAAAATACAGGGTTGTGAGATGCCTTAGTCATTAAGGCACTTGCCTGCTAAGCTGAAGGACACAGGTTTGATTCCTCAGGGCCCACGTAAGCCAGATGCACAAGGTGGTATATGCACCTGGAGGTAATTTGCAGAAGCTGGAGGCCCTGGCGTGCCTATTAATTCTCCCCCCGCACCCCTTGCCTCTTTCTCACTCTCAAATAGTTAAAATAAAATATTCCAAAAGAAAAATATAGATTCAATGCAGTTCCAATCAAAAATCTAGCACCATTCTTCACATAAATAGAAAAAATTATCTTCAAATTCATACAGAAACACAAAAGGCTTCAGATAGCCAAAAATATCCTCAGCTGATGGAATATTTTTTGTTGGCACATGATTTCAAGGTGATCTCCAATGCCATAATAATAAAACAGTATGGTACCGGCACAAAATTAAACTCATATATCAGTGGAATAAAATAGAAGATCTAGGAATAAGTTAAAATAATTATAGCCATCTGATTTTTGAAAAAGAGGCTAAAAACACACATGGGAGAAAAGACAACATTTTCAACATGGGAAAAGTGGAAAACTACATTAGAAGAATATACACCCTTCTCTCTTACCTTGCACAAAAATCAACTCCAAATGGATCAAAAACCTCAATATAAGACCTGAAACAGTATAACCATTAGAGAAAATATTAGGAAGAACAAGGTATAGGGAAAGACTTTCTGAATAAGCCTCAAGTAGCCTAAGTAATAAGACTAGTAATGCTTCAAACTAAAAAGCTACTGAACATCTAAGCAAACCACCAAAAGAGTCCATAGACAACCTACGGAATGGAAGGAAATCTTTACCAGCTAAACATCCAACAGAGGTTCAATATCTAGAATATACAAAGAATTCAAAAAATAACTAAAAAAACTCAATCAACCCAGTTTAAAAATGGGGTAGGGGCCAGGTGTGGTGGCACATTCCTTTAATCCCAGCACTAGTGAGACAGAGGTAGGAGGATTGTCATGAGTTCAAGTCCACTGTGAGACTACATAGTGAATTCCACGTCAGCCTGAGCTAGAGTGAGACCCTACCTTGAAAAATAAAACAAAACAAAAAAGGGGGAGGGGTAAGGAACTGAACAAAGAGTTCTCAAAGGAAGAAATACAAATGACCAATGAACATCTACAATAAAGTTCAGGGCTGAAGAGATGGCTCACTGGTTAAGGTGCTTGCCTGCAAAGCCTAAGGACCTGGGTTTGATTCCCTAGTACCCATGTAAAGCCAGATGCACAAAGTGGTGCATGCATTTGGAGTTCTTTTGCCGTGGCTAGAGGTCCTGGCATGCCAATTCTCATTCTCATTTAAAAAAATATTTTTAAAAGAAGTTCATGTTTAGCCATCAGGGAAATGTAAATCAAAACTATACTCTGAGATTCCATCTCACTCATTAGAATAGCTAGCATCCAAAAGTCAAGTGAAGACCAATGTTGGACAGGGTGTGAGGGAAGAGGAACTCTCATTCACTGTTAGCAGGACTGTAAATTTGTACAGTCGCTATGGAAATCAGTATGAAAGAGTCACAAAAATTTAAAAATAGATGGACCATTTGGCCCAGCCATATGACTCCTGGGCATATTGCTTAAAGAATCTATACTTTACTATGGAGATACTTGCTCAACACGAATCAGCCTAGATGCCTATCAACTGATAAATGGATAATAAAGATGTGGTACATTTACACACTGGAGTTCCATTCCATGGCAAGGAAAATGAAATCATAAAATTCATGTGAAAATGAATGGATCTGGAAAAAAGCATACCGAGGTAGCCCAGGTTCATAAAGACAAACAACACATTATCTGCCATATGTAGACCCTAACATGGAACAATTCAGTCTGTTTATAAGTCGTAGCAAGCGTGAGTAGCACTGGTCAGGAATCTAGAACGAGGTTTGGAGAAAGGAGAAGTGAGAGCAACGACAGAAGAATATAGTAGACAGACAAGTGGAGGGACAGAATATAGGTGGTAGAAGGGTCTGGGGGAACAGGGTAAGAAAGGGGGGACACAAAACTAGAGGTGGCATGGATCAGTTCTATAGATACCTATGTCTTCATTAGCTAATTGAAAGATACTCACTCTCTTGAAAAGAGAGAAAAAGATGCCAGGAATGGTGGTATACACCTTTAATCCTAGGAGGTAGGAGGATCACTGAGAGTTCAAGGCCAGCCTGGGATTATGGAGTGAGTTCCAGGTCAGTCTGGGCTACAGTGAGACCTTAGTTTGCAAACAAAACAAAAACAAACAAACAAACAAACAAAAAACAGGGAGAGAAGATAATTTAGGCAGAAGAACCCTGCTGGGTAAAGAAACCTTTAGCCTGAAAACAAATTTTCTCAGGTGAATCTCAGTGCCAAAGATAGGGCATGTCTCCCACCCCACAGTGAGCTGTTTGTCAGTAAGGCCTAGGAAACAATGCAGACCACTGCCAAAGCACTTGGTTATCCATTAGAATGAGATGATAAGACCCTATTGCTAAAGACATCATAGGCTGTGGTCACAGAGCCTTGAGAAATCAAGCTAGAATGGAGTTGGAAGCTCTGCTCTTTAGCTGTAATTGTGTTAGGAGGCACTATAAGAACTGCTGTGGGATAAGAGTCACCAACTGTGTGAACAAGCAATGGGTCCCACAAATTATAAAATCAATTAGCTAGTCAAGATGTACCCATAGGTGCACTAGTAGCACATAAGTTATGGGGGTAATCAATTACTCTCTTATGAGATATGACGGCTGCTCAATGGAGTAAATTCATGCCTGGTACTGAGAACCAGATCAGAAGCCTATGTCTTAGAAAGTCACAGACCATAAGAGTTTTGGTTAAAAGTAAGTCGTTGGTTAAATGGAGAGGTTATAACCATCAAAAGGTCTTCTGAATGTGTATGTTTATCTGTTTTGGTCAATTTTGCTCTCACTCTTGATTATAGAACCTGCCTTTTACAGATGGTGGTGAATACCAGGGAGTCCCAAGACCCATCACAATGATTAGAAGAGCAGCTGAGTGTCTAGCTCTGGATGAGTCATCTCTACCACACTCACCAGAGCTGGGAAAACATCACTCAGGAAGTGGAGGATTAAACATGAGTATTGCTCTTAGTGCTAGCCAGAGATCCTTCTCCAGGGAGATGGCAGCAGACACTGAAGAGACTCAAAACTCATCCAAGCAGAAAATCATATGCTGCTGAGAGCTCAGCCCTAGAAGAGACTTTTAACATATCTGCTGGGGCTCAGCAAACAATGAAGAGGAAGTGGCAGAATGAATATGAGCACTATCCTCACTGCTGGCCAAAGAACCTTCTCTATGGAAAATGGGGGTAGAAATTGAGAAGGCTCAAAACTCATCAAAGCAGAAAATAAGAGGTTGCTGAGAACTTATCAGTAGAGGAGTGTTTAATCATGCCCTCTATCGCTCAAAGAACACTGAATAAGCGGGAACAGAAAGACTGTAAGAGTCATAGGGAATGCAGGTGTTCTTTGGGCCACTGTTCTTCTGACTTGAACTGACTGATGCATTCATGACCCCCCTCGGTGGCTACCCATATCCCCACAAAACCAGCACTGTTCTGAGCCCATCAACATTTGGACATGAAGGACAGAGGAAGACAAAAGAAACGAGACAACAAATCAAAAGAAAGACCACCTTGCAAGAGGAAAGTCCTCAGCAGACAGTGTTTTGGGGAGAAGGGACAAAAGAGGATAATGGAACAGGAACAAGATTAAATTTATATATGTTTATATGTTAAAGTTCTCCATAAAAATAAATGGGACAAAGAAATCTAAATGTCAGGAAGGATGCTCAGAAAGCATCAGAAGAGCTAGGGTGAGGCAAGTAGAAACCAGACAGACGTCTCTACTATCCAGACTTGCTGACCAGGTAAAGAAAGCCTGCTTCTCTGGGCTTTCAAAACTATAGGGAATAAGGAAATACCAGGTCAGACCTGAGGCAGATTATAGGTCAAGAAGCTGACCTGCTAAAGAAGGAAGGAGACTCACATGGCTCCTAGAGGGCCACACAGTCTGCTGTTCAATTGCAGTGTCAAGGAATGGAGCTCATGTGGTTGCTGGGCACCTACCTTACTCTCATCCTCAAGGTCATTGTAGCCACATGCATCTATGAAATCTGGAAATGTCTCCGACCACCCGTCACTAGTGCAATTTTTGCTTATATTTCCTGGAAAATGAAATTCAGAAGTTTGATCTGCAGCTCTATCAAAATTGGCCCCATTAGCAATAACAGCAGAGCCACTCAGAAGCCCTTCTAGGTCTACCCATTCAGATGTCTCCTTGGCAGGACCTGGAGACACAGTGAACAAAATGTGTCGCAAAGCAATAAAAGCAGACATTGTACTTGCAATTGCTGTAATTGCAAGTGCAGTTACTTTGGAGCAGAATGAACATTCTTAGTATATTCTGATGCTGTGTCCCTCTGACTTTCTGAAGCCTGCTGTGTCCCAGATCTTGATCCTTGCTTCCCTCTATTCTGGCCTTTCCCTTACTCTTCACTGCCTAAGCCACAGTACAGGGCAGGCTCCACTTGACCACCAGTAAGGGCAAGAAATAGAGCAGTTGTGATCTTAAAATACAACTGTCTGCTCCTAAATAACCTAAAATCTATGGAAAGCCCAGAAGTACATCACTCCCTGTTTACAAAGAATGTGGCAGGTGACCACACAAAGCAGGAAGGATGAAGCTTTAATCAAGCTTTGAGGGAAGCGACAGACAAGGGCAGTAGTGACCAGAGCTGGTCAGGCCCCGAGGGCACAGCACACTTCCTGCTCCTCTCTGGAGCCACTCTAATTTTCTCCCCAAACCAAGTGTGGGACCTACAGGACCCAAGACCTGTGGATTTAATAAGTGTCTTCCCTCACATCACATGTTTAATTTCAGCATAGCTTTGTGAGGTAGATGTGGTAAGCATTGCTGTTACTATTCTATTGATGGGACAATAAGGTCCGGTAGGCTGGGTAGTTACGAGATGATAGACTTCCTGACTTGAAACCTGACTTACAAGTCTTGTAATTTCTTCTACACTGTGTACCTGCTCCCTGGTACCGAAAGCTCATCCCTTACTAAGCAATATGCATTAGTAGTTCCTTCCAGGCCAGTGGACTTGGTATAGCAGGCTCAGCTGAGACTCAGACCCACTTCTATAATCTCAAGGAGACCCTAGGTCCCAGTCCTGTATTGCTTTCACTGAGGGCTTGCAGATGCCCCTAGTGGGGCCTCTAACTCAGGTCACACCCAACCCAGGTACACACAAGGCAGGCTGCTTTCTGGCCCTATGCCAATTTGTTTGCAAACTCCAGAGAGCACTCACTGTCCAAGCTCCTATTCCAAGTTGGGAATGTTGGTGACTGGATAGGAGTTTCTGGAGTTCAGAGTCTCCAGAATGGCTGAGGTCCTCTAACGTGACCACAGACAATCAGTGAGGCAGAGCAATTACAACTTCAGCCAAGTGAGGAGCACAGATTTCCTGGGTGGGACCAAGTCTCTTACCTCATTACATTTTCTCCAGTCCAGTCTGTGCCCAACGCTCTGCTTGAAGGTTTAATATTCTCTTTTCTCAAAGTTTTAACCCTTCAACATCTGCCCAGATCTCCAAAGTACTGCATTTTCCTTGTTCCATCCATGTCATCTATTCTCTACTTTTCCAGACTATGAAAACCTGGATCCTTAGCCCCATAAACATGATTATTGTTTGTCATTTAAAAGTAACATTAAAACTTTAAAAAAGTGTGCGGTGGAGCTGGAGAAGTGACGAAGCAGTCAAGACACTTGTCTGCAAAGCCAAAGGACCCAAGTTTGATTCCCTAGGATCCATATAAGCCAGATGCACAAGGTGGCACGTGCATCTGGAGTTCATTTACAGTGGCTAGATGCCTAGGCATACCCATATTCTGTCTCTCTCAAATAAATTAATTAACTAATTAATTAAAGTATGGAGTGCTGTCTACTGTACTTTGTACCACAGTGAGCATGGTACAGAGTGGCTGCATGGCTCTCAAGTCTCTGCAAACTTTATGCAATGACAATATAGTCAACATATTGGCCCAACTGCTCTACCTTGTCTCACAATATCAGGGGACACTCTGCAGTTTTTTGGGTTTCTTTGGCACCCCACCTTGGTAGAGACCAGTGAAACTGTCTTTCTTCTCATCTCCATTATCCGTCATGCAGTTCTGGTGCTCTGACTCCTGACAAATTCTCACCGAATCTCTCCCTCCATATATGCCCTGCTTGACTATGTGCATTTTGAGTGGTGGATGTGTTCTTGCTCCTTAAAAGAGCACCCAGCTAATAAGGCCCAGTTGTTCCCTGGCTCCCGCTGGCAGCAGGAAGCATCTAGAAGTTACCAAAGAAAGCAAGGCCAAGCTTCTTGTTGCTGTAATGGAAAAATCGACCCTTGGATGTAAATATCCGAGAGTCCAGGGATCAATACACACAGCATACCTGGTTTGCTATAGAAGTTGCTGAACACTTTTGGGCAGGGCACGGTGACTGTCTCCCCCAAGTCAGCAGGGCGCCAGCATGTGATGTTGTCCCAGACACCACTGCAGGCTAGAAGGAGAGGCAGAAGGTGAGGTGGGAGCCATGGGCCAAGAGCATGATCTGCCTGGGAGGGTGGCAGGAAGCACATTGCATCCATTTGACAGCTTTATAGAAGGAAACAGCTTATTAAATGGCTACCCTGCTGAGACCGTATATGTGTGTGTGTGTGTGTGTGTGTGTGTGTGTGTGTGTGTGTGTGTGTGGTGCTTGACCATGGCTGAGAATACAGGAAGCTTGCATGTTCATTTAATTAGCACACTCATCAGCTCAATACCATTTCTATGAGGTGAGAACATTTGAAATACTTTTTGTCCAGTACTAGAAAGTATACATTAACTACAGCCTCCCTTCTGGGTGTGATCATGGTACACAATCCTCCCATGCAACCAAAGTTTCACGCCCTCTGCCCAGCCTCCTCTGGTAGCTCCCATTCTACACTCTGCACTACGGGATAGACTTTGAGGTTCCACAAACAGCTTTGTGGCACTTGCTTCTCTGTGCCTGGCTTATTTGATACACTTCACAAGTCCTCAGATACATAATGCTGTGGCAAATAACAGATGATTCCTCTTTTATAATTCTGAATAGTATTTCACTGTGTTTCTGCCACATCTTAAGCACTACTTTTAACTTTAATAAAATTAACTAGTTTTAATGCCGCATGTCATTTATTTTAGTATTATACCACATTTTTAAATAAAAAAATTTAAGAGAATCATTGCACTGCTCTTGCTGAGGTGAAATTTCGGTATGGTAAATTGGTTTACTCATGGTATTGTCTTGTAGAGATTTAGGTCTGGTGGGGAGAGTCAGAGAGCTGAGCCTGGTAAAAGCAGGAGGCGTAAATCACACACACTTAGTGTTTTTAGACATAAGGGGTGTATGCTTCTTCACTTAGCATATTGAGGGATACCTTTCCTCTGGGCCCCAGCTGGCCACTGGGTTTGGTCCATCAGGAGTGTGTCTTTCCAGATGTCCATCTGCAGGTCCACTGTTCATATATTTGAAGGAGATGAACTATAGCCTGAAAGCCAGGAGTGATTAAGACATCAACCCTTCTGCTGTTCTCACAGCTCCCTTTCTGACTTCCCAAAGTGTCCCGGAGTATGGTAATCAGTTTTCTAGAGGTAGAAGTTCAGCTTCACTTCCTCAGTGTACTCAGGGATCAGGTTCTATAAACTCAGCAGGGCGTTTGTGGGTGCCTGCTGTTATAACCTGGGGACCAGTACCCATATAGTGCTGGATGTCTGGTGACCTGTAGCCAGCATTTCACTTGGTCACATGTGGGGTTCTGGGCCTGACCCAGTGTTGGCAGGCACTAGTCTCTATGGAGTAGATCATTCTGAAGAGATTCACCTTCGTAGTGTGAGGAAGCCCATGGGAGCCATGTTTAAGCCAAGTGCCTGAGAGTGTCTTTTTGAACCTTCTCTCCTTAGCTGGCGTCCGCCGCAGGTAGCTGAGGAAGATCCTAGCCGATGTGAGCAGTGCCATAGATCAGATTGCTGCACTGAGGACCAGGTCTACCCCACATTCAAGACATTGAAGTCACCAGCAAAGCTGCTCGCAGGTGTAAAACAGGGTAGGTGGACAGGCAGTGCTTACAGTGAGCTCAGGGCATCACAATCTGGTTAGACCCTGGACGTTTCGGTAAGTACAAGGGCTCAGGGGTGATGAGCCACCCGGCAGTGGTTAAAGACCTTTTGACCAACCTCCTACTTCTGTGTCCTCATCTTTGTATCTGCAGGGGATGTTCTATGCATTCCCCAGGTAGCTGCCTTGCCCACCAGCCTCCAGAAGCCCTTAAGATGTGATCCACAGAACTCTCCACATCTGGCTGTAATGAAAATTTCACTTGGTATGCTGTACTCTTTTATTCATTTTTTAAAACATATACTTATTTATTTGAGGGAAGGAGAGGCAGATAGAGAAAGAGAATGGGCATGCCAGGGCCTTCAGCCACAGCAAACCAACTCCAGATGAATATCTTATACATCTGGCTTATGTGGGTACTGGGGAATTGAACCTGGGTCCTTAGGCTTCACAGGCAAGCACTTTAACCACTAAGCCATCTCGCCAGTCCTGCTTTCCTATTTTGAGAGGCCAATTTTAAGCCCAAAAGCCTTCTAAACATAAGCTAAGAAACATGCCATTATAGCAGAGGGAACACCTACATCTTTCATCTCTTATTTTTCCTTCTGGGATTTGGACCCATTTACTGTGCAAGGGGTTCAAAAGTACCGAGGAGATGTGAGAAGACAGGAAAGACAAGGAAGAGAAAAGCTGAAAGGCAATTACTTAGAAGCATGAAGGAAACTGGTGAGGGTCTCCACTGTCAATCGATAAAGATGCGTGATCAAGTCCAAGCTCTTTTATTATACATGGTAGATTGTTTTTTTTTATTAACCAAGGGGAAAAAAAACAAAGTATTTCTTGTATCATGGCCATTCCTTGTATAAAAGTTACGGTGGCCAGAACAGAACAGCCATCTGGCCGGACAAAACGTCAGAGCTCCTTTTAGTTGCTACAGCTGTGTCAGGCTTCCCCTGAGCCATGATTCAGGCAGGAAGATCCAGGCGTGGGGCTAGCTCACTCTATGGGACCTTAGGTGTCATTCAGATTCATACCTGTGGAGTAAAGAGTCAGAGGGAACCCACATCTCAGGTATTACATGGGGACAGCAGTGCTGAGCTCAGCTGAGCAGTGGCTGAACTGAGAAAAGTAGGAAGTTGCTCTGGACTTAAGGCCTAATGCTATTTGCCCAGGCTACTGGTCTGTTTAGACATTCTCCTCACTGGAGCTGACTCAGTGCTTCCCTTGGACTTAATGCTCCAATGGCCCTCCCCACCATCCTGCTAGGCTAGACTAAGGAGGCTCCCAGGTGGACCTCTTTACCCAAAGACTGGCTGCCACATCGCTCTCTTTCTCCCAGTGCCACTTCCCTGTGTTCTTATATTGAGCTGGTAAGTATGGGCACAGTGTCCCCCCGACACTCCGTCATGAACTGCAGAAGAGGACGCGGAGGTAACTCTCAGCCCCGTCTCTGAATCCTGCTCTTTTCCTTCCCCTCAGGGCATCACCAGGTCTACTCAACATGTATAAATGAACAGAAAGAGTTGACGGCGACTTAACTTCACAAAGTAGCTTGACTTATCGATATTCTTCTTGCTTTCCCATCTAACAATGTAGCTCCTCAGTTATTCTTGTGTAAATTCTCAGTGGCAGCGTGATAGTTCACAATCTGACCATAACAGTTAAATTCCACATTCTTAAACCCTCAATATCATCGTTTATGAAATAATTGTTATAAGAAATAAAGTTACTAAGTACTGAACAGGAACTAAAATGCTTGTATTTGCCTTTTGGAAGGAAATGTAGTTCCCAAGTAAAGTTAAAAACTCTGAGAACACAAGTTGAATGTAGAAAATAGTTAGCATGAGAGAATTAATGTTTTCACCTTTGGACATAACGGTTTCTGGTACAAACCATCAACAGATACTAAAACATGGATCATACTGACTATTTCTAAGTCCCTGTCATTAAAATGAAAACCCAGGAATCCATTGAAAGATGCAGAAGATTAATTATGCCAAAAACGCCATGAAACCTGGGGTTTGTTCGTCTGGGTGGAGTGACCTATGAAAAGCTCACCTACCTAAGGCTTACCTGTTCAGAGATCATCTGCTCAGGGTTCACCTGCACAGGTGCACCTGCTTGAGGGCACACCTGCCTGGAGTACATCTGGCTGGGGCTCATCTGCCTGGGACATACTTTCTTGGAGCTGACTTGTCTGAGACACATCTGTGCATTCTGTCTCTTCTCCAGTAAGGTGACTACAAAGGAGGAAGGTTTTATGATTACTCTGAACCCTACAATGCTAAAGTAATAGAGTTTTAGAAAAACTAATCTTCATTTTTTTGATCAAAGCCACTGATCCTCTATGCTTGTCATCAACTTAAAGGACTCGGAGCTTAATGGAACTGGAAATTGAATTGGGAAAAAAAATCATTTTTATAAGTGGTTTGTCCTCTTCTGAACTATGACTGTCTGTTCCAATCTGAATTGTCCCGACAAGTGGCTTATACTTGGTGGCCTCACAAAGTCACTGCATCATCTCACTCACAGAGCGATGCTGGCTCCTCTGCACTATGTTCACAACCCAGTGCTCTGCAGGGACCCTGCTAAGAGTGATGCAGGGATCGATGCTCCTTCCTCACATTATACTACGCAGACCCAAGAAATCACAAGGCTGGCTACTGTAACCTAGATCTCAGACTGCTTGAACAGCCAAGAGAACAGCAGTTCTACTACATTTCCATCTTCACCCAAGTTCAGTCTATTAGACCCTTGTAGGGGCAACTGGTGTATGACCGGTAGTAATTTAGCATGTTTCCATCACCAACTTACTTTGACTTTATGCCCCAACATAACTTCATGTCACCTAGACAGTTAGTGACCCTCCCTGAGCTAATCATGCAGAGTAAGGATGATGATGTGCACCTGTTCCTGAGCTAAGAGACACAGAAGGAGACGTTCTCTGAGTGGTTATCCCATGAGAAAGTTGCCATACTGCTGTGTACTTATCTATTCCCAAGTGAAACATTTTTCCTGGGAAGAGGCGGGAGACCACAAGAGTCAAGAAGCTCATGAGGACGAAAAGACTTACAAAGCCCTTCTCTGAGGTGATTCAAGCAGTAACCAACTGCTGGGGTAGAGGAGACTCTTCATTGGAACTGCCTGCAAGTTGTACATCCAGTGGATGGAGCTTCACCTATGCTGGGATGGACTTTTTAATGAAGCAGCTGCCTGAGTCACCCATGCTCCCATAAGAAACCCTCTACCCATGCACCTATATAAACCGATCATGCATACTCCTATAAGTATCCCTGATAAAAGCATTGATTTTTCAAGCTAGACTGGATGGAGCCATTTCTTTGGTTTGTTGTCAATGCTTAATCCAGGGTGAATAGATGTTTGTTTATGTGGTCCCAGGAAGTCACTGAACACATACAGACAGAACCCCATTCTGGCAGCTGAAATCAAGATTGCCTTGTCCTAGTACTCACTGTGTCCAAGACTCCAGCGCAAGTGGACCACAAATGAAGCATGATATGGATCCCCAGGGCCCAGATTCCTCAGCCCAGAGGAAGGTGAATGTAATGACGTAAGTGAAGATTTCACCTGCACCTGAGAATCAAAACACTGTCTCCTCTACCAGGCACCCTCAGATTCATGTTACCGTGTACATGCTTGTGGATTCTGCATGCTCCAGTGGCCACCTGGAACACCCAATGCTACACTGACTGCTACTGAGTCACAGTTATTTTGAATAGAGAATGATCATAGAAGTTCTGCTAAGTGAAAGGCTCTCTCCGTTCCTTTGCTGTACAATGAATGTTTGCATCACTTTTTCTTAAAATATAGCCAGTGAGATTGGAACTGTATCTATGCATTAGCCCAGTTGGATATGGGGCCAAATGCCATTTTCGGGAAATAGCAATTAGGAATGATGAGAGTAACTGATAGTGGCAGAAGCAGAGGAATCAAACCCTTTGAGGGAAATACCCAAAGCAATACTCCATCAAAACTAATCAATGAAACATACTCTGGAATGCACGGCATAACCAAAGAGAGTGATCTCAGAGACAGTCAGCATGAATGGAGATGCCCACATGCTGGAGGCGGTAGGAGACTGGAAAGATAATTAATGGAATAGGCTCAGGCTCCATCAATAACCTAATTAGCTATGAAGTCACTCTCTTTTATTGACTCAGCAGTTTTTAGATGACACACAAATACTGCTTATGGTATAGGAATGAGCATTCAGGCCTCCGCAAATGTTCAACGAGAATCTACCTCATGTGGTGACACACTGGGAATGGAGTAATGTCACCTCCCAGGAGCTCCTTGACACAGCTCTCTCTACTTGCTGCAAAGAGTTGTGGCTGAGCATAGCCTGTTGTGCTCATCCATAGACCCTGGCTTGTGAATGAGCCTGCACCTGGTCTGTGGCAAACAGTGGAGAAGCAGGTCCTAGAAGGGAACTGAGGGCCTACAGGGCCAGGGTGTAATGTGAATGTCATGGGGTAATGCACAGGAAATAGGTCAAATACCGACATCCTCATGAGACTGCGGCCAGAATTCCCCCATCAGTCTCCAGCATAGGGGATTACCTACTATCTAAGGAACATTTCTATGACATTGCCTTGGGGCAGCACTGTGGAGTCAGATCATATCAAGATCTGGATCCAAGAAACAGCAGCTTTATTCTGGGGTTCTGGTGGATCCTGTAGGTTGGGGGCACATTTTGGAACCTGATCTAAATTTACACTGAGACTCGACCCAGAAATGACCTGAGCTGCTAAATTATAAACGAAATAAAATTTCAAAGTGACCTGCAGAGATTTGGAGAGAACCCACATATTTAAAAAAGTAAGCTGAGGGCTGGAGAGATGGCGTAGCGGTTAAGTGCTTGCCTGTGAAGCCTAAGGACCTGGGTTCGAGGCTCGGTTCCCCAGGTCCCACGTTAGCCAGATGCACAAGGGGCGCACGCGTCTGGAGTTCGTTTGCAGAGGCTGGAAGCCCTGGCGCGCCCATTCTCTCTCTCTCCCTCTACCTGTCTTTCTCTCTGTGTCTGTCGCTCTCAAATAAATTAATTAATTAATTAAATTTAAAAAAAAGTAAGCTGAAACCAATAAAACCCCAACATCAATATGCTCTAGCCTGAGTCACTATTCAGTGCAGTGAGACTTGTCTAGCCGTCACTAACTGAGGAGCCAGGACTGACCCCAGTCATCAAGACAGAAACCTGATCCCAACCTGCAGGGTCCTGGGACCTCATGTAATGCCATGTGGACAACAGGCATGGGGGTGACATTGCATTGGCACCTGCTTGGCAAAGTATTGTATTTGTTGAATGTCGTTAATTCCCACCTTCTGACATACTGGGTTGTTCACGAAGTCTGTACAGATGGCACCATTTCCTCCTGCATGAAATACCCCAAAGGCTTCCCTCCAAGGTTTGCTGTGGCTCAGGGTTTAGCTGGTGCCACAGAAAGTACAGCTGGACAGACCTGTGTGATGTTTTGTAGAGCAGCTGACCCTGTCTAGACAGGGTTCAGAGCATGGGAAATTCTGCCAGTGGAATTTGGAATAATCTCCCTTAGATTTATGATCAGTGCTTGGGTGAGTTTCCAGGACCGTACCCAGACAACTACCTGCAGTATTATAACTTACTCGCCCCGAAGAGCCTGACCTGTGTCTAGGCATAAAGTAACCCACAGGCTAGGAAGCCCTGACACTGTCTGCCCCTGGTATGTGTGAGTTCAGCCCCTCATAGGAGAAAACTGTGAGCCACCACTCAGCTATCGTTAGTACAAAGCTGAGCCACTGTCTGTGGGACCAGAAGACTGTTGGCTGTGGTGCCCTGGCCCAGGGAATTTGGCAGTCAGTACCCTGGGCCATTCCAGTGATTGTGCCATGTTTACACCTGCCTGAGGGCAGATGCCCCTCACCTCCTCTTCTGCAGTACCCCAGGAGCAGTTCTGAGCCTGGGATAGTCCCTTCTACCCAGGCCCTGTAGAGGAGTAGCCTGTCTCACGGATTACCAGGTTCCCGCAGCTAGAACACCCCCTTTCTAGTTTCTCTTAGTTAACCCTTGCCCTCTTTTGGCTTTTTCCGTTCAATGCCTCAGTTCTGCCGGTCACCCCTTTTTTTTTTTTCAAATTTATTTTTTTGAGAGCGACAGACACAGAGAGAAAGACAGATAGAGGGAGAGAGAGAGAATGGGCGCGCCAGGGCTTCCAGCCTCTGCAAACAAACTCCAGACGCGTGCGCCCCCTTGTGCATCTGGCTAATGTGGGACCTGGGGAACTGAGCCTCAAACCAGGGTCCTTGGGCTTCACAGGCAAGCGCTTAACTGCTACGCCATCTCTCCAGCCCCGGTCACCCCTTTTTCCTCCTGCCAGGAGTTGTTCTTTCTGGGTCCCTCCATCTTTCCTTTTAGCAGTGCTCCTGAGTAGGAGGAGCATGTTTAGGCAGCCCCATCTAAAGGCATTTTCCCTGGGCTCTTGGCCAACTTTCTTCCTTGGTGGAACTTCTGCAAAATGACCCACACACTCTAGCCCCCAGGCCTTCTCTGGTCTTGTCTCCCTTTGGTGACCTCTGGTTCTCTGATCTGTAGAAATAGCTTCTGTGAGTTGCTTTTTCCCACCATTTTTTTTTCAAATTTTTATTAACAACTTCCATGATTATAAAAAAATATCCCATGGTAATACCCTCCCTCACCCCACTTTCTCCTTTGAAACTCCATTCTCCATCATATTCCCTCCCCATCTCAATCCGTCTCTCTTTTGTTTTGATGTCATGATCTTTTCCTCCTCTTATGATGGTCTTGTGTAGGTAGTGTCAGGCACTGTGAGGTCATGGATATCCAGGCCATTTTGTGTCTGGAGGGAGCACGTTGTAAGTAGTCCTACCCTTCCTTTGGCTCTTACATTCTTTTCACCACCTCTTCCGCATTAGACCCTGAGCTGCACTTCAATGGGAGAAAGAGAAATCACCAGTGAAGATACTCAACAGTGGACACTGCAAGCCTTAGATTTGGCCAGCCAGGCCAAATAAGCCAACGGGTGCAATAGTGGCACATCTATCATGGTGGAAACCAACCTCTAATTGGACTGGAGGCCCGTTCCATGGGAGAGAATACATCCCTGATACTGAAAACCTAAAACAGGGCTAGTCATGAAACCTCGGGGTGTAATGTCTGCTGCTGTCTGGCTAAATGTATATACTATGCTCACCAAACTGCCCAGTAAGTACTTCACTTAATTATATTATATATATACTATATTAATGCTACTCTCACTTTTGGTAGAGAATCTTCTTTTTTTAGATGGCAATGAGCTTGGGACGACTCAGAAGGTATCATGGTGCTGGAAAGAAGTGACCAGAGTGCTCGGTACTGCAATATCTCTATCCCACCATTTTCTACAAGGAACATCTTCATCTCTCCCCTAAAGTGCTACTTGCTTGTTGAATTTCTTCATTTCCGGTGGCTCTCTAATTCCTGTCAGAGGTGATTGTGCTATGAGCCTTCTTGAAACATAGTTCATGCCCAGACTCATTCTCCGAAGTCTGCCGTGGTCCCCAGCCCTCAGGGTCTGCACACCCATTTGCTCTCCTTCCTCGTCTGCACCTATGTGCTCAGCCCGCTGTCTCTGGATCCCCCTCCTTTTCCAGCAGAGATCACCCTGACAGACGCTTCTCAGGCTTTCATGGTCCTGGCTCCCCCAAAGGCCACTACAGAACAAATCAATACCCAAGACCCAGGTGGAAATTTCTTCTTTCCTCTTTGTAACTCTCAGAACATTCTGGCGCAAAGAGAACGCATGTGAACACCTTGTTCCCAGTGTGCTTCATAGACTCAGCTCATGGAGGGCACCCGTGAGACATTACTCTTCACCACGGCTGGCCGCTCAGATCCACACTCACATTTCTGAGCAATCTCTGAAGAACCGGGTAACACACCACTACATACATGCGTAGCACAGACCCTGAAGATGTGCTGGGTCACCACACATGATGTCCTTTCAGCAAGACTTGTCTAGAATTGCTCCCACAAACCTTTACACTTAGCTCATACTCAGAAAAGAGGAAATAGAGAGATATCTGTCAGGGGGTGATACTGGAGGTAACGTAGAAGAGCAGATCAGATCACCGGAGCTCAGAATGAAGAACGCATGGCACCATCTGGAATTTCAAAAGCCAACATAGGTCCATAAAAATGAAAACACTGACTTCACTAGGCAGGAGAACTGGCAGAGATCCTCATTAAGAGACAGCCTCAGCTGAACACGCTGAACACACCAAACAGGACTTAGAACTAACTAGTGAGTGGATTTGGGTGTTCAAATAGTGCCCCTATCTTTGAGGCAGATACTGAGGAGGAAGACAATGTTCTTCTGAACATGTCGCTCTATCTGTAGCAGGGGGTGGTGGGAGAAGCAGCGTATGACAAGGGTCTAGGACCTGGAAATACCTTTCATCTGGCCTCAATGTCCTTATCAGGAGAGAGGAGGGCTGCCAGCATTAGCCTGATTAACCCTATGACCAAACAGAAGACGTTTCAGGCACTGCAGGGGCACGCACACCCCTCTGGTTCTGAAGAGATGGACTGTCACCATGCACTGCCTATTCCCTAGCATCATCACCATGACAGAGCCGTGAACAGCCTTCTTGACACCCCAGCACCTGGGCAGGACCTGTGCATCTTGGTTCTCCTCCTGGTTCAATCCCCACTGGCCAGGGAGAGCTTTTCCATCCAGGCCTCACTGTTATTGGGTCGTAAGAAGCTGATTCAATTTCCTGAGGCTTGAAGTCAGCCCTAAAATGCTGGTGAGATATTTTATTCCCCAAAATAAAAAGGTCACTAGGCCATCATTTGTAGTGGTAAAATATTGTTAGTTGCCTAAAAGTGGAGGAGCCCTGGAGAGACCAAAGGAATGTACTGGATATTACATAGCTTTGAAGGAGAGTATATGAGCTGTGCCCAAATGTATTGATAAAAGAAGAAGAGAAATAGACCACCATGCTCAGCAGAGTGTACACCAAGGTCACTGTGTACAGATCCGTTCAGTTTCATGGGGCAGGAAGGGTTTAGCATGGACACAAGTGTCAGTTTTGAATAGAATTATTCTGTGTAAATAGTTCTCCTAACTTCTAATATGAGAATTTCTACTACCTCTTTCAGCAAAAGTCTTCTCAAATACCTTTTTCAAGGCCAAGTATGGTATAATATTTGAGAGACACAAGGCAAACAAAACATCCTCTTTCCCTCAAAGACAATCAGGTGGAAGGACTAATGATCAGTATGCCACTGGTGACTTCATCCCGTGCCTGGACAATAGAGATGTCCCAGCCTACTGTGAGACCTCCGGACGAGGCTGCAGAGACCCTCCGTGTGCATCTTCTGAGGACTATGTTCCCTTCCAAGGATGTTGGCAGCAAGCAGTCTTGGGAAGCAGAGGCTGTTCCCCTTGGGGCTGCCTGTTATTAAGGCACTATACCTCCCTCTGGAGCCATGGCTGGAAGGTTTCCAGCAGCTTGTTGTAGATGCTTTGGGTTTCCTAGTCTGGGGTGTCCCTGGCAGAGGTATGGCTGTGACAAAGAGGTGCTTCACAGATCGGGCCCTGGTTCTGACAGGCTCTTGGAGACTTGTGAGGCACAGGGACCCTTGGAGACATGTAGCTTGTGCTGTGTGCAGTGTGAGGAGCTAGAAAGTCTGCTTCTGGACCTACATCTCCTATCTTTGAACCTGTGGCTTTGTCAGCTTGCCAGCCAGGAACAATCTCACATCCTTCACAGTTTCCTCACAGTGAGTCCAATACTCTGTTTAAAACAAACCAAAGGTGCTCAGTACCTTCCATGGTCTGGGTCTTAGCTGATTGTAGCCATCATACTTGTTTCAACCAGGTTCATCTGTCTACAGCAGGGAGGGGGCTTCACAGACAAGTAAGCACAACCTTTGCTCACCTAACCCTGGAGTGTCCCCAGTGTGGGCATGAGGTAAAAGGATCCTAACCTGACTCTCTGCCCAGGAACACCCCTCCACTCTCAGCCATTTGCCCCTGGGCCCCTTTGTGTATATATTGACAAGATTAAGTGTGTCTCGGCAAGGAATCAAATTAAGTTACAAAGATACAAACACCTCTTCAGCTTCCTGTGTCCTTAGGAAAGCTTAGAATTAGCATTGTTTTTTGTCTGGATTTGTGACTTTTGTTTTGGTTATCACATAGTAAAGAAGATTTCCATATCAGAACTAGGGAAGTTACCTCACTACAATTAAAACTTTTTCCCCTTCTCTGATGCTCTCTCACTGTAATTCCTTAATCTTGTAGAATCTGAAAGTAGCTCTCACAGATTCCCGGATCTCAGAAGTGTCATTTCTGACTTCATGAGACTATGTCCTGTGGTTTATACCCCCAGGAGTCTTCACTTTGGCTCCATGCTGGCTCTGGTTCCCATTGCCCTCCTCATCTTCATCCTGGTAACCTCACGCTATTTATATTCTTGGCATTAGAGCCTTGCATATTTCAGAGAGCAGAAGGAAACTGTGGACACAAGCAGTCTCTGCAGAGAGCTGCAGGGTGGCTGGGCCTACAGTCAGCTCTGCTCTCATGAGGACAGCTGGCTAGTGACCAAGCAGTTCTTGCAAGATGGAAAGGTGGAATGAATTAGATAACACGTATTTTTGATATAAGCTAATACTGAAAATAATCCTCAATGTAAAACGTCTAAACAGAACACTTGCCATCTCAAGATCAGTGAGGTTTCTTAACAAGGAAGGCCAAATGAGGGATGTGTTTTTGATCAAACCAGCCACAGTTCTGCCCCAGCATCACAGCAAGCTGGGAATGTTCACGAGAGTCCACCTGGGATGCAGAAGTGCACACAGATCGCCTCACAGAGGGGCCTATGGACATGTGTTAGGGTGCTGTTACATCTTTGGGACCCATCAGGGGTCTCTAGTCACAGGTTATGCCATAATGCAATACAGGCAGCTCCAAATAGTGCTGGCCACAGAGGTCACCCAACTCCCAAGGAGCTTTTTTTAATTGAAATGTTTTTCTTGAAGTTTGGATCTCCAATAAACCCTCTGAAAATAGGGAGCTGGGCAGTCTGGAACCTGCACCTTCTCAGGGTGGGCTGCTGGAAACAGGGAGAGCTGCCCTTTCTGAGGCTACAACCACATGTGGCTTCTCACATTCTTTCCCAAACTGAATTTTCACTGAGAAGAGCTGGCCTCAGCATCCCATGTATCTGATCTGTCCTTGGCTGGGCCGACAATTGCTCTTTAGTACTGGCCCTCCACGTGAACTGAGTTATTGTATTCATATCTCTGGACAGACATTTGCCAGGCCATTTAGAAGGTGTGACCATCAGAACTGTGTGCATCACCAAATCACAGGTTTTAAAAGGAAACCTAGAGTTAGATCTGCTTTTAGAGAGGAAATAGAAGCCTAAGGGGGCAGACAGTACAAAATAATGATTTAATAGTTAGCTATTCAGTCCAGCATGGGATTCTCTTGCCACCTGTGGCTCTGGAAACTTGGCCCAAAAGTTGAGGTGCTGTTAAGATTATAAACCATACTCTAGGTTCTGAGATTTAGTATGAAAGCATAATAAAAATAATTTCATGCTGATTATAAATCAAAATGATAAAGAATTGGATATATTCCAGTAAATATAGAACCCATTATTAAAATTAAACTCATGTTTCTTTTTACTTATTTTAACATAGCTTTTACAAAATTTGCATTAGTGATGTAGTTCACACTGAGTTTTACTCGGTTGGGCAGGTTCGGAAGGGAACCTAAAACCAAAGGTCCGTTGACAGACATCAGGCAGTCATTTTAAGAATCTGATATGCACTCATTTCCTGGAGACTGGAGTTTCCCTTGCAGGGCTGAGTCTCCAGACCCTAATACTGGAATAACAGAGCCCTAACATCGTGTTAGTTGCACTGCCTTGCTGCTTTATTAGACCATGGAAACTGCTAGTGTTAATAATTAAAATTTTCTTTTAAAGGGTTCAGTGAAGCCGCCCTGACACAATACTACCTGAGTTTTCCCCTTGATTCACTAAAACACTGGAAATTGGACTTGCCTTTACAGGTGACCTCCAACCCACAGTTAGGGAGGGAGCTTAGAGATGTCTGTCAGATTCTTTTCTTGGAACCTAGACTTGGTGCACACACAACTTACCTCTTTGCTTTTCTGTTTGAGTGCTTAGAAGCTCTGCACATTTTGTTTCTTCCTCCTGTATTTCCAGATGAAATCGGCATTCTGGATGGATGCTGTTCACCTGTTGAGAGTTAGAAGAAATAAAAGTAACGAGAAGTTACACAAGGGTATGGAGACATAATTCAGTGGGGAAGAGCACTTGCCAAGCAAGCATGAGGGCCTAAGTTCAATATTTAGCACTCATATAAAAAGCTAGGAATAGTCACACATGTCTGTAACCCCAATCTTGAGAGGGGAGGCGGGACAATTGCTAGGACTTGCTGGTCAACCAGTCCAATCAAAAAGGACAGCGTGGGGTTCCGTGAGAGATTCTGTCTCAAGGAAACAACATGGAAGAAAAGACACTACTATGGCCTCTCCTCCCATGTGCATCTGCAGAACACACACACACACACACACACACACACACCCCATACACACCACATACACACCACAAAAATACATGAAAGGAAAATCAAGCAAATGTCTCCAAGAAGATCCCCAAATCTCACAATTCCAATTTGCTCCCAAACTATAATCCATTTAAAAGCAGTCACTTTCGTTTTCCTGACATGGTTAGTTAAAAAAACAACAACAAGAACTTTACTTTGTAAGTTTTGTAAAGCAAAGACAAATCTAGTAGAGTACTTTTCTGAGCAGGAAAAACAAACTTGCATCTTATGTTTCAGGTACTAATTTAAGGGCAATAGGGCTGCTGGAACCCATAATCTCTCAGCATTTAAGAGCTTCCATTTTCAAGCCCGAGACTGACTAAAGTAAAGCAAGTTAACTCTTAGTGAGCGTGTGCCACCCGCAAGGGCAACCCTTCACCTGGGGACCCTCTTTGTGCTCACTGAAGAGCTGAAATAAGATAGCTCTATTTTCACAAGCTTTAGGACACATTCGAAACTTAACTCTATGAGTACAGATAAAAATCATCATTTTGACTCTTACAATTTGGTTTGAAGCAGCTTTCCAAAAAGGTGAGAGGGATGAAAAAGAAGGTGGCAAATATCCCTTCCCTCATCTCCCTGTGGTTTCAGGGAGATGAGGGAGGGTTTCCACTCACAGTTCTCTAGATATTGAAAGCGGGAACTAAGGGTAAACACAGAACCAGAGAGCCTTCAGTCCCAGAAGACAGCATTCTCAGCCTCTGTTACACAGGCCCGGAGCTTATGGGCCTGGTGCTCAGTCAGGGTTCTCCTGTTTTCATGTCCTCCCTCCCCCCTTCTCTGTCTCCAGCCTTCCATTCCTCCTTCTCTGCCTCCCCCTTCCTTCTTTCTCATTTCAATCTTTCTTCTCTCTTACTCTGTCACAATTTCTCCCTCTCTCACAAAAATTTTACTTTTACGAAATCGTGAGAAAGAGAACGATGCTCTTAGACATGGTACAGCTATCTGTGTTTAGTTGTTCTACTACTGAGATGTAGGTCAGCTAGCATTCCAAAAGAAATTACATTTCCTAACAGAGTTAAAAGGAGAAACTCAATGCTGCATTCTTCTGCCACATACAAGCTGTTGAAATTCTAAACGACACAAGGTGTGTTAGCCTCACCAGTTCGCTGCTACACAGACACCAAATGTGGAGATTCCTGATTTTAAGCACCAACTCAGTGGTCTAAATTTCACAATTAATGGAATTACAAATTAAGGAATTAAAAGCACTACAATCTCGGACTTTTCTGGAGTATGCAGAGCAATCAGAAATTTGGGGACACTTTGGAGGTTAAAGTGGCACTGACCATAATTCTGGAAATTTCACAGCAACCCTTACAGAGCTTTCCCCCAGCTATGACAGAACTGAAATATCAACAATGACAGCTTTCCCTACACGCTTCTTGCCACACACACTTAGGAGCCAGGGGATCCACCAGACAGCACCCAAGCGAAGATGTTCACACATAAACCAGGCACGCAGTTCTCAGTGCAGGGAAGGAAAACAAAAAGGAAGGTTCAAACTTTTTTTTTTCTTTTGTAAAAAGGGCTTTAACTAAAGGGTAGAATTCGGGAGAACTAAATAACCATGATGCATACGTTCAGCAAAATTCAACTTATCCTTTCCTAAGGAGCTTTTCTTTTTGAGTGTTTCCAAAAAGAAACTTTTTAGTCGCGCCACATCCCCTTTGCCATGCACAAAAAACAAATACTAGGACCAATTGCTGGAAAAGAAATATTTAACCACAGAGCAACTGTAGTTTTCCCGGGAAGCGAAGCCAGCGCAGGTGGCAGCTAATCCTCTCCGCACAGGGCTCTCAGGACCCCTCAGCCCGGGGCGCACAGCTGGAGCCAGGACCCCGATAATTCCCCAACCTGGGTCGCGCCTCCAGCGTACCGGGAGAGGCGACAAAAGGGGGAAACGGGTCAATGCGGCCCCCCCCCCCAGCTTAAGCCCCGAAGTCCCGCGGGGCCAGATCCCACGCTACAACGGGGGAGCCCGGGGCTTCCGGTGGACCGCTCCCCTCCGGGACCGAGAGATATTCCTGCCGGACCCAAGGAGGGACCTGAGAGCAGTAGGAAGGGGACCTGGCCCGAAAAGGGAAGGCGTGCGGGCGCACTCACCCGCACCAGCAGCCAGCAGCAGCAGGTCAGCAGCGCGGGCGCCCTCATCCCGGGCTCGGCGCGGCACCTCGCTCCCGAGCGCCCGCGGCCACACGGGCCCCAGCACGGACTCGGGGCGCCGCGCCGCGTCTCAGCGCGCGCAGGACGCACCCGCCACCCGCGGTGCGGTTCGACCGGGCGCCGCCCCTCCAGCCTCCGCCCTGCCCCTCTCCTTCCGGCCGAGCCCCCCGCGCCCGCGCCCCAGCTCGGGGCGCCCTGCTCCTCCCGCAGCTCCCCAGCGGGCGTCTCGCCCGGGCCCCCTCCTCCTTAGCGCCTCTCCCGGCTCTGTTCACTTGGTCCCTGCGCAGCCCTGCTTTTCCCTTTCCTCTTGCTCTCCCCAACTTTAGCCTGACCTACCTCTCAGCCTCTCTGCCTGCGCCCTTACCGGATCGGAGGTGCAGGTAAGGGGGTGCCCATTGGGCGAAGGGCACCACCTAACTCCCAGTGAAGGAACCTGGGCGCCGGGTGCCGCTCCAGGTGCGCTGGGGAACCCACTAAGGCCGCAGGCTCTGGTACTCTGCTCACCATATACAAAGAAGCACTAGAAAGCACCAGAATGTCGGGGGGGGGGGGCTTTAGGGCTTTAGGGCTTGGGGGTAAGAGGAAAGTAGGAAGAAAGTTCCAGTTGCTGGCGACCCCACAGCCTCAAGACCAGTTTGTGCAGGAGGCAGGAACACTGTCTCCCCAGATCCTTTGGCGCAACGAGGTACCACTTGCGGCTGAGGTTTGGCCCTGGACCTGGTCTCGGGAAGAGCTGATTGTTACACGGAACTATATTTAGTGTAAAGCAGACAAATTTTAAATCTATTTCATTTAGATGCAATTTCAAACCTAAAGTCCGAATAGGTAGAAAGCAACACCCCTCGCTCTTTGTATGAATCCTTACTAATTTTCACATCAGTGAGTTATCTTGCCGGCTCTGGTGCCCCATCCTCCAGATACCCACAGATATGAATCTCTCTCTGTTGTTACCATCCATCTTTGTAGCTCTCGGTGTCTACTTAGTCGGGAACCCTATTGGAGAACAGGGTCTGCATTTTGGGATCTGGAAACTTGGGCTGTGCCTTCAGATCACACCAGTGTTCCACCCAGGACAGCCAGTGAGCTGGGAGCTACCTGCTCATTTGTAAGCATCAGTGATGGCTCCGGCCCTTTCCCTGCAGCGGGTTACTGTGAGCGTCAGGGTGGTTGAAGTGAATGAATCCTTGTGAGGCCTGCAGTCTAAGATCACTGCCCTGGTGTCCCGGCCAAAGATGGCTGACATGGAGGTGCTCTTCCCCACAGGGCTTCATCCTCAGCCAGGGGGAATGTTGTCCTGACAAGGGGAGACAGGAGAGGTTTGTCCTTCCTGGGTGGATCTTAGAGGAATGAAAATCTCCGGATGACCCTTCAGAGGGCCACCAGTGGAGGCCAAGAGTGGGTGAAAGGGCATTTATCCGACAGCACCTTGGCAGAGATGTCCTAAGGAACACTGCAGCCATGGCAGTTCTGAAGGCTGAGAGCAGGGACTTTGACTCAAGGGGGTGACCCTTAGCACCTCCAGAAGGGGCTCACTTCAGAAAGAGCGCTCACAGAGACCATCCTGGTTTGGCCTACCTCGTCTAGAAGAATGGGGCTGAATTTGCCAATGAGAGTCATTCTGCCTGCCAGGGTCTCACTGTTATTCCTTCCAAGCTACCTGGTCAGCTGCAGGGAAACCTCGGGAGCCAGAGGGGACTCTCCTGATCTTTGTGTGGGTCTTGAATGGGAATCTCACATAGCTCCAGGCTTTTCTGTTCAGAATCTGGGTCCAGTCTTGAGCTCAGTCCTCCAGCACTGAGAACACCTGTGGGAACCTTCACCTGCCTGTGCCTGGTTACCCTGCCCTCTTCACCCAGACACACCCTGCAGGTGGGTTTCCTGGCACCTTCTACCCCTGTGTCTGCCCTGGCTTCCAGGTTGAGCAGAGGACTTCCCATCCTTGTTAGTTACAGTGGGGTCTTACAAGGCTGAAATTGTAGAAGCATTTTCCATACATTATCTCACGTAGTCCTGCTGTCCCCTCAGGAAGTAGTCACATATGTTCTTTTCTTTTCCACTGAAGTTTAATCTCAGCCGTGATTGCAGAAGCTGAGAACTCAAAGCCCTCCTGCACAGCCAGCACGTTCTCCAAGTGCATCCCCAAGTGCATTCCACTTCTGTTCCAAAATCCCTGCTCAGTGAAACTTAACAAAAATATTAGAAGTTGATGTGAACATATGGAAAGAGGGCAAAACTCTCAGGAAATGACAGACGGCACCAGTAACACCAACTAACTATCAGAAAAGACTGCTCCTTTCTTATCTACAGAGAATGTTTTATGCTCATTATAAAATCATCCACAGAAGAAAACGTGAATGTGATTGGTCCTACTTTATTTGTCTTGCTTTTTTTAAAGTTGAGATTTTTTTATAGTAATGTTTTGTTTTTTTTTCTAACATCACTCTGTATTTAGGGGAACATATCAGGGAAGTACATAAACAAGCTATTTGCTGTAGGGGAGGGGCTGGTTATCAAAGAGGTGTGACTACATTAGGAGGCAGGATCACAACTACTGGAGTTTTGTATCATCTGCCTTGTGCACAAGAAGAAAATAACACACTTTTAATTTGCAAAGCATCCAAACTGCTCAGCATTGGTATTAGGCACCTTTTGCACTGTGGGGAAATTATGAGTTTGTGGGGCTCTCAACAGAGTGTGTGACCTGTAAGCACACTTCATTGTGGCCTCTATCTTGGAAAAAGAGTGGTGCATGGACTTGCTTTAAGGAAACATCTCAGAGAGGGGGGAGAAGAGGGGGGGAGAGAGAGGGAGATAGAGAGGGGGAAAGGGAGAGGGAGAGGGAGGGAGAGAGAGAGGGAGAGAGGGAGAGGTCTAGCTGCATATCAAGCATTCTAACTGAGGAGAATCTTGGTAAATGGGACTAAGACTAAAAGTTTGCTCCACCATGAAAAGGAAGGGTAAGGGCTGGTGTAATGGCTCAGTAGTAAAAGGCTCTTGCTTGTAAAACCTGCCTGCCAGGGTTCATTTCCCAAGCCACCAAGGTCAGCTGAATACAGCCCCACCAAAAAAAAAAGTGGTGCACACTTGTGTTCATTTGTAGCACACTTGGCACACACATGTGCAAAGAATTTTTTTTTTAATTTTTTTGTTTATTTTTATTTATTTGATAGTGACAGAGAGAGAAAGAGGTAGATAGGGAGAGAAGAGAGAGAATGGGCGTTCCAGGGCCTCCAGCCACTGCAAACGAACTCCAGACACGTGCACCCCCTTGTGCATCTGGCTAACGTGGGTTCTGGGGAACCGAGCCTCAAACCGGGATCCTTAGGCTTCACAGGCAAGCGCTTAACCACTAAGCCATTTCTCCAGCCCGAAAATTTTTTGATAAAAAGGAAAATATCTACTTCCAAGTAGTCTTTACAGATGGGTCTACTTGATATAATTAATGTGGGGGTTTTCTCAGCCAAAGTATGCTATCTTAAAATATATTTTATGGGGCTGGAAAGATGGCTTAGTGGGTAAGGCACTTTCCTGTGAAGCCTAAGGACCCAGGTTTGATTCCCTAGTACTCATGTAAGCCAGATGCACAGGGTGGCTCATGCATCTGGAGTTGGTTTGCAGTGACTAGAGGCCCAGACATGCCCATTCTCTCTCTCTCGCTCTCTCTCTTTTTCTCTCTCAAATAAATAAATAAACAAAATATTTTTTGAAGATAATAGATATTTTATTTGTTTATGAGAGAGAGAAAAAAAGAGGGAGGGAAGGAGAAAGAGACGGGGAGAATGGACATGCCAGGGCCTGTTGCTACTGCACAAGAATTCCAGACACACGCACCACTTTGTACACTGGCTATGTGTGGGTACTGGAGTAGTGAACCCTGGCCATAAGGCTTTGCAAGTAGGCACCTTTAATCACTGAGACATCTCTCCAGTCCCCAAATTGCTCTGATGAGTGAATTTGCACATCTCACTAAAACCTCTGGAACACCAGGAGGTTTTGTCCTGGTATTTAAAGTATTGTCTGTTTTCTGTGCCCTTTGATCTGTTTCTGATCCTCTCACCTTTTCCGTCAGGTCCTGTTTCTAGTTACAAATCCACTTTAGAGGTGGAAGGGTAGAGGCAGACTCGGAGCGTACAGCCAGCATCACGAATAAGAAGTTGCAGAAATGGTCTCCAGCGTGTCACTGCCAGTCCCTAAGTAGCGTGATACCAAACCCAGCGCTGACAGGTACAGCCCCTCTCTGGTAAGTGGCCCCGCCCTTCAGAGGTGTCAATTATGAACAAGTTTTCTGCTTTTAATCTTATAATTGCTTAATGAAAGTGGCCACAGAAATTCACCGACCTGTCCGTTTGTTGCTTTTGCCACGTGGCCTTGGCCTCATCTTCTCTAAGACATGAACCTGCTCCTTTGGGAACTGAACTAGATGATGGGCTGATGGCTAATTCTGACTTCCTTTAATGCCATGCAAAGAAAGCTAAAATATTATTTTCAAATTAGATTTTTATATTATGTTGGAGACTTTAAAAATCAAAATTAAAATATAAGAAACTTTACCTAACATACAACAAAAGCTTGGTAAACCCTTATAATTTATTTTATTCTGCAAAAGACAAATCTCCAAGCCTGTGTTTAATGTGGGAATCTGTGAATGCAGCCAATGTTGTGGCTGTCTCACCTTGTTGTGAGGTGTGATTCACCCATACCCTAGGGTCACGTTGTCCAAAGGGTGGGGTCTCACAGTGATACTTGTTTTACCCCAAGATGACTGTCCCAGGAAAGCTGCTGCATGGAAGATTCAGAACCTAACAGGTGTGCAAGAAGCAAGACTGGCGCCGCCTTAATCCATTGTCCTAGCTGGTTGTCTGGTCACAGGCCACCCAAATCACAGCAGTGGGAAACTAAGTCAGGCTCACTGACAACCACAAACACTGAAAGGGATCCATGATAAAATTTAAAAACAAAACAAACACAGCTTAGGAACTCTGGAACAGTGAGCTGGATGTCACCGCCTTAAGTGATTCACATCTTTATCTCTGAAGGATCTTGGCAGTGAAGAGTGAATGAAAATATGTCAGGTGGGAATTTCCTTTCTGAAACAGATGGAGAAGGAACGATGTCTTGAGCGTCTCCGTTGAAAGGCTGTTGTAGCGCCCTTCATAGCTGCCTCCTGTGGCAGGTTTGTGCCCCAGGTCACGAACTCCTGTATACACAAAAGGCTCCAGTACCCGAAGTAAGATTTTAGTTTCAATTCAGTCTGTCTACCTTAAAAAGGATAGCTCTCCTCTTCAAATTTTGAAATTTAGGTGTAAGTTCTGCAAAGTAAATTGCACAGTTCTTAATGGCTGGACTTTTCCAATGCGCACAGCAGGTAAGGCACACCCCAGGTGAAAATCTAGAACACTCCAGTGCTCAAGGGCTCCTTCATCTTATCTACCAGCCATTTCACACTCTCCTTTCTATACAGCTGTCCTTTAAAAGAAATTCTCGGTTAGTTCAGTGAGTGTGTGTGTGTGTGTGTATGTGTGTGTGTGCGAGTCTGTCTGTCTGTCTGTCTGCACACAGGGTCTTATAAACCCCAGGTCTGCCGTAAACTCACTATGTAGCAGAGGCTGACCATGAACTTCTGATCATCCTGTTTTTACCTCCCAAATACTGGGGTTACAGGCATGCACTGCCACGCCTGGCCGCATAGCTGTATTTTACATTTGAAAACACTGTAACTTAGAATGGCACTGTTCATGTGTCTGCCCTTGGATATGTGCCGTTTTGCAAAGTCCAAGTATCTTTTCAGGTCTGCAGGTCTCTGGGAGGTTGTGAACTCACTGAACGCCTGTGGCATTTCCTTGTCCCCGTGGTGCCTCAGGATAGCTGGACTCACTGGCTGGAGAACTAACTAAGAATATCCTCTGTGCTCCCTGGCCTATTCCCCAGATGGTCATCCCAAAATTCTGAATGCGCAATAGGTTACTCAAGCAACAGCATGCTTGTTTGGCACCATATGTGTTAGATGCTTTGCTTTGCAGTGAAAACCAGAGCCTCAGGTTGTTCCCTAGGGAGTGTGTCATCTGCTGAGGAGACCAGCATCCACATATGCCTCATAAGGGCACTCATATCTTCTTGGTTTGCACTCATGAGCTCAACACACAATTAGATGGACAGGTGGTAAAATAATATCACATCAACACAAATGCCTTTTGACTGGATGTAACAACTGAGCTTGGGCTCACTGTAACTGCAGAGGAGAACGAATGGCTACTCACGTGTTTTTCTGAGGATCCCTCTTTGCAGTAATTGAGGGTCCTTGGCTGGCTTGACCTGCCCCCTCCCCACACAGTCATACCCTGCTGCAATTTTCTTCATGCAGTGGAATTGACTTCAGCTCATAAAAGGTGTTTCAACGAGGTATAAAGGGGGAAAAATACAAAAAGAAGCTACAAAATGAAATCAGTTACCACAATTCAATCCTGTTGGTTTTTCTGTGCCATTGTTCATGTACATGTAGTCAGGGAAAAGAAAGATGATTTAGTTGGCCTGTCCAGGGCATTGAGTCTGGTTGGTTGCTGCAGAGCTAGGTAAGACTGGTTGATCTGAAAATGTGGCCATTTGTTCCAAGTTTACCAATAACTTCTTAAATTCCCCCAAGATAAACATAGTTTCCATAGAGCTTGGAGCCCATGGGTACGACTCAACATCTCAATGCTTCCAGGCCTGGACAGAGCACTTGCTGAAGGGCCCAAAGGGAGCCAGGGTAAGGGAGGCAGACTTCTGCTCTCAGAAAAGTGTGTGTCTGGTCCCTCCAGTGCAAGTCCTCTGATAACCTTGGCTTTGCAGCAAGTCAAGAGTGGCAATGATGAACAGCTGTATTGGATGAATCTGAGACCATGCTCAGGCCAGAGCTGAATTGCCAGTTCAGGATACAAGAAAGAAGAGGGTCACCATATATTTTGGGTTCTCAGTAGACAGGCTAAGATCAGGTTTCTGGTGTCCTTCAGAGAGACACCATTGTTCAAGGTACAATAAATGCTACAAAACCAAGAATCAATCAATTCACAATGCTACTTAAAGCAAGTGGCAGCTTAGATGACATAGCTCAGCCATCACAAGTGAGGCCACGAATCCTTCCTTTCTTCAGTACCTTCCTCAGGTCATTAGGTCATGCTGCTTGTGGGGTCTCCCTCACACGGCAAGGACTATGAACACACTGTGGCTAGGTGACTTGGTGGGTAATGAAAAGTTCTAAGCTGGAACTTGCAGAAGAGACAGCAGGAACTGTGTGCTGATGGGTCCTGTGAGGAACCTCAGAGCCATGATGTCCAATATGCCTATAATGATTTTGTCCAAGGCGCTCTTTTCATCCAGCCCCTTATGTCATTTGCTGCTCCTGACAGCAAGTGTCCACCAAGGTGCAGGAGTCAGTGACTTGAGGGAGATGGTCTGCTCAGGGATGACTGGGGATATGGTCATCCGCAGAGCTGCAGCATACCACTAACAGCATCAGAATTGTTCAAGTCCTATTTGAAAGTCAAAATAAATGCCTCCTTTTCCTTGGTTACAAATCAGTGTTTAAAACTAATGTGAAATTGAAATGATGACCCACATATTTCATTTTATTTTATTTTAAATTTAATTTATTAGTTTTGTTTTCAGCAAATACAGGCAGTTTGGTACCATTGTTTAGGCTCATCTATGATCTACCCCCTCCCATTGGGCCCTCCTTGTTGATGTAAATGGGTCGTGCATTGTGGAGTTAGCCTACAGTTATTGGTATGATAAATGTCTCTGCAAATCATGACCCAACATGTGACTCTGACATTCTTTCTGCCCCCTCTTCCGCAGAATTTCCCTGAGCCATGTTGGGTTCATTTTTGGTCTGCTTCAGTGCTGAGGTGTTGGGGGCCTCTGAGGCTCTGGCTCTCTGATTTGGTAGGATTTGATTTTTCTCTGTGTTGGTCTCCTTCCCCTTTGTGCTGGTATCCGGTTCACAGGAAAACATCACCCTTGCTTGTTTCGCCAATTGTCCTTAGTTTCAGTTGGGCCCCTTTTGAGGTATGTTGGGGCAGCTCTCTCCTTAGGATCTGCATCTATCTGAAAAAGAGAAGCAGATTCTTCAATGGAGAGTTGGTTAGCACCTGGAAAATTGAGATAACACTTACTTTTTTGATAGACAGTTTGATAGGTGTAGACCCTCTTGTACCCCATGATTGATGGTAGCTTGATATTGGAGAGTGGGCTTGTGTTTGGGTATGGTTCTGACTTGTTTCCCAGCTCCAGTTATGGGTCTCATACCACTGAGGGGATCAGTTAGCCAAATCAAGAGCAGTTGGTTCCCCATCATGGCTGCGTACCACTATTGCACTTGTGTGGGCATCACATCCGGTTATTTGTTGCTAATTAGGTTAGACAATGAGTTGCTTGGACAGATATTGGTCATTTCCCCCAGTCGCCCATGTAGTACCTTCTGGCACTAGACACGCTGACTGTCTGGGGACTGACTCTCTCCTGGCTTCCAGCCATGCCATTCCATTTTACGTGTCAGCTGCGTATGGAGTCTTCAGCAATAGGGTCTTACCACTGGCCTTTGGTGGGTCATCAAGCACTCTGACAGAAGTCTGTCATTGTTTTGGGAAACCTTGTAGGTTTCTCTGATCAAAAGCTCATTGTGGATGGTAGCCCCAAGCTGGAAGTGGGGGTTACAGGTCAGGGCCCACTAAGAAACTGAGGAAAAACATAACTAATCTGACCCAAATATTTTAGACAAAATATCCTTATTGCTGATGCAAACAAATTTGTAGAGATTTTAGTCTAAATCATTTTATCTTTAACCACAGAGTGAGTAGTAGAAAATGCAAACCATAATTTGATAAAGGATTAATATCCAAAATATACAAGGAACACAGATGACTCAGTGGCTAAAGACAGTTGTTTGAAAAGTACGCTGGCTGGTGTAATACCCCAGGACCCACATTAAGTCAGATTTACAAAGTGGTGCATGCATTCAGGCAAGAGGCCCTGATGCATATGTGCTTTCCCCCTTCCTTGTTGCAGATGAATAAATAAAAATATTTTTAAAAAGAAAATAAAGGAAGCAACATGCTTTAGAAATAAGCAAAGGACCGAGTCAGACATGTGTCAAAAGAAGGCATACAAATGACCCACATGTTCATCACATACTGCCCTGCGCAGTAAGGAGCCACCTCCTCTGTTAGGATGGTTTTGCAAGAGGATGAAAAGTTAGTGCTGGAAAAGATGTGAGCAGAGGGAGCCTTATTGTTGTGAGAATGTTAAGTTAGTTCAGCCAGTATGGAAAACAGAGTAATCACAACCTAAGAACAGGGGTGTCATGTGACCCGGAATGGCCGCTACTGCGCATCCGTCAAAAGAAACTGAAGTCAGCTTATCCGAGATCCCAGTATACCATGTTCACTGCAGTACTTCTCACAATAAATAAGATGTGAAGTCTAAGTGTCTTTTGGCAGAAGAGTAGATCAATAAAGTGGTGTTCGCACACATTGGAACACTACTCAGTGTTGCCAAGTAAGAAGCCCGTCATTTGTCATGGACGGACCCAGAGGAGCTTATGCCGAGTGCAACAAGACAGACACGGAAAGCCAGGCATGATCTTACTCCTGTGCAATCTAAGTCTGTTTCATAGAGCAGCATGTTTAACGGAGCTTGCGGAAGCTGGTGGGGGCAGTGGTCAGAGGGTGCGAGGTTTCAGGTGGACATGTCCTAGAGACATATGACACAGCAAGACAAGAATTAATAAAAATGTCTCTTCTAAAATCTATGAGAGTGGTTGTCTTAATTTCAATTGTACTCACTGAAAAAAGGACAAGTCCCCAAGGTGATAGAGATGCTGATTATCTTGACTTAATCATTCTGCACTGAACACTTAAATCAAAAGATCACATAGGGCTGGAGGGATGGCTTAATGGTTAAGGCACTTGCCTGTAAAGCCTGAGAACCCATGTTTGACTCTCCAGGTCCCATGTAAGCTAGACGCACAAGGTGATGAGCGCATGCAAGGCCACAATGCACACAAGGTGGCACACACTTCTGCAGTTAGATTACAGTGGCTAGAGGCCTGGCACACCAGTTCTCTCTCGCATAAACAAAAAGGCCGGTCTGGTGGGCTTGCCTCAAAAAAAAGATCGTATCGTACCATACCCCATCCACATGTGTTGTCCACCTGTCAATTGCCACAGGAGCAGTAAAGAAAGAAAACTTTCGGACAATGTTATTTCAAGGGGCCGACATTCTTTCCTCGGCCAGCAGTGATGCTGAGGGAACAAAGCCCCACATAAATTCACTCTAGCAGAAGGATCATTGTAAAAAATTTCCAGTTTTTTTTTCTATTTGCTTTTAATCCTGAACTCAGCCCAGGCTCAGTGTGTGTGGCAGGTGCAAAGGCCCTTGATTGTCTCAGCAAGTGGCACCTCAGGCCAGTGCCAGGAAGCAACAGTCACCGTGAAATTGACATCCACCAGGCAGACATCTCAGAGCTATGATCGGTAGTCACCAAGGTGGCCGCTGCTTGCAATCTCCATTGTCACATCTTGGGTGTAGCTTGCGGGGGTGGGATGCGAAGGAGGGGTCTGCATAACACAGCTCCATCTGCTAAAGGAAACCAAGGCTGAGGCTGAGCCTGAGTTGTTTGTCTAGAGCAGAGAGGTTCTGCACTGAGCCATGCTTTTCCTCAGGCAGTGGTTGTGACTTGAACATCTGAGGCAGCTTTGACGTTTTTTTTTCTGGCTGGGAGCTTCTGTCTTGGTGGTAGGAGAATAATTGAGTTTCTGCAGTCCTCTGTCTGTCCCAGGGTTTTTCTTGCCCACACTTGCTTCACCATATTGCAGTGAAAACAGCAGACACACCAGTCCCAATTCCAGTTCTCTAGACCCTTGGTCACTTGAAGCCGTCAGAAACCTTCAGCAGGAAGAAGTCTGCAGGGCTGGGCGATAACACCAGTGCCATTGTCCCAGGCTAATGTGACGAAAGGGCAAGAAAGAGCACAGAACTCAGAACATCTCGTTACTCTGTGTTCACAGCCTTCTTGCTACCCAGGAATATTTCTGGAATGTGCTGCTCTGTGCTGGACCTATCTTGACCTGTGACCCCTGGAGAAATACAACCTTTCCACGTGTTCCCAAATGATTCCTCACAGTCCACATGGCACCCGACTTGACTTAGCTTCTGCTGGTGCTCTTTGGTAGTGGGACCAGCCCCGCCCATGGTCTTCTCCCTTGGGTTTTAGATCAGCCACCCTAAGGGTCATGTAATTGATACATGAATCAAATGGAGGAAAGTACTCAAGGACAGGAGAGATCAAGTTTGCTGGCATGGAAAGCTTTAAAATTCTACTTTGCCCTAAAACCTCATGTGTTAGTGAATCAGCCTTGCTAATCAGCCAGTTCACCTAATAGCCTCCACTGGGACACCAGCCTTCCAGTCGCTGCACTCAGCAGCCTCCTGGATTCTGGGAGGCTAGAAAGTTCTTTCCTTCCCTTCCAACCACACAGATAACAGGGCAGGGTGTGGGTAGAAAGCTAGGGCTGGGTGGGCCCCTCACCCCTGGGCACGTTGAACAAGTTACTTCTTTCTGGCTTGAGCAATACAGCAAGAGGCTCTGGTCACTGTTTATCTTCTTGAGAAGTTGGTAAGGAGTAGAACAACCCTGAAAAGCAATATTTTTCCAGAACTTTCCACTGAGCAAGAGACAGCCAAAAGAACATACTTCCAAATTTCCTGTGGGAGTACTGACCCATAGGACAGGATTTATGATTTTATTTTGCAGACAGAAGAAATTTTAGCTGCTAAATGTTTAAAGATTTTTAGTCCAAGAATACAAAGAAATATTGATTTATTTCAGTCAATGATAGGTACAATTCTGAGGTAGGTCATTATGACTTCCAAATTTTCTTCCCTTTGGAGTATACCACGGCCCTCGCTGTAGGAGCCATGTCTTCCCTTCACACTTCTCCTCATCCTTCCTTTGTGTCCTGTTGAAATTGACCTGCCTGTGTCTTATTGTGTTAAATTGTATTGTTTGGCCTAAATCTCTGCTCAAATGATCATTCCTGAGAAATAAATAGCTGACTATTACCTTAAATTGTACTTGAGCCTCAGATGGGATTGGCCATCATGAGTTACTATTTCTGGTTTCCTTTATCTTATCATATTATGTAAGGCTACTGATATGTGATAATTTTCCAGAGACCTCAGTGCCAACTAGGCTATGTGGCTTATGTGCCCTTTGGAAAGAGCTAAGGAGTGCCCCCTTTAGTCTGAGGTGCCTGTGGCTACCGAGACTAGTGGAGTTTAATAGAGGTGATACCATGTGACCCCTTTGCTGGGGCTTTTCTTATAGGCAATGCCAGCTTCATACTCTGATAAATCAGTTGACTGGGACCAGATCACTCCCAGCAGGGTTTAGGACCCCATTGTTCTCTTCCTGATTTATTTCCAGAGCTTAGAGCCTACCACATTCCTCCCCAGACATGCCCCTTATACCCGCCCCACTGGGCAGAGGTCTGGGAAAGTCCTTGCCCCAAATCTGCCCCAGATCCCCAGTCCAAAAGGAGACATAAAGTCTAAATGCCTCATTTTTTATTGCAATATAGTCTGGCCACAACATAAATTGGACAATAATTCCTGTTGGTCTGAAAATGGCACATTCTAATTCCAAATTTTAAAAGATTTTGATAACTTCAAAACTGGAAAAGCTAATGTCCTATACTCGGTCATTCTCTTGCCTCTGATTTCCTTCTTCAGTGTCAGTTTTGCTCTCTTGCAGATACTCTGCCTGGAAAAACAAACCTCGCTTCACTCCATCATAACTCACTTCTCCCCTAATTTCATCTTTCCTCTTAATCTCCAATATAAAGGCCCAAATCTGGCCACTGTCACCCCAGCAGTTTCAGATGAGGCATTATTCAATCAGTTATTTCCTAGAGCATGGCTGGAACTTTGATTCATTTCATAGACCCCTCATTTCATTATTTCACTTTCATAGACCCCAGGGGTCCTCGTTTCACTACTTAAACTCTGTAGACCCCCGAGGGTCCTCACAGCATCTCCCTACATCTCCCTACGATGGGAGACTCACATCTTCTGACCAAAAAGATACACCCACGTCTCCAAATGACTGGGTGTAATGAGCAATCAGGAGCTAGTCCTTCATAATATTAAAATGATTCATTCACACTCTTGACACTTAACATTTGTATAACCAATCATTCTTTACCTACTCTCCCCTATTCCTGTCCTAACCCTGAGGCAGCTCACCACACTTGGTCTGCTAGCAGAGTTTCCATGATGAGTGGTGATCATTTCTCCTGGGCTGCTCAGGATTCCTATGGTGGAGATCAGCACGGCGACCTCAAGGTGCTTATTGTGTTGATTGGCCGTTAGCATCTGGCACTTTTGGTTCCTATGTGGTCATGGCCTCATTGACTAATATGCTGCTGATAACCACCTTGGGGTTGGCTGTTTTGCATATCATCACCACCTTGGGATTGACTGCCTCAGCTTCATTTTCACTATCCACAGTATGCTTCCAATATCCCTCCCCACCGCCCATCCCTTGAGACTCGAGTCAAGGAGGTATCATACACAGCAAACACACAAGTGAGGCGTAAGTGATACATAACCATTGGTTATATCTTTTTTTAAATATATTTTTTAATTATTTATTTGAGAGCAACAGGCAGAGAGGGAAAGAGGCAGATAGAGAGAGAATGGGCGCACCAGGGCCCTCAGCCACTGCAACCAAACTCCAGACTCATGTGCCCCCTTGTGCATCTGGCTAATGTGGGTCCTAGGAAATCGAGCCTTGAACCGGGGTCCTTAGGCTTCACAGGCAATCATTTAACCACTAAGCCATTTCTCCAGCCCAACCATTGGTTATGAAGGACTCAGGAACCAGATGGACGCCATGACAGGCTTCAGAGTCCTCAGTAGGCCTAAGTTTCTGTTTCTTGGCAAGATCTGTTTTTTTATCTTCCGGTAAGGGTGGGTTTAACACTTACTGGAAACTGATTATACCATACATTCCTGTAGTCATGGATAAGTTCCATTCCCCTAGCCCCAGCCCGCCAACTTTGCCCGCCAAAATCCTAAACCAACCAAAAGAGTACACTGTTTAAATCAACCAATCATGTACCCATCTCCTTCTTCTATGTTCAAATCCCTCTAAAAACCCTACCTTCCCATTACTTGGGGCTCTTGTATGGATCCACTGAGTTGGTGAAGTCAAGAGACTGGGCTTAAGCCCGAAATAAAGCTCCTTGCCCTTGCACACGTGTGTGGTTCTCCTTGGGTCACTGGGGGTGCCGAGAACTGGGCATAACAGTTGCATCTTACAAGAAAGTAAAACAAAAAGAACATCAAAGATACCAAGAAGAGCTGGGTGTGGTGGCGCACGCCTTTAATCCCAGCACTCAGGAGGCAGAGGCAGGAGGATGGCCATGAGTTCAAGGCCACCCTAAGACTCCACAGTGAATTCCAGGTCAGCCTGGGCTAGAATGAAGCCCTATCTCAAAAAAACAAAACAAACAAACAAACAAACAAACAAAAAGACCAAGAAGATATGACAGTATAATCATAAGGGGAGTTTAGACCTCTGTGTTTATTAGTGCTAGCACAGTTTTTTGGTGATGTGGTAAAGGTAAATCCCAGGGCTGAACAAGAAAAAGAGAGATTGTTGACATCAGTTCAATGAAACTCATGGTTCTAATATCTTGTTCTGGTTATCAAAAACATTTCATTCTTCATTTGTTTCAAAGAAACAATTCCTGAGCTGGGAAGTTTGCTCACCGGTCAATGCACTTGCTTGCAAAGCCTGATGGCCTGGATTCTGTTACCTAGAACCCACATAAAGCCAGATGTACAATGTGGCATCTATGCCTGGAATTTGCTTGCAGTAGCAAGAGGCTCGGGCACACCCATTCTTTCTCTCCCCCTCATTGCAAATAAATAAAATATTTAGAAAAGAAACAACCCCTAATGTATAATGCTCAAAAGTAGCACTGAGGGCTGGAGAGATGGCTTAGTGGTTAAGCGCTTGCCTGTGAAGCCTAAGGATCCCGGTTCGAGGCTCGATTCCCCAGGACCCACATTAGCCAGATGCACAAGGGGGCGCACGTGTCTGGAGTTTGTTTGCAGTGGCTGGAGGCCCTGGAATGCCCATTTTCTCTCTCTCTCTCTCTCTCTTTCTCTCTCTGCCTCTTTCTGTCTCTGTCACTCTCAAATAAATAAATAAAAATGAACAACACAAAACAATTTTAAAAAAAGTAGCACTGAAAGTTCAGAGGCCCTGAGTAGGAGCCCACCCTCACAATGACAGGTGAGAAAGACTTCATGTGAAGGGGAGACACCATGAAATATTCAGGCAATAAACTGCCTTTGGAACAGATAAACTCTAAAACCCAATACATTTCACTTGAATAAAAGTAGAATTATAATTAAATGGAAAAGTAGAAGAAAACCTGAAGTCTGTTTGTATTGGAATCATATGGTTTAAAATAAGAACAGAGCTGCTGACAGATTCATGTTAGGAAAGTTGGAAGACAATGACTTCTGGCTGATCAAATTCAGACAGAGGTGAGCCAGAGCTGAGTAGATCCTTTGTTCTGGGCTGTCTGCCCCCGTGCCTCCTCTTCACTAACATTCTGTGGTGGAGTGCATCCAGGTCGCCACCCCTAACAAGGGTCTGAGAGAGGGGTGCATGCCAAGTCCAGGTGGAGCTAAGTGTGAGAAGATCACTGAATTGTCTCTTCCTTTGGTCATGGAGATCTTCTTGCTGAATTCTCAGCCTTTCCATGATCTGAGTCTTTTCCCTGCTGAATGCTTCACCTCTCCATCATTTGGTATCTCAATTGATTTAAGCTGGAAGCTGAGGCCTTCTTGAATATATTTCTCCTTCATTGCTCAGTGCTATCTCTGAAATATTCCACAAAAGTTCCACTGCATCTTAGATGCTGCTGCAGCCTTAGGAACAGTTATCTCCTATCTCTATATTCTTAGTAGTACCCCTAAACATGCTTTTCGGGAGTATTACAACAGTTCCTCTCCTTCCAGAATGGGTCTATAGGAAGAGTCAGGGCATATGTGATGCACATCACTTCTGCCCTTGTTCTTGAGAAAGCACTTTTCTGGGGCCAGACTGTGAGAGAATCTGGGAAACTCATTTTGACTTGGGAGGAACATATTCAGTTAAATTCTGTTCAAATGTAGGTCTTGTTAGGTTGATTGATGAGCAGTGAGTCTAAGGCAGTGTTCTTTTAAGTGAACATTTTTATATTGTCTGCTCCTGTGAAAAATTCTAAGTAAACAATAGTTGTCTCTGCTTTGCACCCACACCCCTTCTACCGTAATTTCTTTCACACTCTTTCCACACCCATCCATGGATTGGGGGTACAGTCACCAAGGAGGCAGATAAATGCTTGTCAGCTGAGGTGACAATGTCCTCATACTGAAGTGATAGTTTCCAATGAAGTCCCTTTGACATAGTCAGCCTCTCTTCTTTAAAAATCACAGCAAACACTGCATCCTACTGGGTGTGAAAGAATGTTAAAGCCAGGCATGTGGCTCACGTCTCTAATCCTAGCACCTGGAAGACTGAGGTAGAAGGATCACCATGAGTTTGAGGCCAGCATGGACTACAGAATGAGCTCCATGTTAGTCTGGGCTAGAGTGGGACTGTGCCTCAAACACACACACACACACACACACACACACACACACGAAAAACAAAAGTAAAAAGGAATTTTTAAAAGCATCTTGATCCTAGCTACAAATGTTTAAACTTGTATGTGAGTTGGAGTAAAAATTGTTAGCAAAGGCCAGCAAGCCAGAAAGGGGTAATAAGGGAGGGAGGAGAGGGGACAATTTAAGGAGATTGTATATATATAAGTGGGTGAACAGATTACTGGGGATAGAAGGTCTAAGTGAGGTCAGGGGAAGAGACCGAGTAAAGGAAGGGTGGGGGAGGGCTAATCAAAATTTAAGATATTATGAATAAGCCATATGGAAATCTACCTTCCTGGATAATGGCACATCAAGAATCCATAGATTGTTACTAGAAAAATTTCAGTGCCAGGGATGGGATACCTTTCTGTGAATTATTGGCCAGTGAGGTCCCTGATGCTCCCATAACTTTATAGGCTATTGCTAAGGCTCTTGCTTTCCCCCAGGAATAGATGGTAAAACCCTATTGCTGAAGACTCCACATGCTTGAGCTGTAAGGTCACTAAGAAATATTACTAGAACTGAATTGAAAGTCTCCTCCCTGTAGACCAGCTCAAGAAAGCTGGAAAAATGCTACGCTGCATTCAGCTCTGTGTGAAAGACATGTCATCAGCAGTGATAAACAACAGTGAACACTGCAAGCCTTAACCTTGGCCAGCCAGGCCAAATGACCCAAAGGGTGCAACTGTGGCATGTCTGTGATAGGGGAAACCAACTGCTCTATAATTGGACTAGAGGCCCACTCCATGGGAGGGAGCACATGCCTGGAACTGAAAACCTAGTCAAAAGCCTATGGTGGGGTGGTCATGAGCCCTAGGGGTGTAATACTTGCTGTTGTCTGGCTAAATGCATCTATTATGCTCACTAAACTGCCCTGTAAGCACTCTTCTTAATGCTCATACCCATATAATAGAGGTGGTAGAAAGACTGTAAGAGACAAAGGAAGGGTAGGAGAACTGCTTACAATGCAATCTTCCAGACACAAATTGGTCTGGCTACCCATGACCTTGCAGTGCCTGGTATTACCTGCACAAGACCCTAATAATAGGAAGAAAAGAGGATGACATCAAAATAAAAGAGAGGCTAATTGAGAGAGGGAGGGAATATGATGGAGAGTAAATTTGTGAAGGGAAAAATTAGGGAGGGGATGGAATTATCATGGTTTGTTGTCTATAATTACAGAAGTTGTCAATAAAAAAGTTTTTTTTTTAAAATTTATTTGAGAGTGACAGACACAGAGAGAAAGACAGATAGAGGGAGAGAGAGAATGGGCGCGCCAGGGCTTCCAGCCTCTGCAAACGAACTCCAGACGCATGCGCCCCCTTGTGCATCTGGCTAATGTGGGACCTGGGGAACCAAGCCTCGAACCGGGGTCCTTAGGCTTCACAGGCAAGCGCTTAACTGCTAAGCCATCTCTCCAGCCCCCCAACTTTTTTTTAAAAAAACTACCCCATGGGGATGGTCTGCAGCAAGCATCTTGCTTGGGGAGCTCGTTCCCTCTAGCCTGTTTGGGGGTGGGTGTTAAAGCTTAGGTGTTATCTCTCTTCTTTGAAAAAAGCAAGATTGTACAACAAACACTTTTTGTATGATAAGAACTGCCAGCCAGATAGAAAGCAATGCTCTCACAATCACATTTTCCCTCATCAGAATTTCTAGTTCAGCTCTACATGCCTGCTAAACCTGGACTGTGACTTCCCCATTTTTCTGGTTTCCAGAGATTTTTATCCAAACCAAGCTCTGGAAATCCTTTATCCTAGCTTTCAAGTTTCTGACTGGCTATTGACATGTAAAAGCACAGTGGAAAGTGCCTTGAACAGCTAGCCATCAGCCCTCAGATGAAGTCAGGCTCAGGACGGAATGTGTTAGGTTCTTTTATGTGATTTATTTCACTCATCCAGCATTTACTAAGTGCTGTGGAATCAGAGTAACTGAAAAAAAGATATATGTATATGTGTGTATGTATATATGTGTGTGTGTGTGTGTGTGTGTGTGTGTGTGTGTGTATGTATGTATATGCATTTGTTTTTCGAGGTATGGTCTCACTCTAGCCCAGGCTAATCTAGAACTCACTATGCAGTCCTTCGGTGGACTTGAACTCATGGTGATCCCCCTATATCTTCCTCCCATGTATATTTCACTAGATAAACTCTTGGAGGGGTGGGTATTTCAGTCAATAGTAATGGAAAAAATACAAGTTTAAGTAAGATAAAAATTGTCAATAATAGAGACTTCCTGTCAAGATGGTGTCTGGCTAACTGCTGCATCTCCCTGGGAGGGAAAAGCAAGACATTGAGGGCTCACTGGGTCTTCTAGGGGGAGTAGTCTGGAATAGACCTCCGGCAGGACTGCACAGAGGGGCAAACAGGGAGTCGGCTGATTCCCACTCTCTCGGGCAGCCCACCAGTGCTCATCCCCTCAAGCAGCCGTCCCAGTCCGGGTCCCAGCGGTCGGCTCCTATACTAAGTGCGGCCAGGGGACCGGGGCCAGTGTCGCTCCTCTGCAGCAAGAGGGTGCTGTCCCACTCCCCCGCCCCACGTGACCTCTGCCACACTGCCCCCACCCTGAGAATGCTGTCCGCTCCCCTGCCCCCCTCCTTGACCCCCGCCTCACTCCTCCTGCCCCCCCTCGGGACTGACACCCCACTCCCCCTGTCCCACTCCCCCCCCACAACTGCTTTTCCACTCCCCACCCCCCACCCTGTGACTTCTGCCCCATTCCCGCCACCCCCCATGGCCATCATCCCACTCCCCCTTCCCTGACCACCGTCTCACTCCTGCCTGCCCCCCGGACTGTGGCCCCATTCCCCTGCCCCACGTGAACTCCTTCCCCAGAAAGCCATCCCACTTGCCAGTGCCCCCCCCATCGCCCTGTGAACCCAGGAGAGCCAGATTAGCCCCACCGCAGCTCCAGGCTCCTGAAGGCCACCCCACTGGCCACAACCGCCATTCCCCCGCCCACTGCGGGTCACCTGACCATGCACTCCCACACCTCAAGTCACAGAGCAAGTCTCTACATCAGGTCCTGGGGCCCCCATCAGAGCCTCACGGGCTCCTTCCCTCTGAGCAGGCAGGCCCAATTGCAACCAGAAAAATAGTGGAAGCAACAGGTTGATAATGTATATGTGTAAGTACAGTGATTGACATGGGGAGGTAATATGATGGAGAATGGACTTTCAAAGGGGAAAGTGGGGGGGAGGGAATTTCCATGGGATATTTTTTTATAATCATGGAAAATGCTAATAAAAATTTAAAATAAATAAATAAAAAGAAAAATAGCGGAAGCAAACATAAAAAGGAATAACCACTGGACACACTTCAAGGGTAGACTACAGCTTCCTCCTAAGTTAAATAAGGATCATACACTGTGATGGGCAGACCACAATGGAAAAGGAGTGTGGTGGTTTGATTCAGGTGTCCCCCATAAACTTAGGTGTTGTGAATCCTAGCTCCCCAGCTGATGGATATTTGGGAATTAATGCCTCCTGGAGAGAGTGTATTGTTGGGGGCGGGCTTATGGGCTTTATAGCCAGTTTCCCCATGTCAGTGTTTGGCACACCCTCCTGTTGCTGTGGTCCACCTTCTGTTGGACAGGGTGTGATGTCCACCCTCTGCTCATGCCATCGTTTTCCCATGCCATAGTGGAGCTTCCCCTCGAGCCTGTAAGCCAAAATAAAACTCTTTTTCCCAGAAGCTGCTCTTGGTTGGGTGATTTCTACCAGCAATGCGAACCGGACTGCAACAGTAAAGTGGTACCGAGGAGTGGGGTTGCTGCTAGACACCTGACTGTGTGGCTTCGGCCTTTTGGAGCTGATTTTCAGGAGGAATGTGGGAGGATTTGAAACCTTGGCCTAAGAGATGCTTTGCAGTGCTGTAAGTACAGCTTGATGGACTAGTTTGGTCAGAGCTGAAAGACCTGAAGGCAGTAAGAACTATGGACTGTGAGGTTTGGCTTATAAGGGTGAGAAAGAGCTTTGCTTGGACTGGGCTAGCAGTTTGTGTGAGAAGCTTGCTCTTATGCCCATGTCCTGAGAAGTTGTGCAGGGTTGCTTTGCATAGAAATGAACTGGTGTGAGCAGAGGGATATGGCACAGAAAGAAAAATCTTAGGGTGAACTGTTGCCTGTTCAGCTGCAACTGAGAGATTACAACCTTTGAGACTGGGCTAGCTGACCTGTGCTGGGGCAATGGAAAGAATGTCAACTCTTTTGAAGGGGCCTGAGTGCTCAAGGAGTGTCCTGTTCTTCAAAGTCTGCTTTATTCCCCCCTGGATTAACAAATTGGCACCCTACCTGGTATCGTGGAGTATAAGAAATGCTCGAAAGAGGGTCATTGAGTTTGCAACATGGTCTTGTGTTTTGGAAATGGCCATGGGCAGTGTGAAGCAGGTTTGCTGGTTGCCTGCATAGAGACCCCATGGGGCCATGAGGATGAACCGTGGCTTGCAGTGGAGACCCAGTGGAGATGCCGGGACCATGAGATGGCTGCCGAGGAGCTACCGGCCCCAATGAAGTTTCCCAGTTACTGTGAGTAGCCTAGCTGGAGGGGCGGAATTGGAATGCCAGAGACTTGTTGCTGGTTAGAATTATCGGACTTGAAGATTTGTCACTGGCTAGAGTTGCTGGTCTTGAAGCTACAGAGTTTGATGTTTGCCCTGGTTGTTTTAAATCTTGTATTGGCTGAATGTTTCTTTGCTATGCCCAATGTCATCTTTTGCAGTGTGAATATTTATTCTGTGCCATTACGGGTTTTTTGAGGTTATTTTTTGGTATTATGGCTCAGTTAAAAGATCTTGGACTATGGGGATGTATGAACATCATTGGGATTGATAAAACCTATGGGGACTTTTAAAGTCAGACTGAATGCATTGTATTTTACATCATGTATGGATATCAGTTTATGGGGGCCAGGGGCGAAATGTGGTGGTTTGATTCAGGTGTCCCCCATAAACTTAGGTGTTCTGAATGCCAGGTTCCCAGCTAATGGGGATTTGGGAATTAATGCCTCCTGGAAGGAGTGTATTGTTGGGGGAGGGCTTATGGGCTTTATAGCCAGTTTCCCCTTGCCAGTGTTTGGCACACCCTTCTGTTGCTGTGGTCTATCTTATGTTGGCCAGGGGGTGATGTCCACCCTCTGCTCATGCCATCGTTTTCCCCTGCCATCATGAAGCTTTCCCTCGAGCCTGTAAGCCAAAATAAACTTCTTTTTCCCAGAAGCTACTCTTGGTTGGGTGATTTCTACCAGCAATGTGAACCGGACTGCAACAAGGAGTAACATGAAAAATAAAATGCAAGTCCTACAGAGGATGTCTCTAATAAAAACAGAGAAGAGGCATTAGGAGCAGGGCCCCAAAATGAAGTTATAAGCTATGTAACGCTGACCAAGCAAATGGCAGAATTTGCACAAAGGCAGCAAAGGACCAATAATTGTATGAATGCTGTCAGGGCTAGACTATACCTGATAGATAGGACCCTGGAAGGGGTCCAAAGACAGTTAAATGATGTGAAGGAGAGAAAAAAAATGAGGACCGCAATAACTAGCTGGCTAAGCAGAATGAAGACATAAAGAAATGCCAGGATGAATTCCAAGAAGCATCAAGAAAACCAGAAAATGATGTGAAAAGGGCACTTGACAGAGGGGTGGAAACTATACATAGAAAAGTAGTAGAAAATGCAAACAAAATTGAACAAGCCCAAAACTCTATAGGCCTTACCTAGCCATAATTACTCCTAATGGAGACATGAAAAATGAAGTTATATTTTAGGTAGTCATATAACCAGTTTTAAAAAAATGATGCCCTACTGTTGGAAATGAAGTGGTAAATGAATGCTACCATCTTTTCTGTGAACTTCACAGTCCATTTTATTTTTCACTTTGTCAGTAGAGTTAACACAGAATCTTAAATCTAAAATGGTCAGGGCCTGGAAAGATGGCTTAACACAGTTAAGGCGCTTGTTTGCAAAGCCTGAGAACCAAGGTTCAATTCTCCAGCACCCATATAAGTCAGATACACAAGGTGGAACATGCGTCTGGAGTTTGTTTGCAGTGGCTGGAGGCCCTGGTGTGCCCATTCTGTCTCTCTTTATCTGCCTCTTTCTCTCTGTCTCATTCATAAATAAATAAATAAATAAATAAATAAATAAATAAATAAATAAATATTTTAAAACACTCAGCTTATAATTCATTTAGATGTTTCCTGTATTAAATTTAAACCTTATTTCTTGGACTAGAGAGATGGCTCAGTGGGTAAGAACACTTTTCATACACGCATGAGACCTGAGAGGACCTAGGACTGTCTGAGTTTGATCCACAGCACTCACAGAAACAGCTGGTTTGGCCATGCATGGTTGTCACCTCAGGCCTGTGTAGAGTGAAGACTGGAGAATCACATTTGCTTCAGGTTCAGAAAAGCATCACTGTCTTTTTTTTTTTTTAACAATAAACAAGACTTTATCAAAAAGAAAAGTAAATATCAATATCACAACTAATGAATATATATGAAAAACATCCACAAACTACAATCAGTAAAATATATTTTTTAATTTTTTTATTAGTTTTTTACTCAGCCAATACAGCCAGTTTGGTACTATTATTAGGCTCATCTGTGACCTACCCCCTCCCCTTGGCCCCTCCTTGTTGAGGTATATGGGTCATGTATTGTGGAGTTAGCCCATCTCTGTCTTAAGCAAGAAAACATAAATAGATTAAGGATAAAAGGGAACATCTCCTGTTCTTTCTAGCACATGTATACATGCATATACCATATAAATAACACTACACATACTATACACACCAAAAAAAAAAGTTATTTCTAGGGGATTCTACTTTTTTTGTGGCAGATTAGGAAAATTAGTCAAAGCCTTGTGATGGGAAAAAGCTGGCCCAGATGGAAAGACTTATGTGGAGGCCTCAAAGACCACCAGGCCCCTGGAGAAGAAATGTGCTGCTTCTGTAGGGCAAGTGCTGGACTCCTGGAAAAGCAGCGGCTGGGTGGGATGACTCAAGTTCATTCCAGAAGGGTAGAAATTGGGATCAGGGTTGGCAAGAAAACTGGGACCTGTCAAGCCAGAGGTTTTCTTAACACAAAAGGTAACTCAGAGGGCTGAGGATATGGCTCAGTTGATAGAGTGCTTGCCTAGCTTATACAAAGTCCTGGGTTCAATTCCCAGCACTGTGTAGGTGGGCAGATGTGGTACACACCCATAATCTCAGCAATCAGGAGGGAGAGGCAGGAAGATTAAGAGTTCAAGGTCATCCTCATCTTCCATAGTTAGTCCAAGGCCAGCATGTGCTACAGGAGACCCTGTTTCCATAAACAAACACCAAACAAAAATTTTAAAGGTGACTCAGAAACAGACAAGCTCTTGCAGAAGTCCAATTCAGACACTTTTGGTCTCAGTGAATTAAGGTGACTAGGTTCACTAGGGTGGTTGGCCCAGATCCTTATAAAATACAAATTGTGGGGTGGAGAGATGGCTCAGCAGTTAAGGTGCTTGCCTTCAAGACCTAATGACCCACATTTTATTCATCAATACCTGCATAAAGCCAGATGCACAAAGTGGTCCATGCATCTGGAGTCTAGAAGCCCTGGCATGCCCATTCTCTCTCTCTCTATGTGTGTGTCTCTCTTTGCTTGCAAATAAATAAAATTTTTTTTAAAATACAAATTGTTTTTAAGGAAGGGCAGTGTCATACTGAAGGAGAAAAGAGAAAGTCAGCTTTTTTCAGGTAGTTACTTAGGGACAGAAGCCCAAAGAGGGAATAAGGAGATGCCATTCTTTCCATCTTGGCAAAACTGAAACTTGTGTTTGATCCTGTCCCTACAAGATGGCTTCCAATGAAGCAAGAACTTCCTGCTTCTTTTTCAGCTTTGCTTCTCCTGGGTCAGCCCCTTGAGTCTGAACCAATCAGGTCTCTGTTTACACACCTGAGTGTGATGACTAGAGAAAAAGAAGGATGTTTAATAGGTGAGACAAATCAAAAGCAGTTAATAACTTGGTAAACTTTCTCCTATATAAACTGATAGTTATGTTAAAGACAAAGATTAAAAACTCCAAACAAGGGCTGGAGAGATGGCTTAGTGGTTAAGCGCTTGCCTGTGAAGCCTAAGGACCCCGGTTTGAGGCTCGGTTCCCCAGGTCCCACGTTAGCCAGATGCACAAGGGGGCGCACGCGTCTGGAGTTCATTTGCAGAGGCTGGAAGCCCTGGCGCACCCATTCTCTTTCTCTCCCTCTATCTGTCTTTCTCTCTGTGTCTGTCACTCTCAAAAAAATAAATAAAAAATAAAAATAAAAACTCCAAACAAAATACGCTGTTCAGAAGAGTTATGTATATGATATAGTTATTTTATAAAGATACTCTGCTCCAAATAACACAACTTCAAGTGTGAAATAAAAAAATTGGATGGTGTTAAAAAATAATAGGAGAGATTCTGCCTCTGTTTCCACATTTTGCAGAACAACTCAATTGAAAAGGCCCAATATGTGGAAAATTGTGTGTTCCTGGATCCTCAGGGCTATGGTTCCCCAAAGGTGTCCAGGCAACCGTGGAGAGCAGGGTCTTGAGTAGCCATGAGCACGAAGGGATGAACACCCAGGAGACAACTTCAGAGAGTAGTTCCGTTTATTCAGTAGGGAAGTGAGTTCATAAGCAGTTGAGAGTGGAAAGAGGGTCCTAAGGGGATTGGTGGGTTCAAAGGTTGCTGGCCGATGCCTGGGACGTTCATTCCAGCACATAGGGAGAGAGTCAGGTGATCCACATACTGGTAGGGAGAGGATTGCAGGGGGATGGGCTGAAGGTTAAGGAATCTCCTAGGCAACTGGCCAAGGTCACAGGGTTATGGGCAAAGCCTAAATCTTACCTGAACGTCCAGGTATCCTGGGCTTGGAAAGGGAGTGGCCCTACCTCCTGCCGATCTCAGAACCAAAGTTTTATTTTATTATTTTATACATTTTTTCATTAATTGTGAACTTTATGGACAAACTGCATATTCATTATATTCCTATCCAGCTATTCTCTTAGGTTCCCTCACCCTCAGCCATTCCTCTGAGGGCCCTTCTTAGTAGGGTTGTCTGTATTTCCTGTGGGGTCAGGAATACACCAGTCTCTAGGGGTGGTGAGGCTTTCTTGGACACCTTTTAAATGAGATACTTTGTTTTTGTTTCTATTATGTTTTTCCTCAGTATATCCATCTATTTTTTGAATTTCATTTTTAAGTCTAAGTTTAACTTTTATATTGACATTTGGAATTCATTCCTACATTTAATCATGTCCTCATTAAGTTTATTTCTCATCCATTTCATTCAGCTGTATGTTGAGTTTTTTATTCTCTTCTATTTCATCCAGCCATCTATTGCATTATTTTGGTTGTTTTTCTTCCATTTTATTCAGCTATCCTTTCAGTTCCTTTTTAAGTTTTTTTGTGTTGACTCTCTTCCATTCAGACATTTTGTCATGGCCTCATTAATTGTGCATACCACCTGCAGGTGGGTCTGGGTTACAGCCTGAGAAGCCTAGTGTACTCAGTGCCCAAGCTGCAGGGTGTGATCACTAGGAAGACCCTCCTCAGATAGAGGCATATAGGACAGGCCAGGGAATGAGGGGTTGTAAGTGCCGGGCAATAAACAGAAGCACTCCATGCCCTGGCTGGGGCTTTGGAGTAAGATCAGCTTTGGGTTCTCTACTGGTGGTTGCACCGGAGGTTGGGCCCTGATTACCCAGTGCTGCTCACTGCCCGCAGAGGGAATGAGGTCAGCTCCAGACTAGTCCTGTGAGGCTGGAAGCCCAGCACCCATGTGGGGTGAGAGAAGAAGCCTGCCTGGACCCTGCTCCTCCACTGCTACTCATGGCCCCAGGCAGGAGTGAGACAAGCTCCAGAATCCCTGCTGATCATAGTGTTAAGGTTAAGGAGGGAGAGATATAAAAATATTTTTTTCTTCTAATGATTCATTCTGAAATCATCTTGGGTGCACTTGTTTGGTTACTGGAATTTACTTAAAAATCATTGGTAGAATGTATACAGATAGACAGTCTCAGTCCCAAGTTGATAGACACTGATACCAGCGATGGGGTATGGATATGTCTCTCCTTTTGTATATTTATTGGAGCATATATAATAACATGTCAAATAAATATACTTTTAAATAAATGAGGTGTCAGAACAAATCAAAAGATGCATTAAAAATATTTAGAATAGAAAAATAAGGAAAATACTATACATAAAGGCTTTCCATGTGCATACCTACCCTACCAAGCTTGAGCTTCGGCAACTGAATCGACTGCCATATTTGTAAGGCTAGATGGAAGTTTGTATTTGAGTTTAAGTAGGTTGCTTTCCTGATGAAACAAAATATCAGTGTCCAGAGGACTTTAAGAACCTGTATCTCAAAACATAAAGGGCCAAATGCAGAGGGCACCTCCAACCTTACACAGTATACTTGGGACAAAGAAAGATAATTGACTCTTGGAGGAATCGATACACAGCAGAGACCAGTCTTGAGTCATCTTAAGTGGATTATAAAAAGCAAGAGAAGGGTGTGAACATTCTCTGTCGGACAAATATACACACCTTTGAACTGATTGAAATCCAGAAATTCTCAGCAGAAACAAGCCACAATAAAGTACCAATCTGATACCTTAGAATTCAACAATGTATCATCCAAAATAATACGATATTAACTACACCCTTGTGAGTAGTGTTTTTCCTGCAGATCTCAGGGCAGAGCTGGTATGCTACAATTTAAATGTGTGCATCATGGAGGGGAAGGAGGCAGGTCTCCTAGGCGGAATCTTAACTGGGTTTACTCTGTCTCCATGTGTCCACAGAGGCCTTGCTGACCCTATATATAGCTCCGAACTGCACTGCTTTCACAGTAGTTCAGACCTTTAACTCCACCTGGGCTGATTAGAGGATGGGACCCTAAGGGCAGCACGTAGGCTCCTAGGGCGGCCGCATGACCTCAGCGCAGTGGCAGCTGTGAACCTATGCCAACAGCATTGCTGTGGCTGCAGGGACACAGAAGGCCATCTAAGAGGGTGTCCACATGCCTTCCCTTCCACACCATTCAAGGAAGCTAGACTCCGAGAGCCATCTGCTACCCCTGGAGCTCAGTGCCAGTCACAGTGCTGGCATTCAGCAGCAGCTCCAGCGGGCACAGAGCAGGAGCTCGGGCTGCGTGACGGCCCTGCAGTTTGGAAAACAGGCATGCGTGCTGATGTCACAGTAGGGTGGCCTCAGGAAGACGTGCATTCATGTTCTGTACAGCTTTCACCTTTGTGCTTTATTTCAGGAAATGTAAGAGCATCTGAAAGAGGGTGAGGTTCTGCTTCTGAACTCTGGACCGCTTATAGATATTAACATGGCTTGGAATTTCCGCTTTATTGGATAAGGAGTATTTTCCCCAGATGCACTCAATCTATTCATTTTCCAGTCATTAAGTTGGACTTCTTTCCTTATTATTTACTTTTTCCCATTGAAATGACCAAATCAGTGCAATGCTATTTTTAGAATAGAAGTATTTGACTAAATGAACCTAAACTATAAAAATATTTTTTCAAGGCCCAGTATAAGTTGCCAGATTTTGTAAAATGGTCACTATTAATTAGGGTGAACAGAAGTACTACTTTTAAGATGCATCAAATAATGTCTAGCTGCCACGATTGTGTGTGTGTGTGCGCGCATTCATATGTGTAGTGTGTATGTGGTTGTGTGTGGCATTTGAATGTGTGTGTGCAGATGCATGCATCCTGTGTGCACACGTGTGGAGGACATCAGGTGTTCCCATATTTCATTCTTCCTGTGTTTTCTCAAAACAGAGTCTCTCACTGAACCCAGAGCTGCCCATTTTGGTGAGACTGGCTGACCCGGTGATTCTCCTGTCTCTGCTCACCACATGGTTGCTCTTCAAACATGCATAGTCCTGCCCAGCTGCTGGGCTGTGCCAGGGATCCAATGAAGTCCATGCTAGCCCTTCATGCTTGAGCAGCAAGTGCTGTCACCAGCTAAGCTGGCATCTAGAGGATTTTATAGCAGGAATTGTGCTGACGTTGGGTAGAAGCACAAGATGACCAGAAATCACTATTTCAACAGCTCTAGGAAAAGGGCCCAGTGAAAAGAAGAGAGCTACACTTCCTCCCTCACATACTGCAGAGATCATAGCATTCTGATCCCAGTAGGAAATACAGGCAAAAATCATCCAGACCATGATGTAGCTAAACATTTCTTTGCGTGTTTGTGTGCACATAGTATGTGGTGTGTGTGTATGTGTGTGTGTGTGTGTGTGCATAGATGTGCATACTCCATGTGCATGTGTGAAGAACCCAGAGGAGGACTTCAAGTATTCTCTATTACTTTTCCACTTCGTTTTTCTGAACCATCTCTCACTGCAACCAGAACTCACTGTGTTTAGGTTATGATGGCTGACCACCTGGCTCCAGCAACCCTCCTGTCTTCATTCCCCCTTGAAACTAGGCTTAGACATGTGTGGCCATGTCAGGCTGTTTTTTTCATACCTTATATATTTCATGAATTAGAAATTCAAAATATCCTGATAAAGTCTTGTACAATAGAAACTGTATTTTAGAATGTCATCTATGTCTGGTTTCCTTGTTAAATGTCCTCTACTACCCTACAGCCCAATTCAAATCCCAATTCCTCTCATGGCCCTGCTTTAGGAACCAGAGAGGCAGATATATAGATGTGAAATGCACCAGCAACCATGGTATCAAGGTCAGTGAGTAATGCTTAAGATGTTATGCAAATTCTGTGGTCATGTATTTTGGCATAAAACACACACATGAAAGAATATAAGGAATATATCCAACTGGTTGTTATCTGTGGCCTGTGTTATGTTAAAGGTAAGAATTTCTTCTTTTTTATTTTCAAAATTTTCTCAAATGATACTTGGGTTTGCTACCCATTTTCTTTCTGAGTCTGGTGGGGAGACCTTTTTTACTTGGGTATGAAGAGTCCAACCTTGTTTTGTTGTTCTGACTGCAGTCTTGGTGGTCAGAAGGACTAGGAAGGGGCCTTTCCAGGTAGGTTCAAGTTTATCTTTTTTCTAGGATTTGATCAGCATGCGATCTTCAAGCTGGTGGAGTGGGCAAGGAATTCAAGGGTTGTGGTCTGGATTAGAAGAGTCTTTTTCCTGAGGGACAGTAAATTAGAAGAAAAACCCAAGTATATAATTCCTGAGAAAATGGTCTTTGGTCTCTGTGGTGGTTTGATTCAGGTGTCCCCCATAAACTTAGGTGTTCTGAATGCTAGGTTCCCAGCTGATGGAGATTTGGGAATTAATGCCTCCTGGAGGGAGTGTATTGTTGGGGGCGGGCTTATGGGCTTTATAGCCAGTTTCCCCATGCCAGTGTTTGGCACACCCTCCTGTTGCTGTGGTCCATCTTATGTTGGCCAGGGGGTGATGTCCACCCTCTGCTCATGCCATCGTTTTCCCCTGCCATTGTGAAGCTTCCCCTCGAGCCTGTAAGCCAAAATAAACCTCTTTTTCCCAGAAGCTACTCTTGGTTGGGTGATTTCTATCAGCAATGCGAACCAGACTGCAACAGTCTCAATGATTGGCATATCAAGAGTGGGACTAAGAAGGGCAGACCATCTAACACTTCATATGTGAAGAGACCAATGTTCCACCAAGAAGTGGTTCTAATCCTTAAAAAACAAACAAACAAACAAACAAACAAACAAACAAAAAAACTAAAGGGAGGCAATTTTGACAGGGCAGCTTAGTTTCTAAAATTCATTTGGTTATATGGGTTTTGAGAGTCTACTTCAACTGTTCAACCTTTCCAGATGAAAGGACATGTAATGAGATGTGATATTCCCATTTGATTCACAGATTTCACATGTTCTTCTTAATAATGCGAGTGGTAAAGTGAATCTATTGTCTGAATCTATAGTCTCAATGATTCCAAACCTAGGTATAATACTCTCTAACAAAACTTTGATAATATTATTTGTTTTTGCCCTGGGAAATAGGAGAGCTTCCACAAAATGGGTCAAATAATCTGGGATGGAGTGATAGCTTAATGGTTAAGGCACTTGCCTGCAAAGCCAAAAGATCTAGGTTTTGTTGCCCAGTATCCATGTAAAGCCAGATGCACAAGGTGGCACATTGTCTGGAGTTCATTTGCAGTGGCTGGAGATCCTGGTGTGCCCATTTTTCCTCTCTCTCTCTCTCTCTCTCTCTCTCTCTCTCTCTCTCTCTCTCTGTGTGTGTGTGTGTGTGTGTGTGTGTCTGCCTCTTTCTCTCTCAAATAAATAAATAAATAAATAAATATTTCCTTTAAATATTTTACTTTATTTATTTATTTATTTGAGAGAGAAAGAGGGAGAGAGAGAGAGAGAATGGGTGCACCAGGGCCTCTGGCCACTGCAAACAAACTCCAGATGCATGTGCCTCCTTGTGCATCTGGCTAACGTGGGTCCTGGGAAATTGAACATGGGTCCTGTGGCTTTGCAGGCAGATGCCTTAACCACTAAGCCATCCCTCTAGCCCTAAAAATATGTCTTTTAAAAGGCTACTATTACTAAAAGATATTTAAGGTGGCCTATTTTTGGCATTTTAAAGTAGTCAAACTGGATATTCTGGAGAATACCAAATTCCTCTTATTCTTATATGCTGGGGTGACCAGGCCACCTCCCAAGTAGATGTCTATCCCTCAATATGACCAGCAAAGAGAGATATCAAAGCCCAGGGAAGTTCCAGTTTTCCTAGCTCTCCTTCCTTCCTGCATTCCCACTTCCTTTCATCATCAAACACTTGAAGTTCTTGGTATTTATTTGCCCAGGGAGTGGCCAGGCTATAAGCCAGAATGAGGTCACTATAGCTCTTGAGAAGCCCAGTCCACTGCCCTCAAACAAGTCTAGAGTGAAGCTTCTTTGCCCTCTTTCAGAATGAAGCCCCTCCACCCAATAGCAACAGCTCTTTTGTCCCTAGCTATTGCTCATTTGGACTCCAGTTCTTGACATCGACAAAGATGGCAGAAATAGTAGAGAATTGGGTCTCAGGCAGGCAGACTCCCTTTCCATACTTTCCTTCGGGCATTCAAACTACTCAGCTGAGAGCTTTCTGAAAGTATTCAGGGGCTGCCATGAGGAGGGGAGGGAGACTGGGGCTCTCAGCTACTCTGTGATAGAGAAACAAGAGGCCTTTGGTCTGCCACACTTGAAAAACACATATGCATATAAAAAATAAATGTGTAGAAAGAGGCCTTTGCAGGAACCATTGCACTGGAACACAGTGCAGAGGCAACACCAGACTGATGTGTCCCTCCTCAGCTTCATATTCCTGAACACTCACACCCTTGCACACTCACACACGTTCACACTCTCATGCCTGAATATACACATATTCCTGTATGCAGGCACACACTCACATTACAGCACATGCATCAACACACACTCTCACATGCATGTATATTGACGCACACCTATACAAACACTCAACACTCCCTTAGGGACACTGAGTTGTGATGTCCACAGCATGCTTTTAGAGCATGCTTGTGGGTGGGCCCTATTGCATTCAAAGTTCTCCATTCAGTTAAGACTGCAAAATAGCAAAAATGCTACTTTTTAATCAAGTATTTGTGCATTTCTAATAGTTTTTCTATGCTATGCTTATTTTGATTATATTCTGTAAAGCATGATTTTATGCCTTTTAAATCTAATTTTAAAAAACTCTGGGTTTGTTTTTGTATACTTCTTAATTTTTTTTAGTAATTCATTTTTATTATATTTTGTGGGAGTATTGGTCTCCATTGACTTGGAAATGAAATATATAAAAGGTCTTCTTTCCTGTGGCTTGGCAGGCTACCAGGATATGGATATCCAGCATTCTGAGTGCCCATGGCCTGGTGGCCACATGGACTGTTTTGATTCAAGACTTAGGAAGTCGGAAATATTCTTGTGGCTACAAAAGTCCAGGCCTCATTTTAGTAAATTTAGTTATAAAATATGGCAGGGATCTTTGATCAGCATCCAAACACCCAGAACTTTTGTGCAATGAACTATGGCTTTACTAGACTTTGGGAGGAGCAGAGGACACAGGAACAAACTGCTTCCAAGGAATGATCAAATACATGGAGAACAAGTCTCCTGCTTAGGACGCTAGAGCTCAGTGTAAACTCATCCTTCCTATGACTGGATATGTAGCTAATGCCACAGGCTTTGTTTCCATAAGGAGGGTGTGAGTGTCTTCTGAATCACACGAGGGAAATAAATCCCCTGGCCACTCACCTTTTGTAGTCCAAAGTATTACGTCCCTTTCACAAGCCTGGAACAACTTGGTTCATAAAGTTGACTACCGAGAGATTGGAAGATCATTCAGCCTCAAAGTAGCACGTCAGAATACCAGGTCTCTAGCCTCAGTTTATTACCAATTGATGAGAATAGTCAAGAGGTAGAGAAATGCCTAAAGATGGGATCCCTCCTATCATCTCAAGATTCTTCCTTCCAGCATACCCCAGAGCACAGCTCTTGGTGTTGGGGGGTACTGTGGCTGGCTATTTGAGGACTTACTCTACCCTCCTTCAGTGCTTGTTTGCAGGGAATTATGAAACTGGAAACAGAATTTGTAACCAGAACTTCAGAGAGGTCCGTTTAGACCCAGATTTAGGTATGTTCAGAGTAAGCCCTGTAGGTGCAGGGGTTTAGGAATGATCAGTGAACCCCAGTAAACGCTCATCTTCTAGATGAAGAACCAAGGCTGAGGTTGGAGGTGGAGCCTTTTCTCAAGCCACTCAGATGCACTTGGGCCCATCCAGACCACCAGGCAATTCAGCCAGACAGTACTCAGTCTGCTTTAAAAGCAGGGTCTGAAAGCATTTCCCATATCCATTTCAATGATGATTGATGGTTTTTCTCTGGGAAGCTGACCAGAGAGCAACAGATTTCTCTTGGACATGTGATACAGATTAAGAGCAAGGTAGCATTATTTTTTTCTGGTAGAAAGTTAGTTAGGGACTGGCCCACAGAAACATGGATTGCCACCTTGCCTGCTCTGGCAAAACCAGAACCTGCATCTGATCCAATCTCATCCAAGATGGCTACACGCTGCAGCTCTGGTATCAGCTTCCTATTTATTCCTCAACTTTTCCAGGGTTTAATTCCTAACTCTCCCTAAATCAAATCTCATAATTCATAATTTAACCTTCTCCGAGTTCACATTTTCAATTCTTTGATAACTTAAACAAGGACCTAAAGTTGGAGTACATGGGTCTAGGGGTGTCCTGCATCTTTACAAATATTTAATCACTCCCAGGAGCAAAGCTTCAATATCACATGGAAGCCTAGGCAACATGCCTGCGGCACCTTCCGTCCTCCGTGTGAGTGTGCAGCAGCCGGGGCTCTTGGCTTCTAGAACAGGAAGCTCTGGAGACCACTCCTGCAGTCTGGCCTGCCTGGCAGCTCCCACGCAGGGCTCCGCATAAGTGTTCTGTAAGGCAGGTGCACAGGTTGGGCGCTGGCTGTCCTTCCGATGGGAACATGAAGGTTCCCAGCCAAGAAAATGTCATACGACTCCAGGTATCTGTGCGTCAGATTTACTTCCAAGGCCTTTCCAATTGTTAATGACCCTTTTTGAGGTTCAAAGGGATCCTGATAGGGATAAAGTGACAGAGAAACCTAGAATGATGGATGGAGGAATAAAAGTTATACCTAACAAGGTCTTTCAATGCTTTCTTTTGAATCCTGGAGCCGAAGCTTAACTATTTAGATGTGATTTTTAGTTACCTGTTTCTCTAGAGACCGTTAGTAGGAGCAATTCAAACAGTTGCAACTCAGGGCTTTAGGAACCCTGGGAGGGCTGTGCACATCCAGGGTTTCTGGGGATACAAGACAGAAATGAATTTGCCACAGCCAGATCAGTCAATGACATAAATGTGATTGTTTCTCTGTTCTACCCTTGAAAAGTCTCTGAAACTTGATCTAGGCTGAGATTCTATGGGTAATGCTAGCGCCACTGCGCCCTCTGCTGGTCACTATCTGCTTCTCTCCCATGAGGACCCTTTAACCATGCTCAGTCCTGCCCTGTGTCCTACAAACTGGCCTGGCAGAGAGAATCTAGAAGACAGAGGAAGGTGGGAGAGAAAGAAACAGCATATCTATCGGAGATCTGGAGATGTCAGGAAACAGCGAGGTTTATAGCTCAGGAGTCCTGGAGTGTCCTTGCCTTCTTTGGGAACTGAAACCAGAAGGAAGGTTGGAGGGAGGAGTGAGCCAGCAAGGAAGCCGAGGAGATGGCCAAGTGTGGAGCATTCTCTAGGTCCACTCATGAACCTCTGATATCAAGACCTGAGGAGTTCTTGTTAAAATTCAGATCTGGGGCTGGAGAGACGGCTCAGTGATTCAGGGGCTTGCCTGCAAAGTCTAAAGAGGCGGGTTCAGTTCCCCAGTACCCATGTAAAGCCACATGCACAAAGTGCTACATACATCTGGAGTTTGTTTGCAATGGCTAGAGGTCCTGGCATGCCCATTCACTCTCTCCCTCTCTCTGCTTGCAAATAAATTTTAAAAAGTTTAAAAATTCACATTCGCCGGGTGTGGTGTCACATGCCTTTAACCCCAAAACTCGGGAGGCAGAGGTAGGAGGATTGCTGTGAGTTCAAGGTCACCCTGAGACTACATAGTTAACTCCAGGTCAGCCTGGTCCAAAATGAGACCCTACCTCAAAAAACAACAACAACAAAAATTTCAGATTCATTTTAACACTGCTGCTGCAAGCGTTAGAAGAGGAAGAGGTGACCAATTATTCTGAGAGGGGATAGCCAGGGGATGGTAAAAATGCCAGGGTCACAGTCACAGAAGTTATGACATCATGAATGATTCCAGTCACTAAATGGAAGAAGGTCATCCGACTTGAGGACTGTCTTATATCTCATGGATTTTCTGAAATGAATGTCATGGATGACCTTGGCAAGGTCAAAATAAGAGGAATCATATGAACACAGACTAGGTAGAAAACATTCAAGGTGATGTAATAGAAGCTATTTCTAGATGGCTCATTAAATAATGTGGTTGAGGGCTGGAGAGATGGCTTAGCGGTTAAGAGCTTGCCCGTGAAGGCTGACGACCCCGGTTTGAGGTTCCATTCCCCAGGACCCACGTTAGCCTGATACACAAGGGGGCTCACTCTTCTGTAGTTCATTTGCAGTGGCTGGAAGCCCTGGCATGCCCATTCTCTCTCTGACTCTCTATCTGCCTCTCTCTCTGTGTCTGTGTGTGCGCGTGTGTGTGTCACTCTCAAATAAATAAATAAATAAATAAATGAACAAAAAATATTTTAAAAAGTGTGGTTGAAAGTATAAGGGACTGGGCAGATAAGTGAAGAAGATGTGAAGATCAGGAGGGGTTTTGTCTAGTCATGTTTTTAAAGAGGGGGAAAAAGTAAATCATGATGGGGAGCTGGCAGAGAAGCAGCTGCTGAAGTTGATTGGCTGGTCAACTTTCTTTAGCAGGATGGAGTCCCACACACAGATGAAGGCTTAGCTTTGCACAGTAGGTGCATGCTAGTAACAGGACCGTTTCAGGGTCACTGACCCCAGATTCCTCTTGAACATAGCCATGGCCGAGGAATCCCTAATACCTTCTAACATCTTCAACTAAGGCCATCCAGCTTCCTTCTGGACAATCTAGTGAGCCGAAACATCTTCTAGCATCTTCTTTCCCTTAGCCTAGGTTTTCTGAGGAGGTCTAGAACAGATATGGCCCCTCTTTTACGTCATGGAACTTCAAATCCTGAATTTCCCTTGTTGCTTCTCCTTTAGCTTCTTCTGAGTGCAATCCCTCACTACTTGCCCTTCTGTCCTCTCTCTGGGCCTCTGAGTTCATGTTGCCCAGGGCCTCAAGCCATAGTTTCCACAAACCAGAGGAAGACCACATGTTCTGGACTCAGTATTACAAGTCAACTAATTCAAGAAACATGTTGTTTTTGCTACTACACCATGAAATAAAGGGAGGAAAATCACTTTTGCTGCCAGAAAGGAGCTGTACCATGGGAACTCAGTGGCTCTAGATTTATTAAGAGAAAATCTTTCCAGCTGTTTTACTTAGCTTTTATGATTTATAAAAGTGTATTGTTACACAAACAAAAGTTAAGACAACATTTTCCTGTGTAAACCAGTGTGAAAGCTCACTAGAAGCCCATTAAATAACAGGTTGTGCATGATTCCTAATGTGAATAAGTATCAGCACACTCTTTCCAATGCACTGGAATATATAATGCAAACCACAATTGATGGCAAAGCATGGTGGCAAAAAAAAAGCTGAATCCCAGGAATATGTTGGAAAGATACTACAGAGGAGAAGATACAAAGGACCCACAGACTTTAATAGTCCATTTTGTGAGTGTATGGATCATTTCTACTTGTGAATTCCAGATGAAGTGATGTCCATTTGGCTGAGAGTAAGTATACCCAGCTTGACTTAAATCTGACTCTGTAACAGATGACCAGTGGTGGGAAAGCAGAGGCTGGAGTGAACACATGTTGCAGAGGGTGATTGTTTAGCTTATTCCTTTGCTTCCAAGTCTGGAAAACATAGAAAAGTGATTTCTTTTTTTTCTTTAAAATTCTCAATGCCCCTTCTAAACTTTGACCTAGGGACCCTGTTTTGGATCATGTTCCAGCATCCAATGGACCTGCCCACTGTTCCCATGGCAGGCATCTCTTACTTTTCCTGAACCAGCATATAGCAATTCTCATTTTTACAGCATTCTGGTCCTTGCACCATGTTTTTAGAAATCTTGGTGGCCTCATTCTGGCCATATGTGGTGGTTTGAATGTAAAATGTCCTCTATAGACTGTGTTTGAACACTTGGTCCCCAGCTGTTTGGGGTGATTATAGATCCTGTAGGAGGTGGAACCTTGTTGGAGGAAGTGCGTCACTGGGGGTGGGCCTTGAGGTGTTGGCTCTACTTGTTCTCTCTTTACTTCCTCCCTGCTGATATGACAGTGGACTCCTGCTCCTGCCAGGCTTTCCCTGACGTAATGGAAGTCTGCCCTCTAGAAGTGTATGAACTAAGCTCTTTCCTTCCCTAATTTGTGACTGGTTGGGTATTTTGTCCCAGCAATGAGAAAAGCAATTGATACACCTTCTGAGCATCACAATCCCTTGACTGGTGTGAGTAGTTCAGGAATGGATGTGTAGTTTTTGTAGAGGCAGTAGAATGCAGTTGCTAAGTTGGATACGTCCTGTGCAGGGATCTGCAGTCCCCACTTCCTACCAACTACTGAAAGAACAGTGCATGGGGCTTGCATTTAGGGCAGTGTGCAAAGCTGAGCTGAGCGGGGGCCCGAGACCATCTGCAAGTATTAAGCCCTGCTTTTCAGTTACCAGTCACCACTTGCCTTCTTTTAAATTCACAGCTTCCCACTGTACCTGCTGCTGTGGCCACAGCAAACCTTCTGCTGTTAACCTTGGCCTCATTCCAAGGCTTCGCTTATACTCACACATCAGACTACATCTAATTCTGGTTACTCTAAGTAACAACCAACACAATCCAAATTTGGCTTGGTGTTACCACTGTGTTGCCAGGGAACCCTAAGAGACAGATTCACAGCTTGGCTGAGTGAAAAACACGTTCATTTCTGAAAGCCAAAAGAAAGAGCAGTCAGTAATGAAGAGATAAACTTAAACGTCAGAAAAAGGCAACTCTATTGGTCTTTTCTACACTGTAGGCTGATCTCATGGTGTCCATACTGGTCTCAGCTCTTACACCTCAGGCCATCTTCTGCTCACTGAAGCCCAGGACGAGGGGTGCTGCACAGCAGCAGGCTGAAAACTCAGGACTCTTCCCACTTGCACCCGGTGTTCCTGCATCAGGTCAAGGGAGCTCTTCTGCTGGTCCTCAAGCCCCTTTGCAGTCTGGCCCTCCTCACTACCTCTTTCCACTTACCCACCCCTTACTTCCCCTTTCGCTAGTGTCCCAGGCTTGGAATGGCTGTTATAGGTTCTAATCAGTGCACTGTAGCCTCACTCCTCAATACCCACCCACTTAAGATCCCATCTTCTCTGTGAAGCCATTGCTTTCTAGTCAACTTGAGTGATTATGTATTGATAATCTATTTTTTGTTTTGTGTATGTTGTGGGTTGGGCCCAAAAAGATGGATGACCCAGCAATTAAAAGTTTTTAGTGAAATGGGGGCTGGAGAGATGGCTTAGCCATTAAGCGCTTGCCTGTGAAGCCTAAGGACCCCGGTTCGAGGCTTGGTTCCCCAGGTCCCACGTTAGCCAGATGCACAAGGGGGCGCAAGCATCTGGAGTTCGTTTGCAGAGGCTGGAAGCCCTGGTGCGCCCATTCTCTCTCTCTCCCTCTATCTGTCTCTCTCTCTGTGTCTGTCGCTCTCAAATAAGTAAATAAATAATTTAAAAAAGTTTTTGGTGAAATGGGAGTGATGTTCGATAATAGGTATTTGCAAAATTTGCTTAGAGATAGGTGAGGTGGTATATCATGTGACTGGAGCCAGCACTTGCTATAGTGGAGATTGGGGGCCCCCGCACTTTCAACATGGGGAGTTTTAATCAGTGAATGAATAAGAATCTCATGGCTTTGGGCAAAGCTTGCTATGGGGCCACTCTAGCTTGCCAAGGGCTCTGTAATGCCTTTATGGCACTGTATGAACGTATGGCTTGCTGACAAATCTTCACTCACTCTGTGGTGAATTCTTGTAGGAAAAGACTTGCTGTGCCCCTCTGATCCCTAGCATAGCTGTGATTACTTTCGAATAACTTTTGGGCAACCTGCTCAGGACCCCTCCCAGCTTGCCTTACTTTCACTTTCACTTTCTTTATTCTTTACTTTCTAATAAACCTTGTTTAATCTTTAAAAAAAGCTTTTAAAGTAAGTACTTATTCGTTGATTTTCCTTTTTAAAAATATTTTATTTTTATTTATTTGAGAGAGACAGAGTCAGATAGAGGGAGAGAAAAGGAAAGAGAGTGAGAGAGAATGGGTGCACCTGGGCATCCAGACACTGCAAATGAATCCAGACACATGTGCCTTCTTATGCATCTGGCTTATGTGAGTTCTGGGGAATCAAATTTAGGTCCTTTGGCTTTGCATGCAAATGCCTTAACCACTAATCCATCTCTCCAGCCCCTGATTTTCCTTCTTTTTTTAAAAAAAAATTTTTGTTCATTATTCATTTGAGAGTGACAGACACAGAGAGAAAGGCAGATATGCAGAGAGAGAGAGAGAATGGGCATGCCAGGGCCTCCAGCCACTGCAAACGAACTATAGAAGCATGCGTCCCCTTGTGCATCCGGCTAACGTGGGTCCTGGGGAATCAAGCCTTGAACTGGGGTCCTTAGGCTTCATAGGCAAGTGCTTACCCACTAAGCTATCTTTCCAGCCCTTATTTTTCTTCTTTATTTGCTGTTTAAATAAGCTTGGGATAAAGGTCAAGTTTTTGGTGGATTTATGAAAATTTTATGTCTAGGAAAGTGAGGAAGGGTAATAGTTAAAAAAATACCAGCATTAGAGACTAACAAGTGAAGCCCTGGGGAGACATCTCAGTGGGTGTAGTGCTAGCTGTGCGTGTGTGAACATTTAAGTTAGGGTGCCCAGTGCCCCTGAAAAATGCTAGATATCCTGGAGCATGCTTGTAATCCCAGCACCAGGGAGACAGAGCCATAGTCCCTAGGGCTCACTGGCTAGATCGTCTGAATTGGTGAGATCTAGATTTAGCAAAAGACCTGTCTCAAAGAATAAATGTGGAAAGCGACTGCAGAAGACACCTGACTTCCTCCTCTGGCCTCCACATTCGTATAGACAAGTACGTGATTACCTATACGCATGCGTACAACCACACATACGTACACACGTGTACACACCACACACAAAGAGGTTTTATGTTGTGTACACTGTCCTGTGCTGCTCTGGGGAGTAAATATCGTGTTCCACACTGCTGACCTTCACCCTATCATAACCCTTGGAAACTGGGAACTGAATGGCTGGCCTTTCCTTACAATTAAGCTGGGACTTAAATAAGCCCTACAGAAAGAACCCTGCAAGTATAGTGTAGGGCGAGACCTCCTTCACCTTGATAACTAGGGAAAAGTGCCACCGGAGAGATAGTGACTCAAAAGTGGGGATGACTTGCTCTGCATGCTGGCGAGGTCTATACTGGATGACTTGTTGCTGTAGATAGTCTTAGAACCTTCTGGGAGCCAGTGTGGTTGACTAGCCACATGGCTATAGGCATTGTAGTGCTAAACCAAAGTACAAGTTGGGCCTGAGCTTGTGGAGTGAAGATTATGCATTGTCCCAACTTGGAATTCCTGACAGTTGATGTGGTCAACGTCTCGATGAGACTCCCTTGCAGATGCACACACCTTGAGCTCAGATCTGTGGAAGGTTCAGCCACAGGCAATCAAATTGCCTATCCTAAAACACCTGTCTTGTGCTGGAGAGATTGCTTAGTGGTTAAGGCGCTTGCCTGTGAAGCTTAAGGACCCATGTTTGAATATCCGGATCCCCTGTAAGTCAGATGCACAAGGTGATGCAAGCACACAAGGTCACACATGTGCACAAGATTGCACACGTGTCTAGAGTTTGATTTCAGTGGCTGGAGGCCCTGGTGTGCCAATTCTCTCTTTCTCTTACTTTCTCTCTCATAAAAATATAATAAATAAATAAATTAATTAATTAATAAAATAACACACCTATTTTCAATGGCCAACAGAAGATGCCTCATGTGAATGTGGCAGGGTTCTTGCTCTCCAGTGTCCACTGCTTAGAACCCATCTGTGATGGACACTCTTTTGGGTAGCTGGATCACCATGTAAAATAAAGCCTTTGTCTATGATTCCAATTGAGGGAGTCCTCTCAAGGGTTTTTCCTGTGAAATCTCAAATTCTGCTACAAAATAATCTTGGCAACTAGATACATTTTGTGTTTGGCCATTTCAAAACTTCTCTTTCTCTCCTTGTCCCTCACCCAAGAAGACTAGCAGTCAAACATCAAAGCAAGGATGGGAGTTGGTCCCAATACATGAATGTCACAGCAGCTGGCCTGGGTAGGCACACTCATACCCTGGAGCAGAAATGACTGTAATGGAAAGTTTCCTTCTGCTTCTCAGCCCCTTTGTCCACATTTCATATTTCAGAACATTATGGTTTTTTTTTACACTTTACTCTGATATTTCAGTGTAAAAGAACTTCAGAGGGATTTTCAATATATTCCTAAATGAAAGGTAAAGGGAACCTCCATTAAGTCAAGACGACTACAAAGACATCTATGATTGATTAGTGCTGAGGTCATTTTATATTTATATTTAATATAATATAAATACAAATATAAAATAAAGTATAACATAATTATATCTTATATTAATTATATTATATTATAATATAGTAATAGGTAAACTCCAGCACAGCAGGTGGGAAACAGCAACAAAAGAATGAGCTGAACATTGGCAAGGAGGAACTAGTTATAACACTACAAAGCATGCCCCCGGTGACATGCCTCCTCCAGCAAGGCTCTACCTCCCAAGTTGCTGTCAGCTGGGGACCAAGCATTCAAAACACACGAGTTATTAGGGGCATGTGATCCAAACCACTACAACTACTAAACCACCAATCCTGTCATTAAACTGAGAGCTCACAAACATCAGGCTACTGCTTACCCATACCTAGATGAAAATACTAACATACTAAAAATTCAGAAATCATTTACAGATAATCATAAGAAAAATCTTAAAGTCAATGAAGAGGGTGGAAGGATCCTGGGTAGAATGAACTTACATTTTGGAGGGGCTGAAATATCATTTGAATAAGGAAGTAGCCGTTCTGAGCTTACTTTAGAATACTCACTTCTATACACCCAAAAAGCCAAGTGCTGCATATTCTTTCTCATATGTGGATGCTAGTTACAAAGTTTGGACTTGTATGTGAGTTGGAATAAAACTCGGTAGCAGAGGCCAGTAAGCTAGAAAGGGGCTATGAAGGAGAGAAGGGAGGGGAAGACTTAAAGGAAGGATATTGCATATATGTAAGTAGAAGAACAGGTTACTGGGGGTGGAAAAGCCTAAGTGAGGTCAGGGGAAGATATTGAGTAAAGCAAAGGTGGGGGAGAGTTAATCAAAATCTAAGAGGTATGAATAAGTCATATGAAAATAAGTCATATGGCACATCCAGAAGCCATACTGTGTTATTAGAAAAATTTCAGTGTCAGGGATGGGATACATACCAGTGAGTTGTTGGCCAGGAGGTTCCTGATGTCCCAAAACATTATAGGCCATTGCTGAAGCTTTTGATTTCCCACCAGGAATAGATGCTAAAGACTCCACATGCTTGGGTTGCAAGGTCACTGAGAGGTCTTGCTGAGGCTTAGCTGAAAACCTCCTCTGTGTAGACCAGCTGACAGGAAGCTGGAAAAAGCTATATTGCATGCAACTCCATGGGAGAGAGAGAAGTCATCAGTGGACATAAATAACAGTGGACAATGCAAGCCTTAAGTTTGGCCAGACAGGCTAAACAATGGCATGTCCATTATGGGGGAAAACAACTCCATAATTGCACTGGAGACCTACTCCATTGGAGGGAATACATGCCTGATAATGAAAACCTTTGGAGGGTGAAGTTATGAGCCCTAGAGTTATAACTCCTGCTGGTGTCGGGCTAAATGCATATATTATGTTCACCAAATTGCCTGGTAAGCACGTCTCTTATGTTCACACCTCCATATTAATGCTACTCTCTCACTTTTGGCTAGAGTAGCTTCTCTTTTCAGATAGTAGTGACCTCTGGGATGACTCAAGAGGCACCATAGTGCTCATAAGAAGTGACAGAGGAGTGCACAGCACTGAAACATCTCTATCACCCTTTCCAAGGCTCAGGGTTCATGTGGAAGAGGTGATGGAAGGAATATAAGGGCCAAAGGAAGGGTAGGGATCCTTCCAATATACTCTTCCAAACACAAAATGTCCTGGATATCCATGCCCTTGCAGTGCCTGGCACTTTCTAGACAAGACCCTCATTATAGGAGGAAAAAATGATGTTATAAAAATAAAAGAGAGGCCAGGTGTGGTGGCATACACCTTTAATCCCAGCACTTGGGAGGCAGAGGTAAGAGGATAGCCATGAGTTTGAGGCCACCCTGAGAATACATAGTAAATTCCAGATCAGCCTGGGCTAGAGTGGAAACACTATCTCAAAAAATCAAAACAAAACCCAACCAAAAAGTAAAAATAAACAGGAGACTGATTGAGTGGGGAGGGGATATGATGGGAGTGGAGTTGCAAAAAGTAAAGTGGGGGGATTGCAATGGTTTATTGTATATCATTATGGAAGTTGTAAAAAATAAATAAATAAAATCAATATCCAGCAGGCAAACATCAAATATCTACAGTCCAAGTCCAACATCCATAACCAGTGACAAAAGTCTCTGGATTCCAGTTCTGCCCCTGAGGCTGGGCTGACTGAGCAGCTCTCCACAGAGCCATCCCACAGTCTTGGTACATCCAAAACATCTGATGGCTGGGGATGGGAGCGCGCAGGAGGCCTGGAGTTCTACTGGAGCTGCTCAGCTGTGTCCCTTTCAGCAGCTCCTTAGCTGATCTCGGCCGTCTCCCCTCAGGCTTGGTGATGTTGGAAAATCCCCTTGTTCGGTCTTTGTTCCTGCAGCCAGGGGCCACATAGGCTACAAGCACCTCTGCAGGATTCGGGGTGGTTTCCCCCTTTCTGGTAGATTTTGGTCTTTCCTGCTTCTCCACTGTGGCCAATAAAAACCTATACACCTTTACTCTTTGGAAGAAGAATGTGTATTTTGCTGTGGTTTTGCTTAAATTCCTCGCTAGGCTGGTTTGGTGTGACTCATATGCAGCCATCTTGTCTGGAAGCTTCCCCCAAACACTCTTGGCTCACTCTTGATGGTGGTACTCTGCTTCACAATTGCAGCTTCTTTAGCATAAAACCAGTCTCTGCTCCTCTGCTCTAGCAACCTTAAACTTGCTCGAATTTTTCCTGTGAAATGCTGTACATATTTCAAATATTTCCATTCTGTACCTTCTGCCAAGCACACTAGCTCATTGCCTTTAAATTCAACCTTGATTGGGCATGGGCAAAAAAATGCAGCCAGCGTTTTTTTTTTTAATATATTTTTTTAATTATTTAATTAATTAATTTGAGAGCGACAGACACAGAGAGAAAGGCAGGTAGAGGGAGAGAGAGAGAGAATGGGCGCGCCAGGGCTTCCAGCCTCTGCAAACGAACTCCAGACGCGTGCGCCCCCTTGTGCATCTGGCTAACGTGGGACCTCGGGAACCGAGCCTCGACCCGGGGTCCTTAGGCTTCACAGGCAAGTGCTTAACCGCTAAGCCATCTCTCCAGCCCTGTTTTTTTTTTTTTTTTTTTTTTTTTTGCCAGTAGCCCCATTCCAACAAAGTTCTCTTTTTCCCTTTAAAAGTTAATAAGTGGGGCTGGGGCTGGGGCTGGAGAGATGACTTAGCTGTTGGGGCACTTGCATGCGAAGCCTAATGATCCGTGTTTAATTCCCCAGTACCCATGTAAAGTCAGACACACAAGGTGGCACATGAATCTGGAGTATGCAGCTCTTGAAGGCCCTGGTGTTCCCATTCTCTCTCTCTCTCTGCTAGTAGATGAATAAAAATATGTTTAAAATTTTAACAAGCCAAGTTTTCATAATCCATAATTCTTTCTGCATTTAGCATTTTCAAACTCCTACCAGAATAGTCCATGAAGCTCTGCTTACAGTACTTCAAGAATTCTCTAGTTCAAAGCACTAAGTCCTTCCACATTCCTCCTGCACACTTTGTATATCTTTAGATTGGAATTTTAAATTCACCACACCTTTAGGGTAGGACCCTAAGATATACCTAGTGACCCCTCCTTCAGCCAGGTGGCTGCAGATCTAAATTACAAACTATAATAGAACATAGAATATATTGGTGCCATCTATTCAAACTACCACATACCCATTCAGTCATTTGTCCTGGCTGGCCAAATGAGGCTTGCAAGATCCCCTGTTTTCACCACTGATGACTTCTCTCTCCTACAGGGCTGCATGCAGTATAGCTTCTTCCAGCTTTCCGTCAGCTGGTCTATAGGGAGGAGGTTTTTAGCTCAGTCCCAGTTTGATTTCTTGGTAACCTTGCAGCCTAGGCATGTGGAGTCTTCAGCAATAGGATCTTACCATCTATTCCTAGTTGGAAACCAAGAGCCTTGACAATAGCCTGTAATGTTGGGGGCATCAGGGACCTCCCTGGCTAAGAACTCACTGGAAGGCATCCCATCACTGGCACTGAAACTTTTGTAGTAACAGTCTATGGCTTCTGGGTGTGCCATTATCCAAAAACCTAGGTTATTATATGGCTTATTCACAACATCCTGAATTTTGATTAACACTCTCCTACCTTTCTTTTACTCAATCTCTTCCCCTGACCTCTAGTTTTGTATATAGAAATGCTAATTTTGATTGGGTATGGTGGTGCATGCCTTTAATCCCAGCACTTGGGAAGCAGAGGTAGGAAGATCATTATGAATTCGATGCCAGTTTGGGACTACATAGTAAGTTTCACGTCAGCCTGGGCTACAGTGAAACCCTATCTTGAAAAAAAAAAAAATCATTATTTTGGATCAAAAAAGGTTCCCTATCGAGGGAACAATAAAGTTATTCTTTTGTTGTAGTTCATCCTTTTTCAAATAATAGCAAGTTTAATGTCCACAGCTATCAACCATGAAGCCATAGGACACCGTGTAGGGTAGCAAATTAACTTGACAAGGCGGTGCCAAGACCACTCAATATTCATCAAACGGCCCTGAGAAAATTGGATGTCCACATGCAAAAAAGAAAGAAAGAAATTTTTTCCCTATTATACTATATAAAAAACTAACTCAAAATGGATGAAAGTCCTAAGCACAATACAAAATCTCTAAATGTTTCAGAATAAACATAGGAGTGAGAGGGAATTAGTCCAGCAGCTTTGTTTTTAGGTAGCCAGATAAGAGAGGGCCCAAAGTGGGAACCAAGAGAGATGTGGCATCACCCGTTTCAGTGGAATAGGAGTTCAGCGTCTGATCCAGTGTCATCCAATCAGCTCTTTCTTGCCCACTACACAGGTGTGCTGACCTCTTCCTGAGCCAGCCCCCAGAGTCCGGACTAGTCAGCTCTCTCTCCAACTCACGGGAGCCTGAGGGTAAAGCCTGTCACAATAGTTATAGATAGAGACTTGTGGGGGCAGGCAGCTTCCTCTACTTCCTCTTCTTGGCTGCTCATCTCTGTACAGCTAAACCTGGGGGATCCCGGTACCAGCAGGACCATGCCATTCCCACCCTTGCAACGTGGATGCCAGGGTGGGGAGATTCTTTTCTCTCAAATACTTTTTAAGCTCTGGCCTTTAAAGAAAGTGCCCTGAAGAAACCCTTCCATAGCCCCTCCACGCCCATGCTCAGCCTCCTGCATGGGCTCTCAGGCCATTTGGGTATATCCAGCTTCTTCCCTCGATTTACGGACTTCCCTGAATTCCCCTCAATAAATGTTATAGTTTAAAATCTGCCCTTCTTAGTGTATTTCAATACTTTGCTAAAATCAGGTTAAAAACACAGAGTTTGGAGTTCAAGGACTTTCCCTGGACCCCCAAAACCCTGTTAACAGGAGGAAGCTTCATGACATTGAATTGAACAATGATTTTGTGGATACAATTTTAAAAGTATAGGCAACAATGAAATAAACAAATGAGAGAAACAAAAATAAATAAGCTTTAACATAATTTAAATCTCTCTATACATCAAAGGATACTATCCACAGAGTAAAAGGGCAACTCACAGAATGGAAGATGCTTGTAATTCATATATATCTAGAGATTCATATCCAGAATATACAAGTAACTCTTACAAGCCAATGAACACAATCAAAACAAGCAACCTAATTAAAAAACGGGCAGGCTTGAAAAAATATTGAATGAAGCAGGTATAAAAAGATGTTTAGCATCACTTTTCATTAGGAAAATTGCAAATCAAAATCAGAAGGAGGGCTGGAGAGATGGCTTAGTGGTTAAGCGCTTGCCTGTGAAGCCTAAGGACCCCGGTTTGAGGCTCGGTTCCCCAGGTCCCACGTTAGCCAGATGCACAAGGGGGCGCACGCGTCTGGAGTTCGTTTGCAGAGGCTGGAAGCCCTGGCGCGCCCATTCTCTCTCTCTCCCTCTATCTGTCTTTCTCTCTGTGTCTGTCGCTCTCAAATAAATAAATAAATAAAAATTTTAAAAAAAATCAGAAGGAGACACAACCTCACATATATTTGGATGGTTATTGTTAACAAAACAGAGATTACAGTGTTGGCCATGGTATGGAGAAATTCAAACACGTTTGCATTGCTTGTGTGGGATAGCGTAGCTACTGTGTAAATGGCATAAAGAGTAGCTAAAGAAAGAACGGGAACAGGGTTCCACTCGAGAATGAAAGCTCAGCTGCCATGGAGTTCAGCATGACAGCAGTACTCGAAAACGCTGAAAACAATGTATAAGAGAAGAAACTGTCCTTACATTCTAGATCTACCACGTAGGTGCTTTCTCTAATTCTAGTCCTATTACCCGTCTTTTACTCTAAACTCAGTGTAACCATGAGCATAACACTTTTTACTACTTATTTTTCATCTGAGTATTTTCTCTCTGCTATTCTTTCTTAAGTCACCACCATTTGCCCTTTAAATCCTTCCTCACTGTTTTTGTCATGACTGTCATAGCACTGGCTTGCTAGCTATCATCCTTGCTTTCTTTCTTAACACTGGCCACTTGGTAACACATTGATCACATTAGCTGCTGACACTCCGCCTATCCTGAGAAGCAAATTCATAGATGCCCAGAGCTGTGGAACCTTCCTTTCTCGTCTTCCTATGAGATGTTTTGAGAAATTGTCATATAAAACTGTGTGGACCTAACAGCAGTTAGGGTTGCTTCTCCATAGTAGGGATTGAAGCAGTTTAAAGTGACTGGGCAAGCAGGAAATGTCCTTGAGCCTGCTCTTGCAGATTCCACTTTGCTAAAAGTTTCAGAAGGATCTGGCTTCTCCTTATCTCTTGCTTAAAGGGTTACCCTAGATATGTTTTTCTGTAAATAACCTGAATCTCTCCCTAGGAAGAAGCTCCCCTTTTCTAGAATTATGATTCCTTAAAGGATTAAACCTAAACTTGTCCTTGTGGTTAATTAAGCTTAGCCCCCAGAACTTGGTGTCATTGCTGGTTAGCTCAGCTCCTTTTCAGAACCTATAAATGACCCAGATTTGGTTCTCTAGGTGGGCTTTATCTCTTCCTGCTTCCTAGTGGGCAAGAGCTCTTCATAATCTGTCCTCTTTTCTTCTTTTAATCTAATAAATTCTCTATAAATTTATAAAAAGAAAAAAACATGTATGAAGCTTCTCCACCTCAGAAGAGTAGTCTGAGTGAAGAAAATGCAAAAGATCACTAAAGGCCAAGTAACTCAATTTGCCTCTGATTTGTAGGCTTCATTCTTATTTATCTGAGGTTATCTGAACAATTTCATTTTAACCAGTATCTTTCCTTTGCATGTCACAGGATCTAAATCTATTCCCAAGTTATTATGTATATTTGTGAGAAAAATGAAAAATCTCTCTTTTAGAGGGCTAATTTTTTTAAATTAACAAACATATTCATCTTTTTTCAAGGATGTATTCCAAATTCATTTTTAATCCAGTTCATTTTCGTATCTTGTTCTCTTTCTGAGTGGAATAAAACAGAATGTTTCCATGGTTTCTATTTGTACATTTTGCATATGGCACTGAGCCATTAGTACAATGCATTTGTGCAAGTTAAGCCTTAAAACACAACCAGTATAGCAAAGTCTATTAGCTTTTGCTCACATTGCAAGCTGTATTTTAGAATAATCACATAATGATCCAAGTTTCTTGTTTGCATGATAGTAAGTCAATAACATTCATATGTGTTTTCTCAGCAAGCTCTCAAGTTTATGTAGTAATAATCTCTCTCCTGAATGAAAGTAACATCCACATTGTCCCTAGAACATTGTTGTAACTCTGTGAAAAAATTTTTCTAATGTTTTTATGTGTGCCATGAAATCATTTGCAGCAGAAATACGAAGAAATAAATCAAAGATAATAACATCATTTTTTGAGAGATACCAGTCCCATTTCTCTCACCTTCAAGTGGGATACTTTTGCTGGTTTTGCTTTTATTTTTTCCACTATGCTATTTTCTTTTCTCTGCTTCTTCTTATGGGTCTGCTTGTCTTTTCCAGGATTCAAGGACAGGAGTAGCCACTTGAGGGCAATGGTCTGGCTGGTGAAGCGGGCTGAAGTTTATGGAGCTTCATGCTTGCGCAAGGGCGCCCTCATGGTTTCAGCTGTCCCAGGGCAGAAGCCTGGCTTCCCAGAACTGTCAGGCATCCTTCCTATCCATCAGGGTCAGACACTGTTCGGGGGACCTTAGCTTGCCAAGGTGATTTGGGTGCTTTGAAATGGGAGCCAAATGTGCATGCCAAACCCCAAACCCGTACTGCCTGTTCCCAGCCACAGGCTTTGGGAGGAGGGAGTCATGACCTGCGCTTCTCTTCCTCCTCTTCGTCCTCCCAGAGTCAGGTCCTATAACTGACACATAGGTCAGCTACTCCAGCCCCACCAGTATTAGGAGCCCCAAACCAGGAAGTTTGTACAAATCTTAGTTTAGTGGAGTAAATGAATGAGATCATTTGCCATTCTACTTCTGAAAATGTAAAAGCTAGGTTGTTCTTAAGGGTATCAGAAAACATACTCCATTTGCATCCTAATGGCATCTCAGGAAAGAGGCATAAAGGAGTTTTCTTCTCCCTAACATGGGAACTTTGGTGATCACCATTCACACCTTTGTGTTACCTGCAGGGGACCCATCATGGAGGGCTAGGAATTTCATGCAGCCTGGAATAACTTCTGGACCATATTAAAGCTGGCAATCATTTTAGGTTAAAGCATAATTCTTCAGACAGCGCAGCCTTGTAAGAACACAGCATTTAGGCATTATAACCCTTTGCTTACTTCTGCACTGTGACTGATGCTCAGGGATGCTCTTTCTTCATTCAGTGGCTTCCTGCTTAGGACCCCTGAGAGTGCACCCCTGCCTCACCGCTCCTCAGGGACAACTTCTTAAAGTCCTCTCCTCTGTTTGTCTTTGTTGAGCACAGCTGGTACTTAAAAACCTACATAGGAAGACATCAAAAAGCAGCTACTCTCACTTCAGAACGCACAGGCATTCGCCCTCCTTCCCTGTTTTATCATCCTGCTTTTTGTTTCTACCTGTGCAAGGTTGTCACATAGTCTTTTGTTCATCTTCTTACCCCTCAGAGAATCAGGTCAATGTCTAATAGACATAATGTATTTAATAAGTATTCATTAAACTATAATAAAAAGAATAAAAATGGCCTTTGAGGGCTGGAGAGATGGCTTGGCGGTTAAACGCTTGCCTGTGAAGCCTAAAGACCCCGGTTCGAGGCTCGGTTCCCCAGGTCCCACGTTAGCCAGATGCACAAGGGGGCGCACGCATCTGGAGTTCGTTTGCAGAGGATGGAAGCCCTGGCGCACCCATTCTCTCTCTCTCTCCCTCTATCTGTCCTTCTCTCTGTGTCTGTCACTCTCAAATAAATAAATTAAATTAAAAAAAATTTTGAAAAAAAAATGGCCTTTGATCATAGCTGGGGAAAACTTGCTGTCCTTAGAAGTACTGTGAGTTTCAAGGTGACTGCACACTGTTTCCGATTACATACTGCTTCTTGAATGAAAATCCTATCAGGAAGTTCCTCAGCATGTCATCAGTAAAGAAACAGCAAGCTGTACTTTTCTGGAAAGGTGAACCTCTACAGAGTAGGCTGTGTATGTCACTAGGCTGTAGGAAGAAAAGGAAATGTGCTCACACAGGTCCCATAAGGAGGTTCATAATGTAGATTCCCTCAGTTGCATCAGCATGTCCTGACTAAAAGTCTCCTAGACACAGGTAAGTATGATTTTAGGAATTCTAAGGTAAATCTGTTCTGGGAGTCATAGATATGGTTCAGTTTTCCTAAGATACAAACTTGTGGTATGAGGGAAGGAGGGAGCTTGGAGATCTCAAGGGTGGAACACAAGATAAGAAGTGCAATATACCGGGCATGGTGGGGCACGTCTTTAATCCCAGCACTCGGGAGGCAGAGGTAGGAGGATCACCATGAGTTCAAGGCCACCCTGAGACTACATGGTGAATTCCAGGTCAGCCTGAGCTAGACTGAGACCCTACCTCGAAACAACAACAAAAAAGTGCAATATAATTTCTTCTCACAGCAACCAACTATTTCATATATAACTCTCCTTGCCAGGCTCTGTGTATTCAGTTGAAGCAACAGGTGATGTCAAGCAGCTGGTCCACTCACAAAGAGCTGTAACCACCTCTGCCTGTGGGCCCCTAGTCAAAGGAAAATGGAAAAAGTCAAGTAGATACCAGCACACTCTGTCAGTCAAAAGTGTCCCTCCCATGAACCTTGTGGGAAATCTCCTAAGGAGGGGACCCCTGTCTTTGGATGGCTTGGAGTATGATCCTGAGGACCCAGAGACCATTAGGAGACAGCCACCAACCTGAGTGTCCTAGAGCATTTGAGAGAGCAGGGGTCAAGAAGAACTAAAGCGAAATCGCTGACCCATATCCTAAAGGAGGTACTCAGCATGGCGTCACAGCAGGAGGGTGGGCATGGGTGTATGCTTTGATAACAGGGACATAAAACCATCAGGGTTTTGTTGTGTTTTGGTGGAAAGATGGGATAGAAGACAAAGGTGTACTTCGAGTTGAATAACAAAGATCATCAAGTTGCTAAGAAATATATTTATGCTGTGCTCAAAGGTCACTTTACAGGATAGGATGAATCAAGGCAGCAAATGTGGGTGGGAGAATAGGTTAGGGGCCAGAACTGAGGTCAGAGTGAAGGAAGGATGGCACAAGTTGGCAGGATTGAGAAGAATGGAGCACAGCTTGACTGGGCATTCCAGAATTTGCTGACAGCCCAGGTGTGGGTGAGTGAGAGGAGGAACTTGGCAGATGGTGGTGCCAAGAACTCCAGGGTAAGAACTAAGAGCGCCAACTGAAGTTAAACCCAGGCTGGGTGGCGAGGCGCATTCAGGAGGTGGAGACAAAAATGTGATCTCGCCATCATACCTCTGTCATCCTACCTCTGTGTAACTCATTTCTAGAAAGACAGGGTCAGAGAAGAAAAGGACAGAGCAAATGGCCCGCTCCTGTTCCAAGCTGATATTGAGACTGTGGTAGAGACAAGTCCAGCAAGGGAGACTAAGCATGCTCAGCAGTGAAGATAGAGAAAAGCCAAAAGGCTGTGGTGTGGAGAAGTTGAAAAGGCAGTGTTTTAGGTATCCAGAAAAAAAACAAAAACTCAGAGCCATCTACAAGGTTCAGGGCTACTGAGTGTGAGAACAGTGAGAGAATGCGGCAGGACTCTGACTGGAGAGATGGCTCGGTGGCTAAGGGGCTTACCTGAAAAGCCGAATGACCTGGGCCCGATTTCCCTGTACCCACGTAAACCAGACGCACAAAGTGGCACATGTATCTGGAATTTGTTTGCAATGGTTAGATGTCCTAGTGCATGCTTTCTCTCTCTGGCTTTCCATCTCTCTCTGCTTGTAAACAAATAACTAAAGTTTTAAGAGAATACTAGACTCTAGTCATGTCTTCTCCCTCTGCCTACCTCTGATTATCTTCACCTACTCTCACCTCCTCCCACCCGCCTTAGCCAGAATCAGAGTTATTCCTTGGACCCCTCCTTCCCCAGCTCTTATCCTATCTCATCCAGGGATAAGTACACGGCCACCCCGACAGGCACTCTCAAACTTAAACTCTCTTTTGTTCCTACTCTTCCTCTGATGCCAAAATGCCCCTCTGCCTCCTGTTGCCCCAAGCCCTCTATCTCTCCCCGCTGAATGCTCATCCTCCCTTTACACCTGGCATTTTGACAAGAGTAACAAGCTCCTTTATTCTCCCTTCTGTTTTCTCACACAGTGAACAGAGCCCATCTCCCTCAACCTCTCTATAACAGGTGTCTGCCAGCAACTGCCCTGAAGCCAGCTCAATACAGGATGATACAAGAAAAGTCTCTGCTTCACTCAGGACCAAGATAACAACATGCTACACTGGTGCTATTGATCTCACCACCCTGGCACCTCTAGCCACTATGAAACTGCCTCCTCATCACCTGCCCTAAAGAGACACTCATCGACCACATTATCCAGCCCCCCTATAAGAACTCGTTGCCCTTGCGGTCAACATGAAAAAATTAACCTTCATCTCTGATCATTAGCAAACGGCTGAAATGTTAGGTCAGGGCAAAATGGAGTCACCAAGGACAGCAGGATGGCTGGCACAGGCCCAAGGAAGTGGGTCATCCGCATTCCTCAAGAAACTGCCCGGCCATCATCCCTTCTTTGCCTAACAATGCCCCAGGTCTAGGTTTCCTGCCCACTTATCTCCCACCTGGTCACTTCTGGTCTCACACACTATGGCTAATGTAAAGGATAAAGGAGTTTCTTCCCTTCCTCACCTTCCCCCAACTGAAGAGCTCTATATAGTACACTATCTGTAATCTCGAAGTTGACTGCTCTGCTCTTGAGAGTCAGTCCTGGCAGCTCATGTTTTTCCTAAATAAAAGCTTCCATCTTTGCCTCAGAAAAAAAAGATAATAAAGGGACATGACTTATAATTGGTGAAGTGAATATCAGAGAAGACACTGACAAGAGCTTTTCAGAGGAGTGAATAAGGAGGTTGGCCATCCCATCCATAGCAACTATTTGGATTAAGAGAAGATCTCAGTTTCAAATCAGAAAATAGCCTCATGCTTATTACACAAAGACCTCTAAACTATTTAGCTACATTTAGCAGCTTGAACGATTTACAGAAAAATAATATTTTTTAAGATTAGGAAGAAGTGCAGGACCTGCTTCCTAGAAGAAGATAGTCCCCGTGATGAGAAGCCAACAATTGAAAACATTATGTTTGAGGTCAGAAACCCAGACAGATGTTAAACTTGAAATAAGCAAGTCAGACATAGATCTAGAGGAGAATAAAATGTGGAATCATGTAAATGTCTGGAAATGGAAGAAACAAGGCTGAAGCCAAAAAAAAAAAAAAAAGAAGTTCCAAGGCTACTGTGAGAGTAAGAGAATTGTTGATATGAACATTGGTGGTATGAATGAACCTTCTGAACTTTGGATTATTTCCATTCACTTTTATTTTTACTATTTAATTTTGAAAAGACTGTGACAGTTATAACAACATGCTAGTAATTAAAGATTTATATTTGTGTAGGCAAAACATGTGCACAAGTCATATTACACAGATCCTCCTCCTCAAATCTAAACATGGCCCATGCATTTGCCTACTGGGCTTGCTTTCTTAGTGGGCCACCTACCGACACTGCTGTAATCACATGAGAAGATGCAATGTAAATATCCCTTGATTATTCAGTTTTCTAGCCATGAATACATGGAGAAAAGGTATGCACAGTCAGTGAAGTTCAAATCTAATTTATTAGAAAAGTCTCCATATCCTGGCTACTAAACATTCCACGACTCAGAGGGCTGAAAGCAGGAAGCACCCAATGTTATGCCAGCCACTAACTCGTAAAGGCCAAAAGGAGAGGGGAACTTGTCCATATCCTGTTCTTCACCAGCAATGGGGTTGGTGTTTTGGGATGCTGATGCTTTTACAGCTTGAAGCCACAGTGTTCTTTACAGAATGAAAACAGATGAACCAGGCTCTGCCTTACTGCCTCACTAGCCAGGGAGGTGCTTGCTGATCACCTCTGCAAAGCTATGACAGGAGACCCTCTGCTTACACAGGCAGAGCTGGCCTCATGTTCTGTCCTAGCTCCCTCTGTTCTGTCTGGTCCAGACTGTCACAGCAAGGGAATTTGCTAAGTATGCGTTAAGGTGTCATTGAAGTCAGGTCATGAGAGAGTCCCCATCATGGTTTAACTTATAACTTGGTTGAAATGTTTTCCCTTCATGTTTGCCAACCATTACTTGCATTGAAAAATTAATGTCTACAGCAGTAAGCTAAGCTAGAAAATATATCATTCTTGACTTTACATTTTATTGCCAAACCCAAGCATCTATTTAGGTAAAATTCAGTATTCAGTAAAGAAAAATATAACTTGAATTGCTCAAATCTTGATTTTTACACCAGATGTGAGAATCAGCTAACATTTACATGCTGATAATTCCTCTTATCAGAGGAAAATGTCATAACAAAGAACATTTGGAAACTGAAGAATTACAAAGATTCCATGGACTTTTCTAGTAAACACTAGTGTGCTTCATGGGGCATGCATGATGCCATCCGTGTAAGTATTCTTTCAGATTCATCCCTAAGTGATCCAGAATGTACCAGATTTAAATATCCTATTTATGAGCTGTGACTAACTTCATATAGAAACATGTGGCATGAGTAGATAGTGAGTTTTGTGTATAGAATAGTATCTTGCTCCACGTTTCTACAGTGATGCATGGGGGAACCTCATCTATGTGACTTACATTCTCTGAAGTGGAGGACAAAGATCAGCCAAGGACTTAGGATCCAGAAGTCAGAGTCTCAGAATCTATGAGTTGGCTGTCCCAAGGTTTTCCATTTCTGTTCTCTGAGAAGTCAGCTGAAGTGCATGATTCTGTGGAACTTTTCAATTTGTCTCTTTTTGGCAACCAGACAGACCAAGCTTCCTGGAATTTGCTGAACAGAATGGTCTGAGGCTACCTAAGTGTCTGCTGCTCCAGATTCACTGCTGTCGGTTGGCTTCAGACTGACCGTGGGAAGGCATAGCATGTCTGCAGTGTTGTGTTATGCATGTTAGGAAGCATGCAGCAGACACCACTGCCGAGACATCAGGACAATGCAGAGCTAAAATGTATAAACCCTCTGCTGTCTCATCCACCAAGACTGATCTGAACTAGTTCCATAAAAGATCAGATGTGCTTTGAATGAAATTGTATTAAGATTGATGCAGGATTTTGGGTTCAGGGAGGGATTAAATTCCTTAAAAATGGAGGAGATCCCAGGCCTGTGGACCACAATTTTTGGGTCTTTATCCAAGTTAGCAAAGAATTAAAAACATTGGCTCCAAGAAGGGTAAATTATGAATTATAAGGTTTATTTTAGGAATAGTTAGGATTCAGAGGGTAGGCTTCCAGGAAGCCCCAAGCTAAAAAGAGATTTTTACCTCTGGTTGGGAAGGAAGAGGAGAGACAGAGAAAGTCTTCCTCAGATAGGGAAAACACACATACATACATGAAAAGCAAAACATGAGTCCCCTCACATAAAAGATCAGAGAGGATTAAGAGATAGTAAAGGACTCTGAGCATAAAAAGAGATCACACATGGAACAAAACAGAAAAACAATGCACATGTGGAAAGCAAGCATGAAAACACCCATGCAGAGAAGAAGTTCTCCCCCTTCATAGCCAAGCTTAGAATGGGGAGTGCTTACCAAAGCAAAGACCAGAAAGAGAGGGCCAAGAAAGAATTTGATGCAAATAACTAGGCAAGAAAGCACCTGGAACAATATAACATACATGAGGAAAGGAAGCAAGAAGATTCCCAGGCAATAAGAAATCCTTACCTTTCTCAGCCTGGCTGGAAAGTGGGGGCAGGGGAAACTTACCAATGGGGTCAGGAAGCAAAGACCAGGAAAGTGAAGAGGTGTTTTATATACACATTCCAGGTCCATTTATGGATAAAAAAAATTCAATTAGGATGAGCCTTATCATCAGACTCAGGTATGTAAGGGAGAGATTTGATTGGCTGGTGGAGTCAAGAGGCTGACTTCAGAGGGACCAGCTCACCCTAGTGTGTTATGCTTGGAGAAGCAGGGAGCTGCTTCTGGGGAGTGTTGCCTGCAGCCATCTGGGGTGAGACTGGGCCAGACTCAGGCTCTAGTCCTGTTAGGGCAGTCAATGTGACACCCATGTTCGCTTTTGACCTCCATCCCTGGCTGGCTACCCATTAATAAAAGCTATTTTGTTTCTATTCTCCTTCACTGCAGAGACATCAGGACAATGCAAAGCCAACATGAATAACCCTTCCACTTTCTTACCCACCAAGACTGGTCTGAATTAGTTCCCTAAAAGCTCAGGTAGTCTTTGAATGAATTTATATTGAAATGACTACAAGATAGCTCAGATTTGTACAGAAAATAAAATGATAAGGAAGTTTTTCTTCTCTAAAGAATTCTCCCATGTGCAGTATGGTAAAAGTGTGGCCTACCTCCTGGGGCCCTCACAGGGATTAAGACACTGCAGCCGCTCCAGACCAGCTCTGGCTGCTGGCTGCTCTAAAGCTAAGGAAAGGCTGGGGCGCAGGGCAGGAATCCTTTGGGAATAAGCACCATTTGGAACACACATCAAACACGTGCTACCACTTCACCGGTTCCCTCGGTGTTTAACCTCAGAACTGTGAGCTGCTCTCAGAGACATGAACTGAGTCAAAGTGTACTTCTCTGAGCTAATTTCTCTTGAGTTATTGTTAATTGCCTTTTAATTTTTTTAATTGACAAGTAGCACGTGTTTATAGGCACATTGTGATATTATGCAATGTATATATAACAGGCAATGATTGAATCAGCTGAGGAGCATGTTCATCAGCTCATGTATCTTTGCGGCGATCACATTTGCAATTGACTCAGCAATTTTGGGATGTACCCCACATTATTCCTATAGTGTAGTGTTGTGCAGCAGACCTTAGAGACATCTCTGTTGTCTAGCTGAATTTGTGTCCAAACCCCGGGACACTGGCATTCCATTTTTTTTGCCCCTGAAAGTTTGTTTCGGATTCCACATATAAGTAAGACTGTACAAGACTTGTCTTTCTGTGCTTGGTTTATTTCATATTCAACTATGTTGTCACCAACATCACTGGCTTTTTAAAGGCTGAATAGTACACCAGATTGTTGTGTTAGCCATTTTCTTTACCATTTGCCCTTTGATAGAAACTGGGTTTGAGTCCATATTTAGAATATTTTATTCAAATAATGCAATAACAGACATAGGAATGTGGATATCTCTTCTGATATACTGATCTTCATTCTTTTGAGCAATATCCATGTCATGGGATTGCTAGATCATGTGTTGGTCCATTTTCAGTTTTGTTGAGGAGTCTCCATTCACTTTCTCATTTCTACCAACAGAGTGCAAGGATTTCCTTTTCTCCACATCCTTGGCAATGTGTGCTTCATTTATGTTTTGATAACATCCATCATGTGAGCTAATAGTTCATTGTGATCTTAATTTTAATTTCTCTAATGATTGGTGGTATTTAATATCTTTTCATATAATTTTGGGCTATTTATATGCATTCTTTACAGATTGTTCAGGTCCTTTGCCTGTGTGTTTAAAGTATTTTACTTATTTATTTGGCAGTCAGAGAGAGACAAACAGACAGAAAGACAAAATGTGTGTGCCAGGGCCTCTAGCCACTGCAAATGAATTTTAGATGCATGTGCCCCATTGTGCATCTGGCTTATGTGGGTATTGAGGAATCAAACCTAGGTCCTTAGGTTTTGCAGGCAAGCACCTCACCCACTAAGCAATTTCTCCAGCACCCTTTACCTGTTTTTAAATGCTGTTATGCCTTTATATTTTGAAGTAGCAACATATTATCATTGAGGTGCAAGGTATACAGTAAGGCCGAGTGTGCTACAGGACAAGCAGCAGAGTCAGGAAGCAGATGCTGAGGTGTGTGTGTCTCTGTGTGTGTCCTCTGTTGCATTTGCCTTCATTATCATGAGTGGGAGATATTACTTTTACTTCTTCGATTGTAGAAATAAGTAAAATCATAGCCACTCAAAATCTTTCTTCATCAACATTGTGGTTTTTTGCAACCTTATCTGAATCCCCTTGAAATCTGGACTAGACACTGTACTCTTCTGTGGCCGTCAGCAATCCTGCAGAGTGTGGCTCACATTAATGTGTTACTATTAGATTGTTTGAAACTTTGATGTGATTTGTAACACCACAAAATGGAAATTGAGCTGGGTATGGTGCTAGATAACATTAACTCAAGCACTTGGAAAGTGAAGGCAAGAGAATTAAGTATTCAAGTTCAGCATTGGCTACATGAGCCCCAGTCTTGAAAGAAATAAGAAAAAAGAAAGAAAAAGAAAGAGAGAAGGTAAGAAAGAAAAGGAAGAAGGAAAGGAAAAGGAAGGAAGAAAGGGAAAGAAAGAAAAAAAAGGAAGGAAGGAAGAAAGAAAAAGAACAAGTTTGGGATGATGGCGCACACTTTTACTCCTAGTACTTGGGAGACAGAGGTAGGAGGATCATTGTAAGTTCAAGGCCAACCTGAGACTACATAGTAAATTCCAGGTCAGTCTGGGCTACAGTGAGACCCCACCTAAAAAAAAAAAGCAAAGAAAGAAGAGGGAGGAAGAAAAGAGGGAAGTAAGGGCAAGAGAGAAGGAATCAGTTTTTATTATCAGTAAGGATCTGTTAAATAATTTTACAGATATGATGTAGAAGTCTTTACTGACAACTAAAGAAGCTCAGGGGCTAGAGAGATGGCTCAGTGGTTAAGTCACTTGACTGCAAAGCCAAAGGACCTAGGTTCAATTCCCCAGGACCCACATAAGCCATATGAACAAGGTAGTTCATACATCGTGGGTTCATTTGCAGTGGCTGTAGGTCCTGGTGCACCTATTCTCTCTCACTGCCTATCTACCTCTCTCTCTCAAATAAATAATAATAAAATATTTAAAAAGAAGAAACTCAGTTTGTCACTGTGAAGAAGCCACCTACTCAGTGTCTGTGTAGGAAGGACCTGAAATACTGAACATATGTGGCTAGAAATGTGGGAGCAGTTTTTCAGTGGACTATAAATTGCTTTGTTTTTTAAAATTATGTTTATTTTACTTATTTGTAGGTGTATTGCCAGAAAGAGAGAGAGAGAGAGATAACACGTGGAGACCCAGAGGACAACCTCAAGCGCCATCCTCAGGAAACAATCCACTTCCTTTGAGACAGAATCTCTCCTTAGCCTGGAATTTGCCAATTAGGCTAGACAAGCCAGAGAGCCCTGGGGATTCTCCTGTCTCAGCATCCCAGTCTGGAATTACATGTGCACACCACCAAGCCTGGCATTTTACATGGGTACTAGGGATTTAATTTAGGTCCTCTTCCTTCTGAAGTAAGAACTTTACCCACTAAGCCAGCTGTTCAGCCACAATACTTCCTTTGCAATTATTCATATTGTTACAATTTGTATTCAGCACAATTCATTCAACTGAAGTATGTAATTCAATTGTATTTTGAGAACTATACAGTCATGAAGCCTCAGGCATAATGCACTTGCAGAGCATGTCCACCTTTCCTTGCTTTCTTCTGCTCACCGCCAGCCCTAGCATCTCCAAATACTGTAGCTTTTACTTTGGTAGAGCGCCAAATAAGTGGAATTATGCACTGTGTAGTAATACACCTGTGTTTTCTTTGTGTGAGACGGTGCTCTTCAGACATGTTCATCCTGCCCAGTGCTCCCTGCAGCATCATTCATCATGGTGAAAATATACTGTCATTCCTTTATCCATCTATAAACTGGAAGATGTTTAGCTGGTCTTACTTTTGACTGTTTTATAACGTTCTTCCATGGATGTGTGCACACAGGTCTTGTGTAGGCCTACAGAAAGATTTTATGTTAGGAATTAGCTATGCATTAAATGTTACAGGAAACCTCTGCATTGGCTCTGTGGTGGTTATACCACTTCCATTCTCACCAACAGGGGATAAAAGTATGTTCCCCATGTCCTCTCCAGTACCTGGATTCAGTTTTAGTTTTCAGCCATTCCATCAGCTGTGTGATACTTCCTTGTTGTGGTTTTTATTTGGACCTCCTAATGACTAGGGATGACCATTTCCTCAAATGCTTTAATCTCTGTTGTTATTCTTGCAGCCTTTTTGATGATGTGTCTGTTCAAATTCTTCATCTATTATTTTAAATCATGCTGCATGCCTTCTTGGCTCTTAGTACTTAATGAGATGTATATTCTCCTAGCTTGAACCACTTTTCTGTTTTTTCTAACAATATCTTAGGAATAGTATAGGCTTTTAATTTTTAAGAAATTTCAGCTTCATCAATGATTTTTGTTGTTATTCATACTTCTGACTTGATAGACATTTTACTTTTACCAAACTCAGGCCAGGAAGATCTTTTCTCACACTTTCTATCAGAAGTTTAAACTTTTACATTTAAATTTACAATTCATTGCCACTTAATTTTTTGTATGTATTATGAAGTTAACAAGCAAGGCTGAGCATGGTGGTGCATGCCTTTAATCCCAACACTTCGGAGGCTGAGGTAGAAGGATCACTGTGAGCTCAAGGCCAGCCTGAAGCTACGAAGTGAATTCCAGGTCAGCCTGGGCTAGAGCAAGACCTTACCTTGAAAAAACAAAAACAAAAAAAGTCAATGTTCTTATTTTCATAGATATTCAATTTGTTCTGCAGTATATATTGAAAAATATATCCTTTCTTCAATAACTTATCTTAGTTTCCATTGTCACAAATAAACTATGTAGATTTTTGTTTGTTTTTTTGAGGTAGGGTCTTGCCCATGCTGACCTGGAATTCACGATGTAGTCTCAGGGTAGACTCAAACTCATGTTGATCCTCCTTTCTCTGCCTCCCAAATGCTGGGATTAAAGGACTGCACCACCACCCCCAGCTGATTTTTTCTTTTCTATAGTTCCACTTGCCTATATATCTGTTTTCACACTATATCCCACTGCTTTGATCTGTAGACTTCACACATTTTAAATCATGTACTTTAAGTATGAATATTGTCCAAATTATTCGGGAGTTGGCCTACAATTTGGTAACCAGCTTATAAATTAGTACAAAAGGTACTGTTGGAATTCTGAGTGAGGGTCTGCTGAATCTTCAGAACATTTGAAGAGAGCTGACATTAAATGAGTCTTCAGTAACTTTACCTGGGACCTCTCATAATCACTGGTCATTTATTATTTTAGATATATCTACATTCTCCATATACAGATATGTGATACTTTGTTAATGTCTCCTAGAAACTGCTTCATGTGTAATGATACTGTTGTAAGTGGAATTTCGGTTGTAACTTTAATTTACAATTAATTATTGAAGGCTAGAGATGTGGTTTGCAGTTAAAGGCACTTGCTTGCAAAACAAGCTTGGCAGCCCAGGTTCAATTCCCCAATACCCACATAAAGCCAGATGCATTTGGAGTTTGTTTACAGTGGTAAGGGCCCTGGCATGCCCATTTTTTTTTTCTCTCTCTCTCTTTCACTCCTTGCAAATAAATAAAATATTTTAGAAAACAATTAATTGTTGCTTGCGTATAGAAGTAGAATTGATATTTACACATTGACCTTGTGTCCTAAGACATTGCTCAATGTACTTTTTAGTTCTTGTAACTTTTACAATTGATTAAGATATGTAGAAAATCATGGTGTCTGTAAAGAAAAATTATTCCATCAGTTTCTTTCCACACCCTGTGGGCTTCATTCTTCTTCCCCTCTCAGCCTGGACGAAGCCTGCAGGGTGTGGGTGAGCAGCAAGAATGATATAGTGAAGCCGGGTGTGGTGGCGCATGCCTTTAATCCCAGCACTCGGGAGGCAGAGGTAGGAGGATCGCTGTGAGTTCGAGGCCACCCTGAGACTATATAGTGAATTCCAGGTCAGCCTGAGCTAGAGTGAGACCCTATCTAGACAATAAAAGGGGAAAAAAAAAAAAAAAAGAATGTTAACTATAGCTATTCTGGAAGTTTTCTTCTCTTCCCAGTCAGCTATATTGCAGTGATGACAGAGGTGTTTTCTGTATCTCTTGGTTTGATGGAATGTTTTTGTCTTCAAATTTTTAGTCTCAATATGATGAATCATATTAGTTGAGTCTTATTTATTTATTTATTTATTTGCAAGGATATATATAGAGAGAGAATGAATAGGCACACCAGGGCTTCTTGCCACTGCAAATGAACTCCAGATGCATGCACCACTTTGTGCATCTGGCTATATGTGGGTGCTGGGGAATTGAACCTGGGCAGTCAGGGTTTGCAAGTAAGTGCCTTTAATTGATGAGCCATCTCTCGAGCCCTCAATTGGTTTTTGAATGTTAAAGTTCTATACCTGGAGAGCCCCACACTAGTGATGGATTACCCTTTCTAGGCACTATTGTGCTCAGTTTGCTAAAAGACTTTTCTATGTTCATGAAGGATACCAGCTTTAGAAGTTTTGTTATGTTTTAAATCAAGTTAGTTAAGTAGTCCTTACTTTTTCCTTTTTGGGAAGGGTTTGTGTAGAAATGAGGGGCTTTTGTTGTTTTATTTATTGTTTTTAATATTTGGGAGGCAAGAATAGGTTTCTTCCTTTTCTTGTCTGACTTTATTTTTCTCTAGTAGATAATAGGACAATGAGACAAGGCTTTATATTACTTCTTCAATATACTTTAGTAATTTAAATAGTTCAAGGACTTTTCACATTTAAAGTGTCTCTTCCTCTGGCTGAGGAAATGGGGACATTCCAGAATTCTGAATAAGGGGCTGGAGAGATTGCTTAGTGGTTAAAGAGCTTGCCAGCAAAGCCAAAAGAACCAGGATTGATTCCTCGGTACTCACATAGTCAGATGTGCAAGGTAGCACATGCATCTGGAGTTCGTTTGCAGTGGCTGGAGGCCCTGGTGTGCCCATTCTCTCTCTATCTCTATCTGCCTCTCTCTCTCAAATAAATAAAGAAAATTTAATCTTAAAAATTAGAAAGGAGTAGGGCCCACTGGGGAGATTGCCTAGTGGTTAAGGCACTTAACTTTCACAGCCTAAGAACCCAGGTTCAATTCCCCAGTATCCACATAAGCTAGATGCACAAAGTGGCACATGTGTCTGGAAAATGACATGCCCATTCCTTCTGTCTCTATCTGCCTCTTTCTCTCTCCCTCCCTCCCTTTTTCTCTCTTTTTCTCTCTCTCTCAAATAAATAAATTAATTAATTATTTGAAAACAAAGAATTCTGAATGAGGATAGGGGCTCACATTCCTGGGCCTCTAGCTTTATCTTCTGTCTATGTAGCCCACCTCACTGTGAGGTTGAGCAGAAAAAAAAGAGGCTATTTCTTTATGCATCATACTTTGTGTGTAAACTGTACATTGCTCTGTCTCCACTGAAGAGAAAAGGTCATGAATACTAAGCAAAAACACTTTCGATGACTCGGAGAAGGTGAACCCAGAAAGACCTGTGAGAAGAGACAAATCACACAGCCTGTCAAACTTTCCCTCTGGGCTCTTCGTGGAGCATGACTTGATCTTAGCAATAAGCTTTCAGTTATTCTAACTTTATTGCTCCTATGGAATGTGTACGATATGATGCTATGATATAATGATAACTGCAGTCACCCAGCAAACACACTATCGCCTCACAGGCCAGAGGAAAGTCATATTTGTAATTAAAGTGAGAAGTTACTCCAAACTATAAAGCAGAGGCAAGCAGAAAAACCATCCAGACCAAGAAGCAGTATTCTGTCCACCCCTACCCTGCCAACTGTGAGAAGGGAAGCCACTCATGGGTATCTAATCAGGGATACAAAGGAGTTCAGTGAGAGCAATAGGAAGAAGGCTGCAACCTTTCTAGTATAGAAGATGTATTCATCAGGTTCAGGTATGTAAGGGGAAGACCCAGTTGGTTTGTAGATTTGGAGGACAGACCTCAGGGCCAGTCCACCTGTGTCATCTATTAGCATGCTAAATTGTGGGAATCGGGGCATTGTAGATCAGACTTGATCAGTCACAAGTTTCACTTCTGCCAAGAGTTCCATTCTTGTGCCAGGGCAAGGTGGCATGTGGGGTGGCATCTCCAGGTTCTCTCTGGGCCTCAATTTTGAACCGAAACTGTGTAAAAAAAAAAAAAGCTAACTTTCTCCTACCCTCCTTCAATAGGAAGGAGAATATGGTTCTCTAGCCCTGTGAGCTCCTTGGAGAGCCATCTGGCTCAGGCACTTGGATCAAGGGACAATAAGACTGTAGAGGCTTACTCTAAAGAATGGGACAGACATGGGCTGGAGAGATGGCTTAGTGCGCTTGCCTGTGAAGCCTAAGGACCCCGGTTCGAGGCTCGGTTCCCCAGGTCCCACGTTAGCCAGATGCACAAGGGGGCGCACGCGTCTGGAGTTCGTTTGCAGAGGCTGGAAGCCCTGGCGTGCCCATTCTCTCTCTCTCCCTCTATCTGTCTTTCTCTCTGTGTCTGTCACTCTCAAATAAATAAATAAAAAATTAAAAAAAAAAAAAGAATGGGACAGACAGCTTCCATTTTGATCTGCACAAATTAGTTATGGAATTCATATTTTTATTTAAAAATAGTTAAAAGAGCTACTTAGGAATTGGGGAAGTAGCTTAATTGCTAGAGTGCTTGTCTAACATGCATGAAGCCCTGGGTTCAATCCCAGAAGGCATGGTGGAGTACATCTGCAATCCCAGCACTCAGGAAGTAGAAACAGGAGAGTCAGGAGTTCGTTGAAGGTCATCCTTGGATACATAGTGAATTTAAGATCAGCTTAGAATACATGGCATCCTGTCTAAAAAAATAAAAGAAGGAACTATTTATTTATTGAACGTTTACTCTGTGTTTCATATAAACCCACTTATTCTCCTAGTAACTTCGGAATTGATTTCATAGGTGAGGAAACTAAAGATTTAGAAAGACTGAACAGCCCAGAGTCCTGCAGCAAAGTTAGTTTATAGACTTGAGATTTGTACTCTGTTCTGGGGACTTCCAAACCATACCGTTGATGCAGGATTTTGGAGTTCAGAAAGGCCTGTGAACCCAAGCTTTTGGGTCCTTTTCTTATTTTAACAACAGGCACTCTATAGGAGGTCGCTGAAAGGCTTCTTGGCCCTGCCAAAGAACGTCTGTGATACCACAGCCCTGCTGAACAGCAGCATCACACTCCAGAGCTGACAGTTGCTGCCATTTGGCCACGGACAATGTTTGAGAAAGTACCCCAAAGCAAGATACATGTAGAAGGCAAGCAGGAAAATATGTAGGCCAAAAGAATTGGGAAGAGGAGAGACAAACTTATACACTGCTGTTCCAGTAAAATCACTAGAAAAAAATAGAGTTTGTCCAGTTAGTCTTTTTCTTTTAATTTTAATTTTAATTTTTCTTTTCTTTTCCTTTCCTTTCCTTTCTTTTTTCTTTTCTCTTCTCTTCTCTTCTTTTCTTTCTTTTCCTTTTCTCTTTCTCTCTCTCCCTCCCTCCCTCTCTCTCTCTCTCTTTCTCTTTCTCTCTCTTTCTTTCTCTTTCTTTCTTTCTTTCTTTCTTTCTTTCTTTCTTTCTTTCTTTCTTTCTTTCTTTCTTTCTTTCTTTCTCTCTTTTTAAACAGATCAGGCATCCAATTAGAGTAAGCCTTGTTATCCGTCTCTGGTGTGTAAGGAGAGAGTTGATTGGTTTGTGGACTTGCTGACTCAGGAAGAGCCAAAACATGATTGATTGATGAGCTCAATGGGCTGACTCAGGAGAGGCCAGCCCACCTAGGTGTGCTGAGCTGAGGAAGAAGCAGGAAGTCCCTGCTGAGAAGTGTCACCCAAAGCCATCTTGGATGAAAATGGATGTGAGGTGAGTTCTGTTAGGGCAGGCAATGTGGCTGGCTAACTGCCTAGTTTCTGCGTCGCTATGGATTTCCGTATGGCATTGTGACAAAATGATGCTTGCAGCTCAAAGCCTATAAAAAAAATCCAGGCTTTTATTCCAGTTCTGGTTCTGAGTTTTGTCTGATTCAAGTCTTTGACAATTTATTTTGAATTGATTCATTCAGATTCAAATGTTGTACTCTTAACAAAATCACAGTCATTCACTGTGGTGGTTTGATTTAGGTATCCCTCGTAAACTTAGGTGTCAGAAATGCTAGGTCCTAGCTGATAAGAGATATGGGAATTAAAATCTAGTGGAGGCAGTGTATTGTTGGGGGCGGGCTTATGGGGGCTATAGCCAGTACCCCCTTGCCAGCGTTTGGCACACTCTCCTGTTGCTATTGTTCACCTTATGTTGGCCAGGGAGTGATGTCCACCCTCTGCTTGTGCCATCCTTTCCCCCTGCCATCATGGAGCTTCCCCTGGAGTTTGTAAGCCAAAATAAACCCCTTTCCTCAAAACTGCTCTTGGTTGGGTGATTTCTGCCAGCAACGAGAACCTGACTGCAACATTCACATTCAGGTATTTGCCCTCACTCAGGAATCTGTGCAAAGCATTAAGAATACACAAGAGTCAATGCCTTTCAGGGCTGCTTTTCCATGATGAGTCAGGGGCTTCATCACGTCTGCAGCCGCTGTCTGTAGTATATACTATAACAGTACTCTTTAGAACACCTTGAAAAAGATCTATAATAATTTGATCTGATACAGTTTCTGAAGCTTCCCCAAGTCCTGAGTGAAATTTTTTGGCAGATTGATAAACAGTAGGGTAGGATTTTTGTGTCTACCAGACCAAGATCCAATGTGGCAATTCAAAGATGGGGTGTAGTTTTGTGGCAGCATCCTTTGTCCACATGTCTGAGACCTTGGGTTGCTTCTCAGCATCATAGAAAATAGAATTTAAAAAGCCCTCTGTGGCAGGTCTAGCCTTTCTTTAAGCTCCCTGCCAAGTCAGGAAGACCAAATCACAACTTGACTTCCCTCCCTAAATTCACACGGCTTCCTTCAACACAGAGGCGGTCTCGTTTTCTGATGTTGCTTTGCTTCCAAGAAGTCCAGGCCTTGGAGGGAATTTCATGGTGAGAACTCAGGCACCCACTTCAGTCTTTCAGGGCATTGATCTTCTCATCTTTCCAAGTCTTCTATCAAATATGGAGCCTTTTCATTCTTGCTAAAGCAAATGTAAGACTTTGAAGTAAAAAGGAGAAATGAGTTTTATAGTGAATCTGTCTACATTTAAGAGTAAAATGCACACAATGCTTTTAGTTTAACTGCCTTATTGAGTCTTTCTGCCTGCCTGGGTCTCGGGAACCAGTAACTGACCCAGACAGTCACATAGAGCTGCCACATAGCTGGAAGGTGCTCTGGGATTGACTGGGAAGGCTTCATTCTCTGAAAATTATTGCTAGAATTGTTGGCAAAAACTTTAGCCTGCCTAGGTATCTCTGAGAAAAATACATAAATTTAAAGTAGGGCAATTTGACATTCTGGCAAAATTCTAAATATCTCTAACTCTCAATTTTTAAATATTGTACCTATCACTGTCCCAATTTAGTGATTTTTGCACATGCTCTAAATGGCATGAAGCATCTTACATATAAGAAGGGGTACAGGATTCTTTTTAGTCCAATAAAAATCAGATTAGAGCCAGAGGGATGGCTTAGTGGTTAAGGCATTTGCCTGCAAAGCCAAAGGACCCAGGTCCAATTCCCCAGGACCCATGTAAGACAGATGCACAAGGTGGAACATGTGTCTGGAGTTTGCTTGCAGTGGCTGGATGCTCTGGCATACTCATTCTCTCTCGCCCTCCCTTCCCCACCTTCTCTCTGACTTGTTCTGTCTCCCTTTCTCAAATAAATGAAAATTAGGTTACATAAAAATTACCCATAATTTGGTAATGTTGCCCAAGTTCTAATAGGGTAAAGTGAGTCTGACATAACCATTTATTTGGAGGATTGTAACACAAATCTGCACAAAGTACTTAAAACCATCTACCTGAGGATTCTGAAAAATAAATGAAAATGAGAAGAGTGTGCCAGGGATGATGACCTGAAGTGAACGTCACTGTCAGAGTCATTTTCTATTTGCAGTCATTAACTAAGAAGAATGGCTGTATAAATTACATATAGAATGTGTGTTTGAGAGAAATTAAATACTATCAAGGTTGTTAGCTCCAGCAGCAGGGAAAGATGTGTTCTGTATACTCACTGGAAGAAGATCAAGACCTGATGGGGGCAGACTGGTGGGTAGCAAAAAGCCAGCACGGTTTGAAGTTTATTAGGCTGAAGAACCTACCAGGAATTACATAATGTCAGCTAGGCATGTGGGCTGAATAAATCCAATAAGAATATTCCTAATTCCCATTTCAATATTTAAATCCATTTAAAAAGCATGAAGGAGTCATATTAAGAAGAGTTGTGATTCTGAGTAAAAGTGGGCTGCAAGGCCACTGAGAAATCCTGCTGGAACTGAGCTGATAACCTCTTCTGTGAAGACCAGCTTACAGAAAGTTGGAAGAAGCCATTCCTCATGCAGTTCAATGGGAGAGAGAGAAATCACCAGTGAAGATACTCAACAGTGGACACTGCAAGCCCTATATTTTGCCAGCCAGGCCAAATGAGCCAATGGGTGCAACAGTGGTATGTCTGTCATGGTAGACACCAACTGCCCTCTAATTGGACTGGAGACCCACTCCATGGGAGGGAATACATCCCTGATACTGAAAACCTAAAAAATGGGTAGTCATGAGCCCTAGGGGTGTAACGTCTGCTGCTGTCTGGCTAAATGTATATACTATGCTCATTAAACTGCCCAGTAAGCACTTCTCTTAATGTTCACACCTTATATTAATGCTACTCTCACTTTTGGTAGAGAACCTTCTCTTTTCAGATGACAGTGACCTTGGGATGGCTTAGACGGCATCATGGTGCTGGGAAAAAGTGACAGAGGAGTGCTCAGCACTGCAATATCTCTATCACACCTTCCAAGGCTCAGGGTCCATTGCTGAAGAGGTGGCAGAAAGAATGTAAGAGCCAAAGGAAGGGTAGGACTCCTTACAACGTGCTCCACCAGATAAAAAATGTCCTGGATATCCATGACCTCACAGTGCCTGACACTCCCTACACAAGACCATCATAAGAGGAGGGAAAGATTATTACATCAAAATAAAAGAGAGGCTGATTGAGAGGAGGAGGGGCTATGATGGAGAAATAAATTTCAAAGGGGAAAGTGAGGGGAGGGAGGACATTGCCATGGATATTGTTTACAAACATGGAAGTTGTTAATAAAAGTAATAATAATAAAATAGAAGCAGCTGCAGAATTCTTTCTCAAAAAATTCACAAAATGGCCTAGGCAGTAACTTCAAGAACAACAAGAAAAAGGCAATAAGATCCCAAGTATCAGAGTATTGGTCAAGAAGGTGGGGACCTTTGAAATTGAACTGAGTACAATTTACAATGTGTGATAGTTATAAATGTATTGGGGGCCAGGGGTGGAATGTGGTGGTTTTAATAGAATAGATGGTCCCCAGTATATTCAGTTGTTTATTTGTTTGTAGTTTGCATTGCAGCTACCTGGCTGGAGGCAGTGTCACTGGATGGATCTTAAAGTGTGGTGGTGGGTTTCAGGTTTCAGTCTAAAGACATGCAAAGTGTGCCTAGCAGGAGTTCCTGAAGTGTGCTGTGGCTTTTGACCTTTAGGCTTGTACTTCTCACTCTCTCTGCTTGGACCTGTGAAAGCAGGCCAGCTTCTTCTGCCATTATGGAACTTCCCCTGGATCTGTAAGCTTCAATAAGTATCCCTTCCTCCATAACTGTGCCTGGTCTGGAAGTTCATCTCAGCGAACCTGAATCTGTCTGCTACAGTGTCCTTTAGAATAACTCCCCACTCTGGGAGAGACTCTCTAACTGCCATATTTCTGCACACTCATTTAGCTGGATGCAGTTAAAGACTGACCAGTCATCATCCTCTCTCCTCCTAGAGTGTCTTCTCAGGGGAGAAGGGAATGAGAGGAAATCAGGTAGCTCTTCTAGGCAGTCAGGGTGACAGGGCCCTTGGAAAGGTAGGGAAGTCTGCAATTTCTAAAGAAAAAAAAAGGTGATCTGACTTCGTATCTCTTGCCTAGTTCCCTAGACCTTATTTTCAACAAACAACCTGGGCCCCTGCTGAGTGAGAGGTCTCTCCTAGGATTTAAGTCTAATCCTAATATTATGGTTAGTCAGGCTTAGACTCCAGAACTTGGCTGGCCTCTTCCTGAGACAGTTCCCAGCCCAAACCAATTAGCTGTCTCTCAACTTACCTGAGCTAGAAGGTAGGGGCCGCCACCATAAGGTTATAAATAGATTTGCAAGAGGAGGGAAAGCCTTCTGAGCTTCATGACCACTTGGAAACCTCTAACTGCTAGTGAGTTTCCCCTCAGCTCAGCTCAGCTCAGGTCCAGCCAGGCTGAGTAGAGGAAAGATTCCCATAGCTCTTATACTCCACATGGGCTCTTTCTCCACATGGTAGGAGCTTTTTGAACTCTTTTCTTTCCATAGTTTCTCCAGGCCTGCCACATGGGTATCTTTCTTTGGTTCTATACTTCCCTAAATGAATATAATAATTTAATAAATATCTTTCTCAGTCTTATTTGATTGAATTCTTTGTTTAAAATTAGACATGAACATAGAGTTTTGGAGTTCAGAGACTTTCCTGGACCATTAGTACCCCATTATAGCTTGTTGGAGTACCCTAGGTTTATTATGTATTGGTTTATCTGATTAGCCTCAGAGTCTAAGGTCAGATAAAGTAGGAGGGTCCCTCCATATAATAACTTATAGAGGTTGAGCATAGTGTAGTGTGAGATGTCGAAGCTGTTCTAATTCTCATGAGAGTAATGAGTAGCATCTTTAGCCAATTTTATGAGGTTTCCTGGCAAATCTTTTCTTGGCTTTATTTAATAGTTTCTCCTTTCAACTTTGCCTGAGGATGTGGTCTCCAGAGTATGATGATATTTTATTCCCAGAGCCCTAACTTTATTCTGATTCACTTGGGATAGAAGGTATGGTCCATTATCACTCTGTAATGTGGTGATTAAGGGATCCCAAATATTGGGATAATTTTATTTAGGAGGTCTTTGCCACTTCAATGACTTTCTTAGTCCTACTGGGATAAAGCTTTATCAAGCCAGTGAAGGTGTCTAAAAACAGCAACATTCACTTGATGCTGGTGCAAGGGGGTATATAAGTCTCTTTTGCCAGTCCTCATTTGGATAAGTGAGTCTCCTGTAGATTGGTTCAAGGAATGGTAGGGAATGAGTTTGGCCAGAGTTGTTATGCATGTAGAGTATAGGTCTGACATTTGTTCTTTACTGTGGTAGTCAGCCCCTTTCCTAGGAACATTCTAGTTGCCATTTCTTTATTGCCTTCTTTTTAAAATTATTATTAAATAAAAATTGTTTTTTTATGAACAAATCATCAGGTGATGGTTTTATTCCCTTTCTCCCAGCTCCAGTTACCATTTGTACAGTGGCATCTTTCCCTAAGTACAATGACTCATGTTTTTCATTAATTGTTTTCCACTGTATGGCCTGAGATAATAGTATTTATTTCCTACATAGCTCCATTTCCCCTTTCAGTTGCCCTTTTGTTCTAAAGCCCCTTCCTCCATCTGACGTATACACTTTGGTTTTACATCATATGTCTTTGGAGGGAACAGTGCTAACTTTCAAGAGATCTGCAAGGCTACCTTCTTTGCCTCACTGTCTACCAGCCGATTCCCTTGGGCAACATTAGACATGTCCTTCTGATGGCCATTGCTCTGGATGAGTGCCATTTTATTGGGAAGCTGGATGGCTTCCAATAGATTTAGTTTCTCTTGGTAATGTTTTGTGGGTGGATTGTAGGCTGTTAACAGTCTGTGCTATTTCCAGATGGCAGCATGAACCTGTAAGATCACGAAGACATATTGAATGATGTAGATGCTAATCTTTTTTTCCTATCCACAGAATGATCCCATTTGGTAAGGCTACTACTTTGGCCTTTTGGCTGAGGTGGAAGGTGATAATGGGGATGTCCCAATTATTTCTTTCTGGCTGACCACTGCATATCATGCCTTATGTTCTCTGTTTAGAACATAGCTGCACCCATCAATAAACCATGTCTCCCCTGGATTACCTAGTGACTAATCATCTAAATCAGACTGGTGACTGGAGGAGATGGTCTCAGTACACAAGTGTACCAAATTGAAAGCAGTTTATGTGGGCATAAGTGAGGCAGTATTTGTGGTATCACAAGTTTTGTAGTTTCCTCTGGGCTGTCTAAAACAATGGCCTGATATTTTGTTAGCCCCATAAGTGCTCCCTTTAATTCTAATACAGCCTTACCTTATGGAGCTGGGGGCTTCTAATGCCTGCCCCAAAGATAGTTTCGAAGCTTCTTCAGCTAGCAGTGCTGTGGCTGCCAAAGCTCTTAGACAAAGGCGCTACTTGATGCTACAGCATGTAATTTCCTCTAATAATTTCAGTTCCGTTCCTAGATACTGAGTCAACATCCTGAAGTTGAGACCTTGTTTTCCTGACACAAACAAGACAGGGTTTTGGAAATTGGGCATCCCTACTTTTATCTGATTTAAAGGTTGTTCCAATTCAACATCCCAGTTAAAGGGATCAGAGCTTGGGCTCTTGATGTCTTCATAGAGAGTTTTTTCCCATTAATCTATAATTGGGAATACAAATTTGACAAAATCCAGCCATCCTCAAAAAGGATTGACGTTGTCTCTTTGTCTTTGGTAGAATGAGTTCAGTTATGGCCCCAGTGTGAGACAGGAATAGTTGTCATGCCCTAAGAGTCAAAATATATCTCAAATATTTTACTTCCTGCCAAGTTATCTGGGCCTTTTACTGGGAGACCTGGTAGCCTCAGGAGGCTGAAAAGTTTAGGACTCTGATGATATGTTGGTCTGAAATTCTCTAGTAGAGTTTCATATCAAAATATCATTTGTGTATTATAGAATGGCTCCTTGTGTCAAAATTAGGTCCCTACAATCATTCTAATAGCTTAGCAGGAAGGTGGGAACTGTCAATGCACCCTTGAGGGAGGACTGTCCAAGTGTATGGTTGGTGAACTCCAGTGATTAAGTCCTACCATTCAAATCTTCCACCATTTGAAGGCATAGGACATTGAAAGACCATACTGGAACTAGGGGAAAATGATCTCCCTCCCAGCTATCCCTTAAAGCATTGGAAAGTGCTATGACAGCTCCTAAGGGATAGCAATCTCCAACAACATGAATAGGCAGGAGATTTTGCAAGCTATGAAATCAATCAGCCAGGCAAGAAGTACACACCTGTGCAGGTAACCAACTGTTCTTAGGTTGGACATGAGCCCCGCTCTGTGGGCAAGAACTCAAGTCAGAATCCCATAGATAGGAATTGCATAGACACTCAGAGAAGCCACCCACTGCTCTTGGGCTAAGAAGGGTAGGTATACACATCAAAAGGTATCTCAAATAAATATGCTTATCCCCTTTAGTCCAAACTTCTCTCACTCTTTAGTCAGAGAATCTGTTTTATTTTACAGATGACAGTGATGCTAGGGAGATCCAATATCCATCGATACAACAATAAAAGTTGGCCAATTTCCTACCACAAGATGTGTGACCTCTACCACATCTGCCTGGGCCCAAGAGATGTCGGAGAGGATGCAGTGATACTGGCACTGCTCTCACTGCTATCCTGATGTAGCAGCTTCAGGTTTGCTGAGATGAACTTCCAGACCAGGCACAGTTATGGATGAAGGGGTATTTATTGAAGCTTACAGATCCAGGGAAAGTTCCATAATGGCAGAAGAAGCTGGCCTGCCTTCACAGGACCAAGCAGAGAGAGAGAAAAGCACAAGCCAAAAGAGCCAAAAGCCACAGCACACTTCAGCAACTCCAGCTAGGCACACTTTGCCTATCTTTAGATTGAAATCTGAAACCCACCACCACACCTTAAGATCCATCCAGTGACACCGCCTCCAGCCAGGTAGCTGCAGATGCAAACTACAAACAAATAAGAAACTGAATATATTGGGGGCCATCTTTTCAAACCACCACAGCTGATGTTGACACAAGGGGGCACACGTCTGGTCTGATGTTGACACATACTGTTGTCACTCAAAACCTATCAAAGCAGAAATCCAGAGGCCACAGAGAAATCAACACTAAAACAGACTTCTAACATGACAGCCAATGTTCAGAGAACATTATGGAAGAAGGAGAGGAAAGATTGTAAGAGCCACAGGGTGGGTAGAAATATTCCAAGCCCCCTGTCACCCGCCACCCCACCACAGAGACTGACTGAGGCCTGCAGGATCCCATAGCAAATCCAATAACCTCACTAAGGAGTGTCCTCACTGGAATGGGAGCGGGGAAAGGGGATATAACAGTATAACCTTTTAGCTCTGCATGGTGGTGCATGCCTTTAATCTTAGCACTTGAGAGGCAGAGGTTGAATTTCTGTAATGATAAGGTCAGCCTGGGATTACACAGTAAATTCCAGGTAAGCCTGGGCTAAATGAGACCCTATCTCAAAAATAACAAACAAACAAACAAAGAACCCTAACCTTTTATTTATTTATTTTTATTCTTTATTTCTTATTTTTCTTTATTTCTTTTTTTTAATGGGTATGCCAGGGCTTCTAGCCACTGGAGTCCAGAACTCCAGACACATGTGTCACCTTGTGCATCTGGCTTATGTGGGTACTGAGGAATTGAACCTGTGTTCTTAGGCTTCTCAGGCACACAGCTTAGCAACTAAGCCATCTCTCCAGCCCAAGTATGACCTTTTACAAAATAAGATCTAATTTAAAAATAAAAAATTTAAAAGGTAGAAAAAACCTGATCTTCAAACTGACAGATCATTGTGGGAGTAAAGTACTCTCTTTAAGGAGTTCCTTCTACACCCACTATATATGTAGATTGGGTTACAGCAGTTTTCTTACCTAATACATTTGGAGTAAACTTAAGTTCTGCAGCAGAGATAAAGATATTGGGAGCTGGATCCAGCATGTTCTGTCCTTTCAGTCCTACAAGATGACTGTGATGTTGGAGATTGGCCCTTTCTTCTCTGAGAAAGTGGATAATCCACTTTTGTTAGGCCTTTATTGGACATAGTTCTCACACCTTAATCAGTCATGATAATGATTAAGTGAAATAATACATATAATGCCCTTAACACAGGGCTGAGTTCATGTGAGCACTCAGAAATAAAGTGATGAAGACATGAATAAATTCAGGAACTGAATACAGGGCAAGTTTAGATTTGTGTGTGTGTGTGTGTGTGTGTGTGTGTGTGTGTGTGTGTGTGTGTACGTGCACCTTGGCATTTTGTTCTGTTTTGCTTTGTTTTATGACAGGATCTTGTTATATTGCCCAGGTGACCTCAGTCTCGTGATCTCCTATCCCAGCCTGTCAAATACTTGGGATTATATGTGCTTCTGTGCCTAGCTCAAATTTTGCAATCTTTGTGCTCTGCTGATTGTGGGAGCCAGTAAAAGGTGCTGGGTCAGGACCATACATTACAGATGAGAGACAGCATGATGGTTAAGTTTTAGTGTCAAATTGGTATATTAGGAACCCCCAGATACCTTCTTGGATGAGTCTCTGAGGTTGCTTCCAGGAAGGATCAACTGAAAGAGAAAGTCCTTCCCCACAGTAAGCCCTTCCTACAGAGTGGATGGCCCCTCTTGGAGGGGGGTTATCTAAGAAAGCTCTGGAGGAAAAGAATCCCTTTCTTCCACCTGGTGGCCAATGCTGCTTGCTGCCTTCCAGTGTGGACTGAAGGCCAGTGTGGACTAGAGACCAGTGGCTCTTCAGGAAGGCTTTGGGACTTCACTGCTAGATTGGGACTGCTGAGGCAGCCAGTCACGTGGACTGAGCAGCTACCAGGTTCCTTGACTCTTGGGCCTGCAGATTGCTATTGTTAGACTGCTATAGGCTAATCCAATAAATCTTCCTTTAATACAACTCATTCTACTGGTTCTCTTCCTCTAGAGAATACTGACTAATACTTACAGGAGGGTGCTTGCCCTGCCTATCTGAAACATTCCAAGAATAATAGGTAACACTTGGAACCCACAGACCAAGGATCCCCTAACTCACAGGGGACTCTCCCCATCACACTTCTCTATATCAGGGGAGCATCAAGTGGACTTAGGTGTGATTTCACTTGAAATAAACCTTCCACCGGGGAGACAGACCTTGTGCTACCCCAGTGCTCACCAGTGATCAGGTGCCTCCGTGACGCAGTGCCAAGCATGCCCTCGCCACCCCACGCTGCCTTGTTTATCTGCAGTCTGTGTTTCCCTTCATGTTACTGTGCTGCTGCAGGAAGAGTCACTTCTCAGAATATTAGTATTTGACTTCAAATTCGCTCAGGAGCTATAGCCCCTTGCTTCTTATTGTTATTTCCAGTGGCCAAGAGGCCAGTCAGCCACTGATTTGATTGTGTTTCTGATGACTAGAGTCTCTTGGCCAGCTTCCCCAAGTTCCTCCCTGCCTCATTCTTCTTGCCCAGAGACAGCTGCAGTGGCCAACCCTAGCTCTGGCCAGACATCAGCTCCAGGGGTGAGAGTGAGGGTTACAGACAGGGTTTGGGTTATACATAGGGCAAGGGTAAGAGTGAGGTTTATGGTGAAGCCAAGCAGTTAGGGTTAACACTTAGGTTAAAGTTAGATTAAGTGAGGGTTATGAATAGGGTTACATTTTGGTTAAGATAAGGAGTATGGTAAGGGTTAAGATAAAGGTGAGGGTTTGAGGAGGGTGAGGTTTGTGGTATCTATATGGTGAAGGAAAGGGTTGTATTAAGGTTAGGGTAATGGTTAGGATAAGATCAAGGGTTATCTTAAGGTGGGGGCTAGGTTTAGGGTGAGGGAAAGAGATTATAGAGTTTCAGTTTATGATTAGAGTTATGACCTAGTTTAGGGTGAGGATTATGCAAGCCTTGGGTTGTGTCTAGGGTTAGATTAGTGTTCAAATGAAGGTGAACATTAATTATAGAGTTAGGATTAGGAATCTTGAGAGTGCGATGTCAGGGTCAGGCTGTTCATATGAGTGGTTTGGGCCCATGTTCAGAGGTGAGGTGAAGGTGAGGGTTTAGGGGACTGTCAGGTTCAAGGTTTTTCACTTGCTGGAAACTGCACATGTGTGGTGTACCAGTATTGCCTCAGGCAAAGTGATCAGAGTGAGGGTGGAAGAATTAAGTGTGCTTAGTGGCAGTTCCCTTGGGATAAACACCTTGATCCTGGTGTCATATCCTAAAACAGGTTTTCACAACAACAGTGATAATGTCTACATGGGTAGTGAGGGTGCAATGCAGAGGACTCTAGCAGGAAAGCTAAGACAGTGTGAGTTTTTTTTAATGATTTAAAAAAAAAATTTTTTGTTTAATTTTACTTATTTGAGAGTGACAGAGAAAGAGAGAGAGAGAGAGGCAGATAGAGAGAGAGAATGGGCGCTCCAGGGCCTCCAGCTACTGCAAACCGAACTCCAGACGTGTGTGCCCCCTTGTGCATCTGGCTAACGTGGGTTCTGGAGAATCGAGCCTCGAACCGGGGTCCTTAGGCTTCACAGGCAAGCGCTTAGCCGCTAAGCCATCTCTCCAGCCCTGAGTTTTTTTTAATTACTTTTTCATTTGTGGATGAAGAGAACATCTGACCTGAACTCTAAAGCAGGGTCTGTGATGAACATTATCCTCTTTCCAGCCTGCACTGAGTTTTATGTGGCTGCTTTTATGGGGAACATGGCCCAGGTAGTGGTCTAGACTAAGTAGATTCAACCAGGAATCAGAGAGCAGAGCACAGGTGAGGAAGGTTTTTGGCTTCCTCCTGCAATAAGTTTTCATGACCAGTGTTTTCCCATGTTAGCATTCTGTTTTTTCAGGCACTTATGGGCAGTGCAATGTGCTGAGCAGTGCTTCTCGTCTCATCCACATTATGTCAACTCTCCAGACTTGTTAGCACCCTGTGACTAAGCAACTGTTCTTAGGAGAGGCCCCTTCCCCTAATCACTGAGTTCTGGAAGCTCATTTCCTGCCGTGTTCTGTTAGCCCTGTGGTTTCCTCAGGTTAGAATGGGGAGTGCTTACAGATTGTTGTTGCTGCTGCTTGTGATACAGTCCCACTGTGTTTAGGAGCGCCTCATCATGACCTTAGGTGAGCCTTTTCCTAGCTTTGCCTGCATCAGTCAGAAACTAGCTATCAGAACAGCCATGTATCTTATAAGAAAGTGCTTACTACGTGATTTTTCTGCTGTCGCTTCTTTGCCTTCTTGAGCTGGGAACTGTCCTTCTAGGGCACTCCAGTCCAAATGTAAATGGTGTGAAATGCTAAAACAAAGCACCAACTGGAACTCACTTAAATGATCTTAACTCTATCTATGTGTTCCTACAGAAAAGAGTGAAGGTACTTTGCAGTGTGTCAAGGAAATTAACCAGAAGGGAAAATAATTTCTAAGTAATCACGAGTGTTTTTCAAAATATGCAAGTCTGAATGCGTAGTTTCTTTCCATCAGAAGTTCACCACCTATACTAACAACCTATACTAACAACACATGAAATTACATTAGAAAGAGAAATGCAGCAATGTATGACCAAACTTTGTTAAAGACTGTGAGACAATATGGTTTTCCATTACAAAATCAGTTTATACAGTTCATCATATTATCAGATTAAGAGGGAAAAGTCCTTTGATATCTCCACATATGCAGGCAGAAATTTAGTAAAATTAAACATCCATTCACAATTAAGTTCTAAGCAAGCTGATGGTGGAAAGAACTTACTTTATCTGACCTGGACACTGCTGAGCTACAAGCCTGGTGCAATTCACCAGCTCTCTTCATGCTGACCTAGGACCAGAGTCCACATAAGAAACCTAAACAATGAAAGTAAACAGGTGGAGGTATCTCACACCCTTCATTCTTCATATTCATTCACACCCTTCATTCACACATATTCTTATGCCATCTCACCTTTAAAACAATGGGTGCAGACAGCTAACCATAGCCAGGTGCCCTGGGAATGTTGTGGCATCTTGGGGAGGAGGGTATAAGGCCACCTTCCTTGGGGAAGGTGGTCTCAAATACAGACCATCCTCTAACACATGTGGAGAGAGTGCTTCCCGGGTGATTTTCTAACCAGATAATGTAGAGTGAACCCCTCTTCAAATGTTTTCAGATCATTCTTTCCGATACAACATAGGAAAATTTAGAGCAACAGCAAAAATCTGGAAATAACTTCAGTGTCAATCAACAGAGAATGGAAAAAGAATCGAAAGTCCTTGTGCAATGCATTAGGGTACTAATCCATAATTAATTGACAGAAAGCTTAATTTCTGCACATTCACACATTCAGAAATATAAATGTACCAGGCAAAGGGTTTCTTTTTTTTCTCACTATTTTAAGCATATACTTACAAATTTCCTGGTAACTAGACTAGCTAATCTTCTGAAACAAGATTGTTTCACAGTGCTAATCCCCTTTGCTGTGTGTAATGTTATCAGACATCTCTGAGGGATTTCAGTGAAAAAAACCAGAAGATTATCTTCTCTGGACCCCTCCTGCTATAAGGAGCTCTGCTTTATTTCCCCTGATTAAGCTCTGATTAAAATTATTCTAAACCTTAGAGAAAGGGACAGAGAGAGAGAGACAGAGAGAGCGTGAGAGAGAGAGAGAGGGAGAGAGAGAGAGAGAGAACCACACATGTTAACAAGCAAAACAGTTGAGAGCTATTACTTGGCACATTAATATGAGCTGTGATTCTGTCTGTGGGAAATGTGGGACATTCCACAAATAATGCCAAAAGAAATAAAATATAATAAAATGCATCATGTTTCCCACATAGAATGAAAAAGTGGGGAGCATGTTTAGGACAATAGTATCTCCCTCTGATGAAAGAAAAATTTAAAACCAGAGTTGGTCTGTGGAGTAGTCAATGTCCAACACAAGCAGCTAAGTAGAAGAACACTCTGAACCTGACAGCCCAAGTCAGGAAGGTTGTACTATTACACAGGAGCTGTCTATCCTGGCGTAGACTCAGCTAGGCTTCCTAATGGTGCCCCAATCCAAATACTCTCATTGTCATCTATTCCAGTGATATTAGACCCAATGTACTAAGAGGTCCTAAAGGATGTTTTATACCATTATTTATGGTCAGATTTGTTTACCTGTTATGATTTGACCCACAACTCTTCCCCAGTCCAGATGCCCAGACCTCCATCAGAGCTCAGAGAATAGTAAGGCAAAGCAGCAATGAACGACTACTTTCCTGTCCTTAGTAAATGCTTGCCATGGTGGTGAGTATTTAATAAGAACTTGGGGCACTTTTTCACTCAGAAAAGAGAAAGATGGGCTGATAAGCTAGAGCTTATTGGACAAACTTGTGGCTCAGTTTGTCATGCTATATCTTTATTTTATTTTATTATTTTTTTGGTTACACAAAAGACATTTTATTAGGTACTCAATAGTAAATAATGGAAAATCAAAGCAAAGTCCAGATAAAATATGAACAAAAGTGTCATGTAAAGAAATATACAAATAATAGTGTACAGTTATAATAAAAGCAAAGAAGTATTTTGATATTGAGGAATAGTTGTGAGCAGCTTAATGCATCTTTAATGCATATTGTGGATATGCTTTTTTTTTTTTTTTTTTTTTTAGGTACAGTCTCACTCTAGCTCAAGCTGACCTGGAATTCACTATGTAGTCTCAGGGTGGCCTCAAACTCATGGCAATCCTCCTACCTCTGCCTTCCAAGTGCTGGGATTAAAGGTGTGTGCCACCACACCCAGCAGATATGGTATTCTTTATGATAAATAAGGGAACATGAATAAGAAAAGCAAAAATGTTCTTCTCAACTATGAGAGATTGAAATATGTTCCCCATAAATTTTGTCTCCTCGCTATATTTTGAGATGGATATCTTGTAGGTCCTCTGAAACATGTCCCTTTTCAAGCTATATCTTATCCAGACTCTGAGCAGAAGCACACAACGGCTTTGATGCATAAAAAATCATTAGCCGAATAACTTTTTAGTGAAGAGGCAAAGACAGATGGTTTGGGATCAGAGAATAATTTACCACCACTATCCTTAATTTTCTTGGACATCTCTCTCCTTGTCTACCTAGTGGACCAACTGACAAATGCTCCTGAAAGCTCCTGAGAGTTCCCGGCCTCTTCTACCCAGGACCCTTCACATGGAGACATTACACCTTTCTTGCCTTGTCTTGTCTTGTCCATACACAAAAAGACAAAGCACTATCCCAGAAAGGTACCATGACTCCTAGCTTACTTGAGATGTGACAAAGCAGTCTGTTATCTTGAAAAACAGAGCTCAGAGCCAATATAAATAAAGTACAGAACAAGTTTATATTCTTTATGCCCAGAGAGGACACCCAGCAAAGTTCGCAATGGGCAGTGGCAGGACCAGTGGAGAAAGACTGATAAGAGAGTGAAGACATGACGTGGAGGCTGCAACAGGTGAGGCTCTCTGCTGGAAAGCCAGACTTAGCTGTTCAGTCTCTGCCTGTGGCTGACCTGTTCCTTTGGAAATGACAAAGAGAAGTTTTTAATGGGTATAAACATAGACAGCTTTATACAGCAGACTGGAACCAAGGTTCTGGTCTTTTCTTCCTTACTAATCATATTTTGAATCCTGAGCAGCTGACCTTGTCTCTCTGTGAGTCATTAACTTTCTTATCTACAAAGTGAAGAGCTGAGTTATGGAAACTACACAGAAATCATGATGTTCTTAGGACGTGGCTACCATCATGGATGTCCTCCCTATGAAAGGCATATGCTCATCCAGACATTCAGATCTGTGTGCTGACCATCTGGATAACCAGCAGTAACTCAGCTCATCCTTTGTAGAAATTATCTTCACTTCTTTTGGGTATTGGGAATATGTTTTCATCTGTACATAAATAACAATGTCATCTTCCTCTCTGTGGCAGATTGTATCCATAATCACATTCCCTTGTAAATCTTTCAGGTGTTGGCAGGACTCCGCTATACAGATACTTATTGAATGATTTAATGAACGAGTGGATGAAGAATGAGTAGAAGGGAGAAAGGAAGAGGGAAAATATAAATACTGACCAAGTCCATCCAGGGCTTCTCTTTTGCTTCCCCATTGTGATAGTTTCAATAGATGCCCCCAATATATTCAGTTTTTTATTGGTTTACATCTGCAGCCACCTGGCTGGAGGAAGTGTCTCTGGGTGGATCTTAAGGTGTGATGGTGGGTTTGAGATTTCAGTCTAAAGATCTGCAAAGGGTGCTGTGCTGTGTGGCTTCTGGCTTTTGGCTTGTGCTTCTTTCTCTCTGCTTGGTGCTGAGAAAGCAGGCCAGCTTCTTCTGCCATTATGGAACTTCCCTTGGATCTGTTAGCTTCAATAAATCCCTTCTTCCATAACTGGGCATGGTCTGGAAATTTATCTCACTGAACCTGAAGCTGTCTGCTATGCCCATCACATTTCCTGGTAGATCAACTTCTGAGCCCCTAAGATACCAGGCTGTTTTTTAAAGGCTGACAGAGAAAATGATATAAGAAATTGTATTATAGATCAGAAACTATTAATATTACAAATACATCCCATTTGCTGTAAGGTAGTAAGCCTATGTTCACCCAATCTCACAAATATTGGAAATCGAGCCCTTCCTGTTTCTCCCCTAAATATTAATCCATTCCTCTTCTACACAAGTTCTAGTCTGAAAGTTTTAGGGAATTCCTTTTGTTTTATTTCCAGAACATGGCATAGTCTCTTTCAGGTCATCATGCTCCTAAGGAGAAGGAATTTCTTTGTGGTTCACTTAGCATTAGCTGATTGCTTTGGTTTTTTGGGTCAGCCTTGAATGTTCTGTTAATTTGGCCTGATGCATCCTGAGGCAATAGAGCATTTTCAAACTTAAAAACATATTAATGTAAGAGAAAAGAAACCATAGAAACAAGAGGAGAAGAAAAGAACAGTAAATGATACTTCTGAGTCTGTGTTGGCAATGTCTTAGCATGACCTGTGGCATATGTCACTTTGAATGTAAAATGTCCCCTGATAGACTCATGTGTTTGAGCACTTAGTCACCAGCTGCTGGTGGTGTTTAGAATGGTGGTAGAACATTTAGGAGGAGGAATCTCACAAGAGTAAGTGCATCACTGTGAATGAGCCTTGAGGATCACCTGAGCCCCACTTAATTTACTTTCCCTGCTTTGTATCTGTGGTTGCAATGTTTCCTGTGACTCGTATTGGACCAAGTGTGTCCAGAGAATGTGCCTACATGCCATTCAGTAAAACATGGTGTGCTAAGGAAAAATAATAAAGCTTGTTTCTTCTAAAATCGAAGACTCACAGGTTTATCCTCTGATGAGGGCTCTTCTGAGTTTCAGATAACTGTCTTCACTGACTCATATGGACATGAAAGGGCTATGTGTATGGGTACTGATTCCAGCAGAAGGTTCTGTGCTCACAATATCACTATATCCCCACGGCCCACTTTCTTTTTTTTTTTTTTTTTTACCTTCTTGAGTGCATCTTTATTAATTCTTTATTAAAGGTAGGACAGAAACCAAAACTTGGGGTTCATAAATTCTGGGGGACCACTTGTGCAATCCAAAATCTTGTATAACTAAATGCTGGGACTTCAGCTATGAGCCACCCTGAGCCACCGGGTTGGTCATGGAGTCTTGTATCACAGTTGCAGAGAGCCACTGAGGCCAGGCAATGTGTGTCAGGGTCAGAATCCCCGACAGGAGGCCTTGAGAGGCCGCTGCATGAAGCTACAGAGACTCCAGTGTGTTATCAGCGCCAGAACCACAGGACGTCTGCCAAGGAAAGCTGCAGGCTTGAAGCACAGCTGCCCAACAGAGAACGTAGAAGTTCCACAGGCAGCAGAGTTGGGGTGCAGCTACCAAAGTCTTTTGGAGCCTGGATGATCCCACCATGAGCCCCAGATGCTGAACACAGAGCTGTAGAACTGGCCCTGTCAGGTTTTGAGCTTACATTGGTCTGATCTATACTTGCTAAGGCCCCCATTACTACTTTTCTTTTTCAAGGCAGGGTCTCACTCTAGCCCAGACTGACCTGGACTTCACTCTTTAGTCCTAGGATCTGGCCTCCAACTCATGACGATCCTCCTTCCCCTGCCTTCCAAGTAGTAGAATTAAAGGCATGCATCACCACACCCAGCCATTCCTCCTTTTTTTTGTGATTTGTTTTCTTTTTCTTTTTTTAATTTTTATTAGCATTTTCCATTATTATAAAAAAATATCCCATGGTAATTCCCTCCCTCCCCCCACAGCCCACTTTCTTATGCCATCTTCAAGAGATAGGAATTCAACAATAAATTCTGAAGAAAAACAGTTGATAAAATAGAAGGTCTTATGAGGAGCAATTACAGGATGAATTATGCCTAGCCCAAGGCCTCAGAATATCATGGAGAAGGATAAAGGATCTCTGCTATGGATATCCACATAGATCTGACGGCAAGGCCAGTGCTGAATGCAACATACATACAGCATAATTATTGATGCAAAGAACATAATAGAAACCAAGTTAACTTCCATAAATTCTTTTTTAATGTTTTATTTATTTATTTGAGAGAGAGAGAGAGAGAGAGAGAGAGAGAGAGAGAGGGAATGGGAACACCAGATCCTCCAGCCCCTGCAAACGAACTCCAGACAAATGCACCACCTTGTACATCTAGCTTACATGGGGCCTGTGGAATCAAACCTGAGTCCTTGGGATTTTCAGGCAAGTGCCTTAAATACTAAGCCATCTCTCCAGCCCACAACTAGAACTTAGTACCCTTTTAACTTGATAGAACATTTTAATTCTTCAAACTGCTATAGAGACAGTGTCCTTCTGGGAGCAACAGTGAATACATAGATGTTGCTGCAAGCCCCACCTCAAAGCTGTTCTTCCTGTTTGAATTAGGACATAAAGCATCCCTGATTTTCTACTATAATTCACAGGGATGATCTTGTTCATTTATGGTTACAGATTTGCCAGGCATTACAGCAACGGGAGGCAGAGGTAGGAATATCAATGTGAGTTCAAGGGCAGTCTGGGACTACAGAGTGAGTTCTAGGGTCAGGGTCAGGGTTAGGGGTTAGGGGTTAGGGGTTAGGGTCAGGGTCAGTAGTTAGGGTCAAGGGTTAGGGCTGGGCTAGGGGTGAGGGTAGAGGTTAGGGTGAGGGTCATAGGTCAAGGGTCAATGGTATGGGGTCAAGAGTCAAGGGTCAGGAGTCAAGGGTGAGGGTAGGGGATATTGATGAGGTGAGGGTAAGGGATCAAGGGTCAGGGGTCACAGGTCAGAGGTTAAAGGGTCATAGGCTAAGGGTAAGGGGATCATAGGTCAGGGTAAAAGGTCAAGGGTGAGGGGTCAAGGGTCAAAGGTTAGGGGTAAAGGGTTAGGGTTAAGAGTAGGGTTAGGGTTAGGGTAAGGGGTTAGGGTTGGGGATAAGGTTAGTGGTGAGGGTGAGGGATCAAGAGTCAGGGGTCAGAAGTCAGGGGTCAAAAGTCAGGATTCAATGATCAGGTATCAAAGGTCAAGGGCTAAAAGTAAAAGATTTTGGGGTCAAAGGACAGGGACCCAGGGTCAAATGTTAAGTGTCAAAGGTCAAGTTTCAGGTGGTGAATTATCAGGGGTCAAAGGTTAGGGGTTAGGGTTAAGGTTAGAGTAAGGGGTTAGGGTTAGGGTTATCAAGTGCATTGACAGAAAGCTGTCTGGATTTGAGCCAATCAATAGCTGAATGTAGGGAGCAACCAGTTTCTGGTATTGGAAGTTACAGGCTAGAGACAGACAGACAGAAAAAAACCATTCTTTTAAGCTTAGGCTTCATCCCACCCTCTCCAGGGCCCTACTTTTTGGGTACTCCCCCCTTAGTCCTTCTGAGCGTTATATCTTGTAGGCTATCTCCGAGGACAAAGGTTTCTATGGTACCAGCTTATTTTAGATTTAGTTTTGTGTTAACCCTTTCTTTCCCCTCCCCCTAAGCCTTCCATTCCTATTGTCTGGGCCTTGAGTTGCTGGGGAGGTCCAGCCTCAGCGGGGTGGCGTAGCAGAACTTGAAAGGGTCCTGTGGAGTAGGTGTTGTGAGGAAATGATCTGGACCAGTGGTTCAGGTGAGGCATACTGGATGCAGAGAAAAACTGCTTCTTTATTTATACTTTTACAATACATTATTATTTTTTTTGCAAGCAAGACATAGGAACTTATTCATGTAGCTTCTGTTCTCTAAGAAATTTTGCACAGTATTCCTCTTTTCCTTTGGTTTCTCCTGCTTCTGCTTAGCTCACAAACCTCTTGCCCTATAGACATACTCATCACATCTTAAACAAGAAAGTCAAAGATTGTAAGCTGGTTAATATCTTATCCAGGCTCATAGAAACTAGCCAAGAGCCCTGGCAGGTACCTCTTTTGGTTATAAGGTGATAGACTTTTTTTTTTTTTAACCTCAGAAAGTGCTGTGTTAACTACTCTCTGCATGATATTGTTTTACAGCCTAAATAACAGTATGTTTCTATATTTCTAATCAATTACTGATTTCATTGTCTCTCTATAACCTTCTTTTTCTTCTTTTTTTTTTGCTCCATTTTAGTTTGGTCCTGACTTTGCAAGCCTCTCCATAAAAGGAAGATTTTGATATTTAACTCTTTTCCCATCTTTCTAGACTATCCTTACTCCATTAATGTATGCCTCTGTATATGGTAAAGGTTGGTCTATCCAACCAGTGTTTTGCAATGATGTCTTTCCTTTAGGAGCCCAGCCTAACTCTAACTGTTAATTCTGAAAGTTACATATTCTGTTTTACTTCCTTGCATGAGCCCAACCCAATTATTTGAAAGATGTTTGCTTTTGCTCCCTAGCATTTCAGGCTCCTTTTCTAGTAAGTAATATGTAAGTTCAGGGAAATGTGTCCATTAATTCCTGTAATCCTAAGTAATGTTTCCTGGAAACAATTGGTAAGGCATGAGACATACCATTGCAAGGAACATGTCTCATCAGGTGAAATATACATTTGTGGTGTTGAGAAACTTTGTACATTCACGCTAGTTGTAGTTTCAGGATTTATAATTGTTTTACCTGTTTAAACATTAAAGTCTCAGAAATTTTTGTAGAAACATTATTTTCCTGTTTAACCATTGGCGACTGTATAAACACATCTGAATTGGATTCCCTACTACTACTGAGAAGGGGAAAATGAAAGCAAAAATAAGTAGTAATAAACTTATAATAAATCCAACAATTCCAAGGAAAATATAGCAGTGGCACAAACTGTCAAACAGCAGGCACTCCAGGAGGTCGCTGAAAGACTTCTCGGCCCTGCCAAACAACGTCTCGGATGCCGCAGCCCTGCTGAACGGTGCGCCACCACTGTCTCACTCCAGAGCTGACCACTGCTGCCATTTGGACACTGAAAAGTTTCCTGTCAGCAATCTGAGCAGGCCCAGGTTAGGAACCACAACTAAGTGACACTGTGTGGCATTTGTCATTCTGTGATTGTATGGGCTATTGGTCGTTCAGGAAGTCTTTCTTCACTCCTATATCATGGAGAATTCCTCCTATTTTTTCTTCCAGTAGGACAAGAGTTTTAGGTCTTATCTAGAGGTCTTTAATCCATTTGGACTTGATTTTGTGTATGGAGACATGAGTATGACCTGTTCCAAGTCTATCCATTTTCCCCCAAATTTCGTAGTGTCATTTTTTTTTCTTACTGCTGAGTAGAATTCCATTGTGTAAATGTACCACAACTTTATTATCCATTCATCCAGTGATGGGTATCTGGGTCGATTTCAGTTCTTAGCTATAATGAATTGAGCAGCTATAAATATGGTTGAGCAAATATCTCTGTAGTGATGCGTGGAGCATTTAGGATAAATGTCCAGTAAGGGGATAACTGGGTCTATTGGTCGCTCTATGTTCATCCTTTGCAGGAATATCCAAATTGATTACCATAACAGTTGTACAAGTTTACATTCCCACCAAGAGTGAATGAGGGTTCCTGTTTCCTCACATTCTTGCCAACATTTGTTGTTGTTGTTTGATTTTTTTAATGATTGTAATCCTTACTGGAGTAAGGTGGAAGCTCAAGGTTGTTTTAATTTGTATTTTGCTAATGGTTAGGGATGTTAAACATTTTCTTAAGTGTCTTAGCTATTTGTATTTCTTCCTCTGAGAACTCCTTATTCAGTTCTCTTCTCTGTTTTTGTGAGTGGGCTGCTTGATTTTTTTAATTGTTTAGTTTTTTGAGTTCTTTGTAGATTCTAGGTATTAGGCTTCTGTCAGTAGTATAGCTGGCAAAGATTTTCTCCCATTTAGTGGGTAATCTATTGTCTCTGCTTATGGTATATTTGTGCAACAGCTTTTTAGCTTCATGAGATCCCTTTGATTGAGTGATTATTTAATTTCCTGGGCTATTGGTCGTTCAGGAAGTCTTTCTTCACTCCTATATCATGGAGAATTCCTCCTATTTTTTCTTCCAGTAGGACAAGAGTTTTAGGTCTTATCTAGAGGTCTTTAATCCATTTGGACTTGATTTTGTGTATGGAGACATGAGTAGTTTCTACTTTCATTTTTCTACAGATGGTTATCCAATTTGTCCAACACCATTTGTTGAAGATGCTGTCTTTTCTCCAGTCTAATTATTGGCACTTTTGTCAAAGATCAAACCTGGGTCCTTTGGCTTTGCAGGCAAGGGTGACCGCTCTAGCTCTTAACTATCATTATTATCCACAGACTGTTATGCCCATTTCATTTCCCAACAGCACCCATACATAGTAGATAACAGTTGAGTGCAAGAAATGGAGACTGAAAAGTCCTATTAGAGTTTTCTAGGCTATAATCACAGCCACAGAAGACTATTCTTGAGATCCAATTTAGTGACAGTGCCCTAGGTTTAGACCACAGGAATTATAAATTGCACTTTTTGGTGAGTCAAATAAAAACTGAAATATGAAAATCATAGTAAATGTGTTAGAAAAATAATTAGCTAAAAATTAAATTTATTCAATTCTGTACAGATATTTGCAATCATCAGGAGGGAAGATTTTAGACTTGCAAGGTTTTAGGGCCACTGAATCTGGCCCCAACACTGATCTTGGTTCCCCATTGATTCCTAAACACCATCATAACCAGAGAATTAGGACTGAGACCCTCTCCTGAGTATCATGGGAAAAGATTTGTCATTGTTCCCTGAACTTTCTCAGGATCTATTCCTAGTGACCATGAAAGAGTTTTCTTCTCTCATAGATGACATTCGGTAGTTTGATCATGCAAAATTATATCACTGAAATATTAAATTACAACAACATCAGAATCCTTATTATTAGATCCATCACAGATTGCTACAGACCATACACATAAAGGTGATGTTTGGAGAAACTGTGAGATGGAGAAGCACATCAGAAACCAGAGGCCAACCTTTAACATCTGTCTGTACCTGCTTTGGGACTGACCTGTGTTTAAAGTGTGCTGAGCGCCACCGCTGATCACCCCTGCAGGGAGGTTTATGTCTGGACTCAAATTGAAGTCTGGTAACCGTGTCTCCTGCACAGTAATACATGGCTGTGTCCTCAACTCTCAGATTGCTCATTTTCAGGTACAGAGTGTTTCTGGAATTGTCTCTGGAGATGGTGAATCGCCCCTTTGCAGAGTCTGGGTCGTACGTGCTACCACCATCATACCTAATTCGTGCTACCCATTCCAGCCCCTTCCCTGGAGCCTGGCGGACCCAGCTCATCCAGTAGCTACTGAAGGTGAATCCAGAGGCTGCACAAAAGATTCTCAGGGATCCTCCAGGCTGCACCAAGCATCCTCCAGATTCCACCAGCTGCTCTTCACAACAGATATCTGCAAGCACAGAGAATCCTGATCATGAAACTGTCACTCATGGTCACTGTCTCTCTCATTCATGTTCATTCACACACTCAGTAGCTTTAGTTTCCATAAATTACCTTTAAAAAGAATAAAAAGAAAAACCCAGCTGAGCCTCAACTCCATGGTGAGTACTCTGCTCAGTGCTGATCACTGATGAGGACAGCTGGGAATCCAGGGCTGGGTTCCTCTGCCAGAGCTACAGGGTCAGGGCTGAGCTGATTTTCATGAGCAGAGGGAGACCCTAATTGCATGTCTTTCTGTTATATAGGGAACTCTGTACTCAAGAACTCAGAGAAGGCAGTGAATAGGAAAGGTGAGAGAGATGAAATGGAGGAGTAAGTGAAAATAACATTGAAGTATTATTTTTATGTGTTAACTATAAAACTTAAGCTTGCCTTACCTACAGCACTTAAAGTAAAACAGTAAAATTTTATTGTTTAAGAAGAACTAACATAAAGTTTCCTGAATAATGGATGCATACATTAAGGTAAAGAAATTGGCTTGAGGATGTAACTCAGCAGTGTAGCATGCATAAGGCCCTGGGCTTTATGCCCAGTACTACAAAATAGGCCAATGAAATAAGTATTTATCTTACCTGGGATTGTGCTTTGGGAAATAATCATTCTAAAAACACTAAAAACCTTTGCATGTCTTTATTTCTTTGTCTGTGTGGTGTATTTGACTTAAGATTCATAGACATCAAGTCATTAGTTTGTTTGTTTATTTTTCAAGGTAGGGTCTTGCTCTAGCCCAGGCTGACCTGGAATTCACTATGAAGTCTCAGGCTGACCTTGAACTCACAGAGATCCTCCTTCCTCAGCCTCCTAATTGCTGGGAATAAAGGCATGTTCCCCCACAAACTGGAGAGAGAGAGAGGGAGAGAGAGAATAGAGAGAGAATGGGAACACCAGGGCCTCTAGCCACTGCAAAGAAACTCCAGAGGCATGTGGCAATTTGTGCATCTGGCTCTATATGGGTACTGGGGAATTGAACTCAGGTCGTTAAGCTTTGTAAGCAAGCGCCTTAACTGCTGAGCCATCTCTCCAACCCAAGTCATTATTTTTTTTTAATATCCTTAAAGCAATAGCAGATCCCATGTCAGATCCCTTGTCACCACAGGATGGAGACGAGTCTGAGGTGAAGCTTCATGATGGCAGGGGAAAGTATGGCATGAGCAGAGGCTGAACATAACTTCTGTTACAGTATGTGGAAAACAACAGGTGACTGAACCAAGTTGTGGCAGGAGGAAACCTGTTCCTCCACACATGCAAATGGGGAGAGCTGAGTAATTTTCCCTTCACAAGAATTGCTGAAAGCAGCCAGGCAGGGTGGCCCATGCCTTTAATATCACCACTCAAGATGCAGAGATAGAAGGAGTTCACTGAGTTCAAGGCCAACCTGGGACTACAGACTGAGTTCCAGGTCAGCCAGGCTAGAGTGTGACCCTAACTAAAAAAAAAAAAAAAAAAAGATTTGCTGGAGGCAATTGATGCAAATATAACAAGTAGTTTGAAAACAGTTTGACCATGTATAATCTCTTTTTGAGATGTACCAGAGTGACCAGACAATATGTCCACACAAGAAACTACATTTATAGAGCTGGGCATAGTGGCAAACACCTTTAATCCTAACACCCAGGAGGCAGAGGTAGGAGGATTGCCATGAGTTCAAGGCTACCCTGAGACTACATAGTGAATTCCAGGTCAGTCTGGGTTAGAGCAAGACCCTACCTAAAATAATAATAATAATAAAAGAAACCACATATGTGTAAGTTAGCTTCATTCAGTTATTAGTACTTGTTTGCATTTAAAATATCATCAATTTAGTAAACTCTAAATAGGTGAAGTGTTGTAGTCAGCTTTGTGTTGCTAAGACAAACATCCAATCACACAATGATGGGAGGAAAGGAGTTTATTTCAGGCTTACACAGCATTCCATCAATGGTGGAAAAAGCTGGCTCACTCCACAGATCCAAGCAAAGAGACAACTCAGCAAGCAAACACCAATAGCAGTGCAAACCACCAGAACACAAACTCCTCTGAACACATCAAACAGGTCTCAGATCCTCCCCCAAACACACCTTAGGGTAACATGCCCCCCTGAAGCAGGAATCTGCCCACTCGTAGCTCACATTGCAAACTCAGTTTTAGTGAAACACCAGTGTCTATGAGGTCATGTACTCAAACTATCACATATTCAAAGTACCATATGGGAAAATCTAAATGATCGCATGTTCCATTAACAAAACTTGAAATTGATAATGTCAAAGTGCCAGGGAAATGGTGACTAAATGTTCTGCATTAGGATGATGATGAGTGACTATATGATTGCAGAGGAAAGGAAAGTGTTGATCATTGTGTCCTTGAGGGTAGAGAGGAGAGGAGAGAGAGGGAAAGGCAAATGGGGAGGTAGAGAGCAGAAGAAGAAAGAAGAAGGGAGAAGAGAAGGAGAAAACCGTGTAGGTAGAATTCCTTCACTGAAACACAGCCCAGAATTCCTTTCCTGGTCTAGGAGTTGACATGAATGGATGCAGAGGATGCACAGCTGACCCTGAGTGCCCTCTACTGTCCCTGGGCATCTCTGTGGGGAGGATTTTATCTAGGCTCTGGAGTCACGGCATAGTGCCTTGAGCACAGTGGTATGTGCCAGTGTCCCCAGCTGTCACACTGCTCAGCTCTAAGAACACTCAGTTCTTTCCTGTGTCCCTGGAGATGCTGGCTCTAGACTGGAGTGTGGGACTGTAGTTGGGGCTTCCCTTAGCCCATATCACACCAATCCTTTCAAGGCCCTTCTCTGGACAAAGTCAAACACAGAATATTCAGACACTGAGAGTGTGTAGGTGGCCCAGGTGAGGCTGAGCGTCTGAGAGTTCAAGGTCCCTTTCCTTCATTGCATGAGATGGTCCTTAGCATGGACACTTGAAAAAAAGCAACAAACATGAGTCACAAATAAACACCCCATTTACTCCCAAGATCATATTTATGAAAGCTGTAAGTCACTCACTATTGAGAACAGCCATCAGACAAAACAGTACAGAAAGCTTAGTCATATATCTGTGGATGTTGGCAGGCTTCCCAGAGACTCGAGCTCAGAGAGAAAGGATGACTGATACTACACACAACTGCCTGTACTTATTCTTGAATCTGGTGTCTAGCTTGTAGAAGGACAAATGAACAGGTCATATATTTATGAGGTCATTGTCTTTATGAATCTTTGCACCCTCCCCATGCATGGGGCACCTAGACTTCCTGATAAGACTTAAGTTTCAGTTTCCCCTTGGCCATGTGACCTTTTACTGCTCATCTGGAAGGGTTCTATATGTTAATGATGTATCATCCAGCAGCCCTCACACAGCCAATCCCCCTTTGACCCGTGCCCCCACTGTAACCCTATATGTTAATGAGGTATCAGCCAGCCTTCACACAGCCAATCCCCCTGTGACCTGTACCCCATACCTTTTCCCACCAGTACATGAATGCTTATAAGGCCATTCCCCTAACAAATACATGAGCTGTCCTCTGACACAGTCTCCTGGGTGTTTCTTCCTGTCGCCCTCATGGCCACTCAAGACCCTGCCTGCAGTTGACTGGAGGCCCTTGGGAAACTGATGTGAAGCGGCCCCAGGGTGGTCAGGAAACACAGTGGTAGAAAAATCTATTTAGTGATGATCACGCAACTGTCACTTTTTATCAGCACACGGATGAGATTTTAGTCTCAAAAGTGTGACTTTATATTTTTATATATTTTTTTCTGTTTGTGTAGAATATTTATTTATTTATGAAAAAGAAAGAAATGCAGATAGATAGAGAATGAGCATACCAGGGCCTCCAGCCACTGCACATGAACTCCAGATGCATGTGCCACTTTGTGCATCTGGCTTATGTGGGCACTGGGAAATCAGACCTGGCTCCTTAGACTTCACAGACAAGTTCCTTAACTACTAAGCCATCTCTCCAGCTCTTGTGTAGAATAATAATAATAAAATTATCAGAAAACTTGAGTAACATTAATCAATGCATCCTAGAGAAATGTTATGACATAAAGACCCAATATTTATGAATGGTGCATTTTTTTATCTTACTGCCATTTAGTTTCTTTCTTTTACTTAAATTTCATGTAGTTTATTAATCTATTACTTGTATAATATAATATAACTTACATAATATAGTGTAATATAATAGGTGAATTATATTGTATAACAGGTAAATTGTGAATTGAATGTGAAATGTCCATCATAGGCTCACATGTTGAATACTTAATCCCTAGCTGGTGATAATGTTTGTGAAGGTTGTAGAACTTTTAGGAAGTGGCACCATGCTATTGGAAAAGGTTCTCTGGTGGTAAACCTTAAGGTTTTGTGGCCCACTCCCTGTTTATTCTCAGCTTCCTCCCTACTACTGTGATGACAACCTCCTGCTCCTACAGTGCCTCACCTGCCATGATGGACTTTACTACCTGGAACTCTAAGTCAAAATAAACTCCTTCCTTACTTGAGTTGCTTCTGGCTTGGTACTTTCCCCTGCAATGAGAAAGTAACTGATATAATGGCTATCACTCAGACATTGTCACTCATAGAAATAATGTACTTTGCTGTTATTCACCTGCACCTAGAGATATTTTTTCTAGATTTCAACTATTAGATAAAACATATAATGATTCCTTATATTGTTAGCTACCATCAAAATTGTGTGTATTTATCATATTAAACATGTCTTCACATGTACACATGTTGTGAAGTGTGCAAATCTAGCTGAAGCCATATATGTCATCTTTCATAGTGGAGAGAACACTTAAAATTTATTCCATTGTTATTTTTCATAAATGTAATATATAGTTTTAACTATAGTTGCCACAGTGTATGATAGATCAGTAAAATATGGCACTTGAATGTAATAGAAAATTTCCATCCTTTGACCCCCACCCACATTAACCTCCATTCTACACAATCTTTTAAAAATATTTTTATTTATTTATTTACTTGAGAGAGAGAGAGACAGAGAAAGAGACAGAGAGATGGAGAGAGCATGGGCATGCCAGGACCTCCAGCTGCTGCAAATGAACTCCAGATGTATGCACCCCCTTTGCATCTGGTTTACGTGGGTCCTGCAGTCGAACCCTATGGCTTTGCAGACAAGTGCCTTAACCACTAAGTAATCTCTCTAGCCCTCTACACAATCTTTGAGATCAATAGTTTTGCATTACACATGTAAATGACAAAATGCTTTTAGTCATTCCATATCTGACTAATTTACTAAACAAAATGTGTTCCAGGTTTGTTCATGTTGTAAGAAATTACAACAGGACCTTGTTTAAAATGGAATTTCATTATGTATAGAGTATAATTGCTTATTCCATTCACATGCTGATGGATCCAGGGTGGCTCCGTCTCTTACCTATAGTCAACAGTGCTGCAGTAGAGATGGGACTGCAGGTCATGAGGCCTTATCTTAATGATTGAACAGGGAGACAGAGTCACAGCTGGTTTTATTACAGCCAGGACAAGAGCACTCCCTTTGTTTGTAGGGAGTATCTCATGTACACGGTCTTGTCTGAGATTTAGGGTCCCAGCCCATTCTAAGGTGACACACAGAGGGGGAGGCACAAAAATCTGAATAACTGAGAGACCTTCTGCGCTTTTGGACTCTCTTATTTTGCTCTACTCTCTGATTTGGATCTTCCATCTGAGTTGGCGGCCCATACATGAAAGAAAAGTGGTTGTGAATCTCCTCCGAGCTGACCTTTCTTCACCATCTTGCACTCTGATCTCCACAACGAACCTGGGAGAGACTGGGTTCACATGGGAATATTGGGAATAGAAGAGCACTAACCAGCAACCTGAGGCTGAGCCAGTCTGAGTCTAGCCAAGATTAGCAGAGCCAGAATGTTGGCAGACAGGGACGGTGTGACATGCATGCTGATGTGAGGGCGGTGTGCTATATCAGGTCATATGACAGTTGTATTTTTAGTTTTCTGATGAGCTAATATACTGATTTTCACAGTAACGTCACCAGCTTACATTCCCACTAGAAGCACTTGCTTTTGTCTTCTAGATGATAGCCATTCTGACTCTGGTAAGATGGAATCTAAATATGGTTTTAATCTGTATTTTCTGGGGCCTGAAGATGGCAAACACTTATTCATATGTTTATTTTGTGAAGTTTTTTCTGTTTATTCAATTCATTGTTCAATCAAAGAAATTTTTTATGACAATGATGAGGTGATGCATGTGGTAGTTTGAATGTAAAATGTCCCTCATAGACTTGTGTATTTTTGATTAAGCCTCATAATTGGTCTCCAGCTAGTAGAGCCTTTAGGAGGTGGAGCCTTTAGAGAGTAGATGTATCACTACAGGTGGGTGGTTAATGGGGTGTTGTAGTCCAGCCCCACCTGCCTGTCTCACTGAGATCACTCCCTCTACTTCCTACCTGATGCCGTGGACATGTAAGGTCCCGCTCTCTGCTCCTGCCATGCTTCCTTCACCATAACGAAGATTTTCCTTCCACAAGCTGTTTGTGGTCAGGTGCCTGGTCTCAGCAATGATAAGGCAACTGTTGCAAGGGGAAAAAGAGGAATTATTTTGTCCTTCACAGGAATGAGGGAGAATGCATGGGAGTATCACAAAGAAAGAGTTGTAGGGAAGTACAGAGCTTTCTGGGACAGAGGTAGCTGTTCAAGCTCCAGGACCACAGTTCACAGACATAAACACTGTCCAACAGGCTAATAGCATTGTGGGATATTCAATCTGAAGATCTTCCTGAAGCCACAGTTAGATAAGGTGAAACCATGGCACATTGGGAACTGCAAGACAAATTCTACACTTATATCACACTAGCCAGTCTTATGTTCAGACTGGTTCTGTTCAGTTTACTTTCCCCCTAAAGGATTCTGGTGTGGTAACAGAGAAGGATCTTGTGCCCTGGGGAGCTGAGCAAATCTCACCAGATGTCCTGGGGAGTTGGAGCTGCAGGAGCCACAGCTTGAGCTCCAGGTGAGTGACTGTGCTAGGTTTAGAGCAAAAATATGTGAATGGGGTAGCTTTTAGCCCAGTGAGCCTGATCCTCAGGAGGAGGGAAACTTGAGACTTGTGCGTTTTATGGGAGAGGAAAGCTGGCCCTGCATCCCTCTTGGTTCCCTCTAATTCAAAATGCTGTCCTAATCAGAGAATCATACTTTGTGTGTAACCGGAGTCTCGCCAGAAAAGACTCACCAACCTCCCCTAAGTTTCCTCAGAATATGACCCTGGTGACCACAGTTGTCCTTCCCACCTTCATGTAGATGAAATTTGGCATTAAAAAAATATTTTCAACAAAATAATAACAAAAAGTTTTATAGTAAGAGAAATCACAAATAATCCATAAATACAGAGGTTTCTTGGGGTGTGTGTGTGTGGAGTTGACAGCTGAGAGGTGACCCAGGCATCTGAGAGAAGCCCTTTAGTTTAAGTCTGACTTGGTCCTGGACTAACAATGAACTCTATGTGTGCTTGGCGCCACCTGGTGGTCCTGAGCACCTTTCAAGGAGATTGGTTTATACTGAAGTGCCTTCCATGCATCTAGCACAGTAATACATGGCCGTGTCCTCAGATCCCACACTGCTCATTTCCAGATACAAAGTGTTCTTGGAATCATCTCTGGAGATGGTGAGTCGCCTCTTTGCAGACTCCGAGTGGTATATGTTAACACTACCCGGATAAATATGTCCAACTCACTCCAGGTCCTTGTCTGGAGCCTGGAACCTGGTGGACCCGGCCCATGTAGGAGCTACTGAGCATGAATACAGAGGCTGCAGAGGAGAGTCTCAGGGATCCCCCAGGCTACACCAAGTCTTCCCTAGACTCCACACTCTGCCCCTCACACTGGGACACTGTGAACATAGAGAACCTTGGTCAGGAAAGTGTCACACATGCCCCCTGTCAAGCTGATTATGTCCACTCACACTCAGCATCTCTTCATCTCAATAAATTACCTTTTAAAAGAGCAACAAAGAAAACCCAGTGGAGCCCCAACTCCATGGTTAGTGGTCTCTACTCAGTGCTGATCACTGAATGGAAACACCTGGGAATCTATGGCTGGGCTCCTCTGTCATAACTGCACTGTGAGGGCTGGACAGGTTTTCAGGAGCAGAAGGCTCGTGGTTGGGCAATTTGATATCTGGTCAGTGATTTTTCTGTGGTAAACACTGAGCATGTATCATCTATTTCATTTTTACAAATCTGAATATGATGCGTGTTTTAGCATCAATTTCCCCTCAATTCTACTTGTGCTTGATTTTAAAGTGAAGAACAGTGTGTTTTTGCCTCTAGCTTCTTCCCACCCTCAGCTCACACACACGGAAGAAAGTGAGGGCAGAGTGTCTGTGCCAGAGCATGGCCGCAGGAAACAAGGGAAGCTGAGGCAAGGGCAAAACAGACCTGAGTCCAGGAATTCATCACTGAAAGCTCCCAAATAGGTTTAGGCAAGCTGATGCCCAATCATCCCTCCCAGAGTGGGAGGAATCCGCAGACATTTTATCCAAGCTATGACATTCTCCACACACCTGGGCCTATGTACTCCAACCTTCACCTTTCCCATTCTGCCTGCTCAGCTGCAATTATATGAAAGATTACAACCATTGAGATTGGGCCAGCTGACCTGCAGTGGGACAACAGGAAGAATGCAAACTCTTTTGAAGGAGTGTCCTGTTCTTCAAAGTAGCTTTGTTCCCCCCTGGATTAACAAATTGGCACCCCATGTGGTATTATGGAGTATAAGAAATTCAGAAAAGAGAGAGTCACTGATTTTGCAACACAGTATTGTGTTTTGGAAATGGCCATGGGCAGTGTGAAGCAGGTTTGCTGGATTGCTTGCATGGACACCTGATGAAACAGCAAGCCTCTCACACAAACTGCTTCTAGTCCAGTCCAGGGAAAGCTCTTTCTCACCTTCACATGCCCAACCTCATAGTCCATAGTTCTTCCTGTATTCAGGTCTTTCAACTCTGATAGAATAGTCCATCAAGCTGTATTTACAGCACTGCAAGGCATCTCTTGGGCCAAGGTTTCAAATCCTTTCACATTACTCTTGAAAATCAGCTCCAAAAGGCCAAAGCCACAAATTCATGTGTCTACCAGCAATCCCACTACTCCAGTACCAATATAACTATAGCAGTCAGTCTTGCATTGCTGGAAAAAAAAAATCACCTGATCAAGAGCAGCTTGCAGGAAAAAGGGGTTTATTTTGTCTTACAGGCTCGAGGGGAAGCTCCATGATGTCAGAGAGAAAACATGACATTAAAAGAGGGTGAACATCACTCCCTGGCCAACATCAGGTGGACAACAGAACAGGAGAGAGTGCAAAACAACAGCAAGAGAGAGGTGTTAAAATACCCATAAGCTTGCTGCCAACAATAGGTCCAGGAGGCTTTAATTCCCAAACCTCCACCAGTTAGGAACCTAGCATTAAGAACACCTAAATTGACAGAGCACCTGAATTAAACCATCACAGTTAGGTTAGGTTTACCATATTTTATGTATTTATTTATGTTATTTAATTGTTTTCAAGCAAAGAGAGAAAGATAGAGGGTTAGGGTGAGAATTAGGGTTAGGGTTAGAGTTAGGGGTTAGGGTTATGGTTTAGGGTTAGGGTTAGGGTCAGGGGTCTAGGGTCCAGGGTCTAGGGTCAATTATATCAATAGAGTCCTGTCATAGAAGTAAATTATTTATTAAATTAAATAAAGGCACAAACATATAACAATCTTAGGTGTCAAGCTTCCCTGAGTCACAAAGCCAACCAATGCATGTTGAATAATGCTGCAAAGAAAAAAATAAAACACCATTTGGGGCTGGGGAGATGGCTCTGTCATTACAGGCACTTGCTTGCAAAGCCTGATACACAGGTTTGTTTTGCCAGTAACTATATAAAAACTAGATACAGAAAGTAATGCATGCATCATTTACAGCAGCCAATGGCCCTGGCATGACCATTCTCTCCCTCTCTCTCTCTCTCTCTCTCTCTCTCGCTCTGTCTCCCTCTCTCTCTTATGTATCTCTCAAACACACACAAATAAATACATAAGCAATTACCATTTGGCCAATACCATAATGACCAAGCTAGAGAAAATCAAGACTGAATTCTGGAACTTAAAATCTGAGGAGTAAGAGTATAGTTCATAGTCTGGTCTCAGCATCCAGTAAACACATACCAGTGACGCAGTGGTAAAGAACATCCTAGAATGTAGCAGAACGGCTGACAGAGGGCCCCTGATATGATGCACTTAGAAGACTCACTATCACTTTAATGATGTCCATGAGAACAGTGATGATTTGAAATTTAACCAAAAGATGATATATAATAAGTTCTACACATTCTATAAAATACGTGGCCAGTAGATTAAAAATGAAAAATAAAGAATAGTGACTAAGGAGATAAAACAACTGAATGCATTTTATGACTTTGTATTTTCCATAAATGACATAATGTAGAAAATAAGGTCTAACTGAGGTTGTATATTAGAGGAGATCAGCAAACATGGCATACTCCACATCACCTACTTTCAAAATCAGTATGCACTGAACATGGCTACATCCTCATTTACACCAGACTCTGAACTTAATGTTGTAACAAAGACATGAAAAGCCTAAAGTAATTAGTATCACTCTTCACAGAATAAGTCAATCACAAAGGTAAAAGATAAAGTTATATAGAGATTAAATTTTTACACTGATCATTGTACTATGATTCCATACAGTTATTTCCTGTTTATAGGAAATTTATGCTACAATTTAGTTGGATTAGGGGTTAAGAAATATCCTATAGGGCTGGTGAGATGGCTTAGCAGTTAAGCGCTTGCCTGTGAAGCCTAAGGACCCCAGTCGAGGCTTGATTCCCCAGGATCCACGTTAGCCAGATGCACAAGGGGGCGCACGCGTCTGGAGTTCGTTTGCAGTGGCTGGAAGCCCTGGCGCGCCCATTCAACCCCCCCCCCACCGCTCTCTCTCTCTGCCTCTCTGTGTCTGTCACTCTCAAATAAATAATAAAATTAAAATAAAAAAAAAGAAATATCCTATAGGGACATATACTATATATGTGATATATATATATATATATATATAGCAAATATGAACCCATATTATATATATATTTAAGGTATTTCTCTCTATATAGATATATTTTACATGCATATTTACCTCTAAGAAAGCAAGTAGCAAAATGGAAAGATTAGAAAAATGAAAAGGAAAATTAAGTAGACAGTTTTTGTAAAAGCCATGGTCTAGCATAAATATTTTGGCAATCTGAAAAATGCATGTCTGAGAGTTCTTTGTATTATTTTTTTCCATATTTTCATAGTTTTCTAAAATATGAAAGCTGTCAAAATATGCACAATGGAAAGTGAAGGGGGAAAATTTAGCTGGCTTCTTTTTTAAAAACTATTTTATTTATTTACTTATTTGACAGAGAAAGAGGGAGATAGAGCGAGAATATGCATGCCAGGTCCTCCAGCAAATGAACTCACTCCAGTGTTGCAGGTTAAGAGAAGAGAAGTGGAGAAAGTATAGAGAGCTCCTGCCATATGGAAGATGTTTGGGGTAAAGCCTGCCCTGAGACCCAAATTGGGGTAACATGGATTGGCAATGGGGCCTGATCTAACCTGTCATGATGCAAAGTTTTACCAATATCAGATTCAAACCTTCCAGAAATCTTAATTCTAGGAAAAGGGAACAGGGAGGAATTCAGGTTGTTTATGGAAAAACAGATCGAGATAACTTTTGGGGGCACAGTCATCCTAAACTGCCTCAGTAGTACTAAAAGGTTTTTTTTTTTTATTTTTCCACACAAAACAAGAACTTGCCTAATTTTCCAATTGGCATTAGAAGGGGCAGGGACACATTTGAATATTGTTCTCCCTTCATGTCTCTCCCAATCCTTTAGTTACTTTGTTCGTTTGTTTTTGAGTTAGGGACTTATTCTAGCCCAGGCAGACTTGTCACTCACTCGGTGGTCCCAGGCTGGCCTCAGACTGTGAGTCTGAGTACCTGCGCCCTCCCTATTGCTGGAATCAGAAGTGTGCACCATCATATCTGCGCCCCCTTAGTTATCCTTAGAAGTCTTGGTAAGAATGAATGTTAGGCAACCACCGTGATGAAATACATGTTTCTATCTACTAGGAATGAAAAACCATGTGTTTGTAGAACCTCCCTCCTGGCTGTGCAGAGCATCAGGGCTTTCCCTGAGGGACTTGGTCCTGTAAGCCTTGATATCTCCCCAGACACCTTCTAAAACCACTGGCTTTCCTGGAGACAATAAACCATGATAATTCCCTCCTCCACTTTCCCCTTCACAAATCCACACTCTATCATAGCCCCTCCCTCTCTCCATTAATAGTGGTATTTCTTTATTTTTCTATTATTATTTGAGGCAGGACTTTACTGTGTGGCTTAGGCTGGCTTTGAATAAAACAATCCTCTTCTCTCAGTTCATCCTCCTGAGTGCTGAATTTTATACGTGCTCACCACTTGTAAGTGATGGGGTGAACCCGAAAAAATTGCTCAATTTGAACAAGAATGACTCGGGTTAGCACATGGCCACACATCAGCCATCTTTGTGGATTGGATACATCTGACCCTTTTTCTGAAAAGAGCCGATCCTCTAACCTAGGGTGATAACTTCGCTCAGTGACGCAGTGGGTAAAGTATTCTCACCCACGCATGAGGACCTGAGTTTGGGTCCCCAGCAGAATTGTGAGCTCTAGATACAGTGAGAGACCCTGGCTTAATAAACAAGGCGGAGAGGCACTGAGGAAGGCACCTGATGTCGACTATGACCTCCTCACAAGTGCACACCCTCACACACAGACACACTGTCACACACCCTCACACACAGACACACTTTCACACACACACTCCCCCCACCCCAGAGCTACGTGTGAACTTTGTACATGTGGATATAAAAATGCACATTCTGATTCTGGAGAATGCACGCTGTGGACAGAATCCAGCTTCTAGAGGAGCAGGACTAAGTCTACATGGGACCCATGTTCATCCCTCTTCAGCTGTCAAGAAAGCAAGCGACTTTTCAGTAATTACTTTGTGTTCAGAAATGAAAGTATAATTTTGTTTATCAAAAGCTGGAGTAAAAGCTGGCATGGTGGCACATGCCTTTAATCCTGGCACTCGGGAGGCAGAGATAAGAGGATCGCCATGAATTCGAGGCCACCCTGAGACTACATAGTGAGTTCCAGGTCAGCTTGGGATAGAGTGAGACCCTACTTCAAAAACTAAAAAAAAAAAAAAAAAAAAAAAAAATTAACCCGAACAACGTCTGTATTTTAAACATTTTTTTGCATTTGGAGAACATTTTTTTTAATTTAATTTATTAGTTTTCATTTCAGTGAATACAGGCAGTTTGGTACCATTATTTAGGCTCATCTGTGATCTACCCCCTCCCATTAGACCCTCCTTGTTAATGAAAATGGGTCGTGCATTGTGGAGATAGCCCCCAGTTATTAGTATGATAAATGTCTCTGCAAATCATGACCCAACATGTAACTCTGACATTCTTTCCGCCCCCTCTTCCGCAAGATTTCCCTGAGCCATGTTGGGTTCATTTCTGGTCTGCTTCAGTGCTGAGGTGTTGGGGACCTCTGAGGCTTTGGCTCTCTGATTTGGTAGGAGTTGATTTTTTTCTGCGTTGATCTCCTTCCCCTTTGTGCTGGTATCCAGTTCACAGGAAAACATCACCCTTGCTTATTTCACCTTAGTTTCAGTTGGGCCCCTTTTGAGGTATGTTGGGGCAGCTCTCTTCTTAGGATCTGCATCTATCTGGAAAAGAGAAGCAGATTCTCCAACGGAGAGTAAGTTAGCACCCGGAAAATTGAGATAACACTTACTTTTTTGATAGACAGTTTGATAGGTGTAGGCCCTCTTATACCCCGTGATTGATGGTAGCTTGATATTGTAGAGTGGGCTTGTGTTTGAGTATGGTTCTGACTTGTTTCCCAGCTCCAGCTAAGGGTCTAGTACCACTGAGTGGATCAGTTAGCCAAATCAAGAGCAATTGATTCCTCACCATGGCTGCGTACCACTATTGCACTTGTGTGGGCATCACATCCGGTTATTTGTTGCTAATTAGGTTAAACAATGTGTTGCTTGGACAGATCTTGGTCATTTCCCCCAGTCGCCTATGTAGCGCCTTCTGGCACTAGACACGCTGACTGTCTGGGGACTGACTCTCTCCTGGCTTCCAGCCATGTCATTCCATTTTACGCGTCAGCTGTGTATGGAGTCTTCAGCAATAGGGTCTTATCACTGGCCTTTGGTGGGTCATCAAGTACTCTGACAGAAGTCTGTCATTGTTTTGGGAAACCTTGTAGGTTTCTCTGATCAAAAGCTCATTGTGGATGGTAGGCCCAAGCTGAAAGTGGGGGTTACAGGTCAGTGTCCACTAGAAATTGAGGAAAAGGATAACTAATATACAAGAGTTAGAGAGGAGAGAGATAGAGGGGAGAGGAGGAGAGGGAGGGAGGGAAGATGTAGGAGATTTAGGTCAGTCTTGATCCTACCCTCTTCAGTGTCTTGTGGTTCAGGTGTTTCCTGTAAGGGTCTAGTGAAGGTTCAGCCATTTGGTCTGTCTTTTAGGAAGTAGAATTTTATGGTACCTCTCAGCACTTTGCTGAGTTCTGAATACCCAAACAGTTACCACCATCTGAAAAGAGAAATTTCTCTGACCAAAAGTGAGAGTGGCATTAACATATGGGCATAAACATAAGCATTTGGGGGGGCAGCTTGGTGAGTATAACACATCCATGTAGCCAGACGACAGTAGTAGTTTCCTCCTAGGGCTTGTGACTTCGCCAGCCGCAGGCTTCTGATTAAGTTTTCAGTATCAGGCATGTTTTTTTTTATTAATTAGAAATTTTATTGTATGGACAAATCGTGTGTTGGTCCCATTTCCTTCCTTCCCACCCCTATTCCGCTGAGGGCCCCCCTCTGTGGGTTTCTGTATTGACCATGGGGTTGTGGGCTCTGAGTTAGGAGAGCGACTGTCATTGTGCATGGGGCAATGCTTCTGGATGCGCCTTTGTACCCTGGGGCTCTACAATCTTATGCCCTCCCCACTTCCTCAATGTTCCTTGAGCCTTGGAGGGTGTATTATATATCTGCTTATGTGTTAAGCTCTCAGCAGCTTCTGTATTTCTGCTTTACTACATTTTGAGGGTCCACAGTGTCTATCATCATCTCCCTGGTGCAGAAAGGAGGGCTTTCTTTTTCTTTTCTTTTCTTTTCTTTTTTTTTCAGAATAGAAGACATGAAGAAAATGGGTAAAACTTTCCAGACTGAGCATAAAACTCAACATGACAAACTCAAAGGTAACCGGTTGAGGGTGGTATTCGCAAGACATTTGATAGCACCTCAGGTAATTTGCTTAGCGCAGTATGAGCTTCAGTGAAATAAAATGAAGCAGCCCCAATTCTTCGACTATTGCAGCCATGTCTGTGTCAAAAAAGGGACACGTGACCATTTCCTGTAGGATTTGTCCAAGAAATCTCACAGATAGTCAGACCTGTAAGAAATTATATCTTAGTATTAGAAAACACATTATGAAATAAACAACCATAATCCTGTAGACTTTTAGAGAGGACAGGTCATTTTCATGGGACAGAACTATAATATTTGAATGCTAGATGTCTCTAGACTCTTGAAGGAATGATGTTTGCTGTTTTTATCCATCACTATGGGAGACAGTTTTCTCTTTCCTCATGCTAATAATAGTCTGCCCTCCAGCAATTAAATGCACCTACCTTTTGAAGAACGACACCAGAGCTCTACAATGGACGTTGAACAAGAAAAGAGGCGCCGGCCGAAGTAGCCAGACTCTGCACATGGAGAGTAAAAAGCACAAGAAACAATTTAGTTCAAATGACAGTTTGCACCTATAGCACACAGGGCTGGGCTTTCTTGCATCAATGAGAAAATAAACAGTGCTTAATGTAGAGGCCAGTTACGTGTGTGGTCAGGCAGGTTAGAGGAGCTCAAGGACGTGGACATCCACCCAAGCCTGTGGAGCAGCAGAGGCCAGGACTGAAGACGGAATCAAGATGCATGGCAATGAGCAACCTGTTTTTTTTTTAATTATTTATTTATTTGTTTGAGAGAGAGAGAGAGAGAATGGGCACACCAGGGTTTTCAGCTGCTGTAGACGAACTCCAGACACATGCACCACCTTGCACATCTGGCTTATGTGGAACCTGGAGAATCGAACATGGGTCCTTAGACTTTGCAGGCAAGCACCTTAACCACTAAGCAATCTCTCTAGCCTGCAATCTGTGTTTTCTCAGGGAACAGCAGGTCAAGACCCACGGGCTTCCCTCTGTGCTGAGGACTCATGAGGATCAGCCTGCAAGTCTGGAAGTCACCAAGCCCCCAAGTGTACCTTCTCCATGAAGACTCAGTAAGGTCCGAGTGGACCTATCTGATACTTTGACCAACTCCCTTTTGTGTAGCAAGGACTAAATAGACATCCTGAGAGAGATTCATGACTTTGTCCAAGATGTAAATATATTCATGATAAGCCCTGTTAGAGTTGATAAATGTCTATGTAAAATAACTGTTCTTTGTTTTAGAGTTGATCTTTACTAATGGGCAAAAATGAGAGACCACAGCATTTTTTTAAGGGAGAGCAACAGAGAGAGTGAGAGAGAATTGGTGCCCCAGGGCCTCAGCCACTGTAATTGAACGCAAGATGTTTGTACCACCTAGTACGCATGTGCAACCTTGTGCTTGCATCACCTTTCTGCCCATGGCTTATGTGGGATCTGGAAAGCGACTGAACATGGGGGCTTCGCAGGCAAGCACCTGAGCAGCTAAGCCGTCTCTCCAGCCCCACAGCATTTTTTTTTGAACAGCAAAAAATAGCATCTCCTATTGGTTCACAACCTCCACCTCCCTCAGTATTATAGCTACTATTTGAAAAGTTCAACTTTTGGCATTATTACAGGAGGCTACTGTGGAAGTTCTGCCTGGCTCGTATGGCAAAATGTGCTTTGTGTGTGTTATTGCATCATCAAACCCGCACTTCTCTCTACACTGTGCTGGGATTCAAGGAATTATCCATACCCCGCTCCTCTGGCTATAGTTCACATATATATTTGAATTAAGTTGAAACTTTGTGTGGACACATCAAGTGTTGGCACCATTATTCCCCTTCTCCCTGGCCCCACTCCACTGAGGACCCTCCTTAGTGGGATTGCTGGCATTTGCCATGGAGCTGTGGGTTATGAGTTATGAGAAGGGTAGTCGGTAATTGTGTGTGTCAGGGGGCCGGGGAGCAATGCCTCTGGCTATTCCCTCCTGCCCTGTGGCTGTTTCATCCTTTCTGCCCCTTATTCCACAACATTGTTTGAGCCTTGGTGGGTGTGTTTAAGTCTACGAGAGTGTGGAGCTCTCAGCAGCTTCTGTATTTCTGCTTTGGCATATTTTGAGTGTCCTCAGTGTCTCTCTCCAACATTCTGCTTCAGGGTGCCAGGCTCGCCACGGAAGCAGCATTTTTGCTCATCTTGCCAATTTCTTTGCATCGTAACCTGGGCCCTGGCTGCTGTGCTAGCATGACAGCTAGGCTGCAAAACTTCAAGGCCCTCCCGCAGAGACCCATTTCCTCCAGCAAGGATCCACCCACCTCTTAAAGGTTCCCAAACAGTGCCATATGAGACTAAAGGAGAGATGTCACATTCATACCTTATAGGCTATGTAGTTTCTTCCCAGTAATAAAGCGAATAAGTCATTTTTCAGAGGAGTCTGGATGGACCCCAAATTGGGTACAGAAAGTAAGAACGGGGGGGGGCAGAATAAAGATTAAGAGAAAGGTGTATGAGGGACATGCCAGGCAGGAGTGGACTGGAAATGAGATACTCCAAGGCTCATCCTGGGAACAGGGAAGCTCTGACTTTCTCAGGAGCACAGCACACTGATTAGCAGTTTGAGGGTAACACTTAAAGCAGGATAGAGAGATGGGACAAAAGCAAGATCCCGAATCTCTCAGCCCTAAAACCTACCCATTTCTGCATTTCCACTTACATTACACAGTATGTTTTCTGCTTGTGTAAGCAATTTGAGTTTCAAGTGTCATCGTCTTCACTTGAAGGTATTTGAAGTAATGAAGAGGGAGGCAGCTCCGTTCTCACTGTCAGGACAAAATGCTTGGCCAGAAGTAGTTTATGGAAACAAAGAGTTTATTTCCAGTTTACAGATTTGAGGGGAAGTTGCATCATGGTGCAGAAAGCAAGGCAGGAGCCAACAGCCAAACACTGCATGCTGCCAGCAGCAGAGAGGAAGTAGAGCGTGAACTTGCCAGCAATGGCAAGCAGGGCTGCATGCCACCTCCCAAAGGGCCCACCAGCTGGGGGTTAAGTATGAGGCTCAGTCAGAAACCCATGACGCTATGGGACATTCTACATCCAATCACAACAAAGGGGTCTTTGCATTCCTTTTATTTTAGCCAAGTTGTTTTTTTCTTAAATTTTAAAAATTTATTTATTTATCTAAAGAGAGAGAAAGATAGAATAGGTGTGCTAGGGTCTCTTGCCTCTGCAAACAAACTCCATATGCATATTCTACTTTGTGCATCTAGCTTTACATGGGTATTGGGGAATCAAACCCAGACCGCCAAGCGTTGCAAGCAAGCTGAGTCATCTCTCCAGCCCCCTAGTTTTTAAATAGTACTTTTAATTGGCATATATGCATTATATGGATTTCTTAAGTGTTGTAGTCAGATTTGTATTGTTGGTAGACATCACCCAACCAAGAGCAGATTGTGGGGAAAAAAAGAGGTTTATTTTGGCTTATAGGCATGAGGGGGAAGCTCCATGATGGCAGGGAAAATGATGGCATGAGCAGAGGGTGGACATCACTCCCTGGCCAACATTGGTGGACAATAGCAACAGGACACTGTGCCAAACACTAGCAAGGGGACACTGGCTATAACACCCATAAGCCCACTCCCAACAATACACTCCCTCCAGGAGGCATTAATTCCCAAATCCTTGTCAGCTGGGAACCTAACATTCAGAACACCTAAGTTTATGGGGGACACTTGAATCAAACCACCAATTTCCACCCTGGCCCCTATAAACTGATAACCATACATGATGTGAAATGTATACATTCATCCAACTTTAAAAGTCCCCATAGTTTTTATCAGTTCCAATGATATTCATACATCCCCATAATCTGAGGTCTTTTAACTGAGCCATAATACCAAAAAAATAACCAAAAAAAACCCATAATGGCACAGAATAAATGTTCACAATGCAAAAGATGGCATTATGCATAGCAAAAAAAAAAAAATTCAACCAATACAAGATTTAAAACAACCAGGGCAAATATCAAACTCTGTAGCTTCAAGTCCAACAACTCTAGTAAATGACAAATCTCCAAATCCAGTAATTCTAACCAGCAACAAGTCTCTGGAGTTCCAGTTCTGCCCCTCCAGCTAGGTTACTCACTGTCCTGGAAAACTTCATCCAGGGCTGGCATCTCTCCTTGGCAGCTATCTCATGGTCCCAGAATTTCCACTGTGGGTCTCCAGTGCAACCCACGGTTCATCCTCATGGCCCCATGGGGTCTCCTTGCAGGCAACCAGCAAACCTGTTTCACACTGGCCATGGCCATTTCCAAATCACAAGACCATGTTGCAAACTCAATGACCCTCTCTTTCCTACATTTCTTATACTCCACAATACAAGGTATGGTGCTAATTTGTTAATCAAGGGGGGGAATAAAGCAGACTTTGAAGAACAAGACACTCCTTCAGCACTCAGACCCCTTCAAAAGAGTCTACATTCTTCCTGATGCCCTAGTTCAGGTCAGCTGGCCCAATCTCAAAGGTTTTAACCTCTCACTTGCAGCTGAACAGGCAGCAGTTCATCCAATGTTTTTTTTTTTTCCCCTGTGCCATATATCTCTGCTCACACCAGTTCATTTCTATGTAAAGCAACCCTGCACAACTTCTCATGACACAGGAATAACAGCAAGCTTTTCACACAAACTGCCTCTAGCCCATATATATATGAATTTTTCTAGAGTTCAGAAGAGACTTTGGATACTGAGAAAGTATTAGGAATGCTAATGACTAAGGGATATTTCAAAAATTGATTGAATGCATTGTGCATTGTGAGTGAAAATGACAGTTATAGGGCAGAGGTAGAATGTTACATACAGTGATATACGTCAGTGTCCTTAGGGGGCAAGGGAAGAACATTATTATATATAGTGATATATGTGGGTGTCTTTTGAGGACAGGGTTAGACTGTTATTATATAAAGTGATATATGTGGGTGTCAAGAGGACAAGAAATATTGTTGGGATGATTCATCTTCATTGCAAATTTGGCTGGATTTAGAATCACCAGGTGGGGTGGTTTGATTCAAGTGACCCCATAAACTTAGGTATTCTGAATGCTAGTCTCCCCAGCTGATGGCAATTGGAAATTAAACCCTCCTGGAGGGGGTGTATTGTTGGGGGTGGGCTTATAGGTGTTATAGTCAGTTTCCTTATGCCAGTGTTTGGCACACTCTCCTGTTGCTATGGTCCACCTTATATTGGTTAGGGGATGATGTCCACCCTCTGATAATGCCATTGTTTTCCCTGCCATCATGGAGCACCTCTTGAGCCTATAAGCCAAAATAAACCTCTTTTTTTCCCCACAATCTTCTCTTGGTTGGGTGATTTCTACCAGAAATGTGAACCTGACTGCAACACCAGAGAAACACGCCTCTGGATGCCACCACAAAGGTATTTCAAGAGGTCTAAACGAGAAGGGAAGAACCACCCTAACTGCGGGTGACATGGTTCCATGGCCTGGGGTTTGTTAGGACTGAATAAAAAGGTAAAAATGAACTGAACACAAGCATTCATCTGTCTCTCTCTCTGCTTCCTGACTATGGATGCAACATAACCATTTGTTTCTTTCCTCCTTCACCATCATGAGCCAAAACAAACCTTTCCTTCCTGAAGTTGCTTTAGCAGACATGTTGTCATGGCAGCAAGAAAACTGACTAAGACAGAAGGGGTTCTTTTAAATGGTAAAGGAAATCAGAAGGAAAATAATGTTCTATGGTTACACATAAAAATCACATGTAATTCAAAATTCGGTGCTCATCAAGTTTAAGAGAGGCATAGTCTTTTCTTTTGTGGTAGAATTTGCTTGCATGGGTATTTGAATGGCCATGGTGTCCATTATACATCTGGATGAACCCAAAATACCTACTCTCTGGCCCTTTGCTTGACCAGGTTTAAGAATTTCTGGTTCCTGTGTTTTCCAACTGCCTCCCGCTGCACTCCTGTGGTGGCTTCCGTACTGCTGCTGTAGTCTCTTGCTCCACTCACAGTCCATATCCAGCCCTTCCCCTCCCTCTTCTTTAAGTGCAGACTTTCATATGTTTCACCTGAGAGTCTGGCTTGATGCTGCTTCTCTCAGCACTTTAAATTGGCTCATTTTCTGGCTGAACCAATTTTTCAAACTTTCTACTGTGGTTTTTGTCCTGATTTTCTTAACAAATTGGCTTAAAAGCATCCAACAACTTCCATGGCACTGCCCAAGTGCTGTGCCTGCATTTTACCATGAGATACATCACTTCTAAACTCAGCTTCCCACAATGCCTCAGGGCTGACACGTAATGCATTTTAGCTCTTCAGTAAGAAATGTACCTTCTACTTCTAATTATAGTTGGGCCCATGTAGAAGTTCCTCTCTCATTACTAGACAAAACACCCAACTAGAAGCAGCTTCTGGAAGGAAACGGTTTATTTCTGGCTTAAAGTTTTGAGGAAAAGTTTCATCATGGTGGGAAAACGTGGCAGGAGCAGACATGTGGCATCACAACTTCACATCAGCATAAAAAAAGAAAGACACCTCTCCTATTATCCCAATGCAGGTCATCTGACGTATCCTTACTGGTGGCGATCTTAATGATTGCAGATGAAGGAACTTCAGTACATGTTTCTGAGACCTGACACTTCCTATGCCATACTTTATATTTTTCATATTGTTTTGATGTCTATTTTCCTCCCCCACAAACATACCAGTCTATTACTTTTAAACTTACCATTCTAATGTCCTCAGAACATAGGAAGAATTCAGCTATCCTCCACCAGAATATCATACAGACTGCCTCTAGCCCAATTCCTGACCTAGTCCCATTTCCCTTGCTGAATCTAATAAGCCAAGTCTCCATTGGCTACACTTCCCTCTGCATTCCCATCTTCCAAACTCTTCCAAGGATGGTTTATTAAGTGATGTCTACTGTGCTGTAAATATTCTCTAGTCCAATGTTACAAACCTTCCATATCCCGTACCCAGACCACTTAAAAAAGACTAAGAAACACATGGTCGGGTTTACAAAATTACAACCTCACTTTTTGGTACCAATTTTCTGTAGCAGTAACTTTCTTCCTGCTGGAAAGAAACTACCCAATCAGTTAGACTTGCTCACCAGGAAGTGCCAGCAATCCTCTTGACCCCAACCCCCTCTGCCCTGGGATGCTAGGCAGGCACAGACCCACCTGGCTTTCTATGAGGGTGCTGGGGATTGAACTCAGGTCCTCATGCTTGTGCAGCAACTGCTCTTACCCACTGAACCACCTACGCAGCCTCCTCACCTTGACTCCTGATCCAAACAAATTGACAAATGAGATTAACTATCACTGTGGGTTGGCTTCCAGAAGAACTAGGAAAATCCATTTGCTTCAAAAAAAAAAAAATGCTTTCAATTGATCCACCATAGACCTGGGACTCCATAATTAGACAAGATTATCCCTCCAGATCCAGAGGCTAACTTATTCTAGGCAATTCCTCTCACTTGACTCTAGGGGTTGGCAAATTGTCAATCAATAGAAACCATCACACACAGAGAGAAAGGGGCTGAAGTATTAAGGAGACAGGATCAAATCAAGACCAAAATGTTGCAGGGCAAACACAACCTCATAGCTGCAGATCCAGTGTCTAGAGCCTGTGATGGAATCATGTGGGATTCAACAGCCTGGCATCCTGTGCCCACATCAAGAGGCTTCACAAGGCCCCACAGCAACAGATCTACCTCCTGCAGCCCATGTATCCTCTCTTAGGCTAGACCCCCAAAGCGTGAGCTAAAATAAATCCTGCTTTCTTTTTTATTAGTTATTTATTTAGACACACAGAGAGAATGGGAGTGCCAGGGCTTACAGCTGCTGTGAACTAACTCCAGATGCATGCACCCCCTTGTGCCCATGTGCAATATTGTGTGCTTGCATCACTGTACGTGTGGTTATGTGGGACCTGGATTCTTGGGCTTTGCAGGCAAGTGCATTAGCCACTAACCCATCTCTCCTCTCTTGCTTCTTTAAGTTGCTTTAGTCAGGTGTTTTGTCACAGCAACAAGAAAAGTAACTGAAACAGAAGGGTTTTCATTTTACATGGTTGAAGAAATTGGAAGAAAGGCAATGCTTTCCCTCCACACAGGAAAATTACAGGTAATTAAACATTCAGTGTTTGTCCAGTTTAAAGGGGACATGGCCTATTGTTCATGATGGTATTTGCCTACATGGGCAGCTGAGTGGCCATGATGTTCCCTGCCCAGTCAGTGAGTATTAAGATATCTCCTCCTGCCTTTTGAACTTCTGATAGAAGACCTTCTGGTCTCAGCATTTCCTGACTGGTGATCCTACTTTCCGTGGGCATCACCCACTCTGCTGCATTGACATCCTCCTCTGACCCATCATGTCCAAGCCCCCGACGTCATTGTCTTCTATACGTCCAGAGTCCTTGGTGTCATGCCCACTGTCCTCGTCCCCTCCTCTCATAGGCTGAAAGGTGATGGGGTTCTGTCTTGTAGAGCCATGCACAGATTCAGGGTATATTCATGAATAAACAAGATTCTACTAAGAGCAATGCATGCACATTTCTCCTCTCACCTCTGTAGGAAGCGTGGTCCAGGGTGAGACATGCCTACTGCCTCACAGTTGATGCAGTTTCTTCCTTGGAGGTCCACAGAGGGAGGATGAGCGTGACTAGTGCGTTTATTATGTCTTCACACTTCTTTTTTTTTTTTTTTTTTTTTAATTAGGGTCTCACTCTAGCCCAGGCTGACCTGGAATTCACTGTGTAGTATCAGGTGGCCTCGAACTAACGATGATCCTCCTACGACTCCCTCCAAGTGCTGGGTTTAAAGGCGTGTGCCACCACTCATAGCCCTTCACATTTTTTTTTTTTTTACAAAAAAAAGAGCTAAATATATTTTATTCAGGTTTTATTTATTAAAGGCATTACAGGACATGTCTGATTCCAGGAAGCCAAACTGAGTGTGAAATTATGTGAGAAGGGATGTGACCCATAGAGACAAAGATGATGAATCAGGGGAAACGTTGACTGTAGACATCACCTGAAATGTTCAGTTTCCCTAAAAAATACACACATTAATTATGAGGGCAAGAAGAATCAAACCACAGATAATGAGACCAGCAGAGAGCGCGACGTGGGAAGCCATCCACCGTCTGACTGTGAGGAGCGCCTTGAGTGCACAGTTCCTCTCCTGCTCCTTCAGCTCCTGCTTCTGCTTGTCCAGCTGCTGCCTCACCTCAGCCAGGAAGTGCCTGTAGTCTTGCTGGTAGGCACCAGCCCCACCTCGCTGCAGACTCTGGGCATGAAAGAAGAGCTCATTGCTGTGGAAGGAGCCACCACACTCCCACTCCAGCCTCTCCACCAGGGCCATGAACTCGTCCAGCTGCCTCCTCTGCTCCTGGCCCGTGGCCCGGTTGTTGAAGGCACAGTATCTCCTGCCGCACTCCTGGATCAGGCGCTGCAGGCTGTGGTTCTCCGTGTGGGCCACGTAGTCGTCCAAGCACTCGTCCGCCAGGTCTTCCTTGTGGGTGAAGAGGACGACCATGTATCTTGTGGCCCCTGACCCAAACACCTCCTTCGCCCTCCTCACAGCCATGGCATCTTGGGCCGTGAAGCGCCCCAGCTGGGTGACCAGCAGCAGCACGTGGGGCCCTGGGGCACACAGCAGGTAACAGTCTGCAATGTCCTTGTCCATCTCTTGGGTCTGGGCCTTTGACTCGAAGATATTGGGCGTGTCCACCACCAGGATGCTTCTCCCATTCCACGTGCTCATCTCCCGCTGGCATGTCCTGGTCACTGACTGGGCCCCCAGCTTGGACTCGAACGCTGGCCTGCAGAGGATGCTGTTCCCTGTGGCGCTTTTCCCACTGCCTGACCTGCCCACCAGGAGGATCCTCAGTGCGGAACATGCTGCAAGCCAGTCATCGTCTCCTGTCCCTGCAAAGAAAGACATTTGAGCCTCTCTTGGTGGTTCTCGTGACTTGCAGGTCACGAGTCCTCTTGGGTGACTCATCAAAACTATAGACCTTCTTCCCATGAAAGGAAACAAGTATTATTCAAACACACCCAAATGTTGGCATACAAGCTTGGGTGGTCTTGGGTTGAACTAGCCTAAGTGCCCAACTTGGACCCACAGCTAAGGTCAGAACCACTGTGGTCAGGAGAGGCCCTCTGCCCTTCATCCGGATCATGGCACGTGTGTAACTTCTGAAGAAAAGGGGACCCTGTGCTCCTCCCGGGAGGGTGCTCAGGCCAGTCCCACAGAGAACCAGTTGCCTAATAAATGAAGTTGGAAGGAGGCTGGAGAGAGAACTTGGGAATGGGAATGAGGAAACAATCACCTCCTTCACACACAAGTCCCAGGCACTCTATGTAGATGCTCTCCACAAGCATCCCAGCCCTGAAGGTTTTAAAGGAGACCAGGAGGTGGCGCTGTGGTGACCCCAGCCAGGACCAGCTGAACGTCCTGGGAAGGAAAGGGATGGACTGAGTTGGAGATGAGGGAATGAGGGAGGGTGACAGTGAACGTTAGGACAATATGTAGAGAATGACAGCTGGGTGGGCAGCAGAAGAAGAGTGACCGAGAAATCCCTGAGAAGCGTCAGTGGGAAGACTGTCTGCTTGGCTGCTTGCAGCACAGGGAACCGAAACAGAGATGATATTAGAGCTAAGAGCTTAAATCTTCAGTACTGATGGGGTGACAGGACTGGGATTTCTTATGGACCCACATGAATTCCAAGGGCATTTTAGGCTCCTAAAAGTCTTATATTATTCCTCTTACACTGTGTTGGCTCTTGTTTTCCTTAAATATTCAGTGTTGAGGGTTTGTAGCAAGTAATCACTAAGTCTCTATGGGAAACGTTTCTTTTTGGCAAGGAAGACAAGGGGATGGGAAACATGTCAATTAGTTTTAGAACCTCTCACTTCTGAGTAGTAATTCATATCTACACTTCCCCACATGGTGTGCAGGGACAGCATCATACTATGGTGTGTGTGCAAGTGTGTGTGCATGTGTATGTGTGCACGCGTGTGCATGAACATGTGTGTGTGAGTGTGTATATACTAACATGCTAACAACAGTGAGGGTGGCACAAGTGGGTTGGGGAGACCAGAAAGAAATGGCAGTTGCCATTTTCTTCTTCAGTATGAACTGGGTGTCTGCCTGTACTGCGCCTGGGGCACAGGGAGGGGAAGTGACTCTCCCAGCCTCAAGCTCTTCAGAGCTTCAAGGCTCTCTTACCTTCAGCCATAGTTCCATATGTGCTCTTCTGCATTCCCTCCATTCTCTGCTGGAACGGAAACAGGAAAGGAGTGAAAGGCAGTGTCCATGTGGGAGCTGGTGGTGCACCTTGATTCCGATAGTTAAGAATATTGGCCTTGGGCTGGAGAGATGGCTTAGCGGTTAAGCACTTGCCTGTGAAGCCTAAGGACCCCGGTTCAAGGCTCAAGTCCCCAGGACCCACGTTAGCCAGATGCACAAGGGAGCGCACGCGTCTGGAGTTCGTTTGCAGTGGATGGAGGCCCTGGCACGCCCATTCTGTCTCTCTCTCTCTGCCTCTCTCTCTACTTGTCTCTTCCTCTCTCTGTCTGTCACTCTCAAATAACTAAAATAAACCAAAAATAATAATAATATCAGTCCTTAGAAGGGCCTCTCCCATTGGCCATTCCTCACTCCATTCTGCTTCCATGCACCTGCCAATCACTAGCTGCAGTGCGGCAGTGCTGGGTTTGATAACAAAATGTGGGGCTGTTTTCCTCTCTCCAGCAAAGTGGTAATTATTTGAAACAATAATCATCTCCCCCAAGCTGAAGATTGTGAAATGAAGCAAGCATTTCCCATGCATGAGGAGTGAGACATTTTATTTAATTGGCTCCAAAGCAGATGAACTTGATAGAATAGTGGAGAAATGACCTGTAAATAGCAAACCTTGGTTTGTCCAAAGCACTGGGAATTTCCATTCCAGGAAACTGCCAGCCAAAACTAAAGATGTCATGAGGGGGAAAAAAAAACACAGAAGGTTCCAATAAAAAAAAAAATACAATTAAAATGAGGGAGGGAGAGAGAGAACTTGTGCAAAATTTCCAGTGGAGGTGGACACAGCTGCTCTCTAAAGACCTAGGTTGTTGCAAGAAAAGCCCAGTATCAGGGATGGGCTTGCTCCCTGAGCAATGTTGGTCATGGAGGTCTCCCAAGTCTTTATTATAATATAGGCTACTGCCAGTGGTTTTTATTGCCCACCAGAACTAGATGGCAAGACCCCAGTGCTGAAGACACCACAGGAATCAGTTTCAAGACACTGAGCAATCAAACTGGAATGGAGCTGGAAACCTCTCTTCTGGCAAACTGTCATGGTGTGGGAAAGTGCTGTGAAGGTAGTTGGGAGATAAAAGTCATCAATAGTCATACCCAGTGGTAGACCCTTTTAGCACAATGGACCAGCCAGGCAAGATGCACCTACTGGTGAAATAGTAGCATAATTGTTATGGGAGTAACCAGCTTCTCCTTTGACTGGACCTGAAGCTCACTCCACAGGAGGGAGTCCATATTTGGTACTGAGAAACGTAGTGAAAAGACCATGGCTGGAACTTTCATAGACCTTAGTGGTAGAAGTTCCTTCTGTTGTTTGACTAGGTGAATATAATATGCTCATCAAATTGTCCTCTCAAAGTTTATATAATATTTTGCCTGCTTATATAATGTAATGCTTTTATGTAAAGTTAGCACTGCTCTTAGTGTTGGCCAAAGAAAATTCTTTTTGCAAAAGGTGGTGGATTCTTGGGAGACTAAACACACAAAAGTGCTGAGAACAAGTTGGCTATTGAGTGTTAAATGAGACATTTCTAATGCTGAGAACAAGTTGGCTATTGAGTGATAAATGAGACATTTCTAAGGCTCAGAGAACATTATGGGAGAGAGGGCAGAAAGAATATAAGAGAAGGAGGTGAGGAGGAGTACTTTGGACTGCTGTTCTCCATACATGAAAGGAGCCCTGCATTCATGACTTCATAGGATCTGCTGGCTATAGTTACCACCATGAGACCTGTACAGTACTGTGCCCATCAAGACTTCAACACAGGAGATGGAGGGGGGAGCAAAAGAAGACACCAACATTGAAGGACTACTTGGAAAGAAGAAGGGGTTCTGTGGAATGGAAGTGGGGGGGGGTAAAAGAAAGTAATGGGAGAGATTATGATCAAATTATAGTATGTTCATGTACAAAAATTCTCAAAGAAAAATTGAGGCTGTGACTCCGTGGAGTCTTTCTGAGAGTTGTGGTAGAGTTCTGTCTTCAAGTGGTTTATACACATTTTTCACTATCCAAATAAATTCTTCTTCAAACAAACAACAAACGTGCCAGGGACAAAGAGGCAAGAACAATGCACTCTCCAATGGGAGGGTAGGTGGAGGGTCGGGAACTCCTTCAAGGACGGACGTGATAGCAAGTAGTATAGGAGAAAATAGCATGGTTGTCTTCACAGACCAGCAGTTGATGGACAGACTGTGACCCCGTGACAAAAAGAGAGTCAACATTCAGGACAAGTTCAAGCTAAACCTCGCATTTTATCTTTAGTCAGTTCTCCTTCCTGCTTGGCTCTGTGTCCTGGTCTCCCAGTCAATACCACTGTTACAAACCAGTGGATCTAGCCAAACACTGGAGTAAGTGCTTGTGTAGATGAATTGTTCAAAGGAGTCCTAACACTGTGTCGTTCTTTCTGGTGTTGGGGAAAAAAAGCATGCCTCGTTAGGAAAGGCGAGTGCTGGCATCAACACCACCAAGATCAACTCCTAGCACGTGCTTTATTTCACCAGTTTTAAAAGTTTTGTAGCTATGAAACAAGATTTTTTAAGAGGAGATGTAACATAAGTCATTAATCATAATGATAAACATCCTCATTTTAAATGAACAAAAAAGTACTTTTAGTGTTTTTTTTTTCAGCTATTCTGTTTAATTAAAAATTAAAACATTTCAAGCTGGGAGTGGTGGTGCATGCCTGTAATACCAGCACACTGGGAGGCAGAGGTAAGAGAATAGCTGTTAATCGAGGCCACCCTGAAAATACAGAGTGAATTCCAGGCCAGCCTAGACTAGAAAGAAACCCTACCTCGAAAAACAAAAACAAACAAAAAAAACAAAACAAAGTTAAAATATTTCAGGAATTTTTCAGTTTTCTCTTTCCTAGTCTTAGGTTTCACTTTCCCACTAGCCTTCACAGGAAATCGGTATTCTGAGGATTTTATTGGTGGTATGTATTTGTGTATTTACACACTCCTCCCCAACTCTCCCTTTTACCTAGAGAACAGCATTCCCCTCACCACATTTGCCTACACACAGTTCTTTTACTAAAATCTCCAAATTATAGCCATTTCTACTTTAGTTGACATTTTAGAGGCTTAGGATTGACAGGCTAATGAGGTGAAGCCACCAAGACAGTGGTGACATGAACTTCATGGTCTTAGCCGTCCTCTGGGCAGCCACTGGTGACGTGTGGCTCTTTCATGTCCACTGTTTGACAGTTCTCCTACCTCCCCGCGATGGTATTGCCATCGGCCTGGAGATTTCTATGAAAATCAAACGACCTTCACTAAGCCCACATTTGCCCTAGAACTAACTTCCTCAAAACCTCCTTTTGCCGGTATCTTCTCCTGGGTTTCACAGGCAGCCTGCAGTGTGGGGAGATTATTCCCAGTAAGTCATCCATCCCCTAGAACACCACGTGAAACCATCCCATGCTGTGGGCACAAACTGACTGCTGGAAGTCTCTCCAGATCCAGCACAGAGGATTGTGCAAGTTGACTCTGTCCACCACCTCTCCAGGCACCCACCTCGCTCACCTCTATCCACTGGTCAGGGGACCCAGAAGTTTGGAAGCTTATGCCAGGACCTGTCAGAGATCAGCAGCAGAGACTCCCTGGTTGTCCGTAGGCCCCCAGAGGCTGTGAGAATAGAGGGTTCCTCCTTACCAGGGGTTGGACCAAGGTCCCCTTGTGAGCAGCTTTCAGAGAGCAGAGTGTCTTGCACCAGAGCGATGCATGCACCCAGCAGATACTTCAGATCCTTGCTGAGCTGAATTAAGGTCCAGAATCCAGGGCAGGAAAGAGAAAAGGGGGGCAACTCACCACACCTGTTCCCGCACCCCAGGTCCTCCCTGGTCTGGCGGAAGCACAGGAATGGAGACCCTGACACCAGGGGCCAGAGCACTGCACGCTGCTGCCTCCAGTCAGGGTGCTTCCTACTGGAAGATATTCATGACAGTGCTTACCAATTCTTCTAGAAGGTTCTAGTGCACAGCAATGGGAGCAAAAGTCCAGGAAGGGAGGGACAGTCCCCAGGGTCATGAAAGCTTCCTTGTGGTTGTCAAGTGCCACTCCTCTCATTACACAAGGCCAGCACCTGTGCCTCCCTAATCCCCTGCACCCCAAGTTACAGGCTCTGCTTCTAGGGTGTTCCCCTAACCAGGGATAGAATGGGTAATTCTCTCCTCACCCTCATCTTTTCCCCATCCATTTTTTTCTTGTTTTTGAGTTTTATTTTCTCCACTTCTTTTTAATTTTTCAAGGACTTTCAACCCTGTGGACAGTGATAATCCATGTGCATTGGGCTTGGCAGGGCAGGGCAGGGCAGGGGAGCAGGTGGAACCCCAGAAGGCTGTGATCAGACCCTACTGTAACCCTTCAAACAGAGACAACCAGAACCTTTCAGAAACATAACTGACAAAGAGTTCATCTCAAATTCCCCCCTCAGTACTTGGGATTGAACCTATATACTTGGACATTTTAGGCAGGTTTTCTACTACTGAGCTACACTTCCCCCACAAAAGAATTAGAAGTAGATGAAGGGAACTGCTGCCCATGGTTTAGAGCAATATAATGAACGCAAGTTTCTCCATTCAAGAAGGGAAGTTACTTCTTTTGTGTCCCTTGGTTTAACCTGTATGAAAACCAAACTTGAAGCACAGTGTCTTTTCCTTGTCTATGTTCACTCTGAGGAAGGTCCTTTGCACAAGTTTAGGAAGATCTCTGCCCATCCCCAAAACACTGCCAGGCACTTGGAGACAGCCACAGAGTGAAAATTATGTGGATAAGTATGGATCAATCATTTTATCTTAATTTAGCACATCTAAGTGCTATGGTGGCACCAACCCATGCTTGGTCTGTACCTCCTGTCTATATACCTGACTTCCTTCCTCTTGTGATCAGAGAAGAGCTTGATCCATACATACCTCACTCACACCCACAATGTATATTACATTCCATTTATACATACATACATTCCATTTATACATACATACATTCATTCATCCATGATACAATGTCTTGCTATATAACCCAGGCTGGCCCAGGACTAGTGATCTTCCTGATTCTGCCTCTTGAGTGCTGGGAAAACACTTCTCACTGTAGAAGAAAAGAGGCTGAAAGCTGACCTGATGTGCTAAGTCACTGTAGGAGTTAATTGCTGAGGAGCTGAACTTATCTTTGTTAGCAGATGAAAGAAAAAAAAATCCCAGGGTGAACTGTCTAGAAAGGGCCCAGAGGGGGGGATAAGAAAAAGACAATTTCTACTAAAATAGAGCTCATGGTTATGGTGACCCAACTACTGAAATGATTGATGTGCATGTTTTGAAAAAGGTTTTGAATCATATAGACTACACAAGCCACCTCAGCTACTTGCCGTGCCCTGCCTCCCTATGCCAGCTGCCTGCTACTCCCCTCCCTCTGCTATAAACACCATCTGAAAAATGAAAATAAAGTCTCAGCTCGGCGCCAACGTCACTTTTTCAGGCCCCTGGGTAAATAAACTGCTCTACTTTCACTCATACTGGTGTTGGGGTGATCTTTTCAGGGAAGTTCCTCAACACCACCAAGCCCAAACAGATGCCCCAAACAGGACGTGTCACACACCAACGTCAAACCTTCCTTTGACCTAGCGATATTTCTGTATGCCACAGGCCACAGAAGAAATTAAACATGATAATACACATTTAAAAACACATTTCTGTTCACTGGAGGGCATATGTGGGCATGTATGCTACAAAGAATAACAGGATCTTAGCCCAGATGGTAGCAATCCTTGGCATTCAAGTAGAACAAGCTTGGGACCAAGCACCCTGGTGCTCATAGCCCGGGACATCCTCCTCCCTCACCATCACCCCATTGCTGACCCCTTCCTGCTGCCCCCTCAGGTCATCCAAGACAAGCCCCTGGCTCAGGCCCCTGTGTGGGCCCTTAGGTTTACTAAAGAAGCTAAGGCCAGAATTCACAGTGGAGTTTTCTCCAACCACACTTTGTAGAACTCAACTCACTGCAACGGTCACATGGGTCTTAACCTACCACAGGGCAATTCACTCCAGCGTGCACTTCGAGCCTCGCTTAACTCTGCACCCAGTCACCGTCCTTCCTCAAGTGATACTGACAGGACAATTCCTTCTTCTCCTCCCTGACTGAGGACAGCTGCTGATGTTCACATCTGCGTGTGCTGATGGCAGTTGGGCTGACTGGAGCCCAAGACTAGTGAAACCCAGGGCTTCTTTTTCACCACTGGTCAGCATCTCATCTCCTAATGACATGGCATTCAAGAACTGGCCCATCCTGATAAAACCCAGTGATATGGTGGCACCAACCCATGCTTGGTCTGTATGTCCACTCTATATACCTGACTTCCTTCCTCTTGTGATCAGAGAAGAGCTTGATCCATACATACCTCACTCACACCTACAATGTATATTACATTCCATCCACACCTGAACAACCACTTTGAATATACATGCTATTTTCTCAGCATTTAACTTCATTTTGAAAAGAAAGAAACACAATACTTGCTGAAGGACTGCAAACCATTACTTTCAGCATAATTGCATTTATTTGTTGGATAGTAACTCATCCCTCTAGGAACTAAAGAGGTGCAGAAGTGAACGGGAGCAGAGAGAGCCTTGACATCTCTTTCATTGATGATCAGAAATGTCCATGGGGCAAGTGAAGAGATTTATTTACTCATGTATTAGAAGGATATAACTATAAGAGTGTCAACCTAAACTAAGAGGAAATGTTCAAACTAAAAATGCCTGTTTTTACCAACCGTTTCATTGTTTTTCAAGAGACAAATGACCAACCCATGAAGAGTTGATGAAAATGCCTTTAAATGTTTTAAAACCTTTTCAGTGTTTTTCAAGAGATGACCAACCCATACACAAAGTACATGAAGTCTTTAATATGTCTCAAATTAGACAATTTTATTTTAAAAACATTGTATACATAGTTAGAAGCTGAGATATTAAAACTTAAATTTCTTTAATGGCTTGCAAACAGAGAGGGAGGGAGACACGCCAGGGCCCCTTGCCACTACAAAGGAACTCCACATAGATGTGGCTTTACGTGGGTACTGGGAAATCGAACCCAGGCCGTCAGGCTTTGCAGGCAAGCACCTTCAAACACAGACAATTTCTCTAGCACAAGATTTAAATTTTGAGCATTTGCAAAGTTGATGTTCTGCTTAAAACTACCAGGTGGCCCAAGCTCTGACAGGATTCCTTTGGAAGGAAGGCATCGCCTGTCCCTCTCCTTCCCCCATGACCCGTGTATTCAGTACTTTTCTTCCCAAGGTACAGCACCTTTTAAGCCACCATCACTCAGGTCACCCCCGGCCAGGGGCTCAGCTCTGCGGTAGAGCAGCCAGAGGACCAGCAGCGCCGCCCCCAGCACGACGGCCCCGCCCCGCCTCCAGCCCAGCCAATGGGGCCTCGGCCACGCCCACCGCCCCCGGGGCCTGCGCATGCGCGCCGCCAGCTGCCGCGCCACCCCGCGCAGCCGCTCCTGGGGCTCTTGGGCCCGCAGCGCGTGCGCCAGCGCGTACACGTCGTTGGTGAGGGGCGCGTCCCCGTGCTCCCGCGCCAGGCGCGCCACCAGGCCGAGCAGCTGCTGCGCCTGCGCCTCCTGCTCGGCGCCGCCCGCGCGGTTGTCCAGTGCGCACGCGCGGCCGCCGCACTCGGCCAGCAGCTCGGCGAGCGCGCGGTTGTCGGCGGCGCGCACGTACTCCTGCAGCGAGCCGCCGGCCAGGTCCTCCTTGCGCGTGAAGACCACGACGGTGCGCGCCGCCGCGTCGTCGCCGAACAGCTCCTTGACCTGGGCGAAGGCCTGGCGGTCATGGGCGGTGTAGCGGCCCAGCTGCGTGACCAGGAGCAGCGCGTGCGGCCCGGGCGCCGACAGCACGTAGCAGCGGGCTCGCTCGGCGCACGCGGGGTCCGTGCGCTGCACGTGGGCGCTGAAGATGTCCGGGGTGTCCACGACCTCCACGTGCCACCCGGCCCAGCGGCGGCTGCCGGCGGCGCACGTCCTGGTCACCGAGGTGGCGCCGAGCCTGGACTCGAAGCAGCGCCGGCCCAGGATGCTGTTCCCCGTGGCGCTCTTGCCCGTCCCGCTCCTGCCCACCAGGACCAGCCGCAGCTGCGCTTCGGGAGCCCGCGCGGCCCCTTCCGCACCTGCGGGCGAGAGAGGGCCGTGGGCTCGGGACGCCGGCGTGCCCTGGGCCCCGGGGGGCTCGGGAGCAAAGTGAAGGGCCCGCCCTCCATGCCCCTGGTTAGCCAGATCTTGCCCTGTGCCCTGGTTCTGCTGGGCTCCTGGCTCCTCCCATCTTCCCTCCCGCGTCTGGATGCTCCGCGCTCTGGCAGGGCTCCCTCTCTGCGGAGCGTCTGGCGGTAGCGCCCTCTGCTCCTGGGCGCACAGGCCAACCTGTGCCTTCTTCAGTTCTGACTACAGATGCCAGCAGAGAGGAGCCAGGGATCAGTCCTTCAGGGGCAGGATTCTCTGCAGTCCCAGACCCTGGGCTTGAATCGTAGCCCCCTCGGTTCTCCTGCTTAACCCTGGGGACGTGCTCAATGTAACCTCGCTGCAAAAGTGGGCACAGTATGGGATCCTGCCTCCCAACGTGGTCGAGGGGCTTGATTAAAGCTCTTCCCTTCTGTGCTCTGCCCCGCCCCGCCCCACTACCGTGGGAAACCTGCTCCCCAAAGAGACTGCCGCCTTTAGCCTGTACCCTTGTTCCCCCACAGGGCTGGGGACTGGTAATGCTCACTGTAGTCGGACCTGCCGCCCTCTGCTTTTATTTTTGTGGAGACCAGAGCAGGTTTAAGAGCCTCATTTTATGCCACGGGGATCAAGTGATAGGCTGGCCAAAGCGCAGAGCTTCTCACAGCAGGGTGGGGGCAGAGACCCGGCCAAAATGCAGGTTCCAGCTCCTGCTCATCCTCAGGCGCTTCCCTCTGGACTGCTGAGCAAGCCCCAGCCCCTGTGATCCTGAGCGCAAGCTGGAGGGAGCGTGGCGGGGACGGGCTCTTACCATCGGCGCTCTCCTCATCTCTCGCCATTTTCCGTCCTCCCATGCTTCCCTGGAAGAGTTGTAGACACGAGTCTTCATTCATGCATTCATTCCTGCACGTAGGCACAACCCCCTGCAAAGTCAGGCAAAGTCCAAAGAGCAGGGGATACCACAGTGCCAAGGCGGGGCTGCCTTCAAGGAGCCCAAAGAGGGCCTATGAGCTCAGGGAACCAGGTGGCTGAGGCACGTATTTTTCTTCAGGTTTGTGCTGATCCAGCTTAAGGCCAGTGTCTGGATGTCCGTGCGTAACACCCGAAGGACCAGCAGCGTCCTTTGCTTTGCTTAGAACCATGCTGTGAGGCCACTGAGTGCCCTAGGTTGTCTTTTCAGGGTCTCTCAAGTGAAAAACAAAACCCCAAGGGAATATCTTATTTATTTCATGCAGTTGATAGCTAACCATGTCTATTTCCCCTGGGAAATTTCAGGTCTGACATAAGTTACAGACAGGACATTTTCCCAAGGGCACTCTTGAGTCCATGCCTCTGCTCTTCAGTCACAGCTCTTGGCTCGTCAGGAGACACCTGGGTGCGTCTGTTCCGGAGGGAAGATGCTTCCCTTCAACTGCTGATGCTCTTGCCCCGAAATCGGAGGCTTTTCCTAAGGAATGTGACTGTGCCCTATTGTTACATTGTTCGGTACAACCAAACACTGTCACACCAGGTGTGCTGCTCCTGTGAGTCCCCGAGCACAAAGCACAGTGTCCCCTCAGTCTGCTTCTCTTGCCTCACGTGCAGCTAATCCCTCTCTGCCCTCTAGTGCACTAGAAGCAGATTCAGGGTCTTCCTTGGACTTTCTCTCTTGTGACTATTGGTTCTGTTCCACGTGTTTGAGTTTTCTCTGCATTTCCCCATCGTTCCAGATTCTACCTCTTTATGTCCCACCCAGGCTACTCCAGGCGATGCGTTTGTTCCCTTGTGTGGGCACCGCGCAGAAAGAAAGGAGGAAGCTGTCTGAACAGCTTGTCTCTGGCTGAGGGCCTTTGGGAACGGGTTTAGTCAGTGTTCATCCCAAAGGTGTTTCTCTGCCACCTTCCAAAGTCTTCACTAGAGCTCTTCCCAGGCTTCCATGTCATTGCCTGTTGTGTGTACAAATCATCAAACAACCACAATGGACACCAGAGCAGAAGTGAAGAAACAGCCACAAGATCCAAAGAGCAAGATGTTATCAGGGTCTCCAAGTTCTTGTCCAAGATGAAAATGAGAGGGTGTGCTGCGGGGAATCATGGGAGAATGTGGAAGGGGCAGGGGGAAATTGGAAGCAAGAGCATCAGCTGCAGAAGGGAAGTGTCCAGGTCCCTCCAGCACAGGCTGCATGCAGATGCCTTTAGTCAAGCCAGGAGCTTTGCCTAAAGAGAGCAGAGATAATTTCCAAGGTTTCAGGACCTTAGTGAGGGTGGATATCTGCCAGAAAAAGTAAAATAAATGTGATCTTCAAATCTACCCACTAGTGTACAGTATTCCGAAGCTGGCACATTTGGGACTAGTTTACATACTCTTTAAAGTGAATTTCATAGGCCTGGAGAGATGGCTTAGCAGTTAAGTGCTTGCCTGTGAAGTCTAAGGACCCGGGTTTGAGGTTCAATTCCCCAGGACCCACATAACCAGATGCACAAGGGGGCGCACTCGTCTGGAGTTCCTTTGCAGTGGCTGGAGGCCCTGGCACGCCCATTCTCTCTCCTTCTCTCTCTCTCTGCCTCTTCTCTCTCTCTTTCTCTGCATCTTTCTCTCTGTTGCTCTCAAATAAATAAATAAATAAAATAAAAATTAAAAAATGAATTTCACAGAGGTCTGATTCATAAGCCACCACTTTTCCAGCTATCTTCTGTGGATGGTTGGTGGTTTTGTTTGCTTGGCTTTGAGATGTGCTCTCATATGTAGCCCGTGTTGGAACCGCTACCTCTCCCTCTCCAGCGCGTGTTTGCAGGTGTCCATCCCCATGCTCAGACACATTTGTGTTCGGTAAACATCTCCCTTTCTCCAGCTGCTTCAGTGCAGCCCCTCGACGGATCTGAGATCAGGGAGTCAGTTGACTAAGCAGACCCCCACCCTGACACTCTACAGATGAGAAAATGTGAATAGGCCAGCACCCAGATGCACCTGGGAAACTTGAATTGTGGAGAATTTTTAAGTGCTTGAGGACAACCTCAGCACCCTTCATTGTGTCCTGAGCAGCCTCAGGGTGACTGGTGGTGAGGCGCCCTGAGGCATGCTGAGCTCTGTAGCCTACAGCTGTAGGAAATGCTCTCTCTAGCTTGTTCTGAGGTCAGGCTGGCTCACGCCTCCTCAGAACAAGTTATAAAGTTACACCTTTCACTTTTTGCTAGATTTCCATTTGAGGAGTATTGGCTGCCTTGAGAACGTGTTTTTCTCTCCACTGTTTGTAGCAAGCACTTTTCTTACTGGGGAACAAAGAGAAGGAGCCCAATCCTCCTAGGGATTCTGGCAACACACGATGACAGGGATATTGCCGTCGTCACTCCTCACCTGACGCTTTGAAACCCAGAGCACCCTTCAGATCCTGGGAGTATGAAGCTACTCCACCTCAGCCCTCCCCTGTCTTGGGCTCCTCAGCAAGCTTCACTCTCTCAGCACAGGCTGGTGCAGAGCTTCCTGACATCAAATCTCTCTCCCCTGCTACTCCCCTCCCTGGCTTAGACTCACCTTTCCTGGGGAGAGACTCTGGAGGGGATTGGAGAGCCCTGGACCTCCCGCTTTTCCTTCTGCCATGAGCTCAGGCTCCTACCCCCACCACACAGAGGAAGTCATCTAGCCTTGAGCGCTGAGTTCAGGAAGCTCAGGCATGGCCTGATGGTGACGATTTAAAGGTACAGAAACACTCACTGGTGGGCTGGTGAACAGGATGCCTCCACCACAAAACTCAGTCCTGCTTAGGACTAAGTGACACTGACTTCTCTCCATTTAAAGCTGGGGGGGGGGGGGAGGAGAAAGAGACAGAGGGAGAGAACATTTATGCCTTTAAGGTATGTCTTAGTTCTAGCCTTTAGCCACCGGTAGTTAATTTCCTATAAAATGGATCTCCTGAGTGTCACCCTTCTTTCTTAATTTTTAAAAATATTTTTATTTATTTATTTGTTGACAGAGAAAGAGGGGGAGAGTGAGACAGAGAGAGGGAAGGAGAGAATGGGTGCTCCAGGGCCTCCAGCCACTGTAAATGAACTCTAGACACATGTGTCCCCTTGTGTATCTGGCTAACATGGGTCCTGGGGAATCGAACCTGGGTCCTTTGGCTGTGCAGCAAACTTTGGACTTGGTCTAGCAGTCTATCTTGGCACCAGTTTCTCCCCTCAGGAGCATCATGAGGAAGGTGCATGAGATCGCTCATCACCACGTGAGAGGAGCTGATACAGAATAGGGTGACAAGTGCCCTGGACCCTGTTAGACCACTCACCAGCTATGTGGCCTTGCCTCACTCAGTGGGACTTTTGGAGTTGACTAATGCTGTACATTGTGCAGGGGTTTATTGAACCAGCAACCTAATTCTCATGCATTCTTTGTTGCTGTTTACTTTTAAAATTGTGACACAAGGTAATAGATTTCATTTTTCTGTTACCAATATAATTTGCTTTTGTTCATTTTATTCCCCCTTCTCCCCATTCCCTGCCCCCTCATAACCTTCTAGCCCCTTTCCTGATTGCTTGTTGCATGTGTTTTATTGCTCTCCCAAACTTCCTCACAACCAGGTTTCTTCTCTTGTGTTCCTTTTTCTAGTTTCAATCACACGTGCACACACACAGAGATTATATATATATATATACATACACACACACACACACACACACACACACACACACACACACACACACACATATATATATATATATATATATATATATATATATATATATATATTCCAGTGTCTTTCTGAGTCTGAGTTATCTTACTTAATATGATGATTCATCGATCCATCCATTTTGCATAAAATTCCGTAGGTTTGGGGTCTGACCAAGTTTCCATTTTGCTGAATCCTGCATGGTTCTGCCTCACAGCCTGGATCTGGGCAGCATTCAGCCCTCCACCCGTGACCAGGGGCCAGCACCCAGCCCTGGAGCAGGGATTCGGGCCCGGCGCTCTTTCTTGCACTAGTTACCAGGCCCCAGCCCTCTTTCCTGTACTAGTTTTCAGGCTCTAGTACACAGCCCTGTACGAGGTACCAGGTTCGGCATACAACCCCATACCAGTGACCAGGGTCCAGTATACTGCCCTGCACTGGTTACTTTCTTATTGTTGTGACCAAATGCCTGGCAAGAAGTAACTTAAAGAAGGAAGGGTATACTCTGGCTCACAGTTCAAGGTCACAGTCCACCCTGACAGGGCAGGCAGGGTGCAGGTGCTCCAGGCAGCTGATCACGTCAATCCATAGGCAAGAAGTAGAAAGCAATGGATGCATGAGCTCAGCTCACTTTCTTCAAGTTTTTTGTTGTTGTTGTTTAAAAGCAGGGTTTCGCTCAAGTCCAGGCTGGCCTAGAACTCACTCTGTGGCCCAGGTTAGCTTGGAACTCATTGCTATCCTCCTACTGCAGCCTCCAGAGTGCTGAGATTAAAGGTGTGCACCATTACACCCAGATAACTTGCTCACATTTTTTAAAAATTAATTTACTCATTTAAAAATGATCTTAAAACTTTTTTTTTTTTTTTGAGGCAAGCCCAACAAACTGCCTTTTTAAAAAATACGAGAGTGTGAGGGAGTGTGTGTGTGAGAGAGAATTGGTGTGCTAGGGTCTCCAGCCACTGCAATCTCTCCCTTGTGCACACTTGTGACCTTGCACATTTGTATTACTGTGTCTGGCTTATGTGGGACCCGGAGAGTTGAATATGAGTCCTTAGGCTTTGCAGGCAAGCATCTTACTCACTAAACCATCTCTTCAGCCCTATTTTTAAACTTTTTAGTGACGATTTTCACACATGTACATAATGAATTTTGATTGTAATCCCCTATCACTACTTTCTTTTGTTCCCTTCCCCCGTGTCCATTCCACCATTGAACCCCTCTTCTATTTTAATGTCATTTTAAAAATTATTTATTTTCAAGCAGAGAGATAGAAGAGAAGAGAGAGAGAGAGAATGGGCATGCCAGCCACTGCAAATTAACTTTAGATGCACGCACCACTTTGGGCATCTGGCTATATGTGGGTACTGACGATACAAACCTGAGTCATTATGTTTTGTAGGCAGATGCCTTAACTGCTGAGCCATCCTGCAGACATTAATGTCTTTTTTGTCTTCCTCCACCATCCCTGATGACATGGTGACAGTTGTGTAACAACACAGCAGCCCTGTGAGGTCCTGAGGGCAGCAGACACTTCAGGGCCAGTAGACAGCACCCCACAGGCTCCGCCCCATCCTCTGGCTCTCACATTTTCTTTTCTGTCAACTCTTCTGCAACGTTCCCTGGCCTTGGTGGGTGTGATGGAGATGTCTCAGTTAGTGCTGAACACTTAACTTGCACCCTTGTCAGCACTCTGATAAGTTCTGAATCTCCCAAGTGGTCACTACCATCTGTGATAAGCTTTTCTGGCCAAAACTTTACACCTACTCTATAGGCATAACCATTAGTATTCAGAATGCAGTTTTTCTCTTTGGTATTTCGACGTAGGGTTTCACTCTAGTCCAGGCTAACCTGGAATTCACTATGGAGTCTCAGGGTGGCCTCCAACTCACAGCAATACTCCTACCTCTGCCTCCTGAGTGCTGGGATTAAAGGCGTGTGCCACCATGCCCGGCTTCAGAGGGCAGTTTCATGGGCAAAGCCTATCCATCTAGCCAAACCATGGTAGTAACTTCCCTTCTAGAACCTATGACATTCCCAGCCATAGGCTTTTGACTATTTTTTCAGTTTCAGGCATGAATTCCCTCCTGTGGACCAGGCCTCAAGTCTAACAGACAGCACTTGGTCACCTCTGTAACGGACATGCCACTCTTGCCTTGGTGTCCGCGTCGTCCTTGTCTGGCCAGCTGTGTAATTTGCGGGCCCAATGCTGATAAAACTGCCAATGACTGTTCTTCCCCAGCAGCCCTCACAGGACTCTCCAGCCAGCAGGGAAGCGTGATCCAGCTCAGTTCCATTTTGATTTCTCAGTGCCCTGAAGCAGAAGCACGTGGTGTCATCAACAATAGGGTCTTACAATCTAGTCCTGGTGGGCAGCCAAGTACATTGGTAGTAGTCCGCATTGTTTTGGGAGGCCTCACAGGCCTCTGTGGTCAACAATTCACTAGTCCGTTTCCCACCCCTGCCTTGGGGATTTTCCTGTAGAAACCTAGGGCTTCTAGGTGCACATTCTCCACCCCACAGGGAAGCTCTGTTCAAACCCTCTCCCTTCTGTTTATTATATATTTGATTAACTAACAAAGAATCAGTTTTCTATGTAATTTGTTCATGTTGTCTCGAGTTTTGGTTAGCCCTTCCCTCTGCTTTCACTTTCTCTTCAGTCAGAGACCCACGGAATGGTCCTCCCACTTCAAATAATTTAATCTAGAAAACTCCTGACAGACATTCCCAGAGAATTTTTTTTTTTTCATGACGATTTTAAAACCTGTCAATTTAACAACCCAAGATTAACCATCACAAGTTTCATGCTGCTTGGTATGGGTACCCAGAGAGTACAGTTCATGGACGGTCTAGGCCATGGAATAAATCTTAACAAATGCGATATATTTTATACTCATCATGGCATAGAGCGAGAATAAATTAAAAAAAAAAACAAACATGAAGAGGGCTGGAGCAATGGCTGAGTAATTGGGACATTTTCCAGCAAAAACAAAGGACCCAAGTTCAATTCCTTACTGCCCATGTAAAGCCAGATACACAAGGCTGTACATGCATCTGAAGTTCATTTGTAGTGGCTGGAGGCCCTAGTATGCCCATTCTATCTCAATCTGTCTCTAAGTTAAAAACTAAAATGTCTTAAAAATGAGGAAAATTGACAAATATATAGAAAATGTTTAAATTTCTCAAAAGTGAAACCTAAAAGTATCTTCAGAAAATGAAAATGGAAACATTACATTCAGAAACTCATGGAACACATCAACAACCTTTTTAAGATAATGTCTACCAATATATAAGCATCCATCATGGACATTTTTCAACTAACCTAAGTTTACGCACTGAGAATTAGAAAACACCAAACTGGTTGAAATTAGAATAGACATAATGAAGAAAGCAAAAGAAACAATGAAAATTGCAGCAGTGGCATTTATGATAGGTAATGCCTTGTGGGGGGTCCCAAGACTGACCCCCTCCATTTTCTGTTACTTCCTGTCTTGGCACGTGATTCCTCCCTCACACATAGGTTGTCAATTCCATCGCTTATTTAATTTAAAATATTTTAATTTATTGTTTGTTTGGAGAGAGAAGGGGAGTGGGAAATAGACATGCCAAAGCTTCTTGCCACTGAAAACTGAAAACTAACTCCAGATGCAGGTGCCGCTCACACTTTGCATCTGGCTTTATGTGGACAATGGGAATTGAACCACAGAGCCATCTCTCCAGCCCGTTCCAATAATTAATGCTACATTTACTTATCGCAGTTATTTAAATACATACATGATTGTCGAGATCTATGCTATGGGCATGATGCAATTTCTCACCCAGCAGGTGATGTGCTGGAAGACAGTCTCTGGTGTGGTACTGGGAACTTTCAGAAATAGACCAGGCAGAAGGTCGGCAAACGCATGTTGTCTTGCAGGAGTCGGTCCATCTGACAGAAGTGGGAAATCCCCACGTGTGTGGACTGCCATGAAACAGCACGAATGGCCTCTGCTCATTCTCTTGTTCCCAGGGTTGCCCTGTAGCCCCACTCTCGCACTTGCACATGCTCCCACAATTATGCATCCATATTAATCACTTTTCTCACCACTGTGACAAAACGTCAGAGAGAAGCAACTTGAGACAGGAAGGAGTTTTTTGATTCATAGTTTGAGAGGGTAGAGTCCATCATGGACGTGAAGGCACGGCAGCTGAAGTACGAGGCCAGGGCTCCTCACATCATAACAATACACAGGAAGCAGAAAGCACTAGACTGGACCCGAGGCAGGTCAAACCTTTAAGATAAGCACTGTGTCAACCGAGCTGTGCCCCAAGACCAGGCCTTGGTTTTTAAAAAGGAAGCTGTGGTGGTTTGAGTTAGGGGTCTCCCCTTCAACTCATGTTTCTGAATGTTAGGTCCCCAGCTGGTGGCAATTTGGGAGGCAGAGACTTGCTGGAGGAGGTGTTTTGCTGGTTTATTAGCCCTAGCTTGCCAGTGTTAGCTTGGCTCACTCTCCCTCTGCTGTTATCCACTTGATGCTGTCCAGGAATTAATGTCCAGCCTCTGCTCATGCCAAGATTTACTTGCCATCATGGAGTTTCCCCTTGATTCTATATGCCAACATTAACCCTTTTCTCCCACCAGCTGTGTTTGGTCAGGTGGTTTGTGCCAGCGTCACCAAGCTAACTGCTAATAGTTACATAGCCAATTTGACAAACTTCTACCTGGGTGGCCTTCAAACAGTGTCTTATGTCCTCACTCAAATATGATTTTGTCCCTTATCCCTCTGTCCTTTGAATTACAATGTCTGTTTCCCCTCTGAATTTGTGTGGAAATTTGTAATTATCCTGAAAGTTCTAGAATGGCTGCAGCAGCACCACATGCCTTCAAGTGAAGACCCAAAGATGCCATTCACGCTCCCTTGCCTCGTTGAGTGCTTGTCCTTAGAATGTGACCAATACAGTGTGCAAAACGCCAACATTCAATGTTTGGAGACAACAACTATTTCCTTTTGATGAAATCTGCCATTTAGACAGGATTCAGTGATGATGGCTCACGTTGGCTACTTGAAGCTTCACCTGAAAGGGCTCCGGGAGCAGCCGAGAAGCGGTCCTTCATCACTTCACTGGTCAACTGAAATTCAGTCAGGGCAGCAGAGAAGAGTCACAGCTCTGTGGTACAATCAAGATGTTTGTTCTTGTTTACAGTTCTTTTTTTTTTTAAAACTTTTTAAAATTTATTTATTTGAGAGCGACAGACACAGAAAGACAGATAGAGGGAGAGAGAGAGAATGGGCGCGCCTGGGCTTCCAGCCTCTGCAAACGAACTCCAGATGCATGCGCCCCCTTGTGCATCTGGCTAACGTGGGACCTGGGGAACTGAGCCTCGAACCAGGGTCCTTAGGCTTCACAGGCAAGCGCTTAACCGCTAAGCCAACTCTCCAGCCCTTGTTTACAGTTCTTGATACAAAGTTCATTCGGAATTGCATGAGTTATATCTTTTATTATTGTAGGAGAGCCATTTTTTTAAAATTATTTTAGAGAGAGCAAGACAGAGGGAATTGGTTCACCAGGGCCTCAACCACTGCAATCAAACCCCAGATGCTTATGCTAGCTAGAGGGCATGTGCGACCTTGCTCTTGCCTCACCTTTGCACATCTGGCTTACGTGGGATCTGGAAAGCCAAACATGGGTTCTTAGGCTTCACAGGCAAGCTCCTTAACCACTAAGCCATCTCTCCAGCCTAACAGCTATTTTTGATTAGACATGAGTCTATGAGCATGAATAAAGGTTATAAAAGTGGGGTTCCTATTTAGCTTCAGGGTAGAGCTGGTAACCAGAAAAGATGATGAGATTGGCACTTTCTGTCTCTCCCATCAATGTCTAAGAAAGCAGGAGAGACTGCATACTGAAGTGGATACAAACTCTTAAACAAGATTTCATGAATGTATAGGTTGGTAAAAACTTCTGCTTGGGGCTAGAGAGATGGCTTAGTGGTTAAGTGTTTGCTTGTGAAGCCTACGGACCCCAGTTCAAGGGGTCCACAGGACCCGTGTAAGCAAGGTGCACAAGGTGGCGTATGCATCTGGAGTTCATTTGCAGTGGCTGGAAGCCCTGGCATGCCAATTCTTTTTCTGTCTGCCTCTTTCTCTCTGTCTGTCACTCTCAAATAAATAAATAATAAACAACAACAAAATTCTGTTTTCTCAGCTAGTGGGTGGTGCACTTGGAAGAGCATGGAAGCTTACTGTAGCATATGTCTTGCCCCGTTCATCTTTTCAATCTCATTCTTGAAAATAAATGATTAAACTTGTATGAAGTGTTTTTCTAAGTTGTGTGAGCCCATTGCATAAAATTATACACTAATTGAGGGTTACAGGAACTCTCAGTTTTTACTCAGTTAGTGAACAGTACTGGAGGCAGACTTGACATTGACCTGAACAGTCTTGTGGGGCTTACCTTGTGGAATCCGACACTAACCACAGGTTTATAGTGTGAGAATTGTATTGACTTGGAGGACACCAAGCCAGGGTTGGAGAATTGGACATTGTAGGGAAAACTTTCACACATCTGCTTTCAAAAGTGAAGGGTTGAGGTTCACAAGACTGCTCCCTCTTCAGAGGCCAATTTCAAATTCAGGCCTCTGGTACTGTTGAATACCTAGTTACCATGACACCCAATTAGACTCTGATGCTCTAGGCTGGCTCACAGAACTCAGGAAAACTCTTCATCTATGTTTATTTGTTTATTATAAGAACTCGAGCAATAGGAAGGGCCATATGGAAATGATTGATATTGCAAGATATTTGTGGGGACAGGGCTTCTGTGCTTAATTAAGATGGATCAATTTCCTACTATGGGGCAGAGGTGCTTACCAACCCAGAAAGTCATGATAAGTTTTATTTGTTTTCTGTGGTGTTGGGGACTGAACGCAGGGTCTCATGCATGCTAGGCAAGTGCTCTATCCCTGAGCTTTACCCCAGCCTCAGAAAGTCATAACATCTTGTTCAAGAGTTTTTATAGACCTGAAACTGCAGCCTTGGTTCCTTTCCCAGAGGTTAGCAGGTGAGGTTAGAATTTTCGATCTCCCAGTCTTTTCTGGGAAATCAGTCTTTTCTGGGAAGTGTATGTAGGGCACCACCTTAATGAACAATGAACTTTGCTCCGGTGCAATGATACATCATTCAAAGCAATTTCCTATCTATAGTAAAAGATATCACTATCACTCAGTGCATTCCAAGGCTTTCGGAACCCTTGACGTAAACTATGTGTGGATAGTAATGACCCAGGATAGTGACTATACCACTGCATCTTTTTCCTTCTTCTATTTTATTATTCTTTTCTGCTTTCTTAATATATATGTTTTCTTTCTTTGTTTCTAATATATTCACTTAAACATGACTTAATATGTAATTGTTGAGCTGAATCTTATAAGATTTGAGGTATAATTTTTAATTTTACTTTAGTTTTATATATTTATTAATTTCTATACAATTGTCCTACTTAATTGCTGAAGATTTGCCATGAATTTTAAATGTAGACTCACCAACTCCCAAATAAATGGTATTTTCCAGTCGGGTGTGGTGGCACACACCTTTAATCCCAACACTCTGGAGGCAGAGGTAGGAAGATTGCCATGAGTTCAAAGCCACTTTGAGACTTTGTAGTGAATTCCAGGTCAGACTGGGCTAGAGAGAGACCCTACCTCGAAAAACCAAAACAAACAAAAACAATAAATGGTATTTTCTTCATCTTTATTTACATTGTGCTAAAAAGATTATCTGTGCTATTTCGATCCTTTATATTTCCTTATGGACAAATATAAGACTAATATTCATATGTGGTTCCTATTTCTTGAAAGCACTGATTACACATTTTTGTCTTTCTTTTGAGGAGAGAAAGAGAGGAGAGAGAGAGAGAGGTAGAAAGAAAATGGGTATTCTAGGACCTGTTGCCATTGCAAACAGACTCCAGATGCACGTGGGACATTATGCATGTGGCTTTATGTGGGTGTTGGGGAATTGGAGCCAAGAAAAAGGCTTTGCAACTAAACGCCTGTAACCACTCAGCCATCTTAGCTCTGATTCTAACTTTGTGTTACATATTATATATGCTGATACCCCCTCTCACGGTTGTTTTTACCTACGGTTTCAGTCATGTGTGTCAATTCTAGGGAAGATGAGGATGAGCACAAAAGGTCAGAAGAGGGTGGTGAACAGGAGGAAGACTGAGAGTAAGCCTCAGAAGCGGCAACAAGATTTAGAGAAAGTGAGAGGTTACACTCAAATAAGTTTTGTTATAATATACTGTTACAATCGGTCTCTTTACATTATTATTATTACTATTTTGTGACTCTGTTGCTATACCTGATTTAAGAATTACACTTTATCTTATGTTATATATGTATATGAAAGAGCACAGGAAAACAGGCATATATATTACTGATAGACACCCTGTAGGCAACAAGCAGCCGCAGTTAATGTCAAAACCCTTGAGTAACACAAAGTGGGTGCTCTGGCAACAATTAACTTGTAAGAAATCCACAACAGAAATATATCTGAAAATCCTATAGTATTGAGAAACTGAGGTCCCTGCTTCTAAATAACATAGATCAAAGAGGAAATGCACAGGTAGGGAAATCGGAGAACTGTTCTTAGAGAAACTTGTGTCTTATTTCTCTCCGTACGTGTCAGCAGGTTGTACGAGGACCAGTGTGATGCAACAGCGAGTCGGCGGCCCGGCTGAAGTGTCAGCCCTGGGAGCCCTTTTCTAAAGGAAGCATCGTGGGCATGGTGCAGAACTGGGCGCCCATCACAATGCTCACTGCTTCCATTTCGATGGCAGGTCCTCTCCCATGCCAGCGGTGGACTATTTGAGATGGGTGAGCTTGGGCGCAGCCCATTCAGTTGAGGGTCATTTACCCTGTCTGCTTCTGGCAAAGAACTCAGGACGTGCCCCGGATTAAGCCCTCTGTGGCGTCCCAGGAGAGGAGAGGAGCTGCGCACACTAACCCAGACCCGAGGCGCGGGGAGCGCATGTCAGCTGGGAGGCGGCTGTGCTGAGCCATGGTCCCTTCAGCTGGGAGGCGGTGGTGCTGAGCCTTGGTCCCTTCAGAATAGCTCAGGGCTCCACTCAGCGGTTTTCACGACTGCGGGGCCGAGCATGCAGCCACTCGGCACCTGTGGCTGGTGAACTTTAAACTAATTACAATGAGATACCAGGAGACTTTCACTTCTGCAATCGTCTGTCACATCCAAGGGCTCAGTAGCTCCAGTGGCGTTTGGGAACCGCTTCGGAGGCCCAGGACTCCCAGCGCTGCGCAAAGGTCCGCAGGGCTCCAGCTAGCAAGGCGGGAGGTCCCTCAGGGCAAGTGTTTGGTCGCCCCGCCCCTTACTTCTGAGCTATCCTTTCTCCACAGTTTACCTTTGCCTGCAAGCCAAGGGGAGACTCAGGACCCCGAGTTCCAGGTAAGGGAGTGGGGTGCGCGCGCGTGTGGCTGGGGCTTATGCTGGATTTGTGGGGAGGAGCCCTCTGTGCTGGCTCCATGAGCTAAACCAAGCAGACTTGCGCTCTCCTGGGTTACTTGCAGCTTCCTATTTCCTGTTTGCTAATTTTAGGCTGTGATTGTTTGAAGGTGGAGCCCTACAAATTAATACTGCTTAGAAGACACTTGTTTCATAAACAACATCTTCCGTCATGGTTATAAACTCTGAAAGGTGACTCCTGGAGGATGCCAGGGTGTTTCAACAAGAAAAATGAAATGAAATTTTAATTTTGAAATCATATATGACTGGGTGTGGCTGGGCATGCCTTCATACCACACTCAGAGGCAGAGTTAGGAGGATCACTGTGACTGTGAGGTCCACCTAGGACTGTAGAGTGAGTTCCAGGTCAGCCTGACTAGAGTGAGACTCTACCGCAAAAAAAAAAAAAAATAATAATAATATTTGGAGGGAGAGTGGGAAGGGGATTCAAGGTGAGATCATGAGTTACAGACCTGCTGCATTGCAAACAAATGGTGGGTTGGATGAGTGCGTCGGTGGAGAGAATGGGGAACTGAGATTGTTGACAGCAGCATCGTTAGGATTTGGTGATGCACTGATGCAGGTCAGGAAGGAAGATCTGCTGAGGACCCCAGGGTCTGGCAGGACACACTGGCTGCGTGGTGATGCCATTTACTGAGACAAAGAATCCTGGCTTGAGGTCAAGGGTTCTATTCTGGCCAACATCTGTAGAGCTGCCCATAAAATGGCTAAAAGAGAGGCTGAGTGTCTCCGATGTCTGGAGCTCTGAGGAAGGTGCAGACCACAGGTGACTTGGAAAAGTCCTCACATTGCGTGTGTGTCTGTGTGTGTATGTATATATGTGTGTGTATAGAAAAAGGAACAACTGGACAGTGAAGAGTTGGGGGTGAGGTTTTGGAACTGGAGTAAGAGAAATCAAAGAAGCAAGTTTATGGTCAAAGTTGTGTATTCACTGTAGGAGGTCAGAGGTTCTAGTTACTCTCATTTTCCTAAAATGCCATGGTGTGTTCCTTTGCCTACAGGGATTCAAGCTACAATGGCAACCCAGTACCATGGTGTGAGTTCCTACCAGGGCAACCCAGAAACCAGCCACGGTGAGAGGTTCTGGGAAACGGGGGTAGACAGAATCTAGGGTACAAGGTGGGCAGGGAGGATGGGATCCTTCCTCTCTTGACAGCCAGTCTTCAACCAAACAAAAGAAAACCATTTCTAGCAGCTGTCTTCCTCTCTCATGTTCCCTGATCTCTCACTTCTCTAGACTCACCACCCTTGTTCCTTTTTCTCATGACATGTCCATGAGGCTGAGTGGGAGAAATGAATGACTTGTTAGTGATTCAGGCCCCTCACGCTCTGTCTGTCTGTCTCTCTATCTGTCGGTATCTCTCTCTCTCTTCCTGCACTTCGGAGGCAGGACCTCACGCGGTGACAATTAATGTGTCTCTGCCTCCCAAGTGCTGGTATTACAGGCGTGAGCCACATGCCAGGCTTCGGCATAACTCCTCACTTCCTGCTTCCTCCAACGAGTCCCGCTGCTGACGCGGCCTCTCCGTGGTTCTCCCGCCCTCTCGTCAGCATGAGAAGGATCGCAGAGGTGTGACTGGATCCCTCACAGAGCTTTTCAAGTTCTCTGCTCCAGATCCACATGCTCTCAAGACTATCTTTCTGTGGACATAGCAGAACTGATGTTTGCTTTGCTGTCCTCTCCGTTCACTGGCCATGTTTCTCCCCCAACTTCCTATGGCCATGAGACCAGTGTCTTCAGGAGACCCTTAGCTTCCACTGTGATGCCAAACAAACATGACATGAAGTCCCAGCCACACTTTTCCTTAAGTGTCCTTAGTCTACCTGTACCCAGAGTTCTCAGACATACTCCTTGATCCCATGATTCTGATTCTCAAACATGGAAAACTGTGTTAAGGATGTCAGAGGCTGGTCTAACATCCCCGTGTAGCTTTTAGTGGGAGAAAAGAAACTTCCTTTTGTGATACAAGTTAGGAGAGCACATCTTTCCCTGTGCCTGCCCCAAGTTCAAGCTCTGTGTCACTTTCTGCATTATCTTAGAGGGACAGCCATCAGCAGCAGCCCACAGTTCTCTTCTGAAACCGTTTTATCTCCTCCCCTGAGGGCTTTGAAGCTTCAAATGGGCAGAAGCTCAATCGAATCCTGAAAGGAGGGACTGAAGGCGTGAGAACAAGGAAGGTTCTAGAGGCCTGAGTCATGTATGATGGACACTAGGCCCAGGGGCTGCCTGAGGCCCTGGGAGGGCGGAGGGGACAGCAAGGGGAAGCCAGAAGCAGCAGCAGAGAAGGGCACAGGGCGGCTGGGCTCTGCATGGGGAGCTGTGGGAGGTAGAGTCTCACACTTGGCTTTTGTTTCCTTCACGTCGCAGAGCCTGGAAGCCAAGATGACACAAATTCCCAGCTGAGAATTGTGTTAGTGGGTAAAACTGGAGCAGGAAAGAGTGCAACAGGGAACAGCATCCTGGGAGAGAAAGCGTTTTATTCTGGAATTTCAGCAAAATCCATCACCAAGGTGTGTGAGGACCGGAGGACCGTGTGGAACACAAGAGACGTTGTGGTCGTGGACACGCCTGGAGTCTTTGACACTGAGGTACAGGATAGCGACACGCGCAAGGAGATCGTTCGCTGCATCCTCCTGACCTCCCCAGGGCCTCACGCTCTGCTGCTGGTCGTGTCCCTGGGCCGCTACACCGCGGAGGAAGAGAAGGCCACAGAGAAGATCCTGAGAATGTTTGGAGACAGGGCGAGAAGATACATGATTCTCTTATTCACCAGAAAAGATGACCTGGGCGACACTGACTTCCCTGAGTACTTGAAGGAGGCGCCAAGTGGCATTCGGGGGCTGATGCAGAAGTTCGGGGATCGCTACTGTGTGTTCAACAACAGGGCAACAGGAGCCGAGCAGGAGGCGCAGAGGACACGGCTGCTGACCCTGGTGGAGCGCATGGTGCAGGAGAATGGGGGAGGATGCTACACCAACCAGATGTACCAGAGGGCCGAGAAGGAGATTCAGAGACAAACCCATGAGATGCAAGAACGTTACGGAGCAATGCTGGAGCAAGAGCGAGCACGGATAAGAGAGGAGTATGAAGAGCAAATTAGACACCTGACCGACCAACTGGAACGGGAAAGGAGAAGGGCGCAGATGGAGAGGGAATGCTCCAGAACAGAGGCTTTCTATACTAAGAGACAACAAGGTGCCAGAAGGGAAGTCATGAATCAGAATAAAATAGTTGAAATCATCTTTCAAGTATTGGATATTGCTTCTCTTATCTTTAGCCAGCTTTTCAGACAGTAGACCTAGTGAACTCTCGCCTGTGTTTCCTGCATTTTCTCTGATGACCTGCCCTACAGGACTCCTCCATCCAAAGCCTCTACTTCCTGTCTTTTAGCACTAAGGGATGCAGCAAATTTCACCCCGGCAGTCTGCAGGCGATTGAGCTGTGAAACCCCAAAGCAGCCCCTGTGAGAGCTTGCTTCCTGTGCGCTCTTCCTCAGGGGCACAGAGGACATCCCCGGAGAGCACAGGAGACGCCGTGGGCCGGACCAGCACTTCTCTAGATTCTCGGTACATCGGAACCTCGTCTCCACCTGCAGCTTCTGCCCTTACTTTTGGCTCTAGGACAGCAATGATCGCGTTATCATATGCTTTGTTAGAAAGCTCAATGCTTTGCAGCATATAATCTTTATTGACATAGATGGTGGAATAATTCTCCTCCTATGAGTGTCCAATTTGCTTATTTACACTGTCCCTGAAGAACTAAATTGCTTCTTTTCATCAGCAGTTTGAAAGAAATGATTTGTCAGCAAAGCCTCTCAGAATTCAAATAAGCTTGAAGGAGCAAAAATCATTAATTCAAAGAGAAGGGAAGACAACAGTGTTTGGCATGTTGAGCTGTATTGACAGAATGTCAGTTTATCCAATCTGATGGACAATCAGTTCTCGCCTCTCCTGAGAAGTGAGCTGGCTGCTGGAATTCCCACCACCCGATCCCTTATTGCTTGTTTCTCCTAACCCACCTGCTTGGTCTGCTTAACAGTAAAATAAAGCTATTTCCTTCTCTCATATTTTTCCAGAATTGGAGGCTGTTTCTTCTTGGAAGATGCCAGTGCCGCTTATAACACTACAGTGGTGAAATTTCATTTTTGGTGAAAGTTTAAGGTGATTTTGGAGCTGTTTGCTCTATCCCCATGACACATCCCTTCTTCCTTTCTCTGATCCACATTCTCAACCCATCAGTAACCAAGGACCAGAGTCCCCTTGGCTGTTCATTTTTGTGGCGGTGGACATTTCTGACTAAGGTATCTGAGATCTGGTAGCCTTTTCTGGTACAAAGTTCCCTTTGATATAGAGATATCAAGAGTTATATCCCTATTCCGTCTCTACTTTTCTCCAGGCTTGTTCTCACCTAGGAGTTCCTAGGATCCCCCAATCCTGTTCCTATCCTCACCGTCGTGTGGTGGGTGTGTCTGTGACAGTGCTCCTTGCTCTTCCATCTTGACATTGGCTGCCCTGGGCCCTTAACTGTGGTGTAATAGAACTTATACCTGCCCATGATTTCCCACAGCATGGGTGAGCTTGGGTGGCACAGGGAATAGATGTGAGCAAAGGTCCAATGGCAAGAGAAACACCGCACGAACAGCATGTGATCTCTTCAGAGGTGGTCGCTGCAGGGAATGCATTCTGTTTCACCCTGCAGACATTGTTGGCATTTCAGCCACAATTCTGACATATCAATTTGCCATCTTATTGTAACCCGCTTCTACAAGCATGTACTTAAACAATAGCTCAAACATACCAACCAAGATAAAATAAATGTAGAATTAGTATTAAAAGAAATCTTTCCCATCACAATCATTGTACTTACATATATACAACATCCAATATCAACCTATTAAGTACCCTCCTATGATGGAGAATGGAATTTCAAAGGGGAAAGTGTGGGGGGTGGGGAGGGAGGGAATTACCATGGGATCTTTTTAATAATCATTGAAAATGCTAATAAAAACTTTTTTATTTAAAAAAGAAATCTTTAACTGCACTGGTTTTGTTTGGTATAAAATAGAGCCATTTAATTCTGCCCGTTCATTAGGGGTTTCTTCTTCAACACTCTTTTGCCATGCATAAGGATGAAGTCACAGGGAATTCGTGCACTGGATTGAAAACCTTGTGAGTAGTGTGAGCTGTCATGTGCCCTGGCCTGACCGTCAGTGGTCAGTCCAGCTCTCTGGTGAATCGTGGCACTGTGGCTCCCCACCTCTCACACTCACACAGCCACAGCGAACCCGTCAGAGCCTTCCTACTGTTCTTTGCATCTCCTTCCTTTCATGATGTGCCTTTGAGGCTCCTGCCTGCCCTGCCTGATTCCAGAAGCTCTTCCTCCCCTAGGAATATCATGTCTCTGATGTTACCTTGACTACTCTCACTCACAGAACAAACTAGAAAGATACCATCAAACCCAGAAACCCACTCAGCCATATGTTAGTAGGAGAGATGTTAAACATATATTACTTTGGTTGTGGGAAGTGTGGATGAGATGTAGGGGAAAGGCCAAATGATTTTTACAAACCATCAAAGATCTCACAGTGAGACACAAAATAATTGTCCATTAAAAGACCCTTTGTGTTCTATAACACAACAGTTAAGGGCCCAGAGCAGCCAATGTCAAGACGGAAGAGCAAGGAGAGCTGTCACAGACACACCCACCACACTATGGTTGTGGATAGGAACATGCTTGGGGGATCCTAGAAACATTAAAAGATTGAATTTTGTTTTTTCCATTTGTGTGTGTTCTCATGTCTGTGGACTCAGAACATAAATAGAGGTGAAAATGATATTGCCAAATGAGTGTCTGATCTTAGATGATGAGTCTTAGATCACAGAGCACTCTCCCTCTTGCAGAATCATTTAACTGATCTGTAAGTGTCCAGTACAGGTTCAAGCATTGTAATCCAGGCTGTATTTGTAATCTGAAGTTATTGGGGGTGGTAAAAGGGAAGAATAGCTGAATGTTAGGATATCTATATATAAAACTTATGGTTTACCTTTAACTTGACTATCTGCTTGGATGCTGCCATAGTTTTGATGCATTTTAAATGTGCCCCCAAGTTTAATGCATTGGAATTCTGATCTTTACTGTGATGAAAAGTTGTAGGTGAATCCACAGACGTGGAACCCATGGATCTATAGGCGAACAATGTAGATTGTAGAGACAGATGCAGATGATACAGATACGATAGACATGGCATATAAAGCAGATGTCTAGAAACACACGTACAGTGTATAGATCTAGATAGACATACAGGTGCTATTGGTTCTGCTATTGCTTCCCTTGGCTGTTCATTTTTGTGGCGGTGGACATTTCTGACTAAGGTATCTGAGATCTGGTAGCCTTTTCTGGTACAAAGTTCCCTTTGATATAGTTATATCAAGAGTTATATCCCTATTCTGTCTCTATTTTCTCCAGACTTGTCCTCACCTAGGAGTTCCTAGGATCCCCCAATCCTGTTCCTATCCTCACCGTCGTGTGGTGGGTGTGTCTGTGACAGCGCTCCTTGCTCTTCCATCTTGACATTGGCTGCCCTGGGCCCTTAACTGTGGTGTAATAGAACTTATACCTGCCCATGATTTCCCACAGCATGGGTGAGCTTGGGTGGCACAGGCAATAGACGTGAGCAAAGGTCCAATGGCAAGAGAAACACCGCAAGAACAGCATGTGATCTCTTCAGAGGTGGTCGCTGCAGGGAATGCATCTTCTGTCTCACCCGGCAGGATGGGGGTGTACTTGTGCCTACTTTCATTGTTGGCATTTCAGCCACCATTCCAAAACATGAATTTAGCATCCTACTGGTGCAGGAATTGGGGATTAAAGGTTGGTCTGTGAACCCCAACTTATGGTCCTTATCCAATTTCAGCAAAGAATTGATAAAATGGACTCCAAGAAGGGTAAATGAAGAATTATAAAGTTTGTTGTGGGTGATTAAGATCCAGGGAGGAATTGGGAGAAAGACCAAATATTCAATTTATTGTAATCATTACAAAAGCTTCCTGTAAGGTACAGACTATTGTCCACAGGAATAAAACCATTTTCACTAATGCCAAAGACTGACTGAACATTGCACAATGCTCAAGTACTTTCCTTCAGTGATGGGTGAGCAGTGCCATGTAAGAGACACTTCCAGGGCTGGAGGGATGGCTCAGCAGTTAAGGTGTTTGCCTGTGAAGCCAAAGGACCCAGTTTCAATTCCCCAGGACCCACATTAGCCAGATGCACAAGGGGGCGCACATGTCTGGAGTGCGTTTGCAGTGGCTGGAAGAACTGGCTCGCCCATCCTCTCTTTCTCCCCCCTTTCTCTGTCGAATAAATAAATATAATATTTTTTTACCAAATGAGATGCTTCTAGAGAGAGAAGATCAGAGGTGAAAACAGCACAAATGAGCCTCTGAGGAAGGGCAGGATTCTGGGTGTGCTTTGGAATGTTGGCAGGCCTGGTCACCATGGTACCACTTCCCACTAGTAGCTTGACTTTTCAGCAGTAGGGAACAGACGGTCTTTTCTCCACTTGGGTCCATGGAGACAAGGTATAGCCTGTGGCTTAGCTTTGTCTTTGCACGATGCACTTTGGTCAGCTATACTGAAGTTCGTTCTCCTCCCATCACGTGCAGGGAGTCTTCCTGTGTTGGTCTCGTTATGGGCCCACAATGTAGAACTAGCTCCTTCCATTCAGGTAGAAGGATTAGACACTTAATGCCACTTTGGGATCTGGTCTGTGCTGTGCACTCCCAATATGGGCCAGGGAGTACCATTCTAGCCATTCTGTAGGCTAGGTAAAATAAATAACATTTTGCCTTATTTGAGCAAGTCCTATATTTTATTTCTTTCTGATGTCTGGGGAAAGGAGGGTCTTATACATTCTGTTTGATGTTAGCAACATTTGAAATAGGATATACCTGGAGCAATTTTTGAATGATTTTTATTTTGTCTTTTACAGCGTAAGATCTTTGGTTTAGTGCTAGGTGAGAATGACCCAAGGTGGTCATTCTAAAGTGTGATCTCAGAAGTCCCATGTCCGCCATGTGTGGGGATGGTCTGGAATGCACGTTCTCAGGCCTTAGCCATCCTTTGTATTTCATGTTTTCCTGGTAGTTCCTCTAACGTGGATGAAACTACTTGAATATTTAAAAATTGTTAATTATAACATTTGCTTTGTAAATATATGGAGGGGGCTGTGGCAATGGGTTGGTGGATAAAAGCACTCACTGGGCAAGGCTGAGGAGGTGAGCTCAGATACTCAGAACCCACAGTAAGCCAGACACAGTGGTGAGCATGTGTAATCCCAGGAAGAGAGGAGGTCGAATCAGGAGCATACCCAGAGGCTCACAGGATGATCAGCTTTGTAACACACACACACACCATAAAGGACAGTTGTACCATTCAGCTAACAACTGATGTAGATTCTTTGTCATAAACACTTCCAGTTCTAACTTCCTTGAAACCATCTTTATGAGACTCACAAATCGCAGCATCAGTCATGCCACAGTCAAGTTCATGACCGCGTGCCCATGAGGGGCCTGTCTGTTACAATCAGATTGTGCTGACAATTGCTTCTTAAATCCCTGAATTTGATATAAAAACATTTAATGGGTTTCCCAAGGGTGACAGTTGAGGAACAAGTTTCTGTTAAACCTTACTGAAGTCCTCAAGTACAAGTCAAATGAAAGCTAAGATGAACATTGTCTAGCCAAGCATCTTCAAGGTCATCATTAGTCCTTTGATGAACACCCCTCCATGTTTCTGTTTGGTGGCCATCAGACAGACCAGCAGTGTTGTAGGTAAAAACCTCCACTTCACGTCTGGGTCAGCTCCGTGGGCTTGAGAAGTGGCAGTGTGATGCTGGTGAGGCGTCGACGTACTTATCATGGCCTCAGTGACATACTTCAATGCTCCTGTTTCTCTGGAGATTATCTCCTAGTCAAATGTTGAGTAAAAAGTTCATTTGCAGGCTAGAGAGATAGCTCAGTGGTCAGGGTGTTGCCTGCAAAGCCTAACAACCAGGGTTCGATTCTCAAGTACCCGCATAAGCCAGATGCACAAAGTGACGCATGCATCTGCAGTTTGTTTGCAATGGCTAGAAGCCCTGCTGTGCCCATTCTCTCTCTCTCTCTCTCTCTCTCTCTCTCTCTTTCTCTCTCTTCTTGCAAAAACAAACAAAATATTCTTTTAAAGTTCATTTTCTCAGGAAAACCCAATCTGAATTTCATAGAGGAGCTACTAGGAGTGTCATCTTTATAAATCTTGTTGGAACTTTTCAAAACAGGGTGTCATTGGGTGACATCTTATGAAACACCACCTTTTGGATGGAGGACTTGCTGCTGGTCTTCAGCCCTACAGGTGGGAACGCCAAGGATCACAAACTTTGAACTCATGAGAAGAAAACAGAGAAAATACTTTAAGGACCTATCGGAAAGCAAAACAGAAATCCACCAGAGTAAAACATGGTTCTGAAGTCAGCTGTGGGGGCTCATGTCTGCCTTCTCAGCATTTGGGAGGCAGGGGCAGGAGGAACAGAGTTCAAGATCACCCTTGGCTACATAGTGAGTTTGAGACCAGCCTGGACTACATGAGAACTGTTTCAAAAAAATAAAATACAAAACAGATCAAGACAACCAAAAATATAGCTTTGAGCCGGGTGTGGTGGTGCACGCCTTTAATCCCAGCACTTGGGAGGCAGAGGTAGGAGGATCGTCATGACTTCAAAGCCACCCTGAGACTACATAGTGAATTCCAGGTCAGCCTGGGCTAGAGTGAGACCCTACCTCGAAAATCCAAATATATATATATATACAGCTTTGAAAATTTAACATTCTAGCAGGCACAGAGGAAAAGGTTTTAACTTGGCAAAGCATGAGCTAAACTATAGAGGGGTATTTCTGTTTCTTTAAAGGCAAGTCCTGTCTGCACCAGCTCCACCCACGGAACTTCCTGACTGGGGACTGGGTGGAGGGGGACAGGCAAGCACTTTTAAGTCATAGTTAAGAGTTGACACTGGCTCCCTGTATCCTGAGAACTCACCAACTCTTTGGAAAGTAGGTGAACCCTGGCTGCTAAGGGGAAGCAGAGGGAGGGAGCTGTGAGGGGCGGGGGACAAACCAACTGTGTGAGTTGAATTCAGATGGAGAAGCAGGGGTGTGCTGGCAGGGCCCCAGGGAGGGTGCTGGTGCCACCTGGGTGGCAGCGGAGGGGCTGGGGCACAAGGACATGGGTCATCACCTTGTCCTCCTCCCCCAGCTAACAGGCTGAGCTCTCGCTGCTGAGCGCACCTACTGCCTCAGCCACTGCTCAGGACACACAGCATCGCCTAACAACCTTTACAGGGAAATCCACTGCCCTCAAGGCAGGGTCTTTAGAGCTGGACAGTAATGTAGAGACCATCTGTCTAAGTCCCTCTTTTTATTGAAAGAATGAGAGCCCCCCCCCCCACCAAGAAGTGCAGTAACTTTCCAGACCACCCAGGACAGGACTGTGCTTGAATTCAGAGCACTGATTCATGGCCACTGCCGGAGACAAATCTGTGTCTCTGTGGTGTGAGTTGCGGGGGGAGTCTGCTTGCGGGCACAGTCGTTGCTCTGTGGGGCCAGCATGGTCCCGGGAGGGCACGCCTTGCATGCATGTGCTCACAGCGTCTTCATTGCTTCAAGTGTGGGGTTCTCCTTCCCACCCGTGGCTTTGCCCAGCAAGTGCTCCGGTCCTGAGTTGCAGTCACACTCTGAACTGCCAAAATCAAAATGCAGTTTGACCCAAGAAGGAGAGCATTTTAAGTTGCAAACAAACCAGGGCGAGTTGTAAAAGGGATTGGCACCATTAAAATAGGCTACATGCCTTGCACTGGGACAAAAGGAAACATACCTTGAGGGCCAGACCCCATCCATCAAAAACTTAAGGGCATAAAACTGAAAATTCATTTGAAAGACATTCATTTGAAAGTACTGTTACTAGGGTACCTTGCTGGAAAAGGGCGTTCTAGAGAAATGTGGTTTTTTCCTCTGGGTTCCTCTGCGCTGGCTCTCAGAGGTCATTGCTAGTTGGGGTGGGGGTGCAGCAGGAGCGATTACTTCCCAAGAAATTGCAGAACTTGGCAGTCAATCCGGTGCTGACTTTCAGGCAGGCTGTATTTAAGAGTTATGAAGTCATGGAGGCTTGGGTCCAGACTTTTGAGGAAAGCAAGGGAAGCTGAGCGATGCATAGGAGGGTAAGGGTCCCTGTGGGAGCCTTAGAGCAGGCTCCGGGAAGCTTTGAGAGTAATGCCTAACTAAGTTACAATGGAGATGACAAGATGCGGGAGATGTCAGGAACCCGGGGTGTCTGCTGCAGAGAGCGGCATGCACAGAGTGTAGCCAGGCGAAGAGAAAGGCTGTGTGTGCTGCAGGCTGTGTGTGCTGCAGTGTGTGTGCTGCAGTGTGTGTGAGCTGCAGGCTGTGTGTGCTGCAGTGTGTGTGCTGCAGTGTGTGTGCTGCAGTGTGTGTGCTGCAGTGTGTGTGCTGCAGGATGTGTGTGCTGCAGGCTGTGTGTGCTGCAGGCTGTGTGTGCTGCAGGCTGTGTGTGCTGCAGGCTGTGTGTGCTGCAGTGTGTGTGTGCTGCAGTGTGTGTGCTGCAGTGTGTGTGCTGCAGGCTGTGTGTGCTGCAGTGTGTGTGCTGCAGGCTGTGTGTGCTGCAGGATGTGTGTGCTGCAGTGTGTGTGCTGCAGTGTGTGTGTGCTGCAGTGTGTGTGCTGCAGTGTGTGTGCTGCAGTGTGTGTGCTGCAGGCTGTGTGTGCTGCAGTGTGTTGCTGCAGTGTGTTGCTGCAGTGTGTTGCTGCAGTGTGTGTGAGCTGCAGTGTGTTGCTGCAGTGTGTGTGTGCTGCAGTGTGTGTGAGCTGCAGGATGTGTTGCTGCAGGATGTGTTGCTGCAGTGTGTGTGTGCTGCAGTGTGTGTGCTGCTGTGTGTGTGCTGCAGGCTGTGTGTGCTGCAGTGTGTGTGCTGCAGTGTGTTGCTGCAGTGTGTGTGCTGCAGTGTGTGTGTGCTGCAGTGTGTTGCTGCAGTGTGTGTGAGCTGCAGGATGTGTGTGTGCTGCAGTGTGTGTGTGCTGCAGTGTGTGTGTGCTGCAGGATGTGTGAGCTGCAGGCTGTGTGTGTGCTGCAGTGTGTGTGTGCTGCAGTGTGTGTGTGCTGCAGTGTGTGTGTGCTGCAGTGTGTGTGCTGCAGTGTGTGTGCTGCAGTGTGTGTGCTGCAGTGTGTGTGTGCTGCAGTGTGTGTGTGCTGCAGGATGTGTGTGTGCTGCAGTTTGTGTGCTGCAGTGTGTGCGCTGCAGTGTGTGTGTGCTGCAGTGTGTGTGCGCTGCAGTGTGTGTGTGCTGCAGTGTGTGTGCTGCAGTGTGTGTGCTGCAGTGTGTGAGCTGCAGTGTGTGAGCTGCAGTGTGTGTGCTGCAGTGTGTGTACTGCAGTGTGTGAGCTGCACTGTGTGTGCTGCAGTGTGTGAGCTGCAGGCTGTGTGTGCTGCAGTGTGTGTGTGCTGCAGGCTGTGTGTGCTGCAGGCTGTGTGTGCTGCAGTGTGTGTGCTGCAGTGTGTGTGAGCTGCAGGATGTGTGTGCTGCAGGATGTGTGTGCTGCAGGATGTGTGAGCTGCAGGATGTGTGTGCTGCAGGCTGTGTGTGCTGCAGGATGTGTGAGCTGCAGGATGTGTGTGCTGCAGGATGTGTGTGCTGCAGGCTGTGTGTGCTGCAGGATGTGTGAGCTGCAGGATGTGTGTGCTGCAGGATGTGTGTGCTGCAGTGTGTGTGAGCTGCAGGCTGTGTGTGCTGCAGTATGTGTGTGCTGCAGGTGTGTGTGCTGCAGTGTGTGTGCTGCATGATGTGTTTTCTGCAGGCTGTGTGTGCTGCAGTGTGTGTGCTGCATGATGTGTTTTCTGCAGTGTGTGTGCTGCAGTGTGTGTGCTGCATGATGTGTTTTCTGCAGTGTGTGTGCTGCAGGCTGTGTGTGCTGCAGGCTGTGTTGCTGCAGGCAAGGTGTGTGTGCTGCTATATTAGTGTTTGTCCTACTGTATTTCAGTCTTGCTTCCATCTTAATTTTTCCTTCTTCTTTTCTTTGATCCTCCATTTTGGAAGAGAAATGTTTCCTCTGTGCCATTGCATATTGGAAGCATGTAAATTGTTTTCTATTTTGCAGAGACTTATGGTTAAAAGATATCCTTGAGTCTCAAAAGAGACTCTGGAGTTTGATTCTTGAATGGTGTTGGAAATATATGTCAATGGGGACCCTTAAAGCTGGGTAGAGTTCTTTTTTCTTTCTTTCCATCTTTCTTCCCTTCCCTCTATCCTACTTTCTTGCTTGTTTTTTCTCTTTTCTTTCTTTCTTCCTTCCTTCCTCTCTTTCTTTCTTTCTCTCTCGTCTTCCTTCTCTCCCTCCCTTCCTCCCTTAATCCCTCTTTCTCTCTCTTTCTCTCCTTCCTTCATTTTTTTTTTTAAAGGTTGGATCTGACTGTAGCCCAGGCTAACTTAGAACTCACTTTGCAGGGCCAGGATGGCCTCATACTCACACTGATGCTTCTACGTTTGCCTCCCAAGTGCTGGGATTAAAGGTCTGCACCACCACGTCTGGTTACATTTCTTATTATGAGCTGGCCATGAGCGTTTGGAGGTTTCTGGTAAAATGTTATTGTTGGAGTCATAAATGTTCCCAAGGGCTTGAGCCCTCTTCTCAGCCTGTGGCACTATTTTGAGAGGCTGCAGAGACTTTGAGAATAGGTCCAAGCTGTCTAAGAGCAGATCTTTGAAGATCATAGTCTGTGCCCTGACCCCAAGTGCTGTGTGCTTCCAAACTGTCATGATGTAAAGAGTCTCTGTTCTGCCACCATGACGGGAGAAGGCTGTGCCCAGCACTCCTGCCAACATGAGCTTTGCCAGGGCCTTCCCCACCACAACAGACTGAAGCCCTGAGCCAAAAGAAACCTTCCCTCCCCTGCCTTGTTTCTATGAGGTATTTTTGTTGCAAGTATAAAGTAGCTAATACAATTTGATAATACACTTTTTATTTTGGGGAGAGACAAAGAGAATTGGCATACCAGGCTTCAGCCATTACAGTCAAACCCCAGATGCTTGCCTAGTGGGCACGTGTGACCTTGCACTTGCCTCACCTTTGTGCATCTGCTTTCGTGGGATCTGGAGAGTTGAACATGGGCCCTTAGGCTTACAATTTTCCTCCTCTTTTTATTTGCTTAACATATGATAATTGAGCACATTTACGTGTTCAATATGATACTTCAAGACAGGTACAAAGTGTTAAGTAGTCAAATCAGGGAACTAGACACTCCATCTTATCACTTATGTTTGGAACCTTGGAACTCCTGTCCTTGTTCATGAAAAATATGAATAACAACTTATTAGGAACAACCATCCTTCCACTGTGCTGCAGAATCGCAGAATTTATTCCTTATATAAGCGTGTGTTTGTCATTTTAGTATTATTGTTGGTTTAATTTTTAATTTTTTTATGAGGCAGGGTCTCACACTAGCCCAGGCTGACCTTCAATTCACTGTGTAGTCTCAGGGTGGCCTCGAACTCACGCAATCCTCCTACCTCTGCCTCCCGAGTGCTGGGATTATAGGTGTGTGCCACCATGCCTGGCTAGTTTTTAATTTTTTGACCTCTCCCTGATCCTCCTCCCTCAGCCTTCTGATTCCTTTTCTTTTCTCTGTGTTTGTTTCATGCTGAATTTACTTGTGTGCCATAAGTGTTTGCATATTCAGCTTCTTCTCTGATATCATCGTCTCTGCTGGTCATATTTGCATGCACAATGTATGTGTTATATCCATCAATTAAAATACTTTATTTATCTATTTGACAGGAGAGAACATGGGCATGTCAGGGCCTCTTCCCATTGCAAACAAACTCCAGACACATGTGCCACTTGTGCATGTGGCTTTTCATCATCAGTCCTAAGGAATTAGATCCCAGCCAGCAGGCATTGTAAGCAAGCACCCTTAACTACTGAGCCATCTCTTTCAGCCCTCTCTCAATGTTAGAAGATTGCTTTCATAGTAAAATACTTCTCCATGAAGATATATTTTGAGGTGTCAGTTTGAGGGGTGCTTTGGTTTTGAGTCTAGCTGGACACTGTCGCATAGTGTTCTCGTAGTTTCTTTGGCAGTGGGTGAAGGGGTCTGAGAGTCTCACCACAGTCATGGCTGGGAATTCAGGCAGGGGGCAAGGGAAGGAATATGGGCACCTTTTTCATCAGTTCTAACCTTGAGCCTGGGTCAGTGGCGGGGGAAGTGGTATATGAGCAGCAACCCAATATTATCAGGTAGGCAAGCAGCGGAGGTGTGGCATCCTTCTGTGGAACCAGGAACAGTCTCAGCAACACTGCGATGACCAGAGCTTTAAAAATATACTTGGGCTGCACTGTGAAATCATGTGGACCAGCATTCTTTTGTGGGGAAACTCATTACTTTCTGTTCATCTGTCCTGTCTCACCCTTCTGTCTTTACTGGGATGCATACAGGTAATGGGATACTGTGAATTTTCAGGGAGGGAAAGAAAAAAAAAGGAAAGACCATTAAGAATGTTACCATTTCTTTATAGGCATTTCCCCCTCCTTCCATTCTTTAAGGCGGCGTGTTCCTGAGTTCCAGAGTTGGCTTCTGTGAACATGGCTGATCATGGAAGCTCTGCTCTGAGAATTGTTCTAGTAGGGAAAACTGGAAGTGGAAAAAGTGCTTCAGGAAACACCATCCTTGGGAGGCAAGAGTTTGTGTCTAAGGTTTCTGCCCAAGCCATTACCAAGTCCTGCCAGAAAGCATCCCGGACATGGCAGGGGAGAGACATTCTTGTAGTTGACACCCCTGGGCTCTTCGACACCAAGGAGACTCTGAAGACCACATGCACACAAATTTGCCAGTGCGTCATCTTCTCCTGCCCGGGACCCCACGCCATCATCCTGGTCCTGCAGCTGGGCCGCTACACTGAGGAGGAGCAGAAGACCGTGGCTCTGGTCAAGGGACTCTTTGGGACAGCGGCCATGGAGTACATGATAGTCTTGTTCACTCGCAAAGATGACCTTGAACAGCAGAGCCTTGCTGACTTTTTAGACGACGCAGATGAAAACCTGAGGAGCCTCATCCGGGAGTGCGGGGGCCGCTGCCTGGCCTTTAACAACCGAGCAGCTGAGGTCGAGAAGGAAGCTCAAGTGCAGGAGCTGGTGGGGCTCATCGAGAAGATGCAGCAGGCCAACGGGGGGGCTTACTTTTCTGACAACATCTACAGGGTCACACAGCAAAGGCTGAACGACTGTCTATGCAACTTGAAGAAAACTTACACTGATCAGTTCAATAACAAAATCCAGCGGATAGAAAAGAAATATGCTGAGAAATCAGAACAAGAGAGGAGGGAACTCATACTGCGTATAATGGAAGATCATGAGGCCAGAATAAGCAATATCATGGAAGAAGTGGAGAAAAATATGTTTCAAAGAATTTTCAAAATGATTTTGAATATGCTTGTAAAAATATGGAGTACATTTTGGTCATGATATAAATTTCATCTTTCCTTTTAATTTACTATGATTTGTTTATGTAGTATATTTTCAGAGACGTTTACAACCTTGTATTTTAATTTCCTGATTTATTGAGGCTTGATTGAGAAATAAAAATGACTTGCTTTCAATGTAACAATGATGCTTTGGTGCCTGTGTTCACTATGCAACAAGTAAATCAAATCATGAATATATCCATTGCCTCACATAGACTGGAGTGAGATAGAATCTCAATATAGATTTAATTTGAATTTCCTTGTTGACTAAGGATGTTGAATCTTTAAAAAATATTTATTGGCCATTTTTATTTATTTAAGGTTTGCTTAATCAGGGGCTGGAGGGATGGCTTAGTGGTTAAGGCATTTGCCTGCAAAGCCAAAGGACCCAGGCTTGATTCCCCAGGACCCATGTAAGCCAGATGTCCAAGGGGGCGCATGTGTCTGGAGTTTGTTTGCAGTGGCTGGAGGCCCTGGTGTGCCCATTCTATCTCTCTCTCTCCCCCTTTCTCTGTCAAATAAATAAATAAAAATAAATTTAAAAAGAATTGTTTATTCAAGCCCAGCACTCAGAGGTAGGAGGATCACCATGAGTTTGAGGTCACCCTAAGAATGCATAGTGAATTCCAGGTCGGCCTGCTTAGAGCAAGACGCTGCCTTGGGAAAAAAAAAAAAAAAAATTGTTTATTCTAGTCATGAGCCCACTTACTGATTGGATTTTTTTGGTGTTTAATTTCTGGAGTACTTTATAGATCCTAGAAATTAATACTCTATTTGATGTATAGTAGGCAAAAATTTCCATCCATTCTGCAGTCTTTCCTTTTACTTTGTGTGGTTTTCCCTTCATCCTGCCCCATCCTATACAGAAGCTAAATAATTCCTTGACCCACCACTGGCCAACACTTTGGACAATATTCTGTGTCCTTCGAATTCCTTTAAGACAGTCCTCACTCATGCCTACATCTTTAAAAAAACTTTTAAAAATATTTTACTTATTTATTTGAGAGAGCGAGAAAGAGGCAGTAAAGATCAAAATTCCAATGCATTAACCTTGGGGGCACAATTAAACTGAATCCAAACTATGGCAACATCCAAGCAGATGGTCAAGTTATAGATCTTGGTTGGATAGGACACCATCATAAGTTTTATATATAGATACCCTAATATTCAGCTATTCTTCCCTTTTACCACCCCCAATAACTTCAGATTAAAACTACACTCTGGATCACAATGTTTGAACGTGTACTGGACAAATACAGATCAGTTAAATGATTCTGCAGGAGGGAGGGTGCTCTGTGATCTGAGACTCATCAGGGTCTTAAACAGACACTCATTTGGCAATATCATTTTCACCTCCGTTTATGTTCTGAGTCCACAGACATGAGAACACACACAAATGGAAAAAACAAAATTCAATCTTAACATTAGATTAACCCATGTTTGGTTGGCACCTCCAGATCTCCTCCCTCAGCTGATGGTGCTAATGTACCATTGGCTAGTAACGTTCAGCTCCAGTTTCAAGGACATGGGCTAAGAATGTGAGCCGAGGGCAGGTATCAAGAAAGATGGTTTTTCTCTCCTGCCCCATCCTGCAACAGTCTGCCTCTCACATAATGCAGGGTGCTCACAGGAGACTTCAGATAAATGGAGAAGATGAACTTTAAGCCCAGTCCCCTGGTGTTGGTATTGTGGTTGCTTTGTTCTGTTTTAAAATTCTTTGGGATCTGAAGGAGAACTCAACCCCAAGAATCTATGGCTCATTCTGGTGGAGAAAACAGGAAGTGGGAAAAGTACAACAGGAAACAGCACCCTTGGCAGCCAAGTTTTGAGTCCAGACTGAGACTAGACCAGTGACTGCTGTGGTCCATAGAGGGAGCTGAGAATGGTCCTGGAAAGAGCGTGAGATGATCTGTACCCACAGGCAACAGCTGAGATCTGTCAGGCCATAGACTTGTTCTCACATGGGCACCAGGCATGGCTCCTGGTGACCAGCTGGGTGATTTCACAGAAGAGGATCAGAAGGCTGCCATGCGACTCAATGGGATCTTTGGAGCAAGCATCCTGCATCACCCCATCCTTCACCAGGAAGGAAGAGCTAGCCAGAGGTTCCTTGGCTGAATTTGTTTGGGAGACCTGGATGTGCTATTTTTTTATTTTTTTATTTTTTATTTTTATTTTTTGGTTTTTCAAGGTAGGGTCTCACTCTGGCCCAGGCTGATCTGGAATTAACTCTGTAGTCTCAGGGTGACCTCGAACTCATGGCGATCCTCCTACCTCTGCCTCCCGAATGCTGGGATTAAAGGCGTGCGCCACCACGCCCGTCTTGGATGTGCTATTTTAACAGTGCCATTGTGTCTTCCATAATGGGACACAGGGTGCTGAGGAGGATGTCCAGCTGAAGAAAAATGAAGGCCAGTGTTACATCACCAGGGTTTATCAATGCTCCTAGAAGAACATTTTGTCCAAAGAAGCACAGAAAAGTCAGATATCCCAAAACCAAGGTTCCAGGAAGGCATCCTCAATGGAGTCTTGACTGCAAGGGTTGTTCCCACATGGAAGGACTCTGAGAAGACTTTTAGCCACCTGTTGTGGGGAGGGCGTCAATCTGAGTCCAGGCTGGACCAGAGCAGGAGATTGCCTTGGTGGCAGCACCCAGTGTCCAGTTCCTTTTTTTTTTTTTAATATTTCTTTTTATTTATTTGAGAGAGACAGAGAGAGAAGGAGGCAGATAGAGAGGAGGAAGAATGGACACACCAGGGCCTCAGACCACTGCAAACAAACTCCAGATTGCTTGCTCCACCTTGTGCATCTGGCTTATGTGCGTACTGAGGAATAGAGCTTTGAATCGGGGTCTTAGGCTTCACAGCAAGTGCTCAACCACTAATCCATCTCTTCAGCCTTTGTTTTTTGTTTGTTTGTTTTGTGTTTTGCTCTTTTCTCCACAGACCATAATCCAGTCCACAGTTCAGAGTACTAGGTGTGGCCAAGGAGGGGGTGGGTGCCGTGCAAACATGTAAAATCCTCATGGCTTCTCCTGAAATACTTGGGCTTTCCATCTGCTCACCTCCAAGCCACACTGCCTTCTGGGAGAGCTTCCTCTCCACAAGCATCACATTTCTTGAGGACCCTATCTGCTCCCAAGCTTCTAGATGCACCTGAGATGCAGCTCAGTGCTGCACAGTTGCAAGAAGCTTCTGGGGAGCGTGAGCAGCTGATGGGATGATGGGAAGAGACAGGAAAGACTGCCAGCTCCTTCTTCACCTCCTTCCTCGGGTGGTGTGGTTAGACGGTCTCTAGCTCTCGTCCCCAGAGCGGGCTGAAGTAGAGGCGGTGGTGACTGTATGGGGACTGTCTGGAGTCGGGACGCAGCCTCAGGTCCATCTGCTTGCTCTCCTGCTGCTCAGAGCACAATCCCTTCCCTGTGCCTGGACAGAGGAACTGCTGACCTTCCACACAGAGGGAGACACGCTCGGGGAGGCGGGCGACACGAAGAGCATATTGTGGGAATGCGGGGATCGACTTCAGAGCCGTGAGCTCGTTGGATGTAGGTTGAACCACTTGCTCTTATTATTTTTACTTTCCTAAACCAGGAAGTACTTGTTTTTCTCCCCTGGCCTCTGGTGGCCAGAGATGACCTGCACTTTTGCTTCCTCTTTCCATTCTATCTGCTCCAAAGAAGGTTTCCTTCTATACAGCATTGAAGGCTGGGCATAACCAGCCAGTCATCCTGAGATAGGCCTATCCTACATGCGACAGACACAGAGAGAAAGACAGATAGAGGGAGAGAGAGAGAATGGGCGTGCCAGGGCTTCCAGCCTCTGCAAACGAACTCCAGACACGTGTGCCCTCTGTGCATCTGGCTAACGTGGGACCTGGGAACCTGAGCCTCGAACCGGGGTACTTAGGCTTCACAGGTAAGCGCTTAACCGCTAAGCCATCTCTCCAGCCCTCCTATAGTAATTGTGAACAAATATATGGGTTTATCTGTGATGGAGTTTCTAGATTAGGTTTAATGATGGGAGAAGACCCTAACTGTGGGCGGCACCACCCCGTGGGCTGAGGACTTGGTGGGCTGAGTTACACAGGAGAACGAATACTGAGCACCAGCACTCGTCCCCCTCTGCTTCCTGACCCTGCACTGAACATGGTTATTCTCGCTCCTGTTACCATGCCTCCTCCACCAGGAGGGACTGTGTCTCCTTGAACTGTGAGAAGTGAACTCTTCCACCTTGACTTGCTTTGGTCGGGTGTTTCATAGCAGCAATGAGAAAGACGAGCATTCCACTAAATAAGAGGGAAGATGGAAATTCAGGCAAACCAACTAGAAGTCATGCTAGTTTAAACGCATTAACAAGATAGAGAAATTGTGTAATTTCCTTCCTAGAAATAATGCTTGAAGCTGCTTGTCAAAGCACTCACGTGAGGCTTTAAGCCCGTGGGTTCCTGGGAAGGGATTTGGCATTCAATGGCAACATCTTGATGATAAACACTTTACTATTAGGACACAAAGAGAAGTTTGAATTTTTTTCTTTTCTGAAGTTTTTTTTCTTTTTTACTATTTATTTATTTATTTGACAGAGAAAGGAGGAGATAAAGAGAGAATTGGTGCACCATGGACTCCAGCCACTGCAAACAAACTCCAGGAGCCCCCTTGTGCATCTGGCTAGTTGGCTAATGTGGGTCCTGGGGAATCCATCCAGGATCCTTTGGCTTTGCAGGCAAACACCTTAACTGCTAAACCATCCCTCCAGGCCTTAAAGTGATTTGTTTTTCTGGTAGACTTCCAGTTAAGGTGCCAAAATAGTAAACACGCCAAAGAAACCCAGGCTAAAAGGAGACACGATTGCACACACACACTCTTCCAAAAAGCAAGTTTGTGTAAGGGATTATTAACCTAGGGGAGGTCCTGGCAGAGAAGCGGGAGGGCACAAGAAACTTCCAGCAATACGAAATCAGCCAAGATTTGACCTATCCTGTGGCTGCTGGGAAGAACTTCTGGTCTCACAGCCGCGGCCCTGCCTTGGTCTGCTGCGGGAGCGCTTCGGGGAAGGGCCTCTCCCACCCACATCGGCCGTGAGAAATCAAAAATCAAACAGCAGCAACAACAAAAGACAACCGAAGAGGGTGGAAGAGGAGGGTGGTGGTGACCCAGTTCTAGCACCCAGGAGGGACCCCAGAACAGATCTCAGCTGAAAGTCCCGAACATGGCTACAGGAGCGTCCTGGGGCTGTGCGACGGGCCGGCGAGTACCGCTGGGATTCCAAGCCCAGGAGAGCTTCGGCAGCCCGTGCTTACCCAGCCCACGAACGCGGGGCTGAGCGAGCCCGCAAGCACAGCTCTCCCTCCCACCCGGCAGGGCCAGCAGCCAGCGCAGCGCACAGGAGGGTCCGGGGGCTGGCCCGAGTGCAGAGCCGCAGAAGCACAGTGGGAAGCGCCCCGGGTAAGGAGGCCCTGCCTGTGCGCTGAGCGGTCAGGTCTCCCAGGGTCTTACTTGGACCTGCCTGGAGGTTGTACTCACAAGAAGGGGCCCCCTCCTCAGAATTAAGTGTACCCAATCCAAATCAGTGGATGGGCAGCCATCCCACTCCCACTTTGATCAAAGCTGACCAGGCTACATAGCACTGGCTCCTCAAAAGTACCATCACTGCATTCTTAACAAAGTAAGAGGACCATCTCGAGATGGGCAAACCCCAACACAACACAAATAAAGCAAGATGCTAAGCCAAGGGATCTCCCCAGAGAATCCCATACTGGAAGCCTCCAGTGAAAACTTGGCGGGAACTCCAGATATAAATTCCCAAAATGAAATTAAGATAAACACACAAAACAAATTTCATGAGGCCTGGAACAAATGACCGGAAGAAATGGAAGAGAAGTGACAAGAAGAATCCAGAGGACAGCTGACGTCAACAAGGTGGTCACAGAGGAGATAACTCAGGGTCAGTTTCTTGGCTCAGGCAGTGTCCCTTGAAGTGTATCCGGGTGATTTCGCCACATCACCACCACAGATGGTCTAAAATTCCCTGGGGTACGAGGAGGTGGTGCTTCTTTAGCCCCAGACCATCAGATTGAGGCTGTGTTTGGTTGCATGTTGGAGGACATTCACTACAGTGGCTTGGCACTCAAGACTGATTATGGGTAAGACGAACGGGGCAGCTAAGTGTGACCACAAGGCTAGCCATGGTCCCTGCGCCATCATTCTTTGAAAGTACCTTCTATCCTCGGAATTGCAATAGGAAAGATGACATTAGCATCAGGATGACAGACTGTGTGGCCTTCCATTAAAAAAAAAAAAAAAAAAGCAATGCAGAAATCCCGCAGTGCTTCATCGTGGTGTTCATGTGAGTTCTTAGCTGGCTAAGCACAGATGTGGTTTTGTGGGTAAGGAAGTGTAGGAAAAAACCCCCGCAGGGGGTCCCCATGCTCTGCCCGGATAAGGCGACACCCCAAATCACTCACTCACGAGAAGCGGTCTTGATGCAAACTGCAAGAGGATTTTATTCCAAGCGCGCTGGGGCCCACAGTCGTACACCGCACAGGGGTAGAGGACTGCAGAGCCCCGAATGCAGGAATGCGGTAGTTTTTATAGGGTTTCTAACAAAGCCTGTGTATTAGACCAATCATTATTTAATATCAGGAGCCCCTGCAGGGTGTTAGCCGGTCAGTTTGTGCCACCCCACAGTTTCTAAGCCAATTAGTTTACTTTGCTCAAGCCCCTCATGGACCAATCACTCTCTTATGACTATGACCTTGGTGGTCAGCGTTTGTGCAGGTCCTTGGGTGGGAGTAGCAGAGGGTGGTTCCAGTCTCCTGTGACCTTGGAGGTCAGCACTTGTGCAATTCCTTAGGTGGGGGTAACAGAGTATGGTATCAGCCTCCTATGACCTTGGTGGTCTGAGGCAGGCTGCTACAGCCTATGGTGCGAGTTACTAAGGCTTACAGTGTGGGCTATTAAGGCTTATGGTGCAGGCTATTTACAGAAACTAAATAAGTGGTCTACTTTATTACTCATTTCCCATCCCTGAGGGCTATCTCATGCCCTTTTTACCTAGTTTTATATTAGGAGTGGGCTCTGATACAATGAGAAGAGGGATTCTTTACTTGCTTCTAAGAGAGAGTAAAACCTGGAGTTTGAGGTATGCAGGTGGCCCGCTTAAGCTCCCTTTGGAGCGTGATAGTATTTCTGAGCTTCTGAATTCTTGGGCCTTCCAGAAGAAAGAATGAATGGTGGTGCAGCACAGGTGACTCGGCTCTGCGCCCCACTCTGGGGCCACCTCAGTCTCGCCCTCTGTGCAGACTTCTGGTGATAACCTCCAATCAAAAGAAAGTCTAGCTGCTCCTACACATAAGCTTGCCTGTGGTTCAAAACCACCCGCTTGCGATGGACTAAACACCTACAGAAAAACTAAATTATTCAAAAGGAAACAGAAAGCACTAGAGATCAGCTGAAACCAGACAAAAACTGCAGGCGCTTCGATCCTTGAAACAAGGAACTGAACGTGGCTACGTTCTCCACAAGGAGGCTTCGCCCCAGCCAAAGTTCAAGCGATGACTGGAAGATAAGTCTCCTGCAAGCCTTGTTTCCTGAGTCAGCCCCGGACAGATCAGCTTTGGACACACGTTTCTTCGCCTTGTTCTTCTGCCTTATATTTTGCAGCTTTCACCCAGAGAGAAGCAGGTATGTTCCGATGCCAGTCACCTACACCTCCACTGAGTCAGATGCTGCTGCCTGCCAAGGGAAATGGCCTCATTCCTGACATCACAAACATACAGCCCGTTCATGGTGAACAAAGCGCCGACTCAGGGGTATCTACCTACCATCTCCGGCAAAGTTCCATTAATATTTTTGGAAGCTAGAAATTGCCAGTTGCTGTACGTTTTTCTCTGCATTTAAAGAAGTACAGAATGCACTTAACCACAGAGATCAGTGTTTCTAGTGCACCTTTGTAGAGGTGCCCAGAAGGCTTATTCAAACTCAAAATGTGGGCTGGGGCCCAAGAACATGCCTTCCACACCTATCCCCACATGTGGCTGGTGGTGGCAGTTTGGGGACCCCACTTTAGAACGACCACCCTGGGTCCAACATCCTGTGCTGGAAAACAGGAAAGTCACATCAATATGGCTCGAGGCATTTTCCCCCCATTTCTAGCATTGTTGGCCAATAACAGGATGTTCAAGGTCTCCTACAGGAAACGCGGTGCAAAGAAGGGAACCAAATAAGGAAAAGTGTCACTAAAACAAATTAAACCTGAAGCGAAGAACTCCCGGGTAGATGACTGCAGGGTGTGGCGAGAGCCCACGGCGGGACGACACGGCGGGGAGGGGTCTCAGCTCCTGCCTGCACGGCGGGCGAGCAGTTGCACGGAGTGAGACCCCCCAGGGAAGACGCCCTGCACCTGCTCAGAACCAGGCGTCACTGGGACCACACACTGCAGAGGGAAGGCAAAACGACAGGTCACACCTGGTCACCATGGGCTCAAAGGGAGGGAGGGCATTTGCTTCCTGTGTTTGAAAAGTAAAGCTCCTAGTGGGATGTGGTGTGATGGTGACCTGGCCTGCCAACCTCTCACAGCGGACCCCGTACCCCGCACTTCCTGAAGAGCTCATTTATGAGGTTTTCACCTCAGAGCTGCTCCCTCTGGAATGTCTCTTCTATCACATTGCTCATCTAACACTGCCAAATGGTAGTTGTGTGTTTTATAATCAAGGGAGAGAGAGAGAGTATTTGAGTCTGAGCTCCGCAAAGGTTGTGAAAACAAGGAACAATCACAAGTCAGAGATCTGGGGACACCTTCCCACAGTGTCTGCGTGGAAGATGACCACAAGAGGCATCGATGCAGATATGTGAACGCACACCACCTGGAAAAGGTCGCGGTGGGGCGCTTGGACTGCGCTGAGCACGGCAGCCAGGAGACCTGCTCTCTGGGCGAAGCCATCAACCCCCTGGCTTGCTCCAAGGACTGGAACCTCAGAGCCTGTGGCACCCTGGAGTGTTTGTGGTGCTGGCAGGGGGAATGGGGAGCCGAGTCCAGGTCCAGTGAGCTGCGTGATTCCTGCAGTGACCACTGCTGACCGCTGGACAGCGTGTCTGAAGGCACTGAGGCTGACATACAGAGTTGAGCTTTATGTGCCAGCCCAGAGCTATTTCTACTTGTCCTCCGTCCTTCCCAACACGTAAGGGGGAAAGCTCTCCTCATGGACGTTTACCTTTCCAAGTGTACGGACAAAGGGTCCCTGCGGTGGAAAAATGTTGAAACCTGTTGGGTTCACAGGCTGCAAACTCAATGGGGCTGGTTGAGGAATCCTATCACGCAAAGAATGGAAGCTTCTAGAGTAACGTAGCCTTGACTCTGTCAGCATATCCTTGATCAGCCTAGCCATCGACCTCCACATAGCACCACCATCCAGTGTGAGCAGTGAGGACCTGCAATACCTCCATATATGGCCCTACTGGACTCTGACCCCAACCTGGCAGCTCCCAATATTAGAGAACCTGGAAATTAGTCACTCCAGTTCTTGATCCTAAGCCTATGGGGTCTTAGGTTTTATCTGGAGCTCCTGGGGAAGCCAGGGACTGTCTGGCTAATGAATGTCCCAGAAAAGCTTATCACTGGGGAGAAGGGAGATTCATGCTTTGAATGTTCTCAGAGCCTCAATTAGCCTCTTGAGAATTAGGGTAAGGTTTTCCTCCGTTCCCTGATATCACAGTCAACAGGCTTCTTCTTTTTTTTTTTTAAGGCATAAACTTGCCTGGCAAGGGGCAAAGGGTTGCACATAATTCCTAAACCAGGAAGTATGCATGTTTTTTTTAATATTTTTTGTTCATTTATTTATTTATTTATTTGAGAGTGACAGACACAGGGAGAAAGACAGAGGGAGAGAGAGAGAATGGGCGTGCCAGGGTCTCCAGCCACTGCAAATGAACTCCAGATGCATGCACCCCCTTGTGCATCTGGCCTCGAACCGGGATCCTCATGCTTCACAGGCAAGCGCTTAACTGCTAAGCGATCTCTCCAGCCCAACAGGCTTCTTAATATAATTTCTTATCTCAGCAATGGGGATTTCTGTCAACATTCTATGCCTGTGGGTTGCTGCCAAGGTGTTATAATATCATCTGTGGGCTCCTAATCTGCAAGGACCAGCACCAGGAAGGTGGTCATTAGGACTTTGAGCAAATAGTTGCTACATGTGCATTTTAGTTTCCTCACATATCTCGGTGTTTCCCCAGTGGGACACCAAGTAGTCAGCACAGATCTTTCCATGTTAGACTAAAGGCTAACAGTAGAATCTCAAAGTTACTGGTAATTTGACATGGACCCTCTGAGAAACTTGGTGCTTTTCCTCATATTGTGATAGGTCTATAATCAAAAGCAGGACATGGATGGTGGTTGACTATCTTTAAGGGGAGTTCTGGGGTGACTAACAGGGGGCTCCACTCTTCTTATACCTCATAGGGCTAGGTTCCCTTTTCTCCTTATGGTAAATGGGAGAATATGGAGGTGGGTTGGAGCTCCATGGACCGGGAGAAGATATTCCAGCTAAGTCTCTTTTCTTGTTGTTTTCAATTATGAATGTGGAGATTGGGCACAGACAGGGGCCACCCAGGACATCAAAGACACCCTCTTTTGTCTTTCTTCTTAATATTTATTTATTTATGCATGTGGGCATGTACGGATGCACGAGGGCCTCCTGCCACCGCAAGGCAACACCAGATGCTTGCAACACTTTTTGCATCCAGATTACGTGGGTGGCTTGGGAATTGAACCCTGGTTAGCAGGCTCTGCAAGCAAGTGTCTTTAAACACTGAACCATTTTCCCAGCCTCACTGACATTCTGTTTGTTTGCTTCTTTGTTTTGAAGCAGGGTCTTACTCTAGCCGAGACTGACCTGGAACTCACTTTGTACCTCAGGGTGATCTTGAACTCATGATGATCCTCCTGCCTCTGTCTCCCAAGTTCTAGGATTAAAGCCATGCACCACCATGCCCATCTTTTCCTTTCTTTGAATACCGTCCTATCCTGGAGGAGAGCCTTGATGACTTGAATATAAGGCACTTCTGACCACTTCCCTGATGCTAATAAAACAGATCCAGATGCAGGATGGGTTTTTACATGAGCCTCTAATCCCCTAGCTGTTTCTCAAAGGAAGAACCTTTTCCTTCGACTCATGAAATGCTCCAACAAACCGGCAGAATTAATTGGGTCTATGTTATACCAAACAAAACCAGTGCAGTTAAAGATTTATTTTAATACTAATTCTACATTTATTTGTCTTGGATGGTATATGTAGCAGACAGCTTCAGGTTCACTGAGATGAGCTTCCAGACCAGGCACAGGTATGGAGGAAGGGATTTATTGAATCTTACGAACCAGGGGAAGTTCCAAAATGGCAGAAGAAGCTGGCCTGCCTTCACCCATCAAAGCAGAGAGAGAGAGAGGGAGAGAAAGAGAGAGAGAGAAGCACAAGCCAAAAGCCACACAACATAGCACACTTCAGGAGCTCCAGCTAGGCACACTTTGCATATCTTTAGATTGAAATCTAAAACCCACCAGCACACCTTAAGATCCACCCAGTGACACTGCCTCCAGCCAGGTGGCTGCAGAATGCAAACTACAAACAAATAAAAAACTGAATATACTGGGGGCCATCTATTCTATTCAAACCACCACATTTCTCCCCTGGCCCCCAATACATTTATAACCATCACACATTGTCAATTGTACTCAGTTCAATTTCAAAGGTCCTCACAGTCTTCATCAATTTAAGACATTAAGACCTGTAAAATCAAACAAATTAAACACTTCTAACATATAAAGGCACAGAGTAAACATTTTCAACTGGTATAATGCATAGCAAGGAGAGACTAAATCAATGCAAACTCAACCACCATCAAACAAACATCAAACTTCTGCAGTTTAAGTTCAAAACAACCAGACACTAACAGTGTCCAGATTTTCCAATTCCGCCCCTCCAGCTGGGCAGAGTAGCCAGGGAACACTTCCATCCTAGGCCAATGGTGTGCTCTATGGTAGCACTTGCATAGTCCTGGCATATCCAAAAATGTCTTCAGGTCTTCATGCAAACCATGGTCCACAGGCTCTTTCAGCCTATCAGGGCATCAGTCCCTGCTTCATGCTGCATCGCAGCAGTGACTCCTGGAACCGTGTGCAATTCACCACCACTCCTAGCATCTTCCATGCTTCTGAATCCAATACCAAGTGTGCAAGACACAGCCAGATTCTTAATTCAGGGACAAAATAAATCCTAACCTTGAAAGGCAGTTTCCTTCTCCAGTCAACTCTTTCCAAAAGAGTTTGTATTTCTATGATAGTCTTTCCTCAGGCATAGTTTTCATCGTTTTAATGTAAAGCTGTTGGACCAACTTCCTTAAGATTGCTAATGTATTTGACTATAGCAGGTTCAGTAACCTAAGATCTGTAATTTTAACTTGTTTTTGGTTTTCCAGCTTAAAAATCTTGAATCTCTCAGTCCAATATCTTTAGCCAAGCACATCAGTCCATAATAAATTTAACCAACCATGATCAAACTCTCTGGGCCTGTGCAGCAGAATGCAGCCAGCCCTTATGCCAGTAGCCCAGTTCCAACAAAGTCCTCTGCAGTCTTTCCTTCCCCTCAGAAAGCTCATAAGCCAAGCATCGAAGTTCAATGCTGTCTACACTTAGCACTCAGACTGTCATCAGAATTGTCCATTAAACTTGGCTTACCACTCCAGAAGGCATCTTCAGTTGCAATCACCAAATCCATGCCTATTCCTCCAAAACAAAGGTTCCAAAAGATCCACATCCCTATGGTCAGGTTCCTCTCAGCCCACTCCTTGGTACCAAGTTCTGTAAAGCTACAGTATATTTGTCCTATTAGTCAAGTACGTGCTTGTAGAAGAGGCTTACAATAAGATAGTAAATTTATATGTTGCAATTGTGGCTGAAATGCCAACAGTGAAAGTAGGCACAAGTAAACCCCCACCCCGCAGGGCGAGACAGCAGATGCGTTCCCTGCAGCAACCACTTCTGAAGGGATCGCGTGCTGTTCATGCGGCATGTCTCTTGCCATTGGGCCTTTGCTCACGTCTACCGACTGTGCAACCCAAGCTCACCCATGCTGTGGGGAAATCATGAGCAGGTATACATTCTATAACACAACAGTTAAGGGCCCAGAGCAGCCAATGTCAAGATGGAAGAGCAAGGAGAGCTGTCACAGACACACCCACCATACAATGGTAGAGGATAGCAACATGCTTGGGGGATCCTAGGAACTCCTAGGTGAGGACACGCCTTGAACATCAACTTAAGTAATGTGATCACACTCATAACAGGTACCAGCAGCCAAGGCAGCACCCCACAGGCAGGAAACACACAACTTCCAGAGAGAAGCCCCCATCGTTCTCTGGACACATCAAGAAAGTATCCTCATCAAAATATCTGTCCAAACTATACGCATAACCCCCTTAATCAAAGCTGCTCTCACTCTTGGCTAGAGAATATGCTTTATTTTACAGATGGCAGGGAATACCAGGAAGATCCAAGGGCCATGCATGCGACATGAGAAGACAGCTGGCTGTGCACTATGAGATGTGCCACCTCTACCACGGTCACCAAGGCCCAGAAAAATCTACAGAGAAGACAGTGACAAGTATTACTCCCAATGCTAGCTCAACTGCCTCCTGGGAAATAGCAACACGCACCATGGTGAACTAAAACATGTAGTAACAGAAATACAGTCAGCTGAGAACTCAACACTGAAACAAACTGCTAACACTCCCACCAAGACTCAGGGACTGCTGTGGAAGATGGGGTGTGAAGACTCTAGGAGCCACAGGATGGGTAGAAACACCCTAAGGCATGGCCCCCCAGAGATGGACAGAGGTCCTAATTAATTATTCCACAGTGACCACCAAAAAAAACCTATTGAGGAGGGTCCTCAGGGAAATGCTAATCTGTGGAAAAAACAGACTCTGGCTGTACTGGCTTGTGTCTGAAATAATGCTTTGAGACATGGATTCAAACACCATGAACAGTCACACTGATGAGACTCTTCATGTGGGGATATGCGGTGTATGAGGTACACAGACACAGTAAGGCTGCGACCCATGCTAGATGGCAAACAAGAACAGGAGGGTGACAGACCCCATGCCAAAGCCAGACACCCCGGAACTGGTGTGTTTGCTCAGTGTTTAGAGATATTTGCTAATGATTATTTCTACTTTACTGTAATGTAAATCATACTAATTGTGATATGCTATTTAAATTCATGGTAAGCTAGATTCTGAGAAATGGATTGCCTCCCACCCCCACCAACTCAGGCCCCAAGCACATTTAAGACCATGTGTCATCCACATCTTGTCTTTTGGCAAATTGGCCTATTGCCTCTGGACAAGAAAGGGAAAACAAAAAGCAATATGTAATTTGATTTTCCCTCAGTTTCTCTCTTGTGTAAGATTGCTGTGAATAGATAATCTTAATTTGTTACACCATAAATATAGTTCATATATTTGTCATTTGATTCTCTCTCAGTTTCTCTCTTGTATAAGTTCTTAATTTGTTATATCATAAATGTAGTTCAGATTTGTCATTTGTTTCTCTGTCAAAGTCCAAGTGTGTTATATCCTCTTGGACAAGTTATCAAGTTTTACCTACATGTATGAATCCATGCTTTTAAAAAATATTTCACAGGAGAAAAAAGTTTCAAATAAACAGGTTATAAAGTCTAAAATTTGATTCACTGATATTGTTTTTCTCATGGTGACAGTTATAAAAATTGCCTTCAAATGTTTAATTAATAATATGTCTGTTAAAGTTTTCTTGAAATATTTTATTTTATTTTACTTACTTGTTTATTTTGTTTTTTTGAGGTAGGGTCTCACTCTAGCTCACGCTGACCTGGAATTCACTATGTAGTCTCAGAGTGGCCTCAAACTCATGGTGATCCTCCTATCTCTGCCTCCCAAGTGCTGGGATTAAAGGCGTGTGCCACCACACCTGGTTTATAAAACATATATATATATACACACAGACATGTTTTTCAAGGTAGGGTCTCACTCTAACCCAGGCTGACCTGGAATTCATTATGGAGTCTCAGGGTGGCCTTGAACTCACGGCAATCCTCCTACCTCTGCCTCCCAAGGGCTGGGATTAAAAGCGTGCACCACCATGCCCGGCTTTTTCAAAATATTTTGTTTTTATTTATTTATTTATTTGACAGAGAAAGAGGAGAGAGAATGTGAGATAATGGGCACACCAGGGCCTCCAGCGACTGCAAATGAACTCCAGATGCATGTGCCCCCTTGTGCATCTGGCTAACATGGGTTTTGAGGAATCAAACCTGGGTCTTTGGCTTTGCCAGCAAGTGCCTTAACCACTAAGCCACCCCTCCAGCCCGTTAAAGGTTTAACTACAAAAAATTTTGTCCTAATAAGATTAATATTTATTTATTAGTTACTGATTTCTTTTATAAAACCAATTTTGTTAAATAGTCATTGTGTTTATAACTCAAGTTTTATAAACGATATAATCTAACTTCATTCATGTAACTTAATAGTTATGAGTAACAAGAACAATGAGACACAAAATTGGTTTATATTAATCCAGGTAACTCTAAATAAGGTGCATCAGATTATTGTTATAGATTTCTCTATCAAGATTAAATTGATCTCTAATCCAGCTTAGACAAAAAAAAAAATTAAAGCCACTAATGTGGAGGTACATAGATATATTTAAAGTGATTCTAATTTACTAAAGACAGACTTCTAGGTTTTCAACTTTAAAATCAGAATTCTTGTTTATATCTAATACAAAAATAGCCAGAGGTTTTTAAGTACAAAAAAAAAAATTCAACTCTGATTTTAGATTGACACACTCAATTAAAGGTCAAACTAATTTAATTTAATTTCTGACATATTCCTTGATTTGAGTTTCTTAATAGATTTGTCTCATATTCAAGTTAAGATCCTCCTATATATAAAAAAAAAACAGCTCTCACCAAAAATAAAAGTCAGAGTAAGGGCTGGAGAGATGGCTTAGTGGTTAAGTGCTTGCCTATGAAGCCTAAGGACCCTGGTTCAAGGCTCAATTCCCCAGGATACATGTTATCCAGATCCACAAGGGGGTGCACGTGTCTGGAGTTCGTTCATAGTGGCTGGAGGCCCTGGTGCACCCATTCTCTCTTTCTCTCTCTCTCTCTATCTGCCTCTTTCTCTGTATGTCGCTCTCAAATAAATAAATAAAAATAAACAAAAATTTTTTTAAAGTCAGAGTTAATATTTATATTTTTGTTAATGAAAATTGTCTCCATGATTGTGAACATGCTTTGTCTGTGCTTACAAATGTGTGTGTGTGTGTGTGTGTGTGTGTGTGTTTCTATGTTTCTATCTTTGAGATATGGATTGCCATGTCATCAGTCAACATAAGTTAAATGTTACAACAAAATGAAAAGGTTTTTCAATATTATGTTTTAACTAGATCTGTTTTGTTAAAGACGAAAAATACAGACATACTCTATATTCCTATTTTTCTCCTGTATGTTTGCCAACCAGATGAAGTGGCCAGAACCAATGAAGAATTTGGGGTTAAAAGGGTACCCAATATTTTGGCCCCAGCCCCTCCAGGTCAAAATGTCTCTAGAGAGAATGGGACACTTCTTTCGCTAGAGGACCCCAAGGCTCTTGGAAAGTCGCTTATCTTCTTGATCAGAGAAGACATGAAGACCCCAAAACTGTATTCCAGTCACTGTCCAGCCTGCAGAAGGAGAGTCAGGACAGAGGGGAACCCTTACTGCTTCCAAGGGAAGGGACGCCTCATGGTCAGCACAGCCCTGACTCATCCCGGCAGATGACACAGATGCTGAGAGCCACGGAGCTCCCCCAGCTCCCCAAAAGTGCCCCTTAAAGCGCCACGCCTGACCTTCACAATGACAATACAAAACTTAACTTTGCTCACCTGCCTGGTCCTAAACATTCAATAGAAAAATACAACCAAAAGTACTTGCTCACTGTAACAAAAACAGATATAAACCACACCACTTGGTAAATACCTAGCATTTCTAGTAATAATTCTGTTAATTATGGGATTATGTAATTAACTACAATCTTAACCTTGTAGCCTCTCTCTACAGTTAGTCCACACTCAGATGTTTCTGTGACATCCAACTTCATCTACCTGGGTAGCCTGGCTCCCCCATCAAGGCTTAAAATGCGAAAGAAAACCATGGGTTCGAATGGAGGCTGCTTAAACCCTAACCCCATCCAAACTTCAACTTTTTATTTCATGTTACCTTTCTGGACAACCCAAATATTACTTCAAACTCCTGGCCCACCTAACTCAGCTACCCTTCTACCTCCACCTAAACAACTTACACATTCCTGTCAAGCGAATTTAAATAACTTACCCATCACAACCCCAGGACTTCAGACCCTAACCCCACTTGGTATATAGTGAAAGCCCTTCTACCACCCCACAAGATGTAATAAGATATGCTTTTGTTTTAAATTTTTTTTGTTTATTTTTATTTATTTGTTTGAGGACGACTGACAGAGAAAGAAAGAGGACGAGGGAGAGAGAGGAGAGTGGGCCCCCCAGGGCTTCCAGCCATTGCAAACGAATTCCAGGTGTGTGCGCCCCTTTGTGCATCTGGCTAACGTGGGTTCTGGGGAATCGATCCTTGAACTGGGGTCCTTAGGCTTCACAGGCAAGCGCTTGACCACTAAGCCATCTCTCCAGCCCATGCTTTTGTTTTAGATGACCAGATAATGGAGATGCGCACTTTATCTAAGGGAAATACGTCCCGAAAGGCTGAGCTTGTGCAGTCCATTTACCTATGCTAATAAAGGTAAGTCTTGTGCAGTCCATTTACCTATGCTAATAAAGTAAGTCTTGTGCAGTCCATTTACCTATGCTAATAAAGTAAGTCTTGCCTCCTCTCTCACCGCTGCAGGGCTGGCTGAAGGTGGGCTGCGGCACAACCTAGTCTCTTATCGAAAGCTTCTGCAGAACTGAGTACAGCCATTAAGAGCTCTGCTGTGGCCACTCACTGCTACAGCAGCAGCTCCCCTCACGGGCACCAGTCGTCCTTCAGAACCATCAAGGCCTCGGCCTCATCACAGCTGAGAAAGGAGGAAACTGTATCTTCATGTACAAAAAAAAAAAAAAAAAATGTTGCTATAGTATAAACCAACTGGGTAATACAAAATTAAAGATAAAAAAAAAACAACTCCAAACTCCGGCGAACAGAACCTATCCTGGCATCTTACTGTCCTCAGGACCATGGGATGTCTTGGAACTATTTGGCCTTGACTACTACCATTACTTGGGCCATGAATGGGGATATTTCTTTTACTCTTGGTAGAAATACATCCAAAACCAGGTACAAGATCTCACACATCACTTGCTCAACCAACTTTTATTAACCTATCTCTCTTTTACTCAATACCTACTTTCAGCCTCCTCAGACTGGACTCCCGGTCTCCTGCTCAGAGGGGAGTTGCCAGCTGCTGACACCAGCTTCTCCTGAGACACCTGACCATGCCCCCTCGCAGCAGGAAGCATCCAGGAGAGGCAAGTACACTCCCTTACCCTTAGCAAAATGCTGAAATGTTAGGTAGGACAAGTGATGGCTTAATAGCCTTCCCTGAAAACTAAAGGGAACTAAAGAGTTAATAACAATCCCTAAAGCTCATGGGCAATAAAGAAGGCAAAGGAGACACTTGTCCTCATTAAGTTTGGCACCTTTCCCTGACTGATGTTCTCCCCTTAGTCTAGATGGCCTTGAAGGACCAGAGAGACCATCTGAGTAGCCTCCCTTAGACACTCCTGTGAAGAAACCTGTTCTGAACAAGGACACAAACACTTACAACTTTTTTTTATCAACTGCACCTGGAACATCTGTTTTTCTTAGGATCCTCCTTATAAACGTACCTCCTAGCCTGGCTCAGTGCTTCAGCCTCCATCCCACGGGAAAGCTGCTGCCCCTCGCTGTTTTCTCTAAGTAAAAGTCTGCCAGGAGAGATCAAATCCGGCATTCTCTTTTGCTTTTCTCTGACACTTTCCTTACATTTCTGTTACCGCAACTCGGATACACCTCTGGGGCTTTTGGGCTGCATGCCGCTCCCCCCCAATTCCTCTCTCCTTCTCCCCATCTCCCTGCCAGCGTATCATTCCCTCAGGAGCACAGGCACCTGCCAAGCTCACCCATCTGACCTGAGATCTCTGGTCTTTTGTGGCTTTTGTCTGTGTGAGCTGTGCACGTTCCATTTGGCCTTGCGGCTCAGGGAGTGTTATTGGAGCTCTGTGTAAACCCAGATTGACACCTGGCAGCTTTCTCCTTCTCTTCTCCCTCTCACTCTGAACCATGAATTGCATGAGCTTGGCAGCTTGTATGTGGAGGCTGAGGAAATCTGGCCAGGGCTACTTCCTGATCAATGTCCAAAATCCCTCTCTAGGCTCAGCCGAGTCTCTGACAGCCCTTTGGGTAATCCACCAGGTCATATTTCTTGCTCTCTCTCCTATCTCCCTGCCAAGATTTCACTGCCTTAGGGGCACAAAAACTCCCTGTGCTCACTATTCTGAACTATAACAGCCATCTATGACCTGAAACTTGCAGTACTTCCAGCTTGATACCCGGGGGCAGGGGCGTGGGAGTGGGTGGGCTTCTTCCTTTTCTTATTTTCACCCTCTCCCACCCGACTTTTGAACTCCAGACTAGAGGCCTCTCACCATGTGATCCACTGCATCCACACCCTCATCAAATTACAACTTCAGGACAAGGTATTCATTCTCGGTCTGTGATGGAGGAGCCCCACCCCAGACCTCAGACACTCTGGGAGTTTCTGACTTTTCAGTCCATGTACGACCAGAGATTCCAGAAGCTTCCCACATGTCATTCCATCAGACATCCAAAGCATTGTGAGCATGGGGACGCCCCTTCCTAATTCTTGGGTTTCGTCTGCCCTCCCTGAGCCTGGGAGATATCCCTGGTGGTGGGATGGCCACTCTAGTCCTTGTCCTCCAAAATGGGCTGTAAAATTTCTGATCCAAAAGACTCCATTGGCATGTCTCAAGGTTAATTAAAGGAACTCAAACTTCCTGAGCTCCTGCCTGCCAAATTACTCTGGCTTTCTGTTCAATTTTGGCCACAATATTGCTTAGATAATGGCCACCACTGACCTAAATTGGTTACTTTTGATTTTAATATTCTTATTAATCGTGATAACTTTATCATAAGACATGGCAAGTGGTCCAAGGTTCCCTACCTTCAGGGCTTCTTTGCCCTCCATTTCTGACCTTCAATTTGTACTTCTGGTTATATCTACCAAACTCTCCTCTGTCACCAGAAACCCTCTAAAACCTGCCCCTTCTGAAACTCTCTCTCACACTCAGTTCCGCCATCTGGCTATGAGTTTCCAAGGTCTCTCCATCTCCAACTTCAAGCCCTCTCCCTAAATCAAATACAGACTCTGCTGCCCTCTTAGAGAAACTCCTGTCCTGACTGGGCATCTTCAACTTCTTCTACATACAGATATCTCACTTTCTCTCCTTGATAAAAGTTATAATCACTCTACAGCTTCTACGATTTTTTCCTTTCTTTTCCCTTTCCTCCTTCTTTTCATTACAAGCTACCAGAAAAAAGATGTCAACTTAAAATTCAAACTACTGGCTGTTGCCCTGATGAGATTAAGTCCTCACCAATTTAAAATATAACTAAAATCTTAAAAGGATGTCTTTCCATGTTTCATGTTGTCATGCCATGTGTTCTATGTTTCATGTAGTCTGTCCTTATGTATGACAAAATTTATGGTTCTTAATTGTTCCAATGCTTATGGTCATTAAATGTTCTGATGCTCATATATTTTAAGATGATGTTAAAATATTAAGACCAGGTTTACAATATATTTAAAATAATTAACCTCTATGTCTTTGACAACATGCTTGTTCATGCTTACTATAATAACAGACGTATTTGTATACCAAATTCTAATCCTGCTTCTACAGAAAGAGATATGTTTTTGGATCAGAAAAGACTTTATAAGGTAAGATATTATTTATAAGGTAAGATATTATTGTAAGGTATATTTTAATACCTTAGAGGATATGAAAATGTTATTAAAAGGTTATGGGACTTAAACTGAAGAAGGTTTGGGTTGCCTGTGATAAAATGGGTTAACTTAAAAATTTTCATTTTTTATATTTTTTCTCACCTTAATTGTTTTTATAGTTCAGACTTTACTCCTTATAATAAGTTGATAAATTTATTATATTGTCATGTTTCAAATGAAAATTATATTAAACTATACTAATATGTCTTACTGTTAAACTCTAATGACTGAAAAAAAACTCAAAGGGTCAGTTTTAAAGTCGTATTGTAAGAAAGTTTTTATTGGTAGTCATGAGATAAATTGACTGAAGAAGATAAACTGGAGAGGAAATTTAAAATTTTGGTAAATGTTTGATGAAAAGCATTGTTTCCGAATGGTCATATAGATTGTAGATGTGTAGATGAAGGTATGAGTAAAATGTGTAGATGAAGGTATGAGTAAGTTTAAACAGAAGGTTAAAGACAAAGTTGACTAAATCTTAAAGTACTTCATCAGATAACAGACTCCTTCAGATATATAACATGACTATGAACCTAAGGCTTATATCAGACTAACAAAGGATGACCCTGGCTGGTAACAGCATGCTATAGTATTCAGGTGGTAAATGTAAAAACTTTAACTCATTGATATTAATCTGGTCATGATAATGGTTATATACAACTGACTTTAAAGTTTCAGCCAATTATGTTGCTATGTTCCTCTTTTTGTCAACCTATTACTGTTTAATAAGTTTATTATATCTTAAAAAACAAACAAAAAATAAAACTATAGCCTTATGATGGTTCCTATCTTGTTCATGCTGTTTTACTGAGTGATTTTCACTGGAATTATTGTGTAAGTCTTATAAAAGGTGATTTAATCATTGTTACTTTGTTTTGGGGAAAACTGAAAAAATTCTTCCTGTCCCAGGAAAGCTTGTAATATACAAACAATGTTAATATAGTTTATCTAGGCTTTATATATTCTACCATTCATAAATACTGGCTTATGTTAAACTGAAAAAAATGGTTCAGTGATTAAAAGTAATTGATAAAAGTCGCTTTATGTCTATTATAATGTGTCTAATGGATGTTAAAATCAGACTAATTTTGCTGAGCAATGACCAGGTTTGGCTTTATTCTTAAGCTATATATAATCAGTCTCAGTCACGGTTTTACCAAAATATTGGTCTCATTTCTTGTTATTTATTTATTTGAGAGAGAGATACAGAAATAGGCAGGTAGAGAGAGAATGGGTATGCCAGGGCCCCCAGCCAATGCAAATGAACTCCAGATGCTTGCGCCACCTTGAGCATCTGGCTTATGTGGGTTCTGGGGAGCCGAACCTGGGTCCTTTGGCTTTGCAGGCACATGCCTTAACCGCTAAGCCATGTCTCCAGCCCTCACCTCAATTTTTGAAGGCTACACACTCATGGGTTCCTTCACATGGAAAGGTGAGAGGAGGGTGGGGAAGACTCATAATGAAGGGCTGTGGTTTGCCAAGGCCTGTGTCTCAGCACCACCTGGTTCCTTGGTGATCGTGTGTCACATGGTGGATAAGCTGCCATATTGACCAGAACAGGTCTTCAAGTCAGCACTTAAACAGATGATCCCGGGCTGTCAAAGGCTCGCAGTAAATAGGCTTCCCCAGGGCTTTGTGAGCCAGACCCACTGGTCTCCACTGATCTCTTACACTTGTTCCTCCGTGTCCCAGCTTCAAAAGTCAAACTCGTCCCTCTTGTCTCTGTCAGGGCCACTCCCTAGTATCAACCCCTCGGGGTTTGTAAAATGTGCAGACGTCAAGTACATTACAATGATGCAAACAAACATCTGGAGGGAGAAGCAGCTGTTATTGTGATATTCTGCTGTGCCTATGAGGTTGTTTGTCTGAAGGTCAACCGTGGTCAAACAAAGAAGCGTGCATGAGTCCTAAAACAAACAAACAAACAAAAAAAGCTACTAAAAAGTAAACAAAGCATAGTTGCATCTAGTGAGGCGACAAAAGAAATAATAGCAATATCATATCATAATATGCCCCAAAGAAGGAAGAAAAATAGGAAAAAAACTGAAAGAATTGGACAAATAGGAAACAGATATAAGATGACTTAAACTCAAAGGTGATACTAATCACATTCACATGTAAAAGATCTAGCCACTCAAATTAACTGTACACTGAACTACATGTCCCCTACAAGGAATATAATCTAAATATCAAGATACATATAAGTTAAAAGCAAAAGGCTAGAAGAAAGACATGCCAAATTTCAAAGGGAATGTAGAAAGAGCTGAGCTATATCTGAGGGGCAGAGTCCTTGCCTAGTATGTGATAGGTACAGAGTTCAATACCCACTATGGCAATAAAAAAAAAAAAAAAAAAAGGAAAGGGAAGGGAAGGAAAAGAAATGAAAGGAAAGGTAGTATTGGACAAAGCAGGCTTCAGAACAAGTAATATTGGGAAGAACGGACTTAATTCATAATGACAAGGGATCATTATTCAGGAGGACATAATAATTCTTATCTGTTTTACCTCTAATAATAGTTTCAAATTAAAATTGATAGACGTGTGAGAGGAAGTAGGCAATCCACAGTTACAGGTGGAAATGTCAATACCATTCTTTCAAACAACTAGGCGCACAGGAGACTTGATCGCCTTGCCAACCAAGTCAATGGAATTCATGCAATGTGCATTATTTTCAAGTGCTCATAGCATATTAACTAGAGATAAGGAGTTTGTAGGCAAGAGAATTCCCTGTCAACATAAAAGACCCGGAGTAAGGCACAGGAAGTGCTCTGACTACGTGAACGTGTTAAAGTCAGCACAGAAATACATCTGAAAATCTTCAAAGGTTTAGAAACTAAGTCACCCTCTTGTAACTGTAGTTCAAACAAGAATTAAATGGGAAAGCACGGAACTGTTTTCAGAGGAATGTGCGTCTTATTTCTCTTCAGACTTGTCAGCAGGTTGTACAAGGAGCCGTGCCAGGCAAGAGTGGGCCCCTGACGTGTGGCCCGGGAGCCCTTTGCTAACGGGAGCACCGCGGGCGTGGGCACAACCGGGCGCCCCTCACCGCTTCTGTTTCGGTGGCAGGTCCTCTGCCATGCCAGCGGTGGACTGTTTGAGATGGTTCTCCTTCCACCTCACCGAGTCAGGTGAAGGTCGTTTGTCTTGTCTGCTTCTGGCAAAGGACGCAGGATGTGCCCAGAATTGACCCCTCTTTCCTCTGTGCCATCCCTGGGAGAGGAGGGGAGCTGCGCCCACGAACACAGATGTGGGTGGTGGGGAGCATGTCAGCTGGGAGGCGCCTGTGCTGAGCCATGGTCTCCTCAGAACAGCTGGGGCCTGCAGGGCCCCACTCAGCAGTTGAACATCAGGCTGAGCAGAGTCTGTGTGGCCCGGCATGCAGCACTAGACCCCTGGGGCTGTCTACCTTCCACATCAGTGAAAATGAGATACACGGAAAACTTTGGTTCTTTAATTAGCTGTGGCATTTCTTGCTACTGTGGCTCTTGGGAACCATTTTGCATGGCACCGAACAAACTTATCACTCCAGAAATTCTGTGAGGCAGCTAGCTAGTAAGGTGGGCAGATCCCTCGCATAAGCTATTGTTAAGAACGTCCCTCCCCTCAACTTCCTCTCTGCTCTTCCTTCTCCACATTTTAGCATTGCCCCTACAGGCAAATAGAGAAAGGCTCAGGACCCAGATTTCAGGTAAGGGAAAAGGGGTGTATGTGTGGATGGGGGCATAGATTGAATCGGAGGGGAGGGGGCTCTCTTTTGGCTCCTGAACTAACTCTGGGGGCATGCTTGCGCGCAGATATTTTTTCTTACTGGTTCCTGTTTCCTGTCTGCTAATTTTAGGCTATAATATGTTCTACATATCAGTGTATGTTTTGGGAGGCAGGGGGCTGCTGCTTAGGAAACAACCGATCATACAAAGAGTTGTGCCTTCGGGGGTTATAGATTGAAGCATGTCTCCTCCAAGAGTGGGGCGGGAGAATTCTCTCTGGAGGATCAGGCAGTGAGAACACTGGGCCGTGACAGGTATGCCTCGTTCTAGAGACTCTGCCAAAGCCAGCAGCATGCCAGGATCAATGTTCCCCACTCAGCCGCTGGCTCTGAGCGTCCTGCAGGATGTGCTCCCTCAGGTCCCATCCTGGCTTCACTTGGGGTTGAGCTTCCTCTAGGGAGGCTTGAGGAGGAAGGGGCACCAGGAATGGCTGCAGTTCACCAGAAGCCAGGCCATTTTCTTACATTGAGAGCTTGACTGCCTATTGCTCATATTCCAGTGGGTCATTCTCATGTCCCCTCTTCCCTGGCCCCTTTCCACTGAGGGCCCTCTTCAGTGGGATTCGTGATGTTCTAGTGGGGTCACGAATGCACCAGTTAGCCTCTGTGCTTCAGAATACAGCTCACCACCGTGTGGGTTCTTCCCACCCGCTCATCCTCAGTGTTTCCTGAGCCCTGGAGGGTGTGGAAGAAGTCCCTTTTGGTGTTGAGCTCACAGCTCATAGGCAGAGAGACAATCTAGCGTCTCAGGATGGTCCTGGTTTGCATCTGAATTAACATCACCAGAGTCCTGGTGCTGGAGCAGAGTCTTGAGGAGTACCCAGACACTCCGTTTTCCACATCTATGTCCTGCCTCCTCTCTATCACCATCACCATCACCAATGTCAACCTTGTGGTCAAAGCCAGGGCTTTGAAGATATCTGAGATTTCTTGTCCTAGTTTAAAAGAAGCTGTTTCCTAACTCCCCAACTTTCCAAGCAATCCCTTCCCAAGAAGCCCCTGGCTTTTCCTTTCAAAGCTGTTATCGATGGCTTTCTGACTGGGACCTTGTCCTTAAAGAGGAGCACTGGAGCCCATCCTGGTCAAAGCCAGCTGTGTGGAGACATCTCCCAAATATATGTGGGAAGCAGTGAAGGAGAAAATGCACCATGAGCCCCGCGTTTCTGAGCCACTTCGTGTTGTTCACAAGGGAGGGACTTCCAGGGCACAGGGCACAGACAACCAGAGAGGAAGCAGAGGGATTACCCATCCGTTTGTGACTTAACAGCCAGAAACCCCTCTGCCCGGTATCATGCTTGTCCCCACGGATAAAAGCATACACAAAGCAAAGCTGGTCTTCTTGTCACAAGATGTAAAGTCTGAGAGGAGACAGTGAAACATTCAGAAGATGTTTTCCACTGAGGACAGTGCTACAACAACGCAGAGTGTGCCCAGCCTTGCTGAAGCTGGCACCACAGGTCCAGGCTGAGGAAGAGGAGTGGAGTTGGAGAACTCCCAGGGAGTGGGAAACTGTGAGAATGTTGACAGCAGCATCGTTAGAACTTGGTGATGAGCTGATGCAGGTCAGGAAGGAAGATCTGTTGAGGACCCCAAGGTCTGGCAGAAGACACTGGTTATGTGGCAATGCCATTTACTGAGACAAAGAGTCCTGCTGGGGTGGAGGTCAAGGGTTCTATTCTAAGCAACCTCTGTAGAGCTGCCCATAAAATGGCTACAAGAGAGGTTGAGTGTCTTAGATGTCTGGAGCTCAGAGGAGGGTGCGTGATTAGAGAAAGACCTCACAATGTTTACCGATATGAGACCGGGACAAAGACAGGACCAGCCCAAGAAGCAGTGTGTGTGTCTGTGTGTGTGTGTGCGCAGGTGCGTGCACGCACATGCACACATGTGTAGAAAAAGGACAACTGAAGAATGAAGAGCTGGAGTGAGTTTTTGTTAATGGGTTAAGAGAAATGAAAGTAGCAAGTTTATGGTCAAAGTTGTGTATTGACTGTAGGAGGTCAGGAGTTCCAGTTACTTTTTATTTCCTAAAATACCATGGTGTGTTTCTTTGCCTACAGGGAATCAAGCAACAATGGCAACCCCGTACCACGGTGTGGGATCCTACCCAGGCAAGTCAGGGTCCAGCCATGGTGAGAGGTGCTGGGGGGCAGGGTAGCCAGACTACAGTGGGGATGGCCAGCCCAGGGGGTGTGATCCCTCCTGTCCCCACTTGAGCAAGAGAAGATGATTTCTGGTTGCTGTTCTCATCTCTGTCCACTTCCTTGTTCTCTCACTTCTCTCGACCTGCTCTGCTTTCTTCCTTCTCAGGACATGTCCGTGAGGCTGAGGGAGAGAAATTAATGGACTGTCCAAACTGGTTAAGATCTGCCAAAGTTCACTGGTTGACAGGAATCCTCTTCTTTCTTTTTCTTTTCTTTTTTTTTTTAAAGTTTATTTTCATTTATTTATTAGAGAGAGGAGGGGTTCGGGGAGAATGGGTGTACCAGGGTCTCCTGCCACTGCAAACAAACTCCAGATGCATGTGCCACCTTATGCATCTGGCTTATCTGGGTTCTGGGGGATCGAACCTAGTTACATAGGCTTCACAGGCAAGTGCCTTAATGGCTAAGTCATCTCTCCAGACCCTTCTTTTATTTTTTTTATATCCCTTCTTCTTTCTTTTTACTCCCTTTCTCTCAGTCTCTCCTTCCCCTCTTTCTTCCTTCTATTGTTTTGTTTGTTTTTGCATGTAAGCCTGTAGTATGTGTGTTGTGTGTGTTGGTGCATGTGACGGTGTGCACACGTAGAGTATGCACATGTGTGTACAGATGTGTGAACTTCCCGCACGCTCTTGCAGAGGCCAGAGCAGAACACAGTGTCCTCCTTCCCCTCATCTGAGCATTGCCTTCAGAGTGAGTCTCTCGCTGACTCTGGAGTTTGGCTTTTCCACAATCCCCTGCGATTCTCTAGTTTCTGCTCCCACAGAACAGGAGTTGCGTGTTGTGCCTGGCCACCTTCGGTTATTTACACCCAGGTTCACACTCACGCTTGCACGGCAAGCCCTCAACTGCAGAGGCAGCTGTTTAGCCCTTGTGTGTTTCTTGAGGCAGGGATCACAGCACAGCCGAGCTTGTCCTGGGACTCACGGCCGCCCTCCTGTCTCTGCTGCGGAATGTGCGAGCCACTGAGCCCGGGATCTGCGTAGCTCCTTACTTCCTGCTTCCTACAGGAAGGACACGGTGGAACAGCTGGTTGTGGTCTCTCTGGTTGCTCTTCTGCCCTTTCTCCAGCCTCAGGGAGGATTGGGAATGAAGAATGTGGGGTAACTGATCCCTTAATCCTCGTCCCTAATTTTTTCATGGCCCTGGTGACCTCATTCTAACCAACATATTAATCAGGGACCACCTCGAGGCCCCCCTCAACCTGCCCTTGACTCCTTTACCCAGAGAAATGGACTCCCCTGAGCCTTTCTGCTTTAGTAGGTAACTCTACAATTTGGTAGTTTAAAATGTCAGCCATTTCTTTGGCTCTGGATTATGTGGGTCAGTGGGACAGATCTGGGGTGTGAGCTGCTTCCACTAATCTCAGGTACAGGCTCATGCATATGCCCAGAGCTAACTTCTGTGGTAAGCCATAGTCCAGTGTGAACTGTGAACTTGATATGCTTACACATGGGTGTAGTTCAAGGCTTCCTAAACTTCTTCCACTGGCAACCCTTTTTTGTTCCTAAAGTTTTACATGACTCCTGATATAAAGTGGGTATGTAAATCCAACACTCACGGATAATAAATCATAAAGAAATTTGTTTCTGAATACTTTGGTTTATGTATACGTGCACTATTAAAGACCAAAGCCAAAGTGTGTTGGGCTGGAGAGATGGCTTAGCGGTTAAGCGCTTGCCTGTGAAGCCTAAGGACCCCGGTTCGAGGCTCGGTTCCCCAGGTCCCACGTTAGCCAGATGCACAAGGGGGCGCATGCGTCTGGAGTTCGTTTGAGAGGCTGGTAGCCCTGGCGCGCCCATTCTCTCTCTCTCTCCCTCTATCTGTCTTTCTCTCTGTGTCTGTCGCTCTCAAATAAATAAATAAATAAATAATGTGCATGCTCCTGAGATAGATGTGCTTAGTTTTACATAAAGATATCTTGACTGATTATTTGATACTGCAGGATCAAACATTTTTTTTCAGTGTTAACAAATGTTTTGGTTTTGTAATCATTGATGACAAGAATACTGCTTCATGAAAATATACACCATGCAAAGTGGCAACTGTGCAGACTGTGAGCCAGGCTGTTCCAGGCCAGGTTTGTTGGCATTGCACAGTGTGGGTCGTGCAGAGTGTGTGTGCTGCCTGCTCAGAACCGAGGCTGCAGCGAAGCCCATGGCGCAGCACAGGTGAGGACCGCCAGGGAGGCCCATATTTGTTATCCAGTTGATTTTGAAGTAAGTTTTGCCCATTCTACTTTCAGAAAGCTTTTTCTGTTATTAACTCTTCATGACCCCATATGGAGTTGGAACTAATAGTTTAAGAAGTTTTGGTGTCGTTAGCAGCCCCTTGCACAGGTCGGCATGGCAGGGACATCTGGCCTAGCAGCGATTGACAAGCAAACTAGTCCAGGCATCTTCAGAGTGCAGCTCCCGAAAAGCTGGAAGAGAAGGACGGTCACAGAGTTTGAGGGCCCTGAGAGGCTCCTCTGGCCTTGCGCTTTCTACCGTGCTCTCATCCAAAGCACGTCACAAGGCCTGTCCAGTTCCAGCTGCATTTGAATGGGAGAAACTGCAGATCCACACCACACAGGGATATGAACTCAGGCTTAGAAATGCCTTGGGCTGTATGTGTAATCTCACCCATTAATTGTCACCCATGTGTGGTCAGCATTTGGCTGTTTGTGGTTGTGTGGGAGCTGGTGTTTGGTGCTTTTTGAATTCGCCTGCAGCTGCATTTCAATGGGAGAAACTGCAGATCCACACCACACAGGGATATGAACTCAGGCTTAGAAATGCCTTGGGCTGTATGTGTAATCTCACCCATTAATTGTCACCCATGTGTGGTCAGCATTTGGCTGTTTGTGGTTGTGTGGGAGCTGGTGTTTGGTGCTTTTTGAATTTGCCTGCATGATGTTTCTTTTTTCCTTTTCTATGGCCAAAAATTCAATGGCTCCCCAAAGACCCTCAGCACAGGGCCCTCCACCGCTGTGACAAGTAAATCATGCAGTTCACCCCCATCAAAATTTGTTTCTTAGTCAATATTTAAAGAATTTTTTTTTTTTACTTGAGAGAGAGAGAGAGAGATGCTTGCACCACCTAGTGAGCATGTGTGACGTTACCTCACCTTTGAGCTCTACCTTACGCAGGATCTGGAGACTTGGACATGGGTCTTTAGATGTCGCAAGTAGGCGCCTTAACTGCTAAGCCATCTCTCCAGCCCTCTTAGGTAATCTGAACCTTCCTCTTTCCAGTGTTTTCAGAGTGATACTTTTGGAAGTTTACTTCTTTTATCACAAAATTCTGGCTCTCAAACATGTAAAACTATGTCTTCATGATATTACAGGCATGTATAACACCTTGATGTGGCCCTTATGAGGAGGAAGAAAACTTCAATTGATGACATAACTAGGGAAATTATATCTTCCCTATGTAAAAGCTGTGTATCACTTTCTGCATTATCTTAAAGGGACAGCCATTAGCAGCAGCCCACAGTTCTCTTCTGAAACCATTTTATCTCCTCCCCTGAGGGCTTTGAAGCTTCAAATGGGCAGAAGCTCAATAAAATCCTGAAAAGAGGCCAGTCAGGAGAACAAGGAAGGTTCCCAGCCCTTGCCCCTTGAGACAAGGTCTCACAAAGGGGCAGCTAACCTGCCTCTTAGAATTCCAGTGTGATGCCAAGTAAATGATGATGTGAACTCCTAGCCACACACTTTGTTAGGTGATCTTACCGTCCCTCTTTCCAGTGTTCTCAGAAACGTTTTTCTTGTATCCTAGGATCTCATTCCCAAACATGGAAAACTATGTCTTAAGGATATTGGTTTATGTAACATCTCAGTGGTAGGAAGAAAACTTTCTTTTATGATCTAAGAACATCTTTCCCTTCACCTGCCCCAAGTTCAAGCTGTGTGTCACTTTCTGCATTATCTTAGAGGGACAGCCATCAGCAACAGACCATAGTTCTCTTCTGAAACCGTTTTATCTCCTCCCCTGAGGGCTTTGAAGCTTCAAATGGGCAGAAGCTCAATTGAATCCTGAAAGGAGGGACTGAAGGTGGGAGAACAAGGAAGGTTCTAGAGGCCTGAGTCATGTATGATGGACACTAGGCCCAGGGGATGTCTGAGGCCCTGGGAGGGCGGAGGGGACAGCAAGGGGAAGCCAGAAGCAGCAGCAGAGAAGGGCACAGGGCGGCCAGGCTCTGCACGGGGAGCTGTGGGAGGTAGAGTCTCACACTTGGCTTTTGTTTCCTTCACGTCGCAGAGCCTGGAAGCCAAGATGACACAAATTCCCAGCTGAGAATTGTGTTAGTGGGTAAAACTGGAGCAGGAAAGAGTGCAACAGGGAACAGCATCCTGGGAGAGAAAGCGTTTTATTCTGGAATTTCAGCAAAATCCATCACCAAGGTCTGTGAGGACCGGAGGACCGTGTGGAACACAAGAGACGTTGTGGTCGTGGACACGCCTGGAGTTTTTGACACTGAGGTACAGGATAGTGACACGCGCAAGGAGATCGTTCGCTGCATGCTCCTGACCTCCCCAGGGCCTCACGCTCTGCTGCTGGTCGTGTCCCTGGGCCGCTACACCGCGGAAGAAGAGAAGGCCACAGAGAAGATCCTGAGAATGTTTGGAGACAGGGCGAGAAGATACATGATTCTCTTATTCACCAGAAAAGATGACCTGGGCGACATGGACTTCCATGAGTACTTGAAGGAGGTGCCAAGTGGCATTTGGGGGCTGATGCAGAAGTTCGGGGATCGCTACTGTGTGTTCAACAACAGGGCAACAGGAGCCGAGCAGGAGGCGCAGAGGACACGGCTGCTGACCCTGGTGGAGCGCATGGTGCAGGAGAATGGGGGAGGATGCTACACCAACCAGATGTACCAGAGGGCCGAGGAGGAGATTCAGAGACAAACCCATGAGATGCAAGAACGTTACGGAGCAATGCTGGAGCAAGAGCGAGCACGGATAAGAGAGGAGTATGAAGAGCAAATTAGACACCTGACCGACCAACTGGAACGGGAAAGGAGAAGGGCGCAGATGGAGAGGGAATGCTCCAGAACAGAGGCTTTCTATACTAACAGACAACAAGGTGCCAGAAGGGAAGTCATGAGTCAGAAAAAAATAGTTGAAATCATCTTTCAAGTATGGGATATTGCTTCTCTTATCTATAGCCAGCTTTTCAGAGAGTAGACCTAGTGAACTCGCGCCTGTGTTTCCTGCATTTTCTCTGATGACCTGCCCTACAGGACTCCTCCATCCAAAGCCTCTACTTCCTGTCTTTTAGCACTAAGGGATGCAGCAAATTTCACCCCGGCAGTCTGCAGGCGATTGAGCTGTGAAACCCCAAAGCAGCCCCCGTGAGAGCTTGCTTCCTGTGCGCTCTTCCTCAGGGGCACAGAGGACATCCCCGGAGAGCACAGGCGACGCCGTGGGCCGGACCAGCACTTCTCTAGATTCTCGGTTCACCGGAACCTCATCTCCACCTGCAGCTTCTGCCCTTAATTTGGCTCTAGGACAGCAGTGATCGCGTTATCATATGCTTTGTTAGAAAGCTCAATGCTTTGCAGCATATAATCTTTATTGACATAGATGGTGGAATAATTCTCCTCCTATGAGTGTCCAATTTGCTTATTTACACTGTCCCTGAAGAACTAAATTGCTTCTCTTCATCAGCAGTTTGAAAGAAATGATTTGTCAGCAAAGCCTCTCAGAATTCAAATAAGCTTGAAGGAGCAAACATCATTAATTCAAAGAGAAGGGAGGACAACAGTGTTTGGCATGTTGAGCTGTATTGACAGAATGTCAGTTTATCCAATCTGATGGACAATCAGTTCTCTCCTCTCCTGAGAAGTGAGCTGGCTGCTGGAATTCCCACCACCCGATCCCTTATTGCTTGTTTCTCCTAACCCACCTGCTTGGTCTGCTTAACAGTAAAATAAAGCTATTTCCTTCTCTCATATTTTTCCAGTATTGGAGGCTGTTTCTTCTTGGAAGATGCCAGTGCCACTTATAACACTACAGTGGTGAAATTCCATTTTTGGTGAAAGTTTAAGGTGATTTTGGAGCTGTTTGCTCTATCCCCATGACACATCCCTTCTTCCTTTCTCTGATCCACATTCTCAACCCATCAGTAACCAAGGACCAGAGTTCCCTTGGCTGTTCATTTTTGTGGCGGTGGACATTTCTGACTAAGGTATCTGAGATTTGGTAGCCTTTTCTGGTACAAAGTTCCCTTTGATACAGAGATATCAAGAATTATATCCTTATTCCGTCTCTACTTTTCTCCAGGCTTGTTCTCACCTAGGAATTCCTAGGATCCCCCAAGCATGTTCCTATCCTCACCATCGTGTGGTGGGTGTGTCTGTGACAGTGCTCCTTGCTCTTCCATCTTGACATTGGCTGCCCTGGGCCCTTAACTGTGGTGTAATAGAACGTATACCTGCCCATGATTTCCCACAGCATGGGTGAGCTTGGGTGGCACAGGGAATAAACGTGAGCAAAGGTCCAATGGCAAGAGAAACACCGCGCGAACAGCATGCGATCTCTTCAGAGGTGGTCGCTGCAGGAAATGCATTCTGTTTCGCCCTGCAGACATTGTTGGCATTTCAGCCACAATTCTGACATATCAATTTACCATCTTACTGTAACCCGCTTCTACAAGCATGTACTTAAACAGTAGCTCAAACATACCAACCAAGATAAAATAAATTTAGAATTAGTATTAAAAGAAATCTTTAACTGCACTGGTTTTGTTTGGTATAAAATAGATCCAATTAATTCTGCCCTTTCATTAGGGGTTTCTTCTTCAACACTCTTTTGCCATGGATAAGGACAAAGTCACAGGGAATTCGTGAACAGGCAGGGCCTCCTTACCCGGGGCGCTTCCCACTGTTCTTCTGCGGCTCTGCACTCGGGCCAGCCCCCGGACCCTCCTGTGCGCTGCGCTGGCTGCTGGCCCTGCCGGGTGGGAGGGAGAGCTGTGCTTGCGGGCTCGCTCAGTGCCGCGTTCGTGGGCTGGGTAAGCACGGGCTGCCGAAGCTCTCCTGGGCTTGGAATCCCAGCGGTACTCGCCGGCCGGTCGCACAGCCCCGGGACCCTCCTGTAGCCATGTTCGGGACTTTCAGCTGAGATCTGTTCTGGGGTCCCTCCTGGGTGCTAGAACTGGGTCACCACCACCCTCCTCTTCCACCCTCTTCGGTTGTCTTTTGTTGTTGCTGCTGTTTGATTTTTGATTTCTCACGGCCGATGTGGGTGGGAGAGGCCCTTCCCCGAAGCGCTCCCGCTGCAGACCAAGGCAGGGCCGCGGCTGTGAGCGCAGAAGTTCTTCCCAGCAGCCACAGGATAGGTCAAATCTTGGCTGATTTCGTATTGCTGGAAGTTTCTTGTGCCCTCCCGCTTCTCTGCCAGGACCTCCCCTAGGTTAATAATCCCTTACACAAACTCGCTTTTTGGAAGAGTGTGGTGTGTGCAATCTTGTCTCCTTTTAGCCTGGGTTTCTTTGGCGTGTTTACTATTTTGGCACCTTAACTGAAAGTCTACCAGAAAAACAAATCACTTTAAGGCCTGGAGGGATGGTTTAGCAGTTAAGGTGTTTGCCTGCAAAGCCAAAGGACCCAGGCTGGATTCCCCAGGATCCACATTAGCCAATTAGGCAGATGCACAAGGGGCTCCTGGAGTTTGTTTGCAGTGGCTGGAGGCCCTGGTGCACCCATTCTCTCTTTATCTCCTCCTTTCTCTGTCAAATAAATAAATAAATAGTAAAAAAGAAAAAAAAAAACTTCAGAAAAGAAAAAAATTCAAACTTCTCTTTGTGTCGTAATAGTAAAGTGTTTATCATCAAGATGTTGCCATTGAATGCCAAATCCCTTCCCAGGAACCCACGGGCTTAAAGCCTCACGTGAGTGCTTTGACAAGCAGCTTCAAGCATTATTTCTAGGAAGGGAATCACACAAATCCTCTATCTTGTTAATGCTTTTAAACTAGCATGACCTGTAGTTGGTTTACCTGAATTTCCATTTTCCCTCTTATTTAGTGGAATGCTCGTCTTTCTCATTGCTGCTATGAAACACCTGACCAAAGTAAGTCAAGGTGGAAGAGTTCACTTCTTCTTACAGTTCAAGGAGACACAGTCCCTCCTGGTGGAGGAGCCATGGCAACAGGAGCGAGAACAGCCATGTTCAGTGCAGGGTCAGGAAGCAGAGGGGGACGAGTGCTGGTGCTCAGTATTCTTTCTCCTATGTAACTCAGCCCACCAAGTCCTCAGCTCACGGGGTGGGGCTGCCCACAGTTAGGGTCTTCTCCCATCATTTAAGCTAATGTAGAAACTCCATCACAGGTATACCCATACATTTGTTCACAATTACTATAGGAAATTTCCATGCTACATACGGAGTCATCCACCATATCATTATAATGCTATTATAAGTTATAAGGATTATTTTTAGCAAGGAAGTGTGTTTCAGACAGAGGATGTGGGATAGGCCTATTATCTGGATGACTGGCTGGTTTTGCCTAGTCTTTAATGTTGTATCTACTAAAAGAAAACATTCCTTGGAGCAGATAGACTGGAAAGAGGAAGCAAAAGTGCAGGTCATCTCTGGCCACCAGTGGCCAGGGGAGAAAAACAAATACTTACTAGTTTTGGAACTTAAAAATAATAGGAGCAAGTGGTTCAACCTACATCCAACGAGCTCACGGCTCTGAAGTCGATCCCCACATTCCCACAATATGCTCTTCGTGCCGCCCGCCTCCCAGAGCGTGCCTCCCTCTGTGTGGAAGGCCAGCAGTTCCTCTGTCCAGGCACAGGGAAGGGATTGAGCTCTGAGCAGCAGGAGAGCAAGCAGATGGACCTGAGGCTGCGTCCTGACTCTTTTCCTGATGAGGAGGAACTCCCTGTGGGGCTTGTTTGCTTTGATTCCAGACTTTTCTGCTCTTCCTGCCTCCCTCTGTCTTCCTTGTCAAGTCCTCCCCAGTCCGAGACAGTCCCCATACAGTCACCACCGCCTCCACTTCTAGCCCGCTCTGGGGACGAGATCTAGAGACCATCTCTACCTCACCACCCGAGGAAGGAAATGAGGAGGGAACTGAAAGTCTTTCCTATCTCTTCTTATCATCCCATTGGCTGCTCACGCTCCCCAGAAGCTTCTCCAGCTTCTAAAACATTGAGGTACATCAAACGTTCATCTATCTGCCATGTGGGTTAAGTGGTTTCCTGTCTGGTCTCACTGTGATGGTTGATCTGGATTATTAACTTGGTTGGGTCTAGCATTGTCTAGGAGATGAGTCTCAGCATGTTTATGAGAGACTTAGTAGATTGGGTTAATTGACATGAGAAGCCATACCTTAACTGTGGGTGGCATCATTCCATATGCTGGGTCCCTGAATGACTAAAAAGCAGAACACGAGCCAAAAACCAGTATGTTAGTTTATATTGCTTATCAATTTACAGGACCTAGAATCATGTGTGAGGAATTATGTAGATCAGGTTAGCTGCTGGGCAGGTTTGTAAGGGATTATGCCTATTAGTTGAATTGGTATGGAGAGATTCACCCTTGCTGTGAATGGCCCTAATCCACGGTCTGGTTTCGAGACTGTGTAACAGGCAGACAGCTGTATGAGTAACAGACTTCATCACTCAGTCTGCGTCATCTTGCTGCTGTGATGAAGGGATAGTGGCTTCCTTCTCCTGCTGCCTTTGCCCATCATGATGGACTCTATCCTCTGGAACTATAAGCCACAACTAAACCCTTTTCCCCACCCCCACAAACTGCTTCTGGTGAGGTGTTCTGTCCCAGCAGTGAGGGAGCAACTAAAAGCACAGGCGTTCATCACTGTCTACTTCCTAACTGAGGACAGATTGTGGCCAGCTGCTTCATGGCCCTGCATCCGTTTCTTTCCCTCCCAGGATGGAATATACTTCTGAAACTATGGGTCAGAATAAGCCCTTCTTACCTCAAGCTCTCTTGTCAGATAATTGGTTTCAGCAGTGAGACAAGTCACTAATGCAAGGCTACTCTCCTGCTCCTTTCCGTCACTCATGCCTCTAGGAATGTCCGTCCATGAGGACATCACTGTGCTGCAGAGTGTCCCATACGCCAAGCTGCCTGACATATGAGATAACTACGGACGGAGCTGCTTCCTTTGCAGAGTCCCTGCCTTCCTTGTCTCCCTCTGCTCACCCTTCCACAGAACCTTCCCAGAGAGCCCATACAAACATGTAGACTCTCACCTATCTACACACTGCCTGCTTTCAAGGAAGAGGCTCAGAAAGTATGAGGCATGCTGAACACATCCTCTGCTCTCTAGTGCCAGAAGCCATATCTCAAGGGGCAACACAGAACGCCAAGAAAAGGAGGGCTAACAAGCATGGCCTCTCCAGTCTAGTCTCCTGGGAGAGGCAGGTTACTGGCCTCTTCTGCTCAAGCCCATCACAGAGCTGTGATAACTTTCATACCCTACAGCCTGGCATAGGCTCTCCTTCGATATTAAGGCTGGCTTTTTCTTTTTCTTTTTTTTTTTTTCTCAATTTTTATTGTTTGCCATGATTATAAAAAATATCCCATGGTAATTCCCTCCCCCCACATTCCCCTTTGAAATTCCATTCTCTATCATATTCCCTCCCCATCTCACTCAGTCTCTCTTTTATTTTGATGTCATGATCTTTTCCTCTTATGATGGTCTTCTGTAGGTAGTGTCAGGCACTTTGAGGTCATGGATATCCAGGCCATTTTATGTCTGGAGGGAGCACGTAGTAAGGAGTCCTACCCTTCCTTTGGCTCTTACATTCTTTCTGCCTCCTCTTCGGCAATCGACCCTGAGCCCTGGAAGGTGTGATCGAGATGTTACTCAGTACTCCAGTCACTTCTTTCCAGCACTATGATACCTTCTGAGCCATCCCAAGGTCACTGCCATCTGAAAAGAGAAGATTCTCTACTCAAAGTGAGGGTGGAATTAATATAAGGGTGTGAATATTAAGAGACGTGCTTACTGGGCAGTTTGATAAGCATCGTAAGGCTGGCTTTTTCAATTCTCTTTTCCTGATGAGGAGGAACTCCCTGTGGGGCTTGTTTGCTTTGATTCCAGACTTTTCTGCTCTTCCTGCTTCCCTCTGTCTTCCTTGTCAAGTCCTCCCCAGTCTGAGATCTTCCCCTCCACGTGTGGCCGAGCCACCGTGGTTCACCAGTTTTCCCAGGTTCTTCTGCTCAGTTGGAGAACGCAGGAAGAGCAAAGGAATGAGGCTTCACTGAGGAGTTAGGCGGGAGCACAGGGAGGGCGGTACAGGGGCGGGAACGCCTGGGCTGGCTCCTGGAGAGGGCTCTGGTTGTTGTCCTGTGCAGGTGAGCTGGGCGGTGTCTAAAGTCATTTCAGGATTTCTGCCCACATCCTGTCTGTTGCAACACTGAGCTTTTCACTTTCATGCCAATTCTGTCAATCTGCACTTAGCTTCCAAAAGGATGAGCTGGTACCCCTCTCCAGGAAGGAGATACACATCAGGGTCAGGCACTGGGCACATGGAGGTATTGCAGTGAGGTCTCTCCCAAGCTGAGAAATAAGTTGGTGACCTCAACATATTTATAGACCATACATATTAAAACAGCTATGTGTAGGAAGAAAACTTCTTTTTACATCCTAATAGTGAAGTGTTTAGCTTTACCATTAAGATGTTGCCATTAAGCCCCAAATCCTTTCACTGGAATCCACTGGCTTACAGTCTCATGTGAGTGCTTTCACAAGCAGCTTTAAGCATTATTTTCAGGAAGGAAATTACTCACACAAATCCTCTATCTTGATAATGTGTCTAAACTAGCATGGCCTCAGTTGGTTTATCTGAATGTTCACTTCCCTCTGATTTAGTGTCACGGTCATCTTTCTCATTGATGCTACAAAACACCCGACCAAAGCAAGTCACGGGGGAGGGTTCGTTTCAGCTCACAGGTCAAGGAGAGGCAGTCCCTCACGGTGGGGACGGCAAGGCAGCAGGGTCATGAAACGGTCACGTTCAGTCCAGGGTCAGAAAGCAGAGGGGCACGAATGCTGGTGCTCAGTATTCTTTATCCTTTTTACTCAGTCCGCACATTCATCTAAGAATTGTATCATTATAGCATCACTGTAAATTATAAGCTTTATTTTGAACAAAGAGGTTCTTTCAGACAGAGGAAGTGGCTAGTTGTGCTCAGCCCTTAAAGCAGTACCTGCTCAAAGACCTTCCTCGGGGCAGACAGAATTGAAAGAGAAAGCAAAAGTTTCGGTCATCTCTGGTCACCAGTGGCCAGGGGAGGGAAAAAAAGTCCATTTCCTGTTTGTGAAAGCAAAAACAATAGTAGGAAGGGCTGGATACTTGATCCTGCCCAGCACCCCAGCATCTCAACATCCTGAACCTGACAGACCACTGCTATTTCCAAAAATACGCAGCTCATGATGGTTCCCGCCGTCCCAAGTGTGTCTCCCTCTGTGTGGAAGGTCAGCAGTTCCTCTGTCCAGGCAGAGGGAAAGGATTGAGCTCTGAGCAGCAGGAGAGCAAGCAGATGGACCTGAGGCCACGTCCTGATTCCAGACAGTCCCCATACACTCACCTCCGCCTCCACTTCTCAGCCCACTCTGGGGACGAGAGCTAGAGACCGTCTCTACCACACCACCCGAGGAAGGAGATGAGGAGGGAACTGAGAGTCTTTCCTGTCTCTTCCCATCATCCCATCAGCTGCTCACGCTCCCCAGAAGCTTCTTGCAACTGTGCATCACTGAGCTGCATCTCAAGCGCATCTAGAAGCTTGGGAGCAGATAAGGGTCTCAAGAAATGTGATTCTTGTGGAGAGGAAGCTCTCCCAGAAGGCAGTGTGGCTTGGAGGTGAGCAGATGGAAAGCCCAAGTATTTCAGAGAAGCCACATGGTATTTTATATGTTAGCACGGCACCCACCTCCACCTTGGCCACACCTAGTACTCTGAACTGTGGACTGGATTATGGTATGTGGAGAAAAGAGCAAAAAACAAAACAAACAAAAAATAAAAGAGGCTGGAGAGATGGCTTAGCGGTTGAGCACTTGCCTATGAAAGCCTAAGTACCCCCGTTCAAGGCTCGATTCCCCAGTACGCACGTAAACCGGATGCAAAAGGTGGAGCAAGCAATCTGGAGTTTGTTTGTAGTGGCTGGAGGCCCCTGTGTGTCCATCCTCTCCCCTCTCTATCTGCCTCTTTCTCTCTTTGTCTCTCTCAAATAAATAAAAACAAATATTTTTTAAAAAGGATTTAGCCACATGGTGCTGCTACCGAGGCAATGTCCTGCTCTGATCTAGCCTGGACCCAGATGGATGCCCTCCCCAACATGTGTCTAAAAGTCTTCTCAGAGTCCTTCCATGTGGGAACAACCCTTCCAGTCAAGACTCTATGGAGGGTGCCTTCCTGGCACCTTAATTATGGATATCTGCCTTTTCTGTGCTTCTTTGGACAAAATGTTCTGCTAGGAGCATTGATAAACCCTGGTGATGTAACACTGGCCCTCATTGTTCTTCAGCTGGACATCCTGCTCAGCACTCTGTGTCCCTTTATGGAAGACACAATGACACTGTCAAAATAGCACATCCCGGTCTCCCACACATATTCATCCAAGGAACCTCCGGCTAGATCTTCTTTCCTGGTGAAGAATGGGTGATGCAGGATGCTTGCTCCAAAGATCTCCTTGAGATGCATGACAGCCTGCTGATCCTCTTCTTGAAATCGCCCAGCTGGTCACCAGGAGCCATGCCTGGTGCCCATGTGAGAACAAGTCTATGGCCTAACAGATCCTAGCTGTTGCCTGCAGGTACAGATCATCTCAAGTTCTTTTAGGACCACAGTAGTCACTGGTCTAGTCTCAGTCTGGACTCAAAACTTGGCTGCCAAGGGTGCTGTTTCCTGTTGTACTTTTTCCACTTCCTGTTTTCTCCACCAGAATGAGCCATAGATTCTTGGGGTTGAGTTCTCCTTCAGATTCCAAAGAATTTTAAAACAGAACAACACAATCACAATACCAACACCAGGGGACTGGGGTTAGAGTTCATCTTCTCCATTTATCTGAAGTCTCCTGTGAGTACCCTGCATTATGTGAGGGGCAGACTGTCGCAGGATGGGGCAGGAGAGAAAAACCATCTTTCTTGATACCTGCCCTAGGCTCACATTCTTAGCCCATGTCCTTGAAACTGGGGCTGAACGTTATTAGCCAATGGTACATTAGCACCATCATCTGAGGGAAGAGACCTGGAGGAGCCAACCAAACATGGGTTAATCTAATGTTAAGATTGAATTTACTTTGCTTCCCATTTGTGTGTGTTCTCATGTCTGTGGACTCAGAACATATATGGAGGTGAAAATGATATTGCCAAATGAGTGTCCGTTTAAGACCCTGATGAGTCTCAGATCACAAAGCACTCTCCCTCATGCAGAATCATTTAACTGATCTGTAAGTGTCCAGTACAGGTTTAAGCATTGTAATCCAGGCTGTATTTTTAATCTGAAGTTATTGGGGGTGGTAAAAGGGAAGAATAGCTGAGTGTTAGAATATCTATATATAAAACTATGGTTTACCTTTAACTTGACCATCTGCTTGGATGCTGCCATAGTTTGGATGCAGTTTAAATGTACCCTCCCCCCAGGTTAATGCATTGGAATTCTGATCTTTACTGTGATGAAAAGTTGTAGGTGAATCCACAGATGTGGAACCCATGGATCTATAGGCGAACAATGTAGATTGTAGAGACAGATGCAGATGATACAGATACGATAGACATGGCATATAAAGCAGATGTCTAGAAACACACGTACAGTGTATAGATTTAGGTAGACATACAGGTGCTATTGGTTCTGTTTATCTTGAACTCTGACTAAGACACCGCAAAACCACAGAACAGGATGCCCCAGAGCTGCTGAGCTGCACCAGTTTCAGTCTGCTGACACCCAACCAGAGAGGGTGAGCCACAGGGTTTGGAAGTAGTTTATGATGCAGTATTACTGTGGCAAAAGACAAAGAAGATGGGCGTGGTGGCGCGCACCTTTAATCCCAGCACTCGGGAGGCAGAGGTAGGAGGATCACCGAGAGTTCAAGGCCACCCTGAGACTACATAGTGAATTCCAGGTCAGCCTGGGCTAGAGTGAGACCCTACCTCGAAAAAAAAAAGACAAAGAACATGCCACCAATCCCTCTTCAGTGTTTTTACATGAGGAAGAGTTTGAATATTTCCAGAACATAATCAACTTTTTCAGTTCCTTATAGCTATTGACCCTCATTTTGCCCATTCTTCAGGTTGTCTCCTGAAGTTATCCTTTGCTTTGCTTTCAGAAGCATTTTCATTTCATTGAATCCCACTTGTCAGTTCTTGTGGTATTAGAGGCCCTTTGAGAAAATCCTTTCCTATGCCTATATGTTGATGTACTTTCAAAAGATTCCAAAATCTAGATCTTGTTTTAGGTCCTTGGTCCATTCTGAGGAGAATTTTGTGCAGGGTGAGAGATATGGATCTAGCTTCATGCTTCTACAGGTGAATGTCCAGTTTTCCTCATAACATTTCTTGTAGAGATTGTTGGATTGTTTTTTCAAAGTGTGTTTTTGATATCTTTGTCAAAAATTGTTTGCCTATGGTTGTATAGTTTTTTTTCTGAGATTGGGTGCATTCAGGTTGGCATGGCCACAGACGTTGCTAGCTTTGTTTCTGTACCCTCTATTCTAACCCATTGGCCCGTATGTCTATTTTTGTCCCAGTACCATGGTGTTTTTGTTCCTATAAGTCTGTGGTATTGAAGGAGGATGGGATAAAGCTAGGTTTTTTGAAAATATATTTACTTATTTATTTATTTATTTGAGAGAGAGAATGGGCACCCCAAGGCCTCCAGCCACTGCAAATGAACTCCAGATGCATGTGCCACCTTGTACATCTGGCTAACATGGGTCCTGGACAGTCAAACCATGATCCTTTGGCTTTTCAGGCAAGCGCCCTAACTGCTGAGCCATCCCTTCAGCCCAAAAACTAGCTTTTTAAAAAGGCACTGTCAGTTATGGGTGTGTGTGTGGAGGGGGGGGTCTTTGCATTCGCTCTCATCTCTGCTTGGATACATGGGAGTGGCTTCCCCTCACTCAGCCTGGCTGGGTGTGTGTGTGGGGATCAGAATATTATTTCTTGGTCTGGATGGTTTTTCTGCTTGCCTCTGCTTTATAATTTGGGGTAACTTCTCACTCTGATTACATATATGAATTCCCTCTGGTCTCTGATCTACCACATGGATGCTCTCACTAACTCCAGGCCTGCAACCTGGGTAGTTTCAAAAATAAATGTTTTTCTTAATAAATGTTTAATTACATATATTGATTTGACAGTAAATCAACCTTGAATTCCTGATATGGAACCAATTTGGTCATGATGTATTATCTTAACACGTTTTTAAACTTGTTTGGAGGTTGTTTTCAAATTTTTTTTTAATTTTTATTTATATATTAGAGAGAGGGAGAGAGAGAGAGAGAGAATTGGCATGCCAGGTCTTCCAGCCATTGCAAATGTACTCCAGATGCATGTGCTACTATGTGCATGTGGCTTATGTGGGAACTGGAGAATGGAACCTGGGTCCTTAGGTTTCCGAGGCAAGTACCTTACCTGCTCAGCCATCTCTTCAGCCCTAGTTTGAGAGTTATTTTATTGAGAATTTTAATATCTATGTTCATCTGGGAAATTGGCCTCTAGTTTTCTCATGGTTTTTTTTTCTTATTCACTGCTGGTGAGAATGTAAACCAATGCAGCCACAATGGAAATTAGTGTGAAGACTTTCAAAGAAAACTGAAACTACCAGCTCTATCAGTGCTGAGTATATATTCAAAGGACTCTGTTGCAGTCATCTTCCTGTGGTTGTCAGAAAACACTCGAACAAGAGCAGCTTGTGGGAGGAAACGGTTCCTTTCAGCTTACAGACTTCAGGGAAAACTCCACGGTGACAGAGCTCAGGCTGTCTCTAACGCTGCTCCCTGGCAGGGCTCCTCACGGCAGCCTCCTGCATCCATCTTTCCCTCCCTCCTAGTCTGCTCTGAGCCTGCGGTCTCTACTGGAGGTCGCTAGTCTTCAGAAGTAGCATGTCAGCTCTCTAGCCATGCTCAGCTGGCACTGACCCTGGGTCAGTGTTGGCGGGTTAGTGAGCAGGGCCATGCCATGGGTGGGCATGATGTCATGCTCACTCGAGTATGGCCGAAACTTATACCAGCCAAGAAGGCAGGTTGATGTGATACTGCAGATTCTTATAGATCTCTCCTTGTTTCCTTTGAGCTTGTGCTTTTGTCTATTTATTTACAAGCATAGAGAGAAGAGAGGCAGAAAAACAGAATAGGTATGCCAGGTCCTCCAGGCACTGCAAATGACCTCCAGGTGCATGCATCAATTTTGCATATCTGGCTTTATGTGGGTACTGGGGAATTGAATCCAGGTTGATAGGCTTTTCAGGCAATTGCTTTAATCGCTGGGCACTCTCTTCAGCCCAAGCATAAGTTTGAATACTTCACAATCTGTCTTGTAGCCCAACCCCACCCCCGGCCCCTGCAGTGACGCAGCTCTGGCTGTGCTCTGCGGCACTGTGAGAAGAACCGTCTATGTGCACTTCAAGACTTTGCGACCAGCACTGCACTCAGACTCCGCAGAGCCTAAGCCCATCCACAGCACCGACGGAACCTTCCACGCTCTTGATGCACTGTAGATCCCCAGAGGCCTCCGTGTTCCGAATGTGGCTCATCTGAAATGATGCATGGCAAAATTTCAAAGTGAGAGAATCTGTATTTCTTTGTTTTAAGAAGCAAAATCATTGTATTTTTAGCCTATCCAAAATCTTAACTATTTCATCTAAATATCACTGAACTACTCTTTATCATAACAATATATTAAGTATTTCTATTAAATATAAGGCACTGTTGTAGATAGTTTCCAAACTGCTGGGACCAATATCCAACCAAACACAATTCTATAAAAGGAAAGGTTTTATTTCAAGCTTATAGACCCAGAGGAAGTTCCATTGATGGCAGAAAAAGCTGGCTTCCATTCATGAATCCAAGCAGAGAGAAAAACTACCAGCAGTCAGCAGACATCAGAGCCATAAGCACAGACTGGCAGCAAGCAGGATCCTGCCAGAACTCAGACTGCTCTCTTATCACTTGGGGCTGGAATTCAGATCCACCCCAAGTGACACCTGAGGGCTTTACTCCAGGTTCAGACCACAGTGATGTCTCCTCCAGGCAGGCAGCTTAATTTTCACACCTGAGTCAATGCAGCATATACATTCAAGCTACCACCAGCATTAAATGTCAATATGCTAATTATTTACCATTTATTAAATCTTAATTTAACACTAAATCTATAGATTTGCCTACACACATGATGATTTGACTACAAATAATCTTCTCTATAACACTTCTACAAACAATCAAAAAATGGATAAATATAAAATTAGGTTCATACAGATGACTTCAAATTGCATTCACAAGTTTAACACAATCATTTAAAACATATTTATCTACCGATTAAAGTGTGTCTAAAAGCAGTGGAGGCAGAAGAAAGGAGGTGATTATGGGAGGATGAATTCATGGAGCAGGTCCAAGGAAGTGGCACTGTCCACGCATCATGGCAGCTGACCCACAGAAAGATGACCATGGCTCATCCTGCGACATCACAGGCATAGACAGTATGCAGCAAGAAAAGTCACAGGAGACACCTCTGCACTGCCTCTGCTTGTGTTCATGCACCCCTCAGTAATGACGCCCCGTGTTGCAGTTACCTTCCCACTGCTGGGACAAAACACCCCACCAAAAGCAGCTTGTGGGGAAAAAGGGTTTATTTCAACTCTACACTTGTGAGGGGAGGTTTCATCACGGCAGGGAAAACATGGCAGAGCAGAGGCTGGGCACCACACCTTGTCACAGCAGCTGGAAGGTGGCAGCAAGAGGGAGCTTGCTCTCAGCAGGGAGCTGGACCAACAGACCTCAAGCTCCACCTCCAGAGACTCGCCTCTGCCAGCTAGGCTCCACCTCCCACGGGTGGCACAACCATCTCAAATTGTCAGCAGCTGATGGCCACCTAATGGGAACACATGAGCCTGTGGGGAACCCTGCATTCAAACCTGCACACTGTGCTTGCAATGGCCTCTGGGCAGAATGTAACTGGGGGCGCCTGCTGTGGGTTAAATTTCTTTCAAACCCTCTTCAATGAGTTTCTAAGATTATTGTCTAAGTCTGACTTCTCGAATTTTGAGACAGGTCTTGCGATGTAGCCCAACCAGATTCAAAATCCTGATCTTTCTGCTCAAGCCTCCTGAGTGCTGGGCTGAAAGCCAAGTGCCACCACCTCTGGGAAGATCACTCCTTTACAACCACGAGCATGGGTTGAACAAGTTTTTGCAGGAATGACTTTGCTCTGGAAAGCTATTGTTTCTTCACACATTTAATGTGCCAGCCACTAAATGAAATCTGGCCTCTTTTTTTTTTTTTTTTTTTTTGCAAAGGCAAAAGGCAGCTTTATTTTTCACACAGGCGCCTGCGGGCACTCTAGTCGCTCAAGAGACTGAGCGCGCCGGGCAAGGTAGAGGGTTCTTTTTATAGGGTTAGGGAGGGCAGAAGCTGGTGTACAGAAGCAGATGCATGGTTACCATCTTATCATTGGTCAATGTTAGGCTATTTCAGGGTTATCGGGGGGCATAGCTGGGTTCCAGGAACCGAGACTGGATTCGGGAACTAGGTAGTTGAGCAAGGTTTGCTTAAGGGAGTGTGCTTAAGGGACTGGAGGATTCTGATTGGTGGAGTTCAACCTCAAAGCTAGGGAGGGGGTCTTGCTCAAGGGGTCAGGGAGGGGGTCTCGCTCAAGGTACTTTCTGATTGGTGGAATCCACCTGTGTTGCTTGGCTAAGTCTGAAGCAACCACAGGCAGGGTGGTGACCTCCTGGGTTCCGGGAAACTGAGACAGGGTTTTTGCAACTGGGGCTATTTTAGCTTTGGGATTTTTCCATGGGGTTTTACAGTTTATAGGAACATTTTTGCCTTGTTTAATGCCCTCTTAAATAGTCACAAATCTTTCTCTAACATGTTTCTAACAAGGAGCAAAATCCCTGTGCTGAGTCCATTTCCAACTTTCAAATCCTGTTTTTTTTTATTATTTATGTACACAGTGTGTACACAGCAATGTTGGTACCATCCTTAGCCTCCTACCTGCCCTACCACCCTCTGCAGGGGCCCTCATCATTGGGGAATGTGGGTCGCGCATTGTGGGGTTACCCATCATTTATGGGTTCTGAGTTATGATGCAATTTCTCTGTGTATAATGTCCCAACATGTGGCTCTAACAATCTTTCTTCCCCCTTTTCCATGAATTTCTCTGAGCCTTGTTGGGTTTGTTTTAGGTCTACTTCACAGATGAGGTCTTGGGAGCCTCTGTGTCTCTGGGTCTCTGGTTTGGTGGGAGTAGAGTGTTTTATGTGTCTCTCTCCTTTGCAGTTGTGCTGGTACCAGGTTCATCAAGAAAGCAGCACTCTTGCTCATTTCCCCATATCTCTGTGGTTTCAGTTGGGGCCTTGGTGAGGTGCTATTGGCTGATTCTTTCCTCAGAATCTTCTTCCATCTTTCCTTCCCCGGGAGGTGTGGTGCAGTTAGGTGGACACCATCTTGACCATCTTGAAGAATTTTAAATCACATCACATCTCCATCTCCACACTTGACTGGATCATCTTGGCTAAAGATACCAGGTCAGCTCAAAAAATATGGAACGCGAGACTTCCGGTTAAGATGGCGGCGTAGGTACCACGCCAAAGCAGCCTAGGGGGGAAAAAGACCAAAAAAAACTCAGCAGAATACACACTTTTACTAAAAAGTGAGGTGTATAGGAAATTGAGGCGGCAGCGGAGAAGTGGAAGAGTTATAGAGCATCCAGAGCCTGCACAGGCGGAAAGGGCGGCTCCGGCAGCTGGGCCAATCGCCGCAACCGCGGCGCAGCAGAAAGCCGCCAGACTCTCGGCTCGAGCCGCAGGAGAAGCCAGGTGCGGAATCTTCCCCTCGCACCACGCTCTCCGCAACTCGGGAAACATGAGGGGAGAGCGGCAGCGAGCAGCGGAGGAGCAGACCGCGAGGTAGAAGCACACGTGGAACAGCGATACAACCAGAGCAGCCGCGGCTCCCTCCCCTCCCCCACCGCCTGAACCCAGCTCCAGCGAACACAGCAGCGGCCCGGGACCGGCCACGCCAACTTGGGCTGACAGCGGGACCCAAGCAGGAGCAGAGTTCGGCAGCAACTTCAGCAGCTCCAGCACCAGTACCAGCGGCCCCAGCAGCAGCGGACCCAGGAGTGGCAGTGGTGGCAGATCCCGCAGCAGCGGCTTCGGGGGGAGCAGCGGCGGTGGACACGGCAGCAGCAGCTTCAGCAGCGGTGGTGGCTCCGGTGGTGTCAGCTACGACATCAGCAGAGGCAGCAGCAGCGGCTCGGTTTGCCCCGTAGGAAAAGCAAATGCCCAGCTCCAGAAATCAGAACAGCAGCCCAACGACCCAGGCAGAAACTTGACTGAGACCAAAATCACCCAAGGTAACTGGGATTGCACCAGGGAAGGGTCTCACTTGGTCACAAGCTGACTTGGATACCTCAACAAACCAGAAATCTAAACCTCTTTGTTGATAGAGGATCTGGCCATTATAATATCTACTCTTGCATACATACTCGGGGCTGTTTTTGATTGAATGTGTACAGTGTTTAGTTAAATTTTAGAATATTCGGGACACTATGAAAAGATCCAATATAAGAATTCAGGGCATAGTAGAAGGAGAAGAAATCCACTCCAGAGGCATAGTAGGCATCTTCAACAAAATCATAGAGGAAAATTTCCCCCAAATTGGGAAAGAGGTGCCAATACAGATACAGGAAGCCTTTAGAACCCCAGCCAGACAAAACCCAGAAAGAACCTCTCCTCGCCACATTATAATCAAACTTCCAAACACACAAACCAAAGAAAAAATATTGAAAGCAGTTAGAGAGAAAAATCAAGTTACCTACAAAAGCAAGCCCATCAGGATTACAGCAGATTATTCAACACAAACTTTTAAAGCCAGAAGGGCTTGGAGTGATATATTCCAAGTTCTGAAAGATAACAACTGTCAACCAAGGTTACTTTATCCTGCAAAGTTATCCATTCAAATAGATGGAGAAATAAAGACATTCCATGACAAAAGCAGGTTAAAGGAGTATTTGAAGACAAAACCAGCTCTACAGAAAATACTTGATAGAATCCTCCATGCTGAACAAAAGGAAAAGCACACATATAAGGAACCTAGAAAAAACCAGCTATACTCAAATACCAGTTAACAGAAGAGAGCACAGGTAGAACCAGTAACACACACCACACACAAACACACAAAAATGGCAAACATAAATACACACCTTTCAATAATATCTCTTAATATCAACGGTCTCAATGCCCCAACGAAAAGACATATATTTGCAGACTGGGTTAAAAAGCAGGATCCTACAATTTGTTGTCTCCAAGAAACTCACCTTTCTACAAAGGATAGACATTATCTTAGGGTGAAAGGTTGGAAGACGGTGTTTCAAGCAAATGGGCCTAGAAAACAAGCAGGGGTTGCTATCCTAATATCAGACGGGGTAGACTTTAGTCCGAAGTTAGTCAAAAAAGATAAGGAAGGTCACTTTATATTGATTAAGGGCACACTCCAACAGGAGGACATTACAATCCTAAACATATATGCACCTAACATGGGGGCTCCCAAATTCGTCAAACAAACACTATTAGAACTAAGGTCACAGATAACACCAAACACAGTGGTGGTGGGTGACTTGAACACCCCACTCTCATCAATTGACAGGTCATCCAGGGAAAGAATAAACAGAGAGGCATCTGGACTAAATGAGGTCATAGAAGGAATGGACCTAACAGATATATACAGGACATTTCATCCAAAGGCTGCAGAATATACATTCTTTTCAGCAGCACATGGAACATTCTCTAAAATAGACCATATATTAGGACACAAAGCAAATCTTAACAAATTCAGGAAAATTGAAATAATTCCTTGCATTCTATCTGACCACAATGGAATTAAACTACAAATCAGTAGCAAGAAAGGCTATAGAGCATACACAAAATCATGGAAACTAAACAATACACTACTTAATGATGAGTGGGTCAATGAAGAAATCAAAAAGGAAATCAAAAAATTTATAGAGTCAAATGATAATGAGAACACAACATACCAAAATCTCTGGGACACAATGAAGGCAGTTCTAAGAGGTAAATTTATAGCCTTAAGTGCCTATATTAAGAAATTAGAAAGGTCGCAAGTAAACGACCTAATGCTTCGCCTTAAAGCCTTGGAAAAAGAAGAACAAGGCAAACCAAAAATTAGTAGATGGGAAGAAATAATAAAGATTAGGGCAGAAATTAATGAAATAGAAACAAAAAGAACAATCCAAAGAATTAATGAAACAAAGAGTTGGTTCTTTGAAAGGATAAACAAGATTGATAAACCCTTAGCAAATCTGACCAAAAGAAAGAGAGAAGAGACACAAATTAATAAAATCAGAGATGAACAAGGTAACATCACAACAGATTCCAGAGAAATTCAAAAAATTATAGGGACATACTATAAAAGCATATACTCCACAAAGTATGAAAATCTGAAAGAAATAGATGATTTCCTTGATCTATATGACCTACCTAAATTAAATCAAAATGAGATTAATCACTTAAATAGACCTATAACAAACATGGAGATCCGAACAGTTATCAATAATCTCCCAACTAAAAAAAGCCCAGGCCCGGATGGATTCACTGCTGAATTTTACCAGACTTTTAAGGAAGAGCTAACACCATTGCTTCTTAAGATTTTCCAGGAAATAGAAAAAGAAGGAATTCTACCAAACTCTTTCTATGAGGCCAGCATCACCCTGATACCAAAACCAGGCAAAGATAGAACAAAAACAGAAAATTACAGACCAATCTTCCTAGGGAGATACACTCTTAAAGAGAAAACTCAACTGAAGGTTAGCAATAACCAACTCCAGAAAAAAAGTCAGCCTCAGGGTCCTACCATTCCCTGGCCACCATTGACTATGACCAGCTGTGTAACACAGCGAGCTGGTGGGGATGCACACACCCGAGCCACGGAGAAGGCTGACTCTGCAGGAGAAACACCGCGAGCCCCAGCGGGATGGAAAGTGGTTCTGTCTCTTTAAGTCATCATGGTCCTGCCTCTCTGAGCTTCCTGAACTCAGGGCAGTGACTTCCTCTTCACCCTGGGAGGAAAGGGACTTCAGACAACAGAAAGACAGAGCCTGGGACTTCTGCGCCACTTCACAGCCCGTCGCCTGCAAAGGTGAGCCTGAGCCGGTGAGCTGGGGGTTGGAGGCTGTGAGACCAGAGGGGTCATGGCTCCAGGAGGGTTCACTGCCTGCACCCCTGCATTCTACGAAGCACTGTGTAGGTGAGCACAAGTGAGCTCAGAGGAAATCTTAGGAATATCTTCCCCAGGGGCACATATCCTAAGGGAACAAAACCTACATCCTAGGTTCAATTTCCCAGTAACCATGTAAATCCACGCACACGAACTGGAACTTGCATCTGGAGTTATTTGCAGTGCTAGAGGCCTTGGCATGCCCATTCTCTATCTACAAGTAAATAAATACATAAAACATTTTTTTTTTAAAAAGCTCTAAGTCCAGTATGTGCTGGATCCACTTCCAGAAACAAAATACAATTTAAAAGACATTCAACAGTATTCAACAGGATGGCTTAGTGGCTAAGTCATTTGCCAGCAAAGCCAAAGGATCCAGGTTCAATTCAGCAGGACCCACATAAACCAGATACACAAGTTGGCGCATGCATCTGGAGATCATCTGTAGTGTCGGGAGGTCCTGGCATGTCCATTATCTCTCTCTTTCTCTCTCTACTTCTCTCTCAAATAAATAAGTAAAAATAAAAATTCTTTCTGGGCATGGTGGCACATGTCTTTAATCCCAGCATTCGATAGGCAGAAGTAGAAGGATTACAATGAGTTCAAGGCCACCCCGAGACTCCATAGTGAATTCCAGGTCAGCATGGGCTAGAGCAAGACCCTACTTTGAAAAACCAAAAAAAAAAAAAAAAAAAATTTCTTAAAAGACATTCAACAGTCCCTGAATTGCGTATTTAGTAAAGGCAGAAAACATGTCTGCAGCTGTACCATACGCTACCCTACTTCAAGTCCAGCTACAATGTGCTAAGTTGTGTCCATCTGGAATCAACACTACCTGGACGAGGGGGCCCTACTGGACCTTGGGGGAAAGGAACTTGGTCTTTAACTCCTTTCTACACCTGTCCTTTAATCATCTGCACTCCAATTCAAGTTCCCCTTATTACAGCTGCTGGAAGACCTCAGTTACTTTATCTCTACAAGAGGTATTTGAAAGAACTCATTTCCACATACCAAGTATGAACAGTGTACATGGGAAACATCAGAATCACTGACAATATGTCTTGGAAATGTGAATTTGAAAACAAAAACTCTCGAACGATTCTAAAAAAAAAAAAATGGCAACTTTGGTAGGCAAGGAACTAGATGAACTCTTGAGTTGTCTTGGGAATACAGAATTTTATGTGTTTTACATTCCTCAGAATGAAAATCATCCGTGGGGCAGAAGAGATATCTTAGTGGTTAAGGCACTTTCCTGCAAAGCCAAAGAACCCAGGTTCAGTTACCCAGAAGCCATATAAGTCAGATATACAAGGTGGCGCATGCATCTGGAATTTGTTTGCAGGGTTGGTGGCTCTGGTATGCCCGTTCTCTTTCTCTCTCTGCTTCTTTCTCTCTCAATTAAGTTAAATTAAATTAAATTTTAAAAATTCAATCGTTACCCCAGATGTTAGTGGGGCTTTGCTAAAAGCACTGAAAATAATTTTAATCCCCATGCCACACTCTGGGAAGTCCCAGTGGCCAGCCCAAGAGCTCCGACCTTCCCTGCAGCACATGTTCTCGTTTTCCTCTTCCACCTTTCATGACATTCTCATTCTCTCAGAATCTTGGGGCTGCTTCCTCATCCCTGCTATGGTGTCAGTTATAGACAATAGATGACAAAACAGTCAAGGACAGAGGCTTGTGGGGTGGGCTCTATTGGAAGCTTTGTGAGGTGCCAGAGAGACCATTTCAGTGCAAAAACAACTTTGGGATCAACTCTGACCAAATCCTTTCCCAAATTTCCTGAGCCAGAGACAAGCGACGCTGGCAGCTTGCCCTCTTCTTGGTGTGGGATGCACACAGGAGGGAGTAGTCACCTGGAATAGCTGGCTGAGTGGGATTAGCTGCACATGAGGCTGGAGAAGCAGGATGCACGGGACCATGCTTCGTACTCAGGACTTGGTGATCGGGAGTGTCTGTTACACTGAGCAGTGTTAATATAGGATGCAATCACGTGCCTTAGGAAAGCCTCACATTTCTGGGACGCAGCATCAGCGGTTGAAGGGGAGCATCCTCCCTCCAGAGCAGACACGTCTGGAAGCGTGTAGACAGGAGCTTGGCTGAACGAGACCAGAGGCAGGGACTCGGGCACGGCCCAGGGCTGGTCTGTTTCCCTGGTTCCAAAGGAAACAGTCCAATTTTCCTCTTGCTCATTTCCAGGTTGGGTCACTGATGCAGTACATTTTCCAGTTTTCAGGGTTTACATAGGTCTATGCTGAGTGCTGAATTCCCCAGGAGTTAGGAATTGTGCAGGAAATTTTCACCTGAAAGCTCCCTCCTTGCACGGTATGGTATAGCCTTCCCTTAGCCCTTTTCACCTGGAAAGATGCGGCCAAGTTCAGGCAGTGCTCTCTCAGTGCGGTGTGGAAGGCTCTTCTGATGCTGTCCTTTGCAAATCCAGATATTACCCTTAAGAGAGAAGCAGAATCTTTTATAAAGACAAAACGTACCTTGTTTGCATGGACTTGTCCCTCCCTCAGAGCATGCATCCAGATGCTCCAACCCTTGTGCACAGAAGCGACGCCTTGTCAGTGTGCTGTCCCGCACTCGTTGGGTTTGCCTGACACTGCAGGGGTTGTGCCCATTTACAGGAATGAATGCATGAAAGAGGAATTGGGTCGGACCTCTTGCAGGGAAGCGTGGACGGACTGAAGATGGAAAGAGCCGAGGAGAGCGCCTGTGGTGAGAGTTGCATCCCTGCCAAGCAGCCTAGCTACTGAGTGCAGGATGGGAAGGGTCTGGGCTCAGGCCAGAGCAGATGCAGAAACCTAGGACCTACATTTCGGCTGGCTCTCTGCTTGAACCCTGCAGTGAGCAGCTCTGCGCTTCACCAGCCTGTCACTTGGTCCTCACAGGACAAAATGAGGCTCATAAACCTGTTTTGGTCTCCACAAATACTACGCAGAGTGGGAGGTCGTGGAGTACAGTAAGCATGGTCACCAGGATGCCTGAGGTAGAACAAGGGTAAGGGGTAAAGGCGGCAGTCTCTTTGGGGAGCAGGTTTCCCACGGCAGTGGCGCGGGGCAGCGCACAGAAGGGAAGCGCTTTAAACAAGCCCCTCGACCACGTTGGGAGGCAGGATCCCATACTGTGCCCACTTTTGCAGAGAGGTTAGATTGAGCACGTCCCCAGGGTTAAGCAGGAGAACCGAGGGGGCTACGATTCAAGCCTAGGGTCTGGGACTGCAGACAATCCTGCCCCTGAAGGACTGATCCCTGGCTCCTCTCTGCTGGCATCTGTAGTCAGAACTGAAGAAGGCACAGGTTGGCCTGTGCGCCCAGGAGCAGAGGGCGCTACCGCCAGACGCTCCGCAGAGTGGGAGCCCTGCCAGAGCGCGGAGCATCCAGAAGCGGGAGGGAAGATGGGAGGAGCCAGGAGCCCAGCAGGCCCAGGGCCCAGGGAAAGATCTGGCTAACAAGGGGCATGGAGGGCGGGCCCTTCACTTTGCTCCCGAGCCCCCCGGCGCCCAGGGCACGCCGGCGTCCCGAGCCCACGGCCCTCTCTCGCCCGCAGGTGCGGAAGGGGCCGCGCGGGCTCCCGAAGCGCAGCTGCGGCTGGTCCTGGTGGGCAGGAGCGGGACGGGCAAGAGCGCCACGGGGAACAGCATCCTGGGCCGGCGCTGCTTCGAGTCCAGGCTCGGCGCCACCTCGGTGACCAGGACGTGCGCCGCCGGCAGCCGCCGCTGGGCCGGGTGGCACGTGGAGGTCGTGGACACCCCGGACATCTTCAGCGCCCACGTGCAGCGCACGGACCCCGCGTGCGCCGAGCGAGCCCGCTGCTACGTGCTGTCGGCGCCCGGGCCGCACGCGCTGCTCCTGGTCACGCAGCTGGGCCGCTACACCGCCCAGGACCGCCAGGCCTTCGCCCAGGTCAAGGAGCTGTTCGGCGACGACGCGGCGGCGCGCACCGTCGTGGTCTTCACGCGCAAGGAGGACCTGGCCGGCGGCTCGCTGCAGGAGTACGTGCGCGCCGCCGACAACCGCGCGCTCGCCGAGCTGCTGGCCGAGTGCGGCGGCCGCGCGTGCGCACTGGACAACCGCGCGGGCGGCGCCGAGCAGGAGGCGCAGGCGCAGCAGCTGCTCGGCCTGGTGGCGCGCCTGGCGCGGGAGCACGGGGACGCGCCCCTCACCAACGACGTGTACGCGCTGGCGCACGCGCTGCGGGCCCAAGAGCCCCAGGAGCGGCTGCGCGGGGTGGCGCGGCAGCTGGCGGCGCGCATGCGCAGGCCCCGGGGGCGGTGGGCGTGGCCGAGGCCCCATTGGCTGGGCTGGAGGCGGGGCGGGGCCGTCGTGCTGGGGGCGGCGCTGCTGGTCCTCTGGCTGCTCTACCGCAGAGCTGAGCCCCTGGCCGGGGTGATCTGAGTGACAGGACTCAGGTCTTAAAAGGTGTAGTGTAGCTGGGCGTGGTGGCGCATTCCTTTAACCCCAGCACCTGGGAGACAGAAGTAGGAGGATTGCCATGAGTTCGAGGCCACGGGAGGTTGGACCCACCAACATTCTATCATGGATGGCGGAAGATAGAAAAAAGACATTGGAAACCCGGCGTGGTGGGGCACGCCTTTAATCCCAGCACTCAGGAAGCATAGGTAGGAGGATTGCCATGAGTTCGAGGCCACCCTGAGGTCAGCATGGACCAGAGTGAGACCCTACCTCAAAAAATAAAAAATTTCAAAAAGACAATGGAGTAGAAGAGAAATTTACTGGAAAGAAGATGGGGAGGAGGGCAAGAGAAGATGATGGAATGAGATAATGATCAAAAAACATGTATGAAAATTGTCAATGAAAGTTAAAAAATAGGAGCTGGAGAGATGTCTCTGAGGCTTAAGGCGCTTGATTGCAAAGCTAAATGGCTCAAGTTAAATTTCCCAGTAGCCACATAAAGCCAGATTCACAAAGTGGCGCATACATCTGGAGTTCATTTGCAGTGACTGGTGGCCCTGGTGCACCCATACAGGTATTCTCATTCTGTCTCCCCTCTGTGTCTTTCTTTCTCTTCCTCCCTCCTTTTTTCCGTCCTCCCAGACCACTTACAAAAGGGAAAAACTAACACAGTATAGGAGGAACAACATAATATATTTTTAAGGTATCTAAAATGTCTTCAATTCATTTGCGTTCATAACATATCTCAAGTCCTCACACTTTCCGTGCTAACATTTTGCTCTTATTGCACGATGTCCCTGTCCCTCCAGCATCACATCTGTGACAGTTTCCTGGGGGCTAGCTCAACCCAAGACCACCCAAGGTTGTATGCCAACATTTCAGTGTGTTTGAATAGTGCTAATTTTCTGGGAAGAAGGTCCATAGGAGTGGGGCAGGAGGTGCCGTGCCTTCAACAACCGGGCCGCGGGCCAGGAGCAGAGGAGGCAGCTGGACGAGTTCATGGCCCTGGTGGAGAGGCTGGAGTGGGAGTGTGGCGGCTCCTTCCACAGCAATGAGCTCTTCTTTCACACCCAGAGGCTGCAGCGAGGTGGGGCTGGTGCCTACCAGCAAGACTACAGGCACTTCCTGGCCGAGGTGAGGCAGCAGCTGGACAAGCAGAAGCAGGGGCTGGAGGAGCAGGAGAGGAACTGTGCGCTCAAGGGGCTCCTCAGAGTCAGACGGTGGATGGCTTCCCACGTCGCGCTCTCTGCTGGTCTCATTATCTGTGGTTTGATTCTTCTTGCCCTCTTAATCAACTTGTGTATTATTCAGTGCAAATGAGCCTTTTCAGGTGAAGTCTACAGTCAGCACTCCCCCTGATTCATCATCTCTGTCTTTGTGGGTCACTTCTCCTGTCACATAATTTCACACTCAGTTTGGCTTCCTGGCATCAGACATGTCCTGTAATGCTTCTAGGTAAATATAACCTAATGAAAAATACTTCTTTTTTTGTTCTGTATAAAATTGTCAAGGGCCAGGAGTGGTGGTTCATGCCTTTATTCCCAGTACTCAGGAGGGAAAGATAGGAATATCATAGTGAGTTTGAGGCCACCCTTAGACTAGATAGTGAATTCCAGGCCAGCCTGGGCTAGAGGGAGACCCTACCTCAAAAAACCAAAACATCAAAAAGAAGTGTGAAGGCAAATGATAAATGCACTGGCCACTCTCATGCTCACTCTGTGGACCTACAAGGAAGAAACTGCATCAACTGTGAGGCAGTAGGCATGTCTTACCCTGGACCGTGCTTCCTACAGAGGTGAGAGGAGAAATGTGTTTGCATTGCTCTTAGTAGAATCTTATTTTATTCATAAACATACCCTGAATTTGTGCACGGCTCTAAAAGGCAGAACCACATCACCTTTCAGACTATGAGAGGAGGGGACGAGGACAGTGGGCATGACACCAAGGACTCTGAGGTATAGAAGACAATGACGTCAGGGGCTTGGACATGATGGGTCAGAGGAGGTTGTCAACGCAGCAGGGTGGGTGTTGCCGACGGAAAGTAGGATCACCAAGAGGAAATGCTGGGACCAGAAGGTCTTCTATCAGAAGTTCAAAAGGCAGGAGGAGATGTCATAATCCTCGCTGACTGGGTAGTGAACATCATGGCCACTCAGCTGACCATGTAGGCAAATACCATCATGAACAATAGGCCATGTCCCCTTTAAACTGGACATGCACTGAATTTTCAATTACCTGTAATTTTCCTGTGTGGATGGAAAACATTGTCTTTCTTCCAATTTCTTCAACCATTTAAAATGAAAACCCTTCTATTTCTGTTACTTTTCTTGTTGCTGTGACAAAACACCCAACTAAAGCAACCTAAAGAAAGCAGGGACTAGAGAGGTGGCGTAGAGGTTAAGGCGCTTGTGTGCAAAGCCTAAGAACTTGTGTTTGAATCTCCAGGTCCCATGTAGCCAGATGCACAGCGATGCAAGCACACAATGTCACACATGGGCACAAGGGGACACACATGTCTGAAGTTCATTTGCAGTGGCTGAAGGCCCTGGTGCACCCATTCTCTGTCTCTTTCTGCCTCTTTCTCTCCCTCACTCTCAAAGTAAATATTAAAAAATAAAGCAGGATTTATTTTAGCTCAGCATTTTGGGGTCTAGCTCAACAGGGGCTACATGTGCTGCAGGAGGTACAGCAGTTGCTATGGGCATGGGATCCCAGATGATGCCATCACAAGCTCTAGATACTGGGTTTGCAGCTGTGGGTTTGCGTTTGCCCTGCAACATTTAGGACTTGATTTGATCCTCTCTCCTTAATACCTCAGCCCCTTCCTCCCTGTGTGTGATGGTTTCTACCGATTGACAATTTGCCAATCCCTAGAATCAAGTGAGAGGAATTGCCTAGATCAAGTTAGCCTCTAGGCCTGGAGGGATTATCTTGTCTAATTATGGAGTCCCAGGGTCTATGGTTGGTCAATTGAAATCATGTTTCTGGGGAAAAAATGGATTTTCCTGGGTCTCCTTGTAGCCAAACCATAGTGATAGTTAATCTCGTTTGTCAATTTGGTTGGATCGGGAGTAAGGTGAGGAGGCTGTGTAGGTGGTGCAGTGGGCAAGAGCAGTTGCTGCACAAGCATGAGGACCTGAGTTCAATCCCCAGCACCCTCATAGAAAGCCAGGTAGGTCTGTGCCTGCCTAGCATCCCAGAGCAGAGGGGGTTGGGTCAAGAGGATTGCTGGCACTTCCTGGTCAGCAAGTCTACCTGGAAATCACTGCGAGCTCCTGGTTCAGCGAGAGAGTCTGCCTCAATGAGGTAAGTCAGAAGAGCAGTAGAGGAGGACACCTGACATCCTCCTCTGCACTCCCACAGTCTCCTTCTCCCCTCCAATTGCACCTGGGTAGTCTGGATCAAGCAGCCCCATTAGCATTAATTCTTTTCTTCACCCAAAGATATTGGGAACCCAAAGTGGCCATAGGAGATTCTTAACTTCCAAGTCAATGGAATGATATTTGCACCTCCTGATAGGATACTCATTCTGAACCAAAATTTCTAGTTCAGCAGAGCATGAAGTTGCAGGAAGAAGAAGCAACAATTATTTTGCTAGTGGGTGACAGTGAGTGGAACCATTCCCATTTCCACCCCTTGGTTCCTGGACTCGTGAATACTGGCTGTGGAAGAAACAGCACCATATGTACTCACTGCTGACTCAGAACTCATACAGCCGTCTGGAGTACCCTGACATAGCCTCCATGCTATTGCTACTTAGTTGGCACTGAATCTGGAAGGTTTTCAAAGTATTATTTTATTTATGACATTTTGAAGTACAGTTTGTCGTATGCAAATAACCTATGGTGTCTTAAGCTATAGGATCTTACCATCTAGTTAGTGTGGGTGGCAAAGTGATTTGTCAATGGCAGCACCTCATATCTTGAATCTGGCCTTTCCCCTTTGTACTGTGTCACTGAAATGTGTCCATTCTGTATCTATCAGTATCAGGTTGTTTATTTTTATTACCAACTAATGTTCTAGCTGGCCAGACTTCAATCAGTTTACCCAGCCTCACACATGCTGAGGGCTTCCTGGTGCATCACCCTCATATTCTTTGACACTGGCATCATTCTTTTGGCCTGTAAAATTCTTCTTGCCACTGACCTGTATTCCTCACGTAAGCATATACCCTTGGGCCTCACATGACCCAGTGAAAGGTTATCTCTGGAAAGTATGTTGTAAACCACAATTCCACCTCAGCCCAGAAGAGCGTTTCCTCCTCCTAGCCCTGTGCATACTTTGGTCTCTGGCACTTGCCATTTATGACCCTCACGTGCATATAGACCTGACTCTCATTACAGAAGCCAGGGCAGGAACCAGGGCTTTCTGTTCTCTGTCTTACAGTCTGGGTGGGAGAGACTCGGCTATGGAACCAGGGCTTGTGGGTTGGAGCTGTCACCTGACATCTTCATCTGTAGCACAATGACCCTCATAGTGTCATTATGAAGCATGAACAAAATATCCACGTGAGGGCTGGAGGGATGGCTTAGCAGTTAAGGTGTCTGTCTGAAAAGCCAAAGGACCTAGATTTGATTCCCCAGGACCCTCATTAACCAGATGCACAAGGGGTGCATGCAACTGGAGTTCGTTTGCAGTTGCTGGAGGCCTTGGCACACCCATTCTTTCACTCTCTCTCCCTCTTTCTCTGTCAAACAAATAAATAAAAATAAGATGTTAAGAAAAACTATCCACATGAAGTGGTTGGTGCAGAGCAAGCATCTGAGTTTTAGGTCTTAGGACTTGTTTTTGGGAGAGATGGATGTTTTGAGCTTGTGAAATAATGATGCATTGGACCCTGGGCCAACAAATTCAAGGTTTCTTGAATTTTTAAAGGAGGGAGAGAGCTGGTTTGTTTTGAAAAATAACATGAACATGAGGGACAGACATTACAAGAACAGCTGATGGAACCTATGAGCAACTTCATTCCTATTGGGGGGGTGTCACATAACTGACGTTTAGCAAATTTGAGCCTGATTTCTCTTACTTTAACATAGGGGTAATTTAGACCACCGAGCAGAACTTGAGAGTCAGTTGAAATCAGCAAATGAGACATGGATCCTATTCCTAGTAGCCAGCATATGATGTCAGGCTTTGCCAATGTAAATAGATGAGTGTAAGAACAGGTCAGGAGTTTATCCTCAAAATATCACTCCGAATTCATGTGCATATGTATGTATTTATGTAAACACTGGCCCTCACTGAATTATGCTGAAAGTAGTCCCTACATACAATGTTGCTGGTGATGGAGCCATTCATATTATCTACTGTGTTCAAGGAGAGTAGCAGGAGCACCATTCGCGGGGTGCTGTTTTGTGTGCATTCTGCTCACCCTGCTAATCACATGGCCACTGATGGATTCTGGCCTCCAGGCAGCACCCACTCCATTGGAAAAGATGTATGGAATTATACCGTGCCTGCTTTTTTCTGGGGTTCACAGACTATCAAGAGGACTCAGAAGCTAGCTAGAAAGAGCCAGAGACCACAGCAACTAGAACAGTCTAACAGAAAATGACCCTTAGCTGGCATCAGAAAATTGTAATACCACCCACTGTACCAACACAGCCAAGATAAGAAGAGGAAGAAATGGGTTTCAGCTGTGGGTCAGAAAGGCCCTCCATTGCAGGTAAGCAGGCTAAATAGGAGAACATAGTTATGAGAGGGAGAACAGTTAGGGTGACTCGACCCCTGGAAGTTAAAAAAACAAGACAGGAAAGTCTACACTTGCTAGATGACCTGACTTCTTATCTCTTGCTTAGTTCCCTAGACCTGTTTTTTTACCCCCACAAACAACCAGGACCCCTTGTGGGTGGGAGGTCTTTCATAGGACTTAAACTTTGTGGCTGCTCAAGTTCAGCCCCTGGTGCAGGGCTAGCCTCTTCCTGCAATAGCCCTGATCCCTAACTGACCAGCTCCTCTGGTTCCCCTGAGCCAGAAGACAGCCCACCATGCAAGGTGATAAATACCTTTGCAAGGAGAGGGCAGGCTCTCTGACCACTTGGAAACTCCAGCTGTGGGTGAGTTTCTCCCTTCTTTACTCCCTCCACCTCCCCACATAGCAGGAGCCCCTTGAACTTTCCTTTCTCTCTTTTCTTTCCACAGTGATTTTTTTTTTCCTTCAGGCCCTCCATGTGGGTACTTTAGCCACGTGGGTGCCTTTCCTTAGCTATGTACTTTCCTTAACTATCCTTCTCTGTCTTTTTTATTCAATTCTTTGATTAAAATTAGAAATGATATGGGTATGGTGGCACATGAGTTAATCCCAGCACTCAGGTGGCAGAGGTAGGAAGAATGCAGTGATTTCGAGACCACCCTGAGACTACATAGTGAATTCCAGGTCATCCTGGGCTAGAATGAGACCCTACCTTGAAAAAAGAAAAGAAAAAAATTAGAAATGAACCTAGAGTTTGGGGTTCAAGGGCTTTCCTGAACCCCTGACACCCTGTTTCAGTTACAGCACCCATGTTCAAGGCAGAGAGTGGGGTGGAATCTGGCAGAAGATTCTGATACCTGCATATTAGGTAGGTGACTTTCTTGTTTCTTATTGCCATTTAAAAATGATGGATTGTAACCGGGCGTGGTGGCGCACGCCTTTAATTGCAGCACTCGGGAGACAGAGGTAGGAGGATTGCTGTGAGTTCGAGGCCACCCTAAGACTCCATAATGAATTCCAGGTCAGCCTGGGCTAGCGTGAGACCCTACCTCGAAACCCCCCCCCCAAACAAAAAGATGGATTGTTAGGTTCACGTCCTAGTTGGTCTTCATGACATGGAATACACAGAAACAAGGCAAATACCGGATGACCAGGAAATGGAGTTGCCTGAGCCCACAGTGCTCCCGAGCTCCCTGTCGTCAGGGGAGGAGCAGTGGCCTACCTTCTCCATTCAGCACCTCGCTGCTTAGACCTTCAACCCTGGGGTCAACACTGGAGGGAGCCGTGGAGACTGTAGGCAGATGCTCCATTCTCTCTTCACTCGCTCCTTCCCCTCGTCCCCACGCCCCATCCTATAACCACACTTGTGTGAAGGTAAATCATTGCACGTAGAATACCAGAGGCTGATGGGGGTAGGCTTAATAAGCCCTAAAAGGACAATTTCTAAGGGTTAGAAATGAAAACCTGGGGCAGATCTCTAGAGGATACACATGTGGGGTGGGGAGGGGTTTCAAGGGTAAAGTGAAGAATTTGGTTCTGAAATCCAAAACGAAGTTCACATATTGTTCTAACACCATGGGTGACCTACTTTTACGCCAAAATCAAGATTATAAACTGATAAGTTGATGTATTAGTTACTTTTCCTGTTGTTGTGGAAGAACACCAGCCAGAAACAACTTAAGGGAGAAAGGTTTTATTTTGGCTTAGGGTCACTGAGGGATTTCTGTCCTTCATGGAGGGTAGTGAGGAGAGGCTCAGGAAGCTGAGTGTGGAGTCCTTGGCCTTGTAGCCTGATGCTGAGAAATCCTGCAACTTCTGAAGTTTTCTGGTGTTTATGGAGAGAGGCCCAGTAGGAAAAATTGATCAAGAATGAGGTAGAGAAATGCTCATAAGAAACAGGAAAAAAAATATGCATTACTTCCAGGAAAAAGGCCATATTTTGGAAAGAGAGTTCTTAAGTGACTGAACAATAGTACTAAAGATACTTTTCCCTGCTTCTTCCCTAACCTTGCTTATCTTTTCTTCATACTTTTTCTGAATTGATCTTATTTTTTCCTCTTTTTCCTGCACACTGTCAGGGCCTTTGTGCTCATACATCTCCTCCACTTCCCTGATTTCTTTCTCTAACTGCTCAGTGTAAATTTTCCTCAAGATCTCTGCTTTTTCTCTCAGCTTTTGCTCTATGTCCCTGTAGATGGCGTCAGAAAAGTAAGCCCCCCCATTGGCCTGCTGCATCTTCTGGATGAGCCCCACCAGCTCCTGCACTTGACCTTCCTTCTCGTCCTCGCAGGCTTTGTTGCTGAAGGCCACGCAGCGGCCCCCGCACTCGCCCACGAGGCTCCGGAGGGTCACGTCCGACTCCGCTATGAAGTCCTGCAGGCTGCGCTCCTCCAGCTCTTCTTTGCGCGTGAACAGGACGATCATGTGCCTCATGGCCACCTCCCCAAAGACCAGCTTGACCAGGGCCACGGTCTTCTGCTCCTCCTCGGTGTAGCGGCCCAGCTGCAGGACCAGGACGATGGCGTGGGGCCCCGGGCACGAGAAGATCACGCACCTGCTGATCTCTCTGCAGGTGGTGTCCAGGCTCTCCTTGGTGTCGAAGAGCCCCGGCGTGTCCACCACGAGCAGGTCATACTCCCGCCACTTCCTGGAAGCCTTCTGACATTCTTTGGTGACGGCGTGTGCAGAAATTTTGGAGGTGAATGTTTTCGCGCCAAGGATGGTGTTTGCTGTGGCACTTTTCCCACTTCCAGTTTTGCCTACCAGAACGATCCTCAGAGGGTGGGCTCCGCAGGCAGCCATGACCACGTCAGGAAGCTCCAGATCAGTGCCCGTGACTGTGGGCGCAAGAAAGAAAGAAGAAGGTGGTTTAGATGAAGTGGGAACTTCCCGCCCCTTCACATCTTTATCTCTTCCCCTCCTGCAGATTTAAAGTTAAGTCTTCTGACCCAGTGAGACCACATAATTTTTGAGATTCTGCACTGTGCAGGATCAATCGCAGATGCACTGTGGTCTTCCATAGCACGTGGTTCACAACAATCACACCAGCCCAGCTGAGGAGAAAGCAGGGAAGCTATCCCACATCCCACGTCTGTCCTGTGCACGCTTGTGGTGCCAACTGCAATGGGCACAGAAGGTGAACTGGGCAGCTGACCACAGAGAACTCACAGAGAATGCCCCTAACCAGCTCTCCATCAGGACACATTTCTCAGTACAATTCTATTGAATCCATAGTGACCAAAACTTTCCAGTGCTGTTTTAGTTCCCAGTGCCCAGGGAAGGGAGGGAAGCTTCCACATGCTTACTGTGAGGCTAATGTAACTCTGAGGCCTGAAAATGCAGACAAAGATTGACCACAAGAGAAAACTGCAGATGAATCAAATCATAACAATGTTTTAGCCAAAAGGAATCCTACAACAATTTAAAATATGACACATGACAAAGGGGGAAATTATTAACATAATCTACCACTTACTTTGTCTTTAGAAAGTTCCATGAAATATGAATTAATGCATTCTTCCTATCTAATTTTTATCCTTCTCTCTTGTCTCCATGTTATTTTTTCAAGCCAGCCAACAAGTTATTACCAGGAGAAAACAAAACAAAACAGTTTACTACTAAAATCCTGATGCCTCTTCTATTTTCCCAGAGTATTGGAGGAATGTGTCAATTCAGACAGAAAGCAAATATAATTAGAGGAGTAAGAAACAAAGGGGTATATTTTAATTAGTTTTGTACTCAGTGAATACAATCAAGTTGGTACCATTGTTAGCCTCCTCCCTGTCCTTCCCCCTCCAAAGAGACCCTCCTAGTTTGGGAATATGGGTTGTGCATTGTGGGATTAGCCTTCAGTTATGGGTAGGAGGCAATGGTATTTTCATTGAAGGTCGTAAAGCTAGAGAAAAGACGTGTTGGGCAATGAGTTTCTCACAGGTCTGTGGACTAGCAGTATGTATAACAAGACTGGACACATAAGCAAGCTCTTGCAAATAATAATGGACAATGAAGTCACAAATAAAGACGAGAGCAGATAGAATAAATACCTAGTGTGGATTGTTGAAAGGCACCAGTGGAATTTATTGGTTTTCAAATTTCAGTTCTAATAATTATGGGTGTTCTGAGGCAGAATCTTGCCTGGACCTCACTATGTAGACCACTCTGATCCCAAAGTCTTAATCCTCCTTTTTCTAAATCCCAGGTGCTGGGATTTTAAGTTAGCACTATCCTGTGGGGCCAACTTAGTGCTTTGCAAAGAAGGTAGATGAAGTGAAAAAGAAATGAACACATTGTGTGTGCCTGTGTGTGCGTGTGTTTTCAGGGTTAAGTAAGTGGATGTTTCTGTCCTATCTCTGCCTGCTAGAAGGAATCTCTGGGGGAAATGACACCTGGTAGAAACAGGTACATTAAACATCCTGATCTTGGTGTTTAAGTTTCCTTCCCCAATACAAGAACCCAGAGTCCCTGCAAAGTGGTAAGTTCCAGAACATAGTTTTCATGTATATATTTGGTAAATTCGAAGGGTATAGTAGCATATACGATTGGACATAAACTCTCAGACATTGCTGATATGAGGGCTAAATGGTACAGCTCTGTGAGAAAGGAACACTCAAGGATTTGTCCCTGAATTGAAAATGTAAATCTGAGAATGTACCCAAAGACACACTGAGGTGATGAAGCGAAGGGATTGGTGTCAAGGGTTGGAATAAGAAGTTGTGCTATGTAGGTCTGGGAAGTAGAGCGTTTCTGAAACACTGTGAGATTTAGGTTTCTCCATTGTGGAAAAAAGACAGTGCAACCAATCTGGCGGGGTCATCGCGGGCTCCACAAGGTAAGTTTTATGGAAGTCTCTTACAGAGCTGAGGGTGAGCATCACTCGGGACTTTGACACTGTGTAAGGTCATTGGTACAACGGAAAACCATGAAGGCTGAGGAAGAGTGCTCACTTAGCGTGCGTAAGGTCTTAAGTTCCATCCTCAGCACCCCAAAAGAAGAAAATGATAGGTAGATAGATAGATAGATGGATGGATAGATAGATAGATAGATAGATAGATAGATAGATAGATAGGTAGGTAGGTAGATAGATATGCAGACCACAAGCAAGGGACAAGAGCTACACTGCAAATCACAGGCTCAGGCAGGATGGCAGATCACCTTGGTCCTTCAGCACAGCACATGCTGAGCCTGCATCTCCCACATATCAAGGGCCTTCTTCAGGAGAAGTGTTTGGGAGCACCTTCGCATGGAGGCAGTACCTGGAGTTTACTCTCACCTTGTTCCCCTCAATGGCATGTGGGACTTGAGTGGAGTTGTGGCACATTATACTTGGTGACCTCTAATCTGCCTCCTAGTTCTGAAAAGTCTGCTTTTCTGAACAGTAGGCACCTTTTAAGGGAAAGTGATGGGTGTTCAGGCAACAGCATCAAAGAGAAGTGAGTAAAAGGTGCCCATTTAGCAGAAGTCTGCCCTGTTAAATACAAGATTGATAGACCTCACACTAAGGAGTCCCTCAGCAACCCTCGGGACCTCTCTACCTACCCCATGGAGAAGCTATCTGGGGTGCACACTCTGTCGTCTCCCTCCTGCCCATGCTCTGTGGTCTTCACCCCACTAGACTCACCTTCTGCAGGATGACGAGCCCTCAAGCCGTCCCCAAGGAAGCTGCCTCACTGCCACTCCTGCTTCAGTTTGCTTTCAAACCTCTGAGCATGGAGGCTGCCAGGGGCGGGGCTGGGGTTTAAGGTTCAGTCTGAAAGACAAAGGAAACTCTGCCCCACGATGTGGCTGATACTTCAAGCTTAGCCCAGGGCAACCCTCCTCCTCCTCCTTGTGCCCGCTGTCCTCCTGAGATGCCCACTCATAGCCACTGTTTCCTGCAATAGCGGGGCTCTGAAGACCCCATGACACACACACACTGGCTGAGTATATCATACTCCATCGTCTGCTGCAACCTGCACCTTGCACCACCTAGGCAGGAATGAAGCTGCCATCTCCCAGCTGACCGGCGTTCTGACAGCCGATCGCCCTGAGCAGAGCCTGTGACACCCCTGAGGACTGCTCTCAGCTGAATAGTGTCGCTTCATAAAGGGCCATTTTCTGTACCCAGGGAAGCTCCAAACCAATGACTGGCTGATCAGGACAGAGGTATAAAGGCCTGTCCGTTAGTGGCAATTTAGGATCTATCCAGGGTCTCACCTTAGTTTTAGGGTTTCACTCTAGTCCAGGCTGACCTCGAATACACTATGTAGTCTCAGGGTGGCCTCGAACTCATGGTGATCCTCCTACTTCTGCCTCCCAAGTGCTGGGATCAAAGGCGTGCGCCACCACGCCCGGCTTCCACCTTAGTTCTTAAGCTCTTACTGAACTGATTCTCTAGGCCTTGTCATTTGTCACATCCCTCTTACTTCCTCCAGTGTCTTACAGATGTTGGTCCCAGGGGAAAGCCTAACTAATCTCCACACCTGCATACCCCTGTCAACATCGTGTACTCACCCTGCGACCCCAGAAAGCTGCATCTAAGGGTCAGGGCTTTGTGTGGGCTGAGATGCTGGAAGCACCTTGGGCAGGGATCTAGTGACTGTGTCGTATGGTACAATGGTCACACACCTTTGAAAAGCTGGTTGTATTTATGAGTGATGTAAATCTCTACTTCATTACCATTTCGCCATTCCTGTCTTAAAAAATAATGCAGGGGCTTTTGAAAGCACTTATATTGAGTTAAACTCACGTGTGCCCAGAGGGCAAAGGTGCCGACTTCCCAACGGTTTCCACGCAAGTGTGCGGTGTGGCCTTGCATTCGCCTGCGTGCCCCCCTCTTCTTCCACGGTTACTCCTCACTACGTCATCTTCACAGCTGTAGTGTAAAAGCTACAAATCATCCCTCAGAGAACTGAGAGGCAATACTCTGACTAACGAGGGATTCTTAGGGACATCCAAGGTAACAAGGAACAGAATAAGCATACATGAGATAAACGAGGCCCCTGGCTGCTACAGAGACAGCAGACCTTAAACAGAGTGCAACTTACAGAAACACTAACACAAAGTCTTATAGCAAAGGAGCTTGTTCAGTTTGCATTATATGTTGTAGTAGGTCTGGTATTAAATAAAATGTCAGAGACATGCCGACAGGACCAGAAAACCACAAGATGATGGTGGGCAAACGGCAGCAGTGGTCAGCTCTGGAGTGTGGGGCTGATGGCGCCCCCTTCAACGGGGCTGCGGCATCCGAGACGTTCTTTGCCAGGGCCAAGAAGTCTTTCAGCGACCTCCTGGAGTGCCTGTTGTCTGGCAGTTTGCACTATTGCTATCTTTTCCTTGGAATTTTTGGAGTTATTATAAATTCATTACTGTTTATTTTTCCTTTTGTTTTTCCCCTTCTCCGTAGTAATAGGGGAATCCAATTCATATGTGTGTACACAGTCACCAATGATTAAACAGGAAAAGAATGTTTCTATAGAAATTTCTGGGGCTGTAATGTTTAAACAGGTAAACAGATTATGGATCCTGAAACTACGACTAGTTTGAATGAGCAAAGCTTCTCAATACCACAAATGTATATTTCACCTAATGAGACATGTTCCTCTCAATTCTATTCTACATGCCTTACCAGTTGTTCCCAAGAAACATTATTTATGATTACAAGAATGAATGGATACATTTCCTGAACCTACAGATGACTTTCTGGAAAAAGAAACTGAACTGCTAGGGAGCAAAAGTAAACTTCTTTCAAATCAGGTTGGACCCACAGAAGGAAGTCAAACAAAATATGAAACTTTCAAAATTTACAATGGAGTTTGGTGGGCTCCTAAAGGAATGACATCACTGGTTGTATAGATCAATCTTTATCGTATACAGGGACATACATTAATGGAGTAAGGGTGGTCTGGAAAGATGGAAAAGAGTTAAATATCAAAATCCTCCTTTTATGGAGAGACTTGCAAAGTCAGGACAAAAGTGTAAAATGGGGGCTGGAGAGATGGCTTAGCGGTTAAGCGCTTGCCTGTGAAGCCTAAGGACCCCGGTTCGAGGCTCAGTTCCCCAGGTCCCACGTTAGCCAGATGCACAAGGGGCGCACGCGTCTGGAGTTCGTTTGCAGAGGCTGGAAGCCCTGGTGAGCCCATTCTCTCTCTCTCCCTCTATCTGTCTTTCTCTCTGTGTCTGTCGCTCTCAAAATAAATAAATAAATTTAAAAAAATTGTAAAAAAAAAAAGTGTAAAATGGAGCAACAAAGAAGGTCATAGAGAGACAATTAAATCAGTACTGGATTAGAAATAGAGAAACACACTGTTATTCAGGCTGCAAGATAAGATTATGTAGAGAGTGGCTAACACCGCCCTTTCTGAGGTTTAAAAAAAAAAAGTCTATCACCTTATGGCCACAAGAGCTGCCTTCCAGGACTCTTGGCTAGTTTCCATGAGCCTGGGTAAGATATTAACCAGCTTACAAACTTTGACTTTCTTGTTTAAGATGTTATCAGAATGTCTATGGGGCGAGATATTTGTGAATTAAGCAGATGCAGGGGAAACCAAGGGAAACGAGGAATATTGTCCAAGATTTCTTAGAGAATAGAAACTACATGAATAAGTTGCTACGTCTTGCTTGCAAAAAAAATATAATGTATTGTAAAAGTATAAATAAAGAAGCAGAGTTTTGCTTTGCATCCAGTGTGCTCTCTCTCTTTCTCTCTCTCAAATAAATAAAAAAAAATTATTTTTTTTAAAGAGTGGGATATCTCCCTTGTGAGCTCTTGGTCAGAGAGGTTCCCAAGGCCCCAAACAGTACAGTCTCTTGGCACTGCTCTTGGCTGCCCACCGGAGCTAGATGGTAAGACCCTATTGCTGAAGATACTACTTGCATCGGTTGCAGGACACTGAGAAATCAAGCTGCAACTGAGCTGGGAGCTTCCTTCCTGCTGAAGACATGCCTAGTGAAAGAAGGAAAGTGATCACCCGTCTTAAACAGCAGTGGACCCTGCACGTTACACAACAAGAAAGTAAGGCACGATATTGGTGCACAGGCGGCGTGCCGGTTATGGAGGTAACCGATCACTCTCTGATTGGATTTGAGGCCTGCTACGTGGGAGCAATTTTATTTTTTTCTGAGGTGGGATCTCACTCTAGTCCAGGCTGACCTGGAATTCACTATGCAGTCTCAGGGTGGCCTCGAACTCACAGTGATCCTCTGGCTTCCGGGTGCTGGGATTAAAGGCTTGCGCCGCCACACCCGGTTATGGGAGGAAATTTCTGCCTGGTACCAGAATAGCTTAATCAAAAGTCTGTCTGGGAAGGCCTAGGCTACTACTGTTATTTGGCTAAATAGATATTCTGTGCCCATCAAATTTCCCTCTAACTTGGTGTGCATAAGTTAGTACTGCTCTCCCATTCCATCAAGAAACCTACTGTTCTTCTAGATGGCAGAGATTGTGGGGAGGCTTAAAGCTTGTCAAGGTGCTGAGAAGTGAAGTTGAGTTCTCAGTACTAAATGAGACATCTCTGTCACATTCTCTGAGACCCAAAGAACCCTGAGGAAGAAGTGGCAGAATGTAAGTAACAAAGGATGGGAAGAGTGCTTTGAGATGCCAAATTCTGGACACCAAATGGCTGGTGCGTTCATGACCTCACACTGGCTGGCATTGCCCGCACAATACTGGGCCCATCCACATGTCATCATGGAGGGATTTGTCAGAAAGAAGAAAGAGTTCAGTGGTAGGAAGACAGGTAAGGAGAAATAAAAGAAAGTGATGGAAGAGGGTTAGGATCCAATAAATCATATGCATGTATGAAAGCTGTCAATAGGAAGTGTAATGTTCAGTCTCCACATATTGGTATACTTTCTGAGTATACACTTTCTGGGTTCATTCTTTTATGGTTTGCTAATAAACAGGAAAATACGTCATTGTTTTTGTATTTCCTAAGGCTTTCTTGGTCGCCTGTAAAGTGATTAATTTTAGAGAATGCTCCATGTGCCGCTGGTAAGAATGCACATTACCTATCTGTTGGCTGGCATATTCTGTAAAATATCTGTCAAATCCAGTTGATCTATAGAATAATTTATCTCTAAAATTTCTTTGCTGACTTTCACTTGAGAAGTGCTATCAGAGATGAGAGTGGGTACTCAAATGTCTACCGTCACTGTAGCAGAGCCTCCCTCACCTCTTGTGCCCCTAAGCATTTGTTTTATGCAATTGGCAGCCCCAAGATTTGGCCCTCCAATGCTTACACTAGTTACAGCTTCGTGATGATTTCTTCCACTTATTCACACGCAGGGGCTCTGTGTCTCCTGGGTAGCTTTGGTTAGAAGCAGACTTTATCAGGCATGGGAGTTGCTATACCAGCATACTTACAGCTTCCTCTGGTTTAGTAAGTTGCTCTCCAACCTTTGGCTCTTGCTTTATGGATGCCTTTGGTCGTTACATAAGTTTCTTTGTGACAACAGACAGCTGGCTCTTGTTTTTTAATGCCGTCCGTCTTCTGCATCGCGTAAGTGGTGAGTTGAGGCCAATTTTGCTCATAGTTATTACTGAGAGTGCTTGTCTATCGCTAACGATGTCGTAGAGTGTTGGGCTGGCCTCTGGTTAGGTGATTCTTTTCTGTGGTAACATGAGGGGTTTGTGGGTTTGTTTTGTTAGACACAGTTGAGTCTTTCCTGACTCTTGTTTGGTTATTGCCACCTCTCATGAAGAGGCCCTGCATGCCCATGCTTGTTCTTGCTCGCTCTCTCTCTCTCTCTCTCTCTCTCTCTCTCTCTCTCTCTCTCTCTCTTTCTCCTTGCAAATAAATAAATAATGGCCAGGTGTGGTAGTGCACACCTTTAATCCCAGCAGTTGCGAAGCAGAGATAGGAGGATGGTTGTAAGTTCAAGGCCACCCTGACCTAAGCAAGACCCTACCCTGAAAAAAAAAAAAAAAAAGCTCAAGGCTATAGACTTTATCCCTGCTCCTCCTTTTGTCCCATAGATTCTTACATTTGAGCTATTGAATTATCTCAAATTCTTAGATAGTTTGGTCATGCTTGCTGATACTTTCAATCTACATACCTGTATGTTCTTGTCTTGACTTAGTCCTCTATCCCTGAAGTTTGTCTTCTTGGCATTGTCTATTGATTATCATTTCTGGTGTGGGTTTTTTTTTTTTTAACTGACATATTAATTGATTCTTTTCTTTCCAGAAATTTTGTTTGTTTCTGGTTCTCTTTTTATTTTGTCAATCTCCATGCTGAGTTTTTTCCTCTAAGCTTTAATTTTTTTTCCTCTAAGCTACAGACATCTCCACCACTTTGGTGACTTTCTTGGCATGAATTGCTTCCTAGTCTGTCTACTTGAATCTTGTACGTGGCTATGGACCCTTTCAGAATTAGGGCTCTGAAGTCTTTACAGACGTTTCAACTGTCTCACCAGCTTTGTCTTCCAGGAATGAGCCTTTGTCAGCTTGAGGTGGTGTCAGAGTGAAATGAATACTGCTATTTTTATCATATTATTTTGTGGTGTTTTGTTCATTTGTAGGTTTTCTGTGATTGTTAGTTTTTCTCTCTTTTCCTACTGTTTTTGTTTGTCTTATTAAGGTCAGTCCTCCCAATGGGTTGAATTCACCTGGATTTATATTCAGGGGAAAAGCCAACAGCAGTAACAATGATAAGGCTTGACATTAATTCCAGCGTGAGCTGCACGAGATACTCATGTCCTTCATCGTCCCCTCCAAGGTGCAAAGACCATGACCCTGGGGTGCCGGTTGGGGTGAGCGAGCATCATAGCTGCTCTGTTTTCTTTTAGTGCCGACTGTACCATTACCTAAGAATTAAAATAAGGAAGGAATGGAGACAAGAGAAAGAAGGGATAAAAAATAACGAGAGGGGGCTGGAGAGATGGCTTAGCGGTTAAGCGCTTGCCTGTGAAGCCTAAGGACGCCTGCTCAGGCTCGGTTCCCCAGGTCCCACGTTAGCCAGATGCACAAGGGGGCGCACGCGTCTGGAGTTCATTTGAGAGGCTGGTAGCCCTGGCGCGCCCATTCTCTCTCTCTCTCCCTCTATCTGTCTTTCTGTCTGTGTCTGTTATTCTCAAATAAATAAATTAAAAAAAAATAACGAGAGGGAAAGCAGATGGGCTACTAGAGAAAATACTGCATATTAGGCTTAGGAAAATGAAGAACCGACATTAAAGCCTTGTCCAAGGAGATACAACTTACAATACAATTGGACACCTTAAGGTACAAACGAGGAAATAACGAAAACATTAAAGAATAAAAAGTAAAAATATTATTTAATAAAAAATGCTGGCGAAAATGGACAAACATGAAATAGACGGTACTGTGGACCGTAATGTTTCCTCATCATTGGGAAGCACCCACCCTCTTAGTTCTGTCTTAGTTCTGTCCCACGATACTCTAGCAAGTTCCACTTCTAACTTCCTGTGATCAGCTTTGCTCCTCCCTGTAACAGGCAGGCTAGGGGGTGTGGAGACCCTCAGCTTCACCCTCTCTCACCATGCCTCTGCTGCTGCTCCACACCACAGCTGCCCCGTGCTCTGCTCACAGTCATCCTCATCCTTGCTGGGCAGTAGGAATTATGGGCTGGAGAGCATTGTCAATCTCTCAATTTCAGGATCCTGAACCCTTTTTTCTGGCAGTTGTCAATGGCTCAGGGAGTTTCATTCTCCTCTCCCTGTACAGTAAGCTCGGCTTATGAAATGTGAACGTTCTAAAATCACATGGTAACTATGTCATCCCCAATACTTAGCTGTCCTCAGTGCTGTCCTTCAGTGGCCTTTTATTGTGATGGGCTGATCTGTGGAGAAGGTTCTAGAAAAATGTTGTGGTTTTCATCTTTCTGAGGCTTGTGGGATTTTCTTTTCCTTTAGTCTGTCCCAAAATTCTGTCTCTCCTCCTAACACTGCTCTCTGTAATCCTGGAGGTGTTCTCTGGCACCCGCCCTCTGGTGAGAGCAGACATCTTCCAGGTCGTGGAACTAAAACCCTCACCAGTGATGTCCATCTTAGGAAGAGTGAGTTTTCAGGCCGTGTCCTGAGAGGTGCTGAAAGAAAGGGGAGCCCTGGGGGAGAAAAGACTCGGTGACTGGGAGCCTAGCTCTGAACCCACACAGCCCCCTGGGAAGCGGGCACAGCTCACGAGGGGGGCCAGTGGTGCACGTCCCAGGCTGGCTCTGCTTTGCTTGGATCTCCTGATTCTTGCCTCTGGGTCTCCTTGTCCCAGATGAGGATAAAAATGATCACAGAACCCGAATTCTGTTTTGTTTTGTCTTGGTTTCCTGTCTCTGGAGCTCTACGTGGAAGTGTGTGGCTGTGTTCCTGCCCTTCCTGCTTCTGGTCTCACAGGCAGAGCTGTGATCTCAGACAAAAGTACAAGGGAAGAGTGGGCTGCCCTCCATGATGGCATACATTGTGAACACTGTGTTCTCGGTCCTCCACTCACTCCTCCAAAGCGGCTGTGGCACTCTGTTATCTCAGAATGCAACGATCGAGAGTTCACAGGAGTGCGTGGCCACAGGAGATGGGAAACAGAGCCACTCCTCTTGCCTGACAGGCAGCCCAGAGGTAAGGACGTGTACACGTGTGTGTGTGTGTGTTATATTCGTGTATTTACAGGCTTGTGTGCGTATGTGTTGCATCTATGTGTATGGTGTACCTGTCATGTTTGGATGTTTATATGTGAATATACTGTTATTATATATGTGTTGTACATATATGTTTGTATATTTACAAATGTGTGACTGCGTTTGTGCTGGTCGGCTAGAAAGCGCTGTAACTAAGAAGTCAGTTCCACAGTAACGTTAATGGATTTTCTCTCCGGGGGAATGGGACCCGGAGCCTTAAGCACGCAGGAAAATGCTCTACCACCGACCTTTGAACCCATCTCTGCAGTGGTTCTTGCTTAGCAGACATTCTGTGAGTTTCACTTTCGTCCTGGGCAAAACAGCAAGGGTAACGACACCTGCTCCCTCTCCAGAGCTGGAGGAAAACATGCCCAGTATAACCAGGGTGTGTCACCCCATTCAGTAAGGGGGGCAGGGGGGCCCTGAAGGTGAAGCCTCACTCTTGGACCCGGGCAGGGCAGAGTGCAGGGTCAGTAAATACCGCGCCTAGGTGCCTCACTCAGCTCTGTCCGCGGGCCATCATTCTGTGTTAAGCCACCTGATCTCTCCAAAGGAGGAACAAGGGTTCAGTGGCAATGTGCTACCTCATTTCCACCAGACATGTGAGGAAAAGATTGAGTGGTCTGTAGTTTGGAGACCAACAGTCCACAGATGTAGGAGGCAGTGACTTCCCTGTGGCCCAAGTGTCCTAGAGAGTTGGGAACACTGGTCTCAGTCAGGCTGGGTGCCTGCCTGTTTCTTCTCTCTTCTTGGGGAAGCCTCCAAACTTTCTCAGCCACCTGCACTCCCAGCCTAGCTGAATGTCACACGGAGCTGTGTTGCATGAGCCTTTAACTGGCTGGGTCTTGGGAATTGGGGAAGAAAAACAAAGAAGCATGTCAGTGGAACGGAGAACACCCCACAGCACTGTGGCACCATGGTGATAAGAGGAGCGTCCAGTGCTCCTTCACCTGGGCTTCCCCACACCCTGGAACCTTCACCTGGCTGCGATGATCCTACACATCCTGAAAAAGCAGTCATGCATGTGCAGTTCCTTCCCACCTCCCCCCGCCGCCCCCCACCCCCGTCCTATCACAGACTCGGGATATGGAGAACTACATTACCCATGAGGCAGGCACACTGGGCTCCCACCAGGTGGGAGATGGGAATTTCTGGCTGGGGTGATGGGGCTCTGAGTATCTGAAACATCCATGAAGCCAACACACAATTTTCTCCTACCTAGGATGTGATGGTAGCTCCTGCTTGGGGCCCTGTTTTGCAAAAGGGACTAAGAGTTGCTTTGTAGATACAAATCCATTGTGACTATGGGAGTAAAGAGGCTTCATGGTCTCTTCTGGTTCCATCACAACAGTCACCCTGCAGAGACATCAAGGCCCAAACAGTGGGGACATCTTAGACACTCACTATCACCATGGTGTACCGAGGGGCTCAGTTCCCAGCAGGATCTACTGAGCACCCAGAAGGTTCCCACGGCTGCCATATTCCCCACGGCAGCTGGGCCTGGACACCAGCTCTCAGCCCTGCCAATTCTCACTGCCCAAAATGCCTGACTTGCTCTTTCTGGGTTAAGTCAGTAGAAGAAGTCTTTCCCAGTAACTTCCTGCCATGCATTCCATGTGCACTCACTCCAGAGACCTTGCGTGATCCGAGACAGAGTAGATCAGGGCAGCACCTGCTTTGTGCCTCTTCCTCCTCCTTTGTAGACCATGGCTACAGACCCTGTCCACCTAAACAATTTCCCTCCATTCCTCGGTTGCCAGGCTGCTGGCTCCTTCCTTCACGACATGAACCCTCTTACTCTGGTGAGGGAGACCACTGTTACATGGGGGCACAGGGTCCCTAAAGCCTGTGGACAGTGTCTCAGACCCCTCCACCCCACTCATCCAGCACCCTCCCATCAGTGCAAAAACATATTTCCCTCTAGCAGAACAAAGGTAAAAGGGGGGCGCCCTTTACAATGTACCTGGAAAATCAGCCCATGTCCTATTGATGTCCTCTAGGTGGAGGAAGAAGACTGTGGACAGACTCCTCAGGGGAATCCCATGGGGCCGCTGCCTCAGGGTCCTGCACAAGAGGTCTCAGGAGGTATGACCACTCTCCCAGCAGAGATGGACCAGAGAGAGGCAGATGGAAACCGGGGTGCAGATGGACAGGGCTCACCCATGGAGTGCTGGGACAGGCCATTGAAGACTCTGGTCACAGAGATTGGCCCACCTCAGCCAAAATAAGGCAAAAGGTTCTTTAGGTCGGGGCCCTTCTTTACCATAGGGAAATGGACCTGTGAGAGGTATAGTGGGTAAAGGGAGATGAGAAATCCAGTCCCAAAGCAAAGGGTCTTCACACGCGGAGCTGTTTTCCTTGAGAAGGACGTGCCAGCGCTGGGAGTGATGAAAATGACCTAGCCAGGGCTTGGAGACCAATCCCTTTGTGGGGAGTTGTCTGGCTCCAGCATGTCATATAGGTTGGCAGCCCCATGCAAGCCAGGGTACTGTCCTCAGGGGCACTGCTGGGAACTGAACTCCACCCCCTCAGGAGTTCAACTTTGCCATCTAACTGGGGAAGATAGAATTTAGGGTGTTAGATGCCCACCCATTTTCTGTCCAGAAGAAATTATTTGTGATTTATTAAATATTTAGCATGAACAATTTTATGAAGTTGAAGGACCTGGACAGTCAGAGAAAATTTCATGCTAATCTGCCCACTGGAAAACCATCAGCCTGTGATAAGCTTCTTCTCAGCTTATGGAATCCAAGGTGACAGAGCTTTAAAAAAAAAAAATCCTCTGGGCCTGGAGAGATTGCTTAGTAGTCAGGTGCACTTCCTATGCAACCCAAGGACCCTATGGGACCCGAGACTGCCCAAGTTCAAGCTCCACTTCCCATTATATTATTTTACAGATAGCACCTGTAATCCCAGTACTGCAACAGAGCAGAGACGCTAGAATCCACAGTCCTGTAAATTCTCAAAACAGATAAAATACAGACTCTGGCTTAAAAAAAAACAGACCAGGTGGAAGAGAAATAGAGCTGGACATTAGAGCTGGTCATTGGTTGCTGTACTTCATACACCAAAGCCGAGCTACCCAGTCTGCAGGCGAGAGTATGGGATGCCACAAGGGACATACATGTGCACACACCCCCTACACACACACGCACACACACAGAGATGTCTGAAAATCCTCTCCAGACCCATCAGTGCTAAGGAGGCTTAGAAGGCAATGCTGCCTGCAGGAAGGATAGAGAACGTGCTGTGATCTGATCTTGTGAGGACCTCATTTGGAAATATCACTTGCCTCCTCTTTGTATTCTTTGGATCTTACCTTCAAGACCATGAGATGCGAATTCCTTTGGGTTCCTTCAACCCCAGGACTTGGCATTAGCAGGCTAGGGAGATGGCTCAGGAGGTGAAGTGCTTGCTGTGAAGCCCAAGGACCTGCATGCAGGTCGCCAGCACCCACAGGATACGCTGGGCATGGTACATGTCTCTAACCTCAATGCTGGGGACACGGAGACAGGCACATCCTTCAGGGATTGCTGACTAGCCAGCCTATGAACCCATGAGCCCTCGGGTCAGTGAGAGATGCTGTCAAAAATAAGTGGAGGCCTGGCATGGTGACACATGACTTTAATCCCAGCGCTACGGAGGCAGAGGTAGGAGGATCACCATGAGTCTGAGGCCACACTGAGACTATATAGTAAGTTCCAAGTCAGCCTGGGCTAGTGTGAAACCCTACCTCGAAAAAACAAACAACGACAAAAGAAGTGGGGAGCAAACTGAGGAAGATACCTGACAGCAACCTCTTCCCTTGCCACACAGGTGCACATACATGCATGAACACACACACATAAACCACACACATGAACCACACACATACACACATGAACCACACACACCACACAAATACACATACGCACACACACACTACATTACACATATATCCATGCACACACACACATACACATACCACACATATACAAACACCACACACACATACACCACACATACACACACATACTACATAACACATATTCATGCACACACACACACACAAACACACACATCTTAGCATTAGGTTCAGCGGTGTTCGGCACCTCCAAGTCTCCTCTCTCACTTGATGACTCTAATATGCCATTGGGTAGTAATGCTCATCCCCACCTTCAGCGACATGGGCTAAGAATGTGAGCCAAGGGTGTGTCTTAGGAATAGATGCTTTCTCTCTCCTGCTCCATCCTGGGACAGTCTGCCCCTCACATAATGCAGAGTACCCACACAGGTGACTTTGGATAAATGGAGAAGATGAACGCTAACTCCAGTTCTTTTTGCTTATTTCTTTTGTTTTAAAATCCTTCTAGATCTGAAGGAGAAAGAACCCACCCCCAAAATACTTCGGCTCATTCTGGTGGGTAAAACAGGAAGTGGGAAAAGTGCAACAGGAAACAGCATCCTTGGCAGACAAGTATTTGAGTCCAAACTCAGTCCTAGACCAGTGACTACGAAGATCCAGAAAGGGAGCCGAGAATGGGCTGGGAAGGAGCTGGAGGTGATCGACACCCCAGACATTCTGTCCCTTCCGGTCCAGCCGGAGGCAGCGGCTGAGATCCGTCAGGCCATAGACCTGACCTTGCAGGGCCCCCACGCGGTGCTCCTGGTGATGCAGCTGGGCCGGTTCACCGAGGAGGACCAGCAGGCTGCCAGGCGCCTTGAAGAGATCTTTGGAGCACGCATCCTGGCTCACACCATCCTGGTGTTCACCAGGAAGGAAGATCTGGCAGGAGATTCCTTGGACGAGTACGTGCGAGAGAGCAGCGAGGAGAGCCTGGCCAAGCTGGATGTGCTGTGTGAGCGGAGACACTGTGGCTTCAGCAACGGGGCGCGGGGGGCTGAGCAGGAGGCCCAGCTGCGGGACCTGATGAAGGAAATCGATGGGATCCTGTGGGAAAACGAGGGCCAGTGTTACACCACCAGGGCTTATCAGTGCTCCCAGCAGAAAGCTTTGTCCAAAGAAGCAGAGGAAAGGCCGATGCCCGAGGAGCAAGGTTCTGAGGAGGCGCCCTGCATGGAGTCTTGACCGGAAGGGTTGTCCTAACACAGAACCCTGAGAAGACATTTAGACACCTCCTGGTGAAGGCTTGCATCTGAGCTCAGGCTGGATGTGGGTAGATTTCCTCACTGGCCACACTCTGTGTCCAATACCTATTAATTTTTGCTTTTTATTTTTGGCCACAGAGAGCAGTTCATTCCCCAGATCGAGCATCAGGTGTAGCTGGTGGGGAGAGCTAAGTTCACGGTGAACACCTATAAAGGTCTTCATAGATTCTTCCAGAATTCTTGTGCTCGCCCTCTGCTCACCCCCAAGTCACACTAGCTTATATGGGACTTTCCACCCCACAGGTATTTCCGTTCTTGGGGTCCATGTCTGCTCCTTGATAGAGCTAAGCTTCTGGAGGGAGGGGCTGTCAGTGTTTCCTGCCCACAGCTGCTTAGTCATGGGACTGGGTCAGAGTTGATTCAACCCGGGGTCAGCTGTGGATCAGACAGCTGTACATCTCCTGGGCTTCCATCTTATTCCTAAAGATACAGGCATACCACTGTTGGGCGGGGTGGGGGGAGGGGACATGGGGAATAGATGGTAGTAAGATTGAACCGAGAAGACCAGACCCTTCAACCAGGACTTTCCTCCCAGATGTAAGTGACCTCACTAGGTATGTTCTATGGCTGTGTTAAAGCCAACATATTCTTTAAGTTTGGGAGAAACTTTGCCGTGATGCCCATACCAGCCCAGTGCTTGACTCTGAGCGGCGGCCGCTTCCTGGCCAGGGGCACTCACATCCACTCCATCGTTTGCAAGATAAGTGCACTTGGACAGAATGCATGTGAGCAGATCACCCTGTAAGCAAAAACCTTGGCGTGGAGAACAGAAGTCACACAGGACATCCTCAGACATCCCTAGCCATGTGCAGCGACTGCCAAGTACGCCCGCGCAGGACAGCAAGCAGGCGTTAGCAGGCGCCCAGTGCCCAGAGCTCCAGCACGCACCCTCAGTAAAGCCTCCTTCCCCTGGCAACGCTCGCTTCCTCGTTTTTATTTTCCTGTTTCTGAACAAAAGAACCCAGGACAGATTGGTATGGTAGCCACAATGACCTGGACACATATGGTGTGATAGGTCATGGTGTCAAGGAGCCAGCCCTGAACAAGAAGGAGGGACCAGTCTTGAGCTATAGGACACTGGAGCCCCTGCAGATTCCAGGGGTGAGGACAGACACCTCTACTGGGGAGGTCACACTCCTGAGTTCTTCATTTTCCTTGAGTCCTGGGGCCCTTTATAGGATCTGACTTCTAGCATCAGAAAGCCTCACACTTACCCGAACGTCCTCTCCCTTGGCAGTTGGGGGAATGTTCTTAGGATTATGGCTGGGAGCCCTGGGAAGGTTTCTGTGGAGGGGTGAGTAGAGAGAGGCAGGAAGGGAGGGGAGCTGTAAAGGAAGCGGGTGGGTGCGTAGACATCATCAACAGTGCGCGGCCTGCTCTGCTGAAGACTCTGCACCGCAAGGCTGCCTTCCTGCAAAGATGGCCCTACAGAGACCAGCCAAGGGAAGAGACAGGACCGAGATCTGGGTGTGGCTTCTGATGAGTTTAACCCAACTACTCAGGTTGATGTGCCTTAGATGGACCTTAACTTCTTTGAAGTTCAAGAAGTTCCTGGGGTGTGACCAGTCAGTGGGAAACTGACAGCAAAGAGGAGGAGGAGGCAGGATCCAACGCTCCTCTTCTCTCTTCTTCACACAGCGACGTTAGAGGGCTCCAGCTCCCTTCCCCTGCAAAGGGTGGGAAGTAGAGACGAGGGTGGTGATGTGGGTAACTCTCAAAACTCTGACAGCGGGGCTGGAGAGATGGCTTAGCGGTTAAGCGCTTGCCTGTGAAGCCTAAGGGCCCCGGTTCGAGGCTCGGTTCCCCAGGCCCCACGTTAGCCAGATGCACAAGGGGGCGCACGCGTCTGGAGTTCGTTTGCAGAGGCTGGAAGCCCTGGCACGCCCATTCTCTCTCTCCCTCTATCTGTCTTTCTCTCTGTGTCTGTGGCTCTCAAATAAATAAATAAATAAATAATCTGACAGCGTGGCTTTAGATCCGTCTTCTTGACTATTTGCTTGTTCGAGAGAATCCCACAATCAGACAGCAGAGCAGACGTATAGCCCCACGCCCCACCCACTGGAGCCTAAGGCACCCGTCTTTCCCAGACACGTAGCCTCCTAATTCAGTACTCCTCCTGACTTCCGCCATCGTGACCCAGGCTCAGCATGGTGTCGCTTTGCTAGAGACTCTGTGGTAGGGAAGGGCCAGCAGGCAGCGCTGGGCACTCTTTCCTGAAGTCAGTCCCTTCTCTGTGTGTGGCCAGAGGCACTGCTAGTCCACCACACACAAAGGATGTGACTGTGGGGACACATCATGAGCCACCTCTTTGGGATTGGCAGTATTCTGTCTGTTTTGGGATGCTGGGATAGCTGGATAAAGGTTGCAACATGTCCCCTGAGACTTTCACTTTTCCCAAGTAGGAAACTGACTGCTATTTCTCACCGCTTTGCCCGGAATATTCTGTCTGTTACACCAACTTTTCTCACTCACAGGGTCACACTGACTAAACTTCAAATCCAACATATTATGGAAGTCCATTTGTTCCCATTTGAATTGGAGCAATATGTTAATAATGTTCCTTCAGATATGGAATGGTTGTTGGAATTGGTAGAAAGACATATTAACTTTTTATAAACCATTAAAAAATTCCCAAATATGCTATAAGACAATTGCCCATTAAAAAAAAAATCCTCTTGAAGCTGGTAGTGGTGGTGCACGCCTTTAATCCCAGCACTCGGGAGGCAGAGGTAGGAGGATCTCCATGAGTGCAATGCCACCCTGAGACTACAGAGTGAGTTCCAGGTCAGCCTGGACTAGAGTGAAATCCTACCTTGAAAACCAAATAAATAAATAAATAAATAAATAAATCCTCTTGAATGATAACAAAGATTGATTGAGATTTGTGAAGTACAAGTCTGGAGAGATGGCTCAGAGGTTAAGTGTGCTTCTCGGGAAAGAGTGAGGGCCTGAAGCGGCCAGAGAGTGCCTGAGTTCAAGTCCCCAGGTCCCATGTAAAACAGGTGGGTGTGGCTACTGCTCCTGTAATCACAATCTAACAGGGGAGCAAAGGCCCTGAGAATCTCTGGATCACCTCTGGAAATAATACCAGGCAGACAGGCAATGTAGCCTGACACCAGGCATTCTACTCCGGCTCCTTCAGGGCAGCAACTTCTGCTACATGGGAGTGCCTGGCTCTCAGAGGCACCTGCACATGCACGCACCACCCACCCCGCCCACCCCACACACACCACCCACCCCGCCCACACCGCCCACACCGCCCATACCACCCACAAACACGTACACATGCACACATACAGGAGCGAACTTCTAAAAAATACTTTTATTTTCTTTATTTATTAACCTAAAACAACCAAAAGCACAGTCAATGAAAGCTAATAAATGTGTGAATTAATATAACCACCTGTCCTCAATGAGCCATTTAAAACAGCCAAGTTCATAGTGAAAAAGCAGAGAAAGGACGTTCATTCAAGGTGGCCACATTGGGAAGAGAGCAGACAAGATTAGTCACATGTCTCTCAATACATCTTCAGGGTCTGACTTGAGATTTGGGTTTAAACAGAGGCCAGGATCATGTCCTGCTACCTCAGTCGGGAAAGCGTGACACTTAAATAGAGGCCAGGGCTGGCATGCTTAAGAAGTCCTGGTCAAGGGAAGGCCCCTCCCACAGTTTCCTTGGCTCCAGTCTCTCTCGCAAGGTGATCTACCAAGTTGTCTTCACTGGCATGAACTCCTTTGCCTTTTCTCAGAATGAGATTCTTAGGGGAAATTTCAGTTCCCTGGGGAGCTATCTTTCAATAACTATTTGGCATCTTAAACGTGATAAGCAGGAAGAAATAATAAAAGTAATATTAAGACACAGACTATGAGAAAGTCTTTGCAGTCATAAGCCTGACTTTTCAAAGGATGGGGATATGGCTCACTGGACAAGTAAGTGCTTACCGTGAAGATTATACCAACCCCTGATTCCAACTCAATCCAGCTTTCTCCACTGCGTGTCTGCCGTTGGGATGTGAGGAGCCCCGGCTGTGTGCTCCAGCTGGCATGCCTTCTCTGCCACGGGGGACTGTACCCTCGGAAACCATGAGCCACAATAAATCCTCCCTCCACTAAGTTGCTTCTGTGAAGTATAGAGTTCTGTGATGAGAAAAATAACTAATACAGTGATGGCGTAACAGGGGAGCAGACGCAAGAGTAAGAGACAGGACACCTGGCCAGGGAAAGAGAGGACAGCCTGTTTGTAACAACTCACGCTCCTGGAAACTCTTCCCCTTCTAGACTGACCCAGTCCTGCAAGACAGCATGGATCTGCCCAGCCTTCCATGCAGCCTTGTCTCTCAAAGTGTCCACAACATCAACACTACCACACAGAGGACCGTGATCAAGCACATGACTCGTTCAGGGACAAGCCCTGTCATATCCATAGCATAAACCATGGCTCCCACCTGTTTCCATAACTGAGTAATACAACTTTAAGAGCTGGAATATCCAGACACCTCATGTGTGATGGAGAGGTCACTTCCTAAGAAAGCAAGTAAGGAAGAGGTAAGAACTAGTCTTGTGACCTCCCACTAGGTCCCATCCCCTAGAGTTCTCACAGCCTAGAGACTACCACCCTAAAGACCAAGGTCCCGACATAGAAACCCTTGGTGGGTGGGGGGAACACATCAAAATAGCAATATTCTGTTGGCAGGAACTCAGGGGAGGGCTGGGGCTGTACCTTAGTAGTGGAGCCTTGAGAATGGGCAACACCCTGGATCAATTCCTGGCAATTCAACTACAAAAAGGAAAACTCAAGAGGAAGTCCTAACACAAGGGCTACAGATGAGAAGCCATATCTGTGAGTTCCTCTCTTCCTTTGGGTGAAGAAAGATGTTATATGGTTATGCAGAAGCAAAGGATAAAGTTTGACACAAAATGAAGATATTTAGATAAGAGTCTATATATTAAAGTCAGGATAGCCCCTTACACGGCTTAAATGTGGTTTAAAATGTGTCCCCCAAAGGGTCATGTGCTGGATGTTTGGCCCACAGTGTGGTGATGTTGAAGTAGGGAAAGTTTGAAATCAGGCCGACCAGAAGGTAATAGGTCCTGGGGAAGCACCCTCGACAGGGCTCAGTGTTGGCTCCATGAGACCTGCTTAGTTCTCAGGAGAGTGGGGTGTTCCAAGGCAGCCTGGAGCATCCGTTGACTCTCACCTCACACACCACTTCTGCTCTGACTCCACACCTGAGGAGAGACTTGTGCCATTGCTCGTGAACCTTCAGAACCGTGAGATGCATCCACCTTATTTCTTTGAAAATTATCTGGTTTCGGGGCTGGAGAAGATGGCTTATTGGTTAAGGTGTTTGCCTGCAAAGCCAAAGGACCCTGGTTTCTGGTTTGATTTCCCAGGACTCACATAAGCCAGACATACAAGGAGGTGCATGCATCTGTAGTTCATTTGCAGCAGCTGGAGGCCCTGGTGTGCCCATTCTCTCTCTCTCTCTCTCTACCTCTACCTCTTTCTCTCTCTTTCAAATATATGTATCTTTCTCTCAAATATGTGTGTGTGTGTGTGTGTGTGTGTGTGTGTGTGTCTAGTTTCTGGTACTTTTTTTTATACAAGTCGTCAAAGCAGACTAGGCTATACTTTGAAAGAAATGGAAAAGAGTAGAATATTTGTCACTTCCTCAGTCTCCCTGGATCACGGATACTCATTTCATGGTGCAGAAGTGTGGTGCTTCTTTGACAAAGGCTCCTTGGATAATGGGCTGATAATGTAGCTTCTCGGTGCAGCTAACACATCATTTTCAGGACTTAGGCTTTCAAGTTTCCCCCATAGAGGCTTATTTTCTGACTATACAAGGTTATGTCTTTTAAATTTTGTGAGCATCTGTTGGGAGGCAAGCATGATGGAGGTACCGGGAGATTGTATATAAGGGGCTGGGGAAAGGTTTAACTGTTCCTTTTGTTTCTTAGCCAACAAACTGTCTGAAGTTCAGGCTTGAAGACAACTGATTTTTTTTTTTTTTTTTTTTTTTTTTTTTTTTTTTTTTTGCCAGTAATGAGCCATTAAACAGGACTCAGTGAAGATGGCTTATCTTGGTTACTTGAAACCTATCTGGAGGGACTCAAGGAGCTGAGAGGCCATTCTGATGTCACCTTGCTTGCATGGCAGGCACGTCAGTGCTGCCTGTCCATGGAAATTCAGCCAGTGGAGCACACCAGGAGCTGCAGGTCCTGAGGTTCAATCAAGGTACGCGGTTCTTAGACTTTGTTCCCAGTCCCTGACACAGAGCTCTCCAAACCTTTGGAATTGCCTCAAGGATAACTTTTATTGCTGGTAATGGGGCCTCTTGTTATCATGCATTTTAAATTAGTTAAGAACTATATTTTTTAAAAGATACCCTATATAATTTCCTAATGGAGCTGGTCAGAAGAAAACACTACATGGCTGGAGCGTTCTCATTCTTTCAACCTCAGTAAAGAAGGTCAAGGTTACAGCATAGGTCTCTGAAAATCCTTGAACAAGACTGCATAAAGGGTTCATTAAGACACCCCAGTGCTTGGATGTTTATACACATTGATCCTGCACAGAAGGTCTGCACCCACACATGTCTGTTGCAAACATATTCCCATGAGGCTTTTCCAATTGCTGAGCATCTTGGAATATTAGACATAGCCGAAGAGACTCTGAATTCTGTTAGCCATTCAAGACAATTATAGAATTCAATAGATAGTCACAGGAACCCCACATCTATAGGCAGTGAGTGAAAGTGCTGGAGGCCTGGAGTTGACATTGGCCTCTGACGTTAAAAACAAGTCTTGCCAAGCTGAGCCATCAGCTTGTGGTTTCTGACAGTCTCTCCAGGTTTCTATAGTGAGAATTGGACCCAGGTAGTGCAGGAGAATTGGTCAGTGTGAGGAAAAATTTCACACCCCCACTCTCAGAGGTGTTCTGTGGGGGTGTGTGGAGAAGCTGTTACTCTAGGCTGTCTCATGTTGGCCTCTCCATATCCATGGACAGCCTAGATAAACTTATAACATGGTGGCCACGTTGCCAAGGCAAGCATGAGAAGAAAGCAAGGAGATAATGACATGGTCTAACCTGAGCTTGAAGGCACATGGTTACTTCAAACAATCTGTTTCTCAACACAAAGGAAAAAAATCTATCCACCACAAGACAGGGAGAAATAACCTTCAGGTCTCATCATTTACAGTGAGTTTCAAAAAAGATTAACAATATTCACGTTAAAATTTTTTTTGTTTATTTCTAATTATTTTTTTGAGACTGACAGACACAGAGAGAAAGAGACAGAGAGAGAGAGAGAGAGAGAGAGAGAGAGAGAGAATGGGCACACCAGAGCACACACTGCAAATGAACTCCAGACACATGCGACCCCCCCCCGCCCCTGTTCATCTGGCTAACATGGGTCTTGGGGAATCGAGCCTCGAACTGGGGTCCTTAGGCTTCACCAGCAAGTGTCTAACAGCTAAGCCATCTCTCCAGCTCACAACGTCATTTTATATCCGCATGAGATTCTACAAATGTCATCAAATAGCACAGGTGGCCTATAGCAAAGATTTCTCCACTTTGCTGTAACCCACCTTCTTGATGTTTTCAGTGTATTTGAAAGCATTATGATTAATGGTTTTCTTTGTTCTTTGTCATAAAAACATGAAACTGTTACCGCATTGAAAGAGAGTATTGGGATAACCTAAATTGGTGTACCCATGCCTTGATCACTCATATTTGGCTCCAAAATAAACTATCTCTTACTGTCTTTGAAAAAAAATAGAGGGGACAAAAATATAATTCAATGAAAGTAGAGAGAAGTTTAGATTTTAATAAGGATATAGATGTTGTTGGAGACCAACTAACTAGAAACTGCCAACTCTTGGGGGGAGGCCGTCTCGGTGAGTGAAGTACTTGCTACACAGGTACAAGGACCTGAAATCAAACACCTCGCCCCGCGTGCAGGGGCAGGCGTGGTGGGGTGCCACCGTGTGCACGGGGCTCCCTGGCTGGCTAGTCTACATGAGGTAGTGAGCCAGAGATTCAGTGACAGACCCTGCCTCAAAGGAGAAGACTGGTAACAATTAAGACATCCAGGCATCTGATGTGCACCTCTGGTCTACACACATGCATGTGTGTGCAGGCGCACATGCGCGTGTGTGCATACACACTCAGAAACCAAACCAAGTGCCTGTGATGCACCATGAGTACTTTAAATAGAGTACCTGCCACATGTTCTGTTCTAGCTCTCTCTGCTGCTTCTTGCTGTTTTTATTTATGTATTTATTTATTGGTTTTTTGAGGTAGGGTCTCACTCTACACCAGGCTGACCTTGAATTCATTATGTAGTTTCAGGGTGGCCTTAAACACACAGCGATCCTCCTACCTCTGCCTCCCGAGTGCTGGGATTAAAGGTGTGCACCAAAACGCCCGGCTATGATATGTTGTTTTGATGTGAGGAGCCCTGGAAGCACAGAGACCTAATATGTGAGGGAGAAACCACAAACTAAGACAGGTCGTTCAAGAGCAGGGAAGCACCAGTCTTGTCAATTCCCACTAGGCTCCTAAAGTTTCAGCCACCTGTTCACTACTACCCTGAGGAACAAGGTCCCAGGAAAAGCCCTGAAAACAGTGACTTCACATTGGTCAAAATTGGGACATGGTCCAGGGATGTGGCTTGGTGGAAGGCCACTGTTTAGCACAGGCAAGACCTTACACTTGGAGGAGGAGGAAGAGGGAGAGAAGAGCAACAGCAGCAGCAGCCCGGAGAAAAGACAGTGAACAAAGGCTACGACTGAGTCCACATGCGTCAGTCTCATCCCCTCCTTTGGCAGAAGTTGCTGAGTGTTGGGCTGGAGAGATGGCTTAGCGGTTAAGCTCTTGCCTGTGAAACCTAAGGACCCCGGTTCGAGGCTCGGTTCCCCAGGTCCCACGTTAGCCAGATGCACAAGGGGGCGCACGCGTCTGGAGTTCGTTTGCAGAGGCTGGAAGCTCTGGCGCGCCCATTCTCTCTCTCTCCCTCTATCTGTCTTTCTCTCTGTGTCTGTCGCTCTCAAATAAATAAATAATTAATTAATTAAAAAAAAAAAAGAAGTTGCTGAGTGTTATGTGGATCTGAAAAGTCACAAGAAACACCTGTCAGTTATATTCAGGATATTTAAAATTAAGGTTATTCCTGAGTGGGTTTACAGATGCTAAGAGTGTGTCCTCCAAGTTTTCGTGTCCCAGTGTGGTGAGTTTAAAGAAATGAAATAATTATACATGTCATCTCATTGTACAATTTCATGTCTTTCTTTAATTTGTTAGCAATTATTAAGAGGCATGCAGGGTGGGGGTTTCAGGAGAGTGTGTGTAAGGAGCTGGGGAAATGTTCAACTCTCTCAGTTAAATATCTTACACAGGAAACTATCCAAAAATTCAATCAGTTCCTTTTCCAGAAATGGGCCATTTGGTCAGCACTTAGTGAAGGTGGCTCATGCTGTCCACTTGGAGCTTCACGTGGAAGGACTGGAGGGCAGCTGAGAGGCCATCACTGCATGGCCTGCTTGCACGGATGGCAAGGTGCTGCTGGCTGCCAGTGGAAATTCAGCAGACAGGCAGACAGGAGCCTTAGGTCCTGAGGGACAGTCAGCACCTTTGACCTTGAGTCTTTTCACAGTGTACATGCCAGAGCTCCTCAAACCTTTGGAATTGCCTGAGTGATATCGTTTATTACTGGTAATGAGCCACCTTTGTTAGATTTAATAAGATGGGCCCCTTTGTAGCTTAATCGTACACCGGGTAACCAGAAAAAGACTAAAAAGTTGGAAATTTCAGCCTCACGTCCCGGAAGGAGGTTAAAATGCAGATTAAGTTGTACACCCACCTGTATACACAAGATCTCAGGAGTGGCTGGCTTGTAAAAGACCCCCTTCCCCAGGAGTGTGCGGCCCCTGATGGAGCTCAGAAGCTCTGCCCCACACGTATCTTTCTCAGCACCAGCTGGACAAGAGCAGCAGGAAAGCAATGCAAAGTAGCACTGCAAGGCCAGGGCTCACAGACCACCAAGGAGCACCCTTAGCAACACGCCTTCTCCAACAATGTGCCACCTCCCAACTACCACCAGCTGAAGTCCAAGCCTCCTGCCTATCAACTGTGGGTGCCCGTGACTGCATAATTTCCTAGAGCGACCCAGAACTCAGAGAAACATCTCATGTATATTTCCTCATTATTTTTTAAATTTATTTTTATTTGAGAGAGAGAGAGAGGGACAAAAGGAGAGAGACAGAATTGGCACATCAAGACCTTAGCCACTGCAATCGAACACCACATAGTGGGCATGTGTGACCTTGCACTTGCCTCAATTTTGTACATCTGGCTTACATGGGATCTGGAGGGTGGAACATGGGTCCTGAACCACTAAGCCATTTCTCCAGCACCTCCTCATTATTACAAAGAATTCTGAAATAGTAATAGAGAGATGGAAAACACAGAGACCTAGTGGTCCTGGGGAATCTAGCCTCTCAAATGGGGTCCTTAGACTTCACTGGCAAGGGCTTAACCACTAAGCAATCTGGCACCTTTTCTTGAGAGGGCGAGACTTTATCATGTAAATGTACCACATAATACACTCAAAGATGGCACACAAAAACACACTACCAACAGAATATCAGATCACAGACACAGGCTAACACATGCCTCAGCAGACAACAGGACACATAAACAATTCCATGAGATCAGTGATTATCTACAAGAAGCTTTCTTTGGAATATGTGCCAAGATTCTACGTAACCAGAGGGTACGCTCAGTAGAAAGAAGGTAGGGGATTTGTATCTGAAAGGCATGTAGAGGCACCTCAGTGCTGAGAGGTCCAGAAAAGGCAAAAGACCACATGTGAGTTTGGTTCTGTAGGTGGAGGCGAAAGGATGGAGCTGGTCAACGTTAGTAGGAGATGCTTAGGCAAGGAGCTAGGACTGGGTCCCCTTAGATGGTGGGGAGGCACTGGCACTCTCAGGTCTGGGGATCAAACTCAGACGGTGTGTGCGTGTTGTACGGACGTGCGTGTGCCCACGTGGCAGCCCATGTGCTTGCCTGTGCCTGCGGTGCAGGGGATTGAATGCCGGTTCCTGCTCCATTGCTCTTCCCCCAGCTCATCCTTGAGATGGAGTCTCCTGCTGATTCCTGAACTTGCAGGTTTTGTTTTAATTTAGGAGCCCCAGTGATTTTCAGGTCTCTGCTCCCATGTGGGCCTGGGGTTACAGATGTGCATGGCCACATCCAGCTGTTTATGAGGATCCAGAACTTTCAATCTTAAACAGTCTCTTGGGCCTCCTCGGGCCTCTCATGCTTGCTCTGGAAGCGCTCTTAACCGGGTGGCTGGGACACAAGGTTCTCTCAGAGAAAAGGATTTCATTTTGTGGTTCATTTGAAAACACCCAAAGTTCAAGTATTTCTGTGTGTAGATAGTTGGGGAAAAGCTTTCACATACCTAGGAGGGAGTTTGGGGGAGTAGCTCGTCCAGAGGGAGAGCAGGAGTCCTTAAAGGAAGCTGTAAAAGTCATGTCAGAGCAAGCCCAAGGCCAAGGAATTGGTAGAAAATAGAAAACTATTTATTTGTTTGTTTGTTTATTTGTTTCTTTGTTTGTTTTTGGCTTCTCAAGGTAGGAACTCTCTCTGGTCTAGGATGATCTGGAATTCACTCTGTACTCTCATGGTGACCTCGAGCTCATGGCAATCCTCTTACCTCTGCCTCCCAAGTGCTGGGATTAAAGGCATGCACCACCACCGCCGGCAATTTATGTTTTTACCCCACATCTTGGGTGCAGGCCAGGGTGAGGGAGGTGGAGGTGGGGACCAGGCTGGAGACCAAAACCCAGCCAGGAGCCACCCCAAAGGGGATCGCCTCAAAACGTCGATTCCCTGTGCCCTGGGCACAGAACACATCTGAGCTGGCCTCGCTCAGCACCAGTCTGCAGCCTGTGACCAGCGTGCACCCGCAGCTTTCTGCCACACGGTGGCCCCTGAGGACGGACAACTCCAGGGAGGGGTGCCTGTCCCCCACTGGCACTTCCCTGAGCCTCAGCTGCTCCTGAGTTTGTCCAGTGCATTTATGCCTCTGCTGATGTGAAATCTCTTTCTAGAAACCTCTTCCTCCTCAGGAACACCTGGACATACTCCCGGCTGGGGGAACCGGGCCTTCACAATCTTCTCACTCCTCTCCTCCCCTCCCCTGGCTGCATCCAGCCCTCCTTAGGACTCAGCCTGGGGTCTGAGAATGGACGCGGCTGCCCCACCCAGCCCGGGAGCGGACAGGCGGAGGCAGGCGGAGCGCGCAGGTCTCGGGGCCGGGAGAGGGCTGTGGACAGGACCAAGGTACGTGTGTGCCCGGCGTGTGGCATGCGTGTGCCAGAGTGCATGGTGGGGGCGGTGTGGGGCCCGTGTTGGGTTTGAGTTCAGGAGCTCTGGGAGGTCTCCTTCTGGCCCGAAGCAGGAGGGGAGCAGGGCACACTTCCTGGGGAAGTGTGTGGAGTGGGCCTTCCTCCCAAGAGGGGACTGTGACTGTGTGTGTGTGTGACTCTGTGTGTGTGTCTCAGGTCAAGTTACACAACCCTAGGGAGGAAGAGGAAGAGGAAAGGATGAAGGCACGGTGCATGAGGAGGAGCAATATGCAGGAATGGGGCTCCCTGGTCAGCCAGCCTAACTGAGAAAATGGGGAGCTGCAGGTTCACAGAGAGACTGTCTTTGGGCAATAAGGTGGAAGAGGGACAGAGGACACCCGAGGTCCTCTTGTGGCCTCTGCGTGCAGACATACGGACTGTGAGCATCTGTACACACGTATGCATGTGCACACCACACACGCACCAAGAAGAAAAGGTCCACGTTGGACTAAGTCCACGGTCACACGTACAACTTCCGCGCAGCGTTTCACCCCGTGACACATGGCACTCAGGAGTTCCTCAAACGGACGCGTCTGCATTTGTCCCCTGGGGTCCCGTTTTCAGAGCATTGGGCACACCTCACATTACTTTTGCTGCCGTGCTGTGGAAAAGGCCGCAATGGTTACTGTTGGGATTCGGGAGTGATTGGAGTGATGTGAGAAATACTCGAGGGAAGAGAGCAGCCGGCCCAGTCTCTTCTTGTTTTGGAATGCCAACGGGCAGCCGTTCGCCCATGGGCATGAGCATGGTGGCAGCGCTTGAGTGTGAGGGGCTGGAGGTTTTATTTATTTGTCTTTTTAAAACATTCTTAATTAACCACTTCCATAATTACAGACAATAAACCATGATAATTCCCTCCCCTCTCCCACTTTGGGGTTGGAGATTTATTTTTTATGTTTTTGAGGCAAGCCCAATAGACTGGCTTTTCTTCATAATGTGAGAGAGTGGGAGTGAAAGAGAGAGAGAGAGAGAAAGAGAGAGAGAGAGAGAAAGAGAGGGGCGGGGGGAGAGAACGGGCACGCCGGGGCCTCCAGCCACTGCAACCAAACTCTAGACGTGTGCACTTCCTTGTGGGCACGTGCAGCCTTGTGCTCTTGTCACCGTGAGCCTTACGTGGGATCTGAAGAGTCAAACATGGGTCCTTAGGCTTCACAGGCAAGTGCCTTAACCACTAAGCCATCTCTGCAGCCCAGGATTGGAGATTTTTTTTTTTAAGGGCTGCAGGATGGGGTAGAGTTAAACAAACATTTGGTTATTTCTGTGTGCTGTTTGCTTTTCCTTGGGAGTGGAGAATGGGAAAATAAGGCCTTTTCTCTCTCTTTTTTTTTTTCTCTTTTTGAGGTAGGCTCTCACTCCAGCCCAGGCTGACCTGAAATTCACTATGTCCTGTCAGGGTGGCCTCGAACTCATGGTGATCCTCCTACCTCTGCCTCCTGAGTGCTGGGATTAAAGGCGTGCGCCACCATGCCAGGCAGGCCTTTCTTGTTTTTAATAATGGGCTGCTGAGAGCAGATTAGAGCCGTTCCCCAGGTGGCCTGGTAGCTCTTGAAGTCCAACGTGGCCAATCTTTGAGTGATGAGCTTGCTTTGTAACAGAAGGCCCTTTTTGTCTTGTCTTTTCCTTATTAATTTGAAACTTTGTATGGATACATCAAGTGTCGGTACCATCATTCCCCTCTCTGGTCCCACTCCACTGAAGGGCCCCCTTAGAGCATTGCCGTGTTCACCCTGCCGTTGTGGGTTATGAGTTATGAGAGCAGCAGTCAGTCGTTGGGGGAGGGGGCAATGCCCGCGGGTAATTCCCCCCACCCTGTGGCTCTTCTTTCTGCCCCCTCTTCCGCAACATCCCCTGTCAGTCCACAGTAGCGTTGAACTCTCAGAAGCTTCTGGATTTCTGCTTTGATGCGTTTTGGGTATCTTCAATGTCCGTCTCCATCACCTTGGCTCAGGTGGTCCGCCTGCTGACATGACTCAGCTCTCCTTGTCCCGCGGACAGATTTTGGTGGTCCTTGGTTCTCACTGCTTTCTGAAAAAGGGAAAAGCAGGTTCTTCAATGGAGAGTGAGGTCAGGCTAGGTTAAAGGTTAGAAGCATTGTTAATTTAGAGAGATTCTGATGGGTGTAACCTCACTTTTGGCCAAAGACTGGAGGAAGCTTCTCAGTGGAGTCCATAATCTTGGTTTTCATGGGATTCCAGGAAAGTTTTATGGTCAACTTAGTTGGCGGTCTGAGGGTAGTGGTCCATTAATCCTTCAGTTTTTTATAGGGCAATGCTTCCCAAAGTTTGCTAATCATATTTGCATAGTATTTCAGATTCTGACTGGGCAGGTCTTCATTAAATCTGTATTATTAATGGATTAATTGTGCTAGGATTGAACCCAGGGACTCATGAATGCTGGGCAAGTGCCCTGCTGTGCACCACACTCCAGCCCTGTAAAGTCTGTACTTGTGACACGTGGTGGTGACTGTCACTTGTGGGATGCGCTGTGCTCCCATTGTGAAAGCTGCCAGCTTCCTATGGTGCCAGTGTAATATGCACAGCACAGCACAGGTGGTGACTCCTGCGGCTCCCCTTGGTAAGGATCTCTGGATTTGCTTCTGGTCAGGAGCACAGGGAGACCCTGGGGACAGTTCGGCGTGAGGCCAGGCCCTCAGTACGCAGCGCAGACTGTGGGAACTGAGGGTGGGCTCAGTGGAGTGGACACTGATGCGCAGCCTCCTGTCTCCACAGCACGTCTGGGAGCCCCCAGGGCGCACATGAGCAGAGCCAGGGGACAGGTCTGCTGAGGCTCCTCCTGCTGGGGAAACGTGGCTCAGGGAAAAGCGCCACCGGAAACACCATTCTGGGCAGAGCAGTGTTCAAATCCGAGTTCAGTCACCACATGGTGACTCAGTCGTGCCAGAGAGAGAGCGGGGTCGTGAGAGGGAGAACGGTCACAGTCATCGACACTCCTGACCTCTTCTCCTCACTGGCACGGACCAGCGCTGACGTCAGGCAGGGCCACCTGCAGAGATGCCAGGAGCTCTGCACTCCAGGCCTCCACGCTCTTCTCCTGGTCACCCCCATTGGTCACTACACGGTGGAGGACGAGGAGACCATTGAGGGCATCCGGAGGGCGCTTGGGGCTGAAGCCATGAGGCGCATGGTTGTGGTCTTCACGCGGGCGGATGAGCAGGACCACGGCTCGCTGCAGGATTACATCGACAGCAAGGAGTCTCTTCAGGAGCTGGCTCGAGCTGCTGGGGGAGGCTGCTGCGCTTTCAACAACAAGGTGGACGAGGGGCAGCGCGGCTCGCAGGTGCGCCAGCTCCTTGGCATGGTCCAGCGGTTGGTGGAGAAAAGTCCTCGGCCATATCTTGTGGACTTCATAGAAGACAGCCGACTCCAGGTAGGCATCAGCTACTGGGAGGAGGAGAGCACAGGTCAGTGGCAGCTTCCTCAGGAGATGCCCGCATATGCCGCGGAGTGAAAGAGGGACCAGACTGGCGGGCTGAGCTGGATGGGCACATGCGGGTGTTGCTGCCCTTGGGCTGTCCTGCTGCTGGACACAAGGCTTAGAGGAGGTTCTCTTCCCTGCTGCACAGAAAATCAGCTTCCTTTTGCCTTTCCCCTCCTTTCTGCATCCTCCCAAGGCTGTCTGTCCTCTTCCTCCGTCCGGCTTCTCCACCGTGATGCTCCGGGCTTGGCTGGGGCTCTGCTCTCGTCCTCGCTGCTTCTCCCGCTCCGCTCCACCTTCCCGACACTTTCCGGAGCAGCGGCCCTAGCGCGGCCCTGTGCTGCCCGCGATGCCCGGGCTGGAGTCTTGGACCCCTCTGAGCTTTCTCACAGGGCCCACACTTGCCAAGCGCACCCTGCCAGTTTCCTCTTGACTCTCCCACCCTGCCTTTTGCTGGCAGGGTTGCCCACCACACTGCTCACAGCCGAGGCCTGGCGTCAGCCTTGAGAGCACTGTGCTCCCAGGGAGGGCTCAGGAGGCCGAGCTCTGGGGGTCACCTTCCGGACCCCCCTTCTCTCCATCCCCATGAGCACCCTCGGGCCCGCCAGCGTCCCTCCTTGTGCAGGGACGTTCCTCTCAGGCCCACCCCTCTCACACACAACAGCCAGGATGTCACCTGCATCCAGTTGTGTAGGATGAAAGGAAAATGAAATGGCAGCCATTGGAGTTACAGAAATGCAGTTTTCCTTACAAGCACCAACACCGTAGCTGAGTCACACATGCCCAGAACCTTCCGGAAGGGGTGGTCACCAAGGCAAGAGTCAAGCAGAGGGGAGCCTTGGGAAGATCTGCTCAGCGACACCCCAGCTGTGAGCACTGATCAGGCAGGCAGGGCGGGAGGAGAGCAAGCTGCCCTCGGCCTTGACCTGTCTCTTCCCCGAGGGCGGCCTGGCCCGGGCGCTGGCAGAGAGCAGACATGGCTCCAAAGGAGCGGGAACAGGACGCCCTCCAAATGCTTCCCGCTGACCTTACGATGGAGCACAGGTTTATTTTTTCTTCTTTATTTTTTTTGTCTTTCGAGGTAGGGTCTTGATCTAGCCCAAGCTGACCTGGAATTCACTATGTAGTCTCATGGTGGCCTCGAACTCACGGCAGTCCTCCTACCCCTCCCTGGATTAAAGTGCTGGGATTAAAGGTGTGCGTCACCGCGCCTGGTGCAGCACAGCTCTTGACCGAGCCCGGCTCCTGCCCTGAACCCAGCTCTTTCCTGTTGGTCCTTGAGTTATACTTGTGCCCGCGCCAGTGCTGGGCGCCTGGCTCTCCCAGCTCCGGTCCTTCCTCCCCCAACCTGGCACCAGCTCTACTTCTGCATACCCGATTACCCCGCTCCAACTCACCCCTGCCTCCCTGGCCCTGCACTGCCCGCGTCTCTGCCCCCAGCGCCCTGCGCACACTGCTCACCACCCCATCGGGGCTTCCGAGGACAGATTTAAATGGCTGCATCACCCCAAACCCCACGAGGATAGAAAACCTGTCTGTTTTGTTGGCCACTCCACCCTCTGTCGTCTGGGAAACAAGTAGAATAGAAATATGTCCTCAGGAATTGCCGAGGGCGTTAAATGAGATGCTTACAAAGTCACTAACATTCACCTGAAGCTGGGTAGATGTCCTATAGTTGTTAGAATATAGTTAGAATGTAGTTGTTGCTCCTTTCATAATGTTGAGATTTATGAGGGTCAAACAAATTATGAAAACATTAAGGAAAGGCACTTGTGCCTAAAAACACAGATGTCCAGGGACACTCATCACAGCACCTTTTGAGACAGTAAAATCAGAAATAACCTGAAGATGACAACCAGAGGGCGGTTTCTCCAGTTTTGTGTGTTCAGAGTGTAGAACCCATGGTTTCCACTACAAGAAGCTATTGGGGCTGGAAAGGTGGCTTAGAGGTTAAGCGCTTGCCTGTGAAGCCTAAGGACCCACATTAGCCAGATGCACAAGGGGGCGCACTCGTCTGGAGTTTGTTTGCAGTGGCTGGAGGCCCTGGAGTGTCCATTCTCCTCTCTCTCTCTCTCTCTCTCTCTGCCTCTTTCTGTCTGTTGCTCTCAAATAAATAAACAACAAATAAATTTAAAAAAAAACAAAAAGATGCTGGTGGCTCTATGCACACTGGCGTGCAGGACTGAGGAGAGGGCATCCCGCAGTGGCTCTGTGCACACCGGTTGTGCAGGACTGAGGAGAGGGCATCCCGCAGTGGCTCTGTGCACACTGGTTGTGCAAGAGAGAGCTTCCCGCAGTGGCTCTGTGCACACTGGCGTGCAGGACTGAGCAGAGAGCATCCCGCAGGTGGCTGACTCAGCAGCCTCGCCCGGCTCTCCTGTGTCCGCGTGTGCTGCTGCTGCAGGATTCGTGGAAACACAGGAGGATACGGATGAGGCAATCACTCTCTTTCCTGGTGGACTGGGGAATCAGGAAGGTGATTAATGGTTTATATAATAGAACAATCTTTTGCGCCTAAAGAACATCATAAATCAGATATAAGTGGAAGGACAGAGGGAGGGAGGGAAAGAGAGAGAGAGACTATGAGAATCAAAGGTATCCATGATGTTGGGTGAGGGTGAGATCAGGTAAGAAAGCAGGGGAGGCTTTTCTTGGTTGGCAAGGGGAATTCACAGAGATGAGAATGACATCCAGGACAGGTCTACTAGGAGCAGGTCACCTGGATGCAGAGCACCGTGCTCACTGTAGGAGGAAGTTTAGAGGAAGTATAAGTACCATCCTCCACACAGGAGAGGAGGATGGTACTTATAGCTCCAGTTTCCGGACCTGGTGGAGGTGCCATGGTTAACTGGTCCAGTTCTAAACTGGTGACCCACAAGGGAAGGAGGGGCCAGAGGTGTCTCCACCCCTGGGAACCCATCTCAGCAGCATCAGTGAGATGGGTTTATCTATCACTCTTGACAGGCCCACAAACATCAACAAAGCCACGGCTGTGGTCTGGTTCTAGTCAGAAGGTCACTCTGAGCTATGAACTTGTGTCTCCCTATGCTTATTTTGTGAAAAGACGACACGGGCAGATCTCTGTGCACTGTTCCCCTTTTTATTTTCCAGGCTTACGGGCATGAAGCACCAAGTCAAGGAGGGGAACGTCCATGTGGTGAGTTGGTCAACATTTAAAGCTCATATCTACATTCTTTTCTTTTTTGCGAGTGTGTGTGTGTGTGTGTGTGGGGTGTGTGTATGCATGTTCATATGAACATGTGTGTGGGGGGTATGTGGATGTGTGTGGTGTGTGTGTGCATGTAGAGGCTAGAGGTCAGTCAAGGTCAGATGTCTTCCTCCTTCACTCTCACCTTTCTTGGAGACAGAATCTCCCGTTGAGTCAAGTTGGCTGGCCTGGGTGGCCGATAGGTTCCAGGCTGTTTGCTCCGTCAGGGCTGTGATCACGAGCACGTGTGCTGCCGTACAGGAATTTTATGTGGGTGCCGGAATCAAAACTCAGGTCCTCATGCTTGTGTGGCGAACACTTTACCCACTGAGCATCTCCTCAGCTTCATTTACATATTGCCTTAATGCGCCGAACAGCAAAATGAAAATTTCTTCTCCTGGAGATTCACCCCAGGCAGGTTCCCACCCTGCGCACAGAGGAGGTGCCGGGCCGTCCACGGCTCCTCCAGTCCTGGGCATCGTGCAGGCGTCCCCAGCATCCTCCGCCACGTCGAGGAGTAACTTTGTCTCCAACAGCTTCTTCTCTGGTTCTGCCTGCCCTTCCCGGTCCTGGATCCAGCGCTGCCCCTCCCCCCCCCACTGCACCCTCTTAAGTTTTTATTGACAATTTTCATGCTCGTGTTCAGTGTGTTTTGGTCACAATCCCCTCCTGTTGCCTTCGTTTATTCCTGTTCCAGTGAATTGTTTCATGTTTTCCAACTAAACCCTCTTCAGTTTTGATGCCTAGATGTTGGGATTTTTTAATTCTTTTATTTATTTATTTATTTATTTATTTATTTATTTATTTATTTATTTAAGAGAGAGAGAAAGAGTTAGACGGAGAGAAAATGGGCACGCCAGGACTTCCAGCCACTGCAAATGAACTCCAGACATGTGCCCCCGCTTGTGCATCTGGCTAACATGGGTCCTGGGGAATTCAGCCTCAAACTGGGGTCCTTAGGCTTCACAGGCAAGCGCCTAACCACTAAGCCATCTCTTCAGCCCCTAAAATCTTTTATTTATTTATTTATTTATTTATTTATTTATTTATTTGAGAAAGAAAGAGGATTTATTTATTTATTTAAGACAGAAAGAGAATGGGTGTTCCAGGGCCCCCACCATTGCAAACCAACTCCAGATGCATGTGGTTTACGTGGGTCCTAGAGAATCGAACCTGGGTCCTTAGGCTTTACAGGCAAGCACCTTAACCACTAAGCCATTGCTCCAACACTGTTTGGGAGTGATTTTGCCCCCCTCTACCATCAAGACTGAAATGTTGTTGGGCCCAGTATTGTGCAGGTGATGACAGTCACTGTGAAGGCGTGAATGCATCAGCCATGTCATTTATGGAAACGGTGTTCTACAGCACTCTTCCCGATCCACTCGCTTTTACATTCTGTCCATCCCCTCTTCCACAGTGTTACCTGGGCCCTGGAGGAAGTTATACAGAAGCATCACTTAGAACTGAGCACTCCACATGACATATTCTCAGCACTTTGATGAGTTTTGAGTCTCCCTCATAGCCAATTCTTAGAGGCTGCTCTGATTAAGGGTTACGACAGCACTGGTCTGTGCTGCCCATTTTGACTGACCTGAAGGTCAAAGTAGACTCCTTATGGACAACACCACCTTGAAGCATCCACATGCTGGTCAAATAATGGTGCATCTGGCACACACACACACACACACACACACACACACACACACACACACGTCAGTACATGTTAACAAGTGCAATGTTCCATACTGCACTTTTAGATTGTTTCTGGAACAACACAGGGTAAGAACAGATAAATGAGCAATAAGTAAAACAGGCAAGATCCCTGTCTTCATGGAATACCTCAAAACAATAAAATGAGGACTAGAGAGATAACTTAGTGGTTAAGCACTTGCCTGTGAAGTCTAAGGACCCCTGTTCAAGGCTCAATTCCCCAGGACCCACGTAAGCCAGATGCACAAGGTGGCACATGCATCTGGAGTTCGTTTGCAGTGGCTCTCTCTCTCTCTCTCTCTCTCTCTCTCTCTCTCTCTCTCTCTCTCTCTGCCTCTTTCTCTCTGTCACTCTCAAATAAATAAATGAAAATAAACAAAAATTGAAAAAACAATAAAACGAAATGGCATTTTAGCAATAATTATAGCAGACATAACATGCTCGGGATTGACACTTCATTGCTTTGGAGATGCAGCATGCTGGGCTGGGGAGATGGCTCAGTGGGAAAGCGTCCGTGCTATATAACCATGAGGACCTGAGAGGGCCTGAGTTGCCCTGAGTTTGACTTCCCAGCACCCACGTAAACAGGTAAGCATGGCCACACGTGTCTGTAACCCCAGTCCTATGGGAAGTGGACATCGAAGAATAACTCGTAGGTCAGCGAGAGTGACTGAAAAGCAGCAGCTCTGTCCCCACTGGGAGACTCTATCTCAAGAAAACACACAGATGAGCAAAAAAGTTGAACATTCAATGTTCTCTTTTGGCCTCTGCACACCATATGAAATGGGTACACATCTGCACACACGTGTGTGTGCACTGCACATGCACACTCCATAGCACACAAACCAGGCAATGCAAGAAACCATTTAAAAGTATAAGTGGCAGCAATACTTAGTATGGCAATGGCGTAAGGCAGTCAGGACACAAGACTGGACAAGGACAGGGAGCCCCAGAGCTCTCGGTGGCTGGGTCCCCATGAGGCAGCCACGCTGCGCTCACCTCGGAGGAAAGGAAGACTCACGTCTCAGCACCTGTGTGTGTCTCCGTTATCCTGGGCTGGGACCTTCCCATTCCTCCTCCTCTGTTCTCTTCTGACGCACTTGTCCTCATCCAAGGTCACTAACTGTGAAGGGTGTCACTGATTCTGGCCTTTCACATTCCCCCCAGAGGACCAGGTTCTCGGGAGCCTCCTGAAGAGGCATAGACATGAGAGGAGGTCAGGAGGGGGCGTGTGGAAGCTGGGAGACGTCCCAGAGAGCACGCTGGCACCTTTGAGAAAAGGACGACGGAGCGTGTCTCGGCTGAGGGATTAAGGAGAGTGGCCTTGCTGGAGACAGGCCTCAGAGGGACAGGACTGCAGCACAGGGAGGTGACCAGATCTCAGAGAGGCGCGACCCCCAGAGCCTGCACAATAGGAACAGCAGCAGGACTGGCGAACAGGACCAGTGTGGCGGCTCAGAGGTGAATCTGTTTGGTATTCATGAGCTTCCTCATGAGCTGTGAGTTCAGCACAAGCCGCCCAACGACTTCTCACGGGAGGAAGAGCAAGGCAGCCTGTCCTCTGTCTGTGCGTCCAGGAGGATGCAGGGACTTGACAAGAAACTCCCGACGGGCCCCTGCTGTGAGGAGACAGAGTGCCAGTGTGAGGGCAAAGCCCCAGAGACCTCCAGTAGTCACGTCTCTGTGACCTGCACATCCCACGCTCGGGGCACTTGCTCCATCAGTGACATTGCACAGAGCAGTGGCATTGGGTGTTGTAACCATGAGGCTCCTTTGACTCAACAGTGAAAGATACAATGGGAGTCCTCGGGCTTTTGATGAAACCTCGTGTGATAAAACCAATGGAACCAGTCATCTATTGATAGGTGATCGGGTTTTTCATGTACAGTTTATTGGAAAGAATATCTTTCCACATACCTCAGGCAGTTCACATACTTGGCGATGGGGAGACTGAGTCACGTAGGAAATGAGATGTGTCCACTTGACCCAGATGAAGGAGGCAGATATAAGTCCAGTGTCAATTGCAGGACCAGGAATTAAGAGAAGGTCTGGGGGAGGAGAGGAGAGCAGATGCATAGATAGGAACAGTCGGTGTCATTGGGTGAGCACCGGTCACACTGTGGTTCGAGTCATGCTTCTGCGTTCATAGGCCATGTGAACTGAGAGACACGCCATTCACAGGTGTGGGGACGGCCCTGCTGGGTGGGTGGGAGGCTCGGTACTGCCTGAGTTCAGTGGTTTAACCTGTTATGTGAGTGTCTAATAAGATTCTTCCCTGTCAGCTACCGTCATGAGTCTTTTCCACTTTCCCCTGCACAGAAACCTTGACCATCGTCCTCGTGGGGAGGAGCGGGGCTGGCAAGAGCGCCACGGGGAACAGTGTCCTGGGGAGGACCGCCTTCCTCTCTCAACTCCGAGCCCAGCCAGTCACCGAGACCTGCCAGAGTGGCACCAGGAGAGTGGACTGGCAGGACGTCGTGGTTGTGGACACGCCGTCGTTCCACCAGATGCGAGGTGTTCCAAGGGACCCTTCCTGGATAAAGGAGCAGGTCAGCCGCTGCTGCCCAAAGGGGCCAAAGATTTTCGTCTTGGTTCTCCAGGTGGGACGGATCACTGAAGAGGACAGAATAGCAGTGAAGCAACTTAAGACCGTTTTTGGGAAGGATGTCATGAAATATGTGATTGTGTTGTTCACACGGAAGGAAGATCTTGGGGATGACAAGTTTGAAGATTACATCAGTGCCACAAAAAACAAAACCCTTAAAAAAATACTCCGAAAGTGTAAGGGGCGAGTCTGTGCTTTTAATAACAGAGAGACTGGCCCAGCCCAGGAAAACCAGGTGAAAACACTTCTGAAAATGGTCAATGATCTGAGAAAGAACTTTGATGGGCATGGGTATGACTTTGAAAGGGGTGATACAAGAAAGCCATTTATACATGTCCATAACTAGCTTAATATAAAAAAACACTTTCCAAGACATTTAAAATGTGCTAAAACGCACAGTGAACATAACCAGTTAGGGTCTGCATAAGGCAGGAGTGATCAGGGATGGGCGTGGAGGAGTGTGACAAGAAACCCAGGAAAAAAATAATTGTTTTTGTGTGTCTTACTATGAGCTATGTTAGCTCCAGGAGTCATCAGTCTGGGGTGGGTTGGCATCAGCATTCCAACTTCATTCAGTCTTTCTTCCCCACCTTCACTAGAGTGGTTTTGAAATGTGCTTCTTGGTTCCAAGGCCACGGTGTCCTACCACAACCCAGGAAGTTCTCTTGAGAGCTGCTTGAGGTGGGCAATATATGAGATGAGAAATATGAGAATCTTCTTCAAGCTATAAAGAAGGTCAGGTGCTTCATAATATCACAAATAATCTGTGCTTTGATGACAGGATCTATGTCATCTGTGTTTTTTCTCTCTGACGGTGTTAGTGCATCAAGATCAAATGATTTATAAGAGAATGGACTGCCACCATGAATATTCATGATCTAACCCAAAGTCCAGGAAGTGATCCCACTAATACAGTTGAATGCTACCTGCTTCTTAACACATTAACTTCTCAGAAATGTGTGTGTAAATAAATTAAATTGAACCAAACAAACAATAAAGATGAATTGGCTTCTGATTTCCCCCTCTTCTTCTGATGCCATGTTATTGAATCAGGGAAGGGCCGTGAAGAGGCCAGTGAGGTATTTAGATGCCTTGAACCAGGTGAAGTTTTCACATGTGTGGTGCCTGGGGATCTTTCACGTGGATGAAGGTCCCTTGGATGGCAAGGCTCTGCCAGCTCAGGAATCTTCTACTCTGGACATTTCACCACGGCAAGGGCAAATACAAGTGAGCAATCTTAGGACCAGGAACATGGGAGGAATCAGGTCTAGGAGGCAGTCTCTGTCTCTTTTCTGAACTTCTCTTCTGCTTGAGAGCAGGACCACTTCTCTGTGTGCTACCCCTGGCTGGGCAGGGGACACCGGAACCTGTTTGAGGCAAGGGATGCACTGCATAAGGAGCATGGGTTCTTCCTACAAGTAGAGTCTAATACACATTGGGGTTTTTCATTAGGTCTACTTCTGTGTGGGGCAACGTCAGTCACTCTGAGATGCGCATGTGAAGCCAGAGGAGAGTTTGGGTTTACCGAGGGACCCTGACCGTGAACACAAATGACAGAAGCAGCAGAATGGGGCACGGCCGTGGTGTTGGTGTGACACCTGTAACAGGAACACAGAGGGGCACGAGAGCCTCGGAGACACAGCCTGTGCTTTGTGATGATGTGGCAGCTCTGGAGTGGTGATTGGCCATCAGCCAAGTCATGCTATGCTCCGTTTGGGGCTGGGAACTTCTTGTGAAGAAGATGCGTTCGTCTCAAAAGTGAGGGTGGGTCTTTTAAATGGCTGCCTTCAGACGCTGCCAGTTAAGCGCGCTTCCTGAGGCTGACTGGCAAGTGGCTCTAGAGACGCTTCATGGTGGCCATGCTGATTGGCATGCTCCCAGGCAGACTCGCCTCCCAGTAGGTGTTTATTATGAATGATGGGCACTGAAGGTTGTGACCCTTCCTCTTATGTTGGATGGATGCCTTTTTCATTGCATTGAGAAACAGAGGGTTGTTGAAGTAATGTGCCTTTACAAGCTCAAATTGGGAAATGCTGTTCAGTATCTCTTGGTTTTGCTTCTCAGGTCTGTCTCCCAGACCTGATTCCTCCCATGTTCCTGATCCTAAGATTTCTCACTTGTATTTGCCCTTGCAACATGGCCACCATTTTTTTTTAATTTTTTTTTTGTTCATTTTTATTTATTTATTTGAGAGCGACAGACACAGGGAGAAAGACAGATAGAGGGAGAGAGAGAGAATGGGCACGCCAGGGCTTCGAGCCTCTGCAAACGAACTCCAGACGCGTGCGCCCCCTTGTGCATCTGGCTAACGTGGGACCTGGGGAACCGAGCCTCGAACCGGAGTCCTTAGGCTTCACAGGCAAGCGCTTAACCGCTAAGCCATCTCTCCAGCCCATGGCCACCATTTTGTAAGGATGCCTAAGCTGTCCATGAACACCAGGAGGCCAAGGTGAGCAGACGTAACAGCTTCTCCACACACCCACACAGCACACCTCTGACCGTACAGGTGTGAACATTTCCTGACACTGACCCATTCTCCAACCCTAGCTGGGTTACCTGCAATGAGATCCACTTCTCACTAAAGGAACCTGGAGAGACTGTCAGAAACCACAAGTTGGTGGCTCAGTCCCACCAAGGCTGATCTCACCTCAGAGGCCAATGTCAAGTCCAGGCCGCCAGCACTTCTCACGTACTGCCTACACATTGCGGGTTCCCATGAACACCCACTGCACCCTATACTTGTCTGAATGGTGAAGAGAATTCAGTGTCGGCCTCCAAACTACTTAGCTATGTGGAGTCCCTGTGTTACGTTGAGGGACAGGCTATCCCAGGGTGGGGCAGAGAGCAGCAAACCATGTTTCCTGAACCCTCCCCGCTTGGCTCGCATTCTTAGCCCACGTCCTTCAAGTTGGAGTGGAACATTACTACCCAATGGTACTTTAGAGCCATCGGCTGAGAGAGGAGACTGGGAGGTGCCAACCAAACACTGGTTAATCTAATGCTAAGATTTTTTTTTTGTGTGTGTGTGTGTGTGTGTGTGTGTGTGTGTGATGTCATGGGCTCATGTGTACAGCCCTGGCATTGTCTCATGTTCACCTGTGGTGGGGGGTGGCTTGCCTGTGGAGCACAGGGTTTCCCACTCGACTGCTCTTAAGCTTGGTGTAGTTTTGACCCTGGGTCTTACTGTATAATGTTTCTGGAGCTTGCAGAGCCTCATGGGATCTTTGCTTCATCATAGTACTGAGGTTACAGGCATTGTTTTGTGAGGGGTCTGGAGATTTGAACTCAGGCAGTGTCAGGACCCCTCAGGCCATCATGCCTACACGGGAAGTGCATCTAACCACTGAGCACTCTCTCCAGGCTTGCAGAGGAGTTCTTAGTTTTTGTTTTTTGGGTGTTCTTTTTGTTGAGGGAGGGTCTTGCTCTAGCCCAGGCTGACCTGGAATTCACTATGTAGTCTCGGGCTGGCCTCAAACTCACAGCAATGCTCCTACCACTGCCTCCCAAGTGGGATTAAAGGCGTGCGCCACCACACCCAGCTAGACTGGAGAGTTTTAGAATCACTATGTCACCTTCCATGCTGGTTTGAATGTGATAATGTAAAGTGCAGCCCCACAGACTAGGGCACTTTATTAAAACTGAGCTGGCAGCCGATGCCTGCTATGGGGGATGGATCCGAATTCCAGCCCTGAGGTGTGGAGAGCCCTTGAGCTTCGGCAGGCCCCTGCTTGATGCTTGGTGTTTGTTGTTTCTCTCTGCTTGGGTGTGTGGAAGGGAGCAGCTTCCTCCTTCCTGATGGAACGTTCCCTGGGATCTGTAAGCATGAAACAAGCCCCATCCTCACATAAACTGTGTCTGTTTGGAGCTGACCACAGCATCTTGTTTCCTGTAGGCAGAGGGGACAAAGATTATCATGTGCCGCTGGTTTTCCTGTGGGTAGGTTAGCATGAAAATTTCCCTGACTGTCCCGACACTTCAAGTTCATAAAGCAAAACCCTATTCACACTAAACTTCTAATAAATCTCACATAATTTCTCTGGACAGAAACTGGGTGGATCTCCAGCACTTTAAAATCTGTCTCCTCCAGTTAGATGGTAAAGCTGAACCTGTGAGAGGGTTGAGTCCAGTTCCCAACAGTGGCCCCTGAGGACATCCTTGCATGGGGCTGTCAACCAACAGGACACTCAAGCCAGCCGACACCCCCCCCCACACACACATACAGACACACACACACACACAGAGACACATACACAGGGACTGGTCTCTAAGCCCTGACTAAGTTGTTTTCATCAAGTGAGGAGGAGGGCAGCCATGGGCACCTCCTCGGTGCACTGCAGATGCAGACCCTGCTGGAAGCTGAGCCCCTCGCCACGCCGTGGACGAGGGATCGCTGGTTGTGCATGAACCAGACAAGACCGTGAAGTCCTCTTCTCACCGCAGGCTCTCCACACATCAGAGCAGCTCTTCGTTCTCTCTGCAAAGCAGGGTCCCTTCCCCACCCCAACTGGGAACTCCCACCACCCACACGGTGGGATAGCAGTGTGTGCTGGTTTCTTGGTTTCATAGTTCTCTGTTTTAATCAGGGTCCCCACACTCCCAGCCAGGAACCCCAGTCACCCATCTTGTGGGAGGGCAACGTGCTGGCTTCATGGTGTAATGTAGTTTTCTATTTCCAGAGCCTGTGGACTCTGTAGGACTGGGCAGAAAATTGCACATCCATGTCTGCTTTTTCAGGATGTGTAGGACCATGATAACCAGGCTAACCATGTCCAGATGAAACCTCTAGGGTAGCAGGAGACCGAGACAGCATTTTCAGCACCACAGCACGGTGGGACGCTCCACGCTACCTCAATGACAAGTTACTCTGCTCTCTACGGGTCCCAAGAGCAAGCCGGCGGGAGGCCCCTGATCGTGCCCTTCTGACATCCAGTGACATGCAGTCAGGCTGGGAATGCAAGTAGCTGAGGAAGGTTCGGTGCTTTGCAGAAAGACAGAGGAAGCAGGCTGGGTGGACAGCCTCATGCAGACCCGGCCAGCCACACGCTGACAAGAGCAGTGTTCCAATTCTGCAGGAGACTTTGGCCACAGGGAGGTCACTGCCTCCTCTGTCTTTGGACTGTCGGCCTCCAAACTACAGGCCACTCTGTTTCTTTGTCCCTGGCTTCCCTACAAGGAAATGAGGCAGGTCATTGTCACTGAACCCTTGTCCCTCATTTGTAGAGATCAGGTGGCTTAACATAAAACCATGTCCCGCAGATAGAGCTGAGTGGGGCGTGGAACCCACTGGGAGGTACTGGGAGCAGTATTTACTGACCCTGCACCCTGCCCTGCCCGGGCCCAAGTGTGAGTCTAAACCCTCAGCCTCCCTGCCTCACCCTTGGCTCTGTACTGGGCAGTGCAACGTCCCCTGATCACATTGGCCATTTTTCCCTCCAGCTCAGATAGTGCAGCTGTTATCACCTTTATTATAATGCTCAGAAAGAAAGTGAAACTCACAGACCGTCTACTAAGCATTCTCCACTGAGGAGCTGGGCAGAGCTCACTGGTAGAGCCCTTGCCTAGTATGCTCAAGGCTCTGGGAGTAAAAAAAATATCAATTAGGTATTAAATTCACTGCTAAATTGACTTCTCAGTCACACCTCTTTCTTGCCCACCACATACATATGAACACACAGCACACATGAATTCACATGTCTGAGATGACACAGAATTGTACAATGCATACATATACACAGTATAATCACACATGTGAACTATATGTATATCCAAATAAAGCACACACATTTTACACAGAAATGCAATTACATACATGCTTATAAACATACAGTGTAGTAATACAGCATATGCAAGTACACACACCATTAATACAAACATGTTACACACACACACATACACACACACACACACACACACACGCTGAGACGTACCTCTGGCTGGTTGACAAGTTGCAGGAGCAGTTACCTGTGGCCATGTGCCCCATGAACTGTCTGGCTTCCTTTTGCCTTTGGGGGAATGAATGGATGATGAGCGAGAGCACAGGTGTCATGATGTATGAATTTATGCAGAATAAGGCTGATGCTTGTATTTCTTTTTCTGCACAATGTCATTGGGGTTCAAAATCCCCCCTGAGAAGAGCAGCTCCGCCTGTGAGACCAGAAGCAGGAAGGGCAGGAACACAGCCACACACTTCCACGTAGAGCTCCAGAGACAGGAAACCAAGACAAAACAAAAGAGAATTCGGGTTCTGTGATCATTTTTATCCTCATCTGGGACAAGGAGACCCAGAGGTAAGAAGCAGGAGATCCAAGCAAGGCAGAGCCAGCCTGGGTCGCGCACCACTGGCCCCCCTCGTGAGCTGTGCCTGCTTCCCAGGGGGCTGTGTGGGTTCAGAGCTAGGCTCCCAGTCACCGAGTCTTTTCTCCCCTAGGGCTCCCCTTTCTTTCAGCACCTCTCAGGACACGGCCTGAAAACTCACTCTTCCTAAGATGGACATCACTGGTGAGGGTTTTAGTTCCACGACCTGGAAGATGTGTGCTCTCACCAGAGGGCGGGTGCCAGAGAACACCTCCAGGATTACAGAGAGCAGTGTTAGGAGTAGAGACAGAATTTTGGGACAGACTAAAGGGAAAGAAATCCCACAAGCCTCAGAAAGAAGAAGCAACCACAACATTTTTCTAGAACCTTCTCCACAGATCAGCCCATCACAATGAAAGGCCACTGAAGGACAGCACTGAGAACAGCTAAGCCCTGGAAATTGAAGGGTTAGTGAGTTACAAAGTAACCAGGGCATGCTGACCTCCAGAAAGGCCCAGAAACAGATGATACTCTTCCGAACAGTAAATACCTCCCTAAGATATGGCTTGATAAGAATATCTGCTTGGGCTGGAGAGATGGCTTAGCAGTTAAAGGCACTTGCCTGCAAAGGTAAAAGGCCCAGGTTCAATTCCCCAGGACCCATGTAAGCCAGATGCACTGGGGGCACATGCATCTGGAGTTTGTTTGCAGTGGCTGGAAGCCCTGCCGCACCCATTCTCTCTCTCTCTCCCAATCTCTCTCAAAAATAAAATAATTTTTAAAGTTTTTTTAAATTTTTATTTATTTATTTGAGAGCAACAGACAGCAAGAGAAAGAGGCAGATAGAGAGAGGGAGAGAGAAAAAGAGAGAAGAGCACCTGTCTTGCCAGGATGAAGGTCTGGAAGGGCCCCTGAATCCTCCTTACGTCAAGCTTTCAGTACCCCCACAAACAGCTGACTGCAGTAACACACACCTGGAACCCCAGTTTTGGTGGAGGTGTGAGACAGGAGACCAGGGAATCACTGGTGACACCCAACTTTTTCTGTAGCCTCCACATGAGTGTGCATGGGGTGCACTTACGTGAACACGCATGTTCGGACACCACACGTACTACACAATGACAAGTGAAGAGTTTATGAATAAGCCATATGGAAGCCTAATTAAAATATATAAGTCAAAAAAGATAGGTTGTGGGGCTGAAGAGATGGTTTAGTGGTTAAGGCACTTGCCTGTGAAGCCTAAAGACCCAGGTTTGATTCCCCAGTACCCATGTAAACCATGTGTCTGGAGTTCATGCCCATTCTCTTTCACTCTTTCGCTCTTTCCCTCTCTCTCTCTCTCTCTCTCTCTGTCTCTTACTCTCTCATCTCTCATGAATAAATAAAATATTTTTTACAAAAAGATATACTTTACATTCAGGAGTGATGGAGCATACCTTTTAATCATAGAATTCTAGAGGAGCAATCAGAGGATTGTCATAAGTTCAAGGCCAGTCTGGGTGCAGAGCCAGAAGCAGGCCAGACAGAACTACATAGCTAGGTGCCCATCTCAAAAAAAAACAAAACTGCAGCCGGGCATGGTGGCGCATGTCTTTAATCCCAGCACTCGGGAGGCAGAGGTAGGAGGATTGCTGTGAGTTCAAGGCCACCCTGAGACTACAGAGTGCATTCCAGGTTAGCCTGGGCTAGAGTGAGACCCTACCTCAAACAAAAAAAAACTGCAAACAAATGTAAAAGGGATTTTTTTTTTTTTTACCTCCACCACTGCACATGTTCATTTTGCTGAGATTGCTAAGTACTTTCAGAAGATTGAATGGTAACTGCATCCATTTGGCTCCCTCAGGGTTGATTTCTAATAAATAAAGTTAGATCTCTTCCTCAAGAGATAGATATCACATAAAAAAAAAACCCTACATTCCTACTAACACCCATCCATCCATCGAGATTTACAGCCATCACGCGGCTCCTCTCACATCTCCACGCATCATACAGGAGCTGCTTTCTGGATCCCGACCCTGCCATACCCTGCTTGGTCTCCCTGATTTTTTTTTTTTAATTGTGGTTGAAGACTCCAGAATCCCATAACTCTTACATTCTGCCTGCCTGGAAAATCAGTATTACACAGAAAATGTCATATACTGCCCCTGTGCAAACTCTCCCAGGACCTGCAATGGTGTCGTGAGTGCACATGAGGAGCGGATCCCAGTCCTGGCAGACGGCTGCCTGGGCTTCCCTGCGACGGCAGGTTGCTCCCATCTCTAGTAAGTTCACACTTCCAAACTCCTGCGCCTGCAAAGGGCAGTCTTGCCAGTTGCCGAGATGCTCTCCAGACATCGCTCACGTTGTTGTGGTGCAAAGCGCTCGGGCCTCTCTCCCCTGATGCCCATAGCTGGAGTCGCCGCATTTGCTAGCTGAACAAACTGTTCTAAACATTCTACTCTGCTTTTTGCTTCTGATGCTCTTAATACATCACGTTAAATGTGGCCACCAATGTCCATGCCACTGCCTAAATGTCATGACATGATGCATTCTTTACCACTAGATGAACTAGGCCATCTCTTCTAAACTCAGCTTCCCACAACTTGTAGGGCAAAATATGCCTTCCACTTATAACTGTAGCTGGGCCCACCAGGCAGGGTCTTTCTCATTGCTGGGACAAAACATCCAACCAGAAGCAGCTTACATAAGAAAACAGTTTATTTTGGCTTACAGTTTGGGGGGGTACTTTATCATGATGGGCACAACGTGGCAGGAGCACAGTCCTACGCCTGTGAGCCCGTAGAAGAGCTGCCCTTCAGATGCCAGCCGGCTCGACCCTAAAGTAAGTTTCTACTTCTCATACTTAAGATGCTTAAAAATGAACAGCCCCAGCCCTAAGGGGTGGCATCAGTCGTTAGCATAAAACTGGCGCTTATCTTTCTGGCTTTTTAAAATTTATTTTCATGCTGTCCCAATAAACTGATCGCGTGTCACTTCTAATACATCTACCTAGTCTATTCTTGCTCTCTTCTTCTATTAGCCTAATAAGGTTGCTCATATTTACAAATGAACCTCTTTCAATAGCTTGATGTTCGGGAACGTTCGGAAGCCACGCCACTCCCTACTTGGGCTGTGGTCTCCTGTTGTCCCCATTCTAGGTTTCCTCCACCAGCTAGAAGCATCAAACGTTGGCTACACTGACACTCAACGGCACGTGAGTTAGCAAAAAAACCAAATACTACCTACTTTTCTAACTGCTGGATACGCCTTCCTTTCAGTCTACCTCGGGGTCAGCCTGCTTCCCTCCTTGGGGGCCACTCTTACTCCACCCTGTGGCCCTCTTACCAGTGGAACCCAGAACTGCACAACAATATCCAAGATAGTAACGTTCTCCTGCTGATATGAAGTCACAGTTTCAGGGACTTTTCTTCTCACTGGGGACAGTAATTGAAGGAACCCTTTATACAAGGGTCCACTTAGAATGCCAAGCTCCCCTCTGCCTCGCCCTATGCTCAAGGCCTTCTTTCTCCTTCCCCCGTGGGCTCACTACGCGCTGCTAAGTACACATTCATCAAATCAAGTTTCAACAAAGTCAACTCCTTCCACTTTTCTGGCCCGCCCAAGTTAGTTCATTCTGTCATTAACATTAACTCCCAGTTCGGTACCAGGTTACCTGATAATCCCAGGTGCCCTTTCCCAGTTCCTTTTTACCCTACTAGCCTTCCTGCAGAAAGGACACCAAAGCTAAGTGCTCACAAATGACCATGGGTCCTGAGCCACAGGATATTCCCAGATGAAGACCACTTCGTCTTCATGCTTGAAAATAAAACTACTAACTTCCTGTCCCATCCCTTCCTTCTCGCCCACTGCCCTCACAGCCACACCAGCCCCACTGGGCTATGACCGCTAAAACAAGTACAAGGTTCAGAAACTAACCATGGCCTCCTTAGCCATCTCCAGGGCCCATCCAAAGCCCTGTCTGCCCAGCTTGGGGGACTTTTTTCCTCTGTGGAACCTCTGTATACCTAGGCCTACCGAACAATTGGACTGGACTCTGTGCCCTCAAATTTCTAAATCCCAGTGTCCAGTTGGCTTTGACTGATCGACCCTTACTGGTTCCCTGGACGGGTCTCAGCCAGGGTGGGAACAGAGAGTGATAGCTTGACCCCTTCAATTCTCAGAAGCTACAGCAGATTCCCAGTGCCAAGTAGCCAAGACTAAGTTGCCTCCAATATCAAATGGACTCCCTGGCTGGCATGGTCTTACAAAATCCAAGAGGCCTAGCTAGCTCTTGTACTTGCTAGCAAGGGTGGATTCTGCCTGGCTCCAGAAGAGGAATGTTGTTTCTTCTACAATAACTCAGGACTGGTCAGAGATGAATGAGGTCAAGCCTCTAAGATCAGGGAAAAAGCTAACTCGTGGCTTTGATCTTCCACCTGGCTAGTTGGTTGGGGCTCCTTCTAGAACTTCTATTATTTTGCTCTTGCATAGTTAGCTTAATCGCACATTTTGTCTCCTCCTGCCTAGAGGCCACAAAGCTCCAGATGATTCTGCATCTGGAATCCTGGATGATTCCCACCTTTACGGAGGACCCTTGGGACACCATCTGGGACTACTGTGGCTTCTTCCCAACCACTGGCTCACCCCCTTTGGTAATTGTCAACTCCTACACTGGTCCTGTCCATCATTAAAGCAGCCAGAATGGTTGTCACCCCTACACCCAACAGAAGTTAAGCCAACCGGTACTGGAGAGATGGCTTAGTGGTTAAGGCACTTGTCTGGAAAGCCAAGGGGCCTCAGTTCGATTCCCTAGTATCCACATAAGCCAGATGCACAAGGAGGTGCATGCATCCATCTGGAGTTCTTTTGCAGTGGCTAGAAGCCCCGGTACATCCATTCTTTCCCCCTCCCTCCCTCCCTCTCTCTCTCTCTCTCTCTCTCTCTCTCTCTCTCTCTTTCTCTCTCTCTTTCCCTCTTTTCCTCTCTCAAATAAACAAACAAATAAATACAAAGAAAGCAAACCAACTTTGTGGGGTGGGAATTGAGGGAAAGATAGAAGACTATAGGTATCTGGGGATACCTATGGCAGAAGTTCAGGCAGAACGAAAAGTCCCCAAGACAAAACAAATGTGGTTGGCTGGCTTCAGTTGTGGTTGGGTACCTCTGTGGTTGGCATGTTTGTTACTTAGCTAACATGAAGGTCATTTGGTTACTACTCAGAAACTCCTGTGACACCCTTCCCTGTGGACAGATGCAGTAACAACATACATAAGCCAGATGTACAAGGTGGTGCATGCATCTGAAGTTGGTTTGTGGTGGCTAGAGGCCCTGGTGAGCCTATTCGCTCCCTCTCCCCCCACCTCATAAAAATAAAACATAAAAAGTTCCTTAAACTTTTCTCATGCAATGTACTACTTGTTCACATATTGTGTTGTTTTTTTTTTTTCTTTTTGCTGTTCAATAAAAATGCCAACAAGGGCTGGAGAGATGGCTTAGTGGTTAAGTGCTTGCCTGTGAAGCCTAAGGACCCAGGTTTGAGGCTCAATTCCCCAGCATCCACGTAAGCCAGATGTACAAGATGGCACATGCATCTGGAGTTCATTTGCAGTGGCTGGAGGCCCTGGCATGCCTATTCTCTCTGTCTGCCTCTTTCTCTGTCTGTCGCTCTCAAACAAATAAAAATAGACAAACAAACAAAAAAAGCCAACAAGTGCCTCTATGCACTTCTTTTAGAGTTCTGAAATCTGATCATGAAAAGGATGCTGTCTATACTGGTGACATTATACTGTTTAACTTAAACTGGAGCGTTCCATTTTCATGGTAGGTCGCTTGCAGGTGGAGGTTCACAGGTGTGAAGGGAAGGCATTGCTATAAAGAGAAGCCTTTAAAGAGATGTCAGCTGTGATGGTGAGCCGCAACACTAAGTTTCTGCTCAATGGGCCCACATCAATAAACTCAATCTGATCTAATTTCATGTTCCTTTCACTACCATCCCACACTTAAAATCCATTCTCACACATTCCTCCAATTTCTACCTATATGAGTTGTCCTGATGTGTGTGAAGTATGCATGTGCATGAAAGTGCACAGGAATTGTGCATTTATGCAGACACATGCATTCACCACCCACATAGTAGTAAGTGTGCTGTGGGTGTCTGCACATGCATGGAGATGTGTGTGCCTGTGCTCACAGACACAGAGGCCAGAGGAGGCTGTCCGGAGTCCTCCTCGACTGCTCTTCAACCTGGTTTCATCAAGGCAGAGTCTTGGAGTTCGAGATGTTTCTCAGTTAGGCTTGTTGACGAGCAAGCCCCAGCACCCCTCCTACCCCAGCCTCCTCTACCCTGGAATCATGGGCACTCATAGATTCACCTGGCTTTCTACAGGGGTACCGGGAATTGAACTCAGGTCCTTTTTCTTGTACAGTAAGTGCTCTTCCCACGGAGCCATCTCCCCAGTCTCATGACTTGATTCCTGATTCAATCAAATTGACAATTGAGATTAACCATCATTGTGGGAAGAACCAAGAAAATCCATTTGCTCCAAAAAGTACTTTTAATTGACCCATAATAGAGCCTGGGATTCCATGATTACACATTCATTTTGAGCACTCACTTGTTGTACCCATCACAAAGCAGTATCTGGATGCATTGTGCCCCTCAGGACCTATGTTCGCTTTGGAATGCTACATAGGTTCTTCCCAGTAACAAAGTTTAGAAGCCATTCTTCAGTGGAGTCTGGACAGAACCGCCAACAAGAATCAGGAGGCAGAGGGCAAAAACCTGGATCAAGAGGAAGGACAGGTAATATGGAAAGTGGGCTGGAAGATATATCCCAATCCATTTATTATTTTCCCTCATAATTTTTTACCAAAAAAAAAAAAAGAGAACCATTTTCATTCACGTTTTATTTACTTAGAGGCATTACAGGACATGTCTGATGCCAGGAAGCCAAACTGAGTGTGAAATTATGTGACAGGAGAAGTGACCCACAAAGACAGAGATGGTGAATCAGGGGGAGTGATGACTGTAGACTTCACCTGAAAAGGCTCATTTCCATTGAATAATACACAAGTTGATTATGAGGGCAAGAAGAATCAAACCACAGATAATGAGACCAGCAGAGAGCGCGACGTGGGAAGCCATCCACCGTCTGACTCTGAGGAGCGCCTTGAGCGCACAGTTCCTCTCCTGCTCCTCCAGCCCCTGCTTCTGCTTGTCCAGCTGCTGCCTCACCTCGGCCAGGAAGTGCCTGTAGTCTTGCTGGTAGGCACCAGCCCCACATTGCCACACCCTCTGGGCATGAAAGAAGAGCTCATTGCTGTGGAAGGAGCCGCCACACTCCCGCTCCAGCCTCTCCACCAGGGCCATGAACTCGTCCAGCTGCCTCCTCTGCTCCTGGCCCGTGGCCCGGTTGTTGAAGGCACAGTATCTCCTGCCGCACTCCTGGATCAGGCGCTGCAGGCTGTGGTTCTCCGTGTGGGCCACGTAGTCATCCAAGCACTCGTCCGCCAGGTCTTCCTTGTGGGTGAAGAGGACGACCATGTATCTTGTGGCCCCTGACCCAAACACCTCCTTCACCCTCCTCACAGCCATGGCATCCTGGGCCGTGAAGCGCCCCAGCTGGGTGACCAGCAGCAGCACGTGGGGCCCTGGGGCACACAGCAGGTAACAGTCTGCAATGTCCTTGTCCATCTCTTGGTTCTGGGCCTTTGACTCGAAGATATTGGGCGTGTCCACCACCAGGATGCTTCTCCCATTCCACGTGCTCATCTCCCGCTGGCATGTCCTGGTCACCGACTGGGCCCCCAGCTTGGACTCGAACGCTGGCCTGCAGAGGATGCTGTTCCCTGTGGCGCTTTTCCCACTGCCTGACCTGCCCACCAGGAGGATCCTCAGTGCGGAACACGCTGCAAGCCAGTCATCGTCTCCTGTCCCTGCAAAGAAAGACATTTGAGCCTCTCTTGGTGGTTCTCGTGACTTGCAGGTCACGAGTCCTCTTGGGTGACTCATCAAAACTATAGACCTTCTTCCCATGAAAGGAAACAAGTATTATTCAAACACACCCAAATGTTGGCATACAAGCTTGGGTGGTCTTGGGTTGAACTAGCCTAAGTGCCCAACTTGGACCCACAGCTAAGGTCAGAACCACTGTGGTCAGGAGGGCCTCTGCCCTTCATTGGGATCATGGCACGTGTGTAACTTGTGAAGAAAAGGGGACCTGTGCTCTTCCCTGGAGAACTCAAGCTGGGACTAAGCTGGAGGCCTTCTCTCTCTTCTGGCAAACCGTCATGGAGTGGGAAAGTGCAGGCTATTGTGGAGCTCAGGGCAGCTTCACAGAGAACCAGTTGCCAAATAAATGTGAGTGTGGAGAGAAGCTGAGGTGAGAACTCGGGAATGAGGAAACAGAATCACACACAAGCCCCGGGCACTCTATGTAGATGCTCAGCGCATGCGTCCCAGCCCTTGAGGGGAAAGGAGGCCAGGTGCTGGAGCTGTGGCGACCCCAGCAAGGACCAGCTGAATGCCCTGGGAAGGAAAGTGAGGGCTTGAGTTGGAGACGAGGGAGGTGGCAGTTAATGCCAGGGCAAAGTGTGGGGAATGGCAGCTGGGTGGGCAGGAGAAAGTAAAAGAGAAATCCATGAGACGCTTGAGTAAGACTCGGGCTGCTTGCAGCACTGGAAAACATAGCAGACGTGATGCTGCAGCGATGGCGTGCGGCTAAGAGCTCAGATGTCCAGTACTGAAGGGTGAAAACTTGGGATTTCTTATGATCCCACAAAAATTGAAGGCATTTGGGCTGGAGAGATGGCTTAGCAGCTAAGGGCTTGCCTGTGAAACCTAAGGACCCCAGTTCGAGGTTCGATTCCCCAGAATCCACGTTAGCCAGATGCACAAGGGGGCACACGCATCTGGAGTTCGTTTGCAGTGGCTAGGGGCCCTGGCGCACCCATTCTCTCTCTCTCTATCTCTGCCTCTTTCTGCCTGTCTGTTGCTCTAAAACAAATAAAATAATAATAATTTTTTTTAAAAAAATTGAAGGCATTTTAGACTCCTAAAAGCCTATTATACTATTCCTCCTATGTGGTGTTGGTTCTTCCTTTCCTTAAGTGTTCGGAGGGGTGGTTAGTGAGTAATCACGAAATCTCTGCAGGGAAAACTTGCTTTTTGCAGCTGAGAGATGATGAGGAAAGAGGATGCATGTCACAGTGGATGTCTGAGTTAGTTTTATATCCACATTTTCCCACATGATATACAAGGAGGCATTGTACTATGGTGTGTGTGTGTGTGTGTGTGTGTGTGTGTGTGTGTGTGTGTGTGTACACACCTACATACTAACAACAGTGAGCCAGGAACAGCATGTCTGCCTGTGTTGCACCTGGGGCACAGGGAGGGGAAGTGACTCTCCCAGCCTCAAGCTCTTCAGAGCTTCAAGGCTCTCTTACCCTCAGCCATAGTTCCATATGTGCTCTTCCGCATTCCCTCCATTCTCTGCTGGAACGGAAACAGGAAAGGAGTGAAAGGCAGTGTCCATGTGGGAGCTGGTGGCGCACCTCCATTCCGATAGCTAAGAATATAGGCCCTAAGATGGGCCGCTCCCATTGGCCATTCCTTACTCTAGCTGCAATGCAGCACCGCTGTTTCCCTCTCTCACAGCAAAGCAGGCATGATTTGAAACAATAACCATCTCCCTCAAGGTTAAAGTCATGAAATGAAGCAAGCATCTCCCATGGATGAGCAGTGAGGCATTTTCTTTTATCAGAACCAAAGCACATGAACTTGAGCAGGACGTAGGGTAAAAGTCATCTGCAAATACCAAATATTTGTTTGTTTGATGTATTTGGAATTTCCAGCCCAGGAAACTGTCAGACAAAACTAAAGTCATTATGGAAAAAATAAAAGGCCATAGTGTAACCCTCTTCTTTGTTCACTAGTTTAGAAAATATAATTAGGATCATAGAAGAGCTGGGTTCCCTGTGCGGGCAGAGTGCGGGTGAGGGCTGCGGTCTGGAGTGAGCAGGCCACACCCCTGTTTCCAGTCTCCCCCCCCAGCACCCGGGTCTGGGTGCCCTGCACGGACTGTGTGCGGGTGGGCGCGGAGGTGTGGAGTGAATAGGCCAGAACTCCCTTACACAAGAATCAAGTCTAAATGGATTGAAGACTTCAACATAAGACCTGAAACTTCAGCTACTGGAAGAAAAATAGGAGGCACTCTCTAAGTTATAGGACTGGGAAAAGACTTCTGGAACAAAACCCCAGTAGCCCAGGAAATTAAACAAGCACTCAACCAATGGGATTTCATGAAGCTAAAATGCTTTTGCACAGACAAACATACCATGAGCAGAGACAACAGATTACCCATTAGATGGGAGAAAATCTTCGCCAGTTATACCATTGACAGAAGCCTAATATCTACAATCTACAAAGAACTCAAAACACTAAACAATAGAAGATCAAACAACCCACTCCAAAAGTGGGGCAGGGAACTAATGAGGGAGTTCTCAAAGGAAGAATTACAAATGCTAACACACACTTAAGAAAATGTTCAACATCCCTAACCATTAGGGAAATGCAAATTAAAACAACTATGAGATTCCACCTTACCCCAGTAAGGACAGCAAACATTAAAAAATCAAATGAAAGCTGGGCGTGGTGGCGCACGCCTTTAATACCAGCACTTGGGAGGCAGAGGTAAGAGGATCACCATGAGTTCAAGACCAGCCTGAGACTACATAGTGAATTTCAGATTAGCCTAGACTAGAGTGAAACCTGACCTCTAAACAAACAAACAAAAAAAAAATCAAATGAAAACAAGTGTTTATGAGGATGTAGAGAAATAGGAACCCTCATTCACTGTTGATGGGAATGTAGGCTGGTACACCACCGTGGAAATCAATATGGAGACTACTGAAAAGGATGAATATAGAGTTATCAACAGACCCTGTTATTCCCTTACTGGGCATTTACCCTAAAAGCTCCACATCTCAGTTCAGAGATATTTGCTCAACCATGTTTATAGCTCCTCAATCCATAATAGCTAAAAACTGGAATCAACCTAGGTGTCCATCATTGGATGCATGGAAAACCAAGATGTGGTATATCTACATGATGGAATTCTACTTGGTAGTTAAGAAAAAAAAAATGACACAATGAAATTTGTAGAAAAATGGTTGGACTTGGAACAGACCATTCTAAGTGAACTCACACAATCACAGAAAGACAACCGTCGCATGGTCTCACTCATCTGCCGTTTCTAGTCTGGATCAGCCTGAGTTGTTGATATTCCTGAATAGCATCTCAAGGCTTGGACAATACGGAGCATAGTACTTGGGGGAAGGGAAGGGTGGAGGAACATCAAACTGAACCCAAATTGAACTGGTACCATAGAATCTTATATCCTGGAAGTTAGACTAAAAGGTGGAACCCTCGAAAGGACCTCAGGGTGAGCACCTGAGTTGAAGGGCCCTGGTGAGGGTGCAAAGAAACCAAACCTTAAATTTCTCCTGCTTCTTTTTCTTCTCTGTCTTTTTCTTATTTCTTTTTCTTTGGTGCTGGCCTGTAATTCCCTGTTACAGGATGTGGTTTACATCCACAATGAGCTGTTGATCAGAGAGACCTACTAGATCCCCAAAACAAACAAGACAGACTTCTGTCAGAGCACTTGACTACCCACCAGAGTTTAATGGTAAGACCCTACTGCTGAAGACACCATATACTGTCAGTACAGAACATGGAGAGGCCTGCATGGAATTCCCCAGACAATTAGCCTATTTAGTGCTGGAAGGTGCCACATGAGCTACCTGGGGAAAGTGGCCAACATCTGTCCAAACAGCTCAAAGTCTAGGCAACTCAAAAACAAACAACCTGACGTGATGCTCACACAAGTGCAATAGTGGCACACAGCCATGGTGGGTAACCAACTGCTCTAGGTTTGGCTAACAGATTGCTCAGTGGAAAGGAAACCATATCTGGTCCTGGGAAACAAGTCAGAGTCATACCCAGATAATGGTTCTGATTTCCAATGTCAAGCTCCCACTAATCTTGGACTATAAGAGGGTCTACACCCTTTTAATTCTCTCTAAATTAATAATGGTTATCCCATTTAAGTGGTGCTGACCTCACTCTTCTTTGGAGAATCTGCTTTTCTTTTTCAAATGAGAGCAGGACCTGAGGAGATAAATGACCCAGTGCACTCCACCCCGGCCCCAGCTGAAACCACAGAGGAATTGGGGAAATGAGCAAGAATGCTGCTTTCTTGGTGAGTCTGATATCAGCACAAGGGGGAAGGAGATAGACACTAAGGACACTCAACAACTACCAATCTAGAGATCCAGAGGCTCCTAAGTGCCCATCACTGAAGTGGACTTAAAATGCTCCCAGCATGGCTCAGAGAACTCTGCCAAAGAGGGGGCAGAAAGATTGTTAGGGCCACAAGTTGGGACATTTTGCACAGAGGCATTGCCTCTACCCCATAACTGACTGCTGCCCTATGATGTATGACCCACCATCCCCATTGGTTTGACCTGCATCCCCAACGAGGAAGGCCTCTTCAGAAAAGGGGCAGGGATGCCGGGGGTGATGGCACACACCTTTAATCCCAGCACTCGGAAGGCAGCGGCAGGTGGATTGCCACGAGTTCAAGGCAGCCTGGACTAGAGTGAGACCCTACATCGAAAAACCAAAATAAGGGGGGGGGGTCAGGGAGAAGGGAAAGGATGGTACCAACATGTGTTGTTTACATACTAAGTATGTCCATATCTAATAAATTTTTTTAAAAAAATTGTAAAAGAGAAAGTTTGAGCAAAACTCCTGGGGGAGGTGGACAAAGCTGTTCTCTGAAGGCCTAGGTTGCAGCGGTACCAGGGTGAGACACCTCCCACTGACATGTTCACTAGGGAAGCCTCCAAGGTCTTCAAACTAGTACAGTATTGCTAAGGCCATGAGTTGCCCACTGAAACTAGGTGGTGAGACCCCATTGCTGAAGACACGACATGTGTCAGTTGTAAGACACTGAGAAATACACCTGGAGCTGAGCTCAGAGCCTCCTCTCCTCTGGCACACGGCCGTGGTGTGGGAAAGCGCTACACAGGCCACTGGGAAGTAAGCATCATCAACGGTCTTACCCAGGAGTGGATTCACGCTACTTTTACACAACCAACCATCCAGGCTAGATGAACCCACTGGTGTGATATAGCATAAATGCTATGGGAGTAAACAACTGCTCTTCTGACTGAATCTGAGGCCCAATTCCCAGAAGGGAAGCCACACCTGGTCTCACTCAGGGAAAGCACACATAGCTTTCCTCACCCTCATGGGCATAAATAAGGATAACATTTTGTTGTTGCTTCTTTCTTCGAGGTAGAGTCTCACTCTAGCCCAGGCTGACTTGGAATTCACTGTGTAGTCCCAGGCTGGCCTTGAACTCACAGTAATCCTCCTACCTCTGCATCCCAAGTGCTGGGATTAAAGGCATGCACCACCACACTGGGCTCATAAGGATATCTTAACAGGTTTATACTTGCATTTCATAATTGAGTATCAATTATGTGAAATGATGTCAATTATATGTAAGCACCTTTAACTCATGAGCCATCACTGCAGCCCACTCTATTAATTATATACAAATCAATTTTCATAGTTTATTTGCTATTTGGGTTGTTACTGTTTTGTCTTTTGCTAATTTTTTTGGTGAAAGGAAAATGAGTTTCCTTGGACCTATTTAGGGAAAAAATCATCCAATTTTTCACATTATCAGAATATATTAAGATACCTTCCCCTCCTCCTCCTCCTTTTCTCCCTCCCCATGTTGTCCTCCCCCCTTCTTCCCTCCCTTCTCCCCTCTCTTGTACCTAGAGAAGAGCATTCTTCTCTCCACATTTGCCTGCATACAGTTCTCATCTCTGATAAATTATACCCTGGCTTTTACTAAAATCTCCAAATTATAGCCATTTCTAATTTAGTTGACATTTTAGAGGCTTAGGATTGACAGGCTAACCAGGTGAAGCCACCAAGACAGTGGCGACATGAACTTCATGGTCTTAGCCGTCCTCTGGGCAGCCAATGGTGACGTGTGGTTCTTTCATGTCCACTGTTTGACAGTTCTCCTACCTTCCGCATGATGGTATTGCCATCGGCCTGGAGATTTCTATGAAAATCAAATGACCTTCCCAAAGCCCACATTTGCCCTAGAACTAACTTCCTCAAAACCTCCTGTAGCCTGTATCTTCTCGTGGATTTCGCAGGAAGCCTGTAGTGTGGGGAGATCATTCAATAAGGCCCGTAGAACACAAACTGGCTGACTACTGGAACATTCTCCAGAGCCAGCACAGAGGGTGTTAGGTCTGTGTCCTGGGTGCGTGATTTTTCAAAATAAATATAAAAGATAAGTAAATGATATCCCTACTACACAGAGAACAGCCCAGACACCAGTAAGTGGGTCTCCTCAGTGCCCAGTTGATGCCACTGTTCAGGAAGGCGATGGTGGGCATGGCCAAAGGACCTGTCACCTGGGGTGGGCCTTGAGGTTTTACAGTCCAGGGCCCCTGGGGTTCCCTCTCCAGTTCCTTCATGCTGATGTGATGATGTGGTGCCAGCTGTCTACTCTGGCCATGATGTCTCTGTCATGATGGCCACTTCCCCTGGAAACTCTCAGCCAAAATTCCAATTGAAAAAAGTGTTGGGGGGGGGGCTGGAGAGATGGCTTGGCAGTTAAGCACTTGCCTGTGAAGGCTAAAGACCCAGGCTCAAGGCTCAACTCCCCAGGACCCATGTAAGCCAGATGCACAAGGTGGTGCATGCATATAGAGTTAGTTTGCAGTGGCTGGAGGTCCTGATACGACCACTCTCTCTCTCCCTCCCTCCCTCCGTCCTTCTCTCTCTCTCTCTGTCTCTCTCTCTCTCTTTAATTGTACCCTTTAATTGTACCCTCAACTGTACCTTCTCTATGAAGGTAGACAATAAAGAGCACAGACTTACTATTAGTGTATTGGAATCATGGCTCAGGTTTAACAGTCTCCCTGTCTCCAATGTAAGGTTCAGTTGACAAAGGGCCTGTTCACATGTGCCTTGAACATAGCGTTTCTGCCCTACCACAGCATCCTGCAGGCTGTCATGGGAACCGTGTGGGATATCTGGGGGGAGAGCAGAGGGGCTTTCAAATCAGGGTCATGAGATCAAGTCCGCTGAGGGGTCTTTCATCGACGAGGGCTCAGGGACGTGGGGAAAAGAAGACTACCTGTGGAGCCCTAAGACGCCGGCTTGCCATCCTGGAGGAAGTGCCTGCCAGGCTAGGAAGGGCTCTTAAAAGTCCTGGGGAAAAGGGGGGAGTGTGCCCCCACCTGCTGGCAAGCTTGGGGAAGGCAATGGGGCTTGAGTCCGGGGTGAGAGTCGAAGTCCATCTTATTGCCAGGGACTCAGGAAGTAAGTCCCGGGACAAGCCCAGCACCAAGGGCCCTGCTGGCCCACAGCTGAAAGGCTCTGTCCCACCAGCTCTGCTGTAGCCCACAAGGCTCACCTCGCTACCCACTGGCCAGGGGATCCCAGAAGTTTGGAAGCTAGCGTGAGGGGATGCTGCAGATAGCAGCAGAGACTCCCTTGGTGGTCCTTAGACTCCAGCGACTGGGAGCCCAGGAGGTTCCTCCTTACCAGGAATGGTGGCGGTCGGGCTGTGGTCACCTGGCAGGCTTTCCAAGGGCAGCGGGACCTGCAGCTGGGCGATGCACTCACCCAGCAGGTACTTGCTGAGCTTAAGGTCCAGAGTCCAGGGCAGGCGAGCGAAGAGGAGGATGACGCATGGCACCCCTCCCCGGGAAGGGGACCCTGACCCCTGCCGGGGACTGCGCTGCCGCCTGTCTGGGCGCTTCCTGCTGGAACATGTGCATGCCTGAATCTCCCAGTTCCTCTTCTGGAAGGTTCTAGAGAGCAGTGTTGGGAGCTAGAGTCCAGGAGGGAGGGACAGTCCCCAGGGTCACGAAAGCCCCCTTCTGGCTGCCAAGTGCCACCTCTCTTACTTAGCACCCACGGCCAACACCTAAGTCCCTGCGCCCCAAGCCACAGGCTCTGCTTCTAGAGTGTTCCCTTAACTAGGGACAGACAGACACTGCCGGCCGCAGACGGCCAGGTAGAGCCCTGCCCACACTGTCACTGGGCTCAGACCCCGGGAGCCCCCGCCCCTTCCCTGCAGTGTGACAGAGCCCCGTGATGTCGCGGTGGAGTTCACCGGTGGATTGGTGGGTGTGTCTGGAAAACCCTGTGCTCCACTGAGGGCTGAGCTGAAATTAACTGCGGGGTGAGAGGACGCAGTGTGGACTTAAAACATCCCATGGTCCTTGCTGGTGACACGGGGCCTGTGCTTGGTGTCACATTAGGAATATTGTTGAAGGTTTCAAGGGAGGAAATAAAAAAGATTTCAAGAGAAAGAATAAGTATCCTACCAACAACTCTCCCCGCCCCCCAAAAAAAACCACTTCTCTATGAAGGTAGAAAATAAAGGGTATAGTCTTGCTATTGTTTTAAGTCTAAAGGTCATGTGTGTTACAGGTGATCAATATGAAACTGCAAAAAAAAAAAAAAAAATAGAGGGATATGCCAGCTAGTTGTAAAAACCAAACGTAGGGGCTGGAGAGATGGCTTAGCGGTTAAGCGCTTGCCTGTGAAGCCTAAGGACCCCGGTTCAAGGCTCAGTTCCCCAGGTCCCACGTTAGCCAGATGCACAAGGGGGCGCACGCGTCTGGAGTTCGTTTGCAGAGGCTGGAAGCCCTGGCGCGCCCATTCTCCCTCTCTCCCTCTATCTGTCTTTCTCTCTGTGTCTGTTGCTCTCAAATAAATAAATAAAATTTTAAAAAAAAAAACACGTAGGTTCTTAAGATAAGCCACAGTCAGGCTTGGTGGTGGTGTGATTCCGGTGTCCCCCATAATCTTAGGTGTTCTGAATGCTAGGGTCCCAGCTGATGGAGATTTGGGAATTAACACCACCTGGAGGCGGTGTATTATCAAGGGAGGGCTTATGGGTGTTACAGCCAGTGTCCCCATGCCAGTGTTTGGCACTCTCTCCTGTTGCTGTTGTCTACCTGATGTTGGTCAGGAGGTGATGTCCACCCTCTGCTCATGCCATCGTTTTCCCCTGCCATCATGGAGCTTCCCCTCGAGCCTGTAAGCCAAAATAAACCTCTTTTTCCCCACAAGTTGCTCTGGGTTGTGTGATTTCTACCAGCAATACAAACCTGACTGCAACAGACTTGGTGGGTCTCAAGCCTGCAGTCATAGCTTGGCGGGAAGCAGAGTCAGAGATTGGGATGAAGGTTAGGGCTCAAGAAAACCAGTATCAAAACCCACCATAACCCTTCCTCAGGTAAGAGGGCTTGCCAGCACGTTTATCACACATAGTTCATCCTAAATAAACCCAGTGACCCTCTGAATTAGCTGGTTTCCTTTATCTGGAGGAAAAGAAGCTTCCCCTGTCTTTCGGGCAGGACAAAGGATGAGGCAGTGGGTGTTAGGCTCCTACCAAAGTTAGGCTCCGTCTCATCACAGGGTCTGACTTTACATGGTGTTAGGAGCAATAATTGAAAGTAAAAATGGGATGTTAGAAGCAATAGTTATAGGTAAAATGGGAACTGCTAGAAGCAATAATTAGAAGTAGAAATGAGGCGCTCACTCTGCAATGACAAGGACATCATGGCAACCAGGGGGCAAGACCAGAGACTGACCAGAGAACTCTGTGAGCTGATATGCCAACGAGCCTACCCTAAGGTGGCCATCAGCAGCCAGGATGACTGAGGAAAAAATGGTATAAGAACCTCAGCAAAGGCTCAGAAAATGGTCACGCAACTCAGAGAGGCAGACTCCGCATCTCTTTCTGTGCTGACACACGCCGCCGGGAGACGCAGCAGCCAGTGGGACCCCCTTGGCAAGGCCCGGACCCAGACGGACCCAGACAGACCCAGACGTGGCTGCCTGAGGACCAAATGAGGTCGCATGTGAGTCCCCAAGGGGTTAGGGCCAGGAGGCTAGGGCAGCTGAGAGGATCAGGAAAAGGGAATTGGCTTCATTAACGGTGTGACAAAAAAATAAAGTGCATAAGCGGAATCTACACAATCCACCTCTTGACTAATGAGCTCAGTGCTCGTGGAGGTGGACGTGAGGATTCCCTGTTGCTCCAGAGCCAGTCCACACACTGAGCAGGGATCAAGAGAGGGTGGGAGAAGTCCTCTGCTGCCACGTGGACAGGGTTGGTCCACGTGAGGTTTCCCAAGCAGTACAGCGATGATAGCAGAAGCCAGACATTAGGCTGCAACCGCCCTGTGACTCTTCTGTGGAGCTCACAGCTGCTGCCAGTGGCCTGTGTGTGCACGCCCATCAGTCATGGTTCTCTTTAAAAAAAAAGATTTGTTTGAGAGAGAGAGAGAAAATGGGCACAGCAGGGCCTCCTGCCACTGCAAGTGAACTACAGACACATGTGCCACTTTTTTGTGCATCTGGCGTTATGTAGGTCCTGGGGAATCAAGTCCAGGATAGGAAATTTTGCCAGCAAATGTCTTTAACAGCTGAGCCCCAGCTCATCAAGGTTCTCTTTCTTTGTTCTTTTCTACTTACTTAAAAATCTAATCTATGGACTGGACAGATGGCTTAGTGGTTAAGGCACTTGGGTTCAATTCCTTGGGATGCACATAAGCCAGAGGCATAGGTGGCGCATGCGTCTGGAGTTGGTTTGCAGTGCCTAGAGGCCATTCTCTCTCTCTCTCTCTCTCTCTCTCTCTCTCTCTCTCTCTCTCGTGTCTTTATCTCTCTCTCAGATAAATAAATAAAAATAAAATATATCTTTTTAGAACATCTAAGCTGTTATTTTTATTATGAGCTGTTATTGTTATTATGACTGTACCTTTCTAGTCAACTTTTCTCTCTTTCTTTCTTCCTTCCTCCCTTTCTTCCTTTCTTTCCCTCTCCCTCTCCCCCGACCCCTCTTATTCCTTCTGTATTCTTGTATTGAAACAAGGTCCAGAATAGCCCTGAACTCACAGTGACTCTTCAGCCACATGCTCCCCAGTGCTGGAATTACAGATGCAAACCATCACACTTGGTAAATCTTATGATAAGGAATTAAGAATGCTCCAGCAAATTTTTGTTGTGCTTTTTTCATACAAAGTATAGAGTCAGCTTATAAATATCTTCAAGAACTCTGAGGATTGTAGTAACCATAGATTAATTCAGGAAGAATTGAATCTTAATAATTTGAAAACTTCTAATCTATAAATTTGATCTTTCTCTCCAGTTTAGAGATCATTTGATTTTTTTCCAACAATTAATTTTCAACACAAAAAAATTATATTTCAAAGCACTTGTGATTTTATTGATGTTTTAAACAATACTGATGGTTTACTTCAATTTCCAGCTATATATTACTAGGTTGCAGGAATATAACTGATTTTTGTCAGACATACCTTGTACTCTCTTGACCTTAACTAATGTAATTTGTTAATTTAGAATCTTTTCCTTAGTTCATTAGGATTTTATCATAGAAAATGATGTCATCTAAAATACAGTTTTATTAATTCTTGTCTAATACATTTTAATTTTGAGGAGACAAAAGGTATTCTCATGAACTCAGTAAGAAAGTATTCAGTCATAAGCTGGGGAGATGGTTTAGCAGTTAAGGCACTTGCTTGCAAAGCCAAAGGACCCAGGTTCAATTCCCCAGGACCCATGTAAGCCAGATACACAAGGTAGCACATGCATCTGGAGTTCATTTGCAGTGGCTGGAGGCCCTGGTGTGCCCATTCTCTCTCTCTTTCTCTCTCTTCCCACTCCCTCTTTCTCTCTGTCAAATAAATAAACAAAAAGAAAGTATTCAGTCATGCACCTTCTGAGTTCTTATGGATTTTCTGTCCATATGTTTTACTGATTACTGGTAAGGAAGTTTAAGGTGTCCAAAGCATAATTCTGAATTTGCTTTTGTTATTTTCTGACTTAATTTTTGACATGTACTTTACAGTTCTTACATAGGTAGAAGCATTTTAGGATTGTTACATGTTTGTGATAAGAACCACACATTTATCATTATGTAATGCCCATATTTACCATCATCCCCTGTACTGCATAGTACAGATCTGCATTGCGTGAACAAAATCATTCTGGCTTTCTTTTCGTCTGTGTTTTTATGATACTTTTCCCCATCTTTTTACTTTGAGCCTTTCTACATAGTTGTGGTAGGCAAGATTCTAAGATGGACAACAAGGTCTCCACCTACTTTGAACACACCCGGAATCATCTCTCTTCTTGAGTGTGGGAAGACCTGAGGGCAGGATGGACGCCACAACTGGGATTGCTTTGCACATAGAAGGGTTCCTGTAAATGTAATGAAGTCCCATAACCAGTCGCCTAAGCATTAACCCAAGGGTGATTGTTCTCAGTAGACCCTATTTAATGATGGTAATGCTATTAATGATGATCAATATAAGATTCCACCGGGAATGGTTACGCACACCTTTAATCCCAGCACTCAAGAGACAGAGGTAGGATGATTGCCATGAGTTCAAGGCCACCCTGAGTTTTCAATATTTTGAGGATGATCCATACTTACTTCCATATTAGCTGCACAAGAAGATGACGTTCTCACCAGCACTGGATGTGTCAATATTTCCCCATGATCTTGCCAACATGTTATTATTTGTTATCTCAATGGTAGCACTGTGGTTGGCATAACCAAGAACCTAAAAGCGGTTTTAATTTGCCTCACCCTCTAAGGAATCCCTCGTTTCTGTAAAGGTTTTGACTTCTAGTAGTTACACTTGATGCCTCATTTTTTTTAAATTTTTTGTTTATTTTTATTAATTTATTTGAGAGTGACAGAGAGAGAGAAAGAGAGAGAATGGACGCACCAGGGCTTCGAGCCACTGCAAACGAACTCCAGATGCATGCGCCCCCTTGTGCATCTGGCTAACGTGGGACCTGGGGAATCAAGCCTCAAACCAGAGTCCTTAGGCTTCATAGGCAAGCATCTAACTGCTAAGCCATCTCTCCAGCCCTGATGCTTCATTTTCCATTGCTCTGTTGAAATTCCTCATTTTGTCGGAGAGGATGTTCAAGGTAGGGTCTCACCCTGGTCCAGGCTGACCTGAAATTCACTATGTAGTCTCAAGGTAGCCTTGAACTCATGGCGATCCTCCTACCTCTTCCTCTATATCCCTGATACTGAAAACCTACAACAGGGGTAGTCATGAGCCCTACGGGTATAACATCTGCTGCTGTCTGGCTAAATGCATATACTATGCTCACCAAACTGCCCAGTCAGCACTTCTCTTAATGTTCTTACCCTTATATAAATGCTACCCTCTCTTTTGGTTAGAGAACATTCTCTTTTCAGATAGCAGTGACCTTGGGGTGACTCAGAAGGCACCATGGTACTGAGAAGAAGTGACAGAGGAGTGCTCAGCACTGAAATGTCTCTATCACACCTTCCAAGGCTTAAGGTCCATTGTGGAAGAGGTGGCAGAAAGAGTATAAGAGCCAAAGGAAGGGTGGGGCTGCTTACAACGTGCTCCTCCAGACACAAGATGGCCTGGGTATCCATGACCTCACAGTGCCTGACACTATCTACACAAGACCATCATAACAGGAGGAAAAGATCATGACATCAAGATAAAAGAGAGACTGACTGAGCGGGAGAGGGGATATGATGGAGAGTGGAGTTTCAAAGGGAAAAGTGGGGGCAAGGGAGGGAATTACCATGGGACATTGTTTACAATCATGGAACTTGTCAATAAAAGATGAATTTTAAGAAAAAGAAGCTAAGGCCAGAATTGCGGGTGGGGGAGGAGATCACACACAGCAGGGCAGTCCGGCCCTGTCTCCAGCCCATCTGTCTCTCGGTCTTGGTCGTTTTCATGCCCGCCTCTGCTTTATACTCTGGGGTAAGCCCTCACTTCCACTGCATGCATGATTTTTCTCTGGTCTCTGAATCTACCACCTGTGTAGTTTCCTTCCACTCTTGGTCTACCACATGGGGGTCACCTCTAAACTGCACCTGCCACTTGTGCAATTTCTCTAAACTCGGGGTAGCCACAGGTGTAATTCCCAATACTACTCATTTCTCATCCGAACTCCTTGCTCTTTCCTTGATATTGTCCCTCTGCTTTTCTGCCTTAAGCCACCACCATTTGCCCTCAACTTTCTTCCACAGGGAGGCTCGGGGTGGGTCCTAAACCTCCCTACAAAAGCACTTAGGTTCTCTCTTCTCTGTGTGTAAGGCTCTGCCCAGCCTCTTCCAAGACCCCCATTTCCCTTAAATGATCCCCATGAGCTACGCTGTGTCTTCCACATGTGTCCATGTATCCTATCTTCCAAGTGCTTGGGTCTCTGCTCTAGCGTTTTTCCTACAAACCAAATTCCCCTTAAATAAACCCCACAATTTGTGATTTTTTTCCCCTAAATTTCAATAATTCATAATATATCCTTCTTAAGTCCACTCCCATCAATTCTTTATTAAAAATAAGACAAGAGGGCTGGAAAGATGGCTCAGAGGTGCTTGTCTGCAAAGCCTAAAGACCTAGGTTTGATTCCCCAGTAACTACATAAGGCCAAATGCACAAAGTGGCCAATGCATCTGGAGTTTGTTTGAAGTGGCCAGAGTTCCTGGCATGCCCATTCATTCTATCTTGATTTCTCTCTCTGCCTTTTTTCTCTCTCTCATAAATAAATAAATAGGGGCTGGAGAGATGACTTAGCGGTTAAGCACTTGCCTGTGAAGCCTAAGGACCCCAGTTCAAGGCTCAATTCCCCAGGACCCACGTTAGCCAGATGCACAAGGGGGCACACGTGTCTGGAGTTCGTTTGCAGCGGCTGGAAGCCCTGGCGCGCCCATTCCCTCTCTCTCACCCCACCCCCCCCCGCCTTTCTCTCTCTGTCTGTCACTCTCAAATAAATAAACAAACAAACAAAAAATTTAAAAAATAAAATAAATAAATAATATATTTTTAAAAAATAAAACAAGAACTCAATATTGGAGTTCATAAGTGTGGGAGGTCCCTTCTGAAAACCCAAATCCTGCATCAGAGTAACTTGTATTTGGCTGAGGAACTTCATGAATGGATTTGGTCAAAGTTTATCCCAGAGGTATTTCTTCTCTACAGTAGTCTGTTTGGCACCTCCCAGCAGAATATTGGAAATTCTTGGGCTGGCCACTAGGAATTCCCAACATCTGGAATAAGGATTAAAATTATTTTCCCGGGACGGAGAGATGGCTTGGCAGTTAAGCACTTGCCTGTGAAGCCTAAGGACCCCAGTTCGAGGCTCGTTTCCCCAGATCCCACGTTAGCCAGATGCACAAGGGGGCACACGCGTCTGGAGTTTGTTTGCAAACCTAGGTCTTTAGGCTTTGCAGACAAGCACCTCTGAGCCATCTTTCCAGCCCTCTTGTCTTATTTTTAATAAAGAATTGATGGGAGTGGACTTAAGAAGGATATATTATGAATTATTGAAATTTAGGGGAAAAAAATGGGCCCTGGCGTACCCATTCTCTCTCTTTCCCTCTATCTGTCTTTCTCTCTGTGTCTGTCGCTCTCAAATAAATAAATAAATAATTTTTAAAAAATATTATTTTCCCTACTTTTACATAGAGAAGAAGTCTCTGCCTAAAATCTAGGAGATACAAATTATTTTTATTAATCAAGAATGTAAAACAGGGGCTGGAGAGATGGCTTAGCGGTTAAGCGCTTGCCTGTGAAGCCTAAGGAGCCCGGTTTGAGGCTCGGTTCCCCACGTTAGCCAGATGCACAAGGGGGCGCACGCATCTGGAGTTCGTTTGCAGAGGCTGGAAGCCCTGGTGCACCCATTCTCTTTCTCTCTCCCTCTATCTGTCTTTCTCTCTGTGTCTGTCGCTCTCAAATAAATAAAGAAGAAAAATTTAAAAAAAAAAAGAATATAAAACATGTAAAATTCTACATTCCTAAAAGAATTCAGAGTTCATGTAGTTCCTTGCCTAGCAAATTTGCTGCATTTTTTTTCAGAATTATTTGAATGTTATTTTCACGTTCACATTTGTTGGACTCAATCTGAATAATTTTGATGTTTTTCATATAATCAGTCCATACTCAGCACTTGTAAATGACTTATTTCTCAAACCTCTCACTCTAGGGATCAATAAATTGAGGTCTCCCAGGAGCTTGAGTGGGGGAGGAACCTGAATTATGGAGCAGTAGTTTATAGGAGAGGTGGGCAAAGGCATTAATGATCAAGTTCTTTCCTCCAAGGTCTACCAGCACACCCCAAGGATAGTAAGAAGAGAACTCAGATGGACTGAGACTTATCGGCCACACTGTAATTGGACGTGAAGTATGATATCTTAAGATGGGGCTGCAGACATATCTTTTACGTTTACTGAATATGCAATATGGGAACTATTTAATGTCTTTTAAGTTGAATTTTGTTTCTGGAAGTAGATCCAGCGCACACTTCTCTTGAGGCTCTAAAGAAGTTTAGGAGGAGATATTTTATTCCCCTGGAATGGAATAGTGAAGACATTACTAACATTTCCTCTGAACTTGACCCATTGGAACAACCTTAAACACCGGGAAACACACCCTTGACTATGCCACATGATGCTGGCTTACATGGTGCAGGCACAAACCCTCCTGGAGCCATGACCGCTCTGGTCTCACAGCCTCCAACCCCCAGCTCACCGGCTCAGGCTCACCTTTGCGGGTGATGGGCTGGGAAGTGGCGCAGAAGTCCCAGGCTCTGTCTTTCTGTTGTCTGAAGTCCCTTTCCTCCCAGGGTGAAGAGGAAGTCACTGCCCTGCTGAGACCTCTGAGTTCAGGAAGCTCAGAGAGGCAGGACCATGATGACTTAAAGAGACAGAACCACTTTCCATCCCGCTGGGGCTCGCGGTGTTTCTCCTGCAGAATCAGCCTTCTCCGTGGCTCGGGTGTGTGCTTCCCCACCAGGCTCGCTGTGTTACACAGCTGGTCATAGTCAAAGGAGGCCAGGGCATGGTAGGACCCTGAGGCCGACTTTACTTATGGAGTTGGTTATTGCTAACCTTCAGTTGAGTTTTCTCCTTAAGAGTGTATCTCCCTAGGAACCAGGCCTAGGAAGTCTCTTACTAAGGACAAAAGGTGGTAACCTCAGTGGGTTGGACGTTCATGTGGCCAGTGCCAGCTCTGGGCCCAGCCTGCCAGAACATCCCCAGAACAGCCCCCCAAAGCGACAGCTCACCACTCTCTGAAGAGAACAGCTCATCTGCCACCAGAGGCCAGTGGCCTGCCGAGGATGAACACCGTTTCCTGTTCTCACACTCCTCCTATCAGGGACCTGAGTCGGCACATCCGTGCTGTGTCCCCATGCTGGTTTCCTCTGCTTCCTCAAGAGCATTGTAGTGTAAAGAGAAGATAGAGGTGACCCAGCTACCACGGTGGCTGAGCCCTGGTTAGTTCATTGAGCAGCTACAGGCAGCACGTAGCCTGATACAAGGGACATTCTCTGAGGCAACTTCCTATGGGCCAAGCCTCTCCACCCTTGTCCTGTCTGACACAAGCCCACAGTTCCTGCCTTGTATAGCATCCAGCAGTGTAGCCTTCAGGGAGTTTAATGCAGAAGTGGGAGGAAGGAAAGGACCATGTCTGAGTGATGTAGGGTGGTTTGCTATGTGCTACTATGGTTACAGTTCATTTATTCCCATTGTTTGAGGCAGTTCTGGAAAATGGTTCAATGCAAAATGTTAGACCAGAGAAATCTTGCAGACATAGTGAGATGGATCTGACAGCTGTGTTGTACATTTTTTTAGAAAGCAGAACTGCTTAATAGAACATTCTGTGGTCATGGAAATGTTCCCGACACATGAGAAGAGTGATGAGAGACTGTACTTTGCATTTTGTTTCATTTTAGTGCATGTGATTCAAAACTTCCCCTATGTGGCTTATGGCTACCATATTGTTATCAGCTACTCTGTGTATTCTCCTCTACTTTTAAAAAATATTGTATTTTTATTTATTTATTACAGTCAGAGAGAGAGAGAGAGAGAATGAGCACGCCAGGGTTTCTAGTCACTTCAGATGAATTCCAGATGCATGCACCACTATGAGGATCTGGCATATGTTGGACCTGGAATATCGAACCTGGGTCCTTAGGCTTCGCAGGCATGGACCTTAACTGCTAAGCCATCTCTCCAGCCCCTTTTCCTAAACTTCATCCTCCTCCTTCCATTACACATGTACTAGGCAAGTACTTCACCACTCAGATATCTCTAGCCCTCATCTCACTTTTATTTTGAGTTAGATTCTCAATAAGTTACCTAGGTTGGCCTTGAACTCACTCCAGGCTTCAAACTTGCAATGCTCCTCCCTCAGCCTCCCATGTCGCTGGTAGTTCAGCAGTGAACCAGCATTCCCAGCCAGTAAACCATTGTTAATAAGACAATACGCTGTGTGAGGGGTGCATAGGTAAAGATGTGATATAAACTTACCAAAAATGGATTCAACAGCCCCAAATTCCAAACCTTATGTGAAGAGGCTAACTACTGATGAGTCGACAGGTTGTGGTGACCTCTTGTTGGCTTGTCCAGCCTCTGTTTTCCTGGATGGACATTGCATTTTAAAATAACTAGAAATTTTAAAACAATGTTTAACCACAAGTTATCCATCATTATTTGAACTCTCATAATTTGAATATTTGCTATAAAGCACTTGCAAACAATTTTACCCAAAATCCAGTATTTAAAAGGAAACTCCAGGGATCCCAATCTGGCTGTGGACTCAAGTGAAGTGTTTGTATCACCAGTGTGTCCTGAGGGAGGGAGGATTCATAATCACAGTCACATCTCAGCTCTTTCCTGAAATGACCATGTTTCATACCCAAAACGATTCAATTTTTTTTTAATTCTGTGAATCCCTTTTTGTGTATCAGGAAGTGAATTTTCTTTTCTATGAAAGGATTGGGAAAATTTATTGGGGACTTTTGTGAAATGGTGGTTGCAAAGCCAAACAAAAACCAGTGTGTGGATCTGTTTAAAGAGGCCAGATTTCCTGGTGCAGGGGCCATGCTAATCTTCTCTGTATCGTTCCAATTTTAGTATATGTGCTGCCGAAGCGAGCAAATTCGTGAAGCGTTCCATATTTTTTGAGCTGACCTGGTATCTTTAGCCAAGATGATCCAGTCAAGTGTGGAGATGGAGATGTGATGTGATTTAAAATTCTTCAAGATGGTCAAGATGGTGTCCACCTAACTGCACCACACCTCCCGGGGAAGGAAAGATGGAAGAAGATTCTGAGGAAAGAATCAGCCAATAGCACCTCACCAAGGCCCCAACTGAAACCACAGAGATATGGAGAAATGAGCAAGAGTGCTGCTTTCTTGATGAACCTGGTACCAGCACAACTGCAAAGGAGAGAGACACATAAAACACTCTACTCCCACCAAACCAGAGACCCAGAGACACAGAGGCTCCCAAGACCTCATGTGTGAAGTAGACCTAAAACAAACCCAACAAGGCTCAGAGAAATTCACGGAAAAGGGGGAAGAAAGATTGTTAGAGCCACATGTTGGGACATTATACACAGAGAAATTGCATCATAACTCAGAACCCATAAATGATGGGTAACCCCACAATGCACGACCCACATTCCCCTATGATGAGGGCCCCTGCAGAGGGTGGTAGGGCAGGTAGGAGGCTAAGGATGGTACCAACATTGCTGTGTACACACTGTGTACATAAATAATAAAAAAAAAACAGGATTTGAAAGTTGGAAATGGACTCAGCACAGGGATTTTGCTCCTTGTTAGAAACATGTTAGAGAAAGATTTGTGACTATTTAAGAGGGCATTAAACAAGGCATAAATGTTCCTATAAACTGTAGAACCCCATGGAAAAATCCCAAAGCTAAAACAGCCCCAGTTGCAAAAACCCTGTCTCAGTTTCCCGAACCCAGGAGGTCACCACCCTGCCTGTGGTTGCTTCAGACTTAGCCAAGCAACACAGGTGGATTCCACCAATCAGAAAGTCCCTTGAGCGAGACCCCCTCCCTGACCCCTTGAGCGAGACCCCCCCTCCCTAGCTCTGAGGTTGAACTCCACCAATCAGAATCCTCCAGTCCCTTAAGCACACTCCCTTAAGCAAACCTTGCTCAACTACCTAGTTCCCGAATCCAGTCTCGGTTCCTGCAACCCAGCTATGCCCCCCCCCATAACCCTGAAATAGCCTAACATTGACCAATGATAAGATGGTAACCATGCATCTGCTTCTGTACACCAGCTTCTGCCCTCCCTAACCCTATAAAAAGAACCCTCTACCTTGCCCGGTGCGCTCAGTCTCTCGAGCGACTAGAGTGCCCGCAGGCGCCTGTGTGAAAAATAAAGCTGCCTTTTGCCTTTGCAAAAAAAAAAAAGGCCAGATTTCATTTAGTGGCTGGCACATTAAATGTGTGAAGAAACAATAGCTTTCCAGAGCAAAGTCATTCCTGCAAAAACTTGTTCAACCCATGCTCGTGGTTGTAAAGGAGTGATCTTCCCAGAGGGGGTGGCACTTGGCTTTCAGCCCAGCACTCAGGAGGCTTGAGCAGAAAGATCAGGATTTTGAATCTGGTTGGGCTACATCGCAAGACCTGTCTCAAAGTTCGAGAAGTCAGACTTAGACAATAATCTTACAAACTCATTGAAGAGGGTTTGAAAGAAATTTATCCCACAGCAGGCGCCCCCAGTAACATTCTGCCCAGAGGCCATTGCAAGCACAGTGTGCAGGTTTGAATGCAGGGTTCCCCACAGGCTCATGTGTTCCCATTAGGTGGCCATCAGCTGCTGACAATTTGAGATGGTTGTGCCACCCGTGGGAGGTGGAGCCTAGCTGGCAGAGGCGAGTCTCTGGAGGTGGAGCTTGAGGTCTGTTGGTCCAGCTCCCTGCTGAGAGCCAGCTCCCTCTTGCTGCCACCTTCCAGCTGCTGTGACAAGGTGTGGTGCCCAGCCTCTGCTCTGCCATGTTTTCCCTGCCGTGATGAAACCTCCCCTCACAACTGTAGAGTTGAAATAAACCCTTTTTCCCCACAAGCTGCTTTTGGTGGGGTGTTTTGTCCCAGCAGTGGGAAGGTAACTGCAACACGGGGCGTCATTACTGAGGGGTGCATGAACACAAGCAGAGGCAGTGCAGAGGTGTCTCCTGTGACTTCTCTTGCTGCATACTGTCTATGCCTGTGATGTCGCAGGATGAGCCATGGTCATCTTTCTGTGGGTCAGCTGCCATGATGCGTGGACAGTGCCACTTCCTTGGACCTGCTCCATGAATTCATCCTCCCATAATCACCTCCTTTCTTCTGCCACATCCTGTCATCTTGCCTCCACTGCTTTTAGACACACTTTAATCGGTAGATAAATATGTTTTAAATGATTGTGTTAAACTTGTGAATGCAATTTGAAGTCATCTGTATGAACCTAATTTTATATTTATCCATTTTTTGATTGTTTGTAGAAGTGTTATAGAGAAGATTATTTGTAGTCAAATCATCATGTGTGTAGGCAAATCTATAGATTTAGTGTTAAATTAAGATTTAATGAATGGTAAATAATTAGCATATTGACATTTAATGCTGGTGGTAGCTTGAATGTATATGCTGCATTGACTCAGGTGTGAAAATTAAGCTGCCTGCCTGTAGGAGACATCACTGTGGTCTGAACCTGGAGTAAAGCCCTCAGGTGTCACTTGGGGTGGATCTGAATTCCAGCCCCAAGTGATAAGAGAGCAGTCTGAGTTCTGGCAGGATCCTGCTTGCTGCCAGTCTGTGCTTATGGCTCTCATGTCTGCTGACTGCTGGTAGTTTTTCTCTCTGCTTGGATTCATGAATGGAAGCCAGCTTTTTCTGCCATCAATGGAACTTCCTCTGGATCTATAAGCTTGAAATAAACCCTTTCCTTTTATAGAATTGTGTTTGGTTGGATATTGGTCCCAGCAATTTGGAAACTATCTACAACAGTGCCTTATATTTAATAGAAATACTTAATATATTGTTATGATAAAGAGTAGTTCAGTGATATTTAGATGAAATAGTTAAGATTTTGGATAGGCTAAAAATACAATGATTTTGCTTCTTAAAACAAAGAAATACAGATTCTCTCACTTTGAAATTTTGCCATGCATCATTTCAGATGAGCCACATTCGGAACACGGAGGCCTCTGGGGAGCTACAGTGCATCAAGAGCGTGGAAGGTTCCGTCAGTGCTGTGGATGGGCTTAGGCTCTGCGGAGTCTGAGTGCAGTGCTGGTCGCTAAGTCTTGAAGTGCACATAGACGGTTCTTCTCACAGTGCCGCAGAGCACAGCCAGAGCTGCGTCACTGCAGGGGGGGGTGGGGCTGAGCTACAAGACAGATTGTGAAGTATTCAAACTTATGCTTGGGCTGAAGAGATTGCCCAGCGATTAAAGCAATTGCCTGAAAAGCCTATCAACCTGGATTCAATTCCCCAGTACACACATAAAGCCAGATATGCAAAATTGATGCATGCGCCTGGAGGTCATTTGCAGTGTCTGGAGGACCTGGCATACCTATTCTGTCTTTCTGCCTCTCTTCTCTCTATGCTTGTAAATAAATAGACAAAAGCACAAGCTCAAAGGAAACAAGGAGAGATCTATGAGAATCTGCAGTCTCAGATCAACCTGCCTTCTTGGCTGGTATAAGCTTCGGCCATACTCGAGTGAGCATGACATCATGCCCACCCATGGCATGGCCCTGCTCACTAACCCGCCAACACTGACCCAGGGTCAGTGCCAGCTGAGCATGGCTAGAGAGCTGACATGCTACTTCTGAAGACTAGCGACCTCCAGTAGAGACCGCAGGCTCAGAGCAGACTAGGAGGGAGGGAAAGATGGATGCAGGAGGCTGCCGTGAGGAGCCCTGCCAGGGAGCAGCGTTAGAGACAGCCTGAGCTCGGTCACCGTGGAGTTTTCCCTGAAGTCTGTAAGCTGAAAGGAACCCTTTCCTCCCACAAGCTGCTCTTGTTCGAGTGTTTTCTGACAACCACAGGAAGATGACTGCAACAGAGTCCTTTGAATATATACTCAGCACTGATAGAGCTGGTAGTCTCAGTTTTCTTTGAAAAGTCTTCACACTAATTTCCATTGTGGCTGCATTGGTTTACATTCTCACCAGCAGTGAATAAGAAAAGAAACCATGAGACAACTAGAGGCCAATTTCCAAGATGAACATAGATATTAAAATTCTCAATAAAATAACTCTCAAACTAGGGCTGGAGAGATGGCTGAGCAGGTAAGGTACTTGCCTCGGAAACCTAAGGACCCAGGTTCCATTCTCCAGTTCCCACATAAGCCACATGCACATAGTAGCACATGCATCTGGAGTACATCTGCAATGGCTGGAAGACCTGGCATGCCAATTCTCGCTCTCTCTCTCTCTCTCTCTCTCTCTAATATATAAATAAAAATTTTTAAAAAAATTTGAAAATAACCTCCAAACAAGTTTAAAAACGTGTTAAGATAATACATCATGACCAAATTGGTTCCATATCAGGAATTCAAGGTTGATTTACTATCAAATCACCATATGTAATTAAACATTTATTAAGAAAAACATTTATTCTTGAAACTACCCAGGTTGCAGTCCTGGAGTTAGTGAGAGCATCCATGTGGTAGATCAGAGACCAGAGGGAAATCATATATGTAATCAGAGTGAGAAGTTACCCCAAATTATAAAGCAGAGGCAAGCAGAAAAACCATCCAGACCAAGAAATAATATTCTGATCCCCACACACCCACCCAGTCAGGCTGAGTGAGGGGAAGCCACTCACATGTATCCAAGCAGAGATGAGAGCAAATGCAAAGACCCCCCCACTTCCACACACACACCCATAACTGACAGTGCCTTTTTAAAAAGCTAGTTTTCTGGCTGGAGGGATGGTTCAGCAGTTAGGGTGCTTGCATGAAAAGCCAAAGGATCATGGTTTGACTGTCCAGGACCCATGTTAGCCAGATGTACAAGGTGGCACATGCATCTGGAGTTCATTTGCAGTGGCTGGAGGCCTTGGGGTGCCCATTCTCTCTCTCAAATAAATAAATAAGTAAATATATTTTCAGAAAACCTAGCTTTATCCTATCCTCCTTCAATACCACAAACTTATAGGAACAAAAACACCATGGTACTGGGACAAAAATAGACATATAGGCCAATGGGTTAGAATAGAGGGTACAGAAACAAAGCTAGCAACGTCTGTGGCCATGCCAACCTGAATGCACCCAATCTCAGAAAAAAAACTATACAACCATAGGCAAACAATTTTTGACAAAGATATCAAAAACACACTTTGAAAAAACAATCCAACAATCTCTACAAGAAATGTTATGAGGAAAACTGGACATTCACCTGTAGAAGCATGAAGCTAGATCCATATCACTCACCCTGCACAAAATTCTCCTCAGAATGGACCAAGGACCTAAAACAAGATCTAGATTTTGGAATCTTTTGAAAGTACATCAACATATAGGTATAGGAAAGGATTTTCTCAAAGGGCCTCTAATACCACAAGAACTGACAAGTGGGATTCAATGAAATGAAAATGCTTCTGAAAGCAAAGCAAAGGATAACATCAGGAGACAACCTGAAGAATGGGCAAAATGAGGGTCAATAGCTATAAGGAACTGAAAAAGTTGATTATGTTCTGGAAATATTCAAACTCTTCCTCATGTAAAAACACTGAAGAGGGATTGGTGGCATGTTCTTTGTCTTTTTTTTTTTTTTTCAAGGTAGGGTCTCACTCTAGCCCAGGCTGACCTAGAATTCACTATGTAGTCTCAGGGTGGCCTTGAACTCAGGGGAGTCAATTTCTCTGGGTAAAGGAGTCAAGGGCAGGTTGAGTGGGGCCTCGAGGTGGTCCCTGATTAATATGTTGGTTAGAATGAGGTCACCAGGGCCATGAAAAAATTAGGGACGAGGATTAAGTGATCAGTTACCCCACATTCTTCATTCCCAATCCTCCCTGAGGCTGGAGAAAGGGCAGAAGAGCAACCAGAGAGACCACAACCAGCTGTTCCACCGTGTCCTTCCTGTAGGAAGCAGGAAGTAAGGAGCTACGCAGATCCCGGGCTCAGTGGCTCGCACATTCCGCAGCAGAGACAGGAGGGCGGCCGTGAGTCCCAGGACAAGCTCGGCTGTGCTGTGATCCTCGCCTCAAGAAACACACAAGGGCTAAACAGCTGCCTCTGCAGTTGAGTGCTTGCCGTGCAAGCATGAGTGTAAACCTGGGTGTAAATAACCGAAGGTGGCCAGGCACGACACGCAACTCCTGTTCTGTGGGAGCAGAAACTAGAGAATCTCAGGGGATTGTGGAAAAGCCAAACTCCAGAGTCAGCGAGAGACTCACTCTGAAGGCAAGGCTCAGATGAGGGGAAGGAGGACACTGTGTTCTGCTCTGGCCTCCGCAAGAGCGTGCAGGAAGTTCACACATCTGTACACACATGTGCATACTCTACGTGTGCACACCGTCACATGCACCAACACACACAACACACATACTACAGGATTACATGCAAAAACAAACAAAAGAATAGAAGGAAGAAAGAGGTTAAGGAGAGACTGAGAGAAAGGGAGTAAAAAGAAAGAAGAAGGGATATAAAAAAAATAAAAGAAGGGTCTGGAGAGATGACTTAGCCATTAAGGCACTTGCCTGTGAAGCCTATGTAACTAGGTTCGATCCCCCAGAACACACATAAGCCAGATGCATAAGGTGGCACATGCGTCTGGAGTTTGTTTGCAGTGGCAGGAGACCCTGGTACACCCATTCTCCCCAAACCCCTCCTCTCTCTAATAAATAAATGAAAATAAACTTTAAAAAAAAAAGAAAAGAAAAAGAAAGAAGAGGATTCCTGTCAACCAGTGAACTTTGGCAGATCTTAACCAGTTTGGACAGTCCATTAATTTCTCTCCCTCAGCCTCACGGACATGTCCTGAGAAGGAAGAAAGCAGAGCAGGTCGAGAGAAGTGAGAGAACAAGGAAGTGGACAGAGATGAGAACAGCAACCAGAAATCATCTTCTCTTGCTCAAGTGGGGACAGGAGGGATCACACCCCCTGGGCTGACCATCCCCACTGTAGTCTGGCTACCCTGCCCCCCAGCACCTCTCACCATGGCTGGACCCTGACTTGCCTGGGTAGGATCCCACACCGTGGTACGGGGTTGCCATTGTCGCTTGATTCCCTGTAGGCAAAGAAACACACCATGGCATTTTAGGAAATAAAAAGTAACTGGAACTCCTGACCTCCTACAGTCAATACACAACTTTGACCATAAACTTGCTACTTTCATTTCTCTTAACCCATTAACAAAAACTCACTGCAGCTCTTCATTCTTCAGTTGTTCTTTTTCTACACATGCGTGCATGTGCGTGCACGCACGTGCGCACACACACACACAGACACACACACTGCTTCTTGGGCTGGTCCTGTCTTTGTCCCGGTCTCATATCGGTAAACACTGTGAGGTCCTTCTCAAATGACGCACCCTCCTCTGAGCTCCAGATATCTAAGACACTCAACCTCTCTTGTAGCCATTTTATGGGCAGCTCTACAGAGGTTGCTTAGAATAGAACCCTTGACCTCCACCCCAACAGGACTCTTTGTCTCAGTAAATGGCATTGCCACATAACCAGTGTCTCCTGCCAGACCTTGGGGTCCTCAACAGATCTTCCTTCCTGACCTGCATCAGCACATCACCAAGTTCTAACGATGCTGCTGTCAACAATCTCACAGTTTCCCAGTCCCTGGGAGTTCTCCAACTCCACTCCTCTACCTCAGCCTGGACCTGCGGCGCCAGCTTCAGCAAGGCTGGGCACACTCTGCATTGTTGTAGCACTGGCCTCAGTGGAAAACATCTTCTGAATGTTTCACTGTCTCCTCTCAGACTTTACATCTTGTGACAAGAAGACCAGCTTTGCTTTGTGGATGCTTTTATCCGTGGGGACAAGCACAATACCAGGCCTAGGGGTTTCTGGCTGTTAAGTCACAAACGGATGGGTAATCCCTGCTGCTTCCTCTCTGGTTGTCTGTGCCCTGTGCCCTGGCAGTCCTTCCCTTGTGAACAACACGAAGTGGCTCAGAAACGCGGGGCTCATGGTGCATTTTCTCCTTCACTGCTTCCCACATATATTTGGGAGATGACTCCACACAGCTGGCTTTGACCAGGATGGGCTCCAGTGCTCCTCTTTAAGGACAAGGTCCCAGTCAGAAAGCCATCGATAACAGCTTTGAAAGGAAAAGCCAGGGGCTTCTTGGGAAAGGATTGCTTGGAAAGTTGGGGAATTAGGAAACAGCTTCTTTTAAACTAGGACAAGAAATCTCAGATATCTTCAAAGCCCTGGCTTTGACCACAAGGTTGACATTGGTGATGGTGATGGTGATAGAGAGGAGGCAGGACGCAGATGTGGAAAACGGAGTGTCTGGGTACTCCTCAAGACTCTGCTCCAGCACCAGGACTCTGGTGATGTTAATTCAGATGCAAACCAGGACCATCCTGAGACGCTAGATTGTCTCTCTGCCTATGAGCTGGGAGCTCAACACCAAAAGGGACTTCTTCCACACCCTCCAGGGCTCCGGAAACACTGAGGATGAGCGGGTGGGAAGAACCCACACGGTGGTGAGCTGTATTCTGAGGCACAGAGGCTAACTGGTGCATTCGTGACCCCACTAGAACATCACGAATCCCACTGAAGAGGGCCCTCAGTGGAAAGGGGCCAGGGAAGAGGGGACATGAGAATGACCCAATGGAATATGAGCAATAGGCAGTCAAGCTCTCAATGTAAGAAAATGGCCTGGCTTCTGGTGAACTGCAGCCATTCCTGGTGCCCCTTCCTCCTCACGCCTCCCTAGAGGAAGCTCAACCCCAAGTGAAGCCAGGATGGGACCTGAGGGAGCACATCCTGCAGGACGCTCAGAGCCAGCGGCTGAGTGGGGAACACTGATCCTGGCATGCTGCTGGCTTTGGCAGAGTCTCTAGAACGAGGCATACCTGTCACGGCCCAGTGTTCTCACTGCCTGATCCTCCAGAGAGAATTCTCCCGCCCCACTCTTGGAGGAGACATGCTTCAATCTATAACCCCCGAAGGCACAACTCTTTGTATGATCGGTTGTTTCCTAAGCAGCAGCCCCCTGCCTCCCGAAACATACACTGATATGTAGAACATATTATAGCCTAAAATTAGCAGACAGGAAACAGGAACCAGTAAGAAAAAATATCTGCGCGCAAGCATGCCCCCAGAGTTAGTTCAGGAGCCAAAAGAGAGCCCCCTCCCCTCCGATTCAATCTATGCCCCCATCCACACATACACCCCTTTTCCCTTACCTGAAATCTGGGTCCTGAGCCTTTCTCTATTTGCCTGTAGGGGCAATGCTAAAATGTGGAGAAGGAAGAGCAGAGAGGAAGTTGAAGGGAGGGACGTTCTTAACAATAGCTTATGCGAGGGATCTGCCCACCTTACTAGCTAGCTGCCTCACAGAATTTCTGGAGTGATAAGTTTGTTCGGTGCTGTCCAAAATGGTTCCCAAGAGGCACAGTAGCAAGAAATGCCACAGCTAATTAAAGAACCAAAGTTTTCCTTGTATCTCATTTTCACTGATGTGGAAGGTAGACAGCCCCAGGGGTCTAGTGCTGCATGCCGGGCCACACAGACTCTGCTCAGCCTGATGTTCAACTGCTGAGTGGGGCCCTGCAGGCCCCCAGCTGTTCTGAGGAGACCATGGCTCAGCACAGGCGCCTCCCAGCTGACATGCTCCCCACCACCCACATCTGTGTTCGTGGGCGCAGCTCCCCTCCTCTCCCAGGGATGGCACAGAGGAAAGAGGGTTCAATTCTGGGCACATCCTGCGTCCTTTGCCAGAAGCAGACAAGACAAACGACCTTCACCTGACTCGGTGAGGTGGAAGGAGAACCATCTCAAACAGTCCACCGCTGACATGGGAGAGGACCTGCCACCGAAATAGAAGCGGTGAGGGGCGCCCGGTTGTGCCCACGCCCGCGGTGCTCCCGTTAGCAAAGGGCTCCCGGGCCACACGTCAGGGGCCCACTCTTGCCTGGCACCGCTCCTTGTACAACCTGCTGACAAGTCTGAAGAGAAATAAGACGCACATTTCTCTGAAAACAGTTCCGTGCTTTCCCATTTAATTCTTGTTTGAACTACAGTTACAAGAGGGTAACTTAGTTTCTAAACCTTTGAAGATTTTCAGATGTATTTCTGTGCTGACTTTAACACGTTCACGTAGTCAGAGCACTTCCTGTGCCTTACTCCAGGTCTTTTATGTTGACAGGGAATTCTCTTGCCTACAAACTCCTTATCTCTAGTTAATATGCTATGAGCACTTGAAAATAATGCACATTGCATGAATTCCATTGACTTGGTTGGCAAGGCGATCAAGTCTCCTGTGCGCCTAGTTGTTTGAAAGAATGGTATTGACATTTCCACCTGTAACTGTGGATTGCCTACTTCCTCTCACACGTCTATCAATTTTAATTTGAAACTATTATTAGAGGTAAAACAGATAAGAATTATTATGTCCTCCTGAATAATGATCCCTTGTCATTATGAATTAAGTCCTTTCTTCCCAATATTACTTGTTCTGAAGCCTGCTTTGTCCAATACTACCTTTCCTTTCATTTCTTTTCCTTGCCTTTCCTTTTTTTTTTTTTTTATTGCCATAGTGGGTATTGAACTCTGTACCTATCACATACTAGGCAAGGACTCTGCCCCTCAGATATAGCTCAGCTCTTTCTACATTCCCTTTGAAATTTGGCATGTCTTTCTTCTAGCCTTTTGCTTTTAACTTATATGTATCTTGATATTTAGATTATATTCCTTGTAGGGGACATGTAGTTCAGTGTACAGTTAATTTGAGTGGCTAGATCTTTTACACGTGAATGTGATTAGTATCACATTTGAGTTTAAGTCATCTTATATCTGTTTCCTATTTGTCCAATTCTTTCAGTTTTTTTCCTATTTTTCTTCCTTCTTTGGGTCAGATTATGATATGATATTGCTGTTATTTCTTTTGTCGCCTCACTAGATGCAACTATGCTTTGTTTACTTTTTAGTAGCTTTTTTGTTTGTTTGTTTGTTTTAGGACTCATGCACGCTTCTTTGTTTGACCACGGTTGAACTTCAGACAAACAAACTCATAGGCACAGCAGAATATCACAATAACAGCTGCTTCTCCCTCCAGATGTTTGTTTGCATCATTGTCATGTACTTGACGTCTGCACATTTTACAAACCCCGAGGGGTTGATACTAGGGAGTGGCCCTGACAGAGACAAGAGGGACGAGCTTGACTTTTGAGGCTGGGACACGGAGGAACAAGTGTAAGAGATCAGTGGAGACCAGTGGGTCTGGCTCACAAAGCCCTGGGGAAGCCTATTTACTGCGAGCCTTTGACAGCCCGGGATCATCTGTTTAAGTGCTGACTTGAAGACCTGTTCTGGTCAATATGGCAGCTTATCCACCATGTGACACACGATCACCAAGGAACCAGGTGGTGCTGAGACACAGGCCTTGGCAAAGCACAGTCCTTCATTATGAGTCTTCCCCACCCTCCTCTCACCTTTCCATGTGAAGGAACCCATGAGTGTGTAGCCTTCAAAAATTGAGGTGAGGGCTAGAGACATGGCTTAGCGGTTAAGGCATTTGCCTGCAAAGCCAAAGGACCCAGGTTCAGCTCCCCAGGACCCACGTAAGCCAGATGCTCAAGGTGGCGCAAGCATCTGGAGTTCATTTGCATTGGCTGGGGGCCCTGGCATACCCATTCTCTCTCTACCTGCCTATTTCTGTATCTCTCTCTCAAATAAATAAATAACAAGAAATGAAACCAATATTTTGGTAAAACCGTGACTGAGACTGATTATATATAGCTTAAGAATAAAGCCAAACCTGGTCATTGCTCAGCAAAATTAGTCTGATTTTAACATCCATTAGACACATTATAATAGACATAAAGCGACTTTTATCAATTACTTTTAATCACTGAACCATTTTTTTCAGTTTAACATAAGCCAGTATTTATGAATGGTAGAATATATAAAGCGGGGGCCGCTGTGTGGCCTTCAGCAACAAAGCCTGCGAGGACGAGAAGGAAGGTCAAGCACAGGAGCTGGTGGGGCTCATCCAGAAGATGCAGCAGGCCAATGGGGGGGCTTACTTTTCTGACGCCATCTACAGGGACATAGAGCAAAAGCTGAAAGAAAAAGCGGAGATCTTGAGGAAAATTTACACTGAGCAGTTAGAGAAAGAAATCAGGGAAGTGGAGGAGATGTATGAGCACAAAGGCCCTGACAGTGTGCAGGAAAAAGAGGAAAAAATAAGATCAATTCAGAAAAAGTATGAAGAAAAGATAAGTAAGGTTAGGGAAGAAGCAGAAAAAGGTATGTTTAGTACTATTGTTGAGACACTTAAGAAGTTTCTTTCCAAAATATGGCCTTTTTCCTGGAAGTAATGCATATTTTTTTCTGTTTCTTATGAGCATTTCCCTATCTCAACTTGACCAATTTTTCCTACTGGGCCTCTCTCCATAAACACCAGAAAACTTCAGAAGTTGCAGGATTTCTCAGCATCAGGCTACAAGGCCAAGGACTCCACACTCAGCTTCCTGAGCCTCTCCTCACTACCCTCCATGAAGGACAGAAATCCCTCAGTGACCCTAAGCCAAAATAAAACCTTTCTCCCTTAAGTTGTTTCTGGCTGGTGTTCTTCCACAACAACAGGAAAAGTAACTAATACATCAACTTATCAGTTTATAATCTTGATTTTGGCGTAAAAGTAGGTCACCCATGGTGTTAGAACAATATGTGAACTTCGTTTTGGATTTCAGAACCAAATTCTTCACTTTACCCTTGAAACCCCTCCCCACCCCACATGTGTATCCTCTAGAGATCTGCCCCAGGTTTTCATTTCTAACCCTTAGAAATTGTCCTTTTAGGGCTTATTAAGCCTACCCCCATCAGCCTCTGGTATTCTACGTGCAATGATTTACCTTCACACAAAGTGTGGTTATAGGATGGGGCGTGGGGACGAGGGGAAGGAGCGAGTGAAGAGAGAATGGAGCATCTGCCTACAGTCTCCACGGCTCCCTCCAGTGTTGACCCCAGGGTTGAAGGTCTAAGCAGCGAGGTGCTGAATGGAGAAGGTAGGCCACTGCTCCTCCCCTGACGACAGGGAGCTCGGGAGCACTGTCGGCTCAGGCAACTCCATTTCCTGGTCATCCGGTATTTGCCTTGTTTCTGTGTATTCCATGTCATGAAGACCAACTAGGATGTGAACCTAACAATCCATCTTTTTTTTTTTGGTGGGGGGTTTCAAGGTAGGGTCTCACTCTAGCCCAGGCTGACCTGGAATTCACTATGGAGTCTTAGGGTGGCCTCGAACTCACGACAATCCTCCTACCTCTGTCTCCAAAAAAAAAAAAAAGTGCTGCAATTAAAGGCGTGCGCCACCACGCCCGGTTACAATCCATCATTTTTAAATGGCAATGAGAAACAAGAAAGTCACCTACCTAATATGCAGGTATCAGAATCTTACTGCCAGATTCCACCCCACTCTCTGCCTTGAACATGGGTCCTGTAACTGAAACAGGGTGTCAGGGGTTCAGGAAAGCCCTTGAACCCCAAACTCTAGGTTCATTTCTAATTTTTTTCTTTTCTTTTTTCAAGGTAGGGTCTCATTCTAGCCCAGGATGACCTGGAATTCACTATGTAGTCTCAGGGTGGCCTCAAAATCACTGCATTCCTCCTACCTCTGCCACCTGAGTGCTGGGATTAACTCATGTGCCACCATACCCATATCATTTCTAATTTTAATCAAAGAATTGAATAAAAAAGACAGAGAAGGATAATTAAGGAAAGTACATAGCTAAGGAAAGGCACCCACGTGGCTAAAGTACCCACATGGAGGGCCTGGAGGAAAAAAAAAAAACTGTGGAAAGAAAAGAGAGAAAGGAAAGTTCAAGGGGCTCCTGCTATGTGGGGAGGTGGAGGGAGTAAAGAAGGGAGAAACTCACCCACAGCTGGAGTTTCCAAGTGGTCAGAGAGCCTGCCCTCTCCTTGCAAAGGTATTTATCACCTTGCATGGTGGGCTGTCTTCTGGCTCAGGGGAACCAGAGGAGCTGGTCAGTTAGGGATCAGGGCTATTGCAGGAAGAGGCTAGCCCTGCACCAGGGGCTGAACTTGAGCAGCCACAAAGTTTAAGTCCTATGAAAGACCTCCCGCCCACAAGGGGTCCTGGTTGTTTGTGGGGGTAAAAAAACAGGTCTAGGGAACTAAGCAAGAGATAAGAAGTCAGGTCATCTAGCAAGTGTAGACTTTCCTGTCTTTTTTTTTTTAACTTCCAGGGGTCGAGTCACCCTAACTGTTCTCCCTCTCATAACTATGTTCTCCTATTTAGCCTGCTTACCTGCAATGGAGGGCCTTTCTGACCCACAGCTGAAACCCATTTCTTCCTCTTCTTATCTTGGCTCTGTTGGTACAGTGGGTGGTATTACAATGTTCTGATGCCAGCTAAGGGTCATTTTCTGTTAGACTGTTCTAGTTGCTGTGGTCTCTGGCTCTTTCTAGCTAGCTTCTGAGTCCTCTTGATAGTCTGTGAACCCCAGAAAAAAGCAGGCACGGTATAATTCCAAACATCTTTTCCAATGGAGTGGGTGCTGCCTGGAGGCCAGAATCCATCAGTGGCCATGTGATTAGCAGGGTGAGCAGAATGCACACGAAACAGCACCCCGCGAATGGTGCTCCTGCTACTCTCCTTGAACACAGTAGATAATATGAATGGCTCCATCACCAGCAACATTGTATGTAGGGACTACTTTCAGCATAATTCAGTGAGGGCCAGTGTTTACATAAATACATACATATGCACATGAATTCGGAGTGATATTTTGAGGATAAACTCCTGACCTGTTCTTACACTCATCTATTTACATTGGCAAAGCCTGACATCATATGCTGGCTACTAGGAATAGGATCCATGTCTCATTTGCTGATTTCAACTGACTCTCAAGTTCTGCTCGGTGGTCTAAATTACCCCTATGTTAAAGTAAGAGAAATCAGGCTCAAATTTGCTAAACGTCAGTTATGTGACACCCCCCCAATAGGAATGAAGTTGCTCATAGGTTCCATCAGCTGTTCTTGTAATGTCTGTCCCTCATGTTCATGTTATTTTTCAAAAAAAACCAGCTCTCTCCCTCCTTTAAAAATTCAAGAAACCTTGAATTTGTTGGCCCAGGGTCCAATGCATCATTATTTCACAAGCTCAAAACATCCATCTCTCCCAAAAACAAGTCCTAAGACCTAAAACTCAGATGCTTGCTCTGCACCAACCACTTCATGTGGATAGTTTTTCTTAACATCTTATTTTTATTTATTTGTTTGACAGAGAAAGAGGGAGAGAGAGTGAAAGAATGGGTGTGCCAAGGCCTCCAGCAACTGCAAACGAACTCCAGTTGCATGCACCCCTTGTGCATCTGGTTAACGAGGGTCCTGGGGAATCAAATCTAGGTCCTTTGGCTTTTCAGACAGACACCTTAACTGCTAAGCCATCCCTCCAGCCCTCACGTGGATATTTTGTTCATGCTTCATAATGACACTATGAGGGTCATTGTGCTACAGATGAAGATGTCAGGTGACAGCTCCAACCCACAAGCCCTGGTTCCATAGCCGAGTCTCTCCCACCCAGACTGTAAGACAGAGAACAGAAAGCCCTGGTTCCTGCCCTGGCTTCTGTAATGAGAGTCAGGTCTATATGCACGTGAGGGTCATAAATGGCAAGTGCCAGAGACCAAAGTATGCACAGGGCTAGGAGGAGGAAACGCTCTTCTGGGCTGAGGTGGAATTGTGGTTTACAACATACTTTCCAGAGATAACCTTTCACTGGGTCATGTGAGGCCCAAGGGTATATGCTTACGTGAGAAATACAGGTCAGTGGCAAGAAGAATTTTACAGTCCAAAAGAATGATGCCAGTGTCAAAGAGCATGAGGGTGATGCACCAGGAAGCCCTCAGCATGTGTGAGGCTGGGTAAACTGATTGAAGTCTGGCCAGCTAGAACATTAGTTGGTAATAAAAATAAACAACCTGATACTGATAGATACAGAATGGACACATTTCAGTGACACAGTACAAAGGGGAAAGGCCAGATTCAAGATATGAGGTGCTGCCATTGACAAATCACTTTGCCACCCACACTAACTAGATGGTAAGATCCTATAGCTGAAGACACCATAGGTTATTTGCATACGACAAACTGTACTTCAAAATGTCATAAATAAAATAATACTTTGAAAACCTTCCAGATTCAGTGCCAACTAAGTAGCAATAGCATGGAGGCTATGTCAGGGTACTCCAGACAGCTGTATGAGTTCTGAGTCAGCAGTGAGTACATATGGTGCTGTTTCTTCCACAGCCAGTATTCACGAGTCCAGGAACCAAGGGGTGGAAATGGGAATGGTTCCACTCACTGTCACCCACTAGCAAAATAATTGTTGCTTCTTCTTCCTGCAACTTCATGCTCTGCTGAACTAGAAATCTTGGTTCAGAATGAGTATCCTATCAGGAGGTGCAAATATCATTCCATTGACTTGGAAGTTAAGAATCTCCTATGGCCACTTTGGGTTCCCAATATCTTTGGGTGAAGAAAAGAATTAATGCTAATGGGGCTGCTTGATCCAGACTACCCAGGTGCAATTGGAGGGGAGAAGGAGACTGTGGGAGTGCAGAGGAGGATGTCAGGTGTCCTCCTCTACTGCTCTTCTGACTTACCTCATTGAGGCAGACTCTCTCGCTGAACCAGGAGCTCGCAGTGATTTCCAGGTAGACTTGCTGACCAGGAAGTGCCAGCAATCCTCTTGACCCAACCCCCTCTGCCCTGGGATGCTAGGCAGGCACAGACCTACCTGGCTTTCTATGAGGGTGCTGGGGATTGAACTCAGGTCCTCATGCTTGTGCAGCAACTGCTCTTACCCACTGAACCACCTACACAGCCTCCTCACCTTGAGTCCTGATCCAAACAAATTGACAAACGAGATTAACTATCATTGTAGATTGGCTGCAAGAAGACCCAGGAAAATCCATCTGTTCCCAAAAAACATGATTTCAATTGACCCACCATAGAACCTGGGACTCCATAATTAGACAAGATGATCCCTCCAGGTCCAGAGGCTAACTTGATCTAGGAAATTCCTCTCACTTGATTCTAGGGATTGGCAAATTGTCAATCAATAGAAACCATCACACACAGGGAGGAAGGGGCTGATGTATTAAGGAGAGAGGAACAAATCAAGTCCAAAACATTGCAGGGCAAACACAAACCCACAGCTGCAGATCCAGTATCTAGAGCTTGTGATGGAATCATCTGGGATACAAAAGCCTTTGATCCCATTCCCATAGCAACTGCTGTACCTCCTGCAGCACATGTAGCCCCTGTTGATCTAGACCCCAAAATGCTGAGCTAAAATAAATCCTGCTTTATTTTTTAATATTTACTTTGAGAGTGAGGGAGAGAAGGAGGCAGAAAGAGACAGAGAATGGGTGCACCAGGGCCTTCAGCCACTGCAAATAAACTTCAGACATGTGTGTCCCCTTGTGCCCATGTGTGACATTGTGTGCTTGCATCGCTGTGCATCTGGCTACATGGGACCTGGAGATTCAAACACAAGTTCTTAGGCTTTGCACACAAGCGCCTTAACCTCTACGCCACCTCTCTAGTCCCTGCTTTCTTTAGGTTGCTTTAGTTGGGTGTTTTGTCACAGCAACAGGAAAAGTAACAGAAATAGAAGGGTTTTCATTTTACATGGTTGAAGAAATTGGAAGAAAGACAATGTTTTCCATCCACACAGGAAAATTACAGGTAATTGAAAATTCAGTGCATGTCCAGTTTAAAGGGGACATGGCCTATTGTTCATGATGGTATTTGCCTACATGGTCAGCTGAGTGGCCATGATGTTCACTACCCAGTCAGCGGGGATTATGACATCTCCTCCTGCCTTTTGAACTTCTGATAGAAGACCTTCTGGTCCCAGCATTTCCTCTTGGTGATCCTACTTTCCGTAGGCAACACCCACCCTGCTGCGTTGACAACCTCCTCTGACCCATCATGTCCAAGCCCCTGACGTCATTGTCTTCTATACCTCAGAGTCCTTGGTGTCATGCCCACTGTCCTCGTCCCCTCCTCTCATAGGCTGAAAGGTGATGTAGTTCTGCCTTTTAGAGCCGTGCACAAATTCAGGGTATGTTTATGAATAAAATAAGATTCTACTAAGAGCAATGCAAACACATTTCTCCTCTCACCTCTGTAGGAAACGCGGTCCAGGGTGAGACATGCCTATTGCCTCACAGTTGATGCAGTTTCTTCCTTGTAGGTCCACAGAGTGAGCATGAGAGTGGCCAGTGCATTTATCATTTGCCTTCGCACTTCTTTTTGATGTTTTGGTTTTTTGAGGTAGGGTATCCCTCTAGCCCAGGCTGGCTTGGAATTCACTATGTAGTCTAAGGGTGGCCTCAAACTCACTATGATATTCCTATCTTTCCCTCCTGAGTACTGGGAATAAAGGCATGAACCACCACTCCTGGCCCTTGACAATTTTATACAGAACAAAAAAAGAAGTATTTTTCATTAGGTTATATTTACCTAGAAGCATTACAGGACATGTCTGATGCCAGGAAGCCAAACTGAGTGTGAAATTATGTGACAGGAGAAGTGACCCACAAAGACAGAGATGGTGAATCAGGGGGTGTGCTGACTGTAGACTTCATCTGAAAAGGCTCATTTGCACTGAATAATACACAAGTTGATTAAGAGGGCAAGAAGAATCAAACCACAGATAATGAGACCAGCAGAGAGCGCGACGTGGGAAGCCATCCACCGTCTGACTCTGAGGAGCCCCTTGAGCGCACAGTTCCTCTCCTGCTCCTCCAGCCCCTGCTTCTGCTTGTCCAGCTGCTGCCTCACCTCGGCCAGGAAGTGCCTGTAGTCTTGCTGGTAGGCACCAGCCCCACCTCGCTGCAGCCTCTGGGTGTGAAAGAAGAGCTCATTGCTGTGGAAGGAGCCGCCACACTCCCGCTCCAGCCTCTCCACCAGGGCCATGAACTCGTCCAGCTGCCTCCTCTGCTCCTGGCCCGCGGCCCGGTTGTTGAAGGCACAGCACCTCCTGCCCCACTCCTATGGACCTTCTTCCCAGAAAATTAGCACTATTCAAACACACTGAAATGTTGGCATACAACCTTGGGTGGTCTTGGGTTGAGCTAGCCCCCAGGAAACTGTCACAGATGTGATGCTGGAGGGATAGGGACATCGTGCAATAAGAGCAAAATGTTAGCACGGAAAGTGTGAGGACTTGAGATATGTTATGAACGCAAATGAATTGAAGACATTTTAGATACCTTAAAAATATATTATGTTGTTCCTCCTATACTGTGTTAGTTTTTCCCTTTTGTAAGTGGTCTGGGAGGACGGAAAAAAGGAGGGAGGAAGAGAAAGAAAGACACAGAGGGGAGACAGAATGAGAATACCTGTATGGGTGCACCAGGGCCACCAGTCACTGCAAATGAACTCCAGATGTATGCGCCACTTTGTGAATCTGGCTTTATGTGGCTACTGGGAAATTTAACTTGAGCCATTTAGCTTTGCAATCAAGCGCCTTAAGCCTCAGAGACATCTCTCCAGCTCCTATTTTTTAACTTTCATTGACAATTTTCATACATATGTTTTTTGATCATTATCTCATTCCATCATCTTCTCTTGCCCTCCTCCCCATCTTCTTTCCAGTAAATTTCTCTTCTACTCCATTGTCTTTTTGAAATTTTTTATTTTTTGAGGTAGGGTCTCACTCTGGTCCATGCTGACCTCAGGGTGGCCTCGAACTCATGGCAATCCTCCTACCTATGCTTCCTGAGTGCTGGGATTAAAGGCGTGCCCCACCACGCCGGGTTTCCAATGTCTTTTTTCTATCTTCCGCCATCCATGATAGAATGTTGGTGGGTCCAACCTCCCGTGGCCTCGAACTCATGGCAATCCTCCTACTTCTGTCTCCCAGGTGCTGGGGTTAAATGAATGCGCCACCACGCCCAGCTACACTACACCTTTTAAGACCTGAGTCCTGTCACTCAGATCACCCCAGCCAGGGGCTCAGCTCTGCGGTAGAGCAGCCAGAGGACCAGCAGCGCCGCCCCCAGCACGACGGCCCCGCCCCGCCTCCAGCCCAGCCAATGGGGCCTGCGCATGCGCGCCGCCAGCTGCCGCGCCACCCCGCGCAGCCGCTCCTGGGGCTCTTGGGCCCGCAGCGCGTGCGCCAGCGCGTACACGTCGTTGGTGAGGGGCGCGTCCCCGTGCTCCCGCGCCAGGCGCGCCACCAGGCCGAGCAGCTGCTGCGCCTGCGCCTCCTGCTCGGCGCCGCCCGCGCGGTTGTCCAGTGCGCACGCGCGGCCGCCGCACTCGGCCAGCAGCTCGGCGAGCGCGCGGTTGTCGGCGGCGCGCACGTACTCCTGCAGCGAGCCGCCGGCCAGGTCCTCCTTGCGCGTGAAGACCACGACGGTGCGCGCCGCCGCGTCGTCGCCGAACAGCTCCTTGACCTGGGCGAAGGCCTGGCGGTCCTGGGCGGTGTAGCGGCCCAGCTGCGTGACCAGGAGCAGCGCGTGCGGCCCGGGCGCCGACAGCACGTAGCAGCGGGCTCGCTCGGCGCACGCGGGGTCCGTGCGCTGCACGTGGGCGCTGAAGATGTCCGGGGTGTCCACGACCTCCACGTGCCACCCGGCCCAGCGGCGGCTGCCGGCGGCGCACGTCCTGGTCACCGAGGTGGCGCCGAGCCTGGACTCGAAGCAGCGCCGGCCCAGGATGCTGTTCCCCGTGGCGCTCTTGCCCGTCCCGCTCCTGCCCACCAGGACCAGCCGCAGCTGCGCTTCGGGAGCCCGCGCGGCCCCTTCCGCACCTGCGGGCGAGAGAGGGCCGTGGGCTCGGGACGCCGGCGTGCCCTGGGCCCCGGGGGGCTCGGGAGCAAAGTGAAGGACCCGCCCTCCATGCCCCTGGTTAGCCGGATCTTTCCCTGTGCCCTGGTTCTGCTGGGCTCCTGGCTTCTCCCATCTTCCCTCCCGTGTCTGGATGTCCCGCGCTCTGGCAGGGCTCCCTCTCTGCGGAGCGTCTGGCGGTAGCGCCCTCTGCTCCTGGGCGCACAGGCCAACCTGTGCCTTCTTCAGTTCTGACTACAGATGCCAGCAGAGAGGAGCCAGGGATCAGTCCTTCAGGGGCAGGATTGTCTGCAGTCCCAGACCCTGGGCTTGAATCGTAGCCCCCTCGGTTCTCCTGCTTAACCCTGGGGACGTGCTCAATCTAACCTCTCTGCAAAAGTGGGCACAGTATGGGATCCTGCCTCCCAACGTGGTCGAGGGGCTTGTTTAAAGCGCTTCCCTTCTGTGCGCTGCCCCGCGCCACTGCCGTGGGAAACCTGCTCCCCAAAGAGACTGCCGCCTTTAGCCTGTACCTTTGTTCTACCTCAGGCATCCTGGTGACCATGCTTACTGTACTCCACGACCTCCCACTCTGCGTAGTATTTGTGGAGACCAAAACAGGTTTATGAGCCTCATTTTGTCCTGTGAGGACCAAGTGACAGGCTGGTGAAGCGCAGAGCTGCTCACTGCAGGGTTCAAGCAGAGAGCCAGCCGAAATGTAGGTCCTAGGTTTCTGCATCTGCTCTGGCCTGAGCCCAGACCCTTCCCATCCTGCACTCAGTAGCTAGGCTGCTTGGCAGGGATGCAACTCTCACCACAGGCGCTCTCCTCGGCTCTTTCCATCTTCAGTCCGTCCACGCTTCCCTGCAAGAGGCCCGACCCAATTCCTCTTTCATGCATTCATTCCTGTAAATGGGCACAACCCCTGCAGTGTCAGGCAAACCCAACGAGTGCGGGACAGCACACTGACAAGGCGTCGCTTCTGTGCACAAGGGTTGGAGCATCTGGATGCATGCTCTGAGGGAGGGACAAGTCCATGCAAACAAGGTACGTTTTGTCTTTATAAAAGATTCTGCTTCCCTCTTAAGGGTAATATCTGGATTTGCAAAGGACAGCATCAGAAGAGCCTTCCACACCGCACTGAGAGAGCACTGCCTGAACTTGGCCGCATCTTTCCAGGTGAAAAGGGCTAAGGGAAGGCTATACCATACCGTGCAAGGAGGGAGCTTTCAGGTGAAAATTTCCTGCACAATTCCTAACTCCTGGGGGATTCAGCACTCAGCATAGACCTATGTAAACCCTGAAAACTGGAAAATGTACTGCATCAGTGACCCAACCTGGAAATGAGCAAGAGGAAAATTGGACTGTTTCCTTTGGAACCAGGGAAACAGACCAGCCCTGGGCCGTGCCCGAGTCCCTGCCTCTGGTCTCGTTCAGCCAAGCTCCTGTCTACACGCTTCCAGACGTGTCTGCTCTGGAGGGAGGATGCTCCCCTTCAACCGCTGATGCTGCGTCCCAGAAATGTGAGGCTTTCCTAAGGAACGTGATTGCATCCTATATTAACACTGCTCAGTGTAACAGACACTCCCGATCACCAAGTCCTGAGTACGAAGCATGGTCCCGTGCATCCTGCTTCTCCAGCCTCATGTGCAGCTAATCCCACTCAGCCAGCTATTCCAGGTGACTACTCCCTCCTGTGTGCATCCCACACCAAGAAGAGGGCAAGCTGCCAGCGTCGCTTGTCTCTGGCTCAGGAAATTCGGGAAAGGATTTGGTCAGAGTTGATCCCAAAGTTGTTTTTGCACTGAAATGGTCTCTCTGGCACCTCACAAAGCTTCCAATAGAGCCCACCCCACAAGCCTCTGTCCTTGACTGTTTTGTCATCTGTTGTCTATCACTGACACCATGGCAGGGATGAGGAAGCAGCCCCAAGATTCTGAGAGAATGAGAATGTCATGAAAGGTGGAAGAGGAAAACGAGAACATGTGCTGCAGGGAAGGTCGGAGCTCTTGGGCTGGCCACTGGGACTTCCCAGAGTGTGGCATGGGGATTAAAATTATTTTCAGTGCTTCTAGCAAAGCCCCACTAACATCTGGGGTAACGATTGAATTTTTAAAATTTAATTTAATTTAACTTAATTGAGAGAGAAAGAAGCAGAGAGAGAAAGAGAACGGGCATACCAGAGCCACCAACCCTGCAAACAAATTCCAGATGCATGCGCCACCTTGTATATCTGACTTATATGGCTTCTGGGTAACTGAACCTGGGTTCTTTGGCTTTGCAGGAAAGTGCCTTAACCACTAAGATATCTCTTCTGCCCCACGGATGATTTTCATTCTGAGGAATGTAAAACACATAAAATTCTGTATTCCCAAGACAACTCAAGAGTTCATCTAGTTCCTTGCCTACCAAAGTTGCCATTTTTTTTTTTTTTTTAGAATCGTTCGAGAGTTTTTGTTTTCAAATTCACATTTCCAAGACATATTGTCAGTGATTCTGATGTTTCCCATGTACTCTGTTCATACTTGGTATGTGGAAATGAGTTCTTTCAAATACCTCTTGTAGAGATAAAGTAACTGAGGTCTTCCAGCAGCTGTAATAAGGGGAACTTGAATTGGAGAGCAGATGTTTAAAGGACAAGTGGAGAAAGGGGTTAAAGACCAAGTTCCTTTCCCCCAAGGTCCAGTAGGGCCCCCTCGTCCAGGTAGTGTTGATTCCAGATGGACACAACTTAGCACATTGTAGCTGGACTTGAATTAGGGTAGCGTATGGTACAGCTGCAGACATGTTTTCTGCCTTTGCTAAATACGCAATTCAGGGACTGTTGAATGTCTTTTAAGAAATTTTTTTTTTTTTTTTTTTTTTTTTGGTTTTTCAAGGTAGGGTCTTGCTCTAGCCCATGCTGACCTGGAATTCACTATGGAGTCTCGGGGTGGCCTTGAACTCATTGTAATCCTTCTACTTCTGCCTCTCGAATGCTGGGATTAAAGACATGTGCCACCATGCCCAGAAAGAATTTTTATTTTTACTTATTTATTTGAGAGAGAAGTAGAGAGAGAAAGAGAGAGATAATGGACATGCCAGGACCTCCCGACACTACAGATGATCTCCAGATGCATGCGCCAACTTGTGTATCTGGTTTATCTGCTGAATTGAACCTGGATCCTTTGGCTTTGCTGGCAAATGACTTAGCCACTAAGCCATCCTGTTGAATACTGTTGAATGTCTTTTAAATTGTATTTTGTTTCTGGAAGTGGATCCAGCACATACTGGACTTAGAGCTTTTTTAAAAAAAATGTTTTATGTATTTATTTACTTGTAGATAGAGAATGGGCATGCCAAGGCCTCTAGCACTGCAAATAACTCCAGATGCAAGTTCCAGTTCGTGTGCGTGGATTTACATGGTTACTGGGAAATTGAACCTAGGATGTAGGTTTTGTTCCCTTAGGATATGTGCCCCTGGGGAAGATATTCCTAAGATTTCCTCTGAGCTCACTTGTGCTCACCTACACAGTGCTTCGTAGAATGCAGGGGTGCAGGCAGTGAACCCTCCTGGAGCCATGACCCCTCTGGTCTCACAGCCTCCAACCCCCAGCTCACCGGCTCAGGCTCACCTTTGCAGGCGACGGGCTGTGAAGTGGCGCAGAAGTCCCAGGCTCTGTCTTTCTGTTGTCTGAAGTCCCTTTCCTCCCAGGGTGAAGAGGAAGTCACTGCCCTGAGTTCAGGAAGCTCAGAGAGGCAGGACCATGATGACTTAAAGAGACAGAACCACTTTCCATCCCGCTGGGGCTCGCGGTGTTTCTCCTGCAGAGTCAGCCTTCTCCGTGGCTCGGGTGTGTGCTTCCCCACCAGGGTCGCTGTGTTACACAGCTGGTCATAGTGAAGGGAGGCCAGGGCATGGTAGGACCCTGAGGCCGACTTTTTTTCTGGAGTTGGTATTGCTAATCTTCAGTTGAGTTTTCTCTTTAAGAGTGTATCTCCTAGGAACCAGGCCTAGGAAGTTTCTTCCTCAGGACAAAAGGTGGTAACCTCAGTGGGTTGGACGTTCATGTGGCCTGTGCCAGCTCTGGGCCCAGCCTGCCAGAACATCCCCAGAACAGCCCCCCAAAGTGACAGCTCACCACTCTCTGAAGAGAACAGCTCATCTGCCACCAGAGGCCAGTGGCCTGCCGAGGATGTACACCGTTCTCTGTTCTCACAGTCCTCCTATCAGGGACCTGAGTCGGCTCATCCGTGCTGTGTCCCCATGCTGGTTTCCTCTGCTTCCTCAAGAGCATTGTAGTGTAAAGAGAAGATAGAGGTGACCCAGCTACCACGGTGGCTGAGCCCTAGTTAGTTCATTGAGCAGCTACAGGCAGCGTGTAGCCTGATACAAGGGACATTCTCCGAGGCAACTTCTTATCGGCCAAGCCTCTCCACCCTTGTCCTGACAAGCCCCTAGTACCTGCCTTGTACAGCGTAGTCTTCAAGGAGCGTAAGGCAGAAGTGGGAGGAAGGAAAGGACCATGTCTGAGTGATGTAGAGTGGTTTGCTATTTGCTACTATGGTTACAGTTCATTTATTCCTATACTTCAAGGCTGTTCTGGGGAAAATGGTTCAATCCAAAATGTTAGACATCTCAGAGACATATTGAGATGGGCTTGAAAGCTGTTTTGTGGTTTCAAGGACACAGTTTGTTTATAAAGCAGAACTGCTTAATAGAACATTCTGTAGTCATGAAAATGTTCCAGTCACATGGGGCAGAGTGATGAGAGACTGGACTTGGCATGTCATTTAATTAGTGCATGGGAGTAAATACTCCATCCATGTGGCTTTTGGCTACCATTTTGGAAGCAGTTACTCCTCATCCTCCTCCTTCCATTACACATGTACTAGGCAAGTACTCTACCACTCAGATACCCCTAGCCCTCATCTCACTTTTATTTTGAGACAGGTTCTCACTGAGTTTCCTAGGTTGGTCTTGAACTCACTCTATAGTACAGCCAGGCTTTAAACTTGCAATGCGCCTCCCCATGTCGCTGGTAGTACAGCAGTGAACCACCATTCCCAGCCAGTATACCATTGTTAATAAGACAATATGCTGTGTGAGGGGTGCATAGCTAAAGATGTGATATACTCTTATCAAAACATGGATTCAACAACCCCAAATTCCAAACCTATGTGAAGAGGCTAACTACTGATGAGTCAACTGGCTATAGTGACCTCTTGTGTGCTTGTCCAGCCTTTGTCTTCCTGGATGGACATTGCATTTTAAAATAACTAGAAATTTCTAAAAAAAAAATGTTTAACCTCAAGTTATCCATCACTATTTGAACATTTGTAATTTGAATATTTGCTATAAAGCACTTGCAAACAATTTTACCCAACATCCAGTATTTGAAAGGAAACTCCATGGATCCCAATCTGGCTGTAGATTCAAGAGAAGTGTTTACATCACTTGTGAGTCTTGAGGGAAGGAGGATTCATAATCACAGTCACATCTCAGCTCTTTCCTGAAATGATCATGTTTCATGCCCAAAATGACTCAATTTCTTTGTAATTCTGTGAATCCTTTTTTGTGCATTAGGGAGAGAATTTTCTTTTCTATGAAAGAATTGGGAAAATTTACTGGGGACTTTTGTGGAAATGGTGGTTGCAAAGCCAAACATTAGACGGCAGCTACTGGTGACTGTACTGGTGACAGCAGCCTGAGCAGGCAGAGTGGGCGGTGGTTGTGCGACACCGCGCCCCTGCAGTGTGGGGTAGAGGAAAACTCCCAGGACAGCAGCTACAGCACCACTAATTCATTCCCAAAGGACATCGCCTGTGTGGAGATGGCTCAGGAAAACAGGAAGATATCTTAGTCACAAACTTTTACCATCATATAATGAAGAGTCAAGGAGACTGCGGTCCTTGGCTAGTGATGAATTGAGAATTTGGCTCAAACCTTTCAGAGGAAAGAAGAAGGGAGGTGTCACAAGGATAGAGCAAATAACTCCAAAATCATATTAAAATTTTATTTAAAAAAGTAAAATTCATCACTTTATTACTACAAGCAGCACTGGTATCTTCCAAGAAATCCTCTAAGACTCCAATTCTGCAGAGAAGGAAATAGCTTTATTACACTAATAAACAGACCAACTGGTGGGTTTATAAGAAATAAGCAACAAGAGGTAGGGTTGTGGGAGTTGCAGCAGCTAGTTCATTTCTCAAAAATAATCAGATAACTGGGATGGAGAGATGGCTTATCATTTAGGGTGTTTGCTTACAAAGCCAAAGGACCCAGATTCAAATACCCAGAACCCACATAAAGCCAGATACACAGGGTGGCACATGTGTCTGGACTTCATTTTGCCAAAGGAAAAAAAAAATGAGATAGCTGATTGATCATCAAACTGGTTATTTTGAGGTTGGCCAGTTTCTCCAGTTTCTGCCAGGAGAGCTGCACATGCCAAACACTGTTGATTTTCTGTTGAATTACTGATTGTTTTTCCTTCTACAAATTTAGTTGAATTCTGATCTACTTTGCTGACAACACGTTTCGTTCAAAGTGCAGATGAAAAGGAACAATTTGAGTCCTTCTGTGAAAATATAATTAAATGAGATGGACATTTGTTGAAAAATAGTTATACCATCATCTCTATCAATAAGATTATCTGCTGCAAAGCACTAAGCTTTCTAACAAAGCATATGATAACGCGATCACTGCTGTCCTACAGCCAAAAGTAAGGGCAGAAGTTGCAGGTGGAGAATCTAGAGAAGTGCTGGTCCGGCCCGCGGCATCGCCTGTGCTCTCCCGTGGATGTCCTCTGTGCCCCTGAGGAAGAGCGCACAGGGAGCAAGCACTCATGGGGGCTGCTTTGGGGTTTCACAGCTCAATCGCCTGCAGACTGCCGGGGTGAAATTTGCTGCATCCCTTAGTGCTAAAAGACAGGAAGTAGAGGGTTTGGATGGAGGAGTCCCGTAGGACAGGTCATCAGAGAAAATGTAGGAAACACAGGCGCGAGTTCACTAGGTCTACTCTCTGAAAAGCTGGTTAAAGATATGACAAGCAACATCCCATACTTGAAAGATGATTTCAACTATTTTATTCTGACTCATGACTTCCCGTCTGGCACCTTGTTGTCTCTTAGTATAGAAAGCCTCTGTTCTGGAGCATTCCCTCTCCATCTGCGCCCTTCTCCTTTCCCGTTCCAGTTGGTCGGTCAGGTGTCTAATTTGCTCTTCATACTCCTCTCTTATCCGTGCTCGCTCTTGCTCCAGCATTGCTCTGTAACGTTCTTGCATCTCATGGGTTTGTCTCTGAATCTCCTTCTCGGCCTTTTGGTACATCTGGTTGGTGTAGCATCCTCCCCCATTCTCCTGCACCATGCGCTCCACCAGGGTCAGCAGCCGTGTCCTCTGGGCCTCCTGCTCGGCTCCTGTTGCCCTGTTGTTGAACACACAGTAGCGATCCCCGAACTTCTGCATCAGCCCCCGAATGCCACTTGGCGCCTCCTTCAAGTACTCATGGAAGTCCATGTCGCCCAGGTCATCTTTTCTGGTGAATAAGAGAATCATGTATCTTCTCGCCCTGTCTCCAAACATTCTCAGGATCTTCTCTGTGGCCTTCTCTTCCTCCGCGGTGTAGCGGCCCAGGGACACAACCAGCAGCAGAGCGTGAGGCCCTGGGGAGGTCAGGAGGATGCAGCGAACGATCTCCTTGCGCGTGTCACTATCCTGTACCTCAGTGTCAAAAACTCCAGGCGTGTCCACGACCACAACGTCTCTTGTGTTCCACATGGTCCTCCTGTCCTCACAGACCTTGGTGATGGATTTTGCTGAAATTCCAGAATAAAACGCTTTCTCTCCCAGGATGCTGTTCCCTGTTGCACTCTTTCCTGCTCCAGTTTTACCCACTAACACAATTCTCAGCTGGGAATTTGTGTCATCTTGGCTTCCAGGCTCTGCGACATGAAGGAAGCAAAAGCCAAGTGTGAGACTCTACCTCCCACAGCTCCCCGTGCGGAGGCCGGCCGCCCTGTAACCTTCTCTTCTGCTGCTTCTGGCTTCCCCTTGCTGTCACCCCGCCCTCCCAGGGCCTCAGACAGCCCCAGGGCCTAGTGTCCATCATACATGACTCAGGCCTCTAGAACCTTCCTTGTTCTCCCACCTTCAGTCTCTCTTTTCAGGATTCGATTGAGCTTCTGCCCATTTGAAGCTTCAAAGCCCTCAGGGGAGGAAATAAAACAGTTTCAGAAGAAAACTATGGTCTGTTGCTGATGGCTGTCCCTCTAAGATAATGCAGAAAGTGACACACAGCTTGAACTTGGGGCAGGTGCAGGGAAAGATGTTCTTAGATCATAAAAGAAAGTTTTCTTCCTACCACTGAGATGTTACATAAACCAATATCCTTAAGACATAGTTTTCCATGTTTGAGAATGAGATCCTGGGATACAAGAAAAACATTTCTGAGAACACTGGAAAGAAGGAGGGTAAGATCACCTAACAAAGTGTGTGGCTAGGAGTTCACATCATCATTTACTTGGCATCACACTGGAATTCTAAGAGGCAGGTTAGCTGCCCCTTTGTGAGACCTTGTCTCAAGGGGCAAGGGTAGGGAAGAGGCAGACAGACAGACAGATACAAGATGCTGAAGTCTGAATTACTGACAAGTCATTCATTTTTCCCACTCAGCCTCGTTGGCATGTCATGAGGAGAAAGGAGAATGAATAGAGGGACACGAGAAGTGAGACGGCAGGAAAAATGAAGAGAAATGAACAGCAGCTAGAAATGGTTTTCTACTGTTCAGGTTCTGTCTTGCTGTCAAGGCAGGAGGTTTCACACCCTTCCTACCTGCTTTACCTGCTATATCCTGTCTACCCTACCCTCCACCCCCAGCACCTGTCCCCATAGCTGGTTCCTGACTTGCCTGGGTAGGAACTTGTGCCTTGGTCCTGAGCTGCCATCGTAGTTTGAATCCCTGTAGGCAAAGAAACACACTGTGTTAGTTTGAATATATGGCCCTGTCGATACCGGCTTGAAACCTGAGCCCCCAATAGGCAGATCCCTACTACAAGAGGAATATATATATAGCACTGGGGGCGTATCTTAGAGTCCAGCCCAAAGATATGTTTGGTGGCAGATCTTAAGTCCAGCTGTAAGATGTGTTCAGAACAGCTGGAGCTCTGGCTGTTGAGCTTGCTGCTGCTGACAGCCATCTCTCTGCTGAGGAGACTGAAGAGAGCCAGCAGCTTCTTCCACCATTTGTTGGTGTTCCCCTGGTATTTGTAAATGAACACTTTCCTCCTATAAGCTGCTTTTGGAGAGGTGTTTGTCCAGGGATGTGAAGCTCACTACAACACACAGTGGGAGAAATGAATGACTTGTCATTTCAGGAAATGGAGAGAAACTAGAACCCGTGACTGCTTACAATCAATAGGCAGTTTTGGGCCATAAACTTGCCACTTTGATTTCCCCAAACCCATTTCCAGTTATTCCTTTTTCTACACACACACACCTTACTTCACTGCTTCCTGGACTCATCTCCAGCTAGTGGGTTAGCACTGCAATGCCTTTTTCAAGTCACCCGTGGTCTGCACCCTCCTCAGCTCCAGACATCGGAGACACTCAGCCTCTCTTTTAGCCATTTTATGAGCAGCTCTACAGAGGTTGGCCAGAATAGAACCCTTGACCTCCAGCCAGGATTTCTTGTCTCAGTAAATGGCATCGCCATGCAGCCAGTGTGTCCTGCCAGACCCTGGGGTCCTCAGCAGATCTTCCTTCCTGACCTGCATCAGCCCATCACCAAGCCCTAACGATTCTACTGTCAACGATCTCTCAGTTCGCCATTCTCCCCACCGACGCACTCATCCAACCCACCACCATTTGTTTGCAATGCAGCAGGTGTGTAACTCATGATCTCACCTTGCATCCCCTTCCCACTCTACCAGCAGATATGATTTTAAAATTAAAGTTTCATTTTAATTTTTCTTGTTGAAATTCCCCACAGTTTCCGCTTGTCTCTAGAAAACAGTTTAAATTTTAGAGTTCTCCAGAAGATCCCACATGTCTTCTTACCCTTAAGGCTTTACTCATAGTGAACTCCTCTGTTTCCCAGAATCCTCTAAACAGCTTGTAACTCCCAAGCCTTTGGAGAACTGTTCCCTGTCCCCAGAGCACTCCTAGTCCAGTTTACTGTCCAGTTCATTCCTGCTCAGGCCTCTGTTCCCCAAGAGTTCTCCAACACCCCACTTCTGCTCCAACCTGGACCTGCGATACCAGCTCAGGCAAACCCATGCTTGCTCTAACTGCATACCAGCATGATTTCAAGGCCATGGACTATACTAGCGAATTATTTTCTTATTGTTTTATTGCCTCCTGTTAACTTTAAGTCTTGTGACAAGAAGACCAGCTTTGCTTTGTGGATGCTTTTATCCGTGGGGACAAGCATGATACCGGGCAGAGGGGCATTCTGGCTGTTAAGTCACAAACGGATGGATAATCCCTGCTGCTTCTTCTCTGGTTGTCTGTGCCCTGTGCCCTGACAGTCCTTCCCTTGTTAACAACACGAAGTGGCTCAGAAACGCGGGGCTCATTGTGCATATTTTCCTTCATTGCTTCCCACAAATATTTGGGAGATGACTCCACACAGCTGGCTTTGACCAGGACGGGCTCCAGTGCTCCTCTTTAAGGACAAGGTCCCAGTCAGGGAGCCACTGATGACAGCTTTGAAAGGCAAAGCCAGCGGCTTCTTGGGAAAGGATTGCTTCTTTATTTGGAAGGTTAAGGAGTTCGGAAATAGCTTTAAAAAAAAAACTGAAAAGAAATCACGGACACCTTCAAAGCCCTGGCTTTAACCACAAGGTTGACGTCGGTGATGGTGATGGTGATGGAGAGGAGGCAGGATGCAGACGTGGGAAATGGGGTGACTGGGTAATCCTCAAGACTCTGCTCCCAGAACCCAGCTCTGGTGACGTTAATTCAGATGCAAACCAGGAGACTGAGCTCCTGTGGGTGCGGACCTGGGCGGCTAGGTTCTTCCTCTGCCCATCAGCAAGGATGCCCTGGCTTCTCCTGAGCTGCAGTCACACCTCACCGAGCTGCTTCCACCCCACACCTGCCCAGGGGGAGCTCCCCTCCTCCGAAAACCCAAAGGGGTAGTCCCTGAGGAAGGTTCTATAGTAGACAGCAGGGGGTCACTTTGATTCCGACCTGTTCGCTGGCTTGGGGGTATGGGGGACAGGCTGCACGTTGAGCTGTTCCCTTGGAGGAACCCAATAATCTCCATGCCCGCCTCCCTGCGCCCTAGAGCTAATGTTTCCCCTGGCATCCTCCAGGGGGCACGTTTCAGAGTCTACAACCATGAAGGAAGATATTGTTTATGAAACAAGTGTCTTCTAAGCAGTATTAATTTGTAGGGCTCCACCTTCAAACAATCACAGCCTAAAATTAGCAAACAGGAAATAGGAAGCTGCAAGTAACCCAGGAGAGCGCAAGTCTGCTTGGTTTAGCTCATGGAGCCAGCACAGAGGGCTCCTCCCCACAAATCCAGCATAAGCCCCAGCCACACGCGCGCGCACCCCACTCCCTTACCTGGAACTCGGGGTCCTGAGTCTCCCCTTGGCTTGCAGGCAAAGGTAAACTGTGGAGAAAGGATAGCTCAGAAGTAAGGGGCGGGGCGACCAAACACTTGCACTGAGGACCTCCCGCCTTGCTAGCTGGAGCCCTGCGGACCTTTGCGCAGCGCTGGGAGTCCTGGGCCTCCGAAGCGGTTCCCAAACGCCACTGGAGCTACTGAGCCCTTGGATGTGACAGACGATTGCAGAAGTGAAAGTCTCCTGGTATCTCATTGTAATTAGTTTAAAGTTCACCAGCCACAGGTGCAGAGTGGCTGCATGCTCGGCCCCGCAGTCGTGAAAACCTCTAGGTGGAGCCCTGAGCTATTCTGAAGGGACCAAGGCTCAGCACCACTGCCTCCCAGTTGAAGGGACCATGGCTCAGCACAGGCGCCTCCCAGCTGAAGGGACCATGGCTCAGCACAGCCGCCTCCCAGCTGACATGCGCTCCCCGCGCCTCGGGTCTGGGTTAGTGTGCGCAGCTCCTCTCCTCTCCCGGGGATGCCACAGAGGAAAGAGGGCTTAATCCGGGGCACATCCTGAGTCCTTTGCCAGAAGCAGACAGGGTAAATGACCCTCAACTGAATGGGCTGCGCCCAAGCTCACCCATCTCAAATAGTCCACCGCTGGCATGGGAGAGGACCTGCCATCGAAATGGAAGCAGTGAGCATTGTGAGGAGCGCCCAGTTCTGCACCATGCCCACGATGCTTCCATTAGAAAAGGGCTCCACGGCTGTAAAGATGGCTTAGCAGTTAAGGTGCTAGCCTGCAAAGCCAAAGGACCTAGGTTCGAATCCCCAGGACCCACACAAGCCAGATGTACAAGGTGGTGCATGCTTCTGGAGTCTGACCGCAGCACCTGAAGGGCCTGGCATGCCCATCTGTCTCTCCATCTTTCTCTCTGAAAGAAAGAAAAAACAGAAAGAAAGAAAGGAGGGAGGGAGGGAGGGAGGGAAGAAAACTGCTCCCATGGCTGAGGCTTCAGAACTGCTGACTCACTGCTGCATTACACTGGTAACTGTACAACTTGCTAACAAGTCTAAAGAGAAGTAAGACACGAATTTATCTGCACAGTCCTGTCATTTCTCTTTTCATTTCTTCTTCAAACTACATTATTCAGAAGAAGGTAACTTATTTTCTAAATATTTGAAAATTTTCAGATATATTTCTGTTGTTAATTCCTTTTTTTTTTTTTTTTTTAATTTTTCAAGGTAGGGTTTCACTCTAGCTCAGGCACTCCTGGAATTCACTACAGAATCTCAGGGTGGCCTTGAACTCACAGCAATCCTCCTACCTCTGCCTCCCGAGTGCTGGGATTAAAGGCACCACCACCACACCCGGCACGGTTGTTAATTTCTAACAAGATCATTTGTGTGCTAAGTCTTTCGGCCCAGGTTCAATTCCCCATCCTCAATGCCCACATAAAACCAGATGTACAAATATGGCCAAGGCCTCTGGAGTCTGCAGTGGAAAGAGGCCCTAGTATATCCAAACGGTCATTCTTATTCTCTCTCTCTCTCTTTCTCTGTCTCTTCTCCTTCTTATATGTATACGCACAAATAATTAAAGATAAAAGATTCAGGGGCTGGAGAGATGGTTTAGCAGTTAAGGCACTTGCCTACAAAGCCAAAGAACCCAGGTTCAATTCCTAAGGACCCATATAATCCAGATACACAAGGTGGCATATGCATCTGGAGTTCACTTGCAGCAGCTGGAGGCTTGGTGCACCCATTTTGTCTGTGTATCTCTTTCTCTGTGTCTCTTAACTAAACAAATAAATAAAATTTAAAATAAATTCATTAAAAAAATAAAAAACTCAGAATCAAGTGTTTTCAAGAATATATAGACATATATAAATATTTGCCTTCTATTTGTCCATAAGAATATATAATAAAAAAATCATAGAATTGAAATAGCACAGATCATATTGTCTTATCACAACTTAATTGAAAGATAAAGAAAATACCATGTATTTGGGAATTGGTGATCCTACGTTTAAAAACTCATGGATTAAATAGGATATGATTGTAGATACTAGTAACTATATAAAACTAAAATAAAATAATATACTGCACCTCAAGTCTTATGAGAGTCGGCTAAACAATTACAGATTAAGTATAAGTTTAGGTAACTATATTAGCAAGTAATGAAAAATCAGCTTCAAAAGATACATATTAAGAAAGTGAGGGTGCTGGAGAGATGGCTTAGCAGTTAAGGCACTTGCCTGTGAAGCATAAGGACCCATGTTTGATTCCCCAGTACACACATAAGTCAGATGCACAAGGTGGTACATGTGTCTGGAGTTCATCCACAGTGGTTGGAGGCCCTGGAGTGCCCAACTCACTCTCTCTCAAATAAGTAAAGAATTAAAAAAAAAATGAAAGCAGGAAGGAATAATAAAATAAGAGGAGGAACAAACTGGGAGAAAAGATGCAGTGGTATAATCAATATCCTGGGTCATTACTATCTATTCACAGTTCATGTCAAGGACTCCATAAACCTTGGAATACACTGAGTGATATATTTTACTATAGATAAGAAATTTCATTGAATGATACATAAATTATTGCACAGGAACAAAGTTCATTAAAGTGGTGCTCCACATAGCTAATTCCGAGAAAAGACTGATTGACCAGAAAAGACTAGGAGATTGAAAGTTCCAGCCTCACCTGCTAACCTCTGGGAAAGGAACCAAGCTGCAGTTTCACGTCTATAAAAACTCTTGAGCAAGATTTTATGACTTTCTGAGGCTGGGGTAAAGCTCAGTGATAGAGCACTTGCCTAGCATGCATGAGACCCTGCGTTCAGTCCCCAACACCACAGAAAACAAATAAAACTTATCATGACTTTCTGGGTTGGTAAGCCCCTCTGCCCCATGGTAGGAAATCAACCCATCTTGATTAGGCACAGAACCTCTGTCCCCACAAATATTTTGTGATTTCCATCATTTCCTTATGGCACTTCCTATTGCTAGAGTTCTTATAATAAAAAAAAAAAACATAAATGAAGAGTTTCTCTGAGTTCTGTGAGCCAGCCTGGAAAATTACAGCATCTAGCTGGGCGTGGTGGCACACGCCTTTAATCCCAGCACTCGGGAGGCAGAGGTAGGAGGATTTCCACGAGTTCAAGGCCACCCTGAGACTCCATAGTGAATTCCAGGTTAGCCTGGGCTACAGTGAGACCCTACCTCGAAAAACACTTGATCTGAGTTTACTCATCTATTTATTTTCAAGAGCCAGTTTGGAAAGATGTATGGGGCAAGGTATATGCGGCAGTAACATTCATGAAATCTGTTCAAGCGTTTGTATGCACTTCAGTATGAAGTGTCTCACCTCTTCTTAGGCTTTCATGGGGGAAATAGAAAGTTCCAACCTTCTCATCTTTTCTGGTGACCAGCTCCATGAAGCTATGCAGAAGCCCAGCCTTTGTTCATGCTCATAGACTCATCTAATCAAAAACAACTCTCTTCCAGTAATAAAAGATATTTCTCATGCAATTCCAAAGGAGTTTTGTACCAGGAACTGAGACCAAAGACCAAACATCTCGATTGTAGCACAGACCTGCAATTCTTTTCCCGCTACCCGGGCTGAATGTCCATTGGCAGCCAGCATCAACCTTCCTGCCTTGCCAGTGAAGTGGTGCAGGAATGCTTCTCGGCTGCTCCCTGAGCCCTTGGATGAAGCTTCAAGTAGCCAATGTGAGCCATCAACACTGAATCCCGTCCAAATAACAGATGCATCAAAAGGAAATGGTTGTTGTTTTCAAGCGCTGAATGTTGAAGTTCCTCTCACTGTACTGGCCATGTTCCAAGGACAAGCATCCAAAGAGAGCAAGGAGGCGTGAATGGCATCTTTCAATCTGTACTTGTTGGTTGTTTCAACCATCCTAGATCTTTCAAGATAATCACAAAACTCCACCCAAATTCAGAGGGTAAAAAGGCATCATAACTCAAAGGATAGAGAAGCAAGGTCAGATTTCAATACGGATGTAGGACATTGTTATGGGCAGAGATGTGTCAACTAGGCTTCCTTTTGAAACCCAAGTCATGGTCTTGGGGTGCAGCTCAGCTGGCACAGTGCTTAAAGACTTCACCTGCCTCGGGTCCAGTCTAGTGCTCTCTGCTTCCTGTGTATTGTTATGATGTGAGGAGCCCTGGCCTCGTACTTCAGCTGCCGTGCCTTCACTGCCATGATGGGACTGTGAGTCGTGATCTCTGTGAAGTTCATTTTAAATTGTTTATTTATTTATGCACTTATTTATTTATTATTTACAAGTAGAGGTAGAGAGGAGAGAGACAATGGACATGTGTGTTGGGGATTTACACCAGGGTTTTTAAGCTTTGCAGGCAAGCGCCTTGATTGCTCAGCCATCTCTCCACACCCTGAGAATCATTTTAAAGAGTAGCTTAGACTAGGCCCAAATTTACCATTTTGAGAACACTTTAGGTAGGTAGATTTGGACATACCATGCCTTACTTCCTTGGACAGCTATCTGCCCTAAGGTCCTAAACTTGGAAGTTAACTGTCTCCACTCTCTTTAGGCAAAGCTCCTGGCTTGACTAAAGGCATCTGCATGCAGCCTGTGCTGGAGGGACCTGGACACTTCCCTTCTGCAGCTGATGCTCTTGCTTCCAATTTCCCCCTGCCCCTTCCACACTCTCCCATGATTCCCTGCAGCACACCCTCTCATTTTCATCTTGGACAAGAACTTGGAGACCCTGATAACATCTTGCTCTTTGGATCTTGCGGCTGTTTCTTCACTTCTGCTCTGGTGTCCATTGTGGTTGTTTGATGATTTGTACACACAACAGGCAATGACATGGAAGCCTGGGAAGAGCTCTAGTGAAGGCTTTGGGAGGTGGCAGAGAAACACCTTTGGGATGAACACTGACCAAACCCGTTCCCAAAGGCCCTCAGCCAGAGACAAGCTGTTCAGACAGCTTCCTCCTTTCTTTCTGCGCGGTGCCCACACAAGGGAACAAACGCATCGCCTGGAGTAGCCTGGGTGGGACATAAAGAGGTAGAATCTGGAACGATGGGGAAATGCAGAGAAAACTCAAACACGTGGAACAGAACCAATAGTCACAAGAGAGAAAGTCCAAAGAACACCCTGAATCTGCTTCTAGTGCACTAGAGGGCAGAGAGGGATTAGCTGCACGTGAGGCAAGAGAAGCAGACTGAGGGGACACTGTGCTTTGTGCTCGGGGACTCACAGGAGCAGCACACCTGGTGTGACAGTGTTTGGTTGTACTGAACAATGTAACAATAGGGCACAGTCACATTCCTTAGGAAAAGCCTCCGATTTCGGGGCAAGAGCATCAGCAGTTGAAGGGAAGCATCTTCCCTCCGGAACAGACGCACCCAGGTGTCTCCAGACGAGCCAAGAGCTGTGACTGAAGAGCAGAGGCATGGACTCAAGAGTGCCCTTGGGAAAATGTCCTGTCTGTAACTTATGTCAGACCTGAAATTTCCCAGGGGAAATAGACATGGTTAGCTATCAACTGCATGAAATAAATAAGATATTCCCTTGGGGTTTTGTTTTTCACTTGAGAGACCCTGAAAAGACAACCTAGGGCACTCAGTGGCCTCACAGCATGGTTCTAAGCAAAGCAAAGGACGCTGCTGGTCCTTCGGGTGTTACGCACGGACATCCAGACACTGGCCTTAAGCTGGATCAGCACAAACCTGAAGAAAAATACGTGCCTCAGCCACCTGGTTCCCTGAGCTCATAGGCACTCTATGGGCTCCTTGCAGGCAGCCCCGCCTTGGCACTGTGGTATCCCCTGCTCTTTGGACTTTGCCTGACTTTGCAGGGGGTTGTGCCTACGTGCAGGAATGAATGCATGAATGAAGACTCGTGTCTACAACTCTTCCAGGGAAGCATGGGAGGACGGAAAATGGCGAGAGATGAGGAGAGCGCCTATGGTAAGAGCCCGTCCCCGCCACGCTCCCTCCAGCTTGCGCTCAGGATCACAGGGGCTGGGGCTTGCTCAGCAGTCCAGAGGGAAGCGCCTGAGGATGAGCAGGAGCCTGGAACCTGCATTTTGGCCGGGTCTCTGCCCCCACCCTGCTGTGAGAAGCTCTGCGCTTTGGCCAGCCTATCACTTGATCCCCGTGGCATAAAATGAGGCTCTTAAACCTGCTCTGGTCTCCACAAAAATAAAAGCAGAGGGCGGCAGGTCCGACTACAGTGAGCATTACCAGTCCCCAGCCCTGTGGGGGAACAAGGGTACAGGCTAAAGGCGGCAGTCTCTTTGGGGAGCAGGTTTCCCACGGCAGTGGGGCGGGGCGGGGCAGAGCACAGAAGGGAAGAGCTTTAATCAAGCCCCTCGACCACGTTGGGAGGCAGGATCCCATACTGTGCCCACTTTTGCAGCGAGGTTACATTGAGCACGTCCCCAGGGTTACGCAGGAGAACCGAGGGGGCTACGATTCAAGCCCAGGGTCTGGGACTGCAGACAATCCTGCCCCTGAAGGACTGATCCCTGGCTCCTCTCTGCTGGCATCAGAACTGAAGAAGGCACAGGTTGACCTGTGCGCCCAGGAGCAGAGGGCGCTACCGCCAGACGCTCCGCAGAGAGGGAGCCCTGCCAGAGCGCGGAGCATCCAGACGCGGGAGGGAAGATGGGAGAAGCCAGGAGCCCAGCAGAACCAGGGCACAGGGCAAGATCCGGCTAACCAGGGGCATGGAGGGCGGGCCCTTCACTTTGCTCCCGAGCCCCCCGGGGCCCAGGGCACGCCGGCGTCCCGAGCCCACGGCCCTCTCTCGCCCGCAGGTGCGGAAGGGGCCGCGCGGGCTCCCGAAGCGCAGCTGCGGCTGGTCCTGGTGGGCAGGAGCGGGACGGGCAAGAGCGCCACGGGGAACAGCATCCTGGGCCGGCGCTGCTTCGAGTCCAGGCTCGGCGCCACCTCGGTGACCAGGACGTGCGCCGCCGGCAGCCGCCGCTGGGCCGGGTGGCACGTGGAGGTCGTGGACACCCCGGACATCTTCAGCGCCCACGTGCAGCGCACGGACCCCGCGTGCGCCGAGCGAGCCCGCTGCTACGTGCTGTCGGCGCCCGGGCCGCACGCGCTGCTCCTGGTCACGCAGCTGGGCCGCTACACCGCCCAGGACCGCCAGGCCTTCGCCCAGGTCAAGGAGCTGTTCGGCGACGACGCGGCGGCGCGCACCGTCGTGGTCTTCACGCGCAAGGAGGACCTGGCCGGCGGCTCGCTGCAGGAGTACGTGCGCGCCGCCGACAACCGCGCGCTCGCCGAGCTGCTGGCCGAGTGCGGCGGCCGCGCGTGCGCACTGGACAACCGCGCGGGCGGCGCCGAGCAGGAGGCGCAGGCGCAGCAGCTGCTCGGCCTGGTGGCGCGCCTGGCGCGGGAGCACGGGGACGCGCCCCTCACCAACGACGTGTACGCGCTGGCGCACGCGCTGCGGGCCCAAGAGCCCCAGGAGCGGCTGCGCGGGGTGGCGCGGCAGCTGGCGGCGCGCATGCGCAGGCCCCGGGGGCGGTGGGCGTGGCCGAGGCCCCATTGGCTGGGCTGGAGGCGGGGCGGGGCCGTCGTGCTGGGGGCGGCGCTGCTGGTCCTCTGGCTGCTCTACCGCAGAGCTGAGCCCCTGGCCGGGGGTGACCTGAGTGATGGTGGCTTAAAAGCTGCTGTAGCTTGGGAAGAAATGTACTGAATAGAGGGGTCATGGGGAAGGAGAGGGACAGGCGAAGCCTTCCTTCCAAAGGCATCCTGTGCTGTCACACTTGGCCTCGGTGACAAGGAATACTTCAAACAGGGCATTGGATTCACAAACGCACTTTTAAGTGTTTGAGTCTCAATGTATGTATAGAGTTTCTTTTGGGGCTTGGATTAGTTGTTGTTGGTTGGTTGTTGTTTTTTTTTTAATTTCAAGGTAGGCTCTCACTCTAGCCCAGGCTGACCTGGGACTCACTCTAAAATCTCAGGCTGGCCTTGAACTCACAGAGATCCTCCTACCACCTCTGCTTCCTGAGTGCTGGGACAAAAGTCATGCACCACCACACCTGGCTTGTATAGAGTTTTAAATAAATTTGTTTTAACTTAAAACTGTTTTAAGACATTGTTATCATTAAGTAACTTGAGTGTGCAACACTAAATGAGACATCTCTATCACTCCCTCCAAGGATGAGGTAACAGTGCAGAAGAAAGAATGTTAACAGCCAGAGGATGGAGAGAAGTGCTCTGGAATGGTGTCTTCTAGACAGAGTACTGATGCATTCATAACCTCAGAGGCTGTTGTCTCTGCAGTGTTGGACCCATCAACATTCCTTCATGGATGGTAGAAGAGAGCAACAAAAATGTTTAGTTTGAGCATTTTCCTTTACATTTAAACTGACACTGCTTTGCCACTTTCTACATCTCCACATGGGGAGATGTATTATGTTCCTTTCTTCCCAACATGAAGTAAAATGCTGGGAAAGTAAAATGGAATATCTTCAACATGATTGTTCATATTTTACATATATATATTTTGGAGGTAGGCTCTCACTGTCGCCCAGGCTGACCTGGAACTCACTCTGTAATTCCAGACTGGCCTCAAACTCACAGAAATCCTCCTACCTTTGCCTCCTGAGAGCTTGGATTAAAATTGAGAACCACCACACCCGCTCATACTATATATTTTTGCATATATGTTACAATATACATTGTGGGCGTGCATGAGGTATTTATGGGTCAAGCTCTTCTCTGATCACAAGAGGAAGGAAGTCACGTATATAAGGTGAGAGCTACAGACACCGAGCACAGGTTGATACCACCATAGCACTGGGCTTTATAAAGATGGCTCAATTCCTTTTTTTAAGATTTATTTTTATTTATTTATTTATTAGGGACAAAGAGTGGGAAATAGAAGGAGAATGGGTGTGCCAGGGCCTCTAGCCACTGCAAAGAAACTCCAAACAAATGTGCCACTATGTGCATCCAGTTTACATGGGACCTGCAGAATTGAACATGAGTCCTTAGGTTTGGGAGGCATGCGTCTTAACCACTAAGCCATCTCTCCAGCCCCCAGGATGGGCCAGTTCTTGAATGCCATGTCATTAGATTAGCTGCTGACCAGTGGTGAAAAAGAAGCACTGGGTTTCCTTGTTTCATTGACTGTGATAAGAATCCTTGAAGGGTAGTCTTGTGTTTCAGTCAACCAATCCCTAGATGTAGACATCAGTAGCCATCCCCAGTTAGGGAGGGGAGGAGGGAGCTGTCCTCATCACCCTCACTTTAGGAAGGAGGGTGTCTGGGCACAGAGCTAAGGGAGGCTTGAGGAATACCCTGGGGTGGAATGCCCTGGGTCAGGTGTCTTGAGGCCCATGTGACTGTGGTGATGAGTTGGGTTCTGCATAGTGAGGTTGGAGGAAACTCCACTCTTTTGAGTTCTGGCCTTAACTGCTTTAGTAATTCTAAGGGCCCACACGGGCCTGAGCCAGGGGCTTGTCTTCAATGACCTGACAAGGCAGCAGGAAGGGGTCAGCAATGGGGCGATGGTGGGGGCGGAGGATGTCCTGGACTGTTGGTTCAGGCATGCTTGCTCCCAAGCTCATGCTACTGAGGGACAAGGGTTGCTACCATCTGGGGTACAGTCCTGTTATTCTTTCATTCTTTTCATTGTTTTAACAAGCTAGTCCACATACACCCTCCACTGTTTGCTGTTTTGTTTCTGTCTGGTTTGTAAACAGAAATATAATTTTAAAATAAGCAAATGTTGTAACTATTAAACTCTGTAGGGTGGAGCAGAGAAAGGAGCTTGTTGTGAAGCCTGCTGGCCCAGTTTTCATTCCTCAATTACCAGATAAAGCCAGATGCACAAAGTAGCACATGCATCTGGAGTTATATGCTGCAGCAAGAGGCCCTAGTGTGCTCTTCTCTCTCTCTGTTTCTCTCTCTACCACTCTCTCTCCCTCCTTCTCTCTCTCACCCACACACAAATAAATACATAAAAAATAAATTCAAAAAAAATGCCTAGTCCCATAATAGAAGCCCACAATGAAAATGTACAGGATATTCCAGACCTAGAATCCCACAGTGAAATTATGATAAGCATAATACACAAACTTAACAAGACCATGAACAAACAAATGGACGATATGGAAGAAAATTGACAAAAATAATTCAATAGACACATGAATGAATGCAAGAGAAGTAACAAAAAGTTTTCAGTAGATGCATCAATAAAATTGAAGCTTTATGAATACATAAGTGTGATGCCAACCCCACAGAAAACATTGCATGGAATCCTCCACACAGAAGAGACAAACCAAGCCAGGCATGGTGGCACATGCTTTTAATCCCAGCACTTGGGAGGCAGAGGTGGGAGGATCACCGTGAGTTCGAGGCCAGCCTCAGACTACATAGTGAATTCCAGGTCAGCCTGGGCTAGAGTGAGACCCTACCATGAAAAACAAACCAAGACACAAGTGAAAACTCCCAAGTTTGCCCCTCTGCCCCCCTCTCCTTCTCTGCCCAGTGTGACACTCTGTCACTTCTCTCTTTTTTAATTTTTGTTTTGAACATTTTATTTTATTTATTTTATTTTAGAGATGGGCAATCCCAACCCTACTCCCACATGAGCTCCCTGTCCCCTCCTGCCTTCCACATGACAGGAGCTTACTGCCCTTTTTCCTCTTTCCTTCTCTAATCTGATAAAGTCTTTGTAAGTCTTACCTTGTGACTATGGATTTAATTTTTTAAGTACCCTAAATTTATTGGCACAATTGGCTTTGGCAAGGAGCCTCACAACTCCTGTAACATAAGCACTATTTGCAATTTAAAATCTGGTGCTTTACTGTCTTTTCTTTGGTATGAGGTGTTTTTCTTAAAGAACAAATCCAACTGTATTTATTACATATGAACTCTGAGGGATCCAATACAATTATCATTCTTTTCTTTTATGAGAGAGAGAATTGGCATGCCAGGGCCCCAGCCACTGCAATCAGACTCCAGACACTTGTACCACTTAGTGATCATGTGCAACCTTGCACTGGTCTCATCTTTGTGCATCTGGCTAATATGGAATCTGGAGAGTAGAAGATGGGTCCTTTGGCTTCGCAGGCAAGCACCTTAATTGCTAAGCCATCTCTCAAGCTCTGCAATTACCATTCTATCCTATGAAAGTACTTATTAAAAGTCATGAACAATCTGGGTGTATGCAGTGGTGGAGGGACTTAAAGAATATAGTTTTCACTTCTTTGCTTTTTTCTTTTTTGGTTTTCAAGATAGGCATCTTGCTACATAGCTCTACCTAGCTTGATACTTGCTGTGTAACCAAAGTGGCCTTGAGTTCATGACAATCCTTTGCGTCAGCCTCTAGGCTGCTGGAATTACAGATGTGTGGCGAGAAGCCTGAATGCAAAGCACATGTTAATATACAAAGACCATCCACTATGGAGACTCTCAGCATGGAAGAACAAGGACCTTTGGTGAAAGGGGTAAAAACTCCCTTTAGATACATAAGTAGTTAGAGAGCCTTACTTTCTGGAGCTGTACTTTTTTTTTTTTTTTAATTTTTCCCCTATTCAGAACAATAGCAGATGCACTACGGTTTTTAGTAACACATGTAAAATGAGTTTGGTCACCTTTATCAGACAAGCCTGTCCTGGGAAGAAAACAGGAAAGCAATCTCACATCACACATCTCTCCTGCTGTGCATAAAGACGCATTTTCAGTGTGGACCACAGAGAACGTGAAGGAGAGCTGGACAGCTGACCACGACAGAACTCACAGAGAAGGCAGCTGACCAGCTCCCCATCAAGGACACAGTTCTCAGTTGAATTCTGTTAAACCCATAGTGACCAGCGAATCCCAATGCTGTTCTAGTTCCCAGTGCCCAGGGAGGGGAGGGAAGCTTCCACATGCTTACTGTGAGGCTAACGTAGCTCTGAGGCCCAAAAATACAAAGAATTACCACAGGAGGAAACTGCAGATGTATCAACTCATGACAAAGTTTTAGTCAAAGCAAGTCCCAAAACATGTAAAAATATGACACATGGCAATGTGGGGCTTATTTTAGAAAAGCAGAGCTGGGACTAGAGGGGGGAATTATTCATATTACCTACCACCAACTATGCATGTTTAGAAAGTTCTATAAGATACAGACCAATGCATGCCTCCTACCTAGTGTGTCCTTCTCCCTTGTCTCCATGCTGTTTATTTAGCCCCAGAGCACACAAGTTATTACCAAGGAATCACTTATCTACCAAAATCCTGATGCCTCCACTTCATTCTCCCAGACTACTGGAGGAATTAGCCAATTAAGATAGAAGAAGACTGTCATTAGAAGAGTAAGAAACAAAGGGGTATTTGGACTGGAGGGTTGTAATTCTAGAGAAAAGAAACTGTACAAAAGTTTTGGCAGTATGTTTCTCACAGTTCTGTGGACCAGCAGTATGTATAAAAGAACAGAACACAGAAGTAATTTCTTGCTCATAATAATGAACAATGTAGTCACAAATAAAGACGATGGTAGGTAGAATATATGCTGAGTGCTGGATTGTTGAAAGACACCAGTGGAATTTACTGGTTTTCAAATTTTTATTTTAATGGTTTTAGTGCCTTTAAGGCAGAGTCACACAGAACTTACTAGGTAGGCCAGTCTGGTCCAAAACTCTTGATGCTCCTGCCTCCAAATCTCAATGGCAAGATTACAAGTAAGCACTAGCCTGCTGGCCAACTTAATTTTTTCAAAGACTGTAGATAGGTTGATGCAGTGAGAGATACAATAGAGAAATGGTCAGTGCGCATGTGCGCGTGCGCGCACACGCGCGCGCACGCGTGCGTGCGTGCGTGCGTGTGTGTGTGTGTGTGTGTGTGTGTTTCAGGGATATGTAAATGTTTCTTTCCTAGCTCTGCCCACTAGGAAGAATCTTAGAAAAACATGACACTTGGTCGAAATGAGCACTTACATGTCCTACCTTGGTGTCTAAACTCCATTACCCATTACAAGGGTCCAGAGTCCTTTCAAATGGTAAGTTCTAGGACAAAGTTTTCATCCTATATTTGGTAAATTCTAAGGGTGTGACAGTACATCCCCTAGGTACAGGTATGGGGGAAGGGGAAACTCTCAGAATGGCTGACAGGAGAGATGAATGGCACAGCTCTGTGAACACGGCAGCATGTGTCCCTGCGTGACAAGATCAGGTCTGACAATGTACACAAAGGCACAAGGAGCAGCACGTAAAGAGAAGTGCTCTGTCCTCACGGAACACCAGGACTCCACTACGCAGGAGAGGGGTGTGGGAAGTGTCCTCCAGGCTCTACTTTGCAGCCAAACTGAGGGGAACAAAACAATGCTTACGTTATGGCCATTGCCCGCAAAGCCACAAGGTCCACTTTTGTGGGCACATGACTTTTGCACATGCATATGTCACATAGGTGTGTATTGGTAAGAAGAGAGATGTGGTAACAAAAGAAAGAAGGAAATGGTAACTGGGTCCAGAGAGGAATGAGGCAGTGGTGAGGTGACAGGGAAAGTAGGCGGACTTCTTTGATTAACTGCCCGCGAGATTTGATTTTGGAATGAAGTAAATATTGTTTATGTTTTTATAGCAAATATATGCTGAAAATTAATTTTCAAAATCAAAATACAATGAAATTAGAGAACAGAGGAGCTGATCCATGTTTTTTTGGGTTTTTTTTTTTTTTTTTTTTTGAGGTAGGGTCTCATTCTAGCTCATTGTGGTCCCCTACCTCTCCCTCCCAAGTGCTGGAATTAAAGGCATGCTCCACTACACCCATCTTATTCATTTGTTTTTAAACACATTAAGTACACTGAAAATACCTAGAAATGCATATCCAAGAATTAGAAAGAGCTAAGAACTGCCTTAAAACTTTTTATATTCACAAAATTAATGATAATGCTAATATCGATATGCTTATCTCATTAGCTGGGTGTTTGCAAAAATTGAGTGTGCATTCATATAGGCTTGCACACCCACATGTACACATAGAAAAGGTGACACAACACCCCACCCAGAAGCGAGGGCCCCACTGGCTGTCAGTCAGTACCCGGTACCTTCTCCCTCAAAAGAAACCCTGGAACCCTGGGAGCCTGCCAGGCCCAACCTTCAGAACAGACAATGTGTGACGGAGTTCTTCCTTGGCTCCGCATCCTAACCCAAACGAAACACACTCTAAACATTGTGGAGAATGAAATAAATCTGAAGGTCTGACTCAGGGAGAGTAGTGTCCCTCTAATGGAAAGTGACAGGCTTCCAGGCAACAGAATCAGACATAAGTAGATAACAGGTGTCCAGTAAGCAAAGTCTGCCGTGTTGAACACAAGATGGATGAGCGTCACACTAAGGAGCCTCTCAGCATTCCTCAGAGACTCTCCGCCCCCTGCAGAGGCCTTCTGGGGTACACATTCTCCCTCCCCCCCCCCTTATCTCTCGCTCACTACCCTGGCTACCTCTCTCTTCTCCTGCAGGGTGATGAGCTTTCATACTGTCCCCAAGGAAGCTGCCTCACTGCCACTCCTGCCTCCGGTTGCTCTCAAACCTCTGAGCACGGAGGCTGGCCCGGGTGGGGCCTGGGTACAGGGCTCAGTCTGAAGGACAGAGGAAATCTGGCCCGTGGGAAGGGTATTTATTCAGCTTAGCTTAGGGCAAATTTCTTCCTCCTTGCTCCTGCTGTCCTCCTGAGACATCCACTTGGAGCCACTGTTTCCTCCGGTCGTGCTGGCTGTGAAGACGTTCTGACATGTGCACATTGGCTGAAAGTAACATGCCCCACCGTCTGCTGCATCCTGCACCTTGCACCACCTTCGCAGGGATGAAGCTGCCATCTCCCAGCTGAGAGTTCTGACAGCCGATGACACGCAGCAGAGCCTGCGACAGCCCTGAGGACTCGCCTCATATAAGATCCTCCCCCATGCCCAAGGCAGTGCCAGACCTGGGCCTGACCAGGACAGAAGTGTGAAGGTCTGCCCTTTAGCAGCAATTTCAGATCTAACAAACAATTCCACCTTACTTCCTGAGCTCCTACTGTACTGATTCTCTGGCCCTGTCACCATCTGTCATACCCTTGTTGCTTCTCCAGTGCCCTACAGGAACCCGTCCTGGGAGCCATCCTACATAAATCCATACTTTCCTGTCTCCCGGTCAGGACCCGCCACCTGTGCACTCTCCCTGCAACCCCAGCAAGCTGTGTGTAAGTGCCAGGTCTAGGGTGGAGAGAGGCTAATGATATAGCTCCGAAGAGAATTCAGACTCAACATTGCATAGGCTGAGGTGCTGAGGGACCCTGGATTTGATGTCTAGACTATATCATATCATATAATTATTGCAGACTTCAAAGGCTGGCTGTATTTGGGAGGGGCTTAAATCTCTAGTTCATAACCAACTCATCGTTCCCACTTTTTAGAATGTTGCGAGGTTTTTGAAAGCAGCCTTGGGGTAAACGTGCTGACTTCCCAACGGTTTCCATGGAGATGCACTACACAAGATTGTGTTTGCCCGTGTGAGTCCTTTCCTCCCATCATTAACTTTTTGAGGAATAACATGCATGGAGAACGGGGGCCACATATGAGGTCATGACTCTGTGATTGTCACAAACAGAAGAACATTGGAGAACCAGCAACCAAGTAAAGAAGTGGGGTAAGGTTAGCATCCCAGGTGCCCTCCAGAAGGCACCCCTATCTGGACTTCTAATAACATAAATTAGCGACTCTTTGAATTGGAAAAGTGGAATCATATGCTATAATATATGTTTTGCATCTTTTTCTTACTTGGTGCAAGCATTGGCAGTTATCTGTGTCATAATGTGCAGCTGAAATCAGCGCTCCTTGTCACTGAGTCTAATCTCACGGGTGAGAGCCCCAGTCACCAGGCTGTGTTGCTAATGACCTTTGGATCATTTATGATGATTGAAGTTTACTGAGTAGCTCTAATACACACATTGTAGATATTGTCTTTCCTGAACACATATCTCCTGAGGCTGTGAACCCAGAAGTAGAATGGCTGGATACTGACCATGTGTGTCACTCAGCATTCATCAACACTCCACAGACTTCCAACATAGTCAAGTCAACTTCTATGTCAACAAGCCTCATGTGAGAGCTCATAGGGTATATTTCATCACAAGCATCTTTAAGTTTTCTTTGTAGATGTGGCATGTTAGCATTTTGCTTCATTTTATCTTCTACAGAACCAGCATCACCCTGATATTAAACCCAGACAATGATAGAACAAAAAAAGAAAATTACAGACCAATCTCCCTCATGAATATAGATGCAAAAATTCTCAACAAAATATTGGCAAACAGAATACAAGAATATATTAGAAAGATCATTCACCCTGACCAAATAGGCTTTATCCCAGAGATGCAGGGATGGCTCAACATATACAAATGGATAAATGTAATGCATTATATAAATGGGCTGAAGGACAAAAATCACATGATCATCTCATTAGATGACGAAAAGGCATTCAACAAAATCCAACATCCCTTCATGGTAAAAGTCCTACAGAAACTGGGAATAGAAGGAACATATCTCAACATAATAAAGGCTATTTATGACAATCCTACGGCCAACATAATACTAAATAGAGAAAAATCTGAAGTTTTTCCACTAAAATCAGGAACAAGACAAGAGTGCCCACTGTCCCCACTTCTATTTTATATAGTACTGGAAGTTTTAGCCATAGCAATAAGGCAAGAGACACACATAAAAGGGATACAAATTGGAAAGGAAGAGATCAAGTTATCATTATTTGCAGATGATAAGATTCTGTACATAAAGGACCCTAAAGACTCTACCAGCAAACTGCTAGAGCTGATAAACACCTATGGCCATGTAGCAGGATACAAAATAAATACACAGAAATCAGTAGCCTTCCTATATGCTAACAACAAACACACAGAGGATGAAATCAGAGTATCACTCCCATTCACAATTGCATCAGAAAGAAAGAAAGAACTTTGGAATAAACCTAACCAAGGAAGTAAGGAATCTCTACAATGAAAATTTTAAAACCCTCAAGATAGAAATTGCAGAAGACACTAGGAAATGGAAAGACATTGCTTGTTCTTGGATTGGAAGAATCAATATTGTGAAAATGGCAATCTTACCAAAAGCAACCTACACAGTTAATGCAATCCCCATCAAAATTCCAATGCCATTCTTCAGGAAACAGGAAAAAAAAATCCAAAAATTCATTTGGAAGCACAAAAAAAAAAAAAACCCTCAAGTACCTAAAACAATTTTGAGCAACAAAAATAAAGCTGGTGGTATCACCGTACCTGATTTTTACCTATGTTACAGAGCCATGGTAACACAAACAGCATGGTATTGGCACAGAAACAAACAGGTAGATCAGTGGAACAGAATAGAGGACCCAGATGTCAGTCTGGGCCACTACAGCCACCTGCCAAAATACTCATTGGCGAAAAGACAGCCCCTTCAGAAAATGGTGCTGGGAACTGGATATATAACTATAGACGGATGAAAATAGATCCTTATCTCTCTCCATGCACAAGAATTAAGTCCAACTGGATCAAAGACCTTAATATCAGACCAGAAACTCTGAAACTACTAGAGGAAAAAGTAGGGGAAGCCCTTCAACATATTAGTCTTGGCAAAGACTTTCTGAATATAACCCCAATTGCTCAGGCAATAAAACCACAGATCAACTGCTGGGACCTCATGAAATGACAAAGCTTTTGTACAGCAAAGGACACTGTGAATAGAGCAAAGAGGCAACCTACAGAATGGGAGAAAACCTTTGCCAGCTACACACCTGACGCAGGAGTAATATCCACAAAGAAAAGGCCAGGACTAGGTAGAGTCATTTCTGAATCTTATAAACTTCTACAGAGTTAACACCAACGGTTCTCAAACTGGCCCAAAAATAGAAAAGGAAAAACCACCACAAAAGTCATGCTCTGAAGCCAGCATTACCTAATGTTAGAATTGGATATTGACATGTGAAGGAAAAAAGAAAAGTGTAAACCAATTTTCCCAATCAACATAAGCAAAAATTCTCAACAAACTAGTCACAAAGTCAAAAATAAGAAGGCATTAATAAGATTATGCTTCATGATCAGGTTGATTCCATCCCAAGAATAAAAGGTTGGTTCAATATTCTCAAATCAGTAAGTACAATAAAATATATAAATAGACAAAAGTAGAAATCACATGATCTTCTCAACAGATTCCCAGAAGTCACTCAGCAAAGTTCAGCATTCCCTTCCTGATAAAAATCCTGAATAAAGCAGGAGTACATGGAACATATCTCAATATAACTTAAGCTTAATATGACAAATATATGCCCAACATTACACTTAATAGGAAAAACTGAAACATTTCCTATAAGGTCAACATGAGGTGAGGGAGCCTTCTCCCTCCACTCAAATTCTTCAGTACATTACTAAAAGACCATAGTGGCAAAAGAAGGCAAGAGAAAAGGAGGAAATCAAAGAATCACTCTTTGCAGGTGGCGTCCTGTGTTTAGAAAACTTTTAGATTTGATAAACACTTTGAGCAAAGTAGCAGGATAAAAAAAAAATCAGCATGCAGGGGTCTGGGGAGATGGCTTAGCAGTTAAGGCACTTGGCTGCAAAGCCAAAGGACCCAGGTTCGATTCCCCAGTGCCCATGAAAGCCAGATGCACAAGGGAACACATGCATCTGGAGTTCGTGTTTGCAGTGGCTGGAGGCCCTGGCATGCCCATTCTCTCTCTCTCTCCTTCTCTTTCTCTCTCTCTCTCTCTCTCTCTCTCTCTCTCTCTCTCTCTCTCTCTCTCCCTCCCTCCCTCCCTCCCTCCCTCTCTTCCTCCCTCTTTCTCTCTCTCAAATAAATAAAAATTTAAAATATAATAAAATAAACATGCAGAAGTTAATATTTTTTTTCTATATGCCAATGGTGAACTTGCCTACAAAGAAATTAAGTAAATTCCATTCATAATAGCTTTTAAAAGTGTCCAGGAATAACCCTAGCTGAGGAGATGAAAGACCTCTACACTGAAAACTTTAAGACAGTGAAGAAACACATTGAAACAGATACCAGAAGATGGAAAGAACTCCCGTGCCTTTGGACTGGCAAAGTTGACATTGTGGAAATACTTACTAAATTGAAAGTAATCTCCATATTAAACAAACCCTCATCAGGACCCCAGTGATAATTATCACAGACTCCATTAGTGACAGAAAATGTATGGGAACAATACTACTGGAATGAGGGGAGAGTCTCTTCTTTCTGCTTTGTCCAAGCCATCTGGACCAAGAGGACTTCACAGGGATTGTGTGAAATTGTTCTTGGTGCTTAAGAGGATAGATTCAAGACAGGTGCGGTGGTACACACCAGTAATCCCATCTACTTGCAAAGCTGGGGCATGAGGATTCCAAGTTCAAGGAATGTTTGGTCTACATAATGAGACCCCAGCTCCAAAGTTTGTAAACAGAATTAATATAAATAAATAAATAAATAATGAAATGAGAGACATGGACTATAAACTCAGAAGTAAGGGGGGGTACTCAAATGGCAACTAAAGATGCCAGCAGAACTTTCTAGGGTCTAAACTGTCACTGAGTTGTGAGTGATGCCAGAGATCACTGCCTGGGGCTAAAGTGGTCTCAGTGCAGCATCACCAGCTGCTCAGGTTTTGAGAAATTACAAGCTAGTGCTCTCTCATGGAAAGCCACCTTCACTTCAGTCCATGGGGTTTCCATATTTGAGTTCACAACCAAGGATCAAGACACTTCCCTCAAAAGAAAAATCAATAAAAGCAAGAGTTTGAAAACTTCTAACTTCACATTAGATTTACATCCTATGTCCATCGGGTTGGGCCCAATTCTACTGCAGCACAAACATCTCTGAACTCCCAGCAGCTGAACGCTAAGCCGATCTCTGATCAGCTGTGCAGGTCAAGAAAACTCAAAGGTGGCTTACAGAAAATGGAAGCTGGTAGAACTGAACATAGACAGTCTGTTTAAACTGTGGATGCAGCAACAGTATGTATGTTACTTAGGCCATGGCAGGAATGGTAAAGAGCAGTTTGTGACTGCTAGAAATTGGTTCTGTGAAGGCATTTGATATAATTTCTTTTTATTTTTTAATTAAAATTAAAAGTGTTGGTAAAGTTTGGAGCCCGAGCTTAAGCCCAAAATAAAGCTCTTTGCTATTGCATACATGTCCAACTCTCTTGGTGGTCTTTGGGGACTCAGCAAGCTGGGCATAAAAGAAATAAGTCTCTAATTTGTTTCCTTTTATTTATAATTGAGTCTCTATCTAATTGTGGTATTCTGGCTTCATAGAGAATGAGTTTGGTGGTACTCCTTCTCTTTCTATTTTGTGGAGTGGTTTGAGAAATATTGATATGAGATCTTTATAAAGGTTTGGGAGATGAGATAGTAGAACACATGTGATATGAAAGTAGAGGGGCAGAATTCCAAGGGTGGAAAGGTTTAAGTAAAGATAGGAATGAGGGTATAGAGGAAAGGAGAGGCTGAGAGAGGTTTAACCAGAAGCAAAGGTGTTACAAATAAGCCATAAGCTAATTTTAAAAAACATAATTGAAAGGAAAACAACGAGTTCAGGAAGAAGTGCCCTGTGAGGACAGATGATGCTCTGCTCAGAAGCAATAGCTTGTTGTAAGAAAATCTCAATGGTAAGAATGGGACATGCCAGTGAGATGCAGGCTCCCAAAATAAGATAAGCTATTGCCACTGCTCTTGGCTGCCCACTATAGCTATATGATAAGACCTCATTGCTGAAGACACCACTTACTCTGGCTGCAGGGCACTGAGATTCAAGCTGCAACTTTGTGCATCTGGCTTTACATGGGAACTGGGAACTGCTCTGGAGGCATCTAACCACTGAGCGATCTCCTCAGCCCCTCTATTTTACTTTAAAAAAAAAAAATTAGCCAGGTGTGATGGTGCACGCCTTTAATCCCAGCACATGGGAAGCAGAGGTAGGAGGATCACCATGAGTTGGAGGCCACCGAGACTACATCCTGTCTCTCTCTCTCTCTCTCTCAAATAAATAAATAAAATATAAAAAAATTAAGTACTTACAGTAGTATACATCACTAGCACTAAGTTTGGTTTCTGTGGGGGAGGGAGTGTGTGTGTGTGTGTGTGTGTGTGTGTGTGTGTGTGTGTGTGTGTGCACATGCACCAGAGGTTCATATTGGATGATTAGATGCCTTAATAAATTTCAATCTTATTCTTTGTGACAGTGTCTATCACCTAATCACTAACTCCTCTAGACTGGCCAGCCAGTGAGCACTAGGAATTCCCTGCATTCAAGTTACAACCTCCATTCCTGTCACTTCACATGGGCGCTAGGGATCTGATCAGGTCCTTGTGCTTGTGTGGCAAACGCTTTCCTCACCCAGTCATCTCCTTAGCCCAAGATTTGTTTTGTTTTGTTTTTTAAGGCAACAATAGTCAGGCACACACCTTTAATCCCAGCACTTGGGAGGCAGAGGTCGGTGGGTCACCCCAAGTTTGAGGCCACCCTGAGACTACATAGTGAATTCCAGGTCAGCCTGGATTACATTGAGACCCTAACTCAAAAAAAAAAAAAAAGGCATCAAAATTGGCCAACTTCTAGTTAGGTGGTCTACAACATCTCATATCCTTACAAAATGGTGGCCACATTTGAAGAGCAAGAATTTCCAAAAAGTAAGATGGAAATGAATGACATTTTCTGATCTGAGCCTGAAGGCAACATTATTACCTCAACAATCCTGTTTGTCAAGGCAAGCACAAAAATCTATACAATAATCTATTCCTTTCTTATATCCTTACGAAAATATTACCTTGACCCTACTTCAAATGAGTTAGGATATTTGTGTCCCTGCTGTTTTAAAATATTTTTTATTCATTTTATTTAGAGAGAAAGAAAGAGACAGAGGGAGAGCATGAATGGGCATGCCAAACCTTGTGCCACTGCAAACAAACTCCAGACACATGCACCACTTTGTGTATATGGATTTGCCTGGATACTGAGGAATTGAACCCAAACTGTCAGACTTTGCAAGCATGAGCCTTTAACCACTGAGCAATCTTTACAGCCCCGTCCCTCACTGTCAAAGGAAATAAGAGATAGTTTATTCTGGAGGCAAATATGTATGACCATGGCATAGGAACACAGATTTATGTTTTCCCAACTATCCTATTTCAATGTGGTAAGTTTCATGATGCTTTATGGTAAAACAATAGGAAAACCAAAAATCAAGACACTTTTCAAATACACTGGTAGAAACATCTGGCAGGCGGGATCCAGCAAAGTTAGTAAGTGTCTGCTATAGGCCTCTGGGACTATCTGATGACATTTGTAGCACCTCATGCAGATGTAAAATGCACATTACTAAGCATTTTATTTAACTCATTATGAATGATGAGCCCTGAAGGTTGTGTCCCCTCCTCTTATGTTGTATAGATTTTTGTGCTTGCCTTGACAAACAGGATTGGTGAGGTAGTAATGTTGCCTTCAGGCTCAGATCAGAAAATGGCATTCATTTCCATCTCACTTTTTGGGGATTCTTGCTCTTCAAATAGGCCACCATTTTGTAAGGATATCTATATTGCGCAAGGGTACAAAGAGACCAGCAAGAGAAGACTAGGAATAACAGCGTCTCCACATGCCCACGTGGGGCGCCCCTGACAGTCGAGGTGTCGAACAGTTCACGCAGTGAACTGCAATGCGGGCTGGGTTGCCTACGGTGAGATCCACTTCTCACTCTAGGAACCTGGAGAGACTGTCAGAAACCACAGCTTGATGGCTCCGGCCCTGCCAGATGGCTCGTACCTCAGGGGCCAATTTCAAGTCCAGGACTCCTGTACTTTTGACTTTCTGCTGGCAAATTTAGGGTTCCTATGACCATCTACTGGATTCTATAATTTTCTTGAGTGCCCAGCACAATTCACAGGGACTCTTCAGCTCTGCCTACTCCTCTATGAAACACCTAGCAACTGGAAGAGACTGATGGGCATAGGTATGCAACAGATCCCTGTGGGTACAGCGATTCTAGGCAGGACCATGGCTCCCTGGCCTCCAAGAACTGAGGTGTCTTCACCAACCTTGGAACTTGTGCAATTTTGTTCAAAGATTTTCACAGAGCTATTCTGTAACCTTGACCTTCTTCCATGGGCTTGACAGACAGGCTAAAATTTCCAGCTATCTAGTCTTTCCTGCTGACCAGCTCCACCAGGAAACTATAAGGGCCCGCTTGAGAAGTATAGTTCTAAGTAAATTTATCATGCATGATAAAGAAGCTAATAATAAAATAAATGATAAGACAATTATAAAAGTTATCATGCAGGCAATTCCAAAGGTCTGAAGAGCTCCTTGTCGGGAACTGGGGGCAAAGACTAACAACTACTTACCTTGATTGAATTGAAATGGGGTGTTAGGGGTTCAAGAAAGAGTCTTTGCATTTAACCAAAGGATTGGGCAAACCAAACTGAGATGGATAACTATTAAATTATTATACTTACTGAGGGAAGTAAAGAACCAAGGGAAGGAAAATGAATACACCCAAGTGGTCTGACAACCCACGTGGTGAGCCTGGAAGAAACATGAAAGATTTAGAGAGGAAAAAAAAAAGAAAGTACAAAGAGCTCCTGCCATGAGGGGGTCAAGAAGGGGTAAAGAGCCCATGTGAGGGGCCAGAGTGCTCTCCCTCAGATGGGCTGAGGCAAGGGGGAGACTCGCCAGAACCTGGGGGTGCACACATGTTGAACAGGCCATCAAAGGAGCTTGCCCTCCCCTCTAAATGTATTAATAACTTTACTGCAGTGGGTTTTTCTTTCTTTCTTTTTCTTTCAGGTGAGCCAGAGAGACAGTTGATTGGTCTGGGCTAGAGGCTGTCTCAGGAAGAGGCTAGCCATGATGCCAAGTTTTGGGGGGCTGAACTCAGGACTAGAATTATATTCTAGGAAAGGGAACCTCCCTCCCAGGAAAGACAAACCTAGGAAACTCTTTTAGGCAGGAGATAAGGAGAAGCCAGCTTCCTCTCTGGTCTCTAGCAAAGCACAGAGACACTGCTGCTTTGACTTTCAGTGGTCCAGTCACCCTAACTGGAAACAAAGCTACCTGACTGCCTCTCAGCTTGCTATTCAAAGCCATGTTCCCGGTTCCTCCGCCTTGTTCCCTTTCTCCTCTGCCTTTACCCACTGTCTGGCTCAGCCTGACAACTGACCTGAAGAGTCACAGTGTCCCAGTGTGGAACCTGCAATTCTTGGGTCTTCTTTGATACCATCCTGCCGGTTCTGCCACTGCCCCCCTCGTGCCCAAACCTGCCCATCCCTACCTGAGTCTCTGACTTGGAGTGATCCCAGCCTTTCAACTGCCTGTTTTAACACATCTTAAAATTCACTTTTAATTCACTTTTGGGGACTTTTTGGATTGGACCGTTCCTAGAGATTTTTTTTTTAATTTATTTATGTATTTGCAAACAGAAAGAGAGAGAGAGAAGGGGAAAGGGAGAGAATGGGCACGCCAGGGTCTCCAAGATACTACAAACAAACTCCAGATGTCACTCTGTAAGTCTATGCGAAGCAGACTCGAATCACACGGTTTTGCAAGCAGATTATGAACCACTTTTCAAGGCCAAAACCATTGGCTGACACTAGTAAATATAGAGAAAGAAGCATTTCTATCAAAGCTCATTCTCAGATCATTGGCCATTTTCAGAAGTGTTTTCACCTGCTTCTCCTGGGCTGGGCCAGTCTCTCTGTTGTTAAAAGCACAGACTCGCCCCTTACACTTTTGGAGTATTTTTTTAAGGATTTTGTTATCTGTGGCATTGATGTAATCTTCAAACTTGTCATCCCCAAGATCTTCCTTCCGTGTGAACAACACAATCACGTATTTCATGACATCCTCCCCAAAAATGGTCTTAAGTTGCTCCACTGCTATTTTGTCCTCTTCAGTGATCCGTCCCGCCTGGAGAACCAAGACGAAAATCTTGAGCCCCTTTGGGCAGCAGCGGCTGACCTGCTCCTCTATCCAGGAAGGGTCCCTTGGAACACCTCGCATCTGGTGGAACGACGGCGTGTCCACAACCACGATGTCCTGCCAGTCCACTCTCCTGGTGCCACTCTGGCAGGTCTCGGTGACTGGCTGGGCTCGGAGTTGAGAGAGGAAGGCGGTCCTCCCCAGGACACTGTTCCCCGTGGCGCTCTTGCCAGCCCCGCTCCTCCCCACGAGGACGATGGTCAAGGTTTCTGTGCAGGGGAAAGTGGGAAAGACTCATGACGGTAGCTGACAGGGAAGAATCTTATTAGACACTCACATAACAGGTTAAACCACTGAACTCAGGCAGTACCGAGCCTCCCACCCACCCAGCAGGGCCGTCCCCACACCTGTGAATGGCGTGTCTCTCAGTTCACATGGCCTATAAACGCAGAAGCATGACTCGAACCACAGTGTGACCGGTGCTCACCCAATGACACCGACTGTTCCTATCTATGCATCTGCTCTCCTCTCCTCCCCCAGACCTTCTCTTAATTCCTGGTCCTGCAATTGACACTGCACTTATATCTGCCTCCTTCATCTGGGTCAAGTGGACACATCTCATTTCCTACGTGACTCAGTCTCCCCATCGCCAAGTATGTGAACTGCCTGAGGTATGTGGAAAGATATTCTTTCCAATAAACTGTACATGAAAAAACCCGATCACCTATCAATAGATGACTGGTTCCATTGGTTTTATCACACGAGGTTTCATCAAAAGCCCGAGGACTCCCATTGTATCTTTCACTGTTGAGTCAAAGGAGCCTCATGGTTACAACACCCAATGCCACTGCTCTGTGCAATGTCACTGATGGAGCAAGTGCCCCGAGCGTGGGATGTGCAGGTCACAGAGACGTGACTACTGGGGGTCTCTGGGGCTTTGCCCTCACACTGGCACTCTGTCTCCTCACAGCAGGGTCCGTCGGGAGTTTCTTGTCAAGTCCCTGCATCCTCCTGGACGCACAGACAGAGGACAGGCTGCCTTGCTCTTCCTCCCGTGAGAAGTCGTTGGGCGGCTTGTGCTGAACTCACAGCTCATGAGGAAGCTCATGAATACCAAACAGATTCACCTCTGCGCCGCCACACTGGTCCTGTTCGCCAGTCCTGCTGCTGTTCCTATTGTGCAGGCTCTGGTGGTCGGGCCTCTCTGAGATCTGGTCACCTCCCTGTGCTGCAGTCCTGTCCCTCTGAGGCCTGTCTCCAGCAAGGCCACTCTCCTTAATCCCTCAGCCGAGACACGCTCCTTCGTCCTTTTCTCAAAGGTGCCAGCGTGCTCTCTGGGACGTCTCCCAGCTTCCACACGCCCCCTCCTGACCTCCTCTCATGTCTATGCCTCTTCAGGAGGCTCCCGAGAACCTGGTCCTCTGGGGGGAATGTGAAAGGCCAGAATCAGTGACACCCTTCACAGTTAGTGACCTTGGATGAGGACAAGTGCGTCAGAAGAGAACAGAGGAGGAGGAATGGGAAGGTCCCAGCCCAGGATAACGGAGACACACACAGGTGCTGAGACGTGAGTCTTCCTTTCCTCCGAGGTGAGCGCAGCGTGGCTGCCTCATGGGGACCCAGCCACCGAGAGCTCTGGGGCTCCCTGTCCTTGTCCAGTCTTGTGTCCTGACTGCCTTACGCCATTGCCACACTAAGTATTGCTGCCACTTATACTTTCAAATGGTTTCTTGCATTGCCTGGTTTGTGTGCTATGGAGTGTGCATGTGCAGTGTACACACACGTGTGTGTAGATATGCATCCATTGCACAGCACTCAGAGGCCAGAAGAGAACACTGGGTGTCCCACACTTCTCCCTCATCTGCATGTTTTCTTGAGGCAGAGCAGCTCACTAAAGACAGAGCTGCCATTTTCCAGTCAGTCTGGCTGACCGCCAGCTCCAGACTCCACAAGACTGGGGATCCCAGGAGTGCATGGCTATACCTGCCTGTTTATGTATGTGCTGGGGAATCAAACTGAAGGCACAGCAGGCCTTATCAGGTCCCATGCTTGCGTAGCAAGCACATGTACCCCAGCCCAGAATGCTTTCTTATCTCAAAAGAAACAATGAAGAGGGCTGAGGAAATGGCTTAGCAATTAAGGCACTTGCCTGAGAAGCCTAAGGATCCCGATTTGATTCCCCAGGACCCACATAAGCCATATGCACGGGGGCACATGCGTCTGGAGTTTTTTGCAGTGGCTGGAGGCCCTGGTGTGCTCATTCTCTCTTGCTATATACTTCTCTCTCTCTCTCTCTCTCTCTCTCTCTCTCAAGTAAATAGATAAGTAAATAAAATATTTTTTAAAAAACAGCAGTCAAGAATAAAGACCCAGAGCAATCATGCTTAGGAGAACAGCAGAAGGAAGCAGTGACTTGACCCGGGCCGTCATCGGAGTCCAGAGCTGGGTCCTGGCAGCAGTACCTGTGGCGAGACTCAGTCAGGGAAAGGTCAGCACCTTACTTACCATGGGAGACTTGTAGCATCCAAGTTGGACAGCGGAGGTAGGAGTCCTGAAGGAATTACTTATAGTTCTAGGAAGTGTGTGGAATACTTGTAACTTTAAGTCAATTTGAAAAAGGCAGGATACAGACGAGATCACAGCATGGATTTGGCGTGGGTTGGGGGAGGGCGGTAATCGGTTGATTTCTTTGTTTTTTGAGGCAGGATTTGAGGATGAGTTTGAATCTCTGATCCTCCTACCACCACCTCTCAAGATAATAGACGTGGGCTGGAGAGATGGCTTAGCGGTTAAGTGCTTGCCTGTGAAGCCTAAGGACCCCGGTTTGAGGCTCGGTTCCCCAGGTCCCACGTTAGCCAGATGCACAAGGGGGCGCACGCGTCTGGAGTTCGTTTGCAGAGGCTGGAAGCCCTGGCGCGCCCATTCTCTCTCTCTCCCTCTATCTGTCTTTCTCTCTGTGTCTGTCACTCTCAAATTTAAAAAAAAAAAAAAAAGATAATAGACGTGCACCACTATGCTCAGTTTATGGTGCGTTGGGGATTGTACCCAGGTCCTCATGCATGGTTGGCAAGGACTCTACCAACTAAGCTACAACCACAAGCTGGGTCTATCTTTTTCTGTCTTCTCTATGCCCCTTAGAATGGAATTATTCTTGTAGATCCTTATATTTCAAGGACTCTATAATACATGGTTTATTTGTTTGGTTTTTGTTTTTGTTTTTGTTTTTAAACAGGACGTCATGTAGCTAAGTTTGGCCTTGAACTCATGATCCTCCTGCCTCAGCCTCCCGAGCTCTGGCGCCACAGGCATAAGCCACCACAGCCAGCCCTCACAAACCGTCTTCTATGCTTAGCTGTACCTTTGTCTCTGAAGACGCAGGGCTTGTCACCGTTCTGCTGCACCACGGCCTCGACTCTCTCCAGGAGGCTGTCCACCTGCCTCTGCTTCTCCTCCACAGTTGCCAAGTAACTGGAGAAGCTGAGTCCATTTGCACATTTCTGGATAAACCCACAGAGAGTTCCATCTCTTCCTATGAATGTGTTTATGTCCTGATCCTCTTCCCTGGTGAAAAGAATGATCGTGTGCCCAGTAGATTTTTCTCCAAAGCGTTTTTTGATGGCAAGAAACACCTTGTCAAGTGTGTCTGAGGCCGACCCCACCGGCACCACCAGCAGGAAGGCATGCGGGCCCGGAAAGGTGTGTTTCCTAAGCGCAGAGTCATCATTCTCCCATAATAAGGGATCTGGACCATCCACGACCAGAACTCTCTTCCCTCTCCACATGCGGCTCTCAGAATGAAAAGTCTGGGTCACCGACTGCTCACTGAATCGAGTCTCAAAGGCCCGCTTCCCAAGAATACTGTTTCCTGCTGTGCTTTTCCCGACACCACGTCTCCCCACGAGGAGGACCTTGAGTTCTAGCGTCTCTGGGTTCTGCTCAGGCTCAGGAGTCTGAAGATGTCTCATCTTTGGGCCTGTGGAACAAATGCTAGAGTCAGAGCCTCCTCCTGCAAGTGAATACTTGTAGGGAGCAGGGTCTTTGCTTCTCAGCCCTGTCAACTAGAACAGAGAACGCAATAATGCTCTGGCCCAGCAGGACTGAAGTCACAGGCACAAGCCAGCCAGCCAGGTGAAGCGACAAAAGGGCAGGAGTGAGCTATACCCCTGAGACTTTCCAGGAGAGAGAACCTGCTAAATTGGGCCTTCACTGGACCTGCTACTTCTAAGGTAAGTATTGGGACGTGAGGTCTAGAGGCTAAGGTGGGAATGGTAAAAATCTGATTTCAAAATGTCTCTGAGAGCCGGTTGTGCACTTGGGAGGCACAGGTAGGAGGATTACCATGCGTTCGAGGCCACCCTGAGACTACGTAGTGAATTCCAGGTCAGCCTACGTTAGTGCAAGACCCTACCTCAAAAAAAAAAAAAATGTCCCTAAGATCTGGGTATGTTGGCACACACCTTTAATCCCAACACTCAGGAAGCAGAGGTAGGAAAGTTGCTGTGAGTTTGAGGCCACCCTGGATCTTATAGCATGAGTTCCAGGTCAGCCTGTGCTAGAGTGAGACCCTACCCTGAGAAAGAAAAAAAAAAAAAACCTTGTAAAACCACTATGGAAATCGGCATGGTGACACTCAAAGATTTTTAAAAAGAGAGAGAGGGCTGGAGAAATAGCTTAACAGTTAAGGCACTTGCCTATGAAGCCCAAGGAACAAGGTTCGATTCCCCAGGACCCACATAAGCCAGATGCTTATATTAAAAAGTGGTAAAAATGTCCCTTAGTCACATACTGACCCAGTAAAATGCTCAGCTAAAGAAGAGTGATAGGAACGTGGATGGGACTCAGAAGCATAGTAAGTGGAGGGGGCCGGACACGACACCTACACGCTGTGAGACCCCTTTGCCTGAAGTCCAGAACAGGAAACTGGATCTGCGTCGGCAGGAGTCGAGAGAGGGGCTGCCTTTGGGAGGAAGCTGTAAGAATTCTTGCTCTTTGAGGAAAGATCTTAGAAATCTTTTTTACATTAATTTCTTAGTTATCACACACACTAGACGTGTGCACATTCATGTTTAATGTAGAGAGCCACATTCAGTAGAAGCCATTGACATGGGCACAGTCGTGTCTACCTCCAGTTGGACTGCAGAGACCGGGGGGGGGGGCACAGCCCCCCCATAGTCCCTCCTCTGGGACTGTTTGTATGGGCCTGACCTTGTGCAGAAGACGGTATGTTCAGAAAAACAGTCTGCAGCGGCCTCATTCCTACATTGTCTGACCCTGTCTCTCCATTCCCATGCTTTTTCTACGTTTGATAAGAAAGTGTTGTCAAAGTTCCTCTTGCCTGTGTATAAGATTAACCGGCGTTGTTGGGGCACGACAGTGTCTCCCTCCGAGCCTGCAGACGACCGATATCAGTTTTCACTCTGCACTTTCTGTCTTTCTTTCTTTCCTTCCTTCTTTCTTTCTTTCATTCTTTCTTATCCTCAAATTGCCCCAACAGATCAAAGCCATGCTGGCAGCTGGCAGCAAACAGGGACCCCAGGACCCCTGGCCCGGAGGCCTGAGGGGGAACTTCAAAAGAACCAGTCTGGAGGAAGCCTCCCTGGAGCTGTGCACACATCACGTTGTCAGGTAACTCAGCGGGGAGGGCACAGTTTAGGTCGAGTGTAAGGTATGGGACAGCCCTGTCATAGGAGAGGGAACTATATAGTCAAACTTTAAAAGAAATTCTTCAAAAGCAGAGGAGCCAACGTTCGAGTTCAACAGCTGTAGCCCTCTTGGGTCGCATGCAAGAAACATGCCCTTGGCTGGCTGATGAAGGAGCTCTTGACTTGGCAACTTGGGAAAAACAGGAGAAAAATTGAAAGCTTTTTAATGTAATTCTAAATATATCAGCTTTGTGGCCGCTTTAAGGTTTCATTATATTTTTGGTATACCAACTTAAAGTGTGGATGTGTATGAATATGGATGTTTTGATGATATATTAGAAAACCTTATAAGTGCATATTTATAAATAAAAGTAGTGTTAAGTTTTGTATTTTTTTTCTTTTTTCTAGTCTTAACCTTTATTTATTTATTTATTTATTTATTTATTTGACAGAGAAAGAGGAGGGGAGAGAGAAAGAGAGAGAAAATTGACAGGCCAGGGCCTCCAGCCACTGCAAAAGAACTCCAGATGTGTGTGCTTCCTTGTGCATCTGGATAACGTGGGTTCTGGGCAATCGAACCTCAGTCCTTTGGCTTTGCAGGCAAATCTCTTAACTTCTAAGCCATCCCTCTGGCCCTGGTCTTAAGTTTTTAAAACCTATAAAAATGTTATCTTTCCTCGGGTAATTAACATATTTGAGTAAATAATATTTTGCCTATAGAGGTATACAGACTAACCATTGAAAAATGTTCTATAATAAGAATGTCTGGGCTGGAGAGATGGCTTAGCGGTTAAGCGCTTGCCTGTGAAGCCTAAGGACCCCGGTTCGAGGCTCGGTTCCCCAGGTCCCACGTTAGCCAGATGCACAAGGGGGCACACGCATCTGGAGTTTGTTTGCAGAGGCTGGAAGCCCTGGCGCGCCCATTCTCTCTCTCTTCCTCTATCTGTCTTTCTCTCTGTGTCTGTCGCTCTCAAATAAATAAAAATTAAAAAAAAAAAAAGAATGTCAATGGATTGGAGAGATGGCTTAGCCGTTAAGTGCTTGCCTGTGAAGCCTAAGGACCCTGATTCAAGGCTCCATTCCCCAGCACCCACATAAGTCAGAAGCACAAGGTGGCGCATGCATCTGGAGTTCATTTGCAGTGATTGGAGGCCCTGGCATGCCCATTTTCTCTCTCTCTCTTACCCTTTCTTAATCTGTCTGTCTGTCTGTCTCTCTCAAATAAATAAATAAAAATAAAAATTAAGAAAAAAAGAATGCAAAAATGTTATCCTGCCCTGTTTTGGGAATTGCTTAAGTGTTATGAAGAAAATTTGGTCTTTGTGACCAGGACTGTGTGTGTGTGTCTATGTGTCTGTGAGCATGTGCACACAGTCTAGTTCTGATATTGTAATGTTGACTTTCGAGTGAGTACTCATACAAATTAAAGAAAGAGTAACTTATATGACATCTTTCTTGATTTAAAACATCATTCAAAAAGTTATGATACTAAGATAGCAACAGGGAAATTAAAGACCATCTAGAAATTAGGATGGCCAGCTTTTAATGTTGAATGACATTCAGAGGTAACTTTAAAAGTAACTAAGAATATAGACAGAAAAAAATATGCAGGATTCTCCTACTCTTGGGGAAAAACATTGAGGTCAGGAAACTGCCCTGGTACTCTGAGAAAAGTTCAAAACTCTCCCTGGGACAGTTCAGCTAGAGTCAGACCGCAGGCTTCAAAGCCAGACACATGCATGTACTCATGCACATATGCACACACACACACATACATGCACACATATCTCCAAACACACTCTCCAGTAAAGAGGGAACATGAGGAGCTGGCTGGCAGGGCCTGGGACTGGCACAACCAAACTGATGCAATGAGAGTCTCTGTCTCAAAAATAAGGTGGAGACTGCCTGTGGAAGACGCTGACATGGACCTATGGCCTTCAAGTGAGTACGCACACACACCCGTGTTCAGATGAACACGCATACACACTCACCATACACATACGCATGCAAAAATAAAAGAATGCGGATATGAGCTTTCAATGTTGATCAACTCACCACATGGACTTTCCCCTCCTTGACATGTTGCTTCAAGCCCGTAAGCCTAGAAAATACAAAGGGAAACAGTACACAGAGATCTGCCCGTGTCGTCTTTTCACAAAATAAACATATGGAGACACGAGTCTGTATCTCAGAATGACCTTCTGACTAGGATCATGATGAGGCCATGGTTTTGTTGATGTTTGTGGGCCTGTCAAGAGTGATAGATAGAAAAGGGGTGTGGTGGTGCACACCTTTAATCCCAGCACTTGGGAGGCATAGGTAGAAGGATCACCATGAGTTTGAGGTCTCCCTGAGACTACATAGTGAATTCCATGTCAGTCTGGGCCAGAGTGAGACCCTACCTCAAAAAAAGAAAAAAAGAAAAAGAGTGATAGATAGTCCTGCCTCACTGATGCTGCTGAGATGGGTTCCCAGAGATGGAGACATCTCTGGCCCCTCCTTCCCTTGTGGGTCACCAGTTTAGATCTGGCCCAGATAACACAGGCACATCCACCAGGTACGGAAACCAGAGCCCTAAGTACCATCCTCCTCTCCTGCATGGAGCACCCCTAAGCTTCCTCCTATAGTGAGCACGGTGCTCTGCATCCAAGGTGACCTGCTCCTAGTAGACCTGCCCTGGATGTCATTCTCCTCTCTGTGAATTCCCCTTGCCAACCAGGAAAAGCCTCCCCTGCTTTCTTACCTGATCTCACCCTCACCCAACATCGTGGATACCTTTGATTCTCATAGTCAGCCTCCCTCCCTCCCTCCCTCTCTCTCTCTCTCTCTCTCTCCCTTTCACTCCCTCCTTCTGTCACTCCACTTATATCTGATTTCTTTTGTTCTTTAGGTGCAAAAGATTGTTCCATGATATAAAATATTAATCATCTTTCTGAATCCCCAGTCCACCAGGAAAGAGAGTGATTGCCTCATCCGTATCCTCCTGTGTTTCCACGAATCCTGCAGCAGCAGCACACGCGGACACAGGAGAGCCGGGCGAGGCTGCTGAGTCAGCCACCTGCGGGATGCTCTCTGCTCAGTCCTGCACGCCAGTGTGCACAGAGCCACTGCGGGAAGCTCTCTCTTGCACAACCGGTGTGCACAGAGCCACTGCAGGATGCCCTCTCCTCTCTCCTGCACAACCGGTGTGCACAGAGCCACTGCGGGATGCTCTCTCTTGCACAACCGGTGTGCACAGAGCCACTGCGGGATGCCCTCTCCTCTCTCCTGCATGACCGGTGTGCACAGAGCCACCAGCTTCTTGTAGTGGAAACCATGGGCTCTACACTCTGAACACACAAAACTGGAGAAACCGCCCTCTGGTTGTCATCTTCAGGTTATTTCTGATTTTACTGTCTCAAAAGGTGCTGTGATGAGTGTCCCTGGACATCTGTGTTTTTAGGCACAAGTGCCTTTTCTGGATCGCTGAAGTCCTTAATGTCTTCATAATTTGTTTGACCCTCATAAATCTCAACATTATGAAAGGAGCAACAACTACATTCTAACTATATTCTAACAACTATAGGACGTCTACCCAGCTTCAGGTGAATGTTAGTGACTTTGTAAGCATCTCATTTAACACCCTCAGCAATTCCTGAGGACATATTTCTATTCTACTTGTTTCCCAGATGACAGAGGATGGAGTGGCCAACAAAACAGACAGGTTTCCCAGAAAGCCAAGCGCCACATGTTCTCTCTCATATGTGGATCCTAGCTACAGATGATTGGGCTTCTGCGTGAGAATGAAAATACTTAGTAGCAGAGGCCAGTAAGTTAAAAAGGAGACATAAAGGGAAGAGAAAGGAAGGGAAGAGGATATTTAATAGGTTGATATTGTATATATGTAATTACAATGATTGTAATGGGGAGTTAATATGATGGAGAATGGAATTTCAGATGGGAAAGTGTGTGGGTGGGGAGGGAGGGAATTACCATGGGATATATTTTATAATCATGGAAAATGTTAATAAAAATTTAATTTAAAAAATTTTTAAATAAACAGACAGGTTTTCTATCCTCGTGGGGTTTGGGGGGATGCAGCCATTTAAATCTGTCCTCAGAAATGCCCCGATGCGGTGGTGAGCAGTGTGCGCAGGGCGCTGGGGGCAGAGACGTGGGCAGTGCAGGGCCAGGGAGGCAGGGGTGAGTTGGAGCGGGGTAATCGGGTATGCAGAAGTAGAGCTGGTGCCAGGTTGGGGGAGGAAAGACCGGAGCCGGGAGAGCCAGGCGCCCAGCACTGGCGCGGGCACAAGTATAACTCAAGGACCAACAGGAAAGAGCTGGGTTCAGGGCAGGAGCCGGGCTCGGTCAAGAGCTGTGCTGCGCCGGGCGCGGTGACGCACACCTTTAATCCCAGCACTTTAATCCAGGCAGAGGTAGGAGGATTGCCGTGAGTTCGAGGCCACCCTGAGACTACATAGTGAATTCCAGGTCAGATTGGGCTAGATCAAGACCCTACCTCGAAAGACAAAAAAAAATAAAGAAGAAAAAATAAACCTGTGCTCCATCGTAAGGTCAGCGGGAAGCATTTGGAGGGCGTCCTGTTCCCGCTCCTTTGGAGCCATGTCTGCTCTCTGCCAGCGCCCGGGCCAGGCCGCCCTCGGGGAAGAGACAGGTCAAGGCCGAGGGCAACTTGCTCTCCTCCTACCCTGCCTGCCTGATCAGTGCTCACAGCTGGGGTGTCTCTGAGCAGATCTTCCCAAGGCTCCCCTCTGCTTGACTCTTGCCTTGGTGACCACCCCTTCCGGAAGGTTCTGGGCATGTGTGACTCAGCTACGGTGTTGGTGCTTGTAAGGAAAACTGCATTTCTGTAACTCCAATGGCTGCCATTTCATTTTCCTTTCATCCTACACAACTGGATGCAGGTGACATCCTGGCTGTTGTGTGTGAGAGGGGTGGGCCTGAGAGGAACGTCCCTGCACAAGGAGAGACGCTGGCAGGCCCGAGGGTGCTCATGGGGATGGAGAGAAGGGGGGTCCGGAAGGTGACCCCCAGAGCTCGGCCTCCTGAGCGCTCCCTGGGAGCACAGTGCTCTCAAGGCTGACGCCAGGCCTTGGCTGTGAGCAGTGTGGTGGGCAACCCTGCCAGCAAACGGCAGGGTGGGAGAGTCAAGAGGAAACTGGCAGGGTGCGCTTGGCAAGTGTGGGCCCTGTGAGAGAGCTCAGAGGGGTGGCAGACTCCAGCCCGGGCATCGCGGGCAGCACAGGGCCGCGCTAGGGCCGCTGCTCCGGAAAGTGTCGGGAAGGTGGAGCTGAGCGGGAGAAGCAGCGAGGACGAGAGCAGAGCCCCAGCCAAGCCCGGAGCGCAACCGTGGAGAAGCCGGACGGAGGAAGAGGACAGACAGCCTTGGGAGGACCCAGAAAGGAGGGGAAAGGCAAAAGGAAGCTGATTTTCTGTGCAGCAGAGTAGAGAGCCTCCTCTAAGCCTTGCGTCCAGCAGCAGGACGGCCCAAGGGCAGCAACACCCGCATGTGCCCATCCAGCTCAGCCCGCCAGTCTGGTCCCTCTTTCACTCCGCGGCATATGCGGGCATCTCCTGAGGAAGCTGCCACTGACTTGTGCTCTCCTCCTCCCAGTAGCTGATGCCTACCTGGAGTCGGCTGTCTTCTATGAAGTCCACACGATATGGCCGAGGACTTTTCTCCACCAACCGCTGGACCATGCCAAGGAGCTGGCGCACCTGCGAGCCGCGCTGCCCCTCGTCCACCTTGTTGTTGAAAGCGCAGCAGCCTCCCCCAGCAGCTCGAGCCAGCTCCTGAAGAGACTCCTTGCTGTCGATGTAATCCTGCAGCGAGTCCTGGTCCAGCTCATCCGCCCGTGTGAAGACCACAACCATGCGCCTCATGGCTTCAGCCCCAAGTGCCCTCCGGATGCCCTCAATGGTCTCCTCGTCCTCCACCGTGTAGTGACCAATGGGGGTGACCAGGAGAAGAGCGTGGAGGCCTGGAGTGCAGAGCTCCTGGCATCTCTGCAGGTGGCCCTGCCTGACGTCAGCGCTGGTCCGTGCCAGTGAGGAGAAGAGGTCAGGAGTGTCGATGACTGTGACCGTTCTCCCTCTCACGACCCCGCTCTCTCTCTGGCACGACTGAGTCACCATGTGGTGACTGAACTCGGATTTGAACACTGCTCTGCCCAGAATGGTGTTTCCGGTGGCGCTTTTCCCTGAGCCACGTTTCCCCAGCAGGAGGAGCCTCAGCAGACCTGTCCCCTGGCTCTGCTCACGTGCGCCCTGGGGGCTCCCAGACGTGCTGTGGAGACAGGAGGCTGCGCATCAGTGTCCACTCCACTGAGCCCACCCTCGTTTCCCACAGTCTGCGCTGCGTACTGAGGGCCTGGCCTCACGCCGAACTGTCCCCAGGGTCTCCCTGTGCTCCTGACCAGAAGCAAATCCAGAGATCCTTACCAAGGGGAGCCGCAGGAGTCACCACCTGTGCTGTGCTGTGCATATTACACTGGCACCATAGGAAGCTGGCAGCTTTCACAATGGGAGCACAGCGCATCCCACAAGTGACAGTCACCACCAGATGTCAGAAATACAGACTTTACAGGGCTGGAGTGTGGTACACGGTAGGGCACTTGCCTAGTATTCATGAGTCCCTGGGTTCAATCCTAGCACAATTAATCAATTAATAATACAGATTTAATGAAGACCTGCCCAGTCAGAATCACAAATACTAAGCAAATATGATTAGCAAACTTTGGGAAGCATTGCCCTATAAAAAACTGAAGGATTAATGGACCACTACCCTCAGACCGCCAACTAAGTTGACCATAAAACTTTCCTGGAATCCCATGAAAACCAATATTATGGACTCCACTGAGAAGCTTCCTCTAGTCTTTGGCCAAAAGTGAGGTTACACCCATCAGAATCTCTCTAAATTAACAATGCTTCTAACCTTTAACCTATCCTGACCTCACTCTCCATTGAAGAACCTGTTTTCCCCTTTTTCAGAAAGCATGAGAACCAAGGACCACCAAAATCTGTCCGCGGGACAAGGAGAGCTGAGTCCATGTCAGCAGGCGGACCACCTGAGCCAAGGTGATGGAGAGAGACATTGAAGATACCCAAAACGCATCAAAGCAGAAATCCAGAAGCTTCTGAGAGTTTGACGCTACTGTAGATTGACAGGGGATGTTGCGGAAGAGGGGGCAGAAAGAAGAGCCACAGGGTGGGGGGAATTACCCGCGGGCATTGCCCCCTCCCCCAACGACTGACTGCTGCTCTCATAACTCATAACCCACAACGGCAGGGTGAACACGGCAATGCTCTAAGGGGGCCCTTCAGTGGAGAGGGACCAGAGAGGGGAATGATGGTACCGACACTTGATGTATCCATACAAAGTTTCAAATTAATAAGGAAAAGACAAGACAAAAAGGGCCTTCTGTTACAAAGCAAGCTCATCACTCAAAGATTGGCCACGTTGGACTTCAAGAGCTACCAGGCCACCTGGGGAACGGCTCTAATCTGCTCTCAGCAGCCCATTATTAAAAACAAGAAAGGCCTGCCTGGCATGGTGGCGCACGCCTTTAATCCCAGCACTCAGGAGGCAGAGGTAGGAGGATCACCATGAGTTCGAGGCCACCCTGACAGGACATAGTGAATGTCAGGTCAGCCTGGGCTGGAGTGAGACCCTACCTCAAAAAGAAAAAAAAAAAAAAAAACAGAGAGAGAGAGAAAAGGCCTTATTTTCCCATTCTTCATTCCTAAGGAAAAGCAAACAGCACACAGAAATAACCAAATGTTTGTTTAACTCTACCCCCTCCCACAGCCCTTTAAAAAAAATCTCCAATCCTGGGCTGCAGAGATGGCTTAGTGGTTAAGGCACTTGCCTGTGAAGCCTAAGGACCCATGTTCGACTCTCCAGATCCCACGTAAGGCTCACGGTGACAAGAGCACAAGGCTGCACGTGCCCACAAGGAAGTGCACACGTCTAGAGTTTGATTATAGTGGCTGGAGGCCCCGGCGTGCCCGTTCTCTCACTCTCTCTCTCTCTCTCTCTCTCTCTCTCTCTTTCTTTCACTCCCACTCTCTCACATTATAAAAAAAGCTAGTCTCTTGGGCTTGCCTCAAAAACATAAAAATAAATCTCCAACCCCAAAGTGGGAGAGGGGAGGGAATTATCATGGTTTGTTGTCTGTAATTATGGAAGTGGTCAATTAAAAAGTTTTTAAGGGCTGGAGAGATGGCTTAGCGGTTAAGCGCTTGCCTGTGAAGCCTAAGGACCCCGGTTCGAGGCTCAGTTCCCCAGGTCCCACGTTAGCCAGATGCACAAGGGGGCGCACGCGTCTGGAGTTCGTTTGCAGAGGCTGGAAGCCCTGGCGCGCCCATTCTCTCTCTCTCCCTCTATCTGTCTTTCTCTCTGTGTCTGTCACTCTCAAATAAATAAATAAATAATTTTAAAAAATGTTTAAAAAAAAAAGTTTTTAAAAAGACAAATAAATAAAACCTCCAGCCCCTCACACTCAAGCGCTGCCACCATGCTCATGCCCATGGGCATTCCAAAACAAGAAGAGACTGGGCCGGCTGCTCTCTTCCCTCGAGTATTTCTCACGTCACTCCAATCACTCCCGAATCCCAACAGTAACCATAGCGGTCTTTTCCACAGCACGGCAGCAAAAGGTGTGCCCAATGCTCTGAAAACGGGACCCCAGGGGACAAATGCAGATGCGTCCGTTTGAGGAACTCCTGAGTGCCATGTGTCACGGGGTGAAACGCTGCGCGGATTTTGTACGTGTGACCATGGACTTAGTCCAACATGGACCTTGTCTTCTTGGTGCGTGTGTGGTGTGCACATGCATACGTGTGTACAGATGCTCACAGTCCATATGCCTGCACGCAGCGGCCACAAGAGGACCTCGGGTGTCCTCTGTCCCTCTTCCACCTTATTGCCCAAAGACGGTCTCTCTGTGAACCTGCAGCTCCCCATTTTCTTAGTTAGGCTGGCTGACCAGGGAGCCCCATTCCTGCATATTGCTACTCCTCATCCACCGTGCCTTCATCCTTTCCTTTTCCTCTTCCTCCCTAGGGTTGAGTAACTTGACCTGAGACACACACACACACACACACACACACACACACACACACAGTCACAGTCCCCTCTTGGGAGGAAGGCCCACTCCACACACTTCCCCAGGAAGTGTGCCCTGCTCCCCTCCTGCTTCGGGCCAGAAGGAGACCTCCCAGAGCTCCTGAACTCAAACCCGACACGGGCCCCACACGGCCCCCACCATGCACGCTGGCACACGCATGCCGCACACAAGGCACACACGTACCTTGGTCCTGTCCACAGCCCTCTCCCGGCCCCGAGACCTGCGCGCTCCGCCTGCCTCCGCCTGTCCGCTCCCGGGCTGGGTGGGGCAGCCGCGTCCATTCTCAGACCCGGGCTGAGTCCTAAGGGGGGCTGGATCCAGCCAGGGGAGGGGAGGAGAGGAGCGAGAAGACTGTGAAGGCCCGTTTCCCCCAGCCGGGAGTATGTCCAGGTGTTCCTGAGGAGGAAGAGGTTTCTAGAAAGAGATTTCACATCAGCAGAGGCATAAATGCACTGGACAAACTCAGGAGCAGCTGAGGCTCAGGGAGGGGCCAGTGTGGGGACAAGCACCCCCTCCCTGGAGTTGTCTGTCTTCAGGGGCCACCGTGTGGTGGACGGCTGTGGGTGCACACTGGTCGCAAGGCTGCAGACTGAAGATGGTCAGAGAGAGGCCAGCTCAGATGGTTTCTGTTCCTGAGGGCACAGGAAATCGAAGTTTTGAGGCAATCCAGTTTGGGGTGGCTCCTGGCTGGGTTTTGGTCTCCAGCCTGGTCCCCACCTCCACCTCCCTCACCCTGGCCTGCACCCAAGATGTGGGGTAAAAACATAATTTGCCGGCGGTGGTGGAGCATGCCTTTAATCCCAGCACTTGGGAGGCAGAGGTAAGAGGATTGCCATGAGTTCGAGGTCACCCTGAGAGTACAGAGTGAATTCCAGATCATCCTAGACCAGAGAGAGTTCCTACCTTGAGAAGCCAAAAACAAACAAACAAACAAATAAATAGTTTGCTATTTTCTACCAATTCCTTGGCCTTGGGCTTACTCTGACATGACTTTTACAGCTTCCTTTAAGGACTCCTGCTCTCCCTCTGGACGAGCTACCCCCATAAACTCCCTCCTAGGTATGTGAAAGCTTTTCCCCAACTATCTACACACAGAAATACTTGAACTTTGTCTGTTTTCAAATGAACCACAAAATGAAATCCTTTTTTTTTTTTTTTTTTTTGAGAAATCATTGTGTCCCAGCCACCTGGTCTGAACTTCCTGAAGAAGTTAAACACTAAACAGGACAGTTTTGTTTCACTTTCCTAAAGAGCATCTGACATTAAACTTTCCATCTTAATCAAGGTTAGGTGCACAGTGCAATAGTGGCCCACACACACCGCTGTGCATGGACTGCCGAAATCCTGTCCCCTGCCATCGGGGAGCGCTACACAGCCTGGGCTCCGACTCTCCTAGCAGCCACCTTTCTGCCTCTCTCCGTTTCTGTGACAGTTGTGACCTGAGACACTTCTTAGGAGCCCACTCACTCCACTGAGCAGAATGTCCTGCAGAGCCACCACAGGGGCCACACCTCTCCTCCCAGAGGACAGTGGCTCCTTGAACCAGAGCTCCCAGGGCCGTTCCCAGTGTCTGACGCACAGCTGGGCCTCCCATGGGGACCCTCAGAAGGAGGCACAGTGGGGACTGCTAAGGTATTTGTCCCTAAAGCAGCCAAAGTCAAAGTCACAGACTCTGGGGTGCTGCTCTCCACCCGTCAGCTCCCCTGGGTGCTCCTCCCATGCTGGCCTTGAAGGATCCTTTTCCTGGTTATAAACTGAAGGGAAACCTGGTGATATGGGAGGTGGGCACCCTGGCTAAACCTTATTAAAGAAAATTGGCAAAAGAAAAACCTCCCACCTCCTAGTAAAAACCAATCCCACCTCTCGTGGGTGCTAGCTGGGTGCACAGAAAACCAACTCACTAAAATGATGACGTGAAAACACCAGACTGCGTCACCCAGCTCCCATTTCTTCAGAGGCAGAACTAAGAGCAAGATTCTGGCTCTGAAAAACAGGGGAACAGTAAAGTGAGGAGAGAAAACTCTAGTGAAATACTCAACATTTGGGGTGTTCCAAGAAAACCAAGGCTTGAAATAATTCATGATGATTTATCAGGGTAACTATTCACTGAGTTGACAATTTTGTAAAAATTTTTTAAAAAGAAGAAAGAAAGAAAGGAAGGAAGGAAGGAAGGAAGGAAGGAAGGAAGGAAGGAAGGAAGGAAGGAGGGAAGGAAGGAAGGAAGGGAGGGAGGGAAAAGAAAAACATCTTTCAGCAAATGAGTTCTTAGAGAACTGATTCTCCTCACTTGCCCTTCTAGAAGGGCTGTGGGCGATTCTAGCTTGGCTCTAAGGAAAGACAAGCGTTCCCTGACCCCTAGTGGCTGTGAGAGTGGCGACGGAGGTGGCTGGAGGACAGCGCTCCACTTCTCCCTCCTCCCTCAGGCTCTCAGCAGAGACAGGAAGACCAGGGCAAGACCCATAGGAATCAATAGCTAAGAGGAGTCGACAGGAACCAGGCACTGCGGTAGAACCAGGCTCAAGACTGGCAGGGAGCTCACAGTCTAAGGACAGCAAAGGGACCAGACGTGCCATTACAAAACAGTTGGGCATAGAGGGTGCTGTCTAGAGCTGTGTCTAGCATGCTCAGGGAGCAAGAAGTGCTGTAGACCCGGTGAGGTGTAAAAATAACCCTCACTCTGGCGCCGGCGGTGCTCAGGCAAGAAGCCCGCGGGCAACCGCAAGCCTCTGTAGTGGTGACTGTCCGGTGATCCGAGTGCCCGCGGGCTGTGACTCTGAACCCAGGTACCCCTCGGAGTATGCAGTAAAGAGTTCCTTTTGGCCTCTGTTGACTTGGGACCAGGTTTGGTCTGTGAGCATGCCTTCAAGGGTGGTCTAGCTCCGGAATGAAACTGGGTGCCATCTCCCCAGGTTGGGAGGGTCCTTCTTTTCTTCAAAATACCTTCAAAATGGCATGCCTCAGGAGTCAATGCAGTTAAGGTTGTGTCTATTGCCCCCAAGGGACAACCTTCAGGATAAACTTGATTGACCCTCTGGTAGGACCCACAGTGAGTCTTGAACTTTCTTTTTTGCTTACTTATTTATTTAAGAGAGAGAGAGAGAGAAAGAGAGAGAGAGAGGATGGCCATTCTAGGGCCTTCAGCCACTGTAATGAACTCCAGACACATGTGCCCCCTTTTGCATCTGGCTCACGTGGGTCCTGGGGAACTGAACCTGGGTCCTTTGGCTCTGTAGGCAAACGCCTTAACTGCTAAGCCATCTCTTCAGCCCAAGTCTTGCACTTTGTATCTCCTGGGACATAGTCTCAAGAAAAAAATGGTTAAGGTCCAGAGAGATGATTCGGCAGGTAGGAGCCCTTCCTCTGGAAGCGTGAGAGCCTGAAGAGGCCCGTGAGTCTGTATAAGATAGATTCTCCAGGATCCACATCAGCAGGTGGGAGGGGCTGTGCCCATCTATAATCCCAGGGAGCAGAGACCTCAAAAATCACTGGAGCTCTTGGGGAAAAAAAAAACTGCAAGTTCCAGGATCTGTGACAGACTCCAGCTCAAATAAGAATGGGTTTATTGGGCTGCAGAGATGGCTTAGCGGTTAAGCACTTGCCTGTGAAGCCTAACTATGTAGTCTCAGGGTGGCCTCGAACTCACTGTGATCCACCTACCTCTGCCTCCCAAGTGCTAGGACCCTGGTTCTAGGCTCAATTCCCCAGGACCCACGTTAGCCAGATGCACAAGGGGGTACATGTGTCTGGAGTTTGTTTGCAGTGGCTAGAAGCCCTGGCACACCCATTCTCTCCCTCCCTCCCTCCCTCTCTCTCTCTCTCTCTCTCTCTCTCTCTCTCTCTCTCTCTCTCTCGTCTTTCTCCCTGCCTCTTTCTCTCTTGGTCTGTCACTCTCAAATAAATAAATAAACCAAAAAAATTTTTTTAAAGAATGGTTTTATTTCCAATAAAAGCTGACACTCCAAACTGTTCAAGGCTGCATCCTGAGATCCAGAACTCTGGAATGGAGACCTAATGTACCAGCTTTCTTCTTTTTCTTTCTCTTTACCCAATAAAACATTGCCTCACAAAAAAAAAAAAAAATTCTCTTTCACTTGCTCTCTCTCTCTCTCACTCACTCACTCCAATAAATAATTTAAAAATAAATAAAAATCAGCTTTAGAATTTGTTTCTATGTCACAGTACATCGTGGTGGGACAACATGGCAGCAGAATCTTGAAGCAGAGCTGGTCTCATTCAGCCATGGCAAGACAGTAGAAAGTAATGAATACTGGTAGCAAGCTTTCTCTTTTAAAAAAAAATGAATGTTGTTTTTTATTATTATTTATTTATATGAGAGAGGAAAAAAGGCAGAGGGAGAAAGAGAATGGGTGCACCAGGGATTCTAGCCACTGCAAATGAACTCTAGATGCATGTGCCCCCTTGTGCATCAGGCTTACGTGGGTCCTGGGGAATTGAACGGAGGTCCTTCGGCTTTGCAGGCAAGCGCCTTAACCGCTATGCCATCTCTCCAACCTGCTTTTTTTTTTTCAAATACTTAATACAGTCCAAGACGACAAGACCATAGAATGGTGCTACCCACAGGTAAAGTGGGTCTCCCCACCTTGATTGATGCAGGCAAGATAGTCATGCACCAGCACAGGCATGCCCAGGCTGACCTATCCAAGATAATCCCTAATAGGAGTTTCTAGCTCCTATCTAGTTGACAATCAATAAAAAAATTACACGTACCAAATTCAGAAATGCATAAAAAAACATTCAAGATTAGTTTACTATCTGAGAAGTGAGCAACAAATTCAATAAATTTAGAGAATATTCCCATGTATAAAAATATACTAAACATCCTTTTCAGTGCTAGAGATTAAATTTAGGGCATTCTGTATGCTAGGCAAGTACCTACCATTGAACTATGTCCCCAGTCCTTTACTAAGTTGCCCAAGCAGGCCTTGAACTTATACTCTTCCTGCCTCTACCTAACAGGTCTGATAACATTATTCATATATATATTTCTCTGTCAGTAGTGGAATATCTCTGACAGATGAGATATTTGGAGTTTTACCACATGATTTCTTTTTCCCCCATAAGTTGACTTGAGAATAAAAGGCAGCAACAAAGGTGTTTTTTTTTTCTCCTGAGTGAATTTTCTAAAGTGACAGACAGTATGTCTCAAGTTTTAAGTAAATTTATGTGGATCTATATTGTGTTACAAAGACATCATGCAGAATGGCTCCCTAGTTACTTACCACTCCCACAGCTGAAGGGATTTGCAAATACATGTAAGAGGACCTCCATGCTCCCCAGTCATTCTAAAATCACAGTGATCTTGTCTATGTGACTCACCAGGTCCCTTAGAAGTTATCCACACATTAAACCAGCTATACATCACAAACCAGGGAGAACTTACTGGAAGAATTTCTTGAGGTGCCAGGCTGGAAAGAGTAGAAATCAGATGTATTCAACTCCACTAGCGAACTCAGTTGCATGGCTTCACCAACAATAGACTACAAATGTAGACATGAGTCCTGGGAGAGAGGAGGTGAATTTTCAGGCCGGGTGCAGTGGCGCACACCTCTAATCCCTGCACTCGGGAGGCAGAGGTAGGAGGATCACCATGAGTACAAGGCCACCATAGTGAATTCCAGGTCAGCCTGGACTAGACTGAGACCCTTCCTCAAAAAAAAAAAAAAAAGTGCATTTTAAGGTACATGCAAACTCTACTTACAGGATTTCTCATCTTTGTGAGAAGATGAACTTCTACTGAGTAATTTCTCACAGCATTATTTCCCAGAGCCACGGTCAACTTCTGCTATCTCTGCTTTGTCAATTCTAGCAGCTGCTAAGGTCTAACCTGTTGTAAAAGCATGGATCTCCTGTAGGAGGTGTCTGATTAAGAGGAAGTCTAATATCTAGCAAAAGGGTTTGCTACAAGGATTACACTCACATATTTCTGACCAGTGAATTCACTGATATTTAGAGAAGTTTGCTTTTGGGGAAAATGTTTCTCCACATACATCACGTGTATAGTTTCTCAGCAGAGTGAGAGCTCTGGCATGCACAGAAGTTTTACCTCCCCTAAAAGGTTTACACTCTTTACATTGCAATTATAGGGTTTCTCACCTATGGGAGTTCTTTCATACACAGCAAGGGGGACCTTAGGTTTGAAATGTTTCCTAATTTCTTTACATGCATAAGGATGCTCACGTGTCAGCCCTCTGGTAAATGTGGAAGTTTCTCTTCTCACAGGTGGGTTTTGCACGTTCATCACATTCATGGGGGTTCTCTCCTGCATGTTTCTGTGTGTGTAGTATGTGATGTATGCATGTGTCCCATGCTCATGCATACGAAGGCCAGAGAGCCCTGGGTGCACCCCCTCCACTGCTTATCCACGTGTGTCCTTGAGATAGTCTCTCACTGATGCCAGAACTTGTTTGCTGCATTTCCAATGGGTCTGCAGTCTCGGTTCCCCATGGGAGTGGGCCACAGACAGGCATGGACCCACCTATCTGTTTACATGAGTGCTGAGGAATTGAACTCAGGCAGTCTCAGGTGACTTCAGGCCCTGCTTGCCATCTCTCTCAGCCCATATGCTTCTTTGGTATGAAGTGAAGGGTAACTTCAGAGCTGAGAATTTTCCCCGTGTGTGCTGTTTCTCACTTGCTGGAGTTCCCTGGCACACACGGAGGTTTGTCTTCCAGTAAAGGGAGTTTGCACAAACGTTACATCCAGATGGTTTCTCCCCTGAATGTCTTCTTCGGTATGCAGTAAAGATGAGATGTTTGAAAGATTTTCCACATTCATAGATGTGGTAGTGGTTTGATTCGGGTGTCCCCCATAAACTTATGTGTTCTGAATGCTAGGTCCCTCACCTGGTGGCAGTTTGGGAACTGAAGCCTCCTGGAGGCAGTGTATTCTTGGGGGCCAGGCTTGTGGATGTTATAACCAGATGCCTCTTGCCCATATTTGGCACACTCTCCTATTGCTATTGTCCACCTGATGTTGTTCAGGAGGTGATGTCCATCCTCTGCTCAGGCCTGCAATTTCTCCTGCCATCGTGGAGCTTCCCTTCAAGTCTGTAAGCCAAAATAAACCCTTTCTTCCCATAAATTGCTTTTGGTCAAGTGCTTTCAGCCAGACACAGGAAGTTGATGACAACAACAGGGTTTTTCAGTCATGTGAGCTCCTTGGTGACTGCTGAGTTGTGGCATTGGGAAAAGGTTTTCCTACATAGATTACACATAGACAAGTTGCTGAGCTGCATGTGGTTTTTTTGATGTGCAGTGGTTATAATTCAGCGGTGTCTACAATAATTACATTCGTAAGGTCTCTGTGAATTCTCCAGTGTGCAATGAGAAGCTTTTTATCCGAATGTTTTCCATCATTCTTTACATTCTGTCACAATATCCTCTCGCCTAGTATGAATTTTCTGCTGAGTGTAGAAGGTTTTCTTCATGCATATCACACTGATGGGGATTTTTGCTTGTGTGAGTTCTCTAATGTTTGTGAAACAATAACAACAGCCTGAAAGTCTTTCTGCCTTCTCCACAATCATTCCGTTTCTCACCCGTGTGAGTTCTCTGGTGTGCATTTAGGTGAGAAGTCTCATCAAGTGTTTTTCTACGTGTATTACACTCACGGTGTCCCCGACCTGCACAAGCTTGCTGACGAGTGTCGCGGTTTGATCAGCATCAGCAGGCTTTGTCAAGTACACCACACTTCTGGAGTTGCCTGCCTGTGTGAGTTCTCTGACGTCTGTGGAGATTTCACCTGTGGCAGAAGACTTTTCCACATATATCACAATCAAGAGTTTTCTTGCCTGTTTTAAGCTCTGAGACATACAATGAGATCTGACATCACATTAAAGTTTTTTTTTTTTTTTTTTTTTGGTTTTTCGAGGTAGGGTCTCACTCTAGTCCAAGCTGACCTGGAACTCACGATGTAGTCTCAGGGTGGCCTCGAACTCACGGTGATCCACCTACCTCTGCCTCCCGAGTGCTGGGATTAAAGGCGTGCTTAGAAAAAGGATGCTCACTGCTGTAAGTTCTGTAATATACGTAAAGGTTTAGTTATGAAAGATGAAACGTTATTAAAAGAATTTAAAATCTAGAAAATAAGCCAGGCGTGGTGGCACACGCCTTTAATCCAAGCACTTGGGAGGCAGAGGTAGAAGGATAGCCATGAGTTTGAGGCCACCCTAAGAGTACATCGTGAGTTCCAGGTCAGCCTGGGCTAGAGCAAGATCCTACCTTGAAAAAAAAAAATCTAGAAAATATACCATGGTCTTGGATCAGAAGCCTTAATGTTATTAAGATGGCAAAGCTCTTCACATTGGTCTATACAGAAAATGAAGCTCTCATTAGGAGACCAGAGGATTCTTTGTGGAAATTTACAAACTAATTCTAAAATGTATGTGGAAATTCAGGGGACCTATAGTAGCCCCAACATGCATTCATACAAAAGAACAAATTGAAGGGTTCACATTTCCAGGCTTCTAAAGTTGCTACAAAACAATAATGGCCAAGAGAGTATGGTCCTGGCATAATCACAAAGATATAGATAAATGGAATAGAGATAAGAGCTCAAATCTATAATCAATTTATTTTTGTCAAGAATACCAAGACAAGCCGGGCGTGGTGGCGCACGCCTTTAATCCCAGCACTCGGGAGGCAGAGGTAGGAGGATTGCCATGAGTTCAAGGCCACCCTGAGATGACAGAGTTAATTCCAGGTCAGCCTGGACCAGAGTGAGACCCTACCTCGAAAAACCAAAAAAAAAAAGAATACCAAGACTGAGCTGGGTGTGGTGGTGCTTGCCATTAATCCCAGCACTCGCGAGGCAGAGGTAGAAGGATCGCCATGAGTTCAAGGCCACCCTGAGACTACATAGTGAATTCCAGGTCAGCCTGAGCTACAGTGAAACCCTACCATGAAAAGGAAAGGGAAGGGAAAAGAAAAGAAAAGAAAAGAAAAGAAAAGAAAAGAAAAGAAAAGAAAAGAAAAGAAAAGAAAAGAAAAGAAAAGAAAAGAAAAGAAAAGAAAAGAAAAGAAAAGAAAAGAAAAGACAGAATCCCAAGACTAGCTCTAGCCGCTGCCCGCGCTCACGGCACTGGGGGAGGGGTGTCTTACAAGCTGAACTTGAACCTGACCGCGCCCGTGCCCGCCGCCCTCTACACTGCAGGAAGCGTCCACTCGCCTTCCACTAGCATGGCGACATCCTCCCAGGACCGTCAGCTATTGAGTGACTATGGGCCAGCATCGCTAGGCCCCCGGGAACTGGGAACAGGCAGCCAGGTGCCCCAGAGCAAATATGCCCAGCTGCTAGCCACCATTGAAGAACTGGGAACGGAGATCAGACCCTAGTCTCATTACATCTGAAGGCCCTGTCTTTCTACAAGATGAGAGATGAACAGGAGATCATCTCTCCTGTTGAGGCAAAACTTTGTTTTCAAAATGGTAATGGTTTGCATTTCTTTTTTTTTACCATGGTTCACTAAGCTCTATACCTACACCTTCAAAGACTGGGGAAAGATTTTGCAGTCAAGATTTGCATTTTAAGTAGTTAGGATGACCCACGTTTTTTCTTTTTTTTTTTATATATTTTTTTGTTCATTTTTTATTTATTTATTTGAGAGTGACAGACAGAGAGAAAGACAGATAGAGGGAGAGAGAGAGAATGGGCACACCAAGGCTTCCAGCCACTGCAAACGAACTCCAGACACATGCGCCCCCTTGTGCATCTGGCTAACGTGGGACCTGGGGAACCGAGCCTCGAACCAGGGTCCTTAGGCTTCACAGGCAAGTGCTTAACCGCTAAGCCATCTCTCCAGCCCTCTTTCTTTTTTTATTTGTGGCACTGACTTAAAGATGCAAGTGGCATTACTTTACAGCAAACGACCCTAACGCCAATGTCTCCCTTTAACCTTCTTTTAAATACATTTGCATCACCAGAATGGCTCTGCTCCTTCTCACAAGCTTGTCTGACTGGTGGTGAACACTGACAGCGTGCTTCATGCCTAGCTGGCTCACTTGACACACCATAGATCCTGCCTTGCTTGAGCACTTGCATGACTGAGTGCTTTGAAGTCAATCTTAAAGATGCACGAGCTAGGGCTGGAGAGATTGCTTAGCGGTTAAGGCATTTGCTTGCAAAGCCAAAGGACCCAGGTTTGATTCCCCAGGACCCGCATAAGCCAAATGCACAAGGGGGCACATGCATCTGGAGTTCATTTGGAGTGTCTGGAGGCTCTGGAGCGCCCATCCTCTCTCTCCCTCTTTCTCTGTCAAATAAATTAATTGATTAAAACTATTTTTTAAAAAAGATGCACAAGTTATAAATATGAAGAAAGAGCAATCTGCCAAACCTGACAAGCACCCTGAACGTTTCCATACTAAGAGCGTAGATTTCAGTTCTATGTTTACTGTAAGTTGACCAAACCATCTGGAAGAAAATGACTAAAACTGTTTGCATCTTTGTATGTATTTATCACTTGATGTAATAAAGCTTATTTTCATTTAAAAAAAAAAATATCAAGACTATTAATGGAAATAAAATACAATTGCTTCAAGAAATCTTAAAGACTAAGACAACCAAATAGCCACATTCAAATGAATGAAGTTTAGCTCTTATCCCACATCATCTTCTAAATTCAAGATAAGTCAAATATTCAAATGTAAGAGCTAAGCTGTAAAGCTCTCTTATAAGATAAAATAAGAGCAAATTCTTATGACCTTGGATTTGACACAGGAGTCTTTATATGATATCAAAAGTATAAAAAACAAAATTTAAATTTTATTAAATTTTTTAAAAATTTTAAAAAATAATTTAAATTTGGGCTGGAAAAAAATGTTTTAGAGGTTAAGGCACTTGCCTGCAAAGCCAAAGGACTCAGGTTCAATTCCCCAGGACCCACATAAACACATGCACAAGGTGATACATGCATCTGGAGTTCATTTACATTGGCTAAAGGCCCTAATGTGCTCACTCTCACTCTCTTGATCTCGCTCTCTCTCATAAATAAATTTAATTTTTTTTAAATTTAAGAAGTTTTTAAATTAAATTAATCAAAATTAAACACTTTGTTGCTCTAATGACACTGCTAAAAGGTGAAAATGGGAAAATAACTCAGTGGGTAAAAGCACCTGCCTTGTAAAAATGAGGACCTGAGCTTGATCCCCAGGATCCAGGTAAAAAGACAAGCATAACCATGCACACCTGTAACCCCAGTCCTGAGGGGAGCAGAGGTAGGAGGATTGTTGGGGCTTGCTGGTCAGCCATTCTGACCAAACATGACAGCTCCAGGCTCAGCAAAAGACTCCGTCACAACAAGACAACACAGAAGAGCACAAGAGGAGATGTCCAGTGTTCTCTGACCACGCACGTGCACGCAGACATGAGCATCTGCACTGGTGCAGGCTTATAGTACACAACACACAACACACAACACACACACACACACATACACACACACACAAACAAACAAACAGAGAGTGAAGGGCTGGAGAGACAGCTTGGCCATTAAGGCGTTTGCCTGCAAAGTCAAAGGACCCAGGTTCAACTCCCCAGGACCCACGTGAGCCAGATATACAAGGAGACGCATGTGTCTGGAGTTTATTTGCAGTGACTGGAGGCCCTTAGTGCCCATTCTCTATCTGACTCTTTCTCCTTCTTTCTCTCTCTCTCTCTCTCTCTCTCGCTCTCGCTCTCTCGCTCGCTCGCTCACTCGCTCATAAATAAATATATTAAAAATAGTGAAAATACAACCCACCGTTCAGCTGAGGTTTTTTGGAAAATGGAGTCACAAGAAAGAATTAAGGTTCTCCTAATCCAGCTTGGCAGAAACTGAAGGACCTCTCTATTACCTGAATGCACCTGAGCTGTTGATGATGAAAGCCAACTATTCCCAAACAGCTGCATAAGCCCTCCTCCAGCAGAGCTTGAGGGTCTTAAGCCCCTTTGCAGTGGTTTGAATGTAAAGTGTCCCCCATAGCTTCGTGTGCTTGAATACCTAATGCCCAGATGGTGGCACTATTCTAGAAGGACCCTTTGGTAGGTGGAGTCTTGCTGGAGAAAGTTGGTGACTGGGGAGAGCCTTGCGGCTTTACAATGTGGCCCCGCTTGTTGCCCTTAGCCAGCTCACTCTTTCTACTTTCCTCCTGCTGATGTGAAGATGGGATGCTGGCTGGCTGTTCCTGCCATGATTTCCCCACCATGACGGACATGTGCCCTTTAAACATCAGCAGAAATGAGCCCTTGCCTTCCATAATCTGCTTCTGGTTGGGTGTTTTATCCCAGCAATAAAAATGTGACTGCTAAGCTTTGCGCAGCGGCAGTATCGTAGCCAATGAGGTTTATCCAAGGCGCGATTATTGCTAATTGAAAAAAAAAAAAAGTGACTGCTGGGCTGGAGAGATGTCTTAGTGGTTAAGGCACTTGCCTTTGAAGCCTAAGGACCCAAATTTGACTCCCCAGATCCCACATAAGCCAGATGCTCATGGTGCCACATGCTTCTGGAGTTCGTTTGCAGTGGCTAGAGGCCCTGGCATGCCATTCTATCTCTGTAATAAATAACAAAAATAAATTTTAAAAATGTGACTGCTTAACAGGGCATGGTGACACATGCCTTTAATCACAGCACTTGAAAGGCAGAGGTAGAAGGATCACCATGATTTCAAGGCCACCCTGAGACTACAGAGTGAATTCCAGGTCAGTCTGGGCTAGAGTGAGACCCTACCTCAAAAAAACAAAATTTAAAAAATGTGACTTCTTATGCCCTCCTTTTTTCCTCTCCCTACACAAGTCCTCACTATATTGAGACTGACGTGAGGGACTGGCAGTGACAGAGCATGTCTGTCTCCTTAGTAAGCTCCCAAGTGAATGTTGGCACTCTCTATAGAACGTGAAACACATGACGGTCCTCTGCTTTGAACTGAGCTCACTCAACCCAGGAATAGATAAGCCCCACTCAAAAGCTCATTACACCTAAGAAAGAATTCAACAGGATTTTCCTGAAAGGACACAAAACAGTTGCATAATTTTCTTCTCTGCAATCCTATAAACTAGCTTTGGAATGCGTGTGTGGTTTTTTAAATATTTATCTCAAGACTTCACTTCTAGAAATGTCTAAGGCAGCCCATCCTCCTGAGAAAATTGAAATCCAAGGGTTATCTTTATGGATTCTAAACATTAAACACCTATCCTATCAAATGTTAAGTAAAATAAACCAGGTTCAGAAAGATTTGTATGTCATGTTTGTTCTCATATGTAAAGTGTAAATTTAAATTTATGTAGGTTGTAGAAATTAGAAAGAGGACTATGGGAGGGAAGGAAGAGGTCCTGACAGAGAAGGGAGGGGAAACAAGAGAGGGAAGTGGAATATATGTGACATGCAAGCAGAAAGGGGTATTTATTTGTGAAGAAGGGGACCATCGGGAGGGAGAGAGGCATGGGAGAAGGCAGTAGGGGAACAAATGATCAAATAAGAATGAAGTTTAACCATGCATGTTATGAAAATGTCATAATAAAATCCATGGTTTCGTATACTAATTTAAAAATTAACGAAGAGGAGCCGGGCGTGGTGGCGCACGCCTTTAATCCCAGCACTCGGGAGGCAGAGGTAGGAGGATCACCGTGAGTTCAAGGCCACCCTGAGACTACAGAGTTAATTCCAGGTCAGCCTGGACCAGAGTGAGACCCTACCTTGAAAAACCAAAAACAAACAAATTAAAAAAAAAAATTAACAAAGAGAAGGAAAGAAAAGGAAGGGGCAGGGAGGAAAGATGAAGGGAAGGAACAGAAGGCTGTCCCCTGGTGAGAAGGTCAAGCTCGCAGCTTCAGCAGTGCAGCCCACGTGCAGAGCTGAGGGAGAAGCAGGTTTCTCCTGGGGGGTGGGTTTGTGACTTTCAAAGGTCACAGGACTACTATACTTTGAGCCCAAGATATGGCCTCCTGCTGCTTGCACTGGTTTCCTTATCAGTAATACCAAGATAAGGGTCTTACTGGAGTGTTGTAAAAAATAAATCCCCTCTCTGCATTGTGATGCTTGTTATCTCACACCTCACACTTCCTGGTAAGTTGCAGTTTGATTTCTCTGGGTCCTGAAGCTGAAGCGTGTGGGGTCTTCAGCAATAGAGGCCTACCATCTAGTGCTACGGGCGACCAAGAGAGAACTGGAGCTAGCCTGGGGTATATAGTGGCTTAAAGGCCAGACACTGATACATAGTGGGACCCTATCTTAAAGAGGGGGAGAGAGAGAGAAAATGATGGATAAATATCAGAAGAATTGAAAAGATCTCTACAGGTAGTTATACACTCATTATCTTTTTTTAACATTTTTTATTGACAACTTCTGTAATTATAGATGATAAAATCATGATCATCCTCTCCCCTCCCCCACTTCCCCTTCACAAATCCACTCTTCATCATATCCCCTCCCCCTCTCAATCAGTCTCTCTTTTATTTTGATGCAATCATCTTTTCCTCCATTGTAAGGGTCACAGCGTTACTCACAATAGCTAACAGGTAGAAGCAACCCAAATATCCACAGAAATATGAACAAAAAACAACAAAATGTGGTCCAAACAGTACACATAAGGAATCTTATTCAGGTTTACAAAAGAAAAAAACTCTGGCACGTGCTATGACATGGATGATTAAGATTCAGGCTACAGAGATGGCTTAGCAATTAAGGCGCTTGCCTGCAAAGCCAAAGGACCCAGGTTCAATTCCCAGGACCCACATAAGCAGATGCACAAGGGGCCACATGTGTCTGGAATGTGTTTGGTCCTGGTGCACTCTCACTCTCTTGCTCTCTCAAATAAATAAATAAAATATTTTTAAATGATTCAGATTCACTAGGGATGTAGCTCAGCTGATGCTGCATTTGCCAAGCATGCACAAAAGCCTGGGCTTGACCCACAGAAGCTCATGAAGTGATGGTGCACATTTATAATCCCAGCACTGAGATTGGGTCATGTCGCTATCAGACGCCACAGAGTATTACAGGAAAGATTCCCATGCCCAGGGTAGGATATGTCCCAGTAAATTGTGGGTCAGGAAGGCAGGAAATGGGGAGGTAGTGCTCAATGGGTACCGAGTTCCACAGTTATTTCTTTATTTTCTGGGGCTTTTGTTGTTTTGCTTTGGTTTTTGTTTTATTTTTGAGGTACTAAAGATTTTATTTTTAAAAAAAGAAAAGAAAAAAGAAATGGGCTGGAGGGCTGGCTTAGCAGTTAAAAGCTGATGACCCAAGTTCAATTCCCCAGGACCCATGTAAAGCCAGACGCACAAAGTTCATTTGCAGTGGCTGGAGGCCCTAGTATGTCTGTTCTCTCTGTGTGTCTCTCTTATATCTCTCTCTCTCTGCTTGCAAATAAGTAAAAGAAAATATTTTTTAAAAATAAAAACTTAAAACAAAAGAATAAGGTCTCACTGTGTAGGCCGGGCTGGCCTTGAACTTTCAATCTTTGCACCTCAGCCTCTGAGAGCAGTGTGTACTAGGGAAAGGGGTGCCGTCGTCCTCAGTGGAATAGCCACTTGTCAGTTACCTATGCTCTGATAAATAATCCTCCTCTCACCGCTACTGCAGGCAACCCCAGTTAAATTCCATGGGTCACGAAAAAAGTGACATCAAAGTAGAAGCGGGACTAATTGAAGAATGGGTTTGTTGGGAGGGAGACAGAAAAGGATAACAGAGGTGAATAAAATAATTATGTACAAGTGTAAAATTATCAATAAGTACAATAAACATTTTTAAAACATTGAATTCTTTTATCATTACATGAAAAAGAAGGGACTATTTTGAAATCATCCCATATGTAAATAAGCAAGTTCCCTTTAGACACCCCCTCCTCAGCCATCTTGATTTCTTGGTCCAAAAAAGAAAAAAAATAGGCCAAAGCCAAAACTTCAAATCAGCCAAAAAATATTTCTTCTCCTTTTTAAGGAGTATTAGGGAAAAAATTTCAAAAGGGGGTAAGAAAAAGATTATATACAGACATACATTAGCTTATCATGAAATCTAATCTAACATGGGAGAGTGACAGAGAGAACGGTGTTCAAGTCGCCCTTCTCCAGAATTGTCAGTGTTTTGATACAGGGTAGGAGGAAGAGACGTGCCAGGAGGTCAGGGAAGGGACCTCGAACATAAGCAGCGCGTGGTTTTGTCCTTGCTTTGAGAATGGAGCAGCTAAAGCGAATGTCGGGTCAGAGAACTGGGAGCACGAGGGAAAGAGCGAGCTGGGGGCTCGCGCTGGCTGGGAGAGCCGTGCTGCCCACGGCAGAGGACGGACAGAGCTCTGCGGAGAACAACCCGGCCAGTCTCGGCAGGCTCTGGCTGGCCCCCATGAAGTCCCCTCCTTTTCCATCCTCTGCTCCATCACCCTCCTCTCCTACAAAGCTTGCAGGTGGGCACGAACCCCCTCCTGCCCGGCCACAAGACAAAGAACTGAGCAGTGTCCTTATTGGAAGGGAGACGCCCCGACACCTCGGCGGGGTTGGTGGTTCAGCCAGAACTTCACGTCCCATGTCTCAAGCCAGTCATTTCAAAATTAACTTATTGCTCTAGCCAGGAAGCTTTTAAACCCCAAGAAAAAGAAAATCACTTTCCAGGACATCCCCCCCACACACACACCTCATTGCAGAGAGCTTTTTTTTTTTGTTTTTGCTTCTTCATTAAGTTTTTTTTAACTTTTTCTCTGACTTTTTTTTATTTTTTATTTATTTATTTATTAGAGACAGAGGGACAGAGAGAGTGAGAGAGAGAGAGAGAGAGAGATTGAATGAGAATGGGTGCACCAGGGCCTCTAGCCACTGCAAACAAACTCCAGGTGTTATGGGGTCCAGTGTCACATAAGTAAAACCATCAACTCACAGGATGTGAAGCAAAGTTTTATTGGGTAAAAAAGAAAGAAAGGGAGCTGAAACTATGGCTTAGTGGTTAAGGCATTTGCCTGCAAAGCCAAAGGATCCCAGTTCGATTCTCCAGGACCCACGTAAGCCAGATGCACAAGGGGGCACAAGTTTAAATGCCATCAGTGTTAGCCCCAGCCTCCCCAACACCCAACAAATTTTGAAGCACCTCCCATTTCATTCAGTGTGATAAGGATCCTCCAATTAACAATGATTACTGTAATATCAAATATCCAAGTAAGAGCCAAATTTATGCAATAACACGTAGGTTTAAACCCTGACTGCATATGAAAGCATCTCACACCGGCGTAACTGCCGGAACCACGTTTCTCTGCTCCTGGTGCAGGCTTTCTCTCTCTTCTGGGTGGCTGAGGCAGCCAGGTATTGTGACCCCATCTCACACTATCTAAATGTGTCCATTGTTTCTTTCTTTGATCAAACGTTCAGCTGTTTAATTCTCAGAAACCTACTGTTTCTTGTGTCCATTTGAAATCAGAAAAAAGACCAACTGATAACTGCATCCCCATTAATCATCTTGTCTCTTCTACATTGGCCAGCCATCGTTCTTTCATCACTCAGGGGACATATATTTGTATAACTCCTTTCTTTGGAGCTGGAGACATAGATGGCTTAGCAGTTAAGGCACTTGCCTGCAAAGCCTAAGGACCCACATTCAATTCTCCAGGTCCCACATAAGCCAGATGCACATGGTGGCACATGCGTCTGGAGTTCGTTTGCAGTGGCTAGAGACCCTGGTGTGCCCATTCTCATTCACTCTCTACCTCTTTCTCCCTCTTTCTGTCTCTAACAAATAAAAATAAATTCTTTTAAAAATGACAAAAAAAAAAAAAAACCCTCCTTTCTTTGGGCACTCCAAAAAAAAAAAAAAAAAGCTCATGGTTCTACACATCGGTTCTGGATTTTTATTGGGACAATGTCTCATGTATACCAGTCTGGCCTCCAACCTGCTGTGTAGCTCAGCATGATGTTCCTGCCTCCACTTCCCAAGTGCTGGATGTGCAGGTGACCCTTACCATGTCCAGTTTATGGTGGTGTTGGGGATCGTACCCAGGCCTGCAGGCATTCTACCAGCCAATCTACATCCCCAGGCCTCTACACATCCCATCCATTCAAGAGACGGTTCTTGGAAACCAGCCCCTGACTTGGTGAAGTCCTACATGCCAACGTGAACTGCTCCCTTGGGACCTTCTGCAAGGCCCGTCCACTCGCTCAGCATCAGTTCTCAAGATGGGCACTAGAGGGCGCCGATACTCAGCCGGCTGGGCTTCTGAGGCCGTATCGAATCCACCCAAGGAGGAATCGCTGCCTTACACTTCACAGCATGCCCTTGAAATGCGAAATGCAGCGCTGAGAACAAGACTCAGCGGCGGAGAACTTGCCTGGCACGCATGAAGCCCTGGTTTCAGTCCCCAGCAATGCTTGTGCTAACAAAGATTCCCTTGGATCCACATGCTTTAGACAAGCTTGGGGACCCTGTTTGTCCCATGCCAGGGAAGGGCTGCCCCCAGGAGAGGTGCAGGTCATTCTCACACACACACCCCCCAGGTCCCTGCCGCAGCTGTACCCCAGCAGCCTCCTCACGGGTCATGACCCAGCAGCAGACATGGCCCACGGCCCGGAGCATCTGAGAAACACGTCTGAGCGCAGAGCCCGTGCAGGACCAGGAGGCATTTATTCACTTCCGCTCAGATTTACAGAGACTGATGACCTCGTCCAGAGACAAAAGAAAGTCGGCTCCAAGGTGACTTCCTTGTTAGCCGCTAGAAACTGCTAGCCACTGCAGATTTCCTGCTTAAAGGGAAAAAAAGCCCAGCTCGCTTCGGTTCACCAAGCCTCTGCCGAGGCGCAGCGATGGTGAGTGCTGCGGGGAAAAGTGGCAGCTGAGCCTTAGGAGCGGCGCCCAGACCAGGGGGTGGGGGACCCGCTGTCCCCAGGCCTCTGCTGCCTGAGGCCCGCCGCACAGCCAGGGGGGAAGGCCTCCTCACATCTCCGAGAGCCTTGAACACAGCCCCTGGGCAGCCCAAGTGTGTCTCTGTCAGCCCAGGACCACCCAGCAGAAGCCGCGGAGGTCAGCCGCTCAGATCAGAGAGCAGACTTGGAGGCCACAGTGGTAAGGGCCTTGGACAAAGCCCTACGGCCCACAGAACTCAACCCTTAGCCTATGCACTCCTCACTCCTTTACAGTGAAAAGGGACTTCCATGACACTGGTGAGGGGTTACCACGCCAAAATTTAGGTCGTCTTGCTTGCCTGGACACAAGGAAGATTGCCATCTGTCATCCAGCAATCTACTTTTTAACTGAAGGACTCCAAGTGACCATCTCCTGTGGGCAAGATGCTTGGAGCTCACACTCTATAAAGATTCCCCCACACAATGGGGCATCCCAAAGGCAAATCCTAAGCTAAACTAAGGACTTTACAAAAAAAAAAATTTTTAAGTTCTATTTATTTATTTGAGGGAGTCAGACAGAGAGAATGGGCATGCCAGGACCTCCAGCCACTGCAAACAAACTCCAGACGCATGCACCCACCTTGTGCATCTGGCTGACGTGGGTCCTAGGGACTCAAACCTGGGTCCTTTGGATTTGCAGGCAAGCGCCTTAACCGCTAAGCCATCCCTCCAGCCCCTAAGATGAGGACTCTTATTTGACAAGATGAGAATTGTTGGGGAAGGTTACAAAGAAGGGCCCAGCTGAAAGCAGCACAGGGCAGGGCCATGACCACCACCACCCACGGGCTCTGCTTCAGACGACCACCTCGTAAGTGTGGACACAAGCTGCAGTGCAGAGACAGCCCACCCCCATCAGCTGCAACTTATCAGCTGGGGCGAGGCTGGAGGCCTTGGTGCTGACACAGCACAAAGGGATGGGAAGTGCCAAGAGAGCCCACCGCACAGCCAGCCTCCACTCGGGTGATATGGGGACGAGGACAGCGAGGTTCCGGGGGGTTGAAGGTGGGAACTGGGGCAGGACACAGGAATAAGGGGTACGGGGGGGGCACTTGCATTTTGATCCACAACTGGCCTTTTCTTCTCTACAGAACACACAAAGGCAGGTGGGCGAGCCAGGTAAGACTGGGTCCTGCTGCTGTGCCCCGGCCCTAGCACCGGAGGGTGATGACTGTCCTGGCATCTGGGGCTCCACGGAGGCCGTGCCCTCCTTCTTACCTCTCTATCCCGCAAATCTGCCCAAGAGGGTAAAAAGGAAATAAAACAGCCGGGTGTGCCTTTAATCCCAGCACTCGGAGGCAGAGAGGTAGGAGGATCGCCACGAGTTCAAGGCCAGCCTGAGACTCCATAGTGAATTCCAGGTCAGCCTGGGATACAGTGAAACCCTACCTCGAAAAACCAAAAAAAAGAAAGAAAGAAAGAAAGAAAGAAAGGGAGGAAGGAAGGAAGGAAGGAAGGAAGGAAGGAAGGAAGGAAGGAAGGAAGGAAAGAAAGAAAGAAAGGGAGTAAGGCCAATGCAATGCCTGAGCCAGAAGACTCTGCCCAAAGGACAGGAACAGAACCCAGAGCTCCCAGTGTGGTGGCATGGATAGATGCCACCGTGTCTTTGTGCAGCTTCCAACGTGAGTCTAAGGTCGGACCCGTGACCTCACTTCTCTAACAAGCTCCCAGGGCAGAACAACACTCTGGGGGACCATCTCCGGCTCCCACCCGGGGGGTAAGCGTACTGCTGTGCTCCTGGGGTCACTCACCGTCCACTCAGCTCTCACATTGTGACTAGCAGGCAGGGCTGCACCCCTCGGTGAGAGCTATCACCTGGCCATTCATAACAGGTGTTCCCTGGGCCCCCAACTCAAGCCAAGAGCCAGGCTATGACCCTGTCTGAAGCCTCAAGGAAAGGAATGCAGCTGGACAAGCAGGAAGTTGGGCCTCTGTTGCTTTCTCCTGCCGTGGGAGCTGATGAGACGCAAAGTGAGAGGAAGCAGCGCCCTGTTGCCACCATCAGAACCCCTCTTCTGAGTGGCAGTGGCCCATAATTGCCCTTTACAGCCAGTACAAGTGGCAAACAAGAGTCCCTGCCTGCCTCACGCCACAGCCCCCACCAGAGCCAAGCTTCAGAGACGGCCCAGAGTGACCCGCTGCTTACAACCCTCCTGGCTGATGACAGAACCAAGTGCACTCAGCCACAGTGGGACCCCAGGTCCAACTGATGGCAGGGGGAACTGGCATCAAGGTGCTGCCAAGCACTTTCCACCAGAGGAGACAAAGAGGCCTGTGGAAGGGTGGAAACTGGTCTCCTTACTCGAATCTTCTTTCTTAAAAAAATTATTTATTTATTTTTTATTTATTTATTTGACAGAGAAAGAGGAAGAGAGCAAGAGAGAATGGGTGCACCAGAGCTTCCAGGGACTGCCAACAAACTCCAGACACTTGCGCCCCCTTGTGTATCTGGCTAACGTGGGTCCTGGGGAATTGGACCTGGGTCCTTTGGCTTTGCAGGCAAATGCCTTAACCACTTAGCCATCCCTCCAGCCCATGACTCAAATCTTGATGTCACTCTGCTCTCAGGTGACAGTAGGCATCACCCCGAGGCATCTGAGTAGATACGGCCCCACTGTGAGCTGAGCAAGAAGCGGGAGTCCGTTTGTCTGCAGGAACACTAGTGTCTGACATACAGACCTCTGTGGACACGGGGAGACCTGCATCTGTTCTGCTCTGTAGTTTCTGGCCACCATGTCACCTTGAACACAAGCCCATGTGACTTTGACATAAGCTGAGATGAAGACACCACTCTGCTCCCAGCTAAGCCCCAAGGACCACTCCTCACACCAGGTGACGTCGAGAGGATATTTATTTACTCAGTCAGCTCTAACAGACGCCGAGGACCTCCAGAAACATCCAGCCTGGATGGCCATTCATGTGCCCTCCTGTGGGGCCACTGACGCCAAGATGCAAGGAACTGAGGCCTCCAGTGTCCATTACTGACCCAGGTATCCAGCCCAGCCCAGCGCAGCGCAGCCCTCACCCTCGCCTTGCTCGCCTCTCACCCCCAGCACTTCCCCACCCGCCACCCGCCAAACTCCAGCATTTGTTTCATCGGCCAGTTGACAAGTGTTTCCTGAGTTAGGAGCCTAGCCCTGTGCTAGATCCAGGTAGGGTTCAAAAAAAAAAAAAAGACAGCCCCTTGCCCTCGAGGAGCTCACAGTCCAGTTGGGGACTTGAGGCGCACATGCGCGTGCACACACACGCACACAGGAAGCGAGTCAAAGACCAAACAGCACGTAGTACTAGAGGTTAACACAGTGTTCACATGGGCACTGTTCAGAGGCAGGAGTGTGGGCTGGATGGATTGGGAAGCTCATCCCTGGTGGATACAGAGGGCTTGGCAGAGTTGGGAAGGAAGGGGTCATCATAGTGCTCTAGGGAAAGGCACGGCACAGTCACAACAGGACGGGGACGAGCTGGACAATTAGCTGAGGGGTGCGGTCAGGGGTCATCTGGACTGGCCGTGGACAGGAGCCACGTGGAGGTCCCTAGGGGCATGGAGCACCTCCCCGTTCTCCGATCTCCTCTACTGCTTGGCAACCCCAGGGTGAGGCGTACAGTAGGAGTTCAGTATGAACCTGCAAAGCAAACCGCATGGGAGACGGGGCAGTTAAGACCACGGAGTCAGAATCTGCAGGGTTCCGCCCACTTCCAAGGGTCCCACCTTTTCTGACGAGGGGCTCATCCTGGGGAAGCATGGGAGGACTTGAGGGCTCCCAGCTGACAGGCTCAGGGTGAACACAGGAAGCCTTGCCCTGCAGTGACCCAGGACCTGCCCCGCCATTTGTAGCCCGGCTCACCTGGGGGACACACAGCTCCTCAACGGGCTTCTCCCATGACCCAAAACCACTGGCACTACGCACAGGGCTCTGGTGCTTTCCGGTCCCAGCCTTTCTAGGTGATGGAGCTGCACGCTTGGCCAGGCAGGGGGCACGGCTGGCTGTGCATGGCTGATGGAGACAGGACCCTTCTTCCGGAAGACACAGACAAAACTCATGCTTTTACCAGCTCCTCAGCCTCCAGCCTCCCCACGAGACCTCACAGTGAAATCAGAGCCCATGCTGAGCAGAGGGCTCCACGGTAAAAGCTTACAGCCCATCAGGAGGAGTATAAAACAAAACCAGAGAGGTGATCCAGACCAGAAGCCTCGGGCGATGTCCAGAGAAGGGAAGTGAGGTTCCAGCAATCTGGTGCAGTATCAGACTGGGGGAGAGGGATGGACTGGTGCTCCTCTGCCTCAGAGTTCTTTATTCCTAAGCACTGGAAGGAGGTCAGGGCGAAGGAAACACTACTTGTGTAGTGACCTTGGTCAGGTAAAGGGCGGCAGGCAAAGCCCCCTGGGCTAAGGTCCTTAGTCTTCAATCCAGAGTCTCTTGAAACTGTTTGGGATTCTGAGTCTGCATGAGCTCACTGTTCCCCTAGGAGACAGTCCACAGCCTCCATCAGATTGTAAAGGGTCACATGACCCCCAAAGTGTCACCCTTTCTATCTCCGACAGGGTATGGAAGTCTGCAGGCGCGGTTCACAGCTCAGGGATGTTTAGCCTCTCAAGCCAGGTCTGCCATCAACTTGCAGCATAAGTCACCAGTCACTTCCTGTCTCTGACCGACAGCCGAGTGGTGGGCCAGGCTGTAATAGAGATGCCAGCTCTCCACACAGGTTCTATCCCTGCCTCCATACCCATATGGAGGTCCATGGCAGGGTAGCCAGGAAGAGGCCTGCCTGGCTGTGGCTCAAACCAGGCCTGGGGAGTTTTCCAGTCACCCCCAGAGGTACGTCTTCTTAGGGGACACGCCCCCATGGAACTCCACTCCTGGTCTCTGTGCCCAGCTGTGCCCTGCACATTCTGCGCCATGAGGTGCCGTCCACATCGCGTGTGTTCACTGAAACAAAGAGAGTGGGATCAAGGTCAAGTCTAGTGCGGTGACGCAGACCTCCCCAGACAACCCTCGGGACCAGGAGGGACTCTCAGCAGGAGCACCTTGAATCTGTCTGGCACTTTGACAGAACCCTCTTAGTGTTACCAAGCACTGCCAAAATCATTAGTCCCACTGGCACATGAGACACCTTGGGTTCAGGGCGTCTGAGTGACTGATTAGCTCCAGGTGTCCCAGGCCCTTGTTTAATCCTCCATTCGACCCCCACCCACATACTAACCCACATTGCAACAGCCACCAGGGATGCCAGAGAAGCCACGCAGCACTGAGAGGGGACAGGAAGGGCAAAGGGGAGGAATGGGCCTCCAGCACCTGGCACATGCCTGGCAGAAAGCAGGGGTTCAGGGAGTAGGGGCCCCCTCAATTCTCTCAGCAGTTTACCTTCATGGTCCCCAGCACCACCACCCCCTGCCCCATTCCCATCTGTCATTCAGCAATAAAGCTGATTTTGGTCTCAGTGTCCTGAATCCAAAGCACAGCCCAGGTCTGTCTCACTCTAGCACTAAGTATTAACTGCAATTTAAAACAAGCTTGGGGAAAAAAATAAAGCCTCCCGCAGCCGGGCATGGTGGTGCACACCTTTAATCCCAGCACTTGGGAGGTAGAGGAAGGAGGATCACTGAGAGTTCGAGGCCATCCTGAGACTACATAGTGAATTCCAGGTCAACTTGAGCTGACCCTACCTCGAAAAACCAAAAAATAAAAAAATGATAAATAAATAAATAAAATAACATAAAATAAACGAGCTTGGGGGCTGGAGAGATGGCTTAGCAGTTAAGGTGTTTGCCTGCAAAGCCAAAGGATCCCGGTTCAATTCTCTAGGACCCACGTGAGCCAGATGCACAAGGGGGGGGGGTGCATGCATCTGGAGTTTATTTGCAGTGGCTGGAGGCCCTGGCACGCCCATTCTCTCTGTCTGTCTTTCTCTCTCTCTCCCTCCCTTCCTCTTTCTCACTCTCAAATAAATAAATTCATTTTATATTTATATTTTACATTTAAATAAATATATTTTAAAAACAAAAAAATTAAAAGATAAAAACAAAGTTGGGCAAACCTGGGTTCATTTTCTGTCCAATGGCAGAGAATGCCAGAGCCTCCGAGGGACAACTTGCAATCAGAGATCGTGGAAATAAGTCCCAGCTCTCCCCATCACTAGGTGATTCATCTTCACTGGTCACTTTGGCTGGGCCTCTCTTTTGGATGACCCCAAGGCTCCGCTAGTCCATCTCTCCTCCCAGAACCCGTCTCTTTCTGCAGCGCAGGTCTGGGCTCACTGGGCTTCTTTTTATAAAATCATTTTATTTATTTATTTATTTATTTATTTATTTATTCATTCATTTATCCATTTATTAGATACAGAGGGACAGGGAAAGAAAATCAGCACTCCAGGGCCTCTAGCCATTGCAAACGAACTCCAGATGCATGTGCCACCATGTGCATCTGCCTAACGTGGGACCTTAAGAATTGAACCTGGGTCCTTGGGCATCGCAGGCAAGTGCCTTAACCGCTAAGCCATCTCTCCAGCCCCTCACTGAGCTTCTTATTAAAAGTCCCTGGTACACCTTTTCTTTCTGAAGCCAAATTCAAGCCCTCCCCATCTTGAGAACTCTCTTCCTACAGCAACTCTCTTTGTGCCCAGGAACATCAGGGCAAAGCCAAAGCTTCTCCCCGGGGTGAGGCCAGTCACCTTCCCATCCTACAGTCGTTTGAAGATTGTATCTACTATATATAGTGCGCATCCCTGTGTAGGCACAAGTCAGGGGCCTCCAAGCGTGTGGGCCTGGGTCCTCGCGTGTGCCTCCTCTTGAGAAGGGTGCAGAGCACAGCTCACATGGGTAATTAACCACACCTCACCTCTCTAGACAAGGCATGCTACCCTCTCATGATGGCAAAACCTCACAATCACGCCGGGGAAGAAAAGGAGTTTCTCATCTTTATTCCCCAACTTACAGAGGAGCAAACTGAGACATGAAGCGAAATGACTTCTCCAGGCCACCAGACTGAGCGCGGGAGGCAGAGGCCTTGGGGGCTGAGCTGGGGCCTGGGTACTGCGGGAAGTGGCCCTCTCTCCAAGAGGCTGGCAAGTCTGGCAGGCTGGGAACGAACAGCCCCGGTGAACGGTCATAGACAGGCATAGAGCCTTACAGGCCCCACCACCCTCTCCTGACCCGAAGTCCCAACCCTGCACAGCCCACTGCGGCCACACACACACATATCCCCCCCCCCAAAAAAAAAACCTCCTGGGACCCACCTGCTCTAGGCCGCTGGAGCCAGAGGCGGCCCACCAATGCAGGAGCCCAAAGCAGCCGCATGCAGACAGCCAGAGCATCCCGGGGGAGGAAGGCCAGGGAGCGACGCTAGCCTCTGCGATGCCCCAGGCCGGCCGTCCCCTCCTCCGGGGCACCCATCCAGAGCGAGGGCCCCAGCGCAGCGCCGCCTCGGGCGCCCCGGGAGCAGGCTGGGCGCCGGCGGGGCGCAGCGGCCGGGCGCGGGCGGCGCGCGCGTCATAGCACGCGGCCTAGGTGGGCCGCGGGGCCGTCGGGCGCGTGGCCGTGGCTGCGCTGGTGCGTCTTGAGCGAGCCCTCGCGCGCGAAGCTCTTGCCGCAGCGGGCGCAGAAGTAGGGCCGCCGCTCGCCGAAGACGCCCGGGCGGCGCGGGTGCGGCGCGGGCATGCGCGCGTGGGTGCGCTGGTGGTTGAGCAGGAAGCGCGGCTCGCGGAAGCAGCGCCCGCACTGCGCGCACTGGTGCGGCTTCTCGCCGCTGTGGATGCGCCGGTGCGTGAGCAGGTTCTGCTTGAGGCTGAAGCAGCGGCCGCACTCGGGGCACGGGAAGGGCCGCTCGCCGGTGTGCGTGCGCTGGTGCACCTCCAGGTTGTGCTTCACGCTGAAGGCCTTGCCGCACTCGGGGCACACGAAGGAGGCCGCGCGGCCCGCCCCGGCGTGGGCCTTCTGGTGCCGCACCAGGCTGGGCTGCTGGGAGAAGGTCTGGCCGCACAGCGGACAGCGATGGAGCTGCTCCTCTGCAGGGTGATGGATGACCAGGCCCTGCTCGTCGCCCAGACCCTCCTCTTCCCTGTCCCCCACAGGGGACCCGCCCCTGGAGGACACCAGCTCGGTCATGGGCACTTCCAGCTGCAATCACCAGTCCCTGGAGAAGCAGAAGCAGAGAGAGGGGGGTCAAGAGGTCAACCAACCTCCAATGCTCGTCCATCTACAGCGTGTGTGTGTGTGTGTGTGTGTGTGTGTGTGTGTGTGTGTGGTATGTTTTGGTTTTGGTTTTTTCAAGGTAGGGTCTCATTCTAGCCAGGCTGACCTGGAATTCACTATGTAGTCTCAGGGTGGCCTTGAACTCACAGTGATCCTTCTACCTCTGCCTCCCAAGTGCTGGGGTTAAAGGCGTGCGCCACCACGATCAGCTCCATCTATGGTTTTGTTCAAACCACAGTGCCCCTTCATTACAGCCTGGCCTCAGGGCTCTTCTCAAAAGCCACCACCTCCTAGAAGCCTGCGTGTCCTGACTTCTTCATGGTCTCCTTGTCGCATGCTGCCCTGTGATCCTCACCCTCTCCCTGAGAGTGGCTGTGCTCCTCTGTCCCCACCCCCAAGGCCCCAAAAGCACAGCTGCCTTTTGCTAAGTGCCACACCAGTCTCTCCGCCTGCCACACACGAGACAGGGGGTGAACGGTGATGGGAAATTCTCAAGGGCAGCTACTATTCTAAGTGACCCTTCTCCTCTGCAAACAGATTCCCAAGGAGGAGGTGGGGAATGAATGCGCCCCAAACCTGCGGGCAGGAGAGGTCAGGGATGGGTTAAAGCAGGAAGCAAAACGGAAACCCTGTGAACTTGAAAGTGACCTCGCTGAGTTAAACATTAAAGGCAGCTCCTCTTTGTGTATCAAAATGAAACACAGCACTTGAAGCGCAGGTCACTGAACCAGACAAAGAGCTCCCAGGGGTCTGGCCTGGCCCACCACTGAGCAACACACCCAACATGCAACAAACACCCCAGCACCTGGCTCCCTTCGTGCCCATTCCCCTGGTGGTCCTCCTCCCAGGCCACTGTGTCCCTCTTGAAACAATTTCCCACTGACCTCACAGCAGCCCGGAGGTGGAGACAGCAGCCCCGTGGAGCTTATTTTATAAGTGGAGCAACTGAGGCTCAGTAAGGCCAACACACTTGTCCAAGGTCATCCAGCAAGGTGATCCAGGACTAGGCCCTAAGTCTTCTGAGTTGCTGTTGAAATCTCTTTTCAATATATTAGCTGCTAAACACCTCTCAACACACACACACCACCGCCGCTATGCCAACCACTGCAGATCCATCCATCCCCCAAAGGCCACTGGCTCCTGCAGGACACCCACTCCTGTGCAGGCACCGCTCCATGTCCTGCAGGGCACTGGAGCCCCCTCCATTCACCTCCTGCATCGCAAGGTCTCTCCCCACTTCCAGACTCAGTCAATCTACCTGCAGAACGGGATGTTTCTGAGACACCGTTTGTCCTTCCCCTAAATTGAGAGCTGGGTGGAACAGGCACTCTCCCTGAGGAAGGGGGCAAGTACCATTGGCCATAGATTCCCCACCCACAATCCCTTCCCAGGCAACTGCTGGCCTTTGGAAATACCATGCAAGTCTCCTTGGCCACTTTGGGGCTGGCCTTGTCACTGGACAGCCTCCCCACTCTCCCGGCTAGACCCCTAGACCGAGGCCCAGAGGTTTCCAAGGCCATGCATGGCCCCGTCCCTCCCCCGAGTTACTCCATCCCACCCCGTGCCACACTCACAGCCCACGCTGCGCCCCTGCTCCTGCAGTCTCCAGCGCCGGCTTTTCCCTCTAGAGTCTGCGCGGCCCAACGAAAATACGGTAACTGTCCGGCAGCGATTCCCGCGTCCCCTCCTCCCCGCCCCCATAAAGCCGGCCAGCCTCCCGCAGCCACGTCGATCTTGTCAAACAGCTGCTTTAATCGGGAGAGCTCACCGCACCCCGCCCGACCCCCTTCTCCCGGCCTTGCCAACTGCTGGGGCTGCAGGGACCCGGGAGAAATATGTGGTGAGCTGTGCCTCCAAATCCTACCACCACCACCAGCAGCAGCCCCCCACCCCACCCCCGACTAAGACATAGGATGCCACTTCGCCGCTCGCCGTAAGCCACCTTGCCTGGCTACCAGCCGGGGTTTCCCTGGGCGGGGGGGCGCATTCAACCCACCGCGCGGAACCACGCGACCCTGGATAAATAGGGAATTGAGTCATGGCACTGCCAGTCCCCAGGACGGGGCTGCGCGGCTCCCGGCGAGTACGGTAGCACGCCCGCAGTGACCCGCCCCCGAGGGTCCCCCCGCACTGGCCTCGGTAAATACGGTAACCCCCGCCCCGCCGCCGCCCGGCCCAGGCCCCCCGGCGGCCGGGCACTCACGTGGCGCCTCCTCCCGAGCCCGGCTCGCCGCCGCCGCCGCAGCGCTGCGGTCGCCAACGTCGCCGCCGCCGCCGCCGCACAGCAGCCCCGTGAGGCTGGGAGGTCTAACTCGCCAACAAGCCGGCTGATGGCAGAAGGAAAGAAGGCTGACGGCGAAACGGGCGCTGCGCCTGCCCGGACCCGACAGAGGACCACACTCCTCCAGGGGCCAGCACGCCCGGAGGGACAGGTGACCCAAAACCTCGGCCCCCGCCCCAGCCATCGCCCCCCGCTTTCTGGAGGGGGACAGCTATCATGACCCATCCCGACCTCATCTCCAAGCAAGAGTAGCCTGGCCAGGCCCAGAAGCTGCCCGAGGTCCGGGAAGCAGGGGCGGCTGCAGGCTGCGGGCCTTGGCCCTGAGTGTGACAAGTGGGGCGGGGGGCGCCTCCGAGCCGGCTTCCAGGGCCCGAGGCCACCCCGCGAAGCGCAAGTTCTGAGCGCTACTCGCGGCCAGCTTCAGCACAGCCCACCCTGCTAGATGACCTGCCAAGATGACCCTAGGGAGTGGAGGAAGGAAGTCGGCCCCTCCCGGACAGAATTGAGTCCACTGTGGTCAGCTAAAGATATCCCATAAAGGAGCTGTATGTAAAGCCCCCTAGAGAAGACAAAAGTGTGAGAGGCAAAGTGTCCACTGACACTTAATAATACCCAGCCCCCCCCCCAACCCCCGTCTGCCTCTTTCCCTCTCTCATTCTCCAATAAATAAATAAATTAAATTTTAAAAATATATTTAAGGGCTAGAGGGATGGCTTAGCACTTAAGGCGTTTGCCTGCAAAGCCAAAGGACCCAGGTTTGATTCCCCAGGACCCACGTTAGCCAAATGCACAAGGGGGCACATGTGTCTGGAGTTCCTTTGCAGTGGCGGGAGGCCCTGATGTGCCCATTCTCTCTCCCTCTCTCTCTCTCTCTCTTTCTCCCCCTCTCCCTCTCCTTCTTTCTCTGTCAAATAAATAAATAAAAATAAAATAGTTTGAAAAAATATATTTAAAATTTGTTAAAGGGCTGGAGGGATGGCCTAGTGGTTACGGTGTTTGCCTGCAAAGCCAAAGAACCTCAGTTCGATTCTCCAGGACCCACATAAGCCAGATGCACAAGGTGGCGCATGTGTCTCAAGTTCCCTTTGCAGTGGCTGGAGGCCCTGGCACACCCATTCTCTCTCTTTTTCATTCTGTCTGCCTCTTGCCCTCTCTTGCTCTCTCAAATAAATAAACAAAATTTTTTTAATAAATTAATTTTTTTTTTTTTTTTTGGTTTTTCGAGGTAGGGTCTCACCCTGGTCCAGGCTGACCTGGAATTAACTATGTAGTCTCAGGGTGGCCTTGAACTCACGGTGATCCTCCTACCTCTGCCTCCCGAGTGCTGGGATTAAAGACGTGCACCACCACGCCCGGCTAAATTAAATTTTTTAAAGGGCTGGAGAGATGGCTTAGGGGTTAAGGCGTTTGCCTGCAAAGCCAAAGAACCTCAGTTTGACTCCCCAGGACCCACATTAGCCAGATGCACAAGGAGGCGCATGTGTCTGGAGTTTGTTTGCAGTGGCTGGAGGCCCTGGCACACCCATTCTCCCCCCCCCTCAAATAAATAAATAAAAATAAAATTTAAAAACATAAAAAAGTAAAATAAGAAAATCTGAAGTGGGAACACCCACCCCAAATTTAGGCAAAGGCACTCCATGAGCTGTGGTCCTGGACTGTACGAAAAGAATGCCAGCTGGGAAGCTGCACCCATCCTCAGCTTCCTCGCTGTGGGCTGACAGCGGCCATCAGGAGCTGATCTCTAGCTCCTATCACAGTTGTCACCTGACTGGGAAACTGGTTTTCATGTCTTCACTGGGCCACAAAAGAAGTGGGGACACAGGACTGGAGAGATGGCTTAGGAGTTAAGGCACTTGCCTGCAAAACCTAATGACTCGTGTTTGAATCTCCAGGTCCCACGTACCTAGATGCACATTGACGCAAGGGCACAACATCACACATGCATCTGGAGTTTATTCCCAGTGGCTGAAGTCCCTGGCCTGCCCATTCTCCCTCCCTCTTTCTCTCTGTGTCTCAAAATAAATTTAAAAAGGGGGGGGGGGACAGGGCTGGAGAGATGGCTTAGTGGTTAAGGCATTTGCCTGCAAAGCCAAAGGATCCCTGTTTGATTCTTCAGGACCCAGATACACAAGGGGACGCATGCATCTGGAGTTTGTTTTAGTAGCTGGAGACCCTAGCATGCCCATTCTCTCTCTCTCTCTCAACCCCCCCCCTTAAATATATATATATGGGACAATTTAGTGAGGACGAAGATTCTCAAAAACAAATTCAATGGTACACCTGAGGGTGGCATCCACAATTTTAGCAGCATCTTCAGGATAAACTGCCATCTTAGAAAAAGGGAAACACGTCAGGCGTGATGGTGCACACTTTTAATCCCAGTACTCAGGAGGCAGAGGTAGGAAGATCGCCATGAGTTTGAGGCCAGCCTGAGATGACATAGTGAATTCCAGGTCAACCTGGGCTAGAGTGAGACCCTACCTCAAAGAAAAAAAGAAAGAGAGAGAGGGAGGGAAAGAGGGAGGAAGGGAGGGAGGGAGGGAGGGGGAAGGGAAACAGGGGGGATGGCAGGCAGGCAATGTCCCCGAGGCCCTGGGTCTGTGTGGGGAAGCCTGCGAGCTCAGGGCCTCAGTCACTGCACTTGACCCCCCCCCATTCACACACACGCATCTCCATAAGCCCCTCCCACCCACACGTGCTGTGGTGACTATCATAGGGAGACAGTGTGGTGACACACAGCCAGGCTTCTTTGTCCAAGCAGTGGCCCTACGTGTGATGGCCACCGTCCTGCGAGGGTCATGGGCCAAGGGACTCTAGATTCTAACAAAGACGTGAGATGACCATAGCCAAGACACCCTGGGAAGCAGCTGGCTTCCTGCTCCCTCCCGTGTGGGTGAAGATGCTAAGTCAGTTAGCCCTGCCCAGCCCTCAGCTGTACCCACTCTGGGGTAGGTGGACAAGCAGGTGACTCTGGGATGCCCCTGGGGCAGCTCCAGATCCCTGCTTTGGCTATCCCACATGGGGGTGCGCCTCAGGGGTTCCACCTGCCGGCCTCCCCACACCAGTGAGCTCTTCTCATCCCCAGGCACTGGGACGTGATCCGTAGGATCTCCCTCCGGAGCACCTGGTGCTAGCCTGTGGAATTTGGCACACGTGCATCGTCCCCATCAGATTGTGACCTTCTGGAGGCAGTCAGTGTTTCTAGCACCCCACTATCCCTGGTGCCCTCAGTCAATGTCTGTTCAGTGAATAAGTGCATGTTTGCACGCTACCTGGCGGCCCCGTGGGCAGGCACAGAGGTAAGAGGAGGATGAGGATTTGCCACACCACCACTGGCCAACCACAGCCTGGAGGCCTGAGATGGGTGCAGAGACCAGGCGAAGATGTGGGGCTATGGGCGTGAGGCCACCGCAGCCAAGTGCTCTAGCACTGAGCTCTATGTCCACGAGGTATCAGCTCCAAAATCATTTCCTCAGAATTAAAATCCAAGGCATGGCCTAGGACATCAATTTGGCCAAATACTTAAACTTACGGCAAATCTCCTGAGCTCAATCCAATTATGGTTTATATACAATGTCCCCCGCAAGGCTCAGGGATTAAGTCACTGACAGATCCATGATATCTGGCATTATTGGAAGGTAGAAGGTAGGGGGTGAAGCCTGGCTGGAAGAAGTAAGTCCCCAGGGCACACCCAGGATTAGTATGCTCAAGCCCCTGGCTCCTTCCTGTCTTTCTGCTTCCTGGCCACCATGAAGTGAGCAGCCTCGTTTACCAAGTGTTCCCAGCACCATGATATTCAGCCTCACTTCAGGCCCAAAGTGACAGAGCCAGCTAACCACGGACCAAAGCCCTCAGAGCCATGAGACCAAATAAGTCCTTCCTGAGCTATGCTGGGGAAAATCTTTTTCCCTTTTCCATGGGCACACATGGTCTGCAAGTAGCCACACGTGGAGTTTATTAACACAGTAATGGTACAGGGCTGGAGAGATGGCTTAGTGGTTAAGACACTTGCCTTCAAAGCCAAAGGACTTCAGTTCAATTCCCCAGGACCCACATAAGCCAGATGCACAAGGTGGTGCATGCATCTGGAGTTCCTTTGCAGTGGCTGGAAGCCCTGGTGCACTCTCTCTCTCCCTCTCCCCCCCCCTTCTCTCTCTCTCTCTCTCTCTCTCCCCCTCTTTCCCTCCCTCAAATAAATAGAAATAAAAATATTATCATTATTAACGGCAGTGACCCCCTATTGAGTGCTTGCTGTGTGCTTGTTCTCACACTACTTACCTTCTACAGGTTACTTGCCACAACCCCGTAGCTTAAGTAGCAAAGGCAGAAGTGAATCTCAGAACTATGGCTTCACTATTCCCAACTCCACCCCACCCCACCAAACACACACCGATTTTGGCTATTGGTGAGCAAGAGGGAAGAGGAGGAAGGCATGGCTTCCAACTTTTTGCCAATGGGAACATCATTTCCTACAATGTATTATCCAATAGCCAAGTGTAGCCATTTAATTAAAGTTAAAATCCCATTTTAAGTGTTTCATGGCCGCCCATGCAGAGTGACTATGACACTGGTTGGCACAGAAGTAGACTAAGTGTGATGTTGGATGGAACTAGCCTACAATATCTTCCCCAAGCAGACCTGGGAAACCCAGGAGATTCCAACCCCCAGGATATTATCTCTTTCCTGCACACTGCCCCCACCTGCGTCCATGAGGATCAGGACATATGACAACATACTATTTTTTGACTCAATAATCTTCCTGACAAAAGGTCAAAGATATATATTTTACTCAAACCATGTTTAAAAAAAATGTTTCAAGGGGTTGCAGAGATGGCTCAGTGATTAATGCTTTTTGCCCGCAAAAGTAATGTTTCAAAACCACTCTCCAGTCCGAAAGTCCCCCTGGGGAGGGGTCTGCTCTCCCTGAGACTGTGTGCCTGTACCCTTGGGCTGGGCAGCGGGCACGAACCCCTCCCAAGGAGCCTGGCTGGCTCCTGTGCTATCAGACTTGATGTTCATGTTGTTTGCCCAAGAAAGCCACTATCCATCCATGTACTTAGGTCGCCTGTCTTAGCTCCCAGCCTGTTCCTAACAAAAGACAGCAGTTCCACAAACCCTCTCAGCTCATGTGGCCTGTTACAAGCTTGGCCACAGGTCCCCACTGCAGACCTGAACTTACCCAGCACAGAACATGATAGAAATCTTAGTCATTTCCTTGCAATGGGTTCTGTTCCTCCATGTGACCCCTAAATCTCTCAGTACTGCACAGTATCTCAAATCATAAACCATTAGGATAACAAGTTTGATCTTGTCCTTGGTTTTATGATGTCTCTTCCTCAATAATCTCTGACACGCCCCCCCCCTTTTTTTTTACTGTAAATTCAGGCATCTGCCTGCAAAGCCAAAGGACCTGGTTTCAATTCCCCAGGACCCACATAAGCCAGATGCACAAGGGGTGTAGCCATCTGGAGTTTGTTTGCATTTGCAGTGGCTGGAGGCCCTGGTACAACCATTCCCTCTCTTTCTCTCAAATAAATAAATAAAAATAAAGTTTAAAAGGGGGGGGAGAAGTCGGGGGTAGTGGCGCATGCCTTTAATCCCAGCACTCAGGAGGCAGAGGTAGGAAGATTGCCATGAGTTCAAGGCCACCCTGAAAATACAAAATGAATTCCAGGTCAGCCTGAGCTAGAATGAGACCCTACCTTGAGAAAACAAAAAAACTAACCAAACAAAAATGAAAGAGAATAGATGCTAAAGATCACAGTCTCATCCCTCCTTGGAGAAGCCCGTGGCTGTGACAACAGATTCATCGTAGGCCAACAGGAGGCCTTCGACACGATGTCAATCTACAGCATGGCCTGGTGGATGTCACACTCCCCCACCCCCCTTCCTTTGTGTCCAAAGGCAATATCCTGCCAAGCTGACATCACTGGTCACATGAAATTAAATCATAAGAAAGCCTTGTCATGAGTGCTGGGGCTGGTAACCAGTTGTCCAAGAGTTGACCGTACAGGTTGTTCTGAATCCCGTGTCGCATCCATGAAGGTTCTTGAGCAAGAATGGGGACCCTGCTTTCTTCCTGGCACACAGACTCGCCAGTGAACCAGTGTTTTACAGTCCCCAGCTGGTCAAGGGATGTATACCTCAGTCTCATCACTGTCTGCCTTGTGACCATGTGAGAGGATCATTACCAAGGGTAAGTGAGCAGGCATTCTCATGAACTTGCGAAAGCAATCGGACCTCCTTAACCCCCAATACCTCCCCTTTGGATGGGCTTGAAGTGCAGGCCATTTGTGGAAGACAGCACGTTCCACCGAGAGGCTGAGCACATGGACATGTGGTCTGAGCTCTTCAGCGCCAGCCTAAGCTGCTCCTCAAGAAGCAGGTGTTTCCACAGGCCCCACCTTCAAGATGGTGGCTCTCCAACCCGGGAATACATGGTGCCACCCTGCTTGCCTTTCAAGAGTAGGTGAGCTCTTTCAGATTGGTTCCAGGATTTGCTAAGTGACAAAGGACTGAGAAGACTCCCCCATGGGAGGAGTGGGTTTTGATGTGACGCAGGACAGTGAGCGGCTCCTGGGCCAGGCCGGGCATGCTGGAGGAAGAGCTGGGCACTGTAGGGAAGTAGAGGAGCATCTGGGTCTGTTGCCCATTGGCTCTCAGAGCTGAGCACTTATGTGGATGTCAGCCTGAAACCCCTCACCCGGTGTCAGATGTTGCCCAGTTTATGAGTAAAGAACTGGACCAGGGGCCGGGCGTGGTGGCACACACCTTTAATCCCAGCACTCGGGAGGCAGAGGTAGGAGGATGGCCATGAGTTCAAGGTCACCCCGAGACTACATAGTGAATTCCAAGCCAGCCTGGGCTAGAGTGAGACCCCACCTCGAAAACAAAGAACTGGACCAGGAGTGAGTGGGGGGCTGAGCACTAGGCATCACTGGCAGCACTCCTTAGGAAAACCGCAGCAGCTCCGAGGTCGTGTCTGTTCTTCCCAGCGCCTCTGCGCCCTGCTGTAACACTACAACAGTTGGTGCATCTCCCAGATGAAGCGGCTTGAACTAATCTGCACAGTGGTGCCCAGAGAAGGGGGACACTGCTCTGCATCCACAGGAGGACCCAGACCCCAAGACCAGCAGATGCAGCTCCCCCTGCTCCAGGCCCACACTGGTCGGCTCCTTCCTCCCACTCCCAGCTACCCAGCCCTGCTACGCCAAAGCCTGTCTCCAGCCCCTGGGGACAACTCATCCAAGGTCACAACCCAGGCTGGAGCCCTGGCTTCAGTCAGCATCAGGACCTCAGCCACACTGCTTGGGAAGCCTGGAACTGGTGACCTCAGAAGCACAGGAGGGGGCAGCATGTGCAGAGAGATGTGACATTGATTTAGAGGAGGGTGAGAGAGAAAAGTGCCCTCCAGCTGGGGCAAGGAAGTTTCCGCTGGGGAGTATAATATGGCGTAAGCTCCCTGCCCTGTTCTGGGGTGGAGGACAGCAGGTGGAGGGATTCCAAGGAACATACGCATCTGGGCTCCAGTAACAGTGGTTCAGAAAGGACCATGAAGCCATGTGAAATATTCAAGTCCTTCATTTTTCACTTCTGTAACATCAAGACGGATAAGGACATATGACAATCCCACTCACCCACCTGAGGACAGAAGCAGAAGCTGCAGAGTTGGCACAGCCATCTCCCCAAGCAGCCAAGTCTTGATGGAGACTAGCCCCTAACCATTTCCCTCCCTCCCTCTCTCTCTCTCACACACACACCAGTTCTAGAGCGAAGCCCGCCATACCCAGCACCCTGATCAGTGGAACAATCGGGGTTGGAGAAGGACCATCAAACCACCCAGTGCTTCCCGATAGCTGCGGAGCGTTGGTACTGTCCTTGGTGCTTGCCCCTTCCTAACCACCATCTCTGCTCCATTCTTGGTATCCCGGAGTCTGTCGCCAATTTCCCTTAGGGTCCAGCCCCTAGCCCATCTTACAGGCTGTGCGGCAGGTTCGTGTTACTGATCCCGATGTTAGTCCCAATCCCAGGCCATTTCACAAGAGGAGCCTCTACTAGGGACCCCCAACAGCCCCTCGCTCAGTGCCTGAGGCTGGAATCACCTCTGGTTGGTGCCCATGACAGGCACCCAAGTACCAGGAGTGCGGCGTTTTGATCTCACTTCCCCTAGGCCCTGTTCTTGAAGGAAGCTTCAGGGATACTGCTCTCCAGCCTCAGAGGCTCCAGGAGACAGGATGTCACAGGATGTCACTTGGGAGCTCTGAGACCAGCATTCCTGGCCACCCTGCTCCCTGGCGCAAAGTCCTCTCCACCACGGGGTGCACTACAGAGCCTCCTCCTCGGGGTCCAGACGGGGCTCCAGGGCCCCTCCGTGCACACGTTGATGTTTTAGCAGATGCTGCTTCTGGCGGAAGCCGCGGCCACAGATGGCACACAGGTAGGGCCGCTCGCCGGTGTGGTTGCGCCGGTGCCTGGTGAGGTTGGGTTTCTGGCTGAAGCGGCGGCCGCACTCGGGGCACGCGTAGGGCCGCTCGCCCGTGTGGATGCGCTGGTGGATGGTGAGCGCAGACCACCAGGAGAAGCTCTTGCCGCACTCGTTGCAGATGAACTGGCGCTGCTCGCCGGACCCGGGCAGGCCGGCGCGCCCGCGGCCCCACAGTGCGCTCCTGGCTCCCTGGGCCCTGCGGGACTGCGCTGCCACAGCTCGGGGCGTGTCCGCGTGCGGCTCGGAGCTGGACTCGGAGCCTTGGCGCTCGGGCCCCGGGCGCCGGGGCGCGTTGGCGGCGGCGTGCGCGCGTTGGTGGGCCCGCAGCGCGGCGCGGCTGGGGCAGCTCTGGCCGCAGCTGGGGCAGCGCGCGGCGTGCGCGGCGGGCAGGTGCGTGCGCAGGTGCTTGAGCAGGTGCTGCTTCTGGCGGAAGCCGCGGCCGCAGTGCGGGCACGGGTGCGGCCGCTCGCCCGTGTGGTTGCGCAGGTGCCGCGTGAGGTTGGGTTTCTGGCTGAAGCGGCGGCCGCACTCGGGGCACGCGTAGGGCCGCTCGCCCGTGTGGATGCGCTGGTGGATGTTCAGCGACGACCACCAGGTGAAGCCCTTGCCGCACTCGTTGCAGATGAACTGCCGCTGCCCGCCGGGCTCCAAGCGGCCCCGGGCTGCGGTCCGCGCCGCAGCCTGGCCCCACCAGCCCTGGCAGAGCCCTAGCCAGGCCCACTCGGGGCGCCCTCGCGGGGGTCCCGGACGCAAGCGACGGGTCCGGCGCGCCGCAGGGTCCCGGAGCATCTCGTGCAGGCCGGCGCGCGCGCCCTGATGGTCGCGGGCGTGAGAGCGCTGGTGGATGCGGAGGCCCACCTGGTGGCGGAAGCAGCGCTCGCACTCGGGGCACGCGTGGGTGGCGGGCCGGGAGTGGGTCTTCTGGTGCTTGAGCAGGTGCTGCTTCTGGCTGAAGCGCCTCGCGCACTCGGGGCAGCAGAAGGGCCGCTCGCCCGTGTGGTGCCGCTGGTGGCGCACCAGGTTGGGCTTCTGGCTGAAGCTCTTGCCGCACTTGCCGCAGAGGTATGGCTTCTCCCCGGTGTGGGTGCGCTGGTGGATCTTCAGCGACGACCACCAGCTGAACCTCTTCCCGCAGTCCACACACACGAAGTGACCACCGCCGGCAGAGAGCGCAGGGCTCAGAGGGCCTGGGGCTGTCCCGGGAACCCGGGGGGCCAGCCGTGCGTCCTGTGCGTCAGCAGAGGAGGCCCACCGAGACCCCCCAGTCTCCTCTTGTGTGCCCAGTGCCCGAGGCCGCCCCATGGCCTGGCATGGCGGGAGGCCGTGAGGCTGCTGGAATATGTTTTCCTTGTCCTGTGGCGCCAGCGCGGGCAGAAGCCTTTCGGTCTTCTCCTGCTTGACCTTCATCGTTAGCGCGTCTCCTGCCAGAAGCAAAGGGACAGCACAGGCAGATGTCACTGGCTGTTGGCAGGGTGAAGGAAAAGGACACAGAGGGGAGGGGGCCGGGAATGGGCAGAGGAATGGCTGAGAGAAGGCAAAAAAAAAAAAAAAAAAAAACGGGGGCTGGAGAGCTTGCTTAGTGGTTAAGGTCCAATTCTCCAGATGCACGTAGTGGCGCATGCATCTGGAGTTCATTTGCAGTGGGTAGAGGCCCTGGTGTGCCCATGCTCTCTGTCTCTCTCTCTCTAATAAATAAATATTTTTTTTTTAAATCAGGAGGCACATGCCTTTAATCCCAGCACTTGGGAAGCAGAGGTAGGAGGATCGCCGTGAGTTCAAAGCCAGCCTCAAAGTGAATAGTGAATTCCAGGTCAGCCTGGGCCAGATCGAGACCCTACCTTGATAAACAAAAAGGAAAAGGAAAAGAAAGCACGAAGAGTACTGGGAGATGGAAGGAAGGGTAGAGGCTACTGCGGTGTTGTGGTTTGTATCGTGTGTGCCCCACAAACTCATGTGCTTGGGGTGACTGGTCCCCAGCTGATGACAATTTGGGAGGTACAGCCTTGCTGGAGGAGGTGTGGCTCTGGAGGCGGGCTTAGGGATGTTCTATCCAACTCTCCCTTGCCAGAACTTGGCTCACTCTCCCGCTGCTGTTGTCCACCCGCTGTGGCGCGGGTGACGTCCAGCCTCTGCCCTGCCACGCTTTCCCGCCGTGGAGCTTCCCCTCAAGCCTGCCAGCCACAATGGACCCTTTCCTCCCTCCCGTCGGCTGCTTTCGCCTGGGTGCCTTGTCCTAGCAACGAGAAGGTGACTACAGCAGATGTAGAGAGAGAAGGAAAAACTACAGGAAACTGAATAGCTTGCTTTCCAAGACTATAGAGTCTCTGAACGATCTGCCTGAGCTGGAGAGATGGCTTAGCGGTTAAGCGCTTGCCTGTGACGAGGCTCGATTCCCCAGGACCCACGTGAGCCAGATGCACAAGGGGGCGCATGCATCTGAAATTCGTCTGCAGTGGCTGGAAGCCCTGGCGCGCCCATTCTCTCTCTCTGCCTCTTTCTCTGTCTGTCGCTCTCAAAAAAAAGAAAAGAAAAGAAAAAAGAACGACCTGCCTTGCCTCTTCCACTCAAGGCTCAGAGAAGTTAAACAACCCAGTAAGGCTTCCTGACCCAAGAAGCAAAAAAATGGTCATTTCAAACATACCCTTTTTCTAGGTGTGGGTGGCTGTTGCCATTCCCTCAGTGCTTAGGGCCACTACCACTTCCTCTCTGTGGCTGGACAGCTTGTGCAGAGCGGCATCCAGTGAGGTGCTGGGATTGTCCACTGTTTGGCAATTCTTCCACAAACCAAGAATGACAAGGGAAGCCCAAAGAGCTCAACACAGGAGGCTGTGGCCCTGCAAGAGCTGCTACTGGCCCCAAGGTGCATGGGTCTCCAAGCTGTCAGTGGTTTAAGGCCAGAGTGGAAACTGCTTTAGACACCATCAATCATGTATGTGAGTCCCTTCATAAGAAAAAGCTTATAAAAACTAACCTGTAAAAAAAAAAAAAAAAAAAAAAAAAAAATACCTGTACCTAGGCATGGTGGCACACACCTTTAATTGCAGCACTCAGGAGGCAGAGGTAGGAGGATCACTGAGTTCAAGGCCATCCTGAGACTACATAGTGAATTCTAGGTCAGCTTGCACTAGAGTGAAACCCTACCTCAAAAAAAAATAAATAAATAAAAGTAAAAGGACTGGGAAAATTGCTTAATGGTTACAGCATTTGCCTGAGAAGCCTATGGACCTGGGTTCAATTCCCAAGGACCCACATAAGCCAGATGCACAAGGGGGCACATGTGTCTGGAGCTCATATGCAGTGGCTAGAGGCCCTGACGTGCCCATTCTCTCTTTCTCTCTATCAGTCTCTTTCTCTCTAATAAATAATTTTAAAAATAAAAAAAAATTAAAAATATAAAAAAGAAAAAAGAAAAGCTTATAAAAACTAAACTGGCCAGGCATGGTGGCACACACCTTTAATCCCAGCACTAGGGAGGCAGAGGTAGGAGGATCGCCATGAGTTCTAGGCCACCCTGAGACTCCATAGTGAATTCCAGGTCAGCTTAGGACAGAGTGAAACCCTATCTCAAAAATAAAAATGAATAAAAAACCTAACCTTTGAATTAGGAGCCAGGAAGATGGACCACTAGGAAGGAGGCCTGTGTTCTGAAGTTCTGTCAATGTTCTCCCTTGATATGGGTGCTGGTAACAGAGGTGGGTTTGCTTTGTAAGAACTGATGGAGCTTGTGATAAGTGCAGCATATTTCAGTAAGAAGTTCACACATGTTGTATGGCAAAATTCTTCTGCACTGAAAGCAGGGAACAATTACTGTCAGCTTTTATCAAAAGCAGCTGGGGGTGGGGCTGGAGAGATGGTTCAGCAGTTAAAGGCACTTGCCTGCAAAGCCTGGTGGCTCAGGTTTGATTCCCCAGTACCCATGTAAAGCTAGATGCACACTGTGACACATGCATCTGAAGATCTGGAGTTCACTTACAGCAGCAGGAGGCCCTGGCAGGCCCATTTGTACGCATTCTTTCTCATTCTCTACCTCAAATGGGTATTTTTTTTTAAACTTTTAAAAGCAGCTGGGGGCTGGAGAGATGGTTTAGTGGTTAAGGAGCTTGCCTGTGTAGCCTAAAGACCCAGGTTCAATTCCCCAGAACCCACGGAAGCCAGATGCACATGGTGGCTCAGTTGCTAGAAGCGTTGGTGCACCCATTCTCTCTCCTCCCTCCTTCTCTCTCTCTCTCTATATATACATATATATCACAAATAAATAAAAATAAAATTGGTTTTAAAAAATAACAAAAAGGTAACAACAAAAGCAGCTGAAATAACTCAAGAAAAGATGTGGGGGGAGGTGGTCATCAGACCCCCACCTGAGGTTTCAGGTGGCCCCTGTGCCAGCTGTATGTAATGACACACAAGGCCTCATGGCCTCAGGGGTGACAGAATATACAGAGGGTGAATGACCGAGAAGGAGCTCCTCTGAGGTGGCTTCTGTGGGGTCTCTGTGCTGTGTAATCCCTGTGGATGAGGGAGGAGCATCTGCAGGGGTAATCCTGACATGGGGAGCTCCATCCGGGCGGTTTCTTTGGGGTCTCCATGCTCTGTAAGTAAGCCCTAACCCCAAGGCTGAGGGAAGAGCATCTATGAGGGTAATCCTGACGTAGTGAGCCCCTCTGAAGAGTTGTTCTAGGGTCTCCATGCTCCTGGACATGGACAAGGAGCTCCTAGAAGGGGCCAGTGAAGTCATCGTCCAGGACAGGACGAGACTCAGTGACACGGACGGTCTGGGGTCCCCATGCTCTGTAAGTATGCCCACATCCTGTGGCTGGGGGAGGAGCATCCAAAGATCAGGAACCCTTCAATGTGGCTGCTTTGGGGGCTCCGCATTCCTATAAATGACCCCACTTCATGCTCTGTAAGTAACTCACTGGTCCACCAAACTGGTATTGGTGCAATAGTACTGTGGTCTTCCATCTGGGCCCTATTTGGGATGAAGACATGTGTTCACAACACCCCGGGGGAAAAGTTTCCCAAGACACTAAAAGGAGGTAGGGGCCTGGCACAGTGGCACTCGCCTTTAATCTCAGCATTTGGGAGGCAGAGGTGGGAGAATTGCTGTGAGTTCAAGGCCAGCCTGAGCTTCAGAGTGAGTTCCACCCTGATTCTAAAAATACTTGGAGACTAATGGCAAAGCCCCCAAATGGGTCACAAGCCACCTGACTGTGTCAACAGATTACAAGAACAATTCAAATGGGGATTGTTCGCAGCTCTGGGACTATTCTGTGAACGACAGGAAAGGGTGGGAAGGAGGTAAGAGTCAATTAAGTGGTGAAGCATGACTTTAATATCAAACAAACATGGGGAAAGGCAGGAAGTTATAGGCTTGTTGGTCCTTGAACAGACACTTACGCAAATCAAGTTCAAAACAGATTAAAGGTAGCATTTTATCACCTTGTTGGGATTTTCCCCAGGAAAGCAAAGATGACTTGAAATAATTTATAGTATTTCAGTAAAAGTGAAAACTCAGCTAAGGGGTTGGAGAGATGGCTTAGTGGTTAAGGCGTTTGCCTGCAAAGCCAAAGGACCCACGTTAGCCAGATACACAAGGGATGCATGTGGCTGGAGTTTGTTTGCAGTGGCCGGAGGCCCTGAAGCCCATTCTCATTCTCTCCCCCCCCCCCACCCTTCTCTGTCAAATAAATAAATTAAATTAAATTAAAATAAATTCAGCTGCAGCTTGTAGCCCAGTGGTAGCGTTTGCCTAGCAGGCTCAAGGCCCTGAAAGTGATCTCTAGAACCCACCCCAGGAGGAGGAAGGAATTAGCAAAGTAGGAATATAAGGAAACTTAAGCTGGCAAAAGGTGTGTAGAGTGAATTACAGCAAGCATCCTAATCAAAGCAGGGGTTATAAGACCATTAAAGTTAAGGAAAAAAAAATGAAGATACTCATATCATTGATACTATTTGTGGTGGTTTAATTCAGGTGTCCCCCATAAACTTATGTGCTCTGAATGCTATGTCCCTGCAAAGCCTAAGGGCCCAGGTTCAATTCCCCAGGACCCCACATAAGCCAGATGCACAAGGTGGTGGTGCTTGCGTCTGGAGCTCGTTTGCAGTGGCTGAAGGCCCTGGTGTGTGTGTGCATGCTCACTCGCTCTCTCTCTCCCCCCGCTCCTCTCTCAAATAAATGAATAAAATTTTTAAAAAGAAGGTTTAAAGAAGAAGGAGCAGCTGTTAAATGGGGGTTATTACTTGGGTACAGAGTTTGTAAGAGCTAAAAATAGATGGTGGTGGGGAGGGAAGGGAATTATCATGTTTTATTGTCCGTAAGTATAGAAGTTGTCAATAAAAAAAAATAGATGGTGACAAGGGTTACACAGCAGTGCTTAGGAACTATGATAAAAATGGTTAATATGGCAAATTTTATTATGTATATTTTGTCACAATTTTAAAAAACATAAAATATATTTAAAATAAGTGAAAATGTGACCTTCCAGAATGAGCATTCCCTAAATCTAGCCAGCCAAGCAGCTTATGTGACCCTGATAAAATATATATATATATATGGCTGCAGCTCAAGGGCCTGCCCCAGGGTCTCCAAGTGCCTCAATACTTTTAATATTTAAGACTTAGTCTCCAAAAATCAGAGGACTGCCTGAGAAGCTTGGAGTGGGAGGTGCTCTGATAGGTTCCGTGTCTGCCGTCGGCCTCCTCACAGCTGATTAGGACCCCACTTTTGAGTTTATCTGAGGGAGATGGTCCTTCTGCTAAAGTACCGGCATGTGTACTCCAGGTTTTATGGTAATTACCGTAATGTCCATAATCTGCAGGAGTGTTCAGATCCTGAAGTGAGATGAACACAGGACAGCCTATGGGACCTCACTCCACGTGCCCTCCTCCCCTCCCCACCACCCATCATCCTGCCTGCCTGCCGTGGAGCTGGCTGGCTGACTTTGGCCTTCATCTTAGATTCTGAAGGCTTTCCCCACAGGGAGCTCTGAGGCAGCTCCTCAGAAGGAAGTGAAGACACCTGAGTCACACTCCACTCTGCCCACAGGAAGGTGGGCTGGGCTTGCTCTCAGCCCCAGGCCCTGTCTAGGGGCTTACAACCACCTGGCAGCCCCCACCGTGGCAGAGCTGCTACCACGTGCTGGGAGAGATGCTCACAGGTGGCATGGACTGCTACCAACCCATGCAAGGCTCCTGCCAGGAACACGTGACTAGGCAGCAAAATTTTCCGTTTGGGGCAGCACTTGCTTGGGAGATCCCAAAACCTGCTACGGTTCATCACAGCAGCCAGCAGAGTGGATAGGAACCTTGAACTCCACGTGACCCCAGGAGTTCCAATGGCCTGGACTGAAGACATTCTGCTGGTCAATAAACAACAGAGCTTGCTTTGACCACCCATCCAACCACAGTGCTCATTTTCTATGTCTGCTCAGCAGAATGGCTTCAAAGTCCTGGTCCTAGTGCTTAAAGAACACTCTCCGTTTCTACCTGGCCTGTATGTAGCTCCCCTGGTCTGGCTTTGCCATTGTTTTGTTTCCAAATTCTTTGTCTTTATTCTGTTTCGTGGATGACCTTCAAAGTCCTGAGATTCTACCTTCTAGAAACTTCTGACTGAAGGCAGCCACGCAGGCTTGTCTTCAGGGAAGGCACGGGCCAAAGGGCCTGGGAGGAGGACCCAGCCCTCTCTCCTCTTACCTGAGCTGTTGCCAGCCAGGCTGCTCTCCATCACGGAAGGCCTCTCAAGGCATCAGCGCAGACCAGGTCCTGACCCTGCCATCTGGGGACAAGGTGGAGAAGAGAGAGAGAACTGGCTAACAGCACAAGGTCAAAACCGAGGTTCTCAGCCCCGCCCCCTACAGCCATGCTCTTTCAGAGATCCACCCGTGGCCTGGAGTGAGTGCCACACTGCTCTTCATTGCTGACGTGCCTGAGCGTTTACCTGTGTGTAAATCCACATTGTTCTCAGTTCACAAGGAGGAAATGAGGCCAGAGAGGGCCTTTGATGTGCCCAGAGTCAGAGATGGCCAAATGGCAGGAATGGACAAAACCTCAGGTCTCCTAAGTCCCAGATCAGAGCCTCGTAACTCATACCCTCAGCATGGGCAGGGTGGCATGTGAGGGACACGGCACTTGAGAACCAGGTACCTCAGGTAAGGTCAGACATGGTGTGGAAGCTCCTTAAGATGACACCAGGAGGGGCTGGTGCCATGGCTCAGGAGCAAAGCACTTGCCTTGGCATGTGTAAGACCCTTAATTCAATCACACAACCACAAATAACAACACCTGGAAGGCCGCCACATTTCCTAAGCCAGTGGCCCCTCTTTTCAAAGACCACATCCATATTACAGCACAAACCCCGTCAAAGTGCACGCGCGCGCACACACACACACACACACACACACACACGCTCACGAACATGCTAACTCACTAATACCTACTTCACAATCTATGGTTCCTAAGGGGTCAATGATTTTATTTTATACCCATCTTCTAAAACATTCCTGACTGCTGCCTTCATGCCTGGACTATAACTGAGGACAGACCGTGTGGCTGCTTGGATACCTCAAGCTGTAGCCCCACCCCCAGTCCCTAATGCTTGCCCCCACAATCTCTGCACGGTGCACCCCCACTTCTCTCTCCTGCTTAAATGTCCTCTTCCCAGAGGGCTTTCCCTGTACCACTGCAGGCCTACCTCCCTTGCCTCGGCCCTCAAACACTTTGACATCACCTGACATGCTCATCTGTTTGTTTGCTTTGCTTTATTCTTTTATTTTTTGGTTTCTTGAGGCAGAATCCCACTCGAGCTGAGGCTGACCTGGAATTCACTATGTAGTCTCAGGGTGGCCTTGAACTCATGGCAATCCTCCTACCTCTGCCTCCTGAGTGCTGGAATTAAAGGCATGTGCCACCATGCCCAGCCTTGCTTTATTTTTTGAGACAGGGTCTCATGTGTCCCAAATTGGCCAGGGCTCACAATGTAGCTGAGGATGACCTTACATTTCCAATGCTTGTGACCCCACCTCCTGAGCGCTGGGATTACAGACGTGTACCGTCACGCTTGGTTCCGACTGAACCCAGGGCTTCTGGCGTGCTAGGCAGACACTCTTCCAACTGGGCTACGACACTGGCCCCTCACCCCACCCCACCTGAGCACGCTCTTGACGGGTCTGTGTGTTCCCAGACCTGCTGCCTGGCTTTGCGCTGTGGCTCACAGGTAGGTCCGTGTTATCCTTCACAGGTAGGTCCGTGTTATCCTTCACAGGTGGGTGGCAGTCTCTCCTAAGGCTAGGATCTGCCAGTACCCCGTAGGGAATTGTGGCTGACTGCCTCATAGAGACCTGAGCTTGGCCTCATGCTGCCCTTAAGAAAGGTCTCTTCAGGGCGCTGGCCAAAGATGCCTTCTAGGCACCCTGACTAGATGACCCTCAATGCAAAACCCACCCCGGCCCTGGAGGCCCTCACAGTGGCCAAGGCCTAATTTACCTCCCCCCGTCCATCTTCCTGAGCCTGCCCAGACTGGAAATTGAGACCCTCATTAGAGCAGGAGAGGGAGGGGGAGTCTGAAACAGTAACATTCCCTTGTGCAGAGGGGAGGAAACATCTACTTGTTCTCAAAGCATTTTCTTTAGAAACTTCTAGTTGTTAAATTATGGCTTTGTCCTTTTAGACACATGTAAGTTTTGTTTTTAAAAAGCTAAATAAGCCTCTTCCCAGCTAACAATCTGTCAATGTCTTCCTCAAGGGCATGGGAACCATCTGTAACGGGCAGGAAGCCAGGAGGCCCACACCTCCGCTCCTGTCACAAAAATATGAAGTTCGGGGGGCTGGGGAACTGGCTCAGTGGTTAAAAGCTGCGCTAGTCTAACAAGAGCCTGGATCTCACAGAAAGCCAGCTGCAAGTGGGGCACGTGTCTGTCATCCCGAAGTGCCTATGGCAGTAGAAGGCAGAGTCCGGCATTCTCCGTGGAGGACAAGAGTGGAAGGTGAGGCTGTCCACAAGCACGCCCGGGCGCGCGCTTGGCCACACACACCATGCAGACGCTGGCACACACACACAGGTTAGGTTTTCTTCGGATAATTACCTAACAGATGGTCATCCCGGTGACCAGGTGAGTTTGAGATGAGCTGCATGTGACAAGTGATGTCATGCCACTTGAGGACCTGCATGGTTTATCTTAAGACTGGGTGGCGTCTGCCTGACAACACCCAGAGCAGAAGGCCCCCAGGGCAGGCCATGATGTCATCCCTCCTGCTAATGCTTGTTCAGTTAAAAGTAAGTTTGGTTTGGTTTGGTTTGGTTTTTTGAGGTAGGGTCTCACTCTAGCCCAGGCTGACCTGGAATTCACTATGTAGTCTCAGGCTGGCCTTAAACTCACAATGATCCTCCTACCTCTGCCTCCCGAGTGCTGGGATTAAAGACATGGGCCACCATGCCCAGCTTTTTTTTTTTTTTAAACTGGAGCTGCTTTCTTTCTCTTCTACCCTTGTGGAGAACTTTTCTGGGTTGAGCTCCAGAGATCACCCCTACTGTGTTTTCTTGTGGACACAGAAACCAGCTGGTAAGCAGCGTCAGTAAGAGCAGCAGGAAGAACTCACCTGAGGGGCCTACTGGGGGCCAGGGCTCCCCCTTACCAACTACCCACTCCCCCCCAGCCCTCCGGAGCCCTCACCTTGATAACCACCTTGAGGCCCAGAGGACCATGGGCTCCCTGCATGGGGCGCCTCGGGCTGAGGAAGTGTGGGCCACAAGTTCAGGACAGAGGGACGGGACTCAGCCCATACGAGGCAGCAGAGGCTCTGAGCCCCACCACCTGGAACCCTGCTTTACTCACTCTGGCTTCCAAGGCTTGCTATGACCTAGATGGGACCAGGACCTTGGTTTCCGGTGACCTGCCTCAAGCAGTGCCTCAGCTTCTCTGCCCAAGGCCGCCCCAGGGCAGCAGGGAGAACAGCTCACAGGCTGCATGAGAGCGGAAAGTGGAACAGGAGGAAGTGGACCGTCCCGAGTCCAAAGGGATAAGAGAGAAGCACGGACGAGACAGAGACAGGGGAGGCACATCATGTCTTTGGGGACCCCCTCCCACCTGTGTGCTTGGTAGGATGTGGGCAGAACACACCTCAAGCCCAGAACAGTCTCTACACACAGATACCCCTGTCAGGTCCCCCACATCCCCCAGGGGCCCTGACCACAGTTCTCGTCACTGAGCTTGTCCTGGTCCCTACCCCACCACTGACACACCAGTCAGCTGACAGGAGACACCCAGGAAGCAGGTGAGCAGGCTGCTCACCAAAATGTCCCAGCAGATTATGGGACTTCCCCTGGATCTGTAAGCTTCAATAAAGATCCCCTCCTCAAGGAAAAAAAAAAAAAAAAAAAGTCCCAGCATAACACAGGAGTGGAGGTGCAGATGCACCCCTCCTCCGCCGCACACACAGAGAGATACACACAGTCTCTTCACAGTCTCAGGCGACAGCCTGGTCCATCACACAGAGCCCAAACCCCAGTCACGACCCCCTCACCCTCCCACTGCCCACAAGTCCAGGACACACACAGGACAAGGGACTGGTCACCTCCATCTTCCTGAAGCCTGTCCAAGCCCAGATGCCCATACTGGGTCAGAATGTGGCTTGGTTAAGAACCCCCCCGCCCCATGGGAAGGCTCCAGGCCACCAGCTGCCTTGCCAACTGCAGGACCACACAAAGAGGGGATTGTGGCCTGCAGCAGGTGGTGAGGCCCAGAGCAGGGAAGGTAACAAAAGGACTTCGGTGTCACTAGAGAAGATGGAGGGGGCCAGGGAGAGGGCAGCAGCTGGGGTGAGGCAAGGGCATGGGCCAGGGAGAGGCAGCTCAGAGATCTGCCCAGGTCTCCCCACCTCATCCCAAATTGCCAGCCCATGTCCGGGAATGGCACTAAGCAGTGGATGGCACCTGGTGCCTCCTTTGTTGCCAGTGAAACTAGACCTCCAGCACCAAAGGCCCAGCCTCAGGTTTCTCAGCCTGGAGGCCCCACAAGCTCCTCATTCCATAGGGCTCTCACTTGAACCAACATCCTTTTCCTTCTCAGGAGACCTAGGCAGGAGAAAACCTGCCCGGGGCCACTTCCTATCAACCGACACTCGGCCTCCCACATCTTTGCCCAGCAACCTTGTCATGACTCATGGATTGACCCCCCTTGTCCTCAGCAACCTGCTCGACTCTCACAGCCCTCACCTCCCCTGCCTGCCCCCTTCACCAAGGGGACCCCCAGTGATCCAAGACAGCACCTTCCAGGGAACAGGCTAAGGATTCCATCTGTACCCCTGTGCCAAAGGGGCTCTTACATTGTCCCTTATGGAAAAGGTGATGCAGCCCATTTGAGGAGGGAGCTGGAGAGCTTTCTTTAACACCTTGACATTGGCCTAATTATAGGAAAAAAAAAAAAGACAGTGGCACCAGAACAAAAAGAGTGCCACCATCTGCTGGGCACTGCCTCTGTACCAAGCACTCAGCAAGAATAGCCCATGTCAAGTTTCAGCTAAGGAACCCTGGCTCAGAGAAGTTACATCATTTGTTCAAGGTTGCACAGCCAGTAAGTGCTGGAACCAGGACAGAACTGGGGCAGGCCAGCCCCAGCTGGAGCATTTTAGCCTTGACCACGTATCCTCTAAGAGAAGGCATAAGATTTACAGAGAAAGTGCAGCCAAGACAACCTTAAACTACCAGGTCCTCTTGTTTAGGGGTTTGGTTTCCATACCCAAATGTGGTTATTTAAATTCAAGTAAGTTAAAATTTCAAGTTCAGTTTCTCAATCACACTGAGTCCACTGAAACAGATGGCCAAGGTCACTGCTGTCCTCCTGGAAGACAGGCTCCAGAAAGACAGAGATCTTGTCCTGCCTGGGCCCTGGTGCATGGAAGAGGCTCAGGACGCAATGAATTGATTGACCGATTAATCAAATGAGGGCTCTAAAGAGGTCACTCCTCTGGCCCATCCCGCATCACTAACAAATCCCTGAGAGCGCACCAATTTTCTCTGCCTGGGAAATGGATTTCAGTTAACAGTGGCAAGGTTTTCATTTTAAATTCATGATCGAAAGCAAACAGGGCACTGATGGGCACACCAAATGGGCACACACACACACATGCCCAAGTACATCCTATCCAAGCCAGCTAAATAAACAAGAGCTCAAAGATGCAGAAGAGACTTGTCCCCTGGAGACACCTGCCACGTGTCACAGCAGCTCCCTTCCATTGGTGGTTTGCTCCCAATTACCGGCTACAAGCTCAGTCAGCATGCTGCAGTGAGACATTTTGAGAGAAACAGCACTCAAAGAACATTATTATAGTGCATTACCGTATAAATGTTCTACTTTATCATTATTTATTATTGTTCATCTCTCTCCCAGTGTCTTTAATTTATAAATTAAACTTTATGGGGGTTGGGGAGATGGCTCAGTGGTTAAAGGTGCTTGCTTGCCAAACCTGCTATCCTGGGTTCAATTCCCCAGCCACATCACAGCCTACAGTGGGAATCAGGAGCTCTGAGTCCTGACCTACCTGTCACCAACCTGTTATTTATCCCTGGCAAATCACTTCAGCTTCCTGGGCATTGGGTTGCTGAGTGGAGGTATCTGGAAAAAAAAAAAATCTAAAAAATAAATTCTTCTACAGCTTTGTTCTAAGCATCAAAACAAGAAAGTCTGAAAACACTGTACTTCCAAACACTAAACTGGAGAGTGTCTTCCCACCCACCCCCAACATGACCAGGAGCACAAGCATCACATCCCACAAGCCTGCTTTGCGAACACCCACCACCACTCACTCTTCCCAAGGTATGACTCCCTCCAAACATCCCTAACCTCAACCAGTTGGGGTGGAGCATGCCTTTAATCCCACCACTCCAGAGGAAGAGGTAGGAGGATCACCATGCGTTCCAGGCCACCCTGAGACTACATAGTGAATTCCAGGTCAGTCTGGACTAGAGCAAGACCCTACCTCAAAAAAGCAACAACAACAACAACAACAAAAATCCCTAACCTCAAAGGAGAGGCCCTGAGCACCCCCAAATAAACCTGTCTCCAAGTGGCTGTGCAAAAGGAAGGCTAGCCTTAGCTTTGGCTGCAACCCTGTCTGAGCCTAGGCCAGGACCTCCATCCCACACCCCAGCATCAGGCACAATGGCTCTCTCCCAGTGGCTTCCCGGCTTCTCTATGGCACCTGTCCTGCTCCTTTCCAACTCAAAAGCTCCCGCGAAGCCCTCACCGCAGAGCACAGGCAGCTCAATCAGTGAGCTGCAAAGTTCTAGCACTCCTTTAATGTGTCCAGCAGCTACCCCCACACAAACTCCCCCCACACACCCTCCCCACACACCCTCCCCCACACGCACCCTCTCCACACACACATCGGTTTCTCGCCTACTTTACCTCACAGGTTTGCCTTAGTCCCTTCAGTTCATCTGCCACTCGGATCCCAAACCAATTTTTCTACAATTGTAATTTGGGAATGTTACTCCCTTGCCAGACTCCAAGGGTTCCCTCACACTTTCAGATTCAGCCAAAAATGTCGTGTCAAGGCCACTGAAATCCTGGTCTCTGGTGGCCTCTCCCCACTACATCCCAACAGACACTGTCCCTCACACACGTGCACACCTCTGACCACTCACGCAATGCCCTTGCCCAGCTTCCCTTCCAGCCCAGATCAGGGGTCACTTTTGCCAGGACAGACGCCTTTCTGGATACAGCAGGCTGCCAGGGACGGGTCCCCTTCTCTGTTTAGCCCATGCAACCACTCAACCCAAGACCCACGGGATAAGGGATAAGTGTCGTCACCAACCCTTTCTCTTCTCCCCGAGAAGACTACCCGCACTGGGCGCCTCTCCTCAGCCCCCAGCACAGGCCGCAGTACTGTTATGAGGGAACAGTTAAATAAAGTTCAGCCCGCAAGTGATTAGAACAGAATCATGGCACGGACTTAAAAGAAATTAACAGTGGAGCCTGGACTGTCACTGGCCTCCAACCTCGGGTGGCCACACCCAGTCTGCGCGGCAGCAGCGACCCATTCTGGACTCCATGTCACCCTACGGGCTAAAGGAGGCAGCATCTCTACCCCATCTCCACCCACTTAATGGAAGCAGCAGCTCTCATCCCCCATCCATGTCCACTGAAGCTGCTGGTTTTACTGGAATGGAGTCCGGGGAAGCCCCGATACGCACACAGCAGTAACTCTGGTGCTTCTCGGTCGCTGTTCTCCACCTCCAGTTCTTATCCTTCTCGTGCAATAACATGTATGGACCACCTACTGTGAGCCCCTCGGCGGATCCAAGAGGCGGACACGTACTAGGAGCTCAGAATAGGACTGCAGGGGAAGGGGCTGCGCCCTGGCCACCCTGGGTTATACACTGGGTCCCCCTTCAGCCCGTGTGGGCCTCCCCCTCGAGACTGCGATGCCCTCACCTGCGCCCTGCCCACCCAGGCTCGGGTCCCTTCCCGCTGGGCTATGGGGGGGAGGGGGAGAAGTGGAGAAAGTTTGGGGCCCGGAGCTCCCGGGACGCGCAAGGCTAGGAGCACCCCAAGATCCCCGCCCATCCACCTCCGCTCCAGCCCGGGCCAGTGGAGCAGCGCGGGAGGAGAGTGGGGCCGGGCGCCCGGCCATCCCTCGCACCGCCCTCCCCGCCCGGAATGCAGAGGGACTCCGAGGGAGGGGGCCGGGGATATAAATACCTTTGACTTTGTGGCTAAGGTTAACGGGAACTGCCACCCGGGGGGCGACTTGGGACCAGGCTCGCAGCCCTGACCAGTCCCGGGGCAGGCGGGGCGGGCGCGCGCTCCTGATTGGCTGGCCGTCCTCGCCGTCCCCCGGGCCGCCCGGTCGCCGGATTGGCTGTGAGGCTCAGATGACCCGCCGGGCCCTATCGCAGCAGCCCGCGGGGCGGCCCCTTTGTTCTCCCGAGCCAATAGCCCGGGGCTGACCTCGCCCCGCGGGCGGGCGGCGGCGCGGAGCTGTGGACGCGTGCGCGGGGGCCGCGGGCCGGGGGCGCGGGGCCGCGGTGACAGTGGCCCGCCGCGAGCCCGCGCGCGCCCCGCCTCCCGCCCGCGCCGTGCAGGTGCCGCTTCCCCGCCGCCGGCCGCTGGGAAGCGAAGGAGGACTGCACCGGAACCCCCGCGCTGAGGCTTCCCCGGGAGAGCACTTCTGCCCCGGTGTGGCTCCTTGAAAGCTGTGCCAGCCGGCACCGCAGCAGGCCACGCTGGCTGAGGATGGGTGATGTTCCGAGCGCTCCGCGAGAGCCTTGGAAACCATTACATTCACGATCGTGTTTTCTCGCTGAGGAAACGGGGTCTGGGGAGATTTGGTACCAGACCTAGTTTCTCTGCCCACCAGAGTTCGGATGTGTGGGCATGCTGTCTGCTGCTAGCCTAGTCCATAGTGGAGGGCGTTCAGTCTTCACACGCCTCCCAGGAAAGTGTTTTCTGGTCTGCCACCCGGACAGTCCTGCCTTTCTCCCCTTGAGTGCTGAACCAGGACTTGGGGACTGCTGTGCCTTCCCAACTCCCTCAAAGGCACCTGTGTCCTTTAGGCCTTTGTCACCGCTACCCACAAGCGGTGGGCATCTCCCTTTAAGATGGGGGCTTTTCTTAAGGCCAGGTTCCCTTTCACCTTTATCCCAGTACCCCTATGTGCAGCCAGGTGCCAGAGGGCCTGTTCCCTCATTCCCACCCACCACCTCCACCTACTGTTTCCTGGTCATCTGCCCTTGGCTGGAAGTGGAAAGCTCCTCAGACAACAGAGATGAATGGGGCTGGAGACCATGCCCTGGTCCTCCAGGCTCTTAACAGATCATTTGCCTTCGACAATACATGTTTTTAAGAGGCCACATAACTTCATAAACCAATAAGAAGCTTTGAAGCTGCTGGCTTCTATCCACTCTAAGCCTCACTTACCTCCGCCCACCTATCTCTATTTATTATTTATATACTTATATTCATCCTTTCAGATCCAGGCTTCAAAAGGATAGGCACTGGGTCTTATTTTTATAAGCATTTTCCCCCACCCCAGTTTCTCTCACATCATGTATACAGTAGGTATTTAATACTCATCTTACCTAAAAGTAGAACACTAAATTTATCCTAAAAAGGGCTGGAGAGATGGGTCAGCAGTTAAAGGCAACTGCTTTCAAAGCCTAACAGCCTAAGTTCAAATCCCCAGTACCCATGTAAAGCCAGTGGCACATGCCTCTGGAGTTTGTTTGCAGTGACAGGAGGCGCTGGCATGCCCATTCCCAACCCCACCCTTGTAAATAAATATTTTTTTTTAATTTACCCAAGGCCACAGGCATGGTGGCACACACCTTTAATCCCTGTACTTGGGAGGCAGAGGTAAGAGGGTCACTGTGGGTTCTAGGCCACCCTGAGACTACATAGTGGATTCCAGGTCAGCCTGGGCTAGAGTGAGAAACTAGCTAGCTCAGAGGCGGGGGGGGAAGCATGTGGAAGTGGTTAAGGGGAGAGGAGCCAGACGTGAGTCTGAATCAGCCTCTGGTGATTACTGGTCGCGGTCAGGGTCACACATTTGCATGAACAGAAGGAACAGAGCAGCCAGCATATCGGGGTCGGGTGACGCAGGCAGTCGCTCTCATGACCACTCTGTTGGCACTGATGCAGAGGTGAAAGAGAAGCAAGAAAACGGCCTGTTGCTGCCTGACAAAAACCAATCCTCAGAGGTGTATGAGGAGACCTGCGTGCTGCCAGGGAACCTCTGTAGACACAGTCAGATGGTCCCTTCCCCCCTGCCTGCAGATAACCACCACCCCGGCTGACCTGACCCCACAGAAGGCTGGACTCAGGGTCATGTGGGCCTGCATCCGATGCAGGGGGGCAGGAAGGGTGTGTGAGCCGACAGCCATCTTTACTGCCTCCTCCTCCAGACTCCTTTCATGCCACCAACCTTCTAGCAGGGGTTGCAGGTGGAAAAATCTGAAGCCTGCCACCCTCAAAGTGGGTGCTCAGTGGAGTGGCACGAAGGCCAGGTAGTGAGGGCGTGACAGCGCTGAGTCCACCACACCAAGACCTCGGCTCCAAAACAAGCACTGGCGCGGCGCTCTGGAGCCTTGACCCGCCACCTGGACAACCGCTCAACTTCTGGTAGGGCCAGTCCCTCCTTGGACAGACCCCTCTCCATCCACAGAAACAGGGCTGCTCCTGCCTCCAGGCGTTCTCCCCCCCAATGCCACAGCCCTGAGGAAAAGGAACACTGCCAGCCACCAGCTCTCAATGCAAATCTTTATTCTCTAGTTTGAAAAGGAGGGTAAATGGTTGCTCTGTTTTGATGCAGAGAACAAAACAAGGCCCAATAGGTAGAATCCATAGGAAAGCAGAATTCAATCATGAGAAGGAATTTCTACAGTAGAATCATCCTACAATAGATCCAGAGCTTTCGGAGACAGGAACTCCCTGGCACGCAGGGGCTTGGATGGAGGCTGGTGCCCACACTCTGGAAACATTAAAAGGAAACTCACCAGGACCTTCCCCACAGCAGGCTGGCCACGCCTTCCCATAACTCAGGAAGGAATGAAGGGTCAGGGGTTTAGACAAAACAGCCAGGGAAGCCCTCCACACCTGGAGACGTGGCAGATGAAGCCACACAGATGGAGGAGGCAATGCCCTGGGAGGCTTATCTTAGAGGAGGAAGAGGATGGAGCTACTCCCGGGAGACTGGGTACCCCATGCAGGGAGCAGTGGGGAGAGGGCACTGGTCAAAGCAGCTCAGCTTCTCCTCTCCTGCTGCCAGTCGCCAGGGTACACCCAGCTGGCCCACTTTCCCTGCCGGAGTGTTGCTTTACTGAGGACTATGCCACATCTAATCCAAAAGTGACCTGAAGTAACTCGTAGTAAAGACTGGGACATTTAAGGCGTTAACACCAGAGGATGCACTGGCGGCTCCTCTAGCCGAGGGCTCTAAGGGTGAGTGGGGCTGCTATTGCTGCTTTTTCAGGGCACAAGGCAGCCCTAAAAGGACGCCTAGAAACACCAGCTGGAGGCCGCGTCCCCGCACACCTGAAAAGGGTTCCCTGGCCACTCCCTCACTACACAGGGCCCAGCTCGCGCTACCTCTTCCATCCCTGGGGGTTCCAGCCACGCCCTCCAGCAGCATCAGCTGGCACTGCGCCCATGGCCAAGCCCCTGTTGCCCAAGGACGCCCAGGGCTTCTCTCCCCAGGCCCCACAGCCCTGTCCGTCTCAGACATCATGCTTCTTCTGGTGGGTCAGGAGTCGGTCTTCGTCGTCAAACGTCTGGCCACAGATGGCGCAGCAGAAGGCGCCGTCCCGGATGTGGCTCTTGCGGTGGGTGATGAGGTTCGACTTCTGGCTGAAGCTGCGGTCGCAGTCCGGGCAGGCGTAGGGCCGCTCGCCGGTGTGGATGCGCCGGTGGGACACCAGGTTGGACTTCTGGCTGAACGCCTTGCCGCAGTCCGGGCACGCGTAGGGCTTCTCGCCGGTGTGGATGCGCCGGTGCGCGGCCAGGTAGGGCTTGTGGCGGAAGGCCTTGCCGCAGTCGGGGCACACGAAGGGCCGCTCGGGGGCGTGGTCGCGCCGGTGCGCCGCCAGGTGGCTGCCCTGCGAGAAGCGGCGGCCGCACTGCTCGCACGCGAAGGGCCGCTCGCCCGAGTGCACGCGCGAGTGCGCCACCAGGTGCGTCTTCTTGCCGAAGCCCTTGCCGCACTCGGGGCACGCGAAGGGCCGCTCCCCGCTGTGCTGCCGCTGGTGCAGCCGCAGGAAGCGCTCGAGCCGGAAGCCCCGGCCGCAGTCGTCGCAGCTGAAGAGGGTCGGGGTCGCCTCGGCCGGGCCCTGCGGAGGCCCCCGGGGCGCAGGCTCCGCCGCGGGCTTCTCAGGACCGGGCTGGGCCGCGGACTCCGAGGCCGGGGCCGGAGGCTGGGGGGCGCCGGCGCCGGGGGTGGGGGTGGCGGTGGCCTGCACGGGGCCTTCCGACCGCTTGTGGATCTTGCTGTGCGACAGCAGGTTGGGTTTGTGCCGGAAGCGGCGGCCGCACTCGGAGCACGGATAGGGCTTCTCGCCCGTGTGGATGCGCCGGTGCGAGGTCAGGTAGGGCTTGTTGGTGAAGCGCTTCCCGCACTCCGGGCACTGGTGCGGCCGCTCGCCCGTGTGCACGCGGCGGTGGGCGATCAGATTGGGTTTGTGGCGGAAGCGCTTGCCGCAGCAGGCACACTGGAAAGGGCGGTCCACGGCGTCTCCGCCAGGACGGGGAGCCGTCACGGCCGGACGGCCCCGGGGACGGGGCCCCAGAGCCTTCGCTGCTGCCTCCTCCAGGGCTTCGGCCACGTGCACCCGCTTGTGAGCAACCAGTTGGTCCCACTGGGCAAAGCTTCGACCGCAGTTGCCGCATATGAAGGGCCGGGCCTCCTGGGCAGGAGGGTGACGCCGCTGCAGATGAGCTCGAAGCTGCTTTTGTCGCCAGAAGCGTCTCTCACATTCGGGACAGGCGATGGGCCTCTTTGCAGCCGAGTGGGCCCGCAGATGCAGTAACAGGGCCAGCCAACCTTGGAAGCTGTGCCCACAAAGGTGGCAGGAGAAGCCCAGGTCTGGGATGGCAGATGCATGAACCTGGCGGTGCAATTCTAGGAAAGGGACGTGGCGGAAGCGTCGGCTGCATTCAGGACAGGGCAGTGGCAGCCTGGCCTGGCACCGCCGGCTGTGAAGCCACAGGGCCATCCAGCCTGGAAAGTGCCTTCGACAGTGGGCACAACGATGGGCCTTGCCCGGGACTTGGCCACCTGGCTGGGCTACTGACTTGCCCAGATGCCTCAACCCTCTGATGGACTCCTTATCCAGAGCCTGGGGGGCCTCCTGGGAGGGCCCAGAAAGGAGCCCCTGCTGGGCCGGGCCCATAGCCATGGGGCCCCTGCAGCGCCGTTCCAACATTGGTTCTTCCTCTGCTGAGGATGGAAAAGCAGAGTCACTGGAGGGACAAAATCATCTGCCCCAGGTCCTCCCTTCCGACCCTAAGGGGGAGCGCAGCTCACCCTCTAGGAGCTCCCGGAGCCCTCGACATCAGCCTAGCCATTATCTCAGTCATGGGTTTCCAGACAGCATTTCAAGGATCTCTGTATCTTTGTTACCCTACACTCCTTGGACTCTCCTCACAGCAGAGGGGACACCTGAAATCCTCTCCGTGTCAGGAGGGAGCAGACATTCTGGTGTCAGCTGCACAAACACTAGACCAGAGGAGTCAACAGAAAATGTGGCCACATCCCCCTACAGGGCCTGATGCTATTGCAAAACTCCCGCTGCCTCGCTTGTGGCTTCCACTTCCTTGTGCCACATGGGAGCTCCCAACGAGTCTTTTGAGCAACCACTGAGCTGCTTGACACATGTATAATACCTGTGAGGTATTAAACGGTGATAGGACTTGCCTGCAGTGACACTTACAAACCATGAGCACAGCTGAAACTTGGGGCAGGTCTTCTAAACCCCCAGGCCAGTATGCCTTCCTCCTAAAAGACCTACATGTCCCATCGAAAGAAGTCGCTAAAGCTTTGTATTTTTTTTTTCCATGCCACAAGGAAGACCCTTTCAGAGTCAACGACCTCAGCTCTAGGGCAGCAGCCTGCATGGCAAGTGAGAACAGCCTCTCTCCAGCACTTGAGCGGAAAGGAGTGCCTCTCCCAGCACAGCCTAATGCCAGGCCACCGCCTGTCCAAACTGCCCACATTCTGCCCGCCAGCCCTACACACACACACACACACACACACACACACACACACACACACATGATTGGGACATCTCAGGAAGGAAAGCTCTCCCCAATCCAAGAAACACCCACGCCCTGGAGGCCCAGATCCCTGGCTCAGCCTCTCTTGGGGTGCTGAGGATTACTGGAGCAAGAAAAGCAGAGGGAAGATTGTAATCTCGGTCCCCTGCCTGGTCCTGCCCTAACCTGGTCAGGGACTGCCCCGTGTTCAACTACTCCACAACAAAGGGGAGCCCCGCCGCCTGCCTGAGCGTGCACACAGAACAAGCTTCAGGATGGCTGGACGACTCCTCCGGGACCCTTTGTGCCGGCTCACGAGCTCCAGCCAGGCACAGCCTCCCGAAGTCTCCACAGCCTGCACTTCTCACGGGGCATATGGGCATGTCTCATCCTTTGAGGGTTGTCTGAGCCCCGGGAATACTCCAGGGTATGAGAAGGGGATCTTTTCCCCCAGCAAACCCCTGTCCTTCTGCCAGAACAAGTAGGCCTGAACACTGAGGCTTTGGGCTGGTTTGGAGAATACCAAAAAAAAGAGAAAGAAAAAAAAAAAAAAAGGCCAAACTCTACCCTGGAGGCTGCAGAGCTGGGAATAAGGCTCTTTCCTGATCCTCGGGGGGGGGGGGGATGTTCCTGGGGATACTTCTGCCGCCGCAGCGCCTGCTTCGGCACAAACTCCCGTAGCCCCCGGATGTTAGAGAAAACTGTAGCAATAAAGACACCCCTATCCCCATGGCAGAGCTCAGGCCTCTAGCTGCAGAGAGGCCAGCCTTACCTGGGGAAGGGAGAGAGAATGTGTGTGAGGCTCTGCGCTCCTCCAGGGCGGTCATCTTTGTGCCATCACCCGGTCCTCCTCCCCCACCACAAAGCCACAGGCTTCGGCCTTAAAGCTCCACGCCCCGCCTGGCAGAGTGACCTCAAATGGAGAGACTACATTTGTAAATGAATATGGCCCTTCACTAAGGAAGCACACGGCTGCCTTTAAAGAGGTGTCACCCCCTGCCCTGGCCAGGGTCACAGAAGAATTCTCCATTCTGTGGCTAGGGTCTTTCTCTGGTGCTCAGGGGCAGCAGGCCAAGGCGGCGGCAGCAACTCGGGAGTCCCTGCTGGCTCCCCTTCCCCCACTCTCCTCCCGACAGGCATTCCAGGCCGGTTTCCCAGGGGAGCAGCGCCGAGCGCGCCCGGTGGTGCCCAGGTCTCGGGCAGAATCCCCGCCGGCATCCTGGACGGCCACGGGTGGCAGACAGCACCCCCTCCCCCCGTGGTAGGGGTGCGTGTCCTCCGTCCACGTCCGCAGGCTCGCGGGGCCCGCGCCTACGAGCGAGCCATCTCGGCTCCCGGGCACGGCGCGGCGGGCGGGAGCGGATGCGCAGGTGCGCTCGTGCCCCGGCCCGCGCCGCGCCGCCGCCGCCGCCGCCGCCCCCGCACGCCCACGGCCGCGCGCCCCGCAGGTGGAGCCGCCCGCGCGGTGCCCCGCGCCCATGCCCAGGGGGGACCCTACCTCTCCCGCGGGCCGTGCAGGGACGCGCCGCCCGTCCATGGAGCCCCAGGCCCGCTCCCCGCCCCGCCGCGGCGACAGCGGCAGGTTCGAGTTCAGCACCGCCAGGCCCGTCCTCAACCTCCCCCCTCCCCCCGCCCCGACACCCGCCGGGTTCCCAGCGCCACGTGACTACAGGAGCTGCCGAGGGTCAGTCTCCGCATCCGCGGCCGCGGCCTGGGGGCGGGGCGGGCCGGGTCACCCTCGCCGCTCCCCCAGCCCCGGTGACTTGGCTCTCTCTGGCTGGAGCTGCCGGTTATCAGCTCGGCTTTTCCGAGACCGCCCGGAGCTCAGGCTTCCCGACCTTCGCGAGGTCCGTGCGGTGGACGCGACGTGTTAAAGCCCGTCCCGAGACCTCGCGTCGTGCCCGGGCCGCGGTGCGCACGGGGCCACCCGGGCTGCAGGCCAGCCGCGCGCCCACGGCCCGCAGCGTTCGCTTTGTCCCACTGTAGAGAAGGACGAGGACGGACCGTGCGCCCTTTGAAAGACCCTGTGTCCCCGACACAACAAAGATCGGCAGTGACTGGCTTCTCAGGGCTGCGGGCCAGGCGACAGCCGAGGTGGCCTTTGGCACGCCGTGGGCGCAGCAGCCAGTGTGGCGTCTGCGGAGGCAGGTGTCGGTCTGGGCCCGTGACTCACCCACTTAGCAGGTGGCCTTGGCTTTCCAAACCCTTCCTGGAACTTCCACAGTAGTATAATTTCATGCCCCTATATTACTTTCGACAAAGGCAAGTATTTTGAATTGTACGATTATTTCTAAAAACTTTCGAATTCTGTCGCCTGTACAAGGGATAAAGGGCCATCTCGCTCCCTGATACTTTTGCCTCCTAGAACCAAATACATTTGATATTTTGGCGTGGTGTTTACGGACATCCCTTTTATGTTTGGGATACTGGGGAAGTGCACCTATATATTCTTAAGATATTGTAAAGGCTGGAGAGGTGGCTTTGCGGTTAAGACACCTGCCCAGGACCCATGTAAGCCAGATGCACAAGGTGGCACATGCCTCCGGAGTTCATTTGCAGGGGCTGGACGCCGTGGCACGCCCATTCTCTCCCTCTCTTCCTCCCTCTCCCTCTCTCTCTAATAAAAATATTTTTTTAAAAAGATATTGTAAGTTTCCTTCCATTTCATGGTTCTTTTATTACGTGATCTTTATAGCTTCATATATGTGCAACTAGATTGTAAATTTTGCATCTTTCCACATCTTTATTGTAGTAGTTAGTAAATCTCTTTATGACCAGTTTTTAAAATTTCAAAGTGAAAAACTGATAGGTCATAAGGTATATATTTTTATAATGTTTTCAGAATGATCCTCTGAGAAAACTTAGTTTTCCCTCATTTGTTAGTTTTATTAGTTTCCCTAATGTATCAGTTTGCCCATTTTTTTATTTTCTTTACAACGCAGGCTATTTTGTATTAATTTTAAATAAGGGTTTTTTTATTGTTGTTTTTGTTTTCTCAAGTTAGGATCTCCCTCTGGCCCAGGCTGAACTGGAATTTACTATGTAGTCTCAGGGTGGCTTGCACCACTACACCCAGCCTAAAATAACTATTTCTTAATTGTTTCGATGTGTATTTCTTAGATTACTAGTTAGCTGGATTTTTTTTCACTTTTTTTTTAACCATTTGTTTTATGATTTTTGCCCCTTTGCCTACTTTTCTGCTTACCCATTTTATCTTATTTTATTTTGTTATTATTTTTTTGTTTTTTCAAACTAGGGTCTCACTCTAGCCCAGGCTGACCTGGAATTCACTATGTAGTTTCAGAGTGGCCTCAAACTCACAGTGATCCTCCTACCTCTGCCTCCCGAGTACTAGGATTAAAGGCGTGCACCACCACACCTGGCTTATTGTTTTTATTATTATTTATTTGAGAGAGAGAGAGAGAGAGAGAGACTGGGCATGCCAGAGCCTTCAGCCGCTGCAAACGAACTCCAGACACGTGAGTCCTCTTGTTCACATGTGTGACATTGCACACTTGGATCACTGTGCATCTGGCTCACTTGGGACCTCGAGATTCAAACAGGAGTTCTTGGGCTTCACAAGCAAGTGCCTTAACTGTTAAGCCATCTCTCCAGCCCAGCTTATTTTTTAATACTATTTATTCATTTATTTATTTATTTATTTATTTGCTTGAGAGGGATGCAGATGGTGGGGGGTGGATGAGCACACCAGGGCCTCCAGCCACTGCACATGAACTCCACATGCATACATTGCCTTGTGTATATGGCCTACACGGATCCTGGGGAATTTAACCTGGGTCCTTTGCAGGTAAGCGCCTTAGCAGTTAACCCATCTCTCCAGCCCTTCTTACCCATTTTAAAGATTGGAAGTTTGGCTTTGTTATTTGGAAGGCATGCATAGTGTAAAAATGTTAACTTGTAGGTCATAAAATTTTCCCTCAGATTATCCTTTTAATTATTTCCCATTTTTTTAGGACAGGAGCTCACTATGTAGCCCAGGTTGACCTTAAACTCAGTTTTTTGCATTGGTCTCCCAAATGGTAGGATCACAGCTGTACCCACCCCACTCAACTTTCAATTTCTTTTTTATTACTTTTTTATTAAAGAGAAAGTGACAGAGAAAGAGAGAAATTGAATGGGTAAACCAGGGCCTTCAACTTTTGCAAATAAACTCCAGACACATGCACCACCTTGTGCATCTGGCTCACCCATTCTCCATTCTCTCTTTCTTTCCCTCCTTCTCTGTCTCTAATAAATAATTAAAAAACTTTAAAAATATTGAACAGAAATTCTCAAGTTCATTTGGAAGACTAGATGAATGATTTTAGATAAGACATTTCAAAAAGCAAATTGAAACAAAAGAAAACAAAATGGAATGTATGTGTGAAGCAATTAAACTACCAGATGTTAAGCCTTGTTTTCTGTCATAAAACCATAAATGTAAATAGTAATTTTCAGTGGGAGAGTGGACCTCTGTCAACATATATCTAAAGGCAGCATCAGGAAAGAAGAGTGACAGATCTTAGCACATGAAAGAAACTCATTTCAGAAATTAAAGTTACTTGGCTGGAGAGATAGCTTAATGGTTAAGGCACTTGCCTGTAAAGCCAAAGGACCCAGATTCTATTTCCCAGGAACCATGTAAGCCAAAATGGCTCCCGACACCTAATGCATGTGATATCTTGTGCATCTGGCTTACATGGGATCTGGAGAACTGAACCTGGGTCCTTAGGCTTCTCAGGCAAACACCTTAACCACCAAGCCATTTCTCCAGCCCAAGAGTTTCTATTCAATATTCTTTAAATCCTAGCTGGGTATGGTGGCACGTGCCTTTAATCCCAGCACTCAGGAGGCAGAGGTAGGAGGATTACCAAGAGTTCAAGGCCACCCTGAGACTACATAGTGAATTCCAGGTCAGCCTAGGCTCAGAGTGATACCCTACCTCGGAAAGAAAAAAAAAAGAATTTTAATCCTGATGGTGTTGGGAGAGAAAGAAGGTGCATGTCTCTTCATTTATTCAAGCCAGATTTTACCTCTTACTGTCAAGTAATTTGTAGCCCAAATACATACCTTTTATACATCCCATAAAATATAATTCACAAACATGAAAAGAGGTCAGATTATATAACTTGCAGGTTCATAAAATATGGTCACAGCATCTGTGAAACATATGTCTAGCTCAGCAGTGATGGAAGAATGGATTTTTTCCACCAACCAGGCAATTTAGGAGATCCTTCAGTTTTGACCTAAATGTTCTTTAATACTGCTGGACCTTCAGAGAGGCATGGTGATCCGCTCTTCCCACATAACTCACTTAATCCTCTCCACAGCACTGTGAAGCATGCTTTCTGGCTCTGGTTTTGCAAGTGAGACACCTGACACATGAGATGCTCAGGAACTTACCCAAGGCCGCACAGCTGCACGGTGGCTGATCTGAAGGGAACGGTGCCACCACGGCCTCATTCTTAGCCAAGATAGTTGTGTGGGGGAAAGGCACCATGTGCTGGGTCCAGCAGAATATGTGTGAGCCACCGATTAATGAGCGAGTGTTCTACTTTATTCCTACAGAATTCCTTCATAGACTCAGCGCCCCTTCATCATAACTGTGACCAGCCTTTCTCAGCAGACTCTTAACTCCAATGCAGTCCTAAACTATTGCATCTCACCCCTGCAGCCAAGGAAGAACCCTGTCAACTGTTCTCACTCCCTCTTCTGGCCTTGTCCTGGCTCTTTAAGGGAAAATGAGAGGCAGGGGCTTGTGCCTTAACAGCCAGAAATGTAAGGCCTTGGGGTTAGGGACTTTACCCATCACAGTATTGCAGACAGAGGTAGGAATTCATGGTCCAGCAACCAGACTAATGGCTGAGGGGCCTAACCTAGTGAATGAAGGCTGTCCCAGCTTTTGAGGTGCTTGCTGGAGAAAGGCAGAGCTGGACAGGGCTGGCAGGCCAGTGGACAGCAGAAACTAACAGCTGGCCTGGGACCACGTACTTTGTCTTCTGGCAGAGCCCGGTCCCTGGGTTGAGTTAGACCGCTGAATAACTGAAAACACCTACCCGCTATTTAGCAGCAACTCCAAGACCACACCCGCTTCCTGAAGCTATCCTGTCCCGAGCCTCGCCCCCAGACCTGCTCATACGCCCAACAGACCGGTGCGCACCGTCGGCCACCGTGGAGGTCCCTGGCCTCACACGGGCCACGCAGACACGGTCTGTGCTGCTGCTTTTCCACGCTGCAGGAGGATAGCAAGAGGCTTTTTCACTGTCGTGGCGCATTGGAAATATCTCCTGCGTTTGTATTTCATACAAAACAAAACCAAATGTTCAGGGCTGGAAAGGTGGCTTAGCGGTTAAGGCACTTGCCTGCAAAGCCAAAGGGCTTCGGTTTGATTCCCCACGTAAGCCAGATGCACAAGGGGGAGCACACACCTGTTCGTTTGCAGTGGCTGGAGGCCCTGGCCTGCCCATTCTTTCCCCCTCTCTCTCTGTCTGTCTCTCTCTCTCTTTTCCCCTCTTTCCCTCTCTTGAATAAATAAATAAACCAAATGCTCACTAGTGATTTCTGAACAGATGAGGGATGAGGAAAAGAGAGGGAAAAGTTCACTGTGTCGGAGTTGGTCACCATAACTATTGTCAGGAACACCTGCCTCTGATAGCTCCCCAAGGCCAAGTGCAGCACTCACAGAGCTGTCCCGGACCAGGGAGGAAATGGAAGGCATGGCTCACCCTGACCCTGGTGGAGAACAAGCCACTGGGTACAATGCCCTGCACCAAGAGAAAGTAGTGGGGAGACCAGAATATGTTACCCCAAAATACAAAGTGTTGTTGAGCTGAAGGCATTGATTCAGGAGGAGCCTCTGTCCTCCTTGGCTCCAAGCAGAGGTATTTGCAAGACAGAAAAGGCCACCACCAGCAAGAGCAAAGGTTAACAGCTGGAGATTGCTTGAGGCCCTTAGGGGCCTGGATGTGGCACCAGAGGAACCCATTTCTGTCAGCTTTCCCAGCGGCTCTTCATGGGCCGCCACCCACGTTGCCACAGTTGCTGCCCCCAGACACCCAAGGTTTCCTGTGCTTTGTCACTTCTCTAAAAAGTCACCATTTGGACTGAGACGTAGCTCTGTATTAGAGCACTTGCTTGGCAGGCATGACGCCCTGGGTTAGGAGCCCCCAACCCCTTATGAAGAAAACATAAGCAAATAACCTCTTTCATTCACCATTCTTTCTTTTTTTTTCTTTTAATATTTATTTATTTATTTGAGAGAGACAGACACAGAGAGAAAGACAGATAGAGGGAGAGATAGAGAATGGGCGCTCCAGGGCTTCCAGCCTCTGCAAACGAACTCCAGACGCGTGCGCCCCCTTGTGCATCTGGCTAACGTGGGACCTGGGGAACCGAGCCTCGAACCGGGGTCCGTAGGCTTCACAGGCAAGCGCTTAACCGCTAAGCCATCTCTCCAGCCCTCATTCACCGTTCTTTCTTGAAGATGCCCCTGAGAACTACCCACCCCAAGCGTCTCCCACACATATGTGAAATACACACGTTAACAAATTCCCCAGCGGGCCGTGGTGGCGCACCCCTTCAATCCCAGTGCTTGGGAGGCAGAGGTAGGGGGATCGGTCAGGCTGTGACTAGAGTGAGTTCCAGGTCAGCCTGGGTTAGAGTGAGAGCCTGCCTCAAAATAAACAAGATACAAATTTCCAGCTGTTTTCCTCTGGTTAAGCTCTCTTTTGTTAAAGGGGTCTGATCCACCTAAGAAACTGAAGGGGTTGAGAAGAAATAAGTAAATAAACAAACAAACAAACAGCAGCTTTGTGGAAATTGAAGAAAGCCTCCAAGGTGATTGGAGGTGGCTTGTCCCCTCTTAAGGTCACATTGAAATTTACCAGTTCAATCCCAAGTACTATGAAAAAATGAAGGAAGGAAAGGAAGGAGGGAGGAAAGGAAAATAGATATGACATTGTAATGGTGTTAGGAAGGAACCTTCAAAAGTGATTACAGTGGGCTGGAGAGATGGCTTAGCAGTTAAGATGCTTGCCTGTGGAGCCTAAGGACCTAGGTTCCATTTCTCCAGAACCCACGTAAGCCCATCTGGAATTCATTTGCAGTGGCTAGAGGCCCTGGTGTGCCCATTCTCCCTCTCCCTCTCTCCCTTTCTCCCTTTCTCCCTCTCTCCCTTTCTCCCTTTCTCCCTCTCTCCCTTTCTCCCTCTCTCCCTCTCCCTCTCTCATAAGTAAAAGTATAACTTCTTTAAAAGAAGAAGAGTGACTACGGCGTGAGGAGGGGGCTTTCTTTCAGGACTGGGTTGCTCTCGGTCCAGTGTGCCCTGATGTTCTTGTTTCTGCACAGTCCTGCTTTCCCTTCTGATGCAGTCTACACTACGAAACAGCATAAAATAGCCGGGCGTGGTGGCGCACGCCTTTAACCCCAGCACTCGGGGGGCTGAGGTAGGAGGATCACTTGTGAGTTCAAGGGCATCCTGAGACTACATGGTGAATTCCCAGTGAGCCTGGACTAGAGCAAGACCCTACCTTGAAAAGCTAACTAACTAAATAATAAATAAGCATATGAAGACAGCTCCTGCCTTTTCAGGTTTAACATCTCGGGTGAAAGGAGGCTTGCTAGGCTATGAGCATTCCTTAGGAAGAGAGCCCAGTGCTCCAGTTAGAACTTTAGTTCTAAGAAAGCTCTAGCCGGGCGTGGTGGCACACGCCTTTAATCCCAGCACTCGGGAGGCAGAGGTAGGAGGATCGCTGTGACTTCGAGGCCACCCTGAGACTCCATAGTGAATTCCAGGTCAGCCTGGGCTAGAGCAAGTCCCTACCTCAAAAAAACAAACAAAATTAAAAAAAAAAAAGAAGAAGAAGAAGAAAGCTCTAGCTGCAGGAAGGCACGCACACTGCATCACACAGCAATGCTGAGACAGGTCCTCAAGGTCTGAGGTGAGATCAGATGTCAGTCCCCATGGATCCGCAGCACAAGGCACTTTCTGTTGCATATCCAGTTCCCAGAGTCTATTTTGCTAAAAGAAACAGAACACCATTGGTAGGGAGGATGCCAGTGGGCACCTCAGGTTTCCTGCAGAGGAAGCTGGTATGTGTGGGTGCTCCACAACAGAGGAGCTCCACCCACCGCCTCTGCCTGCTGCCACTTGGCTGGCCACGTGGCCACGGCCTCCGTCACCTGGGCTTCTGAAGCAGCTGGCCCCACCCTCCAAGCCTCCACCCCGGCCCATGGAGAACTGCTCTCCTTTAATCAGTCTGACCATTTTAGAAGTGAATCAGAGGAGCGCTGAGCACTGCAATATCTCTATCCCACCTTCCAAGGCTCAGGGTCTAATGCGGAAGAGGTGGCAGAAAGAATGTAAGAGCCAAAGGAAGGGTAGGACTCCTGACAACGTGCTCCCCCCAGACACAAAATGGCCTGGATATCCATGACCTCACAGTGCCTGACACTACCTACACAAGGCCCTCATAAGAGGAGGAAAAGATCGTGGCATCAAAATAAAAGAGAGACTGGCTGAGAGGGGGAGGGGATATGATGGAGAATGGAGTTTCAAAGGGGAAAGTGGGGAGAGGAAGGGAATTACCATGGGATATTGTTTACAATTATGGAAGTTGTTAATAAAAAAATTTTTATTTTTTTATTTTATTTTTTTTATTTATTTATTTGAGAGGGACAGACACAGAGAGAAAGACAGATAGAGGGAGAGAGAGAGAATGGGCGCGCCAGGGCTTCCAGCCTCTGCAAACGAACTCCAGACGCGTGCGCCCCCTTGTGCATCTGGCTAACGTGGGACCTGGGGAACCGAGCCTCGAACCGGGGTCCGTAGGCTTCACAGGCAAGCACCTTAACCGCTAAGCCATCTCTCCAGCCCTAAAAAAAATTTTTGAAAGAAAAAAAAAGTGAATCGGGGGCTGGAGAGATGGCTTAGCGGTTAAGGTGCTTGCCTGCAAAGCCTAAGGACCCAGGTTCAATTCCCCAGTGCCCACGTAAGCCAGATGCACAAGGTGGTGCATGTGTCTGGAGTTCATTTGCAGTGCCTACAGGCCCTGGTGTGCCCATTCTCTCTCTCTCTCACGCACTGTCTCTATCTGCCTTTCTTTCTCTCAAATAAATAAACAAAATATATTTTTTAAAGTGAATCAAATCAACCCCACGTGGGAGCAGCCAGTGAGTACTCATACTTATTTTTCTTTAATAGGCCATGCCTCCACCTGTTTCTACTGTTGAAACAAACTTCTTGAGAATAATATTTTTTGATTTGTCTTGGGTTTGGGTTTGAGACAGGGTCTTGCTATGTAGCCCCACCTAAGAATTTATAATCCTCCACCCTCAGCCTCCTGAGTGCTGAGATCATAGGCCAGTAGTACCGCCATGCCTGGCTTCAGACAAGGCCATTTATAACAAACAGACATGTGTTTCTCAAAATTTTAGAGGCTGAGAATCGAATGTCAAGGTCAAAAGGATCATACCTGATGGGGGTCTTCATGACGGAAGGTGAAAGAGCAGGAAAGCACACATTATGTACACCAAAGCTAGAGAGAGAGAAAAGGGGGGTCCCACCCACCCCCTCCTGAGATAACAAACCTAGTCCTTTAACAGCAACATAACCCATTGTCTCATGGCCCAACCACCTCTTAAAGGTCTCACCTGTCAACACCATTGCATTGCAGTTCAAGTTTTTGTTGTTTTTCGAGGTAGGGTCTCACTCTAGCCCAGGCTGACCTGGAATTCACTATGGAGTCTCAGGGTGGCCTCGAACTCTCAGTGATCCTCCTACCTCTGCCTCCCGAGTGCTGGGATTAAAGGCCTGGGCCACCGCTGCAGGGATGCAGTCAAGTTTTTGACAATGCATGTTAGGGGATGTATTTTCTCATGGCTGTACCAAAAGCAAGTTAAGGAAGGCTTTCACCTTGGCTCACAGACTGAGGACACTGACCGTCGCTGCAGGGAAGGAAGTGGACACAGCTGTGGCTGCAGGAATGTGAGGCAGCTGCTCACGCCGCCTCAGCCGTCAGGAAGCCAGGAGAGAGGCGTGCTCGCGCTGAGCTCACCTCCTCTCTTCTCCTTTTTCAGAAGGATGGGTCTCTCCTCAAGTAAACCTCGCTAGAAGAAACATGCCCAGAAGTGTACCCAGAAGTACTTCCAAATCCAGTAGACAGTGTCGTTAACCATCACAGGGGACATTTAGGTCACAGCAGGTGGTATCTGCTTGGTCATTTTGAAGACTGCATGTGATGCACATCTCATTTTAGTTTAATACTGATTAACAGTAATAATAAAGGGTTGGGGGGATAGCTTAACAGTTAAGGCACTAGCCTGCGAAGCTAAAGGACCCAGATTCGATTCCCCAGGACCCATGTAAGCCAGATGCACAAGGTGGCACATGTGTTTGGAGTTTGTTTGCAACAGTTGAAGGCCCAGGAGTGCCCACTCTCTGTCTCTCTCTCTCTCTCTCTCTCTCTCTCTCTCTCCTCCTCTTTCTCTCTCAAATAAAAATAAAAATAAAATAAAGCTGGCCTGGGGCATGGCTCAGTTGGTGCTGGCCTAGCATGGATGCAGCCCTGGGTACAACTCCTCTTACTGAATACATCAGGTGTGGTGGCACAGGCCTGTGAGCCCAGCACCCAGGAAGTAGAGTCAGGAGGATCAGGAGTTCTAGCTCATCCTCAGCTGCATGAGTTCAAGGCCATCCTGGGCTACATGAGACCCTGAGTAAAAAACAAGCAAACAACAAAAATAATTAAAGACAGGCTGGGCGGATGGCTCTGCGGTTAAAGGCACTTGCTTGCAACACCTGCAGGCTCAGGTCCCGTACCCACATAAAGCTAGACGCATGTGTCTGGAGTTCATTTGCAGTGGCAAGAGGCCCTGGTACACACATAAACACACTCTCTCTCTTTCATAAATAAAAAATATTTTTTAAGTCGAGCATGCTGGCGCACACCTTTAATCCCAGCATGCAGGAGGCAGAGGTAGGGGATTATTGTGAGTTCAAGGCCACCCTGAGATTACATAGTTAATTCCAGGTCAGCCTAGGCGAGAGCAAAATCCTATTTCAAAAAACCCTATTTCAATATATATAGTATATGTTTATATGTATGTTTACACATGTGTGTATGTATATGCATGCATGTATGTGTGTATATATATATATATAAATTATATATATATATATATATATATAAATACATGTATACACACACATGATGAAGAGCTGAAGAAATGGCTCAGTGGTCAAGGTTAAGGTGTCAGAGACCTTGACCTGACCACCCTAGGACAAAAGAAGAGCTAACAGCTTTCATATGACCCCTCCCCGAGGGCAGACAACAGCTCCGGGAAAAGGTCACAAGACTTTCCATTCCAAGATGATCCAGAAAGATTACGGCCAGGTGGCCCTACCTCCTTGTACCCCCTCCCCTTTTTCCCCCTCCTTATTGCCCTACCTGCTGGTTGATTATAAAAGAGCTAAAAAATCTGACATTAAACGAGACCTTGACAAAACCTCCGCTTGGTCTCCTTCTTCCTTCCCACCCATTCTTTTCAGGTTGCAGCCCTCCTCGACCACCCCGCGTAACGTTGGCCCCCGCAGGTCGGGGGCATTAAAGTGCTTGCCTGCAAAGCCTAAGGACTCAAGTTTGATCCCCTAGGACCCACATAACAACATATGTACAAGGAGACACGTGTGTGGAGTTTGTTTGCAATTGCTAAAGGCCCTGGCGTGCCCATTCTCTCTCTCTCTCTCTCTCTGTATAAATAAAAAAATAAAAATATTAAAGATGAAGCCATTTTTTTTCTGTTTTCAGTTAGCTCTCTTCTCTAGGTAAGCTGGAAATTTTGTTTTTAATTATATAATTGTAATCAAATTGCATGTCAAAATTGATAGCTTCCATCTGTAAAGTGCTTTTTATTTTATGGTTTTTACAAATATTGTTTATTTCCATGCTGCTGGTACAGATAGTGCCCACTGAAAACCCATGTCCCAGGCCAAAAGGTACAAATAAAATCAAAAAGAACAGTATTAACATACACACTTCGGCATGAGTAACTTCATTAACTGCTCATGAAAATTCGAACTTTTCTGGATCTTCTAGCAGGACCTTTTTCCTGCTAAGATGCTTCCTTTCGCTGTGAAGCCATCTTTGGAGTTAGTCATGACCTCACCGTGTCTTACTTGACTCCAATCTTGATACTCTTCTTTTGGTCCAAACTGTCAGATTTTAAAAGCAGCTTCAAGTTGAGGAAAGGTCGTTTTCCCACAGTTCGGTTCTCTGAAAGACTTCCATCTCCCACTAGAACCCGCAGTCCAGGAGCGAAGCAATCCCACGCCACAGCTCCCGGGCCAACTGGAAGGTCTTTACAAATGCTCCGGTTGGTTGATCTTATCTATCAACACAAACCTGAAAATTCGGTCCTGGAAAAGGTGGCCTCTCTGAGCACACATGAAGTTTTGGAAAGGAAAAGGCGCTGGGCATGGTGGCACACGCCTTTAATCCCAGCACTTGGGAGGCAGAGGTAGGTGGATCGCCATGAGTTCGAGGCCACCCTGAGACTACATGGTGAGTTCCAGGTCAGCCTGGACTAGAGTGAGACCCTACCTCACAAAAAAAAAAAAAAAAAAAAAAAAAAGGCAATATGGGGTGGGGGGCTGAAATCTAATCACTAAAACTCAGCACAATGAAAATAACCAGTAATGAATATTGAACACTGGGTTTCAAATTATGGTATGTTCTCAAGAGGTGGAGTGCCAGGATTCAATCTTGTTTTGAACACCACATTACAAAAGAACTAGTTTTTAAAAATAAAAAAGGATTGAGGGGAAAATAAAAAATAAAATAACTAAACCCTTGAGTGACCCCCGTTTGTCCCTGATAAGCTTCAATCACATCTTCTTCCTCCGTTCCCAGTTCTTTTGGAGTATGTTATCAGCAATTCTCTGACCTTCAAAGAGAAGCCTGAGTGGATTCACTGGAACCCCGTCTTTGACAGTACGATCCTATGATTCTTTCTTGAGATGTGTTATCATTTTCGCTTTGAAGCGAATCTCACTGCTGCCCAATAACTTTCAGTTTCATGTATTCTCCTTCCTTCTTATCACCCAAGTCCTCGGATGAAGGTTTTGCTCCTGGTCAGACATGCTGACAGCCGCTTCGCCTGGAAGCTAGCTCCGGGGTTTACAAAACTCCTGCAGGGTGCTTTTTGTTATACAAGGCATTTACTCAGGTTCAAGGGCTTAAAGACTGGGGTCTATTGTTCAGCCCAGCACACGTTTCCAAACTTTGGAGCCTGGAATTCAACTCTATTGTTCTCCATAGCACCCATTAATGTAGTTAGTTGTTTACATATATATGTATGTATGTATGTATGTATAAATATGTATATATTTTAGTTCCCCATTGTAGAGATAAAAAGACCAAAAATAAGAGGTCCAAAAATAAAAAACTGAAATTCCTCACTTTTTTTCTTGTCTTCTTCTTTTTCTTTTGTCCTAGTTTTTCTAAATTCCTCACTTTCTAACATTCATATCCTAACTGCTTGGAGCTTGACTCAGGGATTTGTGGTAATGTTGGCTGTGTGTGGTGGTACAGACCTTTAATCCCAGCACTTGGGAGGGAACCAGAGGCTAAAGTATTGCCATGAGTTTTGTTTTATTTTTTAATTATTTTTATTTATTTATTTATTTGAGAGCAACAGCCAGAGAAAGACACAGATACAGAGAGACAGAGAATGGGCATGCCAGGACCTCCAGCCACTACAAACAAACTCCAGATGCATGTGCCTCCTTGTGCATTTGGCTAATGTGGGTCCTGGGGAATTGGGCCTCGAACCGGGGTCCTTAGGCTTCACAGGCAAGTGCTTAAACACTAAGCCATCTCTCCAGCCCATGCCATGAATTTTGGGGGCCAGCCTGGGACTACAAAGTGAATTCCATGTCAGCCTGGGCTACAGTGAGACCCTACTTCAAAAAAGAAAAAAGAAATATACTAATCTCAAATGCAAATGGTGCAGGAGGTAAGGCTAACCAACCTCTCTTAACTGCTCTAAAAGGACCCCATTCCCTCTGAGCGAGCAATTCTGTCTCTGAGAATTTACCTGCTGTGTTTCTGTCCACAGTATCAGTTGTATGTGTCTATGTGTGTGCACATGCATGCGTGGTATGTGTAGGTGTGCATGTATATGCATGTGGACACGTGTGTGGGCACATGCATGTGTAGTGGATGGGTGTGTGCGTGTGCATGTAGAGATCAGAGATTGACACTGGGTGCTTTCTTTTCTTGTTGTGTTTTTGAGTTAGGATCTTGCTCTAGTTCAGGCTGACCTGGAATTCACTATGTGGTCATCTCAGGCTGGCCTCAAACTCATAGTGATCCTTCCACCTCTGGCTTCCACGCCCAGCTGGCATTGGGTGCTTTCTTGCTCACTGTCTTTCTTATTTCCCTGAGGCAGGGTCTCTCACTTGAGCATCCAGCTAGTCTAGCTGCCAGCTTGCTCCAAGGATCTCCTGTCTCTGCCTCCTGAGTTCTGGGATTACACATGGGATGGATGCCATGCCTACCTGGCATTTACACTGGCACCGGAGATTTGGAATCACATCCTCACGCTTTTCTCACTGAGTCATCTCCCCAGCCCCCAGTTTCTATACTTTATTAAAATATTTACATTGGGCTGGAGGGATGGCTTAGCAGTTAAGGCGTTTGCCTGCAAAGCCAAAGGACCCAAATTTGATTCCCCAGGACACACGTTAGCCAGATGCACAAGGGAGTGCATGCATCTGGAGTTCATTTGCAGTGGCTGGAGGCCCTGGCATGCCCATTCTCTCCCTCTCTCCCCCCCTTTTCTCACTTCCTCCTTCCCTCCCTCTGTCAAATAAATAAAGAAGAATAAAATATTTTTTAATAATTTACATCAATCCTGATCTGTCTTATTCCAGGCATTCCTCACAGAATCAGTCACACACACAAAGGCAGAGATTCGGTTTGACTTGTTCACCCCACTACTGCCAGCATCTAGAAGGGTGTCTGGCCCACATTAGGTACTCACTAAGTGTTTTGTGCAGTGGCTGGAGGCCCGTTCTCTCCCTCTCTCTCTTTCTCTGTCAAATAAATAAATAAATAGATATAAATATTTTTTGAAAAGAAGGTACTTGGTTTAATCCCAGCACTCAGGTGGCAGAGGTAGGAGGCTCGCCATGATTTCAAGGCCACCCTGAGACTGCATAGTGAATTCCAGGCCAGCCTGAGCTAGAGTGAGATCTTACCTCAGAAAAAAGAAAAAGAAAAGAAAAGAAGGTACTTGGCCTGCCATAGAAGTCTCCTCTGTTGCTTCGTCAGGGTCAAGCCTCTCCTGGTGTTACCATGGCACACCTCTTTCAACTCCTAGCTGGCAACGTCATTCAGAAGATGGGTTTAGGAGCCAGTGTGTACCCCTTCTTGGTTTAATAGCCACAAAAGCCAAATCTGGCCTGGACACGCGAGGAGGTCCCGCGCAGCGTTGCTGTAAAGGCTTTGTGACGCTGCAGAAGCAGTCGCGCTGTCCAGGGTTTGGTTTGCTGTGGGCGGCAGGTGCTGCTGCTTGCGACTGCCATCTGTACATGTTTACCAAATAACTCCGCCTCTGCCGTGGCGCCTTCCTGCCCAGGCTCCTCTCCAGTAGAACCACTCAGGAGACTCCAGCTTGCCTTCAGTCTGCGCCTCTGATCTGCTTCCAGAGCCAAATCTGGGTCACAGTTAAACTCAATGCGTCCAAGTTGGCCAGGAAATCTCAGACGTCCTCAAAAGCAGTCTGCCTGCCTCCTCTCTCCCTCTCTTTCTGTGTGTGTGTGTGTGTGTGTGCGTGCGTGTGTGCGCGCGCGTGTGTGTGTGTAGGTCAGAGGATAACTTCAAATGTCAGTCTTCTCCTTCCACCTTGGTTTTTGTTTGTCTCTTTGTTTTGTTTTGGTTTTTTGAAGTAAGATCTCACTCAAGGTCAGGCTGACCTGAAATTCACTATGTAGTCTCAGGGTGTCCTTGAACTCACAGCGATCCTCCTACCTCTGCCTCCCGAGTGCTGGGATTAAAGGCCCCACCACATTTTTGGGGGGTACTGCAGATGCTCACACTACAGCATCGGCTTTACATGGTAGGATCTGGGGACCCAAACTCAGCTGGGCGTGGTGGCAAACTCAGGTTCTCACGCTTGTGCAGCAAGCGCTTCATCTCCCCAGCACTTTCTCAAGATGCCAGAAGACAATGTCCCCCACAGTAGGATTTAGGAAAAGGCTGGGCTGGAGAGATGGCTTAGAGGTTAAGGCGCATGCCTGCGAAACCTATGGACTCACGTTTGATTCTCCAGGTCCCACATAAGCCAGATGTACACGGTGGCGCAAGTGTCTGGAGTTTGTTTGCAGTGGCTGGAGGCCGTGGTGCTCCCATTCTCGCTCTCCCTCTCCCTGTCTCTGACTCTAATAAATCAATAAAAAATAATAAAAATAAATTTTTAAGAAGGATTTTGGATGATATTGGTAATTGTAACAATAGGACATGTTTAACAATCACACAGTAACATCCTATTAAATTACTACAATCAACCAAATGCCACACTAAAATTAAGTTTTCATATGTCACATTTATGGTTTGTTCATGTTACACTGCATTGTAATATATCGTATATTTAACAATATGCTAAATATGAATTTTCAAAGGCTTTATTTCAAAAGCATTTAACTTCACCGAGCCTAAATTAGTGCAAGCTCCTCCCCCTGGCTGAGATCGGCTGTGTGCTGGGCCTGAAACCCAAGTGCAGGAGAGAGACAATGCAGAAAACTTGGCATAAATTCTGGGCAGAATGGAGTTGAGAGAAGGCCTTAGGATTAAATCACAAACCAGTAAGTGATGACAGGCTATGGTAACTGTGTGAGAAAAATAACTCTAGGGCCTTGAAATTTGAAAAACTTTGCAAGTCCGGGTTTTGAAGAGTAATGGGCATAGTTCCTGCTCAGCAGCGCCATCTAGTGGTAACCCTCGAGTGAGTCCAGCAGGAGCAGAATGGAATCTGAAATTGGTATTCTTATTTTTTTTTAATATTTTTTATTTTTATTTATTTATTTGAGATTGACAGAGTCAGACAAAAGGAGAGAGAGAATGGGTGCGCCAGCGCCTCAAGCCACTGTTAACTAACTCCAGACACATGCACCATCTTGTGCATTTTGTTTATGTGGGTCCTGGGGAACTGAACCTAGGTCCTTTGGCTTTGCAGGTAAGTGCCTTAACCGCTAAGCCATCTCTCCAGCCCCTGCTATTCTTTTTTTATTTTTAATTTTTTTTAATTTATTTATTTGAGAGCGACAGACACAGAGAGAAAGACAGATAGAGGGAGAGAGAGAATGGGCGCGCCAGGGCTTCCAGCCTCTGCAAACGAACTCCAGACGTGTGCGCCCCCTTGTGCATCTGGCTAACGTGGGACCTGGGGAACCGAGCCTCGAACCGGGGTCCTTAGGCTTCCCAGGCAAGCGCTTAACCGCTAAGCCATCTCTCCAGCCCCCCTGGTATTCTTAACCGGTTTGATATAGGGGAAAAAAAAATTTTTTTCACTAAGAAAGTTGACGTTGATTATCAACTTTATAATAGTGAAGGTTCTTTTTATTACTTGTTGCACTTTCTTGAAAGAAACAAATTCTGTTGCACTAAGGTGTGTCCGCGAACATTGAAATTTCATTTCCCATTGAGGCAGGACTGTGAGATCAGCACATGAAATCATTTGATGGAGAGGAAGGGGACAGGAACCCCCCGCCTCAGGTGACACGTGTGGGTGGACACAAGCAGGTGCTGGGGCTGCCCTGTGCAGGGCAGAGTCTCACCAGCCTGTGGCCTTTCTCCCAGTCAGGCCAATCTCTCTCTGGAGAGCGAACTCGTTCCTAATCAGCCATCTCCTCTTTCACCACCATCCTCACACCCCTGTCGCATTATTGGTCTAGGATATAAGAATCTAGACATGTAGCAGGTTCCCAGCAGACTCCGATATCCACCTATACCACCGTCACATTCAAACGTTATAAACTGTTGGGATGGAGGCCGCCGGCGGCGGAACTCCTGCCTAGCATGCAGGACATGGTTCCACAACATCAAACCAAATGTTGAAAGCACAACCTTGACTTCTTATCTTTTTTTTCTCTCTCAGATAAATGGCTGGATCTAGATAATTCTTACCAAGGTAATTACTGGGTTTTGTTTGTTTGTTTTCATGCAGTTAGCCATATAAGCATGTTTTTTGTTTTGTTTTGTTTTGTTTTTTTTAATTCACAAAGCACCTTGTTACTTGGGAACTGGAATTGCCTTTTGGGGCCCTTAAAAAAATTCAGAAAACATCTCTATCACACCTTCCAAGGCTCAGGGCCCATTGCAGAAGAAGTGGCAGAAAGAATGTCAGAGCCCAAAGAAAGGCAGGACTCTTTATAACGCATTCTTCCAGACACAAAACGGTATAACCTTGCACAAGACCATCATAATAGGAGGAAAAGATGGTGATTTCAAAATAAAAAACAGATCCAAAAAAATAAAAGATAAAAGTAAAAGACAGACGGATTGAGAGGGGGAGGGGATATGATAGAGAATGGAGTTGCGGAGGGGGAAGTGGGGGAGGGGACGGGAATCACCATGGTTTATTGTCTATAATTATGGAGGTTATCAATTAAAAAAAAAATAAGCTGGGCGTAGTAGCCCAGGTCTTTAATCCCAGCCCTCGGGAGGCAGAAGTAGGAAGATTGCTGTGAATTCAAGACCACCCTGAGACTACATAGTGAAATCCAGGTCAGCCTGGGCTAGAGTGAGACCCTACCTCAAAAAACCAAAAAATTCAGAAACAGACTCAGAGGGAAGCTGGAAAGCAATTTAATCAGGGTTTGAGGGAAACCACAGGGTAGGCAGGCACTAAATCTCCACAGCTGCTAGAGGAAGGAGGTGGAGGCCAGGAACAGAGGTCGTCCAGGTCAGAGACATGACCCAGTAGCAAGCCCAGAGTTAGAGAGAGCACCCACGCGGTAGATCCAGAGTGTAAGCGAGATGTGCACTGTGGTAGGTTCAGACACCAGAGGAAAATGCTACGTGTAATAGGCAAGTAGAAAGTTATCCAGGCCAAGAAACAGCAGTCTGCTCTTGGTGTGGGCAAGCCAGACTCACATGTATCTCAGCGGTAAAGGGCAGGAACACGGAGAGAAAGGGAGCTGTGAACAGCTTTTAAAGTCAGTTGAAAATGTATTCTTGCTGGACACGGTGGTGCACACTTTTAACCCCAGCACTTGGGAGGCAGAGGTAGTTCTTGAACTATGAGTTCAAGACCAGCCTGGGACTACAGAGTGAATTCCAGGTCAGCCTGGGCTAGAGTAAGACCCTCCCTCGAAAAAGAAAGGAAGAAAGGAAAAAAGGAAGGAAGGGAGGGAGGGAGGGAGGGAGGGAGGGAGGAAGGAAGGAAGGAAGGAAGGAAGGAAGGAAGGAAGGAAGGAAGGAAGGAAGGAAGGAAGGAAGGAAGGAAGGAAGGAAGGAAGGAAGGAAGGAAGGAAGGAAGGAAGGGAAATGTATTCTTTCATGGGATTCAGGTCGCAGTGGGCAGACCTGGCGCGTTCAAAGCTGCCCATCTAGGTGACATGCGAGCCTGTGGACAGCAGGGGGCACTGCAGCCACTGTAGATGAGTCTCCATCAGACAGGAATTCTCTTCCTGAGTTTCTTTCGTGCCAGGGCAGGTGGGCATGTGGGATGGCATCTTCTGGTTCTCTCTTTGGACTTCCGTTTCTAACTGAAAGGTCTAAAAGAACCTAGCTTTCTCGTATTTCCCCTTCAAGACAGCGTTTAGTTGTCTGTGAATGAGCATACGCTGCATGGACGTGAGTGGAGGTGTGGGAACGCGTGTGGAAACGCCCCGGCGTGGAGGAGCGCTCACGTGCACACAGGCTTTTCAAGAAAGTGCCTTTAATCACAGAGCCATCTTCCTACCCTCTCAGTCGGATTAACTCCTAAGGAAGAGGACCACGAGTTTATGTTTTGAGTAATTTGCCATGTCCTGGGCATGGCGGCACACACCTTTAATCCTAGCATTTGGGAAGCAGAGATAGGCAGATTGCTGAGAGTTTGAGGCCACGTTAGACTACATAGTATGCCATGTGTCCACCCAGGGCCAGAAGTAAAACTCAAATTCTATTCTTTGGACCAGAAGGAAGTAGCTTTCCCTCAGCAAAACCCTGATACCTCACACACACACACCATGATTCCTTCTGAGCCATCCCAAGGTCACTGCCATCTGAAAAGAGAAGGTTCTCTAACCATAAGTGAGAGTAGCATTAATATAAGGGTATGAACATTAAGAGAAGTGCTTACTGGGCAGTTTGGTAAGCTTAGTATATACATTTAGCCAGACTCCAGCAGAAAGCTAGCTTTTTAGAGGCAGTTTCAGTTAGGGATTGAGCCCTGTGGTGGTTTGAATGGATGTTCCCCAATAGATTCAGGAGTTTTATTCATGCCTGCGACTTGGCTGGTGGAACTGTTACTGGGGGCGGATCTGCATTCCAGCCTAAGACATGCAAAGTGCCTGAGCTCTGCCTGGCCTTTGAGTGTGCTTGCTTGCTTTTGCTAGTGGTGACTTTTCTCTCTGTGTGTAGACCTGTGAAAGGGTGTCAACTACTTCTGCCATTATGGCCTGGATCTATAGCCTTCAAATAAATGCCCTTCCTCCCATAGCTGTACCTGGTTTGGAAGTTCATCCCAGTGGACTGAAGCTATGTGCTACAGAATTGGTAACAAGGAGTGGGGCATAATTGCTGCAAGATGAATCTGACCATGTGGATTTTGGTCTTTTGGAACGTGTGTACTGGAGGAATGGGAAAATTGGTACTTGAAACTGAAGACACCTTCCAGAGTGGTAACCAAGTATTATGGACTATTCTTATGAGAGTTTGAAAATCCTAAGCACAGAAAGAACTGTACTTGGAGGCCTGGCTTATGAGCTTTCTGAGGGGAAGGAAAGACTGCAGGGGACTTTGTTGGAACTGGGCTACTGGCAGAAGGGCTGGCTTTAATCTGCTGCCCATGCCCAGAGAGTTTGATCAAGGTTACATTTGTAATGGACTGGTGTGCTTGGCTGAAGATACAGGACTGAGAGTTTTAAGATTTAAAGTTGAAAAAACACAAAGCAAATTTAAAATTGCTGGCACAGACACTACATGCTGGAGCTGCTGTTGCCAAATACATGAGCGTTTGGAAGGAAGGTGGCCAACTACTTCACATTAAAGCAATGGAGAGAATGCCTGAGGTGATCCCACCCCAGAACAACTGAATGGAAGGAACTCTTTTGAGAGGAGAGCAGAAAAGAAGAAACCTCTTCCTTAAAATCATGATTTATTTCTTCCCTGAATTAAGGACATGGCTGTGTCCTTCACACCTGGTGGTGGTTTCACTTTGGGAAAGCCCAAAGAGACCAGGAGATGCCACCCCACATACCACCTCACGCCGGCACCTGGTGTCTGATCAACACTGATTTACAGCGCCCTCTGCTGCCCATAGTCTACTCCACTACCTGGGTGGGCTGAACCCTGGGGTCCATCCTCCAAAGTGAGTAGCCAGTCAGGTCTTCCCTTTACATTCCTGAATCTGATGCTACAAAGGCTGCAGCCTTCAAGGTCCTCCTTGTATCTGGACCTGAGCCTCAGGGTGTGTGTGTGTGTGTGTGTCTGTGTGTGTGTGTGTGTGTGTGTGTGTGTCTGTGTGTGTGTGTGTGTGTGTGTGTGCATTCACTCTCAACTGTGCTTGTACACATGTGAGTGGCTTCCCCTCACCTTGGCTGGCCAGGTGGGGGAGGGGAGCGACAGAATATTGTTTCTTGGTCTGGATGCTTTTTCTACTTGCTTCTGCTTTATAGCTTGGGGTAACTTCTCATTCTAATTACACGTATGATTTTCCTCTGGTCTCCGAATCTGCCACACGCATACTCTCCTTACACTCCAAGATCTACCACATGGGTACTTTCTCTACCGCTGGGCCTGCTACCGTGTAATTGCTCTAAGCTCGGGCTAACCCGAGTGTGGCTCTCTTTATCATGTTTTCTCTGCGACCCTTCCTTAAGCCACTACCACTTGTCCTTTTCACTTTCTTCCACAGGAAAGCTCCAGGGGTTCCTCCTGAGTCTCCCTACAAGCTCCTAGACTGTACTTCCCAGTTGCTTGAAGCTCTGCTCCAGTCTTTTTCTAAATATCTCAATTTCTGGGGTTTTTGTTTGTTTGTTTTTTTGGGGGGGGTCCCACTCCCAGGCTGACCTGGAATTCACTATGTAGTCTCGGGGTGGCCTCGAACTCTCGGCAATCGTCCTACCTCTGCCTCCTGAGTGCTGGCATTAAAGGCGTGCACCACCACACCCAGCTTGAATACCTCAATTTCTCTCAAATGAACCTTATACACTATACAATGTTTCCACGTGGAGAGCATGTTGCCTATTCCCCACATATTTATCCCCCTTCCTATACCCCAACATCCCTTAAATAAACCCCACAATTTGTGATTCCCCCTAAACATACTTAATAATTCATCATTTATCTTTCTTGAGTCTGTCTTTATTAATTCTTTATTAAAAGTTGAACAAAACCCAAAACTTGGAGTTCGTAAGTTCTGGGGCACTTCTGCTAAACCCCCAAATCCTGCATCAGGGGGACACCTGATGTTCTCCTCCCGCTGCCACAGGCGAGCACACAGGATCCTGCATAAACATGCGTGTGCACTCACCACACACCACACCACACATACCATGCACATGTAAAATGCCACACAGTTCTAGAAGTGAGAAGTCAACCACCAAGGCGTGGTGAGGTTGGTTTCTTCTGCAGGGGCGCTCTCCTGGCTTGCAGACGCTCCCTGGCTTATATTCCCCACCCCCCCACTGCATGTGGTCCATTCTCTACTTATGTTTGTGTCTCACCTTCTCATAAGGACAACAGCCAGGTGGAAATAGGCCCACCCCAGTGACTGTATCAAACTAATGACCTCTCCAAAGGTCATCAATGCCTATCTCCAGTACTGTTCCATTCTTGGGTACAGGAGGTGAAGACAATCACTTCCATGCTGGAACAAGACACCATGGGTGACTCGGTAATTTATTTAACAACAAAAAAAAAAAAAACAGAAATTTATTTCTCAGGGCTCTGAAGGCCAGGAAGTCCAAAACGAGGTGAGGCAAGAGTGTAGGGTGCAGAGTAAAGTCCAGAAGACCTGACACAAAAGCTGCCGAATCAACATATGAGAAAAACTGGTCAGCAAAGAGAAAGGTTGGGCAGACCCCTCCCCACCGCCCATGAATGCCAAACTTGCTGGAGCCACTGGCAGGGGCCACTGCTGGTTAAGATCCTATGTGTTCTCACTTTGTTGTTGTTGCTGTTGTTTGTTTTGGTGTTTTGAGGTAGGGTCTCACTCTAGCCCAGGCTGACCTGGAATTCAAGTCAAGTCTCAGGGTGACCTTGAACTCACAGTGATCCTCCTACCTCTGCCCGCCCCCCCCAGTGCTGGGAGCAGCACACCTTTTTTTAAGCGTTTCTTCATACCTCCCTTCATATTCACCACGTACATATGATCATCACCCCTCCCAGCACCTTCCTTTCTCCTCCTCCCAACTGAGCCCTTTCTTCTTTCCAGCTAGCCCCTCTGCTATTGTGATCTCATCATATTTTTTGCCTTCATACTGTGCAGATCTTGTTGCCATATTATTATTATTATTATTAGTAGTAGTAGTAGTAGTAGTTAGTTAGTTTTTCAATTTGGGTCTCACTCTAGTCCAGGCTGACCTGGAATTCACAATGGCATCTCAGGGTGTCCTCGAACTCACAGGGATCCCCCTACCTCTGCCTCCTGAGTGCTGGGATTAAAGGCGTGCGCCACCATGCCTGACTCCACATTATTCCTTTTTAAAAAAAAGATTTATTTCTATTTATTAGAGACAGACAGAGAGGGAGACAGAGAGAGAAAGAGTGAAAATGGACAAGCCAGGGCTTCCAGCTACTGCAAACGACTCCAGACGCATGCACCACCATGCATGGCTTATGTAGGACCTGGGGAATCGAACCTGGGTCCTTAGGCTTCACAGGCATGTGTCTTAACCACTAAGCCATCTCTCCAGCCCTTGACATTATTCTTAATGCAAGTGGAGCTTTCTTGACTCGGTGATAAGAGTTCATATCTGACTATTTCTGATGTTCTGCCAATATAAATAACACCGCAGTGACTTTTCTTGTCCTCCCATCTTTATACATATGTATGAAGGTAACAGTAGAGATGAGTTACTGGGAAGGCCATTATCAGGGCAAAGGTGTATTTGCCCTTACAGCTCAAAATAGAGATTGCTAAATTGTCCTCCACAGAATGTGCCAACTTACTACTCCAGTAACAATGAGAGTGCTTACCTCCCCACCCACAGCTTGACAGGCTTTTCTCCTGTGCCTCTGAAATGTTGGTTTATTTGTCTTTCTGGAAATAATAATAAATGTCTCTTCCTTTACTTTTGAGTGAGACTGGCCTTGTATCTATTTAAAACACATTGGAAATTCTTTGTCTTTGGAGCTGAGAAGATGGCTCAGCAGTTAAAGATATTTGCTCGAAATTCGTTGTTTTTGATAGATGATTAAAAGTATATTTCTCCAACTTTGGTACTTGTCTTTTAAAATATTTTGTCATTTTCTTTGATTTATTTGAGAGAGAGAAAAAGGCAGAGAGAGAGAGAGAATGGGCATGCCAGGGCCTCCAGCCACTGCAAATGAACTCCAGATGCATGTGCCACCTTGTGTATCTGGCTTACATAGGTCCTGGGGAATTGTACTGAGATCCTTTGGCTTTGCAGGCAAGTATTTTACCTGCCAAGTCATCTTTCCAGCCTGGTATTTGTCTTTTAAATCATTATGCTAAGTTGTTGTGGTTTTTTATTTTTTGCCATAGTAGTACACATTTTTGTTTGTTTGTTTGTTTTTCGAGGGAGGGTCTCACTCTAGCCCAGGCTGACCTGGACTTCACTATGTAGTTCCAGGCTGGCCTTAAACTCACGGTGAGCCTTCTACCTGTGCCTCCTGAGTGCTGGGATTAAAAATGTATACTAGTAGCCGGGCATGGTGGCTCACGCCTTTAATCCCAGCACTTGGAAGGCAGAGGTAGAAGGCTCACCGTGAGTTTAAGGCCAGCCTGGAACTACATAGTGAAGTCCAGGTCAGCCTGGGCTAGAGTGAGACCCTCCCTCGAAAAACAACTCAGCTGTGTGGGATATTACACACCTTTAATCCCAGCACTCGGGAGGGAGGCAGAGGTAGGAGGATCTCTGTGAGTTCAAGACCACCCTGAGATATTCTTCAGCTGGGACTCTGCTTCTTCTCAAAGGTCACTACTGTTAGGGATTCCTTACCTTTCCTTTAAGAAACAGCTCATGCATTTACAAACACGTATACTGTAGACACACGCCATGCATTTTTAAATTTTTTCTCTTATTTTTATTTATTTATTTGCATGTAGGGGAGGGATGAGCACACCAGGGCCTCTTGCCACTGCAAACAAATGCTAGACCCATGTATCACTTTTTGTGCCTGGTTTTATATGAGCACTGAGGAACGGAACTCAGGCCTGCAGGCTATGTGAGTAAGCACCATTAACCACTGAACCACCTCCCAAGCCCCTTAAATCATTCCTTTTTATTTTAATTTTTAAAAAATATATTATTTAGCTGGGTGTGATAGTGCACGCCTTTAATCCCAGCACTGGGGAGGCAGAGGTAGGAGGATCACTGTGAGTTCAAGGCCACTCTGAGACTCCATAGTGAATTCCAGGTCAGCCTGAGCTAGAGTGAGACCCTCCCTCAAAAAACAAACAAACAAACAAAAACCTCTATAACAAAAAAAAATATTATTTTTATTTATTTATTAGAGAGAGAGAGAGGAAGATAGAGAGAGAGAATGCCAGGCGTGGTGGTGCACGCCTTTGATCCCAGCACTCGGGAGGCAGAGGTAGGAGGATCGCCATGAGTTCAAGGCCACCCTGAGACTACAGAGTTAATTCCAGGTCAGCTTGGACCAGAGTGAGACCCTACCTCAAAAAACCAAAAAAAAGAAAGAAAGAAAGAAAGAGAGAGAGAGAGAGGATGGGCATGCCATAGCATAGAAAACTCCAGGTGCATGCACCATCTTGTGCATCTGGTTTACATGGGCACTGGGGAATCGAACCAGGGTCCTTAGGCTTCATAGGCAAACACCCTAACCAGTAAGCCATATCTTCAGCCCTTTAATTTATTTTGATTCATTATTTTCAAGCAGGGAGAGACAGAGAGAATGAGAATGGGCATTCAGGGCCTCTAGCCACTACAAATGAACTTCAGATGCATGCACCACTTTGTGCATCTGGCTTTAGGTGGGTCCTGGAGATTCGAACCTGGGCCATCAGGCTTGCAGGCAAATGTCTTCACCACTAAGGCATCTCTCCAGCCCTGCTTTATGTTTTACTCACACAATTGGTAACACGTCCTAGCTACTATCCAACATGGCAGCCACCAGCCACATGAGGCTAAGAACACTGGACATGTGGCTCCTGTGACTGAGGTATTGGCATTTTATGACAACAGCCTGATTGATGTCACCATATTGTTTCAACACACCGTGTGGAATGCACCAAAGACATCTGTGCTCGGTTTTCTGAGACACACTCTATGTAGGTGTCATTAATGTAGCTTGTTCCAATTATCACAGGTTTAAATACAAGTGCAAAGAGCCATTCTGACTTGTAAAACTACTGACAGAAGTAAGCAAGAGGGTGTGGAGATGGCTCAGTGGGTAAGAGTGCGTGAGAACCAGTTTTCAGTTCCCAGCACCCAGGCAAAAATCCTGCCGTGGCCCTGAACTTCTGGAACCCTAGCACAGGGAGCTGGTGGTGGGAGCCAAGCAGAGAGAGCAGGGTCACTGGGGTCCCCTGGTCAGGCTAACAGGAAAAAAGATGCAAGCTCCAGAGCTGATGAGAGATCCTACCTCAAGGAAATAAAGGCAGAAAAGCAGCAGAGGGTGTGAGATGTCATAGTCTGGCCTCTGTGTGCACATAGAAGATACATGCGTCTACATACACACACACACACACCAAAAAAGAAGGTAATGAAACATAATGGATGAGTCACAGAAGATCCATCTCCTGAGCCCTAGTTACCTTTTTTTTTTTTTTTTTTTTTTGAGGTAGGGTCTCACTCTAACCCAGGCTGACCTGGAATTCACTCTGTAGACTCAGGGTGGTCTTGAACTCACAGAGATCCTCCTACCTCAGCGTAGTGATTTGATCCAGGTGTCCCCCATAAACTTAGGTCTGCTGGATGCTAGGTTCCCAGCTGATGGAGATTTGGGAATTACACCTCCAGGAGGCAGTGCATTGTTGGGGGCCGGCTTATGGGTGTGATAGCCAGTGTTCCCTTGCCAGTGTTTGGCACGCTCTCCTGCTGCTGTTGTCCACCAGCCAGGGGCTGATGTCCACCCTCTGCTCATGCTATCGTTTTCCCCTAGCATGATGGAGCTTCCCCTCAAGTCTGTAAGCCAAAATAAACCCCTTTTTTCCAAAACTTGTTCTTGGGCAGGTGATTGCTGCCAGCAATGCGAATCTGACTGCAACAGTAATGTTGGTACCAAGAGTGAGGTTGCTGCTGGACACCTGACTGTGAGGCTTTGGCCTTTTGGAGCTGATTTTCAAGAGGAATGTGGAAGGATTTGAAACCTTGGCCTAAGAGATGCCTTGAAGTGCTATAAGTACAGCTTGATGAATTCTTCTGGTCAAAGTTGCAAGATCTGAATGCAGTAAGAACTGTGACAGGTTTGGCTTATGAGTGTGAAAAGGAGCTTTGTCTGGACTGGGCTAGAAGCAGTTTGTCCTGTGAAGTTGTGCAGGGTTGCAGTGCGTAGAAACGGACTGGTGTGAGCAGAGGGATATGGCACAGAAAGAAATCTTTGGGCTGAAACTGCTGCCTATTCAGCTGCAATCGAGAGCTTACAGCTTTTGAGACTGGGTTAGCTGACCTGCACTGGGCAACAGGAGAATGTACTCTTTTGAAAGGGCCTGAGTGCTTAAGGAGTGTCCTGTTCTTCAGTCTTCTTTATTCCCCCCTGGATTAACAAATTGGAACTGTATTGTGGAGTATAAGAAATGCAGGAGAGAGAGGGTCACTGAGTTTGTCTTGGAAATGGCCATGGGCAGTGTGAAGCAGGTTTGCTGGATGACTGAACGGAGACCCGATGGAGTCGTGAGGATGAACCGGGGCTTACATGGAGACCCAGTGGGCATGCTGGGACCATGAGATGGCTGCCAAGCAGAGCTGCTGGCTCCGGATGAAGTTTCCCAGGACTGTGAGTAGCCTAGCTGGAGGTCTGAATTAGAACTCCAGAGACTTGTTGCTGGTTAGAATTATCAGACTTGCAGATTTGTCCCTGAATAGAGTTGTTGGACTTGGAGCTATAGAGTTTGATGTTTGCCCTGTTTTAAATCTTGTATTGGTTGACTATTTCTTTGCTATGCCCAATGCCATCTTTTGCAGTGTGAATATGTATTCTGTGTCATGATGGGTTTTGGGGGGATGTTTTGGTATTATGGCTCAGTTAAAAGACCTTGGACTATGGGGATGTTTGAACATCATTAGGATTGATTTAAAAAAATGTGGGGACTTTGAAAGCTGGACTGAATGCATTGCATGTTGCAGCATGGATGGTTAACAGTTTATGGGGGTCAGGGGCTGAATGTGGTGGTTTGATTCAGGTGTCTCCCATAAACTTAGGTGTTCTGAATGCTAGGTTCCCAGCTGATGGAGATTTGGGAATTAATGCCTCCTAGAGGTAGTGCATTGTTGGGGGAGGGCTTATGGGTGTTATAGCCAATGTCCCCTTGCCAGTGTTTGGCACGCTCTCCTGTTGCTATGATCCACCTTATGTTGGCCAGGGCATGATGTCCACCCTCTGCTCATGCCATTGTTTCCCCTTGCATGATGAAGCTTCCCCTTGAGTCTGTAAACCGAAATAAACCCTTTTTTCCCCAAAAACTGCGTTTGGTGTGGTTATTTCTACCAGCAATGTGAACCTGACTGCAACACTCAGCCTCTTAAGTGCTGGGATTAAAGGTGTGCACCACCATGACTAGTTATCTTTTTGAGCAGTGATTTAAATTTAAAATTTTTTGAGGGGTGGAGACAGGGTGTTGCTATGATTTCAAACTCACAGTCCTCCTGCCTTGGCCTCAAGGGCTGGATTGCAGGAGCGCACAAACAGCGCCTCGGCCAGCCAGACGTGCTTTGACTTTGATGCAAAGGTACACCGGTTTCAAAACTGCACCTTTGCGTGTAGACTTTAAAAGACATTTTCTTATTTATTTGCAAGCAGAGAGAATGGGTGTGAAAGACTGTGTTAGGGCCTCTTGTTCCTGCAAACAAATTCTGCATGAACACGTGACTTTGTCCATCTGGCTTTACATGGGTACTGGGAAATCAAACCGGGGCCATTAAGCATTAACCACACCACTGAGCAATCTCCACACTGGCTCTTTATTAATTCTTATCTTTTTTTTTTTTAAATATTTTTTGGTCATTTTTTATTTATTTATTTGAGAGCGACAGACATAGAGAGAAAGACAGAGGAAGAGGGAGAATGGGCGCGCCAGGGCTTCCAGCCCCTGCAAACGAACTCCAGACACGTGTGCCCCCTTGTGCATCTGGCGAATGTGGGACCTGGGGAACTGAGCCTCGAACCGGGATCCTTAGGCTTCACAGGCAAGCGCTTAACTGCTAAGCCATCTCTCCAGCCCTTTTTTTTTTTTTTTTTTTTGAGGTAGGGTCTCACTCTAACCCAGGCTGACCTAGAACTCACTCTGTAGTCCCAGGCTGGCCTCAAACTCATGGTGATCCTCCTACCTCTGCCTTCCGAGTGTCGCGATTAAAGGTGTGCGCCACCATGACTAGACTCAAAAACCTTTTTAGCACAGGGTTTGTGATCCATCCTTCAGATAAAGGGAAAGTCATGGACACTGGGGAGGTTGTGTTAGATCCTGTTGTAAGTGACCACTTAGGGCTTAGAATTGTAATGGTCTTTACAGAAGTTGTTTTTGTTTGTTTTTTGTTTTTCTCTCCCAGGGCTGGGTATCCATGACCTTGAACATTCTATGCAAGCGCGCTACCACAGAACCAAATCCCTACCCTATGGATAGAAGACTTTTTTGTTTTGTTTTGCTTTTCCAGGTGGGATCTCACTGTACCCCAGGCTGACCTGGAATACACTATGTAGCCTCTGGGTGGCTCTGAACTCACAGATATCCTCCTACCTTTGCTTCCCGAGTGGTGGGATTAAAGGCGTGCGATACCATGCCTGGCCAAAAGGAGACATTTTAAAGAGACATATACTTATGCTATCAGACTCTTGAAACCATAGATTCCCAAAGAGTTAAAATTCCCACATCAGGGCCTACAGAAATGGCTTAGCGGTTCAGGCACTTGCCTGCAAAGCCAAAGAACCCGGGTTCAATTCTCCGGGACCCACATAAGCCAGATACACAAGGTGACACATGCATCCAGAGCCCATTCTCTCTCACTCTCTCTCTCAAATAACTGTGTTAAAACTTCCATGTTGGGGGACAGGAAAGACTGAAGCCAGGTGCTGGCAGGGAGCAGAATTTACACATGCTAGGCAACTTCTGAGACCACCTCGCAGGGGAAACTGAGCAGAGCCAAGGACAGCCAGCACGGCTTTGCTGTCCACAGCTATTGCCCTTGGGTCACTAAGCCTGAAGATGGGTATCACCAGGTTCCTTTGTTTCTTCTTCCTCCCAAGACGGCCTCATTGAAGAAATCTCTTCTCTGCCGTTCGCTATTATTTGTCCCCTTTATTGGGGTTCCTGCGGACTGGTGGCTTGCTGGGACTGCCAGAGCCCAGGCTTTGACCCCAAAAGCTCCGGTGTACAGCCCCAGGCTTCTCCTATTTGCCAGAGGTTTCTAGACGTTGAGTCAATATTTGGACATTTTTCCCCGACTCTCCTCCCTTCACGAGTTCCACCAGGCCACCGTCACACCTGTGCACTCCCGGCACCCTTGACTATTGCCACCTGGGACGGGGCATGAGAAACAGCCCGGAAAAGCAGCCCGAAGGGTCCACACGGGACACCAGATGCAACTTCAGCCCCGCAGGAGAGACAGCCGTGTTCTTCAGTGCAGACGTAGAGTGGACCCAGGGAGCCGGTCGCTCCTCAGGGTCCGGTCTCCTGTGCCTTGTGATGGTCTATTCTGGGGAGAATTGCCAAAACAGAGTCTAGACTGGGGGACTCCTCATCACCAGGAAGGCCTAAGACAGCTCAGCCCTACCCGGGAAGGTGGGGCTGACACCGGACGCCCTTCAAGGAGCAAGGTGGACCCCTCAGCCGGCGGGGAAGGGCCCGGCCAGCAGAGACCACGAGAGGCTGAGACTCGGCAGCCAGAGGACCATGGGACCAAGAGCGGTCTGCTCTCGCCAGGCCACCTAAGCTGTTGGGACGATGTCTTGCGCAGGGCCCCGGTCAGGGTCAGGGTCAGGGTCAGGGTCAGGGTCAGGCGGCTGGCCAGGGGAGGAGGGGAGGGACGAGGCCGGGAGCAGGATGGGGGTGAGGGGGGAGGAGCGAGCGGTGCTGGAGGGGGTCCAGGGGGTGGGGCCGGGGCGGGGCCCCGCGGGAGGGCGAAGGCTCGCGGGAGGCTGACACCCCGCCAAGGTCTCGGCCGTGGAGGGTGAGGACAGACCCCGAAGACCCTGGGAAGGAGGTAAGTGGGGGGCTAGGGCCGCCGGATGGCAGCGAGCCCGGGCGAGGAGCTGCCCCACGGGCAAAGTCTTTGCAGAGCAGCGGACCTGGTACCTTGCCAGGGGCGCCCTCATCGGTGGCTTTCCACGACCGACTTGTCCAGGCGGGGTTCTCGGGGAGGCTCACCCCGCAGGCGACCCCGGTCACGGGCCGGGCGGGCCACGAGCGAAGGCGGGTGGGGATGGGGCGCTATAAGGGCCGGAGTGGGAGGAGACCCAGAAGCAGCCAAGGAGGGGGAGTCGAAGCCACGGAGCCCCGGGCCAGGTGGAGTGAGTGGGGAGACGCCCACTTCTGGGGCCTGGGTAGGGCAGGTGGCAGAAGCGGCCCGAGAGAGGGGAGAGTTAAGCACCCCGCGGTTCCCACCCGCCCTGGGCCCTCCCACGAGTTTACGTCCTCCCAAAAATATTCAGCCTCCAGCCGGACTCCTTGGGTGCACCAGCCCCTGCCCCTCCCCCGCTTTTGGCCTGAGCCAGGATCGAGGGGAGGGAGGGCCCTCTGGGAGACAGGGAAATTCCAGACTTGGGGGGGTTGAGATATTGGGGGGAAGAAGAGGCAGAGGTGCAGGGGGCGCAGTGAGGGGCTCTCAGGGGGCTGCAGGCCCGGTATGAAGAGAGAATGGGGCTTGGCTAGGGCGGCTCCAGCCAGGACTGCTTCCCCGGCTGTTGACAGCAACTCTAAAACTTCGCTGGCCCCGCGAAGGCAGGGCCAGGAGGGGTGGGAAGGACTGGGTGGACCCCCAGGATCATTTCCCCTGCTCCTCTGTCCCTGCCCGAGGCAGAGGAGGGAGGCTCTGTGGGCATGTCCTGACCCCGAAAGGAGGGGGCTCCTCAACTAAAGACCACACGCCCTCCCCGCAGGGCCAGGCCAGTTGAGGTGAGGCCATGAGGCGGCTGCTGGTCCCGCTGGCCCTGTGGCTGGGTGTGGTGGGCGCGGGCGGGGTGGAGCTCACCGAGGCGCAGCGCAGGGGCCTGCGGGTGGCCCTGGAGGAGTTTCACAAACACCCGCCGGTGCAGTGGGCCTTCCAGGAGACTGGTGTGGACAGTGCCGTGGACACGGTGAGCCGCGGGATGGGTGGGGAGGTGGAGGGCTGTAGCCAGCCTTGGACACCAGGACTTTCCCAGGAAGGGCCACCAGCTGGCCACTCCGTGGGTTAGGGCAGGGAGGGTCACATCCTGGCACTGTCTGCTCGGCTGACAGCGGTCTTGCTGTCTGTCTGCTTGCAGCCATTCCCAGCAGGTACCTTTGTGAGGCTGGAATTTATGCTGCAGCAGACAAACTGCCGCAAGAAGGACTGGAGGAAAACTGAGTGCAAAGTCAAGCCCAATGGGGTGAGTGACCGGGCGGTTCAGGCGCCATGAGGTGGCTGCCTGGGAATGGGAATGGAGAAGCCTGGGCACAGGTGAGCCCACAGGGGCGCTCTGCAGGGAAGCCAAGCGATGGTTGGGAGAAGGAACTTTTCTGTCAGTGCAGGCCCATCTTACCTCCCCATGAAGAAGCCTTTCTGCACGGGGGTCTGTCCCCCACCATGGCCAACTCACTGCTACTGGGTGACTCCTGGGCTGGAGTGTAGCTGCTCTCTGGGTTTCTGGGTTCAGGTTTCTGCCCTTCCATCACCAGCATTGTGGGTTCATGAAGGCATCCCTCCATCAGCTAAGGGAAAGGACTGGATTACATCAGTGACTTTCAGGCCTCTTGGTTCCAGAACCCTTTCGTTCAAATCATGTCTTAGAAAATGTGGGGTTGGGGAGACGGCTCAGCAGTTGAGAGTGAACTTGCTCCACAAGCCTGCAGACCCGAGTTCAAGCTCCAGCACCTATGGAAAGCGTGTGTGTACACGTTTCACCAAGTGGGGCGTCCACCTGTAATCCCAACCTGCCTGTGGCAATGGGAGGAGGAACCAGAACCCCAAAGTTCATGGCTAGACTTGCTTTCCCAGCAGGAAAAAAAAAGTTGTCCTCTGACCTCCATGTGTGCTCTGTGGGATGCTCAGAAACAAGCACACACAGACAGACAAAAGATCTTACAAGAAAACGCACGCCTTTAATCCTAGCACTCGGGAGGCAGAGGCAGGAGGATCACTGTGAGTTCGAGGCCACCCTGAAACTACATAGTGAATTCCAGGCCACCCTCGGCTAGAGTGAGACCCTACCTTGAAAAAGAAAAAAAAAAAAAAAAAGTAAACAGAATAGAGGGCAACTGGAGTCGGGTGGAGAAAGCCTGTCTGGGGAGGATTCTTGCCTTTATTCGTGTATACACGGTCACACACACATGGGAAAGTAAATCCATGTGCCACACACATGCATGCACTCACACACACTTAGCTGGGACAGACCTCTACTTCTGTACAAAATACCATAGTGTGCAGGCTGGACACGGTGACACACACCTGTAACCGCAGTACCGGGGAGGCTGGGGCAGGAAGATCACAAATTCTACACTGGTATGAGCTACGTATGGGAGCTATGTCCAAAAACTACAGAAGACGCATAGCTTGAAAACTTCTGCAATGTCCCTGTACCTTCAGCAGCTGGCCTGCGTGACCCTTCTAGAGCTTACCAAGAATCAGTACCCTCTCCCACCCTCCCATACCCTGTTTACTTCTTTGCTCTCCTCCCGTGCTCCCCTCCCCAGAGGAAGCGGAAATGCCTGGCCTGCATCAAACTGGACCCCAAGGATAAAGTTCTGGCCCGGATGGTCCACTGCCCAATACAGAGGCAAGGGACCCAGGTAAAAAGGAGCAAAGGGCCAGGCGTGGTGGCACACACCTTTAATCCCAGAACTTGGGAGGCCAAGGTAGGAAAATCACTGAGTTCAAGGCCAGCCTGGGACTCACAGTGAATTCCAGGTCAGCCAGGTCTAGAGTGAAAACCTACTTTGGAACCCCACCCCACAAAAAAAAAGAGGAGCAAAGGTTGGCAGGCTGGGTCCATGGGAGGGGTGCAAGAAGCTTGGCAGGGTGGGTCAGGAGGGTGGAGGGTGGTGAGGAGGGGCTCTGGGCATGGCCTGGGCCCTGCTGTAAGAGTGGCTGGCACTGGCAGGAGCTCCAGGAGCCCCAGTGCAGCAGGGTGGAGCAGGCTGGCGAGGACCCCCACAGTTACTACTTTCCTGGACAGTTCGCCTTTTCCAAGGCCCTGCCTCCCACCTGAGCCCTGGACAGACAGGTAGGCTGCCAGACGGCAGGGGGAGCCCTTGGGCTGTGGGAGGCAGGGAAGGAACAGGTCAAACCTGGAAGAGAATGAGCCAAAATACACTTTCCCCCTTTTCTCTACATTTGCACCTGTTTCCTGAACAGCTGCAGGCAGGACGCCGTGGAAGGAGCTCGGCTCCCAGGTGGAAGATGCCATTGTACCCCAGGCTAATAAAGCTGTTCTGAGTGTTCCTGTTGCTCCTTGGGCCGCTCTTGTCCCCTCAGCTCAGCTGTACACAAGACCAGCTGAGTAGAGTGTGTTTGTGTGTGTACACATGCGCTCACCTGCTCAGGCTCCTTCCTGCCTGGCACCCAGGAAGCAGCAGGTAGGGCTAGGGAGCGTGGAGCCTCCTGGAGAACAGAGGCAGAGGCGGGAAGTCACGCTTGCCTAGGGAATGACAGACAGCAATGCGAGTAGACACAAAGCTATTTAATAGGGCTGGTGGGTGGACAGTAACCCTGGTCGCGGGGGTAGTGAGGAGTGCGGCGGCTGCTGTGCACACAGGCTCAGCGGAGCCAGACCTGACTCTATAGGTATCTGCCAGAAACCTATGGAGTCCCTTCAGCTGCAGAGGCATGCAGCAGCAGGTTTGCCGCAGCTTGACGGAAGGAGGGCAAGGGAGTGACCCTGAGCGGGGAAGGGGGTTCAGAAGACAAAGGAAGAGGTGGTTTCTGCAGGGCTGAGAGCCCGCCGGGCCTGGGCCAGGCTGTCACTAGCCCGGCGGTCCAGGTCAAGGCACTCCTGCACTGCGTCACGGAACTGCCGGCAGACCTCCTCCAGGATGGGGCTGCTCGGGCTGGGCCAGAGCTCCCAGTACCCAGGCTGCACCCAGGGCTGGGCCTCAGTGGCCACGGGGCCTGCGCTGGAGCTGGGACGCGGGCAGCTGTCCAGATCCCGGCACAGCTGGTAGAGTTCACTACCACTCCCCCTGACTCGCTGCCCATCAATGACCTTTAGGCCGGGCAGCAGCTCTGGAACCACAGCCCAGTAGGAGGGGCTGGCACACAGTGGGTTGCTGAGCCTTGCCAAAGGGTCCTGGAGCCTCAGGTGCTCCAGGCTTTGCAGCCCAGCCAGGCACTGCAGCTGGCCCGGAGTGGATATCAGATTGCCCGCTACATTGAGGCTCTGCAGGTTTTCGCAGGCTGCCAGAGGCTCCAGCCCTGTCAGCCGGTTGTTGGAGACGTTGAGCACGGTGAGCTGGCGCAGGGAGGCCAGGGGGCCCAGGTGGGTGAGTGCATTCCCGGAGAGGTCGAGCCACTCAAGATTCAGGCACTCCCCCAGGCAGCCCAGGTCCATCAACCCCAAGCCTCGCAGCTTCAGCAGCAGGATAGACTCCAGGGCAAACTCCCCGGTGCGTGACTTCAGCAGCTGGGGAGTGATGCGCAGCCCCTCGGCCTCTCCAGGCTTCTCCCCAAGAGGCTCCATGATACCAAAAGTGGTTCACACGGCCTTGCCCTGGCGGTAGGCAACTCTGGGGCTCAGCCGGCTGCTCTCCCTTCAACTCTCCTTGGCCAGTGCCGGGAGGCCTGTTTTGATGCCCTGCTCAAGGGCCCACAGGTCCCTAAAGAGAGACAAACAGTCAGGCGGGCCTCTCCAAAGTTTGTGAGTGACCTGTGCAGAGGTAACAGTGCATGCCTGACCCAGAAGCCTTCACCTCCTGTGCCTTTAAGAACCAATAGCCAAGACCTGAAGACCCACATCTGAGACCAGCCCCAGTGGCCCACCTAAGTGAGAGTGACAACAGCCCCAGCCTGAGGGAAGTGGCCCTGTAACCCAGCTGGTCAGCCAAACTACACAGGGTCCTGGCCCTCCACATTACTAGTTGGGTCCTTCTGTCAAATCTGGACTGGGGCAAGAATCTCATTACTTCCCTGCAGTTAAGGCACCTGCCTGCAAATCCAAAGGACCCAAGTTCGATTCCCCAGGACGTGAGCCAGATGCACATGTGGCACATGTGTCTGGAGTTCGTTTGCAGTGGCTGGAGGTCCTGGCATGCCCATTCTAGCCCTCTCTCTAATAAATGGGAAAAAGAAAACAAAACAAAACGAACTTGTTTGTAAGCAGAGAAAGACAGTATGGGCATTCTAAGGTCTCTTGCCACTGCAAATGAACTCCAGATGCGTGTGCCATTTTGTGCATCCAGACCTGTCCCCCAGTGACTCCTGCCCACTATAAGCTCCCTGCCAGTGAGTTGCACAGGCTGCAAATGCATCTTTCACATCCTCCCTCAACCCATCAAGAAGGGGTCCTTGGGCTGGAGAGATGGCTTAGCAGTTAAGGCACTTGCCTGCAAAGCCTAAGGACCCATGTCTGATTTGCCAGGTCCCACGTCAGCCAGATGCTAGGTGATGCAAATGCACAAGGTCGCACATGTGCACTGGGTGGTGCACATGTCTGGAGTTCAATAACAGTGGCTGGAGGCCCTGGTATGCCAATTTTCTCTCCCTCTCTCATACACATTAAAAAGACCAGTCTGTTGGGCTTGCCTCAAAAAAAGGGGGGTCCTTATCTTCCCAGTGCCTGTTCTTCTCCATGCTCCCCACTAGCCTGAAACAGTGCAGCTCATGCTCTGTGTGCCTCATCTCTCCTCAAGGAGCCAGCAGCACAGAGTGTGTGGAAAGTGGGCACTGCTCAGGTGTATAGGCGAGACGGTGACAAGGCTGTCTTGACACCTCATCCAAACCGCTCCAGCCCACAGAGGGAAGGCAGCCAAGCACCAGGCACGAGGCATGTAAAACTGTTCTAGAAATATAAACAAGACAGCAGACAGACTCAACCCTGAGCGTTCTGAAGTGGTGGCAAGAAGAGAAGGAAGTCAGAGCCAGGGGTCTGCTTAGGCTAGCCTGCTGCCAGTGGGTTTCCTTCAGATAGGACGGGACAGGATGGGCCAGAAGGCGTGCAAAGAGCTCCATGTACACTCAGTGAGCCAAGTTGGGATTTGCCTAACGCCTGCATAAGACCATGTGAGAGAAGAAAAATCAGAAAAAGGTGACACCAGCTCCCCAGCAGTGAGTGTGACAGCCAGCCACCGGGCTTAGGAGGCAGCCAGCACTCCAGCCTGAAGAAACCCAGACACTGTCGGCGAGTGGCAGGTGAGATCCAGTTACTCGAGCCCAAGGCCAATCTACCAGCTCGTGAAATGCCAGCAAGTCACTCCAGCAGGGCAAACCTTGCTCACCTCTTACAAACAAACACACAGCCCACGGTGAAAGCAATTAGGAAGCCCTGACAGACAGACGTCAAGGGAGGACAGGACAGGACAGGACAGGACAGGACAGGACAGCAGCCAGAGCCTGAGGTCTTCCAGGTACAGACACTGGCAAACCAACTACACCTAGAGCAGCTGAGGCTGAGGGACCCTGCTGGATGGGCAGTCCCAAGTAGAGGGAAGGCCAAAGCAACCAGATCAAGCAAGGGTGGTGGCACTCAGAGTTTAAGTTGGGCTCTCTCCAGGGAGATGCCACCGATGACAGGGAGACAGGGAAGTGGGCGCAAAGATTTCAAGGGGTGATGACGATGCACACTCACCACATCAAAGCAGCAGGGACAGTGTACAGAGGCAACAGTGGAGCAGAAACCGGGGCAAAAACCAGACCTTCCCTCCCCCACAGCACTGCCTAGGAGAGCCAGACACACTCCCCACCACCCAGACCTTCCCTTCCCCACAACACTGCCTAGGAGAGCCAGACACACTCCCCACCACCCAGACCTTCCCTTCCCCACAACACTGCCTAGGAGAGCCAGACACACTCCACCACCCCTCTGCATCAGTCATGCCCTCTTGCTCACAGAGCCTCAGGCCATCTGGGTAGCCCACTGGGGTCTCAATGGTTGGATGTGACCTGTGTGCTGTGTGGTCACAGCACACCCCTGAATCTCGCTAATGGGGGGACGAGGGTGTGGTCTACGCAGGGTTACATCTGCACACAACCAGGTAGCCAAGACCCCCACCTGTGAGTCAGGATTCTGGAAGGCAGCACAGGAGGGTGACATACCTGGCCCATATGCACCCACCATGGTCTGAGCAGAGGCCAGAGCCCTCTCCTGACTAGCCTCACCTCCCACAGAAGGATGGGAACACCTCCCTCCCCCTCTTGACTAGCCTCACCTCCCACAGGAGGATGGGAACACCTCCCTCCCCCTCCTGGCTAGCCTCTCCTCCCACAGGAGGATGGGAACACCTCCTCCACTCCATCCTAGCACTGCAGGTGGAGCCGAGCAAGGTGGGAGCCAGCCTGGAGTTCCAGTCATGCAACCCCAGCCCCCAACATGAGGGTGTTTGTGAAGCTACTTAAAAGATGACATTGTAGTGTTGAACTGCTGTGGGAGAAGTGTGTTGTCTGTTCAGGTGAAAGATGCCTTGACCTGTCCTTAGAGTCAAAGCAACACAGCAAAACCTCACCCGACAGCACCCTCTCGTTTCATGGACCTTGACGACCTTTGATCAGAATTCCTTTAAGGCACCGGATACGCTGTAGATGAAGCGGTTTGTTCCGCTAGCTGTTACCAACTCTGATGTGTTTTCACAGTGGTTACTTGAGAAGGCAGGGCAAACACGTAGCACTTCTGCTCTTAGTAATGACAGTTGAACTCTCCAGTAGTATTTAATCCTTAAAAGAGACTTTAAAAAAGTTCCCAGGCTTACTGGTAAGTTTCTTTCCACCTGATGGTCTGGCAATTTCCTATTTGTATCTTTGGTTCACTAGAAATCCTCCAGAGTGGCTCACGACCACGAGAGGCAGAGTGGGGTTCATTACAATCCCTTTTCTGACTGTGGCTCAGGTGCTTGCTACTGGCGGGAATGAAGTAGATGGTGAGTGACGCTCCCAGTATGGGCGCTGGGAGCCATTTCCCACACTCCAGAAGAGCGTGTCAGTGCAGGACACAGACTGCCTGGGGCCACAGTGTCTCCTGACAGGACCTCAAGCCACCTCTGAGCCATAATGGTATTATCTGAGCCAACCAAGGCAAGCTTGAGTGATTAGAAATGAGTCTTGGCTAAAGACTGTTCTGGGCACCAAAAACCTTAAGTTGTCAGACCTTGAGCTGCATACTTCTCTTGAAGAAGAGTATGAGTGGCCCCCTCCCAAACTTTGGGTTTGTTACTAGGAAGAGAACTGAGACAAACATGAAGAGGTTTGTTTAATGGTGTGCTGTACTGGAAATCTGAAGGTTTGCAGCAAATTTAAGTTCCAACTCATTATAATTTTGATTATAATTGTGAAATTCTCAAAATGCACATGAATCAAGTTTTAATATACTTTATGATGGGTGGATGAGGCTGTCTATTGTACCATTTCTTTGGATTCTCAGGCATGGTTTGGCAGTGTAAGAACTCTGTATCATTAACAAATTCAGTAAAAAGTAAATCTATGGAAAAAAAAAAAAAGATGACATTGTAGCAGGATGGGACAGCCCATGCCTTCAGTCCCAGCAGGTAGGAAGACCACTGAGTTCCAGGCCAGCCCGAGGCCACAGGGTGGGTTACTGGTCAGCCTGAGCTAGAATAAGACCCTATTTCAAAACAATACAAAGTTAACAAGGCTCATTGTTATAAACACTATTTTATTGTTATAAACATTACTTAACATTGCTCACTGCTAAAATGAGAACGACAGACTGAGTAGTTCATCACGTATGAGCTCAACGGGAAAAGGGACTTTCACCAAGCAGACAGGGCCGTAGTTAACTCCCTTACATTTTTCAGTGATTTCCCAATGTCATAATGAACTAGATACCAAAACACAACTACTACAAGTTCCAGAGCTGCTGGTCCAGGGCCAAGAGGGTCTATGAAGCCATGAGAGTGCGCCTCTCATCTTCAAATCTCACCTGGTGACTGACCTGCCCCAAACTGTCAGCTGCTTGCCGGGCGTGTGGCGCACGCCTTTAATCCTAGCACTCAGGAGGCAGAAATAGGTGGATCACTGTGAATTCAAGGCCACCCTGAGACTACATAGTGAGTTCCAGGTCAGCTTGGACTAGAGTGAGACCCTACCTCGAAAAACCAAAAAAAAAAAAAAAAAAAAAAAAAAAAAAAAAAAAAAAAACGAACCTGTCAGCTGCTGCGTTCCCTTCTCCTACAATCCAGTCCTCCGCATTCCTGCATCCCAGCCCTCAGTCCTACAAGAACTCCGACAAGGCTCTATGCACACCTTTTTTTTCCCTTGCAAATGAGGGGTCTGCCCTACAAGTGGCCAGGGCTAAGGGGAGGCAGGTGGAATATTGACTTAGATTTCACTGGGTGTCCAGGCTCCGGGTAGCTAGTCAGTCTAATTCATCTAGAGTCCTCTGCCCAGCCTGGGCTCTCCAGGGCTGTGCCCACACTCTCCTGAGGTGGTTGCTCCACTCCAGTGCATCTTCCTTTTCAGTCTAGAGAGCAGCCTCAGAACTGTGGGAGCCAAGCCCACACCCCAGGTCTCCTGTCCTGGCTGCCTTAATGAATCCGCGTATTGCGTGAATAAGCTGTACACGCGGTCCTTGGCTCCCGCTGGCATTTCAACACAGCACTGGAGTGTATGAAACTACAGAGAACCTACAGCTACATGCGAACCCAAGAAACAAACACACACACACACACACACACACACACACACACACACACACACACACGGCTAGCTGAACTGGATCAATGAGGGGATGCAAAACGGCCTCAGCCCCTCCCACCAAACAGGCTTAGATTCTGCTGACCAGGATGCTGCATGTCCAAGCTGAGGCTCCAAGAAGCCACCAGGCAATGGCTGGCAGGCAGGCTATGGGGTCTGCTCTCCCTCGGCTGACTCATTTCTGTGGAAAATAAGGGGTGGAGGGGTGTAGTTGGGGAAGCTCTCCAGGTTAGTCTTGAGGAAGAGCAGGTGCTCAACTGCCTCCACCTTAAGTGGTGAGTTTGGTTCTGTCATGGTAGGGCTGTTCAAGGAGGAAAAGACACCTTCAGAGAAGGCTCCTGTAGGTGGACAGGACAGATAAATGGTGGCCAGCTGGGCCAGGGCTGGCCAGGCTTCACGCTTCTTCTCCCAGTAAGCCAGTGGGTCCTCCTGGGCCCCAATGGTCTCATTCTCCCGCAGGTACTTCTTGACAATGATGCTAGCCAGGTGGTTCTCAGTGGAGAGGGAGGCCCCACTCCTCTCAGAGGCCAGCAGTCCCACACTTTCCAGCTGCTCCAGCAAGCTCTTCTCTCTGTGGACCAGCAGGAAAGAGCTGGACTCGTCCCTTCTCTGCAGAGGCTCCTTCTGACCTTTCCCCTTAGCCCCAAGGCTCCTGGATAGTCTAGTGGTACCCAAATGTACACCCCTGGGACTCTGCAGGGTGCCCAAGGGACATTCAGACACCATAATTTCCTTCACTTTGTAAACAAGGACTTGCTTCCAGTGGTCAATGTCAGCCCCCACAGGCAGAATGGCCTCCACCTTGCCTTTGAAGCGAGGGTCCAACAAGGTGGCCAGCACAAATTCCTCCCGGTAGAAGAGCTCGTTGAGCTGACAGTCAGTGGAGAGCTGCAGGGCCAAGCCCTCGGCCAGACGCAAGGCCACATCAACCTCCCCCCCACTCTGCTCCATGAAATGCTTGTGAACCTGCTCCAGGAAGATGTGCAGGTAGCGCAGCTGGGGCAGCACCTGGCTTAGGGAAGCCTGCGTTGTGCTGGCCTCCCGGGCCACCATCTCAAAGGGCTGCAGGAGCTTGACAAGACTGTCTGCCAGGTTCCAAAACATGGCCGACAGGGCGGTGCTGGCCTTGCCGGGCTGCTGCTTCTCTGCATACGCCTGCAGAGCCTGCTGCTGCTCTACCACCCACCCCATCAGACGGTAAGCTGAGATCCAGTGGTCCGAGAGCTCCTCGAAGGGCTGCTGGGCCGGGAGGCCACACTGCTGCTGGAGCTGGCTGAGGAGCTTCCGGGCCTCTGGGCAGCCTTGGAAGTGACAGAAGATGGCCCTGGCTGTTCCCAGAATGATCTGGATGCTATTATGGTGACACAGAAAGTCATTCACCAGGGAGTCAAGGTAGTGTGTGAAACAAGGTACGTGGATATAGCCCTCGGCTTTCACCAACTGCTCCAGGCTGGGGCAGCCACCCAGCACTAGGAACCCGGCCTTCAGGGAGCCGTGGCCCAGCCACAGGCTGATCTGCTCCAGCAGCTCCGGCTGCCGGTCCTCTTCTGCTCGCTCCAGAGGCAAGCCTCGGACCCACAGCAAGGCTCGCTTCCTCAGGCTTCCCGACACCACAGGGCTGCCATGCAGGCGGGCTGGCACCCAGTGGGCAGTAATGGCCACGTAGTTCACCAGCGAGTCCGGGGCAGACATGGAGGCAGTGAGGTGAATGTGGCCCCCCTCGGCCCACCGCATCTCTTGGAGCACCTGCTTGCGCACGGCCTCGCGCAGCAGGGGCAAGGCTCTTTCTGAGAAGAAGCCTGGGGTGGGCAGGTGGTAGCTGGGGTCCACCTGAGCCATGAACCGCCTGAAAGGCCGAGAGGACACAAAGGAGAGGGGCAGGGCCAGGCTGCAGAGCAGCTCTGTGATGCTGCGGTTCCAAACCTGCGCTCGGGGCTCACTGGGGTCACAGGCACCACCTTGGCTCTCTCTGACTTCTGTAGGGGGGGCGGGCACGGGGGAAGCCAGCAGCTCAGATCTGCTCAGTGCCAACTCCCTGTCCCTGTCTCCAGAGGCCACGGTGCCTGGGGGGCAGGTGGGTGCTGAGCATCCTCCGGAGGCAGGGCCAGCAGCACCAGCGGGCAAGGCATTCTGCTGCACCTGCTCTGCCCACGCCACCTCCCCATCCGGGGTGCCCGGGCCTGGCCTCCTCTCCCACCTCAGCCCATGCTTACTGGCCAAGTGACGGACGAGGCCCGAGACGCGGGACCACCCTTGAGTTCTGTGCTGCCTGACGCTGCTCTGACACAGGGTGCAGAAGACACGGCAGGTGTTCTTCAAGTCCACGGTAAAGAACTGTCTGATGTCCGGCATGGGCTTCAGAACTGTGCTGTGGAGAGGGCCTGGTGAGTGTGGGGCAGAATCCAGGCTGGGGAGCTCCGCTCTTGCCGCTCTGACCACCTTTTCCAAACACGGGCGCTCCTGAAGGTTCCACGGGGGCCGCGCCTTCTCCCCGACGCCAGGCAGCACGCGCTTTCTCTTCCACTTCTTAAAGTGTTGCGTGCCTCTGGCCAGATGGGCCCCGAGGATGTCATCTTGCCTTGCTTCCTCGTTCTCCCTGGCCTGATTCCCCTCCAACCTGTCAAGACTTGGTACCTGGAGAGGCTGGGGGAGGGGCTGGAGCAGAGTAGGGGGAGAGGGGGGTTGGCCAGTACTGAGTGGAAACGACCTCACCCTCTTTCTTGGCTTCTCCCCTTCCTCTCTACATCCACAGACCTTCCTCCTGGACACCCTCCTCTTCTCAGACCGTGCAAGGGGCACCTGCTGAGGCACAAGTTTGCAGCCACGGGCTCCAGAGTCCCCCTTGGCTTCTCTCTGCCCACTGCTGGCCCGGGACTTTGCTCGGGAGGCAAGATGAAGACCAGACCGCCCCAGAGGGCGTGCTTTTCTCTTCCCAGTGCAGGCAGGTGTGTCAAGGGCACCGTCTACCTGCTTCTCTAGAACTTGGTCTGGGTCAACTGAAGGAACCAATGTGCCACTGGTCTGGGGGCAGGAGCTACTCCTTTGTAAGGACAAGTCTCGTTCATGCTGGTTTTGGGAGCCAGAGGCTCTGATTTTCCCCCTGTGTCCATTGCTGGCCTTCTCTGTTATGTCCACAAACTCAATTTTGACCTTGGTTTCCAGCAGGCCCTCCCCAGAATCCCAGCCAAGTCTACCTGGGGTGTTGGTAGCTTTTGTTTGAAACTCAGGCCTGGGAGAAGCTAGAGTGTCAGCTGGGCTCTTGGGTCTAGCCACAGGGGTGTTGGTATTCATATGGGGCTCCTGCCCCACTGAGCTTGGGAGTGTCTGTCTCCTGGGGGGTGTTTTGACTTTTTCCATTTCCAAAATGCTTGGAAACTTGGGGAAATGAGAAGTTGGGCCCAGGCTGCAAGGCAAGATGAAAACAATGTTTCTCAGTCACCCCACTAAACTCTGGGGACAGGAAGAGGGATGAGGCCACACAGAAAGAACTGAAGAGAAGCAGAGAAATATAAGACACTGAAATCCCCCAGGACTGCCTATCCCACCATTCCCAGGCCAGGTCCCCAGGGACCCCTGCACACTGCTTTCTGTGTCAAGCATCTTCTTTGCAAACGCTGACTCATTTGTTTGTTTTCCTGTCAATGTTTAGTACGTAGAAGACACCTGATGTTTCTGTTTTGTAGACTGAGTAAAGTAGGGACTTCCCCTGGGCTCACTCAGAACAACAGAAGTGGAACCACAGAGGGCATGGAGGCCCCTGTCCATGGTGCTGAGCCCTCCAGGAGGGGACTGAACAGTGTCACGAGTGGTGGGGCAGGGAGGCTGCTGAGAGAACTGGCCAGGAACGGATGGAGATCCAAATCTCTGGTCCTGAGCACCTGGGCTGCTCCTGTCCCAGGAGAGCAGGGTGAGGGCCACATGGCTCAGTTAAATGAAACATCCCATACACCCTAAGACAGGCATCACCACTCTTCCTTCCTTCCTGCTGCAAAGAACAGCATGCAGCAGCCCCGACACCAGTGACTGCAGGCCACCAGTGACCTCTCAGGCTCGCTCCATGCCACAGACTCCGGGAAACACTGCTTATACCTTCCCCCCACTGCCTTTGAACCCTACTCCTGCATGGCTCCTGCCCAGGCCTGCGCTGACAGCCTCACCACTAATTCAGGGGCCTTTTCCGAAACACCTGCATGGAGCCCCACCTGCTTCTTCCCTTTGACATGCCCTTTGCCCATGGCCCCAGAACACCGCATTTCCTTGGCTTTCTTCCCATTTCTGGCTCTGGCGTGGTTTCATTTCTAGTCCTGTCTTCCTCAGTGTCCCTTTAAGTGACATTCATTGGGCTGCTTCCATGGGTCCTCTGCCCTCACTGGACAGTCTCTGGGCTGCTCTGCTCTTCACCCACTGCCAGGGTTTGGGGTCACAGCTCTTGCTTCAGCTCCCCTTGCTCTTCCTATACTTATCCATCCTGGAAAATGGATGATTAAGTCCAACACCTGAGCGTGATCCTCAACTCATTCCCTCTCAGTCATTTTCCCAGATGTCACGTCTAGAAGCCAGAAGAGACCCATAAAGAGAAGAAAAGAAATGACAAGGAAGGAAGAGCCCAATGAGCCAGGATATGCCTCCCAGGGACAGAGTAGACATGCAGAAAGACGACCTACTAATTCTACCACAAATATCTGGACGTCAGCAGACTGCATCTCTTCCAACTAGAAAGTGAAATTAAATGGGAAGATTAAGAACAAAAGCCAGCCGGGCATGATGGCACATGCCTTTAATCCCAGCACTCGGGAGGCAGAGGTAGGAGGATCACCATGAGTTCGAGGCCACCTGAGACTACATAGAGAATTCCAGGTCAGCCTGAGCTAAAGTGAGACCCTACCTCAAAAGACCAAAAAAGAGAAAAGAAAAAAGCCAGCACACCCTGACCCAGATCACAGGAGATGGCAGCCTCTAAGAGACGACAGACAAGGCAGCTGAGGGAGTTCTGAGATGCTGCCAGGCTACACAGCCTTCTAGCCAGAAGACTCTGGGGATTAACAGGCAGTAGCTTTAAGCTAGTCTCACAGAACTCAGGCTGCCACCAAGAGATGACACGACTAAAAGGCCACGTGAGGTGATGCTTGTAGAGGAGCTGGAGAACGAGTGAAAAAGGCTGTGTAGGCCCAGAAGAGCACTGAGGGACTTACCTCAGCTCTTACTTCATGACTGAAGAGATTGCAACCCAGACCATTAGTCCAAGTCTCCAGAAGCTGTCTGCAGGTGGTGTTGCTGTCAATGAGGATATAGGACTAGGCATTAAAACCAAGCCATGGTATAGCACATGTACCAATAATAGTATAAACAAAGGGGAAAATGTCTGTCAGAGCTGCAGCCTGGGCTACACTCCAAAACCTTCACCCATAGACCTAGGAACTTGCCCAAGGCATAAATACTGTTGTGCTTCGAATTACTTTGTCCCATTAGGACTCTGTACTATGCAGACACTCTTGACCCATTCACTTGTTTCACCTACATTTACAAAATACCCATTATAGCTGGGCGTGGTGGCACATGCCTTTAATCCCAGCACTTGGGAGACAGAGATAGGAGGAGCACTGAGAGTTCAAGGCCACCCTGAGAATACAGAGTGAATTCCAGAGTGAGACCCTACCTCAGAAAAAAACAAACAAACAAAAGACCATTTTGACATAACATCTTCCTCAAGATGCAAATACAGGTGTCAAACATGATGACCTGTAACCACAGTACACCTGAAATTGTAGCACCTGGGTGAAGCAGGAGACTCTCATAATCCAGGCCAACCTGGGCTAAAATATAATCAATAGAAGTATGCACATGCGTATGTGTAGCAGGGGAGTAGCCCAGTTGTATAGTGCTTGCCTATCATGTAAGAACCACATATGTACACGCACACACAAACACGAGTGACTGGTTGGTTGGTACTCAAACCTCAGGGCAAGAAAATGTTGAAATGGTGGTCTGAGATGTCCCTGGCAGATCTCTTACCTAGCATTCATAAGCCCTGGATTCAATCCTTAAAACCATCCAAAACAACAAAAAGGCCAAAAAAAATAGGAGGAAGAGAAGTAACTTTGATCGCAGTACAGCCTGGGAAAGTGGACCAAGATACTATGAGGCAAGAAAAACTCCCAGGGGTACCTCAGGCTGACCTAAAGATAAATGGTGTCTGTCACACTGGAGAGGCTGCTGCTTTACCTTGGGCTACAGCCCCGAGATCTTTAAGCCTTGACAGTCAGTCCTGTCTATGGACCTGGGACACAGGCATGGCACAACAGTAACGTGACCCCATGCTTCCCCCACTGGAGCCCTTCAGGGTGACATCCAGGAGGCTGGCTGGTGCTGTCGAGAGCCCAACACGGAATGGGCACACTGAACAACAGGGGGAGGAGTCTTGGGACTACAGCCTGAGCAGGCAACAGACTGGGAAATGGAAGCGCAAGGTGGCCAGGTGCAACACTGGGAAGCAGGAAGGGAGCCTGCAGCTGGCTGCCAACAGGGCAACCCTCTGGAGCCACGGGTGGACAGAAGACACAGAGCTGGGAGAAGGAGGGGGCAGAGCAAGGCCCCGTGATGATCCTATCTTCCCACAAAGTTCTGTCCAGATGAGTCTGAGGGTCATGTAAACAAATCTTCAGACATGTTTCTACAGAAAATGGGAAGCATCAAGAACAAAGAGGGGCCGGGCCAGGCGTGGTGGTGCACATCTTTAATCCCAGCACTTGGGAGGCAGAGGTAGGAGGATTGCTGTGAGTTCAAGGCCACCCTGAGACTCCATAGTGAGTTCCAGGTCAGCCTGGGCTAGAGTGAGACCCTACCTCAAAAAACAAAACAAAAAGAACAAAGAGGGTGGGTTGGAAAGATGGCTTAGCGGTTAAGGCGCTTGCCTGTAAAGCCAAGGGACCCAGGTTCAATTCTCTGGGACTCACGTAAGCCAGATGCACATGGTGGTTTAAGTGTCTAGAGTTTGCAGCGGCTGGAGGGCCTGGGAGCTCCCATTCTATGTGCCTAACTCTCAAATAAATAGATAAAAATATTTTAGAAAGAAAGAAACAACAGGGTGACTGCTCAGGTAAGGGAGTGAACAAGGGTCAGTCGTGACTGAGAGACAAAGAGAAGCACTGAAAGGCTGAGATGATAGAGAAGCCAAGGGAAATCCTTCCAGAGAGACAGAAGAATAGCGACGAAGACCGTGAAAGCTGGGCAATGCAATGCAGTGAAGTCTCAGCATCGCTGGGGGAAGTGGGTCGCAAGGACCCCGCGGACGTCAAACCTGTGGATGCTCAGAAGTCCCTTTTACAAAAGGGCATGGCAATCGCATGTAACCCCCACACAATCCTCCCCTACGCTTTAAACCAGCTGTACACCACCTAGGACGCCGAGTGTAATGCTACATCAACAGGTGTTGCTTTGGGAATTGTAGAGAAAAAAAGAAAAAGAAAAAAAAAGAACTGTCCGTCTGCAGAGTGGTGACAATGGGAGCAGCCACCTCACGGGACTGTAATCGGTTAAGGGATTTTTACGTCCTTAACGGGTGCGCAGGGGCAGCTCCAGACGACGCCGGTGTGTTTGGAGGGCGGGACGCCCGGGAGGGACGGAGAGGCCGTCGGACAGCAGTGCAGGTCAGGCCGGCGGACCTCGGGCTCCCAGGTCGGCCAGGAACTCTCCCGGCCCCGCTTACCTTGGACCGAGCGCGGGGCGGGGGCAGAGCGGGCACTCGCCGGGGCCACCGAGGGACAGCAGCGCGACCAGGCCGGACCCGGCTCCCGCCGCCCGCCCGGCTTCCGGAGCCCGGCTCGCGCGCCTCAGAGCGCGCCCACGGGCTGACGGCGGCGGGGGGATCCGGGATGCGCAGGGCGGCTCCCGAGCCAGGGCCGCGGGGTCTCCGCGCTCACCCCCCCCCCCAGCCCCGCCGATGGTACATTCCACGAGCGGCGGCGGCCGCCCAGTGCGCCGGCGCGAACCCGCCGCGGCCGGAAGTCGAGCCAGGGCGGTCGGCTAGGCGGGAAAAGCGCGGCGGGCGCTGCGCCCGGGCGGCTTGGCGCGGGTGTGGTGGCTCTGCGGCCGCTGCGGACGAGCTCCAGATGCGTGCGCGCTCTTGTGCGGCTGGCTTGCGGGGGCCCTGGGGGATCGGACCTGGGTCCTTTGGTTGTGCAGGCGAGCCCTTTCTCCAGCCGGAAGAACTTGTTTCTATGGCCTTGCCGTGTTCAGTAGCCTGCACTCTGTGCTCCAGGCCGACAGTGCCCTGGATTTCCTTCTCCGTTGACTAATGAATGGTCCCTGATACTGTGCATCCTGGGCACTGCGCCGCCCAGTCCTATGCAGACTAAAGAGGCTGCAGTAACGACAGTGAGGTAGTTTAGGGTGACTGGGCAGCGAAAATAAAAGCAGGGGATATCCTTGAATCTGCCCTTATAGTCTGCACTTTGCTAGAGAAGGATCTAACTTCCTAATCTCTTGCACAAAGGAGTTCCCTAGATCTGTTTTTGTATAAGCAGTCCAAAGTCCCGTCCTTTCCTAGAATTCTCTGTTTTTCCATAAACAATCAGAATCCCTCTGTAGCAGGCAGCTTCAGGTTCTCTGAGATGAACTTCCAGACCAGGCACAGTTACGAAGGGATTTATTGAAGCTTACAGATCTGGGGGAAGTTCCATTATGGCAGAAGAAGCTGGCTTGCCTTCACAGGCCCAAGCAGACAGAAAGAGAGAGGCACAAGCCAAAAAACCACAACACACTTCAGGAATTCTGGCTAGGCACACTTTGCATATCTTTAGATTGAAATCCACCACCACATCTTAAGATCCACCCAGTGACACTACCTCCAGCCAGGTGGCTGCAGATGCAAACTACAAACAAATAAAAAACTGAATATACTGGAGCCATCTATTCAAACCACTACACCCTCCCTAGGCAGGAGTCCTCCTTTTCCTAGAATTAAGATTCCTAGAATGGGAGGGATGGCTTAGCCATTAAGGTGATTGCTTGCAAAGCCTAAGGATCCAGGTTCAATTCAGCAGCTCCCATGTAAGTCAGATGCACATGATTGTGCATGCATCTGGAGTTCGTTTGCAGTGGTGACAGGCCCTGGCACACCCATTCTCCTTCTCTCTCTCTCAAATAAATAAACAAAAGCCAGGTGGCACATGCCTTTAATCCCATAAAACTACATACACAAAGTGATGCATGCACCTGCAGTTCATTTGCAGCAACAAGAGACCCTGAAGTGCCCATAATCTTTTTCTCTCCCTCCCTCTCTCATAAACAGATAAACAATATTTTTATTTTTTATTTTAAATATATTTTTAATTATTTATATATTTATTTGAGAGAGACAGACACAGAGAGAAAGACAGATAGAGGGAGAGAGAGAGAATGGGCGCGTCAGGGCTTCCAGCCTCTGCAAACGAACTCCAGATGCGTGCGCCCCCTTGTGCATCTGGCTAATGTGGGACCTGGAGAACCGAGCCTCGAACCAGGGTCCTTAGGCTTCACAGGCAAGCGCTTAACCGCTAAGCCATCTCTCCAGCCCTAAACAATATTTTTAAAGGCATGAATGCATTTACCTGTGCACTTTATGAAAGATATTTTAATCTCCATGATTCAAAAATGGAGGTGATTGAGTAAGAGAGATGGTTTAGGTGCTTGCCTGTGAAGCCTAAGGACTCATGTTTAACTCTCCAGCTCCTACATAAGCTAGACACACAAGGTGACTCATGCGCAAGGTTGCACATGTACACAAGGTGGCACACATGTCTGGAGTTCTATTACAGTGGCTGGAGGCTCTGGCATGCCAATTCTTTCTCTCTCTCATAAAAAAAAAATTCTCAATGATAAAGAAAAGTGAAGTTGCCAGGCATGGTGGCGCATGCCTTTAATCCCTGCACTTGGGAGGCAGGGAGGCAGAGGTAGGAGGATCACCGTGAGTTCAAGGCCACCCTGAGACTACATAGTTAATTCCAGGTCATCCTGGACCAGAGTGAGACCCTGCCTTGAAAAATCCAAAACAAAGAAAAATTAAAAAAAAAAAGAAAAGAAAAGTGAAGTTATGAAATTTACAAGAAAGGATGGATCTGGAAAGGATTATACTAAGTGAGGTAATCCAAGTCCAGAAAGCCAAACGTCGCATGATCTCTCTCATATGTGGATCCTAGCTACACATGACTGGACTTCTGTGTGAGTAGGAAGAAAACTCAGTAACATAAGCCAGTAAGCTAGAAAGGAGATATAACGGGAATAGAAAGGGAGGGAGGGGGGCCTAATAGGATGATATTGTATATATGTAAGTAGAAGAACAGATTAATGGCAGATGAAAAGACCAAGTGAAGTCAGGGGAAGAGATTGAGTAAAGGAAAGGTGGAGGGAGAGCTAATCAAAATCTAAGAGGACTTCCTTCCTTCCTTCCTTCCTTCCTTCCTTCCTTCCGCCTCTCCCTCTTCTTTCCTTCCTACCATCCTTCCTTTACTCCTTTCATTCTTTTCTTTCTTTCTCCTCCTGCATAGAGTTCTAGGCTGCACTATTTTTTTTTCTCCCACTGTTTTTCTCTCCCTGGATTGCAGAGACTCTGTGAGAGAAGGGACTGGACACTGCAAGCTGTGCTCTAGCTGTGCGCTGCCTGAAGGGAGCGCAGGGGCGACGCTTCATCTCGGACCAGAGCCGCAGGAAGGACCTCTCCAACTGGCTGCCCACAGAAAGACGAAGTCCAAATCTCCAGCTACTGACTCTTCCTGAGATGGCAGCCCTGTTCCTGGGGTCCCTGTTGAGACCCCAAGGAGATACAGGTGGAGAAGAAAACTTGGATCAAAGCAAATCCCTGGAAGACAGTCTGTTAAGCTGGTGAGACTGCACCAGATCGCATTCAATAACAGCTACGTTCATGTCACAAGCATGAGACATGTGGCCATGTCCCCTGGACCCTTTCTACTGATCATGATCCTGGAAGCCTGCACCACTACTTTTACTCTTTCTGAAGGAACAGAAATGTAGACTTTAAGCTGAGACTGCCCACTGTCATTTCTTTTGTTGCTTTGGGTCCTGTTGGAATCACTTCCTGCTTTACACTTGAATTTTTTAGAGTATTTCCGAAAATTCTGGAGTTACTCTTCATAGTTTTATCATTTTATTACCTACTTGTACCTGATGTTACTCCGCAGTGTCTCTCCCCTTGCCCTTTTTCTTTCTACCCTGAAAAAGGAGAAAACATGGGGGTATGGGAAAGGGGAGGATGTGGCTCCCTGTAGCTCATGCAGGACAGGCTGGTGGTTAAGAAGGACATAGAAGGAGGATACTTGGGAAGAAGCCTCCGTGCTGGTGTGGCTGCTGAAAAAAGGAAACCCTGTATGAGGTAGGGCCCTGGAATGTCTGTAAAGAGCCAGTGTTGAGAGCTCTTTTGAGCTCCTTAACATAATCAATTTAGAAACTTGGATCTTAAAGTTACTGGAAATGAGCAGAGGGGGATATGATATATAGCATACAAGTGAGCAAATGGGTTTTTAGAGGCCACCCATCTTTCATGGCTAAACAGATTCAGTGGGATCCACTCCCTCTACAGATCAACTGCCTAGACCTCCAGGCTTTGTTTAACATCATAACTCTACATTAAGGTACCCCGATATCTTGAGTGCATGTTGTATGCCTAATTCACTCCTTTTAAGACAACTTGGGGTCAATATCATCTAAAGACACACACATACACGCACGCGTGCGCGCACACACACGCACACACACACACACACACCATACCTACAGCAAGCAAAATAACTTATTTATTCGAAATTACAACATGATTGCCAGGTAACTTTTTACCTAATCATTTCAGAGTTCTTACTGATAAGTGTTGAAATTGGAAAGTATTAATTCTTAATGTCATCAGTACATAGATGGTATTTTGTAACCATAGAATATCTTTATGTGATTGCTTTTGTAAGTATCAGTTTTCCCATGTAATCAAAGCCATGCATATAAGATCTGTCTGTTTCCTAGTTCATAAATGGATAGTTAAACTATATTCAAAAGTTCATGTAACATTCATTTCTGCCAAAAATATACAAGAAGTAAACATCCATGTGGCATTGTCATAGGAAAAAAATCTAAGAGGATATAAATAAGTCATATGGAAACCTACTTTTTTGGACAATGGAACATGCAGGAGCCATAGATTGTTACTGGCAAATTTTCAGTGCCATGGATGGGATACCTTCCAGTGAGTTGTTGGCCAGGGAGGTTCCTGATGCCCCACAAAGGCCATTGCCGAGGCCCTTGGTTTCCCACCAGAAATAGATGGTAAGACCCTATTGCTGAAGGCTCCACTTACTTGGGATGCAAGGTCACTGAGAAACCCTGCTTGAGCTGAGCTGAAAACCTCCTCCATGTAGACCAGCTGACAGAAAGCTGGAAAAAGCCACACTGCATGCAGTTCATGGGAGAGAGAGAAATCACCAGTGAAGATACCCCACAGTGGACACTGCAAGCCTTATATTTGGCCAAATGAGCCAACAGGTGCAATAGTGGCATGTCTATTATGGGGGAAACCAACTGCCCTCTAATTTGACTGGAGGCCCACTCCATGGGAGGGAATACATCCCTGATACTTAAAACCTACAACAGGGGTAATCATAAGCCCTAGGGGTGTAACGTCTGCTGGTGTCTGGCTAAGTGTATATACTATGCTCACCAAACTGCCCAGTATGCACTTCTCTTAATGTTCATACCCATATATTAATGCTACTCTCACTTTTGGCTAGAGAACCTTCTCTTTTCAGATGGCAGTGACCTTGGGATAACTCAGAAGGCACCATGGTGATGAGAAGTAACAGAGGAGTGCTCAGCACTGAAATATCTCTATCACACTTTCCATGGCTCAGGGTCCATTGCGAAAGAGGTGGAAGAAAGAATGTAAGAGCCAAAGGAAGGGTAGGACTCCTTACAACATGCTTCTCCAGACACAAAATGGCCTGGATATCCATGACCTCACAGTGCCTGACACTACCTACACAAGACCATCATAATAGGAGGAAAAGATCATGATACCAAAATAGAAACTGATATAGAGGGGGAGGGGATGTGATGGAGAGTGGAGTTTCAAAGGGGAAAGTGGAGGGAGGGAGGGAATTACCATGGGATATTGTTTACAACTATGGAAGTTGTCAATAAAAATGAATAAATAAATAAATGAATAAATGGAGGTGGTTGTTTCTCCATTACACAGAGGAGGAAACAGACCCATAAGAAATGTTAGATGTTAAAGAAAAATGATTCAGACACTTGTTAGGAAGATTACTTAACAGGGAGGGATAACTATCACTGTGGATGTAGCCTGGTGGTGGAACACTGACCCACCATGAGTAAAACCCTGGGCTTCATCCTAGCACCCCAATAGGAATTAAGATTGTTGTGGTTTGAAGGTTCAATGAATGCCATAGGCTCTTGTGTTTGAACACTCGGTCCCCAGCTGGCGGCTGTCTGAGAAGGAAGTAGCACATTTGGAAGGTGGCCTTTGCTGAAGGAAGCAGGTCACTTGGGGAGGCTTCGAGGTTGCGGAGATCATCCTCTCTTTCCATTTGCCTTCTGCTTTCTGACCGCTGACGTGAGCTCTGCTTTCCACGCCTGTGGGCGCACCTCCCCTGGGTGAAACTTCCCCCAGGATCTGTAAGCCAAAAACAAAACCCTTCCCTTCCCTAATTTGTCTTTGGTGAAGTATTTGTTCACAGCAAGGAGAAAACAACTGATATATCTGCAGAGGGAGGGCAGTCAGGGACTAAGGACAGGAGGGACATTCAGACAGCAGAAAGAGATGGGAGACACTTATCCATCTGCCTATCAGGATCTAGGGTTGGCTGTTGCTTCCAGTTCTGCTGAAGATCAAAAATTGGAAGGAATAAAAGAAAAGTAGAGGTCTGGAGAGATGGCTTAGCGGTTAAGCGCTTGCCTGTGAAGCCTAAGGACCCCGGTTCGAGGCTCGGTTCCCCAGGTCCCACGTTAGCCAGATGCACAAGGGGGCGCACGCGTCTGGAGTTCGTTTGCAGAGGCTGGAAGCCCTGGCGCGCCCATTCTCTCTCTCTCCCTCTATCTGTCTTTCTCTCTGTGCCTGTCGCTCTCAAATAAATAAATAAATAAATAAATAAATAAATAAATAAATAAATAAATAAATAAATAAAAGAAAAAGAAAAGTAGAACTAAATGTGAAGTATAATTTCCGTTGAGTTGTAAATAAAATAATAAAAAACAGCAAAACCTATTGGCAGTGAGGCACGCGGACTTGAACCGGGGACTTTAATGGCCATGAGCCAGGTGTCTAACCCCCTGGCCTGTGCCCGGATTCTAAAAACTACCTTTTATATTCAGTGTACACACAGCTATCACACGACTTATCTCTAGAGAGTTGACAAGACCAGCAGAGAGTCCTCCAAACTCTCAATCCAGAACGGTCCTTCTCAAGATCCCACTGTCCCCAGCCCCGCGGGCGGCTGGCATCTCACGCCCTGCACCGCCTCCTTCCGCCTGCGGGAGCCGGACGCGTAGCCGACTATGGCCGCCAGGGCCCTGAGGGTTTCCACATCTGATTTGCTCATGTCATACCAACAAAGCTCCAGCTTGAAGCAAACCCGCCTAACTTATTTTATGACACATTGAGTACCTACATCCCAACACGTCTCTCCAGGTGGGTCTGTGTGCTGGAGCCTGAGGTGTGCTCACTGGGGAAGGCTGTGGGCTTCCCAGGCCCTGACTGGATCATGGAGGAGTTCTGAGAAGCAACAGGAAGACCTCTGTGGAGAAAGCTCTGCTGTGACATCTGCCTTCAACCCCTCCACAAAAATGTTTCTCATGTTACCTACATTTTTATTTATCAAAAATTTTTAAATATTGTTCTACATCAAATGTTATTTTATTCTCCCTTTTTAAAATTCTTTTTTTCTTTTCTTTTTATTCTCCATTTTCTACGAAAGAAAACACCAAGCTTCAATTCTTCATATATCTTTCCTGTCACCTAGAAGCAGCCTCTTTCTGGTTTTAGTTATCTCTTCTAGGCTGTTAGCCCCTGCTCATTTCAATAATAGAAGTGTAATATGCTCTGCCTAATGTAATCAGTAATGTAGCTTTGTAGGCAAGGGTAAAATTCATATACTCCTTCCTAATCTCAGTTCCTTAAACATATTTTTTTAAATATTTTTTGTTCATATTTTATTTATTTATTTGAGAGTGACAGACACAGGGAGAAAGACAGATAGAGGGAGAGAGAGAATGGGCACGCCAGGGCTTCCAGCCACTGCAAACGAACTCCAGACGCGTGCGCCCCCTTGTGCATCTGGCTAACGTGGGACCTGGGGAACCGAGCCTCGAACTGGGGTCCTTAGGCTTCACAGGCAAGCGCTTAACCTCTAAGCCATCTCTCCAGCCCACTTAAACATATTTTTTGTTGCTCAACTCTAAGCTGGATTCTTTGATCGCATGATGATGGCTAATTACTAGTGTTCATGGCTGATCCCCGCTTGCTATGTAGAACTAAGAATCTGCCCCTGGCGACCTCATGTTTTCAACTTTGTAATTTTTTCTTCTGTGTGTGTGTGTTGTGTATGTACATGATGTGCCCTTGTATCACCCTGAGTGCTGGTCTGTGGTGGGCTCACTTTCCTGAAGTGGCCAGAGTGGAAGGTAGAGTGTCTTCACCATTGCTTCGCTCTCTGGTCTTGTTTTGAGCTGAATTCTTTTTTTTTTTTGTTTGTTTGTTTTTTCAAACTGCTTCCCAAGCCTGGGGAGCTCCACAGATTCTCTGGTCTCTGCTTCCCTATGGGGCTGGGGTTCTGGCAGCATCATGCCCTCATCTGGTACCGATTTTCCTTGGTGGTTTAGATGCATAGATCCGGACCACAGACACTGGAACAATAGTAATGTGACCCCATGCTTTCCCACTGGAGTCCATCAGGATGAGATCGAGGCTGATGCTATTGAGCCAACACTAATCTAAGATGCAAGAATGTTTTCAAGAAACACATCAACCAACCCCAGTACTTTGGCCACTAGGAAGAGGTTACCTGTGACACATTGCCATAGGTGGCCAACACATTGAAGGATTATAACGACAAGATGCAAAGGTCTCTATGTGGAAAGAAGGCTACCAGGGAGCAATCCTCCCAGGAGTAGATGATGTGGAATTGAGAGACCGAGGAAGGTCAGGAGAGGCTCTCTGAAGCGTATCAAGATAATGTGAGTTTGAGATTTTATAGTTCAGTGACACATCCGTGTTTTGTTTTTTGTTTTTTTTCTTGTCACACTTTAGCCCAGGCTGACCTGGACTTCACTATGTAGTCTCAGAGTGTGCCCTCAGACTCACAGTGATCCTCCTACCTCTGTATCCCAAGTGCTGTGATTAAAGGTGTGAGCCACCATGTCCAGCTCTATTTTTTAAAAGTATATTCTATCTATTTATTTAAGAAAGAGAGAGGGAGAGAATGGGCATGCCAGGACCTCTAGCCACTGCAAATGAACTCCAGATGCATGAACACCGTTGTGCATCTGCTTATGTGGATCCTGGGGAATCAAACCTGGGACCTTTGGCTTTGCAGGCAAACACCTTAGCCACTAAGCCATCTCTCCAGCCCTCACTTACTATTAATATGTAAGAATAATTTGATGCCTAGCGGGTACTAGAATCCATTTTCCCAGGTTCTATTCTCAGTCCCTGTGAGGCAGGAGCTACTATTACTAAATGATTCATCAATTAGACTAAAGCTCACAAAGATTAAGTCACTTCCGCTCAACCAGCCTCCATGGAACTGGAGCTGGTGCCAACTGTAGAGCTGCCTCACAGCAGAGCCGGGCTGCTGTGTGAGGGTGAACTGCCCCTGGGAGGCTGGGCAGAGGGGAGAAAGAAAAATCCGTTTGCCAAATCAGCTGTGCAGAACAAGGGCAAGCCTGCTGCTCTTGGCTTCACAACTGGCAATGCTAGAAAAGATGCAGGGACTCCAGTGCCCCAGGGCTCCTGGTGAAGGAAATGTAGAATGGGAGGTGAGAACTGAACACCTCACAGTGCATCAGACTTTTGACAGGAGGGGAAGGTTGGGCTTTCAGTAAGGAGGAAGATGCTCCCTGTTGCTGTAGCTCTTTCTCCTGAGGTTGGGGGTCAGAGTGGAGGTTCTGGGGACTTCTGAGAATCTCTATCCCCTTTGAAGGAGTGCTGCAGAGAGAAAGTGCTAACAGAGAGCTCAAGGCTTTCCTGAACTCAGAGGCAGAGCCAAGGCCTTACCCAGCCTTCAGGGACCGCCACCTGGTTCTGGCATTGAGGTGCCCGCTGATGGCCTGAGCTTGCGAAAACTTGGGTCTTTTCTTTTCCCCAGGTTGGCCAGATGAAAGGTGATGGCACCCCGGGGTGTTCAGATTTCTCTCCCTCCTTCTCAAGGAGTCCTGGGGTGACGACACAGTTTGGATGGGTCTATGTTCGAGAGGAGTGCTTCAGCTTTCTAGAAGGAGAGGAGATGAGAGAGAGAAAGGGAGAAAGAGACAGAGAGAGACAGAGAGAGAGAGAGAGAGAGAGAGAGAGAGAGAGAGAGAGAGAGAGGAGAATACCACCCGGGTGCGTGGGGAAGGGAGGGGAATGGGAAGACTTCCCCAGGAAAACATTTCAGAATGGCTGGAGACATGTATGACTGTCGTAACTGGAAACAGAGGAAAAGGGTCTGCTGGCATATAGTGGGTAGAGGCCAGAGGTGCTGCCAAACACCCTATAATGTACAAGACAGCCCCCCGAACCCTTCTAAAACTCAAGGAACCAACTAGCCCAGTGGTCACTCCTGACAAGGCTGGTGTGGTAGTCTGAATGGATTTCCCCCAATAAATTATTAAATTATCAATAAATTGTTAAATTATTAATAAATTGTTAAATTATTAAATTATTAATAAATTGTTAAAGCTTGTAACTTAGATATACAGCCTCTAGCTGGAGGAAGTGTTGCTGTGGGCAGATCCTGGGGTCCAGCCCTAAGGTGTTACTGGGGGTGGATCTGAATTCCAGCCTGAAGATTTGCAGAGTGCCTGAGCCCTGCCTGGGGATCCCACAGGGTGCTGGCTTGTGTTGCTCCTGGTGGCTTTTCTCTCTGCCTGGACCTGTGAAAGGGGCCAACTTCCTCTGCCATCATGGAACCTCCCCTGGATCTGTAAGCTTCAAAGAAATCCTGTTTCTCCCACTAACTCTGCCTGGTTTGGAAGTTCATCCCAGCAACGTGAGGCTGACTGTGACGGCTGGGAACCCCTGTCCTGGACAGCATGATGCCAGAGCTCTCGGGAGCTGGCTTAAAGGACAGAGTGGGTCTCAACTGCGAAAATCCAGGCTACTAAGACCCAGAGACCTGAATCTTCATGCATTCCAGGCCAGCCTATTCTAGGCGGAGCATGCACCACGCTGAGCAAAACCACTGTGGACTGCTTGGAGACCTGCGCAGGCCTGTCTGTGCGAGGCCACCCAGACAGCTGCAGCCAAGTCTCTCCTCCTCCAAGAACATTTGTGTCGTGGGCTTGGCTTCTGTCCTGGCATCCCATGGATTGTTTTGCATTAAGTATTTCTTTTCTTCCTTTCCTTTCCTTCTCCAAAACATTCATTTGAAAGTGGACAGAGCGGGGGGGGGGGGGTTTGCTGGAGTGATGGCTTAGCGGTTAAGGCATTTACCTACAAAGCCAAAGGATCCCAGTTCAATTCTCCAGGACCCACGTAAGCCGGATGCACAAGGGGGTGCATGCATCTGGAGTTCATTTGCCTGGCACGCCCATTCTCTCCTTTCTCTCTCTGCCTTTTTCTCTCTCTCAAATAAATAAATATATATATTAAAAGTGGACACAGGGCTGGAGAGATGGCTCAGTGGTTAAGATGCTTGCCTGCAAAGTCTAATGATTCAGGTTTGATTACCCAGTTCCCACATAAAGCCAGATGCACAAAGTGGCGCATGCATCTGGAGTTCAGTTCCAGCGGCTAGAGGTCTTGGCATGCCCATTCTGGCTCTCTCTCTTTTCTCTATCTCTCCCTGCTTGGAAATAAATTAATTAAATTAATTTTTTAAAAGTTATAAAAGATGACACAGGGGAGCTGAAGACATGGCTCAGCAACTAAGGCACTTGCTGGCAAAACCTGATGGCCTGGGTTCCATTCCCCAGTGCCCACATAAAGACAGATGCACAAAGTGGTGCATAATATCTAGAGTTTGTTTGCAATGGCTAGAAGACTTGCAAATAAACACATAAACATATTTAAAAGTTGGCACAGGAGGGCTGGAGAGATGGCTTAGCGGTTAAGCACTTGCCTGTGAAGCCTAAGGACCCTGGTTCGAGGCTTGATTCCCCAGGACCCACGTTACCCAGATGCACAAGGGGGCGCATGTGTCTGGAGTTCATTTGCAGTGGCCGGAAGCTCTCTCTCTATCTGCCTCTTTCTCTCTCTCCCTGTCACCCTCCAATAAATAAATAAAAATGAAAAAAAAAAAAAAACTTGGCACAGGAACATGGTGGTGCACATCTTTAATCCCAGCACTCAGGAGGTAGAGGTAGGAGGATCACTGTGAGTTCAAGGCAGAGTAAGTTCCAGGTCAGCCTGAGCTAGAATGAGACCCTACCTCGGAAGAAAAAAAAATAAAAAGCTGACACAGGGCTAGGAAGATGGCTCAGTGAAGAAAGCGTGAGTACAGAAGTTCAGATCCCCAGAATTCACATAAAGCCCTATGCCGTAGTGCAAGCATCTGGAGTCCCAGCTCGTGTAAAGGAAGAAGGTAGGTGGACGGGAGTGTCTCCCAGAAGCTCAGGGGCCAGCTTGGCCTGGTCAACACAGTCAAACAATGAGAGATCCTGCCTCAAGCAAAGTGGAAAGGGAGGACAGATACCTGAGGTTGTTCTCTGACCTCCACACCTGTGACATGACACAGGTACACACATACACACACACCAAAATAAATTCAAAATTTAAAATGTAGCCAGGGCTTAGCGGTTAAGTGCTTGCCTGTGAAGACCAAGGACCCTGGTTCAAGGCTTGATTCCCCAGGACCCACATAAGCCAGACGTGCAAGGGGGTGCACGCATCTGGAATTCGTTTGCAGTGGCTGGAGGCCCCAATGCTCCCATTCTCTCTCTCTCTCTCTCTCTCTCTCTCTCTCTCCCTCTTTCTCTCTCTGTATGTCACTCTCAAATAAATATAAATAAATAAATAGATAAATAAGTAAGTAAACAAAAAAGTTTTAAAAAATTTAGCCAGGGCTGGAGGGATGGCTTAGCAGTTAAGGCATTTGCCTGCAAAGCCAAAGAACCCAGGTTTGAGTCCCAAGGACCCATGTTAGCCAGATGCACAAGGGGGCCCATGTGTCTGGAATTCGTTTGCAGTGGCTAGAGGCCCTAGCATGCCCATTCTCTCTCTCTCTCTTTCTCTTTCTCCCTCTTTCTCTGTCAAGTAAATAAATACATAAAAATACTTAAACATGTAGCCAATTGAGGTGGTGCACAGCTTTAATTCCAGCACTCAGGAGGCAGAGATAGAAGGATCACTGTGAGTTCAAAGCCACCATAGTGAATTCCAGGTAAGCCTGGGATAGAGTGAGACCCTACCTCGAAAAAAAAAGAAAGAAAAAAATGTAAAAGTTGACACATGAAAGTTATATATCTATTTATCTTTTCTGGGAAAATATCATTTTGGAATATGTATAAACATTGTGGAATGGCTAAAGTGAGCTAATATATGTATAATCTCACAAGCTTATTTTCTTGTGGAGGAACCATTTTCTAGTGTTCACTTCAATCACCACCTCATACAAAGGTCTTGTTATTTTGTTCCACTTGTCTTACTGACACTCGACATTCTTTCTCTAACTTCCCTGCAGGGAGTGACTCGGTCACTGGCATGTGGCCAGGATCTGCACCAGATTTTGGTCATCTGCCTTCACTTTTCTGGTGTCACAAGTCACGCAAAACAGTGCTGGCTGCCAATTGATTTTGTTCCTGGAAACCCCCGAGGCTTATAAACAGTCACTTCCAACACATAGGCAGGGAGTGTTTCAGGGAAATCATCCTCCAGGGTGTAAACCAGCCCTCATATTTCCAGAACCCTCAATGACTGGTTCCCATGCAAAAGAGACAAAACCCCCTCTGAGCTGTGCTTTGGTGCTCCCACAATTCCCGCCTCTCTTCAGTGGGCATCTTGGCCCACGGGTGTCCCAATCGCAGTTGGAATGTGCCAGATCTTTCAGCTGAGGCAGAAACAGTCACAGGAGACTGTTGGGAAAGCCAGGGAGCAGAACAGTCAAGGCGGCCCTTTGCCCTGTGAGCTCAGTGTTTTTTACTCACCACCCTTAACACATACCGTTGAAAGATGTTTCCTGCAGGCTGTGGTACTGACTGGATAATCGTGCTGTTCCAGCTGAACGCCATAGGCCTAACCCCATGATCTATTACGACACCCCCCTCTCCCCCCAACACTTGTTATATAAATAAGAAGTCCCCTGAAGTTTGAGCCCTGTATACACACTGCCCTCTGTTGGCCACATGCCTGTGTGCAGTTTAAATTTCTCTGGGTTATCTGTTTTTCTCTCTCTCAATTTTTATTAACATTTTCCATGATTATAAAAAATACCCCATGGGAATACCCTCCCTCCCCCCTAACTTTACCCTGTGAAATTCCATTCTCCATCATCTTGACATGAGTCTCTGTGGGTCGCCATGCCAAGCTTCCACCTCTGCCATGGCCCCTGGGTATGGTATCCTCTGTCACTGCCCATTTGTAGAGACATCTGCTCCAGGTGTCTTCCATGAGCATCTGCGTCAGAGGCTGTTTAGCGATGTGCCTCCTGCCTGGGGGCCAAGATGCCTTGGTACAAATGACCATGTCCAAATGCCTGCACTGCGCCCACAGTCAGCAAGCACAGCGGCCTCCTAGAGGTCCAAGGTGAAACCTCCTGGACACCCCGCCTAGCCTCCAAGTTGCTGCTTCTCTCCTCACCCCAGGCAGCTTGAGATGGGCAGATCCCAGCCTCATATCCTCAGGAGTGAGGAAGGCCATGAGCCGGGACACCGGATCTGCTCACTCACACAACCCAGGCACTAGACACTCTGACAGCCAAGTCCAGATGACACCTAATGACAGTCTGTCATCGCCCCCACCCTCCAGCACTGACTGCAGATGGCTTACAGCAGCAAATCCCTCCTGTCTCTCAGATATCATCAGCACTCAAGGGTGTCTTTCCAGGACACCATTCCTTTGAAATGTCCTAATCATAGAGGATGGGCTCTCATCTCCCAGTCTGTGGAAGGACAGAACCCTTATGTTCACCATCAAGGCCATCTGGCAGGTACAACTGACCTAACCTCAGTAACACTGGCCAAGAAGCAAGGGCTCCACCCCTCGGTACATCCGTCCTTGTTTTCCGAGACTGACTCTCGATGTGCACTCCAGGCTCAGAAGTCACCGTCCCCTTGACTCTGCCTCTCTTGACTCCGCCACACCTGGCTTGACCAACCCTTTATAATTCTGCACTTTCCTAATTCAACTTGAGTCCTTGGTCCCACCCCTTTTGATGCCCTCATTCTCCTGAAATGCCTCACCTCCTCTGAACAAATCTGTCTGGAACTTGGCTCTTTCCTTTACTGCCAGGAATTGCTCAATAAAATCAATTCCATCGCTTTGACTAATGTCTAGCCTTGAGGGTTTTTAAAAAATATTTTATTTGCAAGCAGAAAGATACAGATAGAGAATAGGCAGGTTAGGGCCTTGAGTGCTGCAAATGAATTCCAGATATTCACCACTTTGTGCATCTGGCTATGTGGGTACTGTGGAATGGAACCTGGGTCCTTAGGCTTTGCAGGCAAGCACCTTAGCCACTAAGGTATCGCTCCAGCTCCTAGCTGTGTGTTTTTGACAAAGGCCACTTTGACTATACAGGTTCCCATCCTGGGCATGGAGGGAATGCCCCAGATTGATCACAAACCCCATCTGAAATGTGGGAGATCTGATTCATCCTACCATAGGATGAGGGGATGTGAGCCTTGGGGACTCGCTTTTCCTTGCCTGGCCGTGTTGAAGTCTATGGCAAACGTGGCACGTGGGTTCCCTTTGGCGTGTGACTACCGATGCCAGGCAAGTTCTCTGCTTCAGGGCACGTAGCTCTCCTCCAAGCTTACACGCAGCCAGCGGTCAGTGAGATTCCATGGTAGCACCTCCTCTAGGGAAAGGGCTGGACATGAGTATCTTTTCACACGCACTGGCTCTGCACTGCCCAGTAGCTGCCCTGCACTTGACATTTGCGTTCCCCACCCTAGACCACAATAAAAGCAAGTGTCCTGGTCTGAGAATCTTCTCTCCTCGGCTCCCTGCCTGTGTGTGCGTGTGGCCTGGATGCGTCATGGTTCTGGAATATGTAACAAAAATAAATCATTTCAGGGGCTGCAGGGATGGCTTAGTAGTTAAGGCAACTTGCCTGCAAAGCCAAAGGACCAAGGTTCAACTCCCCCAAGGACCCACATAGGCCAGATGCACAAGGTGACACATGCATATAACCATTCTGTCTCTCTCTCTTAAAAATTTAAAAAGTGGGGCTGGAGAGACAGCTTAGTGGTTAAGGCACTTGTCTGCAAAGCCTAACAACCCTGGTTTGATTCCCCCGAACCCACATAAGCCAGATGCACAAGGGGGCACACACATCTGGAGATCCTTTCCAGTGGCTGGAGGCCCTGGTGCACCCGTTCTCCCTTTCTCCCCCTGCATAAGCCCATTCTCTCTTTCTCCTCCTGCGTATTTCTCCATCTCTTAAATAAATAATAAAATATTTTAAAAAAAAATTTTAAAAGGCGGATGGCACCTGAGGAACACTCAAAATTCACACACACACACACACCCTTTGGTTGCACACCTCCCACTTCCCTTAGCAACAATCCAAGCCCCTCAGCCAGCTCCAAGCACCCCGAAGTTGGATCTACCTCACTTCTCCCCAGTTCCTCCCGGGTGCTCATCTGTCCCGCTAGCCACACGGGACAGACTTCAGCTCGCCCCATGCGCTACAGGCCAGGCTGTGGAGCGCCTGGCTCCTCTGCTTCCCTCCTCACCATGGGCAGGAAGCCAGGCAGGCAGATCCCAGCCTCTGGTATTCAGGAATGACCAAGGCCATGTTCCACGTGCGCGACACGGGTCCTGCATCATCACACGTCCCAGGACAAAGGTGGAAGTTCTGCTTGAACAAGTCCTGGGCTTTCTCCTGCTGCTGGGCCTGGTTCTGGACCTAACTCAGGGCAGTGGGTAGTGGCTTGAATTCTCCTGCAGGTCTCAGGAAAGTAGGGTGGTCCACAGTGTCCAAGCCCCAGAGTGTAGCTTGGAAGGTGTCAGTGTCAGCCCCCTTCCTGTCCACCAGACCCCCCAGGAAGAAATGGTAAGCAAGTGTGTGTGGAGATGGCAGCCAGCAAGCAGAGGCTGGAGTACGGCGATCAAAGCACACTCGGGTGTCAACATGATTTATTAAGACAGGAACCAGCTCTCAGTGCAAGTCACTGCCACCATGCTCAACTCCACAGGAGAGCTGCAGGGGTCGGGGAGGGAAGGCCTGGAGGTGCCCATGCGAGGCCCCAACCTGAGCTCTGGGAAACGGACAGGGGCAGAGCCCAGGAATCTGGGACAGATGCAGTATATCCTACTGCTGCTGGTAAAGTGATGACTGCTACAAGGGAAGAAATGCCAAATAAATAGTCAATAAATAAGAGAGGCTGGAATTTCTTCCCCTGGAGATACAATATGGACGGTCACTGGCCAGGGACCAGGCAAAATGTGTGAACTCTGTCCCAGCTGGCTCTGGGAGCTTGGACAAAAGCATGATGTCCTGACTCACCATCCCACAGGAGTGAGGTACAAGCTGGGGGGTTCCCAGCCTCCCCTGGGCTGACCTTGTAGAATCTGCACTTTTCTGTCTCTCTCTGCTCCTGGCTGGGCGGGCGAGGGCACAGAAGATTGGCTAGTGCCAACATCAGAAGCCAAAGGAGGCACAGTTAAGTGTGGTGCCCCTCAGATGACACCTTTGTCCCCAGAATACAAACTCTGGGTCACTTAGATACTGCTGTTACAGGCGCTGGGATCTGTGCTACCACAACCCATTGAAGAACACTAGCCTCCTGCAAGGGGTGTGTGCCCAGACTGACAGGCTCTGGGGAGGGGCAAGGGCTTATTTACAGAGGGGAAGAAAACAAAAGGAAAATTCTGAGGCTGTTTGTGGCTCAACTGGTTAGCTACCTATCCTGTTGGCCAGAAGATTACCGGTTCAAAAACTCTGAGGAGGGCTGGGAGAGATGGCTTAGCGGTTAAGGGGCTTGCCTGCAAAGCCTAAGGACTCATGTCTGACTCTCCAGGTCCCACGTAAGCCAGATGCACAGTGACACGAGCGTGCAAGGTTGCACATGCACACAAGGGGGCGCACACATCTAGAGTTCGATTGCAGTGGCCAGAGGCCGACAATTCTCTCACTCTCTCTACTCTCACATTAAAAAAAAAAAAAGCAGTCTGCTGGGCTTGCCTCAAAAAAGAAAAAAAAGAAAATTCTGAGGAAATGACCTGTCCCCCAGCAGAGCATGCTATCAAGTGACTTCACTGGTACCAAGGACACTAAACATGCAGGTTTTGATCTTGACAGTCCAATGTCAGGTTTTTGGTGTGACTGTCCCTCTACGACATCAATATTTGACCTGACCTTTCATAGCAAGGTGGAGACAGAGATAAAAAGCCACCCTTGTCTCAGAGCATCCTGGAACACATGTCCTTTCTCCACAGACACATGTCCTTTCTGGGACTGGGCTGACACCTGGCTTCTGCCCCCAAATAAAGACAGATTCCAGCAGGACCAACTTCCACAGCCAGGATCTGCTTGGGAGGGAGAGAAAACTGCCAGGTACAGGGATTTGGGGTGAGCAGGGCTTTCTCCGTGGGAGGTCCCTAACTGGCTGGGAAGACAAGGTGAGTTCAAACACACCATCCCTACAGATGTGGACCCCATGGCTCTGGCAGGAGAGGGCTCAGAGGAGCCGGGCTTCTGGGTGGAGCTGGAGGGGTTGAAGGGTCACCAGGGACACTGAGACGAGGCCATCCAGAACAGGGCACCTGAAAAGTATACCACAGGAAAAGTTATGGCCCGGCTGTAGAGATGATCTTCTCCAATCCCTCCACAGCCCCTGTTTTGTTTTGTTTTTTTTTGTTTTGTTTTGAGAGAGAATTGGCATGTCAGGGCCTCGGCCACTGAAACTGAACTCGACACTTGCGCCACCTAGTGTGTGACCTTGCACTTGCCTCACCTTAAGTGAGTCTGGCTTTCCTGGGATCTGGAGAGTAGAACATGGGTCCTTAGGCTTTGCAGGCAAGCGCCTTAACCGCTAAGTCATCTCTCCAGCTGGTCATAGCCCCTTTTGCCTGTTCCTGCCCATGCCCTGGCCACTGTTTACCCCTGCTCCCCTCTCCCCTCACCTCACTCAGACCCATCTCACCTGACACTCCCTCCCCACCCACTGCCCAGCAATCCTACAGCTGAGCCTGTGCACATCGGCCCCCAGAATGTCCTCTGAGGACACGACTAGGTGTTCTGGCTTTTGCTCTTCTGGGGGCCAGGCACAGCCTTTTGTTTCCTTTGCCAAACCAATGAATTCCTGAGTCCAAAGCAGATACCACCATGGGCCTGCGTCTACATCCTCCCCACGGCAGGCTTCCACCCGAGTGCCAGGTCTCCCATCACGTCAGCCTCTCCCCTCATTACCTGGGACAGGAAGCCAGCTGGTTACTCCCACAGGAAGCGCACATACCAGATGGTCTCGTTCTTCAGCTGTGGTCCGAACAGGGGGTTCAGCTGGGCCAGGATGGCAATGAGCCAGCTGCCAGGGACACCAGTGTGAGGAGGAGGGCTGGGTGACAGGACCTGAATCCTCAGAGGGAAGGGCCCCAGGGAACCATCTACACTCTAGCAGGAATGAAGAACTGATTCTGGGTTTACAGATTTTTATATGGGTTGATTTTTTTTTTTTTTTAAATATTTTAGGAGCTGGAGAAACAGCTTAGTGGCTAAGGCGTTTGCCTGCAAAGCCAAAGGATCCCAGGTTGGCTCTCCAGGACCCACATAAGCCAGATACAAAAGGGGGCACATGCATCTGGAGTTCATTTGCAGTGGCTGGAGGCCCTGGCATGTCCATTCTCTCTCTCTCTCCCTCTTTAATAAATCAATAAAATATATCAAAAATATTTTATGTATTTGAGAGACAGAAAGAGAGAGTGGGGAGGGAGGGAAAGAAGTAGACACAGAGAGAATGGGCATGCTCAGGCTTTTTACACTACAAACAAACTTCAGACACTTCTGCCACTTTGTGCATCTAACTTTATGTGGGTACTGCGGAATCGAACTCAGGTGATCAGGCTTTGCAAGAAAGTGTCCTTTATGGCTGAGCCATCTCTCTAGCCCAGACTTGATTTTTCTACAGGCCTATGAAGCCCCTGAGTTGGGGCTGAATTAGGGGTTAGGGAAAAGGTAAGGGAGTGTCATGGAGCCTTTGTTTCTCTCTCTCTCCCTCTCTCTCTCTCTCTCTCTCTCCTTTTTCGAGGTAAGGTCTCACTCTAGGTCAGGCTGACCTGGAATTCACTCTGTAGTCTCAGGGTGGCCTCAAACTCTCAGCAATCCTCCTACCTCTGCCTCCCGAGTGCTGGGATTAAAAGCATGCACCACCACGCCTGGCTCAGGGGGCCTCTGTGACCCACTCCCAGGACTGTCTGTTCACACCTCTGCTCCGAGCTCCTCAGTGGGCATGCACCCGGGGACAGCAGTGCGGGCCTCGGGGAGGCATCTCAGAACCACTTTATTTTATTTATTTATTGTTTCCTAGGGCTTGGATGTAACCAAGGACCTAATACATCACTGAGCTGTGCCCCACAATCACCTCCTTTTAGGGGCAAGATGGAGGAACTTTGCCAGGATCAAGTGGGGGAGCAAAAAGGGAGCTCATGCCAGGATGCTACTGAGGGCAAGTTCCCCAGGCACCCGACTGCATCTCACTGGCAGTGAGCCATACATCTGAGTGGCTTTCTGGACCCATCTGCATGACAACTCTCCTCACCTCAGAAAACACGCACCTGTGCATCCAGTAAGGCTCTGCAGCAGGCTCTGTCCTTTCACCTCTGACTCCTGTACCACAGCCCACGGCGTGCCCCGTGCTCCAAAGCCACCCTGGCCTCGTACGAGCATTATCAGACTACGACACTGGGATAATTTCTAAATAGAATTTCGTTTCTTATTTTGCAGAGAAGAGCCAGGCGTGGTGGTGGCACGCCTTTAATCCCAGCACTCGGGAGGCAGAGGAGGTAGGTGGATCACTATGAGTTCAAGGCCACCATGAGACTACACAGTGAAATCCAGGTCAGCCTGAGCTACAGTGAGACCCTAACTTAAAAAAAAAAAAGAAAAAGAAAAAAAAGAAACCCTCTGTTATTTTGCAGAGAAAAAGAGAATGGGCATGCCAGAGCCCAGCACCACTGCAAAAGAACTCCACATAGATGGGTGCCTTTGTGCATCGGGCTTTATGTGGGTACCGGAGACTCAAACCGAGGCAGGGCAGTCAGGCTTTGTAAGCAGGTGCCTTAACCGCTAAACCATCTCTCCAGCTCCTCTAAATAGAACTTTTTTTTTTTTCTTTTCTTGTTTTGGTTTTTCAAGGTAGAGTCTCACTCTAGTCCAGGCTGACCCTGGAATTCACTATGTGGTCTCAGGGTGGCCTCGAACTCATGGCAATCCTCCTACCTCTGCCTCCCGAGTGCTGGGATTAAAAGTGTGCACCACCACACCTGGCTTCTAAATAGAATTTCTTTGCACTGAATTTATTCCTGGCTGTATGCATCTAACTGGAGGCCCCTTTTCTGTTTCCCACCCACTGATGGACTATTTCCGAGCAATGTCCACTACTGGGATGGAGGAAGGCAAGTACTCACAAGAGGTAACAGCAGACAGCAGTGGCTACCAGCATGGTGATGATCACTCTGCAACAGGAAAGAGAAAAGAAGTCAGCATGGGTCGAGGCAGCAGCTTTGCCAGGGCCAGAGGAGGCGTTGCCGGCGTCAGCCTTTCTGAGGTCCACTCAGGGTAGGAACTGCAAAAGGGAGCATAGCAACATATGCTCCCCTTTATGCAAATGAAATCCAGGGCTGGAGAGATGGCTTAGCAGTCAAGGTACTTGCTTGAGAAGCCTAAGGACCCAGGTTCGATTCCCCAAAACCCACATAAACCATATGCACAAGGTAGCACATGCATCTGGAGTTCATTTGCAGTGGCTAGAGGCCCTGGTGTGCCCATTCTCTCCCCTCCTCTTAAATAAATATTTTTTAATTAATTAATTAAATTTTTTTTGTTTATTTTTATTTATTTATTTGAGAGTGACAGACAGAGAAAGAGGCAGGGAGAAAGAGAGAAAGAATGGGCACACCAGGGTTTCCAGCCACTGCAAACGAACTCCAGACATGTGTGTCCCCTTGTGCATCTGGCTAATGTGGGTCCTGGGGAATCGAGCCTCAAACTGGGTCCTTAGGCTTCACAAGCAAGCGCTTAACTGCTAAGCCATCTCTCCAGCCCAGTAAAGTATTTTTTTTTAAGTTAAATAAACTCAAAAATAAATAAATAAATAGGGCTGGAGAGATGGCATTGTGGTTAAGATGCTTGCCTGCAAAGCCTAAGGACCCAAGTTTGAATCCCCAGTACTCATGTAAGCCAGATGCATAAGGCGGCGCATGCATCTCGGAGTTCGTTAGCAGCGGCTGGAGGCCTTGGTGTACCCATTCCATTTGCTTACTCACTTTCTCCTTCTCCTCTATCTGCCTCTTCTCAAATAAATAAGTAAATAAAATGTAAAAATAATTAAGTAATATTTTTGGAAAAGTTAAATAACTTAAAAATGAAGCCATCAAGAGTACCTTGGGGGATGCCAACCTCGCCCACACCTAAGCTACATCACAAATCCTCTCCCTTCTCCATCGCCCAACACTCCTCCATCTGAACAAACCTGCTGGAAAAGGCTTTGCCCAAGCATTGCCAAGTCCACTGAGGAATGGCCTCTGGATTTCAAGGTCTTCAGGCAAGGGCAGAGGAAACAACAGGCCAGAAGACCCAGCAAGAAGCAAGAGACAGAGCCATTTCTAAAACTGACTTGGTAAAAAGAAAACAGGGATTTTTGTACCCATTCCAGAAGTTTAAGATGTAGCAGGAGAGGTGTCAGACTTGAGAAAGGAAATGTTTTACAAAGTCAATCACTGGGAACCTGGAGTTCCAGAGACGTGTGTGTGTGCGTGCGTGCGTGTGTGCGTGTGTGCGTGTTGGTATGCGCATGTTATGGCACACACGTGGACGTCAGAGGACAACCGAGGGTTGTCAATTCTCACTTTCACTTTGTTTGAGACAAGATTTCTCTTGCTTGCCACTTCACACACCAGACTAGCTGGCCCGTGAACTCCGGGATTCTCCTGCCTCTGCCTCCCACTACTGTGAGCACTGTGGAGTCACAGATGTTATGCACCTCTGCTGAATTAAGATGGGGTCAGCACTCCGGTGGTCAGGTTTGTGCTTTTAAGCAGAGACATCTCCCCAGCCCGTTTTTTTTGTTTTTGCGGCAGGTCTCACTCTAGCTGTCTATATCCAGCTTGGGCTGGAGAGATGGCTTAACAGTTAAGGCACTTGCCTGTGAAGCCTAATGACCTGGGTTCAATTCCCCAGTACCCACGTAAAGCCAGATGCACAAAGTGGCACATGCACCTGGAGTTCGTTTGCAGCAGCTAGAGTCCATTCTCTGTCCCTCCTTGCAAAGAAATGAGTAAAATATTTTTAAAATGTATAACAATATTATCTGTGTATGCATGCGTGTGTCCATGCGGGTGCACGTACGTGTGCCACAGCACGTGTGTAGGGTCAGAGGACAACTTCAGGCCTGTTACTGCCTGTCTACTTCACTCGAGGCAGGGTTTCTCGCTCTGGATTCTAGCTCTGCCGCTCTCGCCATGAGCTTCTGGGGAACGTTCCTGTCTCTGCCTCCCATGTCGTCATTCCCAGCATGCTGGGACTGCAGAGGCTTTTCACGTGGTGTCTGGGGTCACACTCAGATACTCCACACGGAGCAGTGAGCACATTATCCAGAGCCATCTCCCCAGCCCCCTCCCCACACAATTTTTTCTCTTTCTTTTTTTCTAAAAAAAATATTTTATTTATTTATTTGACAGAGAAAGAGGGAGAGAGAGAGAATGGGCGCGCCAGGGCCTCCAGCCACTGCAAACGAACTCCAGACATGCCCCCTTGTGCATCTGGCTAACATGGGTCCTGGGGAATCAAACCTGTGTCCTTTGGCTTTGCAGGCAAATGCCTTAACTGCTAAGCAATCCCTCCAGCCCTGTCTTTTTCTTTTTTATGAGAGAGAGCAAGAGCAAGAGTGACAGAGAGAGAGAGAGAAAGAGAGGAATTGGTGTGCCAGGGCCTCCAAACTTGAGCCATCTTGTGCGCACGTGTGACCTTGTGCCCTTGCACTGAGATGGAATCTGCAGAGTCCAATATGAGTCCTTAGGCTTTGAAGGCAAGTGCTTAACCCCTAAGCCATCTCTCTGGCCCCCTCCCACATTTTTCAAGAATAAAGTCAACACCCAGCAGTCCAAGTTGGTGCTGGAAAATCGACATCTCACCCCAACATTGGCAGGCAACACTGGGCCACTGTTGGCTGTCCACTGCACAGACAGTGCTGAGACTGGACTTGTGAGCAAAGGGCAGGCGCTTCACATCTGAGGATGCAGAAACTGGAGAAACGGCACAGAAATCTGCAAAGCATCCCTCCAAAAATGGAAGTAGCTAAAAAAATCATCCTATAGAAGCAATGTGCCAGGCTCTGACAAGGGCATTATTTTGGGTAATCTTCATAGTAGCCTTATAAGGAAGAGGGGCGGGTCACCATTGTCCCCATTTTCCTCAGTGTGGAAACTGAGGCCTGGCATCCGATCAAGGTCACACATCAAAAAATGCAACAGCGCCCATCCACAGCCTTTACTGTCTGCATGTACAATGCCATCCGCTCCTCGCCTCTGAATCTGCCCTTTGGTCCAGGCCTCTCCAGCCTGTTCCCGGGCTCCCATGGCCCAGGTGAGGAGACCTCGGAGGAGGCGTCAAGGAGAGGCGTCCCCTAGGTGCGCGCTGGTCTCAGGGGAGCAAACAGACACCCGGAGTCAAAGGCGCGAGCCTGGCCAGGGACAGAGAGGGGGTCTAATAGGCAGCCGAGGCCTGCCCACCTTCCTTACCCGCGGTTGGGCCCCTTTGGCACGAACCAGGGACCTGCGATGCCGATGATGCCCCAGAACGTGGTGAAGATGATCACCGGGAGGGCAAAGGAGTGTGCCGTCATGGCTGGGTGCTGGATGCTGGGTGCTCGGTGCTGGGTGCTCGGTCGAGCTGCAGGCGTTCCAGGCAGGCGCACGGAGAGAGGCCGTGGACGGCGAGCATGCGCAGCGGGACCCGCGCCGCGGAGCCCTTCCAGCAGGCTTTGCTGCGCATGCGTAGACGCGGCCGTCCCGGGGAGCTGTCACTCAGGGGCCGGGGGCGGGCATTCCGGGGAGCCCCCGAGTGGATTGGCTGAGTGCGGCGACGGCGCGCCGGAAGGCGAGCGCCCACCTCGCGCTTCCAGAGCGAGGTTCACCCGTTCCCTGAGAGTCGCGGGTTCGGGGCCCGCCGGGAGATCATCGCCTACCCTGGCGTGGCTGCCCACGTCGTCCCGGCCTCCGGGGTACGGGGAGCACCGGGCCGCAGCGGGGCACTCGGCGAGGGGCTTCGGAGGGGTTCGTGGGGAGCTCAGAGAGCTGGGTCCGGGGCTCCGGAGTCCGTCACAGCCAGCGACGACAAGCATCTTGCCGGTCGCTTCGGTAGCCGACAGCGGGCTTGACGGTTCGTACAGAGCCGCTGAAATGCATGTGTGCAAAGCGCCTAAGCATCGTAAGGTTCTGGGCCGGAAGGGACCTTGGAGCCTGGCGTCGTTGGGCCACATCCACGTTCCCCGTCGTCCAGTTGAGGTGTCTTTCTGCCACGCATGGTGGAGGAACAGAGATCTTAGGTTTCTACTCCGGGGCATGATCTTGTAACACCATAGTGCTGGTCACGGTAGCTTAAGAGCCCTGTGTCTTCCCCAGGGGCGTGTGTGCTGCTGCCGAAGCAGGGGCGGCCTGCAGGTTTAAAAGGGGAGAAAAGCTGTGGGTGAAGGACTGCCAACCCCAGACAGCCGAAAGCCAGGTCTCAAGCCAGGCAAGTCTCTGCGGCATCTCCTAAAGACCCCGCGCAAAGCTCATCACGTGCATGGAGCCTTGGGGGATCCACGGGCTCTGATCAGCCACCAGGTCGCACCCCCCAGGCCCTCCGCACCGCTTGCCCACGGTGGTGGGGAGTTTGGGTAGCCTGTGGGCAGTAAGTCGGGATTTAGGAACTCTTGAGGTCCCAAGGGCCACAGTTCGGGTGGGAGCTAGAGCGTGGGGGGTCAAGTCAGCTCACAGTGACTCTTGTAGAGGTGGGGTGTCCAGCAGCCTCCACAGATCTAACATCCCATCATGCTTAGCTCACCAGACCCTCAACACCCAGCCTCCCTTCTGCAAGCCTGCACCAGTTGCTTTCCAGATACCTGTGTGGAAGGAGGAGGATACAGGACTGATGTGATAAACCCAGCTGGGAGGGAGGAGGCAGAAAGCCCTCGGGGAAATCTCAGGGCACAAGGAACCTGGCAGTCGGGCAAAGGCTTGGGTACTACTCACAATGGACTCCGACATGTCTCACAAAACGCTTCCTGGCTTTCATAGCAGGTGCTCAAGCTTTCGTCCACTCAGACATTAAAGTGGTGTCAGAGCCTGGACTTTCCGGTTAAGGACCCTTCCTGTTTCTTCTGTTTTTGGTTTTTCGAGGTAGGGTTTCACTCTAGTCCAGGCTGACCTGGAATTCACTGTGCAGTCTCAGGGTGGCCTTGATCTCATGGTGATCCTCCTACCTCTGCCTCCCGAGTGCTGGGATTAAAGGTGTACACCACATTCGGTTTAGTTACTTTTTTTTTTTTTTTTTTTTTTTTTTTGGTTTTTCGAGGTACGGTCTCAACTCTGGCTCAGGCTGACCTGGAATTCACTATGTAGTCTCAGGATGGCCTTGAACTCTCGGCGATCCTCCTACCTCTGCCTCCCGAGTGCTGGGATTAAAGGCGTGCGCCACCACGCCCGGCTAGTTACTTTTCTTGTTGCTACAATTTACGAGGGGTCTGCTTGGACTCACAGTTGGAGGGAAGGTATAATCTATCATGGTGGGGAAGGCAAGGCAACAGGGGTATGAGGCTGCTTACACTACACTAGTCAGGAAGCAGAGAGTGATAAAACGCTGTTGGTCAGCTCACTTTTTCCAGCCCATGGAATGGTGTCACCCACAGCTGGGCGGGTCTTGCTCAATTCCGTTCCCCTAGTCTACAAACTCCCTCTTAGGCCTGCCCAGAGACTGGTCTTCCAGATGACTCTAGAGCCTGATGCACTGACAGTTAACACTAACCTTCATACCTTGCAAGGTAGTACAGTGACATCAGGAAGTTGGCCAGCTGTCCTTACCAGAGCCCCAGGACATACATCAATGTTCTTAGGCCCATGGGGTCACTTCTCTGAGTTGGGATGGTGAGTCACTTGGCCCCCGGCTGTGACATCCTCAGGATGCTGTCCCCAGCCTTCCAAGTGCTGAGATTACTGGTATACACTACTGTCATGCCTGGCTCACTTCTGGTGTAGTGAGATGACGGACGCCAGCCACCGGCACATCCCCTTCTCTTGCAGTGGCTGGAGGCCCTGGCATACCTCCCTCCCTCCCTTCCTTTCTTCTTTCCCTTCCTTCCTTTCCTTTTCTTTCCCTTCCTTCCTTCCTTTCCTTCCTTCCCCTTCTTTTCCCTTCCTTGCTCCCTCCCTTCCTTCCCTTTCCTCCTTCCCTTCCTTCCTTCCTACCTCTCTCTTCCCCCTCCATCTTTCATAGAAGTAAATAAAATTATTTTTAATATTAAAAATATACACATGTGTCCTTGGCCCTACCCTGGGTCCTGTCATCCCTCCCCCTTTTTTTTTTCAAGGTAGGGTCTCGCTCTAGCCCATGCTGACCTTGAATTCACTATGTAGTCTCAGGGTGGCCTCCAACTCACAACGACCCTCTTTCTTCAGCCTCCCAAGTGCTGGGACTAAAGGTGTGTGCCACCACACCTGGTCTGTCCCTCTTCTGAGAGGACATCTACCTGACCATGTTCCTAGCTACTAGCTTTTCCCATCTCCTGGCTCTTGATTAGGGATTTACAGGACAGACACATGTATCAAAATAAATTCTGCTTTATTCAGATAGCAAAAAGTTAAGAATTGAACATGGTTTTTAAAATCCCATTTGCATATCCGTGAAACCAGGAGAAATCCCTGGCCTGTCACCCTGATGCTCTTGACCAGGTAGACACCGGTGTGAGAGAACCAGTGATCTCCATCCTGTTCTGACCGCACTTAGCACCCTAGGGACATGCCCTGTGTGGGTCAGAAAAGCCAATGTCTAGAGTGTGCTACAACCTGTGGTGTCTGGATGGATGGAGGCTGACCACCCTCCTCCCCCACACCCCCGCCTCCAGTCTGTGGCTGCTGAAATCAAAGTGCTGGGTACAACGCTGGTGGCTTGGAGCGGCGGCCCCAGAAGGCACAAGTCACCTGGAAAGGGGAGAAACAGTGCCGCGGCCCGTACAAGAAGCCGTCTTGGTTACAGGTAAAGAGGGCTGGGGAGAAAGCAGTAAAGTGCTTGCCTTCCAAGCAGGAGGACCCGAGTTTGAGCCCCAGAATCCACATTTTAAAAGCCGGGCAGGGTGGCACCCACTTGTAATCACAGTGCTGAGGAGGTAGAGGCAGGTAGCTCCTGGGAGTCACTGGCCAGCCAGACTAGCCGGGCCCTGCAGATGGGCAGCAAGCAGCGCGCCTGCGCATTTAGCGTGAGCAGGAGGTGCCGCGGGAAGCCCCTCCTCGGCAGTCATTTCCCGGCCGGCCGGGGCTAGGGAAGGCACAAAGCACCCGTGAGACAAGCAGCCTCCAAGCCAGCCAAGACCTGGCTGCCTCTTCTGTGCCCCACTTCCCGTTGAAGGGAAAATGGGGGAGGTGCTGGGGAGTGTTAGAGGCCTTTTTAGGGGTGGGAGGGGCTTTTAAGCTATTGAATGCCCACTAAGCTCCTGGGGTATGTGTGTGTGTGGGGGGGGTTCTTATGAGAAACCCCAGCCACGGGGTCTAGTCTGGGAAATGTGTCCAGGGTGGGGCATATGCCTGGTTGGCTCTAAGCAGTTCCTAGGGCAACCTGCAGAAGAGTGGATGCCTGTTCTCAGGCTGGTGTGTGTGGAGAGCAGGCGGACCCTAGTGGCAACCCATGGCTGTATTACTTAGGATGAGGGAGGGGCAGGTGCAGCTAAGAGCCCTTGAGAAACTACAGGATTGAGAGTCACATTCACTCCGGCCGTGGCAGGTGGAGTGAGCGGTCCTCTGCTGCCCTTGCGTGAAGAGGAAATGAAGCACTGACAGGAGGAAGGGGTTGATCACAGGCCGTCACTGTCTGCAGCCTAGCTGGCTGGATTCCAAGCCTTCCAACTCTCAACTTGTTCCCATGTCCTCAGGAAACTGTGCCAGGCACAATGGGAGCCAATCCAAGGGTTCCAGAGACGTGTACCAGGCTCCCTTCGGGCAAGCACGCCTCACCGTCTCAGCTGCTCTTTGCAAAGAAAGTGCTGCGGTCCGTTTCATGCTAAAGGCAGGCCCGGAGGTCTCCGTGCTTCGACGGCAGGAGCCAGGGCAGCACTACAGAACAGCCAGTCCTGGCGCGCCTGTAGGCAGGCCAGGGTCCCTAGGGCATGGCAAGCCACCATTAATGGGGTGACCTTTCTTGTAGGCCACCTTCCCAGACCGTTGCCAAGGAAGCAGAGAATGAGGGGGTTCTGTTCAGACCCCACTTCTAGTGGTCTTTCCCACTTCAGGAAAGTTCTCCTGTCACCAGAATACATGTGGGGGAGTGAACGCTCTCATGATAGTATTTCTTGGAATATCTCAAAATCCTTTTTTTTTTTTTTTCAAGGTAGGATCTTGCTGTAAGCCCAGGCTGACCTGGAATTCACTATGTTGTCTCAGGCTGGCCTTGAACACATGGAGATCCTCCTACCTCTGCCTCCTGAGTGCTGGGACTAAAGGCATGTGCCACCACGCCTGGCAAAAGTGGCCTTAAGGTGAGAAACTTTCCAGCTCATTTTTGCCCTGTGAGGCACCACTGTGCTTAGCGGGTCTTGGTCCTGTGGAAGTGTTCCACCAACACAGCCTAGAATCTGCAGAGAGCCAGTCCTCGTGATCGTAGTGACAGGGCTGCATGGAGTCCCCAAGACCTTATCCAAGCCACCACTCAGGTCCAAGAGTCTTCACGATATGATCTTTTCAGAACCTCCACAGCTCTTTGGAGGACAAGATGGCCGGCTTCTGGCCACAGATTCCTTCAGGTGGGGCACTCCCATTCCCTCCTTCCTGAGTCCTGAACCTATGTAGGAGGGAGTAATGACAATTAGACTGAGAAGAAGATGAGCGCCTTTGCCCAGCCAGCTCCACTGTGTGCAAGCACTCTGTCCTTAGGGGACGTCTGACAATCTCTGGATGTGCCTTTGACAGTCACAACTGGGGTGGCAGTACTGGTATTCCTGTAGGCAACCACTAGGTAGAGACTGGGAGTCTGACTGCACTCTCACAACGCCCGGGGGCCACCCCAAGGGGTTGACTGCCCCCAGATGTCCACAAGGCCTTCCCGAGAGGAGGCACCAGCACGCTCGGCCGGCTGAGGTCTCTGTTTACTTCCAGTGGGTACTTGTCCCACTGGCCCTAGGGAAAGGAGGTTTGCCCGAGGCGCCCCTGCTGTAAGCTTTTCCTCCTTTGTCCCACAGGGCTGGATGCCAACAACAACCCTCAGCCTATTCGCAGAGGGCGGGCTCACCAGAGCGCCCTTTGGTTCTCAGGTGAGGGGTTGCCTCCCCTGTTCCCTGCCCATTTGTGGTTCCAGGGCCACTAGGTTTCCTGCAGAGCCTCTGTTGACCCTGAGGTCCAGGCCCATTGCTGATGACCACAGGCTCAGAGATGAGAAATGACAGTGGAGCCATGGGAAGATAACCAGCTAAGACCTGGCAAGAGGAAAGCCCGCCCAGTCCCTTGGGCAAGCAGGAGCAGGGTGGAGACCCTCACAGCAAGAGGCCGTCCCTACTCTCAGTGAAGACTGCTGGAGAGAGGAATTCCTGCGGAGGCCATGGACACCTTGCCCTCTGGTGGATAACAAGTCCTCCTGCCTAGGGAGGAAGGCTGCTTTCAGGCTCTCTTGCTCCATGTGATGCCCACTGCCCGAAATGAAATGCCCTCCCTGCCTTTTCCCTCACTTCACCTCTGTCTCAGCCACCCTGACCCACACTGCCCTCTCTCCTCCCTCCCTCCCTCCTTCCCTCCCTCCCTCCCTTCCTTCCTTTCTTTCCTTTTTTGGTTTTCGAGGTAGGATTTTGCTCTACCCAGGCTGACCTGGAATTCACTATATAGTCTCAGGGTGGCCTCGAACTCACAGTGATCCTCCTACCTCTGCCTCCCGAGAGCTGGGATTAAAGGTGTTTTCCATCACACCTGGCTCCCCTTTTCTTATGAAAAACCTGTCTGGCACAGGATTGACCCAGCCCAGTTTAGGACATGATGCCGTCTGACGCCCCATTCCTTGAGCGTAACTTCATCCTGGCATCATATGCTTTACTGGCCAGACTGTTCTAGGATATTGTCTCCTTCCCAGATGAGAATCACAGCCCCAGGACGCTGATTTGCACCACGCACACAGCTAGCTGGGCAGCAGAGCTCCAGAGTGCCATGCTCCCCCAAGCCTGTGCAGCTGGCATTTCGGTTGGGCCACAACATACTCCTTACGGCTAACACTCACGTCTCCAGTAACCCCTGGTAAGTGGCTGGGCACACGGCGCAACTCAATAGGTCTCTCCTTGGTGGGCAGACTTGCTCAGAATGGCTCAGCATGGGACCAGGCCCATCAGGGCCCCTGCTTCACCTCCCATAGCCTGGACTTTGCCTGTGTACTTACGGGCATGGGAGCGGGCTGGCACCTGGGTGCGGGCATAGATGTGGCTGAAGCGTCGGCCTGAGGAGGTCAAGTACCAGTGCTGGATGGCGGGCTGGGGGTCGTACTCTGTGACCGCCACACCGTTCACTGCCGTCATCATGAGCATGTTGAGCACCTCACTTGAAAGCTTGGTCCTCTCATCCGTCTTAATCCGGTTCATGACCTTGAACCCCCGCTGACAGCACAAAGTGGAAATGGGCACACAGACCACCACAGCCAGGAGCTTGCTCAGCAAGGGGAAGTGGCGACGCTGGGCCAGGGCGGCCTTACAAAGCATGGGGAATGGAAGGTTCTGGGCCACGGCTTTCAGGCTCAGCCACTCCTCCAGCAGCACCTCCTCACTGTACCCGGCAGGGAGGGAGAGTTCAAAATACTTGGCAAGGCTGAGAATGTCGTCATTTCCAAAGTGGGCCAGTGCAGCCCCGCGTGGCCAGGCTGTGGTGTCAAACGCTTCCATGTGCTTGAGCTGTGGGGCTCGGTCTGTGTCAAACCTCTGCCGGAGATACTCGACTCCAGTCAGGATCGTTTTCTCCCTGTCTGCCTGGAACCCCTGCTCTGCCGTCTCCACCCTGTCCAAGAGGATGCCATGGAGCCGCCCGTCACGGAAGCTGGCGTTGAACTCCTCTTCTTTAGGCCCCGCCTGCTGGCGGAGGCTCTCCAGCGCCACATAGGCACATCCCAGGGTGGAGGTCACCTCTGTGACCAGCACGAACTCCTTCTGGCACACCTCAGACAAAGGCCTGCAGATGCTCAGGAAGTCCAAAAGGAAGTGGCAGAACTTGATGAAATGGAAGCCCTTCATGAGCTTCAGCAAGCCCTTGGCCCTGTGCCCCGCCTGGCCCCCAGCTTCCACCACGCTCTGGAGGTGCCTCACCAGGGCAGGCCAGCCCCCAATGAGAGCGTTCAGCGTGCGCCTCTTGCTGGCCACCCACCTGATGGCGTTTAAGTCCTTGAGGCGGATCATTTCCTGCTCCAGGGGGGCCGCGCCATCCTGCAGCGCACTCAGCCTCTTGTTGGAGGACTGGTAGAACTTGAAGGTGGTTCGGATATGCCGATCACACTTCCTCACCAGGTCGATGCTCCCACAGGCACCCACCACAGCCAGGTGCAGCCGGTGGGCCACACAGTGGACAGGCAGCAGCTGGGGGATGACCTCCCGGAGCTTTTCCACGAGGCCTCCTTTCCTGCTCAACATGGCAGAGCCATCGGTCGCCAGGCCCACCACCCAGCCAGGCTTCCGGAAAGGGATGTCCAGCTCATCCAGAGCAGCAACGATGGTCTCAAAGTACCCGTCCACTGTCTGGCTGGGGAGCGGGGCCAGAGTGACAAAGGACTCCTTCGTCTCCGTCTGCTTGAAGTAGCGCATGTATATCCCCACGCAGGCCTGCTCGGAGGAGTCGGTGCAGCTGTCCAACATCACGCTCACACAGGGGGAGTCCCGGATGTCGCCGAGAATCTCCTCCCTCAGAGTCTCGGAGATGTGCTTGATGAACTGAGTGCACGCGGTGCGATTTCGGTACTTGCCGGATATGGCGGTCCCAGCGTTCTGGAGGCGCTGCAGGACCTTCGCGAAGTCATTCAGGGGCCTGGAGTGGAAGGCGATGGAGTAGGCAGCCTTGAAGAAGTGCTCCATGTTGGCCATGAGGTCACTGGAGAGCTCGGGGAGGAGGGCGGCCTGAGGGCTGTCGTCTTTCACCTGCACCGTGTTGACGCACAGCTTGTGCGCCTTGCTGACTTCGTGGTATTTTAACGTCTCCACTTTAAAAGGCCCAGCGTAACCCCGGACTAACCGGGAGGATCTGTCGTGGAGAGTCGGCCTTTCTTTGCAAACTGAGCAGAAGAGCTTCGTCTCTTTAGAGTCAATCACCAGCCAGGGGAACTGGCCAAACCATGACCTCTGAATGGAACGGGGTCTGTAAGTCCTCTTGACCTTCGTAGGTCCGCCTGCTTCTGCCTCGCACGTGCTGGGGAGGAAGAAGGAGGTGAGGGTCTTCACAGGCGCTGGAACTGGTGCGGATGCTGCAGCCGGGGCCTGGGCCTGGGTGTCGGCCTCTCTTACCGCCACCATCTTCTGTTTCCCTTTAGAGAAAATTAAGCTGTTTGGTTTCCCTCACCAGAGATGTGCAGCTTTTTACTAGCTGAGCAGCCCTACTTAGTAAGTACTTCTTAGGCAGAGCTGGGGAGCTGGACACAACCCCCCTTCCCAGAGATCACTCATGGCCACTGTCCTTCCCCAGCACTGCCTGCAAGAGCCCATCCAGCTACCAGGAGGAGCGGCTGATCCCCGTGGCTTCTTTGATGCGCTCCTGCTCTAGGCACCTGCTTCTCTGCAATTATGATTATCATCTTCGGGACTGGAGACATGGCTTAGCAGGTAAGGTGATTGCCTGAGAAGCCTAAAGACCCAGGTTCAATTCTCCAGTTCCCATGTAAGCCAGATGCACAAAGTGGTGCACGTGTCTGGAGTTCATTTGCAGTGGCCAGAGGCCCTGGCACACCCATTCTCTCTCTCTCTCTTTCTCTTTCCCTCCCTCTGTCTCCAATAAATAAACCACAACAACAAAAAGAAAATTTAAAAAGATGATTATCTTCATCAGCCACAGTTATTAAACAAGTACCTGAATCTTCCCCTGAAGCTGCACACATGACTGAGATCACATCTCTGGGAGTCTCTTCATGAGCCTCACAAAGAAGGGAGGCAAGAGGCACCCACAGAGCCTACTGGCCATTAAGTTTAACACTGAGGTGTGCAAAGCACCTAGTTCTCAGGGACCCGCTGTACACCAGGGTGGAGGGAAGAGGGGAGGAGGGCCTCTCAATCCCGCAGGCCACCTGGCTCCCAATGCCAGCTTCTCCCCTCCACCTCCTCCCTTCACACCTGCTTATCCAAGGACCTTGTTTTTTCTGTACTGTCTGCTTCCTAGACAATTCTACACTCTCAGGCAGGCTCTACCCAGGGCCTAGTGAGCAGTCTAAGCATGGCTGAACTAATGAGTGACTTTCCATACCTACATGGGTCCTGGCCTGCGCGCTGCAGAACGTGGTGGGTCTAGACTCACCTGGGAGGTGACGTCTCCTTCTCTTGAGCCCACTGGGAACCTTAGTCCAGGGAGATGCCCTCTGCTCCAGCTTTGAGATCAAGTCTGGCTTGGCAGCATCAGGTCCTGTTGCAAAAATGAAGGGTCAGACTGTCATTGCTACAGGTGGCAGGGCAGGTAGCCCGCCACAAGCAGTGTGCAGGGACAAAGGCCCATCCTTGGTAGAGACCAGTCATTCCTAGTCACTCAGAACGCCAAAGAAGAGACTGGGGAGGGTATAGCCATTAGTGAAGAGGAACCACTTTAAGAGCCAGCGAGATGTTCCCAGATCAGTGTGGGGGAGGAGACAGAAAGAAAGAAAGGATAAAAGAAAGGAGAGAGAAGTGGAGAGGAACACGAGAAGCTGGCATCAGCACCACAACTGTTCCCGCTAGCTTCTGTGCAGGCGGCAGCTGCACAGGCCATTAAATGAGGAGCCCTTAAGGATGTGTGCCACCTGCCTTGGGCCTTGTAATCTGACTGAAAGAGACTCTCACCTGTGGCTTTATATTATATGCTGCTCTTTAATTAAAACACAAATATGGGGCTGGAGAGATGGCTTAGTGGTTAAGCACTTGCCTGTGAAGCCTAAGGACCCCGGTTCGAGGCTTGATTCCCCAGGACCCACGTTAGCCAGATGCACAAGGGGGCGCACGCATCTGGAGTTCGTTTGTAGTGGCTGGAGGCCCTGGCATGCCCATTCTCTCTCTCTGTATCTGCCTCTTTCTCTCCCTGTCTGTCGCTCTCAAATAAATAAATGAACAAACAAAAAATTACAAATATTGTTCAGGGAAATGCAAGGAAATTGCTTTTATTTTTAAAAAATACATTTTATTTATTTATTTGAGAGACAGATAGAAAGAGGCAAAGAGTGAATGAAACAAAGAGAGAATGGACACTCCAGGCCTCCAGCCACTACAAATGAACTCCAGACACATGCGCCCCCTTGAGCATCTGGCTTATGTGGATCCTGGTGAATCACACCGGGTCTTTTGGCTTTGCAGGCAAGTGCCTTAATCATTATGCCATCTCTCCAGCCCTGCTTTCTTTGTTTAAAGTAAAATCCATTACTATTTTCTTTCATGCTTTTGTGTCTATGTGAAAGAGATGTGCATAGACTTTTGTTTGTTTTGTTTCCAAGGTAGGGTCTCACTCTAACACAGGCTGACCTGGAACTCACCCTATAGTCTTAGGCTGGCCTCAAATTCATAGTGATCCTCCAATCTCTTCCCGTGCTATGATTAAAGGTGTGTGCCACCACACCCAGCTCAGACTTTCTTAAGAGGGAGGAAGTGAAGGATAAGAACAGAGGGATTCTTTTTCACTGTTTATCTTCTGGATCACCTGGGTATATGTATTTGTATAAATCTATATACCCACTATTAGTAAAAACAAAGTAAATAAACGAATAACACGAGCAGATTGAACATATGTCCCTTTAAGACATCTCCAAAGAGTGAAGGAATAGAGAAAAATATTGTGCTAGTGATGCTGGCATGTTTTTGGAAGGAAGGAGAGAAGAACCAGGGGAACTGCAGGAGGGGGTCACGAGAAGCACATCTCTCAACAGCACAGGTTCCCAAATGGATTTCAAAATGGGAGGCCCCAGTGGATGGGGGGAAGAGTATAAAAATTAGCAAAGTATCTGGGTGTGGTGGCGCACACCTTTAATCCCTGCACTCAGGAGGCTAAGGTAGGAGGATCGCCATGAGTTCGAGGCCACCCTGAGACTACATAGTGAATTCCAGGTCAGCCTGAATTAGAGTGAGACCCTACCTCAAAAAAAAAAACCACAAAAGGGCTGGAGAGATGGCTTAGCGGTTAAGCGCTTGCCTGTGAAGCCTAAGGACCCCGGTTTGAGGCTAGGCTCCCCAGGTCCCACGTTAGCCAGATGCACAAGGGGGCGCACGCATCTGGAGTTCGTTTGCAGAGGCTGGAAGCCCTGGCACACCCATTCTCTCTCTCTCCCTCTATCTGTCTTTCTCTCTGTGTCTGTCGCTCTCAAATAAATAAATAAAAAATTTAAAAAAAACCACAAAAATGAAAACTTACATTTCTAGGAGGAAAAAGACCTACAATGAAGGTCAACATACAACTAACCAGTAAATCGTACATAATCACAACTAGGCAAATAACCTACCCTGATATAACCATACAAATGTGTTGTACCTGTTCTGAAAGGGTGCAGGGAAGAGAGTGAGCTCCCTGCCATGTCTCCCCAGGGCCTCCAGGCAGAGCCTCTGGGCTGGACCCTTGCCTCTGGGCCTGTGAGAGCTAAGGCAAACAGCCAAGCACATCTGGCCTCCTGACATGCGAAACCATGACACAGTAAAGGAACTGGGGGAGAATTTATTATGCAGCGACAGAAAAGAAGTATGACCTTTGCAACTAAGTGTAAGACCAATGCCATCTTTCCAGTCCCTTTTTTTTCCTATATGTCTTATTCTTAGTTTTCTTTTGCAATGTAAGCCTAAGTGGAACTACTTTGATAAAAACTGTATTTATTGAGAAATATTTAAAGCATTAGAGGACTGAACATTCTAGAACCTGTTTGTTTGAGATTACATTCCTCTTCAGGACTGGCTATCTGCGCCACCACAACCTTAAGCCTCAGGAGTCAGGTACTCTATTTTACCTCTCTGTGGTTTTAGCCTAAGGGTTACTGTAGTGGTTTGGATGTGAACCACCATCATGCCTTCCACACTATAATGAATGTATTCCCTTAAGACTATAACCCAGAATAAATCTTTTCCTTTTTTAAGTTGCTTTAAATATTTATTTATTTGAGAGAGAGAAAGTGAGAGAGAGAGAGAGAGAGAATGGGCATGCCAGAGCCTCCAGCCACTGCAAAGGAACTCCAGATGCATGTGCCCCCTTGTGCATCTGGCTAACATGGGTCCTGGAGGGTGGAACCAGGATCCTCTGGCTTTACAGGCAAATGCCTTAACTGCTAAGCCATCTCTCCAGCCCTTTAAGTTGCTTTTGATCATGGATTTGTTCACAGCAATGAGAAAGTAACTAACATGGTTATCTAAACATCTTTTGGGGCTGGAGAGAGATGGCTTAGTGGTTAAGCGCTTACCTGTGAAGCCTAAGGACCCTGGTTCGAGGCTCGATTCCCCAGGACCCACATTAGCCAGATGCACAAGGGGGTGCACGCGTCTGGAGTTCGTTTGCAGTGGTTGGAGGCCCTGGCACACCCATTCTTTCTCTCTATCTGCCTCTTTCTCTGTCTTTCTCAAATAAGTAAATAAATAAAAATAAACAAAAAATATTTTGTTTCTTAAAGAGCCAATGACAGAAGGAAATATTCAAAGAGTTTTCTGGGAAAGTAAATGAGGGGACTATAGCAAGCCACAGGCCTGCAGGTGTGCACTAACATGCCTGGCCCAAGTACAGAGTTCCGAGCCTTCCTGAATAACTCATCCACAAGCTAGCGGCCCCACTCCAAAGCGTCAGTTCTAAAAGGGTTGCTGAGGCCCTTGGCTTGCTCTTCTCACGCCAGCCCCAGGTTGTGCTCACCCAAGGTGCGGTCACATTACCAGCCATGGAGAAGCTGCCTTCTGGATGTGCTACGGGTGATTCTAATGCTCGTCGTCCTCTCGTTGGCAGCCTTCCCTCTCAGATTTGGTTTCCATTTAGTGTCACTTCTCCACCAGCTCTGTGAGGCAGGCTGTAGTTAAGGAACTCTCCAGCAGGCAGGCACTGCCCACCTGAAGTGAGTGCCTGCTGTACAGGTGGAGCGGGACCCTCAAGAGGCCCATTTGTCTCCATGCTTTGCTCACCCTGCTCCCAGCCTCTGTCTTGTCGGGGTGCCCTTCCTCCTGGACTTATATCCCTTAATATAGTTCTCTGAACACTTTCCGATCCCTCCTTCACACACCCAGCAGACTTCAGTAGCCCCAGGGTATTCTTGCACAACTCAGGTGTTTGACAGTTTCCCATTCACCTGGACTTTCCTGCCACAAGTCCACCAATCTGTGAAAGCAGAGACCTTGGCCAGGGCATGCTCACTGGACATGGGGGTTCAGGTGGTTTCTGTGTAGGATGGTGGTGGGTGGGTGGACAGGGAGGTACATGAAGAGGAATGCAGTGAAACATCCCAAAGTGAGACAGATTCCCTCTGCCCACAGTGAGGAGGAGGAGGCAGAAACAGGAAGAAGGCCATAAGCCATAGCTTCTTGCAGAGGTTCCCAAGTCAAATGATGGTGGCATAAAAGAACCTATGGGCTGGAGAGGTGGCCTAGCAGTTAAGGCGTTTGCCTGCAATGCCAAAGGACCCTGGTTTGATTCCCTAGGACCCACATAAGCCAGATGCACAAGGAGTCACATGCATCTGGAGTTCGTTTGCAGTGATTGGAGGCTTCTTTCTCTCAAATAAGTAAATAAATAGAACATATTTTTTGAAGCCAGGCGTGGTGGTGCACGCCTTTAATCCCAGCACTCGAGAGGCAGAGGTAGGAGGATTGCCATGAGTTTGAGGCCACCCTGAGACTACATAGTGAGTTCCAGGTCAGCCTGGGCAAGAGCAAGCCCCTACCTCAAAAAACCAAATATACATACAATTTAAAAAATTATTCTTCAATAAAGCTCTTTTATTATTATTTATTTATTTGAAAGAGAGAGAATGAGGCAGAGAGAGAGAGAATGAAAGAGAATGGGCATGTCAGGGCCTCCAGCCACTGCAAACAAACTCCAGATACATGGGCCTCCTTGTGCATCTGGCTTACGTAGGTCCTGGGTAATCAAACTGGGGTCCTTTGGCTTTTCAGGCAAATGACTTAACCGCTAAGCTATCTCTCCAGCCCTATAGTTATTTATTTATTATTTTTTTAAAAGAACCTATGGGGGCTGGAGAGATGCTTGGAAGTTGGGGTGTTTACCTGCAAAGCCAAGGGACCTCGGTTCAATTCCCCAGGACCCACATGGGCCAGATGCACAGGGTGGCGCATGGATCTGTAGTTCGTTTGCAGTGGCTGGAGGCCCCAGCATGCCCATTCTCTCTTTCTCTCTCAAATAAATAAATGTATTTTTAAAAAAGGAACCTATGAGAAGCTTTACCGAGGGAAGCCAATAGGTCGTAGTTCATCCGCATCACATCCCTGTACAGCTCCTTCTGTCGCTTGTCCAGCAGGCCCCACTCCTCCGGGGCAAAGAACACTGCCACATCCTCAAATGCGGGGAGTGCCCCCAACATCCCGGCGTCCTCCAGCAGCCCCTCGTCAGGAGGCTCCTGCAACACAGAGCAGCACCGCTCAGCTCTCCTTGGAGTCGGACACCCTTCTGAAGACCCTCTCCTGGAGCCACGAACTCAGGTGCACGCTGAGAAGTCAGTTCCTTCACTTCAGATAATCTAGGTCATGGGGCCCAGAATTAGTAGGCAAAACCAGATAGATGCAGTCAGAGCCAAGGAGTTCCAGGGGAGGAAATAAATAAATAAATAAAGGCTCACGGTAGAGCAGAGCTCAGGAGCACCTCTGACCACACCTGGTCATCTAGACTCCCACTGTGGGCTAGGTACTCACTGGGGGTAGGAGGCCTGCCTCTAGCAGCACCCACTACAATCTCCCAGTCCTGTCTGTTGCTTGTCCACTGACAAGGGAGAAGCAGTTCAAAAGAAGTAAAGATGCTGCCGGGTGTGGTGGCTCAGACCTTTGATCCTAGCTCTGGGAGACACAGGTAGGAGGATCGTTGTGGGTTTGAGGCCAGCCTCAGACTACAGAGTGAGTCCCAGGTCAGCCTGGGCTAGAGTGAGAACCTACCTCGAAAAGACAAAAAGAAAAAGAGAGAGAGAGAGAGAGAACCAAAGGTCTAGAGAGATGGCTTAGAGGTTAAGGTGCTTGCCTGCGAAGTCTAAGGACCCAGGTTCAATCTCTCTCCAGATTGCATGTGAGCCAGATGCACAAAAAGTGAAGCAAGCACCAAGTCATACACATACACTAGGTGGCACAAGTGTCTGGGGTTCGATGTCAGTGGCTGAGGCCCTGGTGTGCCATTCTCTCTCTCTAAAAACAAGAGAAGAAAAGAAAGAAAGAAAGAAAAGACATATGCTGATAACTAAAAACTAGGTTTACATATGCCTCACTCCTATCAAAACTGAGATTCTGGGGCTGGAGAGATGGCTTAGCAGTTTAGGCACTTGCCTCCAAAGCCAAAGGACCCAGGTTCAATTCCCCAGTACCCACGTAAGCCAGATGCACAAGGTGGTGCCCATTCTCTCTGTCTCTCAAATAAAATAAATAAATAAATATATATATATATATATATATATATATATATATATATATATATATATTTTAAAAAAACCCTGAGATTCTGGGTCTGGAGAGATGGCTTAGCAGTAAAGGTGTTTGCCTGCAAAGCCAAAGGATCCCGGTTTGACTTTCCAGGACCCATGTTAGCCAGATGCACAAGGTGGCGAATGCATCTGGAGTTCGTTTGCAGTGGCTGGAGGCCCTGGTGCGCCCATTCTCTCTCTCTGCCTATTTCTCTCTCTCTCAAATAAATAAATATTAAAAAAAATTAAAAACAGCCGGGCGTGGTGGCGCATGCCTTTAATCCCAGCACTTGGGAGGCAGAGGTAGGAGGATTGCCATGAGTTCAAGGCCACCCTGAGATGACAGAGTTAATTCCAGGTCAGCCTGGACCAGAGTGAGACCCTACCTCGAAAAACCAAAAAAAAAAAAAAAAAAAAAAAAAAAAAAAAAAATTAAAAACAGAGATTCTGAAGGTTAAACCTGTTTATTAGCCCCTAACACTAAAAAATAACAAGAGCAAGGATATAAGGAGAAATGCCTTGTTTCTCTGAATTCTGGAAAAATTTGTGTTTACTCCCTTGTGATGGATCCCTCAGAATGTTGGCTGTGAGGAACATCTGAGCTACCCACTGGATTCCTACAGGGACGCTAACTGCACTTCGCCATAAAATCATACTTGCTTGCAGCAGTTGAGAAATGTGGAAAGTTTTACTCACTCAAAAATTCCAGCTAACAGTTTCCTTAGAGACCAGCTTTCCAGAAAATTGTCAGATAATTACAAAGTGAACTTAAGGTGAACTGTACAGAATAGAAGGAACACACAAGGCCAGCAGCCAAGGCTCTGTGTGGAGGCCAGCATGAACCACAATAGCTGGTAGACTCCGGCATGTCACTTCTTCCTGAGTCCTGGTTTTCTCCCAGAGTGTTTAGTAACCCATGCTTTACCACCTCACAGCAACATTAGCCTCAGCAAATCACAGCGTGTGAGAAGCTTTGCAGTGCTAAAATGTGCTAGATGACTCCCAAAGTTACATTGTTAAAAATACTGATTGTGGGTTAGAGAGATGGCTTAGCAGTTAAGGCGTTTGCTGGCAAAGCCAAAGGACCCAGGTTTGACTCTCAAGTACATATGTACAGGCAGATGCACAAAGTCGCACATGCATCTGGAGTTCATTTGCAGCAGCTGGAGGCCCTGGCACACCAATTCTGCCTGTCTGTCTGTGTTAGTCTCTCTTGTATCTCTGTTTGCAAGTAAATAAATAATCTTTTAAAAGCACTGATCAGCATGATCTACAGTCATTTTGTGACATGAAGGTGGTTTATTTCTTGGGCTCTGTGGCTACTTTGGATTCTGGAAAAAGATTATTATTGTTCCTGTAGCAGAAGTTAGAATACTTGTCCCATGCATTCTGGTCTGTTACCTGTGTGAACAAAGGAGATGATAATGGGGCAACTTTTGGAATTAAATAACATTTATAAGGCACTTAAAGCAATACCTAGTACATCATATGCATGTGAGATTAAAACAATCCTGTTAGCACTGAGCACGACCACTATTACTTTTACCATCATTTGGCAATATGTCGTTCTCAAGACAGAAATTTTCTCTTTAAGATACAGTAGTCACTGGGTGTGGTGGCACACGCCTTTGATCCCAGAACTTGGGAGGCAGAGGTAGGAGGATCATGAATTCAAGGCCACCCTGAGACTACGTAGTGAATTCCAGGTTAACCTGGGCTACAGTGAAACTCTACCTTGAAAAAACAAACAAAGAAACAAACAACAAAAAATGATACAGTAGTGATTATGAGTGCTTTACCTGACTGCAAAGCTCACCGGTGTCCTTGCCTAGCGCGCTGCTGTTTGAGGGACTGTGGATGTCACCAGCGACACCTTTTTGCCTCAGGTCTGACATGCAGTCTGCATCCAGTGCAGGCCTGTTTCCACTGCCCCCAAGGCCCTTCAGTTCGGCTCCTGGGCTTGACAGGAGCTGGGCAGTGCTACTGAGGTTTCCCAGCGGCCCCGGGGGGTTGGACACAGGACAGCCTGCAGTGAAGAGGTGCTTGGGGATGGCCTGGACATCTGCAGACCTCTCCTTGATACTCTGGAGACGGGCTGCCCAGATGGGATCCCTGGCGACCAAGGCACTGGCACAGAGCACATGGGCTTTGCTCTTGGCATGGTACTTGAGAGTCTCCACCTTGAATGGTCCCATGTAGCCATTTATTAACCTGGACCGTCTGTCCTTGACAGACGGGCACTCACGGCAGACAGAACAAAACAGAGCCGTCTGTTCCTTGTTCATGGTCAACCAAGGAAATTGTGCAAACCATGACTTCTGGATGGAGCGGGGCTTCGGAGGTCTCTTGCTTCTTCCCGTCCAGTCTCCCTCGATGTTGCCAGTCTCCGGCCCAAGGTGGGTAAGGCAGGCTTTCTTGTGAGGTGGTGGGCACTCTCCACTCTCCCTGGCAGGAACCTGCACATCCATTTCTTCCAGGTAACCCATTTGGTTTTTTCCTTTAGAGGAAAGGACGAATGGAATCTTCGTTGAGATCCTGTGGTCCGAGATCCGTCATACACACAAGTCGGGAGGACGCCCCTCTCCTGTTCTGGTTTCTCTGAAAGACACCATACTTGAACCTTCTCTCACTCAGACTCCTCAGGCCCATCTTGCCTAATCAGGAGGAAGTCAAAGAGATAGGCTTGACATGAACCTGCCTTTCAAAAACACTCAAAGGACAGATACGCTAGGTCCAAAGGACACCTCTGCACTTTGATCAAGGCCGCTTCAGGTAGTAGCAGGGTCTCATGGTCAGACAGGCTGAGTATAAGGCACCAGCAACGGGAAACCACAGGGTTAGGAGAGCGGCCCTCTGTAGGCCCGTCCTGCTGGGGTAGGACTGACAGAGCGGGCTCTACCTACAGCAAGAGAGCCACCCAGTCCCTGGACATAGCTACAGTCTCCACATGGCTTTAGGTAAACTACAATTCACCTCTGAGCACAACAGTTGCCCTTCCTGTGCAGTGAGGATGTTGTAAAGCCCCTCATAGACGGCTGGGCCATGTAGGGAAACAAACTCTTATACACTATGTTTTTGTGGGTTTTTTTCTATAAATACATACACGTAATAAAGTTTAACTTAAAATTAGGGCAATTGACAGCAATGACCAAACAGAACAACATAATAACAGATTGTCGCAGGTTATGTGAATGTGACCTCTGTCCTTCAAAGTGTCTCACCGCACTGTAGCCACGGTGGTTGATGGCCTGTAACTGCAGCCATGGAGAGACGCCACCGACAAAGGTGGCTGCCGTGTGTCTACCTGGCGGCATGGACAGAATGCTCAAGAGAAATCCAATTTCTTGTCTTATCATACCACAACCCTTCAGAGATAAAAACTCTCATGGCCTTATGAAAATTTTTCTTCTTTAGGCTGAACTAGGATGTTTTCCTTCACTCCTTACAAGAAATGAAACAAACAGCTCTCTGGAACCGCTTCTTATACATCAACACGTGTTCAGGTGCTCAGTGGCCAAGGATGCAGCAGTTTTCCTGTAGGCCAGTGGACTAGCCCAAAAACCACAGCCCAGCCCAGGAGCACAAAGCTGTTAGTAGCGCCAGCAGCCTTGAAATGAAGAGCCAGGCAAGGAGAAACAAACGGGGGGCATGGGGGACTCCGAGGCCGCTTGCGCCTCAGGGGAGGAAACCACAGAGGGAAGTAAGGCTGGGGATTCAACTCTTGTTCCCCACAGAAGGGGCTGTGTTAGTCCTGTTACCTTGTGTAAGGGAAAGACACCATCTGGCCTGGCTCTACTTAAGCCAACCTGAGAGGCTTATTAAAGGTAGACAGTAAAAGAAATCCCTAGGTCTTAGCAGATGGCGGTGGAATCATTCCTTCTGCCTTCATTCAGTGTTTGCTGTACAATTACTGTGCGCCGAGCACTGGGAATAAAGCAGCAGGTGAGACCGTTATGCTTTTTGGCACTTTTAGTATAAATAAACATACGCTGCAGGGTGGAAAGCACAGAAGATGACAAGCATGGGAAGGACAGCTTCCTCTCGAGTGTGATGGAGAAGAGGCAGCAGGGGACAGGACTGATTCCGTATGTCCCCATACTGGTCATAGCTGAGTTCCACCACCAAACCAACAGCACTCACCGGGGTGATGGTCCAGGAGACTTCTCTGGTCCTGAACATCACCTAGCCATGACTCGGGCCCTCTCCCAAACACACAGAACAGCTGGGGACTGGCCACAGTTGGTCCTGAATTGGGAAAAGAGAAAAACAGTGTGAGAGCCTGGCTCCACATCATAATGCTAAGGTGGGGGATGCTAAGATGGTTTATACTGATTGTCAACTTGACAGGACCTAGAATCACCTGTGAGGAAGCACATAGATAAGGTTAATTAAGGCGGGAGAGCCCACCTTAGCTGTGATGGGCTCCTGAAGTACACAAAAAGGAGACATTTTAAATTAAATAAAATTTAAAGGGCTGGGGAGATGGCTCAGCAGTTACTTGCCTACAAAACCTAACAACCTGGGTTTGATTTCCCAGTACTTATGTAAAGCCAGATGTACAAAATGGTGCATGCATCTAGAGTTCATTTGAAGTGGTTAGAGACTGTGGTGTGTCAATTCTCTCTCTCAAATAAATAAATATTTTAAAATAAATAAATGAGGACTGGAGAGATGGCTTTATGGTTAAGGTACTTGTCTGCTAAGCCTAAGGATCCAGGTTTGATTCCCCAGTGCCCATATAAGCCATATGCACATGGTGGTGCATGGGTCTGGAGTTTGTTTGCAGAGGCTAGAGGCCCTCTTCCTCCTCTTCTCTCTCTCTCTTTCTCTGAAATCAATCAATCAATCAATCAATAAAAAGGAGAGAGCTCTTGGCATGGCAGCACTCATCACTTTCAGCTTTGTCACCGTGGGCTCAGTGTGACCAGCTGCCCAAGCTCCTGTCACTATGCCTTCCCTGCACGATGGGCTGTGACCTGTAGTATAAGCCACAATAAACCCTCCCTCCCTTAAGCTGGTTTCTGTCAGGTATTTTGTCCCTTCACTGAGAAGATATCTAGTACAAAGCTCTGCTAGGGACATCCCGGGTTCCCGGGAGTTGCGTGGTTTAGAAACTAGGCTGTCTGTGAGACCCCCACCCCTAAGAGAATGTGGGTGGGTGAGGGGCCAGGGAAACCAACCAGGGACACAGCAAGGCTTGGTTGGTATGAAACTATTAGTTCACACAAAGACAGCCTGGTGACATAGCCAAGGAAAACAGGCCCAGCCTGGCGGCTGAGCCACCAAGAGGACATGCTCCTGTACCACAGCTGCTCAGCTCCAGAAGGCCACCATGCAGGACACGGGCCCCATTACTGCCACACAGTCCTGCTTGTCAAGAGATGCCAGAGAGCCACACTTGGACGTGAAAACTCCCAGTGGCTCAACTTAAATGTTTTTCCTTTCTTTTTAAAAAAAATTAAATTTATTTGAGAGCCACAGAGAGAGAAAGAGGCAGATACAGAGAGAGAGAATGGGCACCAGCACCTCTAGCCACTGCTAGTGAACTCCAGATGCTGGCGCCCCCTTGTGCATCTGGCTAACGTGGGTCCTGGGGGATTGAGCCTAGAGTCGGGGTCCTCAAGTTTCATAGGCAAGCGCTTAACCACTAAGCCATCTCTCCAGCCCAACTTAAATGTTTTTCAAGAAACCCAACAAAAGCAGTGGAAGCCGAAACAGCCAAGCAAAGCACACGGAACAGAATGGAGCTTCCATCTGCGAGCCAAATGCGGCCCATGCGATGCTGCCCCGCAGCTCGTATTTTCAGAGTATCTGTGGCTTTCAAACCTTGTTTAGCGCAGCCGCAACCCCTCCACACACAGAAGGCTGAGCTCGTGGCTCCTGCCATACCTTTATCCTTCCTTCATGGCCTAAGAAAAGCTGGGGAGGCAGTCATCAAACTGCAACCATCAAACAAACAGGTTAATGCCCCTTAATCTGAAAACCCACTCTCTGAAATCTAAAACCTTGGAGTACAGGCAGTTCTCAAAAAGCTTCTTTTCTCGGAGCAGTTTGGATTTTGGAGCTCTGCATGCTCAACCTACAGCCAGGGCACGTGTGAGCTCACACGGAGCGGCCATCCCTTCTGGGCATGGCACAAAGTCTGCCTGCAGAAGCAGAGAAAGGCACACCTCCAAAAAAGGAGGGATGGGAAGACAGCTACATGTGCACAAGGTTCCAAAGCATTTCATCTCTTCAAATTTCCGTAACCCTAAGAAGGAAACCAAGGCTTTAAAAGGTCAAGAGCACTCTTCTCCCAGTGGCTGGGCTGGGAGAGGGAGATCAGCCCTGCGCACCGCACACTCCCTCCAAGGCCCCACCGATCCGCAGGCTGCTTCTAAGCCGGCTCACGTGGGATGTCCCAAGGCATGGGGAGACTGACATTCCCCAACTTGTCCTGGCCAGTTTAAATAGAGGAGAGAAAGTGGGGTGGGGGCGGAGGAGGGTATTACCATGGGATTTTTTTTTAATAATCATGGAAAATGTTAATAAAAATTAAATTTAAAAAATAAAAATAAACAAAAAAAATTAAAAAGAGAGGAGAGAAAGTGGTGTGCCATTTACACGTAATTACATTAAATGTGGGACTGAGCAGATGGGTAAAGTTGCCTAGAAGAATGAGAGAATTCCAGAAAGTTCTCCAAGTTGCCAGGGCAAGGCTGGGACACTGCTCTATGCTGGCGGTGGTGACGTGCAGGCGCCCATACCCCACAGTGCCAACAACTTGTCAGATGCACATGCAAGTCCCTCTGCTGCTGACCCAGCAGCATCCACTCTTCGTGAAGCAATGTGATGCCATTAAAGGTCACTGGAGCCTTCTGTATGGAAAAGGACACCAAGTACCAACCTTCCCCAAGATACGTCCTCCGCATCAGCCCACGACCATCTGAGGGGTCCCTACTCTGGAGACTTAGCAGAGTGGGCATGGGGCAAGGCATTATCCACTTACACATATAACCTGCACCCCATCTCTCACACCACCTGAGTACAAGTCACAGACGACAAGACTGGCTGAAAGTGGCGTCCACTGAAACAAATCTGAAATAAGTCAGTCTTCATAATGCTGACCCAGCTTTCTTTTTTTTTTTTTTTTTTTTTGGTCATGTGCATGTATGGCATGCTACTACGTGTTCATATGTGTGTGGGCAGGTGCTTGACTATGGAGGCCAGATGTTGACAACAGGTGTCTTCTTTCTTTCTTGCTTTGGCTTTTCAAGGTAGGGACTCACTCTAGCCTAGCACAAAGGAGGGGGGCGCATGAGCCTGGAGTTCGTTTGCAGTGGCTGGAGGCTCTGGTGCGCCCATTTTCTCCCTCTCTCTGCCTCCTTTTCTCTCTGTCTCAAATAAATAAATAAAGTTTAAAAAATAATAGTAACGGAACTGCATTGCATTGCATTACTTGAAGTAACCATTAGTACGGAGTCTTCCAAAGTAAAACATGATTAGGATTCCAAATGCCCGTGGCGCACGGAGTCCAGTAGAAGGAAAGGGACGTCCTGGAGGTCAGCACGAGCAGCTTAGCGTGGGAAGCAGAGCCTATGTGGAAGGCGGACCCCAGGATGAACGGTGCCAAGGGTGATGCTGCCAACACCGGCTCCACAATCATCGTTTCTGGGTGACTGTGACATAAAATCGCAAGTAGGAGGAGTCCCTTACCTATGGAGAGTGTAAGTGCCTCTGGATAGTCTATTTGTTTTTTGATGTTTTTTTTTTTTTCCCCGAGGTAGGGTTCCACTCTAGCCCAGGCCAGGCTGACCTGGAATTCACTATGTAGTTCAACTCACGACGATCCTCCTACCTACCTCTGCCTCCCAAGTGCTGGGCCTGGTAAAGTATATTCCCCCTTCTATTTATACTCTAGCCCAGGCCAGGCTGACCTGGAATTCACTATGTAGTTCAACTCACGACGGTCCTCCTACCTACTTCTGCCTCCCAAGTGCTAGGCCTGGTAAAGTATATTCTCCCTTTATTTATTTATTAGAAAGAAGGAGGGTGGGGGGAAGAGAATGGACACAACAGGGCCTCCAGCCACTGCAAACAAACTCCAGACACGTGTCACCTGTGCATCTGGCTTACATGGGTACTGGGGAATTGAACCTAGGACCTTAGGCTTCACAGGCAAGTGCCTTAACCACTAAGCCATCTCCCCAGTACTATTTTAGTAGTTGCCACTGCTTAGTACCAAAACCCTCAATGTAAACCCCATCCCTCCTCACTTGAGCTCTCTTGCCCCGCCTGGAGTCTGTCCTCCAGCCAGAACAGGATCACTGCCACTAGTACACGTTTCCTCTCCCCACACCCCACATTTAGTCCTCTGACTGGTCATTTCCTCTCTGCTGACAGACTACCCACTACCAAGGTCCTGGTCACATTCTATCTCTTTCAGCAGGGAGTTCCTAACTTCTCAGCCACAGGGTGAGCTAGGTAGACCTCATTTCCCTCCTAGGGCCTGGCACTCAGGAAACCCAGCTGAGACTGAGACTGGAAATTTTAAAAAAAAAAATTTATTTTTTTATGAGAGAGAGAGGGAGAGGGAGAAGGAGAGGGGGAGGAGGAGGGGGAGAGGGGGAGAGAGAGGGAGAGAGAGAGAGAGAGGGAGGGAGGGAGGAAGGGAGGGAGAGAGAGAGAGCGCGCGCGCACACACCAGGGCCTTTAGCCACTGCAAACTCCAGAAGCATGCACCACCTTGTGTATCTGGCTTACATGGGTCCTGGGGATTTGAACCTGGGTCTTTTGGTTTTGCAAGTTAGTGCTAAGCTATCCCTCCAGCCCAAGGTTGGAGATTTTATAAAACCTTTCATCAGTCCATCCCTCTCTCCACATTATGTAAACAGAAAGAATTTCATAGCCATTTTATTTTCATTCCATAGCATTTATTAAGTTTCTTATGTGATTGTTGCATGGTTATTTACTAATACAGAGAGATTAAAATCAAGGAAATTAAAATCAAACAGGAAGTGCAATCACAGGACTGAGTTTCAAAAGAAACAAAAGGCCCTCTAATTTGACTGGAGGCCCACTCCATGAGAGGGAATACATCCCTGATACTGAAAGCCTACAACAGGGGTAGTCATGAGCCCTAGGGGTGTAACATCTGCTGGTATCTGGCTAAATGTATATACTATGCTCACCAAATTGCCCAATATGCACTTCTCTTAATGTTCATACCCATATATTAATGCTACTATCACTTTTGGTTAGAGGACCTTCTCTTTGACCTTAGGATGACTCAGAAGGCACCATGGTGCTAAGTGACAGAGGAGTGCTCACCACTGAAATATCTCTATCACATCATGTCTCATGTGGAAGAAGTGGCAGAAAGAATGTAAGGGCCAAAGGAAGGGTAGGACTCCTTACAACACGCTCCTCCAGACACAAAATGGCCTGGATATCCATGACCTCGCCAGTGCCTGACATTACTTACTCAAGACCATCATAACAGGAAGATGATGACATCAAAATAAGAGAGAGACTGATTGAGATGGGGAAGGGATATGATGGAGAGTGGAGTTTCAAAGGGGAAAGTCGGGAGAAGGAGGGAATTACCATGGGATGTTTACAATCATGGAAGTTAATAAAAAAATGAAAGGGATCGACCACTTTTATGGAAAAGTCAGAGAGGGGGGCAAGGAAAGAGATGATGAGGCAATAAGCACCCCGGAGACGTGTACAGGCAGATTTCTATACATGTCCAACAGCAGCAAGGGCCTCCCGGGCAGGCACATTTGAGCTGCTAGACTGTAGTGTTCCACATCTTGCAGCAAAGGGGTTCCTGTAACAATCTGGCTGTATGAGCCGTCCTTGCAAAGAAGACTTCCTGAGAGCCTATTAAACGCCAGGTTCTTTTCTACAGTTCAAGCTGGGGCTACAAAGAGTAAGAGCAACCAACACGCAAGTAAATAACAAGAGAATCTTGTTTAGTGAGCAGGGCTGGGGGTGGGGAACAGGGTAAGGGGATAAAAGATGATAAAAAAAAATTGACCTTTATCCACTACTCCATCAGCAATAGGCAAGGTATCCCCCACACAATCCAATGCTCAGAGATTGCTTATACTTAACAAACATTACAACATAGCACACAGGGAGTATTCTGACAAGATCAACCTATCACAAAATTTCCCAGCTTTGAGGTCAAAATATGACCCCATATTCTACCCAGGCCTTTGCTTTATCATTTGTGCACAGTACGTCTCACATCTGCATTCAGTTTTGCCATCAGTTTATTCCATTTTTGGATAGTGTCCTCATTTCCCAAGGTAGAAAAGCTACACTGAGGAAGAATGAGTGCCATTTTGAGACACCCTGCTATTAAGATTGGAACCTTCCAAAACGCTGGGCTTTCCACTAGTGGTGGGATCTGAAAGGACAGCACATTCCTTCTCCACCTCCTCAAATGTTTGTCCTCTTCTGGTCAAGGCCACGAAAGCCTCCCACTGAGCAGAATAATTTAGAAACTGACCTTAAATCACAAATTCCAATCTTTTTTTTTTTTTTTGGCTTCTATCTTTTTAAATATTTTATTTTTATTTGAGAGATACAGAAATAGGCAGGTAGAGAGAGAGAATGGTGGCTCCAGGACCTCCAGCCACTGCAAATGAACTCCAGATGCATGTGTCCCCTTGGGCTTACATGGGTCCTGGGTAGTCGAACCTGGGTCCTTTGGCTTTTCAGGCAGGTGCCTTAACTGCTTAACCCTTGGCTTTTATTTTTGAGGCAGGGTCTCACTCTATCCCAGGCTGGTCTTAAACTCATGTTGATTCTCCTACCTCAGTCTCCCAAGGGCTGGGATTTTGATTTCATTTATTTTCTATTAAAAGAATGTATTTGCAAGCAGAGAGACAGAGAGAAGAGAAACAGAGCGACAGACAGGGTGGGCACGCCAGGGCCTGTAGCCACTGCAAACAAACTCTAGAGACATGCAACACTTTGTGCATCTGGCTTTATGTGGGTACCGGGAAGTTAAACTTGGGTCGTTAAATGTTGCAGGCAAAAACTTTACTGCTGAGCCATCTCTCAAGCCCTCATTTTTATTATTTCAAGGTAGGGTCTCACTCCAGTCCAGGCTGATCTGAAATTCACTATGTACTCCCAGGCCGGCCTTGAACTAACTCATGGTGATCCTCCTACCTTAGGCTTTGTAGGCAAGTGTCTTAACCACTAAGTCATACCTCCAGCCCTGGCTTCACTTTTTTTTTTAATTTATTTATTTATTTTTATTTTTATTAGCATTTTCCATGTCATTTAAAAAAAAAATTCTTCCCATACATTTTCATCTCTTCATCCAAACTGGGGTTCAAACTACACTTGAATGTAGGCTGGCAAATAGCATTCATTCTTCCTGTAGTTCCAGTGAGCTTGTCTTGGCCCAAGTATTCTGTTGGTTGTTTGGTCTGGAAAATGCATCTGTAGTTTAAGGAGGGAAGAAAAGGGGAAGGAAGAGCTGCTTAAACAAGGCCTTCCTAGTCTTCCCAGGTAAAGTGAGGCCAAGAACACACTCCTTTTCTTCTCCTTGGTGGGTGGGGCCTTTCTAGGCGTAAGCAAGTCACTCCAGGGGGGTGTGCACGGGAGCACCTTGAGGGACGTGCACCCTTGCTGTTTTTTCTTACACTTCTAGCATCTTGCGCAGTGTAAATCACAGAGCACAAATGTTGAGTAATAGGACATTTGAAAAAGAGACAGGAAGCAAATGAAGACATCTGTTGAGAGAATTCTTTCTGTGCCAAAAAGGAAGTTATCCTCAGGAAAGGCTGCAAGGGCTGCGGGTACTGGTCAGTGGGTAAAGCACTTGTCTAGCATGCCCAAGGCTGATTATAATCTCCAGCACTTCCCCCTCAAAGAACTCCCCAGGAGATCTCAATCCCAAGAGGTTGTCTCTCAGCCAGTGTGCCTACAATCATAGTGATTTTTCCAAACCCTTCCTTGGAGTTCTAGTAATCTGGTCAAAGCACCATGACCGCTTCCAAGAACTTTCCCTCAACCTTGTTTTCCAATTTAAAGCCTCTGGCTGTTGTTGTTCTTTAAAAACAAAAACAAAAACTGTTATTTTTATTTATTTGAGAGAGAGATACAGAAATAGAGAGAGAAAAAAAATGGACGAGCCAGGGCCTCCAGCCACTGCAAACGAACTCCAGATGCGTGCGAGCCTTTGTGCATCTGGCTTACGTGGGTTCTGGGGACTGGAACCAGGGTCCCTTGGCTTGCAGGCAAGCGCCTTAACCGCTAAGCCATCTCTCCAGCGCTTAAACCCTCTTCTTGCCCAAAGCCTGAAGCAAGCTTGTGGAACATGTTTCTAAGCCACGTCCATGAAGAAGATAACCCAGAAGGAGAAGACAAGGAATATAGCAGGTTCCTTTCTCTCTTCAGTCCTTCCTTGGAAAGGAGAATCTAGCCAGGGCCAGGCCTTCACTCTGACTCTCAGCCTCCACTTTTTTATTTTTATTTTTTTGGCAGCCTCTGGAGTCCTGTCAACTTTCACTGTCTTGAATAAACCAAAAGCGAGGAGGAGAAACAGGAAGCACCTCGTGTCACTGCTTGGCGGTCCCCCAGCCCCGCACCCGCTCGAGCCGTCGCAGGCTGGAGGGTAGAAGTGGAGGGGAGCGGGACGCTCCAGGCCCGGGGCATGCGGAAGCGGAAGCGGAAGCGGAAGCGGAAGCGGAGGGCGGGCTCTTCCCCGCAAGGCCGGCGCAGCCGTGAGCTCCAACAACCCGCCTCGCCGGCGCCCAGGTCGGGATGCCCGGAGGAGAGCGAGCACAGCCCGGACCGCTCCATGCCTACCTTCCCCGACTCCCGGGACTCCATGGCCCCGCTTTCGCCGCCCGTGCGGACCCCGCCACGGCCTCGAGCTACCCACCCGACGGGGCTGACCCGCAGCGGGGACGGGGATGCCGGGCGAAGACGGAGAGCGCGCGCGCACGCCGCTCACCCACGTCCCGGGCCGGTTAGCCTTGCGGTGCTGAGCTGCGACCAGCGTCGTGCAAGGCAAACGCTTTACGGCAACCACTCCCCCCCGACGGGCGAGGCATCACGGGAAGTGTAGTCCAGCCCGTGGCTAAGAGGCACCTGAAATTGCTACTGGCTCCTGGAATGCGGGATTCTGAGAGGACCAGCTCTTCTCTGATAGTTACTAGGCTTCATCCTTGGGCGTTCACACTGATTGGGTTTTACCAACTTCAACTAGGTCAACAAGATTCCAGGTTTTAGTTTTACTCAAAAAGCTCAATACTTTTTCTCATATGTATATAAAGAGAAATGAAAACATGGGTTCATACAAACACTTGTACAAATATAATAGCTTGAGTAGCTATAAACTACTAACTGGACAGACAGAGCATGTCCTAGCTGTACAATGGGTTACTATTTAGTAATAAAAGAAAACAAGCTACTGTTACATAATGTAATATGAGAACTGACCCCCCCCCCCCGCCTCAATCATCAGGCTAATTGAAAGACGAAGCTGGAAAGATGGCTCAGCCGTTAAAGGCACTTGCTTGCAAAGCCTAATGGCCCGGGGTTAAATTCCCCACTACCCATCTAAAGCCAGATGCACAAAGTGGCACATGTGTTTGGAGGTCGTTTACAGTGGCAGCATCTCTGGTGTACCGGTTCCCTCTTTCTCTCAAATAAATAAATACATTTTTTTAAAAAGACACCAGATATGAAATATCAAAATAGGCAACTCAGTTGGAAAAGAACTGAGTAGTTTCCTGGGACTGGAAGTGGTGGAAATTCATCCATATTTGGGCATGAAATGATGGAAATGTTCTAAAGCTGGACTATGTTTGCAACTTTATTTACGTTAATCATGCTTCGGCAGCAGCCTTTGAAGTATAAACTTAAAATGAGTAAGTTTCTTACACGTAAATTAAACTTCAGCAAGACCTTTGTAAAAAGAGGGGAAACGCACTTCAGCCTCAGCGGGCTTGGAATTCTTCACCACGCGAAGTGGCTTACGCAGATCCCCCAGCCACGGGAGTGCTGTGGTGAATCCATGGTGGGTTCACAAAGTCCAGGCTCAGACAGGCCCTCCCTCCATTCCACGGCTGGACCCTATCATAGATGGAGATGACACACGAGTTTGCTGTCAGTGGCACTTTATTTGGGATATAATGACAGGGATGGATCCCAGGTCAGGGGTGGGTGAGGGGCACAGCAGGAAGTAGCGGGTACCACGGAGCTCTGTGGTCATCAGATCAACCCGCAGTGCAAGCATCCAGCGGAGCCCTTCAACGCTTTGAGAAGTCACCTCCTGGGGACAAGTGAGAGAGAGGTGGGTTAGGGAAAGCCGGCATGGCCAGGCAGGGAAGGACCAGGGGCAGTGCAGCAGAGGAAGGAGCGGCCATGAGGAAGCTCAGGGCAAAGACATCTCTAGTCGCTGCCCTCCACCCACGTGGCATCGGTGCCCTTTCCATCCATTTCTCCCCCACCTGCCACATGGTGTGACGTCAGTTAGTATGCACCAGGTATGTGACGAAGGATTAGACATCTGTCAGGTATTTCACATGCTTTCCCCAGATCCTCCTAACAAACCCGGACAGAGTGGTCAAGCCCATTTATCTAAACGATGGGGTCACGAGTACTCAGCAAGGAAACAAATGAACCAGGATTTGAACCAGTTATGGCTTATTCCAAACGCTCAAGGTTATGGATTATGGAAGAAATAAACTGAGATCAGATTAGACTGGTGGAATTCAAGGAAGAAGAAGGGACAAAGAAAGGACTGTGTGCCTTTCTGAGGTGCTCATCAAGGAACATCCCTGTTCCCTGGAGTCCCCACGCTGCTCAGGCCCTGCTTTGAGCCCCACCCACCAGGACCCCTGCCCTCCCCGGGCTCCGCCCTCCAGGACCCCTGCCCTCCCCGGGCTCCGCCCTCCAGGATCCCTGCCCTCCCCGGGCTCCGCCCTCCAGGAACCCTGCCCTCCCCGGGCTCCGCCCTCCAGGACCCCTGCCCTCCCCGGGCTCCGCCCTCCAGGACCCCTGCCCTCCCCGGGCTCCGCCCACCAGGAACCCTGCCCTCTCCAGGCCGGGCCTTGCACCGAGTTCCGCCCAGACCCACCCTGGCAGGCGCTGCATTGGCAGCTGTGGATGACTGGCAGCACCACGGGCTCTGTGTGACCACCAGGGCAGTGGAGGTTCAGGATCCGCACGGGGCTTTCGGGGTCCAGGCGGTAACTGCAGCAGTCGCACTGGCTCTGTAGGTATGGTTCCTGGGTGAGAGGGGATAGATGGATTTAGGGAGTGGGGAGGCAAATGAAATTTTCCTTCTGTCCCTTGGCCAGTCCATTCCCGAGGGAGGACCAGATCGCAGTCCTCAATATACTGGGTAGCTTGTGGTGGTGGTGGGGCGTCACCACTAAGAGTCCTCCCTCAGGAGACCCACCTCCTTCACTCCAGCCCTCTCCCATCTGAACACCCCACAGCTTGAAAATTAAATAAATGCAGCAGGGTAGAGACATGGCTTCCACCCCACAGGATTTTAGGTGGATTCTGATGGAGAGGTGGAGGGGCAACACCTGAAACTGCACACAGTTAAGCCCCGAGTGCACAATTGTTTTCCTAAGTGCAGTGAGCTGCCCTTCCAGAGCGGAACCCCCACCCTATTATAGAACACCTCTTACACATCCCACCGAACACTTATTGTTACCTGTAACCATATTTATAATGTCGCTCTGAAACATTCACACAATACCAAGTTCAAGCAAGCCCGCTGAGCCATCTTCCCAGTCCTACACCAAGGAGAAGCACTACAAAAGTTTCGTCTCCTAACTACTTTCTTTTCCTTCCTCACTGTGTGTTTTAAAAATTCCAAAAGGGGTCAGGCATGCTAATACACACCTTTAATCCCAGCACTCAGGAGGCAGAGGTAGGAGGATCACAGTGAGTTTGAGGCCGGCCTGAGACTACATAGTGAATTTCAGGTCAGCCTGGGCTAGGGAGACCTTACCTCGAAAACAACAACAAAAAATCCAAAAGTGGTTTAGGAAAACACTCCCAGGAGGCACAGGGCCACTTAGGAAAGTGGCAGCACGGGAAGCCTGATGATGTATCTTCTGGGTCCAGGGAGAGCAAGGGCAGAGAGTGAGCTCTGGGCCTGACCAGGTGTGGCCCTACCAATAGAATACCTCGGTGTGTTTATCTGTAAAAAGCCAACCTGGGTGGGGGGGACTGGAGAGATAGCTTAGTGGTTAAGGCTGTTGTCTGCAAAGCCAAAGGACCCAAGTTCGATCCCCCAGGACCCATATAAGCCAGGTGCACAAAGTGGCACATGTGTCTAGAGTTTGCAGTGGCTGGAGGCCCTGGAGTTCCCATTCTCTATTTTCCCCTTCCTTCCTTCCTTCTTTCTCTCTCTCTCTCTTTCCTTCCTTCCTTCCTTTCTTTCTCTCTCCCTCTCTCTCTCTCTCAAATAAATGAATAAATAAATATCTTTAAATTAAAAGGCCAACCTAGGCACCGTCTCTCCTGCTGTCATTGTAGTGAGTCTGGCTTAAGTTGACCCCCCCCCACATGGGCTTTTCTTTTTGGTCTTCTGGCTTGTTTGTCTTGAGGGACACAGTGCACTAAGACACATGCTCTGGAGGTGTGTTGGAGCCACAGCGATGACCACCACCTTGGTGAAGGGCTTTGGCACTCAATAGCTCCAGCTCAGCTGTCAGCTCTGTGAAAATGTATGCTGCACCTCCTGCCCTCTGGGCATCGTTGTTGGCAACCTCGGAGGTGCTGGCTGATCTGCCCCTAGACCTGTAGGGCAGACAGCTCCTGACTCACCTCAGGCATGACGTTGGTGCTGGACAGACAGTGTCCACTGCAGTAGCTCACTTCTACCTGGTCCAGATGGCAGGGGCCCTTGGTGAGGTTCCTGAGTTCTGTGATGTGCCGGCAGGACGCTGACTCCTCCGCTGTGGAGGTGTGGGGAGGGCAAGACAGGAAGAGACGGACTGAGGGGACCTCAGGCAAGACCATGGGGGACAAGTTTGGACTGACAGCCACTCAGTTACAGCTCTGGGGCTCTGGGGTCTTCACTCTCCTTATCCCCAAGCAGGCAGACCTGGGGGAGGTGGGCATGTACCAGGCTGGGGGTGCAGGGAAAGGGTTCAGACCATCAGGGCAGGCACAGCAGAGGGCACCCATACTCTCCATACCCAGAGTCTCCTGGCGACAAGTGGGACAACAGCTTCCTGGCTCCTGCACCATCACTTCGCCCTGCAGGGAGCCATCCATGATCCACCCAGGATGATGCCCATCACCCTGCACTGCCCACCCACAGACTCTGAGACCCGCCACGGAGGGAAAGAGCCTGGGGAGCATCACAGGCACCTGAGCACAGGTGGCCCCTGGGCAGTGCTGGGCGCAGACGCTCCTCCCGTCGAGGCAGCGGCAGTGCTCACAGGCCTCTTGCCACTCGGATCCAGGCTGCAAAGGGAAGGGCCTCCGGTTGCTTTCTCTGGGATTTTCCATAGTAACACCCCAGTCCTGAACCCAGTCTGGGGGTTCCAGCCAGAACAATCGATCCGGCCTGAAGTCTGGCTGGGAAAGTCTTAGAAGCGCGATGTCCTGGGCCCAAGAGGGTGAGTTTCAAGCCAAGGCCAGGGACGCAGCCTTCCGTCTCCTGCAGGCCTTACGTGGGGAGCCAGGAGAGGGGCACGCGGAGCAGAGGGTGGGCAGCCCGCTGGAAGGAAGAGGCCGCTGCCGGCAGAGGGGAGCGTGTCTCACCGGGTGGGGACTCCCATGGTGCCAGCATTCACAGTGGGCTGCAGGGACACAGGGACCTGCCTGGCTGCGGAAGTGCCCAGGCTGGCACACGCAGCGCGGGGCCTGCCCCGTAGTGCAGTTGCCCTCGGGCCCCGTGGCGTCCATCTCCCGGCATGTCTGCTCACAGGGCCTCAGCTCTCCAGGGGCCACCTGGTGCCACATTTCCCCAGGGGGACACTCTGCAGGAAGACCACCCACATTCTATCAGGAGATCAGTTCTACGTCCAGCCCAGATCCCCCGCCACACCGGGCATCCTTCAGGTGCCCCTTCCCAGCTTCAACAGCTACCAGCTGTGCCTCTCACTCTGATCCACACACCACCCCCCTCAATACTGGGCCCAGACAGGTCTTAACCCTGGCCAATCCTGTCCATGTGGCCTCTGCACTCTCAATAACTTGTGAAACTCAGACAGTCTCCTGTTTCTACCTGTTCTGATGGTGCCTCACTCTCAGCAGTCAGGCGGGCTGCGGGCACCAGCCAGACCTGTCGAATCCACAGAACACCACACAGGGCGAACGCCCAGTGCCCAAGGTCTTATTCTCATTTCGACTCACCCCTCTGAACCTCAACTCCCTCATCAGCAGGGAAGACCCTTCCACCTCCTGGGTCCACTCACAACCCTGGCTCAGTATGCACGCGGTGTACTTGGTGACCACCCTGTGGCTGGGGAAGTGTGGTGGTTTGATGCAGGTGTATCCCACAGATTAGGTGTTCTGAATGCTGGGTTCCCAGCTGATGGAGATTAGGGAATCAACGCCTCCTGGAGGCAGTGTTATTGTTGGGGGCGGGCTTATGGGTGTTATAGCCAGATCCCCCTTGCTAGTGTTTATCACACTCTCCTGTTGCTATTGTCCACCTGATGTTGGCCAGGGGGTGATGTCCACCCTCTGCTCATGCCATCATTTTCCCCTGCCATCATGGAGCTTCCCCCTCGAGCCTGTAAGCCAAAACAACCCTCTTTTCCCCCACAAACTGCTCTTGGTCAGGTGATTTCTGCCAGCAGTGCGGACCTGACTGCAGCAGACATGCATCAGGTGCCCTTCCAGGGAGTGTGCTCTTGTAGACAAGAGATACGCACTTCCTGAAGAGCGCAGCCTAGGCAGGGGCCTGGCCTTGGCTTTGAAGAGGCAAGGACAGACATATCTCACCTGGACAGCCGGCGAGAGAGCAGCTGAAGACTCCACCTTGGCAAATGCTGGGAAGACAAGCACCCGCTCAGTCGCGCCCGGGGCCTCCTGCCCACCCCATTCTCAGCAGTCCCGTCCCTCACCCAGACTTCCCTCGTGGCCCTGGGCCCTCACCAGTGTGTGCAGTTCCAGGTGAGGACAGTCCCCGAGGGCATCTCCTGCACTTGCTCTTCTAGGGACAAGGTGAGGCCCCAGGGCAGAGAAAGCTTGGTACAGGGGCAGGTGGCAGGGGGCACACACGTGCCATTGTGCAGCAGCTGAGGTGAGCAGATTCAGTTACACATCCATCCCTGCCACCTGTCTCCCCTCCTCCCCCGCAGAAGGCAGAACCCAGCAGCCATGCTCACCTGACCCCCAGGGCAGCTGCAGCCAAGCTGGCAGGGTTTCCGCACACAGATGGTGCCAGGCTGCAAATGTGAGCAGAGGCTCGGGCACAGAGTGGCACAGGAGCTGAGCACCTGGCCAGGGGGGCACTCTGTGGGCAGCACATGGATAGTGAGGGGGGAGTGTCCAGGGAAGAGTTTTTCCCTTTCTCCCACCCGTCTTGACCAGCAGCATGGAAGACTAGACCCGCGGGGTGGGAGACGGGCCAGATGCTCACCAGGGCAGGGCTGCGGGTTACACTTCCGCCGCTGTTCCCTGTCCTGCTCTTGGCATAGTGCCCCCCCAAAGCGCTCCTCGCAGCTCCGACGGCGTTCCATAGTGCCCCCACCACAGGCAGCTGAGCATCTGCTCCAGGCTGACCACGACCCCAGGAGTGGACACTCGAGGTGTGGACACATCATTGACCCATTAGTGCACGTGCTGTGGACAAGGGTGCGCACCATGGGTTCAGGCTCAGGTTGGGACAAGCAGAGGTTTTACTCCCCACCAGGGCCCACAGCCCCACGCGCCCCCCCCCAAAGCTCTGAGCCCAGTCCCTACCATGACAGCATACCAGTTATGACAGTCCAGTTGGACCACCTCATCTGGGACCAGCTCCCAAGAGGCATTGGCACTAGGGAGGCCACAGCGGCAAGAGGAGATGGGCACACAATGCCCATCTTGAACCAGCTGGCCAGGGGGGCATCGGCAGCCTGCAGGAGGCAGGGAAGATAAGATTTGGTGCTTGTGAAAGACATGAAAGTGGGACAGGGACAATAAGGGACAAGGAAGGAAAATCTCAGTGAAGGAGGATGGGAAGGAAGGATAGAGAATATTATCAAATTATGCCAGATGCACATATAAGAATGTTGGTTGCAATTAAACCCATTATGCTGCACAATTAATATATGCTAACTTTTAAAATATTTTATTTTTACTTATTCATTTGAGGGAGAGATGCAGAAATAGGCAGCGAGAGAGAGAGAATGGGCACTCCAGGGCCTTCAGCCCTGCAAACGAACTCCAGACTCATGTGCCCCCTTGTACATCTGGCTTGCATGGGTTCTGGGGAATCGAACCTGGGTCCTTTGGCTTTGAAGGCATGCGCCTTAACCGCTAAGCCATCTCTCCAGCCCAACAATATTTTTTTAAAGAGGACTGGAGAGATGGCTTAGTGGTTAAGTGCTTGCCTGTGAAGCCTAAGGACCCTGGTTCGAGGCTGGATTCCCCAGGACCCATGTTAGCCAGATGCACAAGGGGCGCACGCATCTGGAGTTCGTTTGCAGTGGCTGGAGGCCCTAGCATACCCATTCTCTCTCTCTCTCTTTTTCTTTCTTAGTCCCTCTTTCTCTCTCTCAAATAAATTAATTACATATTTAATTAAATATATAAGCCGTGTGTGGTGGCACATGGCTTTAATCCCAGCACTCAGGAGGCAGAGGAAGGAGGAGCACCTGAGTTTAAGGCCAGCCTGAGACTACACAGTGAATTCCAGGCCAGCCTGGACTAGAGTGAGACCCTGCCTTGAAAAACCAAAAATAAAAGTATTTGTGGTGTGTGTGCATGTGTATGTGTGTTTGCATGTTGCATATGCACATACCTGTGTGCAAGTGTGTGTGCACATACATGTGTGTGGAGCCAGGGCTTGGCAGTGGCCGTCTTCCTGCACACACTGCTCCCGTGCCAGAGGTCAGCACACCTTATTTTACTAAGGCTGCGTCTGAGCATTTCAACCCAGGGCCGGTTTGCCCCAGGGATGTCATCTCCACCTCCTGGGCACTAGAACTATAGGAGGGCCCCCATGCCCACCCAGCATTGACTCAACAGCTTTCCAGTTATGCCAGTCCGGCTGGACCAGCTTGTCTGGAGTCAGCTCCATGAGGCCTCGGCACTGGGGAGGTCACAGTGGAATTCCAGCCCTCAAACTGGTGAAACAAACTTTATCCACTGTGTGTCATGTGGGCATGTGAATTTTTTAAAATATTTTTATTTATTTGAGAGTGAAAAAGAGGCAGAGAGAGGGAGGGAGGAGAGAATGAGTGTGCCAGGGCCTCAAGCCACTGCAACATCTGGCTTATGTGGGTCCTGGGTAATCGAACCGAAGTCCTGTGGCTTTGCAAGCAAACGCCTTAACCACTAAGCCATCTCTCCAGCCCTGATTTTTTTGTTGTTGTTGTGTTTGTTTTTGTTTTTTGAGGTAGGGTCTCACTCTAGCCTAGGCTGGCCTGGAATTCACTATGTAGTCTCAGGGTGGCCTCAAACTCATGGCGATCCTCCTACCTCTGCCTCCCAAGTGCTGGGATTAAAGGTGTGCGTCACCACGCCCGGCTGATTATTTATTTATTTATTAAGGAAAAGGTGTTGCTCTTTAGCCCAGGCCGACCTTGAACTCATGGAAGTTCTCGTGCCTTGGCCTCCCAAATTTTGGGACTGTGAGGGTGAGCAGATCTTGATGGAAACTCAAGGGGACGCAAAGCAGTTGCTGAAAGTGGGCCAAGGACTCACTTTTCTGTCCCATCACGATCAGCGGTCTGGACTCCTCCCCACTCCGCCCTCGCCCTGCGCTTCCAGAATTCCCAGGCCAAGCCGGGGTGCGGCCAGCTACCTGGGCTGCAGGGTCCCTGCAGACACTGCACCCCATCCCAGAGCTCAGCACAGCTGCGAGGGCACTGGTTGGCGCAGTCAAAGGTGAACACGGTGCCCCGGGCTTCACAGCTCTCTCCTGAAGTCCGGAAACAGAATTTTCTGTTAGCCCAATCCCTGGCACCCAAGTCATCACCCTGCTCCCTGTCTCCCACCACAGAGCTCCAGGAGGGCAGAGGCATTAACCCCCTTCAGGTGCTATTTCTTTTTCTTTTCCTTTCTTTTTTTGGTTTTTCGAGGTAGGGTTTCACTCTAGCTCAGGCTGACCTGGAATTCGCTATGTAGTCTCAGGGTGGCCTTGAACATCATGGCGATCCTCCTACCTCTGCCTCCCGAGTGCTGGGATTAAAGGCGTGTGCCACCACACCTGGCTGGGTGCTATTTCTAACGTTCCAGTCAGGCCCCTCCAGATGTTTGGGTGGTGTTTACCTGGGCAGGACCCCATATTGCAGCTTTCAGTCTGAGCCCATGGTCCCTGGCAGCGTCTTCCAAGGGCAGTTCCTGCCTCTCTCCAACGCAGCCGGAACCCCCCACCACAGGGCAGCTGGCATGGGCTCCAGGGCTCCCAAGGACTCCACTGGCACAAGTCTAGGGAAGACAGAAGATAGAGCCTTAGACCCCACCTCTCTCTCTTTGCCTCCTCTATCCACCTCAACTCCTTGCCTTTAGCCCTGCAAACATGTCTGAGGTGCCCGGGTTCCCTTCTTTCTACCCGCAACTGGGACCTCAAACTAGTAGGCCCCAGAAGGGTTAACAGACTGGCTAACTACTGACCCCTGGAATGAACTTGCAGCCAGTCCCACCTGGCCACCACCTGCCTCTGGCATTCCAGGCCCCTCCTCTTTACCGTGGCAGGCCCCAGGGTCAGGGCAGAGGCGTTGCTGGCTGAGGGGCATGGTGCAGAGCCCAGGGTCCCCGGCCCAGGGGCCCCCAGTCTCGGGGTCTAAGCAGAGGCGGTGTCGCTGCTGCTCCGAAGCCAGCAGAGGGACAGGGGTTGGAGGGACGTCTGATGATTCTGGAGGCCAGTGTCTCTCCAGAGTGATTCTGGAGGAAGGAGCCAAAGCACTTGGGGGCCAGCAGGGTCCACAGGGAGACCACTCCGACCAGCCACTCAGAGGCAGAAGACCTAGGAAAGCCAGAGGTTTGCGCCCATCTCAGGGACCCTTCGATCCCAACAGCCCAGTATGCAGGTAGGAAGGACTCACAGTCACACCAGGAAAGTAACAACTAGGAAAAGGAGAGGGAAGTGTGGTTGTTGGGGGGAGGCGGGGAGGATGCCATTTGGGATTGCCTTGACTTTGGCACTGCACATTTCATGTCCCGGAAGTCCCCATCCTGGAGCAAACAGACAGATCTCTCAAAGGCCAGAAATACCTTCACACCCATGGCTGGTACATTGCAGCTCTCCGTGCCGGCATTCACTGGGGGAGGAAGACATCAGGGTGGACTTTGGGAAGCAGGCCCCAGCCCAGAGTTGGGGAGTGGGTGTCCTCCAATCTAGCCTGAGCTCTGAGTGCCCCAGAGCAAGACTAGGGAGCTGCAGAAATCTAGTACCTTGGGCTGGAGAGATAGCTTCGTGGTGAAGGCACTTGTCTGCTAAAGCCTGATGACCCAGGCTTGATTCCACAGTATTCATGTACCGCCAGATGCACAAAGTGGTGTAAGCATCTGGAGTTCATTTGCAGTGTCCCTGGTGTGCCCATTCTTCTCTCTCTCTTTCTCTCCTTGCAAATCAATAACTAAATAAAAATATTTTCTTGAATAATCTGGAACCTTGGGGTCACGTGCTCACAGGCTAGGCTGAGCTCTGCTGGGTCCCTCCTCTTCCCCACACTTCACACTTCTGCCTCAGACCTTTTATTTATCTATTTATTTTGAGGTAGGGTCTCAGTCTGGCCCAGGCTGACCTGGAATTCACTATGCAGTCTCAGGGTGGCCTTGAACTCACGGCGATCCTCCTACCTCTGCCTCCCAAGCGCTGGGATTAAAGGCGTGCGCCAGACTTCTCCTTGCCTTTCTTCTGTCACTCACCATTCTTTACAGCCCAGCTGCAGGCGGTCCCCAGGGGCCAGGGTCACCCCAGCTCCTCCTCCTGAAGCGTGCCAGCAGTTACACTGCTCTGGGAGAACACAGCCTCCAGCCTGCTCCAACAGCCCCTGTTCAGAGGCAGAGGTGGTTCAGAGCCAGGCGATGACCACTGTCGCCCAAGTGCCCAGCGCCATGTGGGCCTCTAGCAGGGCTCATTGCCAACAGGTGGAGCAGTGACCTGGACCTGAGGAGAGTCTCCCAGCATGGAAGGTTGGAGAAGGTAGCGGTTCTACAGGTGTCTTGGGCAGGAAAGCAGGGTTGGCTGGACACAGGATCCCCTTCTTTGGCATCTCCCCAGTTCCTAGGCCTCACCTTGGGGCAGTAGCAGCCAGGCTGGCAGGGTGGCAGGTCCTGGCAGAGTCGAAGGCTCAGGTATGTGGCGCAGAGTCCAGCACAGGGAGAGCCACAGGACTGGAACTCAAAGGGAGGTGGGCAGCTGTCCTCTGCACAGAAAGGGGCTCAGAGTGGTAGAGGAAGAGCCCAGGGACCCCCTTCCCACCTCCAGCGTAGGCTGCACGGTCACGCGGAGGCTTCCTGAAGCCGCCTGGCAGCACAGGACTGCCCCTGCTGTCTGTCCGTGAAGTCTAGATTCCTCTCCTCCCCCAAGCTGGCACCGGTTCAGCCTCGGGAGAGGTTTAGAATAGCAGGGACCCAGGATGCTGCACAGAGCAGGCGTTGTGGGCGTTAGGGTCTGGAGCTCCAGGGATTGGCAAATGGGGACAGAGGGACAAGACAGGACAGAAACTCTGCAGGACACAGTCTCCCCGGGGACAGCTACAAGGGAAAGAGCTGCGGCAGGGCGGGCAGCTGTGAAGTGGGGCGGCTCAGTGAGCGGCTGCGGGGGGTATCACGCTGGGGTATGGGTGTCCCCGGGTGTCCAGAGCAGGGGTCAGGATAAACCCTGTGAAGTGACGCCAAGGCCCTGAGGACAGTGGGCCCGCCTCCCGCTCCCAGATCTCACCTGAGCAGTTGCTGATGGGGCACGGCCGGAAGTGGCCATCCAGGCGGGTGCAGGGGGCGGCGGCCCCTGCCCGGCCCGGGGCCGGCCTCTGGTGTCGGTAGCGCTGTTGCACCAGCACCTGGCACGAGCAGCGCGTCCAGCCGCTCCAGCTGCTCCACACGCAGTCCTCTAGGAGCGGGCAGGAGCGTCAGCTAGGCGCGCCCCAGGCACCCCCAGCTTCTCCCCCGCACCCCTATCCCTGCAGTGGCCAGGAAAGGGTAAGAAGGAAGAGCCATGGGTTCTGAATGGCCCTGACGGCTGGACTCCCTTTCACTGGTCAAGGTCACAAGCTCTGAAGGGCAGGAAGAGGAAAGACGTAAAGCAAGATGGAGGTGGGCAGATAACTGGGACATTTGAAGAAATCATCTGGGATTTGGGGGGGAGTAACATCATTTATTCCCAGGGTAGGAAAGCAAGGGGTGGCACTGGGCACACTCACCCAGGCAGGGCCCGTGGTAGCAGGCTCGAGTGTCCAGGCGTGGCAAGGTGCCATTGCATGCAGGGTCTGCCTTGGCCATCAGGCAGGGGCAGGAGCCCGAGCGGGAGGCGAGGCCTGGGCCACAGCTGTGGGAACAGGGTCCCCAGGGGCCCCAGGAGCAGGTTTCCAACAGCCCCAAGCACGGCCGCTGCCCACAGCTCTGGGTTTGGGTGCCGGGGCCCTGGCAGTGGGGGGCACCACGCTGAGGGGCCGGCACCGTGCACGCTCGGGTGCGGACTTGGACTGCACCTCCACAGGAGACGGGGCACTCGGACCAGGGGGACCACAGCGTCCAGCCCTCAGGCTCTGTGGGAGGGCACAGGTGAGGTCAGGTGGGGGTGGGCGGCAGAGCCAAGAGGCTGGGGTGGGGTCCTCATGGTACTGGGTGTGTGCCGGGGGACACAGTTTAAGGCATGAGGCTGAGGGGGGGGGCAGGATGAATCCCAGACCTGCACACGTGGAGTCTTCGCAGATCACACCTTCCGGGGTGCAGGAGCTGGGGAAAAGCCAGATTCAGAGAGCCGCTCTCTGGCAGGACCAGAGGTGACCCTACCCTGCTCTCCACTTACCACTGCTGGCACTCTCCTTGCAGCCAGCTGTCCCCCAGTGCACGGGAGCGGGCATCATGTAGGCACAGGGGTGGGCAAGGGGGCTGAGGGCAGGGCTGGCTCTGTGACTGCTCCTCCTGACATTCTGGGGCCCACGAGCCCGACGTGGAAGACCTGGCAAGGGCACCAGAGGAGAGGCCAGCTAGCCGTGGCCTTTCATCACCCATCCAACCTCAAGAGGGAGCTCCAGGGTGGACATGAGAGAGGCTAAAGACCAGGACATTGGGTGGAGCGGTCGCAGGTGTGGGCAGGACTCAGGAGTGCCGCATCCAAGGACACCCACGTGGAAAGTGCCAGCTCATCACCCAGCCCCTTACCGGAAGCGGCTCTGCTGCCCTCCAGGCCCACACGAGTGGCTGCAGGGACTCCAGGCAGACCAGCGGCTCCAGGCACAGTGGGCGGGAGGCGGGCAGGGCTGAGCGGTGCAGGAGAGCCGCCCGGCCAGGCAGGAGCAGTTGTTGCAGCCATCCTGGTGCCGGCTCCCCGGGGCCCAGCTGTGCCCCCCGGCATCTGTGCATTCACAGTGCCCGACTGGCACACAGCCACCATCCTGCTCCAGAAACCCTGTGAGGAGGTGGTCTTCAACGGCTGGTACTGGTGCCCAGACACTGCCTGCCTTTGCACAGATTCATCCTAATGAGCCTGAAGGGTCTTCCCTGGTCGCATACCTTCAAAGCAGCGACAGCCTGGCTGGCAGGCCTGGTCTTCTTGACACACGACTCCCTCCTGCAGGTCTGAGCAGCGGCGGGGGCAGCGGTTGGCACAGCTCACTAGCTCCATGCCTGCTGGGCAGCCTTCCTCTGGGAGGAGGAAAGGACCAGTATCAGAGAACCTGGAGCCCCAGGATCTCTCAGGGCTCAGAACCCCACTCATTTCAGCATGTGCTGAACCCTAAAGGAAGGGGAGGATGCTTCTGGGGACTCCCAGAGGCTCTGAGGCTCAACCCTTTCCCTTGTATTGGTGTGCACTGAAACAAGGGGTTCCTTGGGGAAACCTTGAAGGGCATCTGAGATGCACAGTGAGCCCCTCTCGCCTCTGGTGACTTCTCAGCAGCTAGCTGGGTACCTAATAAGTGTTTATTAGTTGGACTTAATGTGTGCGACTCAGAAACCAACATTCCCACCTTGTGGCTAGTGGGCACCGGTCAGAGGGTCATGGCAACAGGGAGTGTGAACGGAGAACTCCTCACACGGGAGCAGGTGGGCCCCAGAGGAGCTAAGATCCATGGGGCTGAGAAGTTTGGAAGGAGCAACCAAGGGAAGGGCTGAAGCTGGGCAGGGGAGGAGAAGGAGGCAGGGCTCAGCTGTCAGCCTTTGGCTCAGCGCACCCCTGGAAGGGCCAGACCCACTCAACATCACCCTCAAACGCTGGGCAACCTTGACCCAGCTGGTGATTCCCCAGCAGCTAGAGGGTGGGGAAAGCCGAGGAGGACTTCCGCCCACAGTAGACGGGTCAGGTGACAAATCCTGGTAGCTCATCCCTGAGCTACACAGGACCCACGCAGAAACACGGAAGTCCTTGCCCAGAACCCAGACCTAGCCATCTTCTTTGAAGGTCCTGGTTTTCCTAAGTGGCCAGAGAAGGAATAGCCTGTCTCCCTCTATATGCTATGGGTGTTGTGGGGATGAAGTCAGAGGTGGGGGAGAGAGGTTTCTAGAGAAAAAGGTCTGTGTCCCATACCACATGGCATGGGGTTGCAGAGCCGGGCATGGTGCCTCTCCCCCACACAGGGGGTGCCCCCATTCTTGGGTGGTGGGCTCGAGCAGCTTCGGCTCCTCAGGGATCGGCCACCTCCACAGCTGTGATCACACCAGGACCAGGGGCTCCAGCGTGACCAGCCCCCAGGCACTGTGTCAGAAAGACGATGGCTTTGTCAGCGGTCCGCTCAGGAGGAGGGCCCACCAATACCCCATGAGCCTTGGCTCTGGTCGGGCATGAGAGGTGGACACGGCATGATAGATATGGATGGGCAACCCAATGCCCAGGGTCCCCTTACCTGGGCAGGCACGCAGGTTGCAGAAGCGGCGCTCCCGGTATGCGGTGAGGACATCAGCGCACCAGTGCCCACCGGGCCCCGGGGGGTGGTAGGCGCGTAGACGGCGCTGCTGCCCCACTCCGCAGCTTCGCGAGCAGGGCTCCCATGGGGCCCAGGGGGTCCAGGAGCAGTTCCTCAGCCTGCAGCCGGCCCCGGGGCACGGGGGCAGCCCTGCAGGATGAGCAGAGCAGGAGCCTGTAGACCCTGGCCCCGGCTTTTCTAAGTGCAGACCTCCTCTCCCTGGTCAACCCCCACCTCATCCACGCTCTCAGGCTCTCATTCTGGACCTGATACCGACAGGTTTGGCTCTGGCAGTTAAGACTTCATGTCCCTTCAACGTGGCACATGTGTCTGGAGTTCGTTTGCAGTGGCTGGAGGCCCTGGTAGGCCCATTCCCCCTCTCTCTTTCTCTCTCAAATAAATAAATGAGGGCTGGAGAAACAGCTTAGCAGTTAAGGCGCTTGCCTGCAGAGCCTAAGGACCGATGTTCCACTCTCCAGTCCCCACCACATAAGCCAGCCGCCCAAAGGTGAGGCAAGAGCAAGGTTGCACATGCCCACTAGGTAGCACAAGCATCTGGAGTTCGACTACAATTCTCTCTCCCTCTGTCTCTCTAACTCTCTAAAAAAATAAAATAGGGCTGGAGAGATGGCTTAGTGGTTAAGGTATTTGCCTGCAAAGCCAAAGGACCTTGGTTCTATTCCCCAGTACCCATGTAAGCCAGATGCACAAGGTGGTGCATGTGTCTGGAATTCATTTACAGTGGCTGGAGGCTCTGATGGACCTATTCTCTCTCTCAAATAAACAAACAAATAAATTAAAAAAATAAATGAAATAAAATAAGCCAGGCGAGGTGGCGCATGCCTTTAATTCCAGTAATCAGGAGGCAGAGGTAGGAGGATTGCCAGGAGTTCAAAGCTACCCTGAGACTCCATAGTGAATTCCAGGTCAGCCTTGGCTAGAGAAAGACCTTACCTTGAAAGACCCCCCCCCAAAAAAAAATAAAAATAAAAAAGCCTTTCTGTCCCTTTTCCGCATAGGAGACAGAAATTCCTGTCCCGGGGCTCCTGAGGGATGGGAGTGCCTTGCAGCCCACACAGGCGTGAGGACCCAGGCCCCTGGTGGCAGTTGGCAGGACTCCTCGCAGCTGCTGCTGTTGGCCAAAGGCTCACGAGGCCTGGAGTCAGGCACTGACCTGAGATGAGACCCCAGCATTTAGGAATCAGTCACTGCTCGGAGGACACGGATGTCGCGGTGGAAGCGGTCTGCGCTTCGAGTGAGTGGGCTGAGGGCGGTGGTCAGGCTCTGAGGTTGGGCCCGGGAAAACACACCTGTGCATGAGGGCAGGTTGCAGGGGCGCTCCTGTGAGGGGTCCCCCCCGGTGCAGTTGGCCAGGCAGAGGCGCGTACGGCTGCGCCAGGCAGGGTGAGCAGGGTCTGTGCAGCTGTGGGAGCAGGGGGCCCATGACGACCACGGGCCCCAGCCGCCTGTGGGCAGGGGAGAGGAAGGGGGGGGGCACCTCCTGACGAATCATCCAGGGCTCCAGCCACTCCAGGAAGCAGTGCTTTCCAGGAGGGAGGCCCAGGGCTCGCACCTCCAAACGGGAGGACGCGTGAGACAGGTGGGGGGGGGGACACCTGAACTACCTGGAAGACTTGACACTGGCTCCACCGTGGATCCTGCAGCCCCTGTGCCAAAGGAGACCCTCTTTAGAAAACTTTCCACTCTACACTGCACCAGGACCATGCCCGAGGCCGCTGGTCAGTGTCTTGAGCTGCTGCTAACCAGCCAGCCCCTTCCTTCATCTTGAATGTCTCCCACGGACACTCCAGGCTCATGTTCAAGACCTTTGCTAAGCTGTTCTTTCTACCTGGCATTCCTTCCTCCGTCAGAGCTCTCTCAATCCCTCAAAACCCTTCAGAGTGCTGGAGAGATGGGTTAGTGGTTAAGGCGCTTGCCTGAGAAGCCTAAGGACCCATGTTGGATTCTCCAGATCCCACATTATCCAGACGCACAAAGCTGAGGCAAGTGCAATGTCGCACATGCCCACTAGGTGGCACAAGAGTCTGGAGTTCTACTTCAGTGGCTGAGGCCCTGGTGCACCAGTTCTCTCTCTCTCTCTGTGTCTCTCTCTCTAAAAAATAAAACAAAAATAGAGCCGGGCGTGGTGGCACACGCCTTTAATTCCAGCACTTGGGAGGCAGAGTTCAAGGCCACCCTGAGACTACATAGTGAGTTCAAAGTCAGCTTGAGAGCTAGAGTGAAATGCTACCTCGAAAATCCAAAATAATAAAAGTAAAAATAAAATATAATTTAAAAAATGCCCTTCAGAAACTGCCTCTTCTGGGCAGCTGTCCTAGACTAGCCCCCTAAGAGAATTCCCTTCCATCTGTTTTCCACAACACACTCAACTGCTTTCAGGGTTCAGCACAGGCTGCAATGGGTTACTGAGCCCCTGGAGTCCAACATCGACATCATCAACCCCACCCCCAAGCCCCTCAACGCAACACGCCTAAGCTGGGTGGTAATCTGGCAAGACCTCCAGACGTGCTGGCCAGAGCACCCCAAGAGGAGTCCAGAGCTATGAGGCAAGGAGGAAGGATGACACAGAGATGGTCACAGAGATGACAGAGAGAGGGAACGAGGGCAATCTGCACCCGGTCTGTCCTCCTGCTTTCCTTACCCGGGCAGTCTGGGCTGGGACAGTACTCAAGGTCCTGGGAGGGCCCATGGCAGCCCGGGCCACCGGGAGCAGGTGTGGGGTGCAGACACTGGCGGGTGCGGGTGCGGGTACCCAGCCCACCGCAGGAGCGGGAGCATGGGCCCCACATGCCCCAGGGACCGAAACTGCCACGGGACCCAGAGCAGTCTTCCGTGGAGCAAGACAGCTTTCCATGAGCACAGGAGCTGGGAAGACGATGAAAAGACACAGCGAGGTGGGGGCAGTAGACAGACGGGCTCCGTCTGTCTGTCTGTCCGTCCTCACTCTCCAGTCTCCTCCCTCAGCACTTCCCCACAGGTTCCAGTGTATTCTCCACCCTCGCTGGGCTTCTCACCAGTTGCGGCAGCCTGCTTGAAGTGTCTGGCCGGGGCCCAGCTCATCTCCAGGTCTAAGGGCCCAACCTTCCTCTCCCAGAAAGGCTGCGTGGGTCCCGGGGGCAGTGTTGGTGAGCCCCAGGCCCTGCATCACCGAGGCTGTCAGGGCACAGGGGCACTCCTGGGTGTGGAGGGGAGGGGACAGTGAAACCATGCACAAAGCCGTCCACCCAGCAGCTGGGGGCAGCCTTTGAAGAGACTGCGAGAGGACCCCAAGAACAGCCGGCTTCATTCCTCCATGAGGGACACAAATGGCCCCCAAGAGGCACGCGGGTGTGGACCTGGCCCACTTAGAGGGACATACGCAAGGATCAACGGGGACTCTGGGAGTAGAGACCGGTGGAGGGAGGAAGAGTCTCTGCTGGGAGCCGGAGGGATCGGCATGTCTGAGTGGGAGCCCAACTCAGGTGCCCCCGACTGTGTGTCTGGGTGACCTCGGTGTGTCCCTTCCTCTCTGACCCAATGTCATCATCTCCACACCAGGGAGATGGGACCAGGCAGCTGCCCAGGTCTCTTCTGGCCGTAGAGGATGAGGAAAGGGATCCCCATGTAGCATAGAGGTTATCCTCCGCCACCTGTCCCCACAGCTGGAGAGAGGCAGAGTGGAGGCACCGGGTGCTTTCCCCCAGGGGACAAGGCATGGAAGAGAGGGGCACTGAAGATCCGTGGCTTTTGTAAGTGGAGGATGGGCAAGGCTTGGCTGGTGCTGAGGGGTAGCCATGAGGGAATACTGGGTGTAAAAATCAGGAGGGTGCAGACCAGCTTCGGACTGGGGCGGTGTCAAAATGGCTGATGACGGTTCAGCTCAATTGTTAATGCGATTAGGTCGAGAATCATCTGGAATACAACCCTCTGGCCATGTGTGAGGGAGTTTCTAGAATCCGTTTACTGAGGTGGGAAGACCCACTCTAACTGTGGGTGGTACCGCCCCCCATGGGCTGGGTTCCCAGACTGAATAAGCAGGAGAAAGCTAGGGCTTAGAAGAAATGGCTTAGTGGTTAAGGCACTTGCCTGCAAAGCCAAAGGAACCAGAATCGATTCCCCAGGACCTACATAAGCCAGATGCACAAGGTGACACATGCGTCTGGAGTTCGACTGCAGAATCTAGAGGCCCTGGTTTGTCCCTTTTCTCTCACCTGCCTCTTTCTCTCTGTCCCTCTATCAAATACATAAATGAAATTTAAAAAAAAATTATTTATTTGTTTGAGAGTGGGAAAGAGAGAAAGGGAGAGAGAGAGAGAGACAATGGGCATGCCAGGGTCTCCAGCCACTGCAAACAAACTCCAGATGCCTGCGTCGCCTTGTGCATCTGGCTTGCGTGGGTCCTGGGAAATCAAACCTGGGTCCTTTGGCTTCTCAGGCCAGCGCCTTAACCGCTAAGCCGTCTCTCCAGCCCATAAATGAACTTTTTATAAGGGGGAAAGCTAGCTGAGCAATCAGCCTTCATCTCTCTACCTCCTGACCTCAATGCAATGTGACCAATGGGCTCACACTCTGGTTGCCACGCCTTCCCAGCCTCAAACTGTGAGAGCCAAGGCAAACTTTGCCTTCTGTTAAGTGGCTTTTGCCAAGTATTTTTGTCAAAGCAATGAGTCAAGTAACTAATACACTCTTGTCGGGAACTATGAGCTGGAAGTGGCTGCCAGGAGTTGAACCGGGAGGAACACGGGCCCAAGCGCTGGTCCTGGGAGACAGGTGGCCCTCAGTCCCCACGAACTAGGGACACCCTGGGAGGCTGCCTTGCCTCTATCTTCCACCCTGGCCCTCCTCATCTGCCTGTCCCAATATCAATGCCAATAGCAAAAACTCCAGATGGCCTCAGGGGCCCGTGCACTGTCTAAGGTCACGTGATGAAGGGGTGCGTGCAAGAGGTCACAGAGTCCTCCGAGGCAATGACTTGCCAGGTCCCCAAGCTTCTGGCCAGCCGAGTTCTCACCTGGACACAGGCCAGGTGGTGCTGGAAGGTGCCCTCAGGACAGTGGCAGCCCTCTTCACAGCCTTCGGAAAAGCAGGCCACCTGCCCCGTGATGTGAGCGCAAGAGAAAGGGCATCCCTCGCCGGGCTGGCATTCGCGGTACAGGCGCCCAGCAGGACAGCCCGCTTCTGAGGCAACAACACGCGAGTCAGTGTCCAGATCGGACCCCCATCCTCCACCTTCCCCCGCACCCATCTTTTCTATGATCTGAAAGTCACACTGCTCACCCCCATCCCCCACCTCACTGCTTCCCTATTCGTCTGCCTGTCACTGGCCAGAGAAGGGTTACTGGGGAGACAGGGAGGGAAGAAGGGAGGGAAGGAGTGAGGGAAGGAGAGATGGAAAGGCACTCAGAATCTGAGAGGAGAGGCTTGCTGAGAGAAAGGAGGGGTATCCAGGTGGAGGTTGTCTGGACTCACCTCTGCAGACCTGAGTGTGGCAGGTACGGCTCTGTCGGGCCAGCCCTGGGCACGGGGGTCGGGCACAGAGCCGGGAGCGCAGCTGCTCCCCTCCCCCGCAGGAAGCACTGCACTCCTCCCAGGGGCCCCAGGAGCTCCACATGCCAGGACCAGGGCAGCCGGGCACCTCGTGACACTGCAGGATGCCTGCCGTACAGGTGCTGGGGACCAGAGAAGAGGCTTCGATGACAGGGCCTGGCCCATCTTCCTGAGGGCACTACTGACCCTTTGCTTACCAGTGGTCGCATGGCCCAGTCACCACCTGTCCAGGTTCCAGGCTTTCCCAGGAGCTGAGCCGGGAGCCCGCTGCCCGGCTCTGGTTCTCGGGAATCCCTGAAGGGCACAGACAGCATGGCAACCCCTAACAAGCCCTCATGCCCTGCCCCTCCCTGCCTTCCAGCACTCCGCGGCACAGCACCCGCGGCCAGGGTGGGGATGGGGGCTTCCGTCTGGACCAGCCGGGCATTTAGCACGTGCAGGGCTCCAGGTTCCTATCATGCAGCCAGGGCCTGGGCCGCACGGGCAGAGCGAGGCAGTCATGCTCAGTGGGCTGCTGGACGAGGGCCGTGGGGGAGGGGAGGGGAGGGCGGGACTGACCCAGGGCTCCAGGCTGGAACTGGCAGCGGCAGAGGGACCGCGGCACACAGACGCCGTCCTGGAAAAGCAGGCCTGGCGGGCACCCACAGCTGGGCTGACAGCCTGCCAGGCCTGTCTGGCACACACTGCCAGGGGACAGGTCCTGGCAAGAGCGGGGACAAAGCTGCCCACAGGGCATCAGATCCTGGCCACCTCCGCAGTCTAGGGCAAGGAGGAAGCAGAAAGAGTCGGGGTTCGATTTGTCCATACTTCCTGTCATCTGCCACTTGGCCAGAGGCAGTGGCTGAGTGGCCGAGGGCTGTCTCTTGCACAGAGAGGTGCATGTGAGTGTGTAGAGGTCAAAGGTCAGAGCCGGTGTCTCCCTGGGCCTAAAAGGGTCCTCCAATCGCCCCCTTCACCCCGCCAAGTCCTCACCTGTGCAATGAGTGGAATTGTCCTGACAAGAGCGGCTCTGCTCATGACCCCCAGGGCAGGGCCTGCCTCCATCGGAGGTAGGAGGCTGGTTACACGCACGGCTCCGAAGGGACTGCCCCAGGCAGGCATCACAAGGAGCCCATGGTCCCCATGAGCCCCAGGCTGCATCCACTGCACCAGGGAGACAGAACCATTGGTTTTAGGTGGCCCAGAAGGCCTTGAGCTATTGGGGTTGGAGCAGAGGGTTGGGGTCTCGGGGGGGGGGGGGGATGGGCCTCATAGGAGCAGCACACCTGGGCAGGTAGTGGGGCTGGGGCAGGCCTCCCTCTGAGGCTGGACCCCTGCTTCCTCTAGGTCCCCAGGGCATGGAGCGCCCCCGTGCTGAGGAGCAGGGCAGGCGCAGGCCCTGGAGCGGGTCCTCATCTGGCCCCTGCAGGGCCGGGAGCATGCCGTCCACTCCGACCACGGGCACCAGCTTCCGGGCACTTTTAGAAGCAGGGTGGGCACCAAATACATTCTCGTCAATCCCTTCCCCAGGCCCAAGTCCCTTTGATCCCAGGGCCACTCTCATTACCAGCCCGAGTGGCACCTACCTGGGCAGGGCAGTTCTGTGCAGTTGAGCCTCCCCTCCACGCAGGTGCTGGGCAGGTGCAGGCCGGGAGGGGAAAGAGATGGCAGCTGATTGTGGCTTGGCGCCCTGCGGAGCCACTTCCCCTCCCCTTTTCCCAAGGTCTTGACCTGTGCTCCCTTCCCTACTGTCCAGTAACCCCAAAAGCCTTCTCCCTATCCCAGCAGTTGGCCTTTTGGGGTGTCACAGCTGCTGAGCTGTGTTATACTGGGGAATGACTGTGGAAAACCTGCAGCGGCGTGATGGCGAAGCAACGCCCTGTGTGCGGCTCGCCCGAGCCAGCTGCCCTCCTCTCTAGGAGCACGGGCCTCCAACACGGGCAGCCGGCTGCCTCACTTTCTCCCGACGACGGCGATGACGGGGCCTGCCTGGCACCTTGTCCTGCATCTCTGAGTCCCTGGGTTTTCTAACTGTTCGGGCCCAGAGCTCAGGTGCACAGATACCAGACAAGCACTCCTAAGGGCACTCCTGCCACATCCTGTCACAGCTGCCCAGCATGGCCTCTCACCAGCGGTTGCAGCCGTCAGGCCTCGCCAGCTGAGCGCCCGGAGGGTGTCGCTGCCCAGTCAACAGATCCAGGCAGCCACAGTGGTCTGGCTGCACGCAGATGGCCCCGTCGGCGCCAAGCACCTTGCCTGGGGGACAGTAGCAGCCGGGCTGGCAGCGCCATACACAGTGCTGGGGAGACAGCAAGGGGGAGGTTGGCTCTGCTCAGCAAGAAGCAGGACCTGGGGCTGGAGAGATGGCTTAGCGGTTAAGGCGCATGCCTGTGAAGCCTAAGGACCCAGGTTCGATTCCCCAGGTCCCACGTAAGCCGGATGCACATGGTGGCACATGCGTCTAGAGTTCGTTTGCAGTGGCCGGAGGCCCTGGTGCACCCATTCTCTCTTTCTCTCCCTCTCTCTCGGTAATAAATAAATAAAATAAATCTTAAAACTAAAAGAAGCAGGACCTGAGGGGTGGTGGGGGACAGTAGCAGGAGAGAGGCCAGAAGGGAGAGAAAGTGTGACCCTAACAGTTTAAAATTTGTATTTATTTGCAAAGGAGGAGGGGAGTGATGCACCAGGACCCCTTGCACTCCAGATGTGTCACTTGGTGCATCTGGCTCTATGTAGGTGCTGGGAGATCGAACCCAGGCCATCCGGCTTTGCTGAGAGGTTCTGGAAGAAAACTAGCCTACCACTACCCCACACTCAGGAAGGGACGGGAGGGGACAGGCCTGCAGAGATCAGGTCTGGAAAGTGTCCACAACCAGGGGCCCCACACGTGGGGACCCCTGAGTCCTCAGACGGGCAAGTTCGGTGGGGAACCTGCACTTGTGAGCGGGGGACGGAGCCATGAAGAGCTGGAGGCAGCTAGGGAGGCTGAGGCAGGCTCCTGTGGAGATGGCGATGTCCTAGGTACATCCTCTTGCTCCTCCTCTTCCTCCTCCCTCACCTCTCGGAAGTCACCCCGACCTCTAGTCCGTGACCCCCACACTCGGGCCTCAAAGCACCATCTTCATTTCCGGAGCTCTTACCATGTGGTCCCTTCATGTCTGTCTCCTCCCCACTGCCAAAAGTGGGGTCACGGAGACAAAGACCCCATCTGTGCCCATGGCTCCTAGTGAGCTCTCAGTAAATATGCACATAAATGCGTGCACATATGCACATGTACACACACACACACACACACACACAGACACGGGGGGCGGTGGAGGAGAGATGGAGTGCCAAGATTTTTTTTGGGGGGGGTTTCTGAGGAATTCACTCTGTATTCTCAGGGTGGCCTTGAACTCACAGCAATCCTACCTCTGCCTCCTGAGTGCTGGGATTAAAGGCGTGCACCACCACACCCAGCTTGAGTGCCAAGATTTGTACACCAAAATGTTTACGACACTAAATGACTCCAGCCTCCCCATGTTTGTAATAATGTATTTTGTCCATTTTTATATTTTGACTTAAAACATTTTTTTTGTTCATTTTTATTTATTTATTTGAGTGACAGAGAGAGAGAGAGAGAGAGTAAGAGGCAGAGAAAGAGAGAGAATGGGCGCGCCAGGGCTTCCAGCCACTGCAAACGAACTCCAGATGCATATGCCCCCTTATGCATCTGGCTAATGTGGGTCCTGGGGAATCCAGCCTTGAACCGGGGTCCTTAGGCTTCACAGGCAAGCGCTTAACCGCTAAGCCACCTCTCCAGCCCAACTTTTTTTTTTTTTTTTTTTTTTTTTTGAGCTAGGGTTTCACTCTAGCTCAGGTTGACCTGGAATTCACTATGTAGTCTCAGGCTGACCTTGAACTCAGTGATCCTCCTACCTCTGCCTCCTGAGTGCTGCTTTTTTTAAAAAAAAAAAACTTTATTGACAACTTCTATAAATATAAACAATGTAACATGATCATAATCTCCTCCCACTTTTCCCCTTCCAAATCCTCCCTTCACTGAATCTTCCTTCTTTCCAACTGGCCTCTCTTCTATTGTGATGTGATCATTTCCCTCTCCTATTACACAGGTGCACTGTGGTGGTTTGATTCAGGTGTCCCCCATAAACTTAGGTGTTCCTGGGGCTAGGATCCCCAGCTGATGGCAATTGGAAATTAAAGCCTCCTGGAGGCGGTGTGTTGTTGGGGGCGCGCTTATGGGTGTTAGCGCCACTTTCCCCTTGCCAGTGTTTGGCACACTCTCCTGTTGTCCATCTGATATTGGCCAGGGGGTGATGCCCACCCTCTGCTCATGCCATCATTTTCCCCTGCCATGGTGGAGCTTCCCCTTGAGCCAGTAAGCCAAAATAAACCTCTTTTTTTTCCCACAAGATGCTCTTGGTTGGGTGACCTCTGCCAGGAATGCGAACCTGACTGCAACATGTACTAACATTTTATTCATTTAAACACTGGCTGTACGGAAGCCAAGGGCACATGGGTAAGGCACTGTCTGAGCAGCAAAGGGCAGCCAGCCTGCTTCTGCTCTGTCACAGACTGAAGCCATGTCCTCACGTGTCCCGGTGCCAGGCAAGATGTCATGAGGCCAAACCGATACCGTGCCTCCCACAGGGTGGCTCTTTGGTCATTTGAGCCAGAGGTCAGGTGTGGGTGCCGAGGGAGCTCAGACTCACCACAAGGTCATCGCAGGAGCGAGGACACGGAGGGCCACAGGGGCTGTACTCGGCCCCTTCGATGGCACTACAGTTGGTCACTGCAAGGAACACGGGATGAGCCGAGGGCAGCAGAGGCCCTCGCCTGCCTCCCAGACGGGCCCCCAGCCCCTCCCCGTCTGCGCCCAGGCTCCCCCACCCCCGGCAGTCACCTGCACACGGCCAAGCCTGGCAGACCTCCCCCTGGGCCCGGGGCCCCTCACAGAAATTCCCCAGGCCCTGGGGTGGTGGCTGGTCACAGGCTCGGGTCCGGCTCCGCAGGCCTCCTCCGCAGCTGCGACTACAGTTGGACCAGGGTCCCCAAGGGCCCCAGCCCCCTGCTCCTGGGGAAAGAGCAGAGGAAGGACAGTAGATGAATTTTTTTGGGGGGGGAAGGGAGCTGGTGCAAGGCCTCAGAACCCCCAGGGAGAGGAGTGATTCCTCACCGTCACACCCTGGCAGGAGGCACGGCTCCTCCTCGGCGTCAGGGCCCGGGCAGAGTGAGAGTGAGGCGGGGGTGGCTGTTGGGCGCAGCGGAGCCTGGCTGGAGGGTGTCACCCTGGAGGGCCTGGTACAGAAGCGGTGCCGATGATGCCGGGCGGGACCGCAGGATGCCGAGCATTCACTCCACGGGGTCCAGGGTGACCAAGCAGGCTGGCCTTGGAGTGAATGGGAGGCAGAGAAGCAGCTGCAAGGAGCTTGATGCACCCACGGGGAGATACCACGACAGGCTCCTGCCCCACCTTTCCTGAGGCCAGCCTCCTCCCCCAACCCAGGCCCACTGCTGCCCAGGGAGGAGAAGGGAGCACACCAAGAGCCAGGGGACCCTTTCTTGTTGCTCACAAGGCCAGGAGCTGCAGTTAGTGATGATTCCAGAGACACAGGAACTGTACGGGAAAGAACAGAAGCACTCAAGCTCTGGCCCCCAGGACCTGCAAATGTGGCCTGATTTGGACACATAGGGTCTTTCTGGAGGTGACAAAGTTAGTGACCTTGTTTAGGGGCCCTAGTCCAGTGTGACTCGTGTTCTTTCTTTTTTTCTTTTTTTTTTTTTTTTTGAGGTAGGGTATCTTTAGCTCAGGCCTCGAACTCACGGCGATCCTCCTCCCTCTGCCTCCCGAGTGCTGGGACTAAAGGCGTGCGCCACCACGCCTGGCTCATGTTCTTTTAAGAGGAAGGGATTTAGACACGGGTGTGGACAGAGGGATGATGGGAGACACAGGGAGAAGATGGCCATCTGTAAGCTAGGAAAAATAAATAAATCCCAGGGTGCAAAGTGACAGGGAAGGAGGGAAGCCGGGACATTTTCTCCCACGCAGCCTCAGACAGAGCCAGATTGGCAGACGCCTTGAACCAGGGACACGGGTGCCCCCCAGCACTATAGAAGCATCTCTGGCCGTGGTGCTCAAACACCCCCCCCCACCGTGTGTGCACACGCACTCCTGTGTGCGTGCCCGCGCGTGCGTTCACTTTGTGGAAGCGCACACAGACGCTAACACGGGCGGGGACCGGGCGACTGTGCGTGCGTGCGGCAGGAGCCCCAAGCAGAGCCTTGCGCGGTCTAGACCCGTGTGCCACCACCGAGCTGCGTCGTGAGCCCGGGAGAGAACGCGGATGGGGACGGGTGGCTTGGAGGGGCACAGACAGGACAGGCTGGACAGCTGTGCCTGTGGGGAGGGCATCTTTGCAGCTCTTGTGGCTGACTGGAGCCCACAGGAGGGCAGCGAGCTGGCGTAGGGGTCACGGGGCCGCTGCGGCGCCGGGCGTCTCACCAGTTCTCACAGGGATGCAACACGGCACTGCCTGGGGGGTGGAGGCGGCCCCTGTGGGCGCAGGGGCAGTCCTGGGCGGGCACGCACACGTTATTCTAGAATTGAAAGCACTCTGTCACCTCTGGCTCCAGCTTTTTGCCAATCACAACCAGCACTCAGGCCTCCTCCAGCATCACCCAGGCCCCTCCACAAACAGCTCTGCCCAGTCCCCTCCCGCTGGGCAGAAGCGGCTGTGGGGCACATAGGGACAGAGAGCCCCGCCACCACTTTCTAGAAGAAAATGATCATCTTCCACTGAGGGGCACGAGACTGAATTGTCAGATGAAACCAGCTAGGTATAAGGCTTTTCCATATGCACTATTTGATTTGTACAGCGACGGCGATGACACCCTGATTTGCAGCAAGGACCATGGCACCATGGCTTTGGCACTGGTCAGAAGCAGCACGTGACCCTGGGAGCATCTCACTCATCGCTTCCTCCCCGCAGGTTAGCCTGGTCTAAGACCGCACACACAGTAGGTGCTCAGTACACAGTTGGAGGCAGATTAACAGAACACAGTAGGGCCAAGTCATAAAACCTTTTTTTTTTTTTTTTGCGGCCTATTTTATTTATTTATTTACTTTTTGCAAAAATTTTTTACTTATTTGTAAGAAAAGACAGAGGAAGCATGGTTGTGCCAGGGCCGCCTGCTGCTACAAACCAACTCCAGATGTGCCACCTTGCGCATCTGGCTTTATGTGGGTACTGGGGGATCAAACCTGAGCCATTAGGCTTTGCCAGCAAACACCGTTCACTGCTGAGCCAACCCTCTGGCCCCTATCACAATTTAACCAACAGCCATCCAGGGCATCTCCAAGGGTTCGAGGTCTCTGTCCCCAGCCCCAAACCTTCCGTTCTGCCCCTGTTCAGGTCCCTGTCTGTCCCTTCCTTGCCACTCCAGGGTCCCATGCCATGAGGAGGTCCCAGCCATGGCTGACTCAGGGGAGGGCACTCACGAGCAGGAGCATTCCAGGTGGGCAGTAGCAGCCGGGGTGGCAGGTCTGGTTAGTCCCTCTCGAAGTGCTGAGCTCTGCGCAGGAGGCTGGGCCCTGGGCACAGTCCAGCCACTGCTGGCCCATGGGACACACGCCTGGTATAGGCCCTGGAGGCATCGCCAGAGGATGAGTGTGTTAGGCTCCCAGCCGAGGAAAGGCATTGGCTCTGGGTACGGCCAGGTTAGTTATATGAGGCTGCATGGTGCTAGGGGACTGGGCGGCAGGGGGAGGTTGAATCGAGGGGTTCCCAGGACGGCTCTCACCTGCACAGGGCTGCAGACCGCAGGTAGAGAACTCCATGGGGCTATGCGGGCCACCGCCTCGGGTGCGGTTCCTGTAGCCCCCTCCACAGGGCACAGAGCATGGGGCCCAGGGACCCCACTCCCCACCAGGACCTGGGGGAAGGTGACATCTAGGTCACTACAGGGTTTCCACGCCTCCTTCCCCCACTCAGACGCCCAAGGACACCCATCCCTTCTCACATCCCTCCCCACCCCCGCCCCACCTGCAGCTTCACCTCCAACCTCAGATCTGTCTCTCAGAAAATGGACCATCTCTTACTGGTATTTCCTTTTGTTTTATTTTATTTATTTGAGAGAGACAGAGAAAATGGGCCTGCCAGGCCTCCAGCCACTGCAAACGAACTCCAGATGCATGTGCCACCTTGTGCATCTGGCTTACGTGGATCCTGGGGAACTGAACCTGGGTCCTTTGGCTTTGCAGGCAAGCACCTTAACTACTAAGCCATCTCTGCAGTCCTCAGTGGCTTTTCTTAGGGACACTCTTTATGCCTCTCATAGGGTCTTGAAGGGAGCTCATGGCTCCTCTGGGGGAGGCTCTTTAAAGTGGTCTCAGGACATAGGTTGTCACTCACCTCGACATGGTTGCAGACCACAGAATTCCGCCTCCATGTTGGCACCCTGGCACTCAGCACCCCCAAATGCAGCTGGAGGCGCAGTGCCCGCTCGGAAGCGCCGCCGAATGCCCACGTTGCAGCTGCGGCTACAGAGACTCCACAGGGTCCAGGGGCTCCAGCCACAGGCCACTGCCAGGGTGAGCATGAATGAAGCCAGGTCGAACCATCCTGGGCCCTGGCTTCAGTAGGGTACCACCAGCATTCCCACTGACTGCCCTGTGGAGGGGTTACCTGGGCAGAGCTCCGAGGTGCACACCATCTTGCCAGAGACGCAGGTGCTGTGGAGAGAAAGCCTAGTGACATGGGGCCCCGACACCCCAAGCACGCCCAGCCTCTGCGGGGGGAGTCAGCTGGCCGCCGAGTATACAACACAAAGTTCACGATGTGTCCCGCGTTCTCACTCTGGGGTCCCCAAATCCACCCTCACTGGGCTCCACGATCATGATGCCCCAGTCATGTGCTCTTCCCTTGCCATATAGTTTCATCAGGAGACACTTTTTTAAAAATTCCACGCCTACTTACTAAATACTGTTTAAAAATGACTTTAGGTGGCAGAAACAGGAGCAATTTAGAAAGAGCTAGAATTTGGGGCTAGAGGATGGCTAAGTAGCTAAGTGCTTGCTGATTAAAATCTGCCTTCCCCGGGCCAGGCTATGCGTCTAGAGTTCATCTGAAGTGACAGGAGGTCCTGGTGTGCCCATTCTTTCACAGTAGTTTCAAGGTAGGATCTGGCTTCAGCGCAGGCTGACCTGGAATTCACTATGTAGTCTCAGGGTGGTTTTGAACTCATGGTGATCCTCCTACCTCTGCCTCCCGAGTGCTGGGATTAAAGGCATGAACCACCATGCTCAGCCTCTCTTTCTCTCTCTGTCTCCTCTTTCTCTTTCAAATAAATAAATATTTTTAAAAAATAAAAAAGGAAATATGATGGAGAATGGAATTTCAAAGGGGAAAGTGTGTGTGTGGGGGAATGTCCATGAGATATTTTTTTATAATCATGGAAAATGCTAATAAAAATAAAATATTTTAAAAAATTTTTAAAAAGCCGGGCGTCGTGGCACATGCCTTTAATCCCAGCACTCAGGAGGCAGAGGTAGGAGGATTGCCGTGAGTTCAAGGCCACCCTGAGACTACAGAGTTAATTCTGGGTCAGCCTGGACCAGAGTGAGATCCTACCTCAAAAAAACAACAACAAAAAAAAAAAGAAAAATGAAAATAAAAAAATAAAATAAAATAAAAAAGTTGCTGGGTGTGGTGGCACACATCATTAATCCCAGCACTCAGGAGGCAGAGGTAGGAGGATCACCGTGAGTTCGAGGCCACCTGAGACTCCATAGTGAACTCCAGGTCAGCCTGGGGTTAGAGCGAGACCCTGCCTCAAAAGCAAACAAAAACTTGGGTGGGTTTGTGTGTGTGTGGAGGTCAGAGGACACTTTTGGGCCAGTCCTCACTCTCCACCCTGTGGTTGCTCTTTGTTGTTCACCTCTGCTCTGAGCTTCCAGAGAGTTCTCCGGCCTCTTGCTGTGGGTGCACCAGGGGTACAAAAGCCTCAGAAACCCACCAGCGCCTCTGGCTTGTTTTGTTTTGGTGTATGGGTATGTGTGAGCATGGAGTGGTATGATGAGTGTGCGGGTGTTGATGTGTGTGCGGGTGTTGATGTGTGTGGGGGTGTTGATGTGTGTGCAGGTGTTGATGAGTGTGCAGGTGTTGATGTGTGTGCGGGTGTTGTGTGTGTGTGTTGAGTGTGCGGGTGTTGAGTGTGCGGGTGTTGGTGTATGTGCGGGTGTTGTGTGTGCGGGTGTTGATGTGTGTGCGGGTGTTGGTGTGTGTGTGGGTGTTGATGTGTGTGCGGGTGTTGTGTGTGGGTGTTGATGAGTGTGCGGGTGTTGATGGGTGTGCGGGTGTTGATGGGTGTGCAGGTGTTGATGTGTGTGCGGGTGTTGATGTGTGTGCGGGTGTTGATGCGTGTGCGGGTGTTGATGCGTGTGCGGGTGAGTGCGTGTTTGGAGGTCAGAGGTCGACTCGGCGTCGGTTCTAGCCTTCAGTCTTGTTGGAGGCAGGCTCTCCCACTCCCTTTGCCAGGCTAGCTGGCCCATGACTGCTGGGGAGTTCTGTCTCTCTCTCTCTGTCTTGTAGGTGTGCTGTGGTTACCGACACCCACAACAGCATTTGGCTTTTTTTTTTTTGTAATTAATTATTTATTTGAGAGAGAGAGAGAATAGGCACTACAGGGCCTCCAGCCACTACAAACCAACTCCAGATGCATGCGCCTCCTTGTGCTTACGTGGGTCCTGGGGAATCAAACCGGGGTCCTTTGGCTTTGCAGACAAACACTGTAACTACTAAGCCATCTTCTCCAGCCCCCCTTTTTAACATGGAGTCTGGGGGTCAGAACTCAGTTACTTTCATGGCAAGTGCTTTATCCACTGAACCATCCCTCCAGCCTGCTTCAGGCGTTGTTTTTGTTGCTGCTGCTGCTGCTGTTTTTTGTTTTTGTTTTTCGAGGTAGGGTCTCACTCTAGCTCAGGCTGACCTGGAATTCACTATGTCATCTCAGGGTGGCCTCGAACTCATGGTGCTCCTCCTACCTCTGCCTCCCAAGTGCTGGGATCAAAGGCGTGAGCCACCACGCCTGACACTTCAGGCATTTTTTGTTTGTTTTGGTTTGGTTTTTCAAAGTAGGATCTCACTTTAGTTCAAGGTGACCTGGAATTCACTGTGTATTCTCAGGATGGCTTCGAACACACAGCGATCCTCCTACCTCTGCCTCCTGAGTGCTGGGATTAAAGGTGTGTACCACGCCCAGCACTTCAGGCATAATTTTGACAAGCGGTCTGGGGATTCCAATTAAGGTATTTAGAATTGCATGACAAGCATTTTATTCACTAGCCATCTTCCCAGCCCATCCTTTTTTCCCCAGTGCATCTTTTAAAGCCTACCTGTCAAATACTAGAGTCAGAAAAATAAAGGAAGGGAGGAACAATACAGGGAGGGAAGTGAGGAAGAACAATGACGAATGGAGGAAAGGGAAGGTTGGTTAGAGCGCCCTCTGTGGGCAGCTTTCAATATTTGGTTAGAGCGCCCTCTGTGGGCAGCTTTCAGTATTGGTTACAGCGCCCTCTGTGGGCAGCTTTCAATATTTGGTTAGAGCGCCCTCTGTAGGCAGCTTTTAGTATTGGTTAGAGCGCCCTCTGTGGGCAGCTTTCAATATTTGGTTAGAGCGCCCTCTGTGGGCAGCTTTCAGTATTGGGTACCACAAAGTTGTGAACGGAATCCAGTGCATCTTGGGAAGGGAATTCAGCAAAGAGAAACAGGTAGTTAAAAGGAGAGGCTGGATGGCGCTCCCCAGTGTGTAATTCTATCCTACACAGCCACATCTGAGACCCAGGCTTCCCTCGGTCAAACGGGGCAACACCTATGTATGGCCAGGTGGTGTCTTGCCAGGGTGCATGCCTGCACCTGCATCTCCTAGCATGTTTACTATGATGAACCTCCTGATTGTGTGTGTGTGTCCATGCCTGACCTCTGTGAGCGCAGCCCCTCCCTCACTACCACTCCTGTCAAATCCAATCCCCCACTGGCGGCCTTACCAGTTGTGGCAGGAGTCCAGGCGAGCCGCCTCTCCAGGTGCAAACTGCTGGCCACGTAGCTGACAGGGGCACTGGCTGTGGGGAAGGCAGCTAGCATTGTGCAGGAAGAGGCCAGGTGGACAACCGCAGCTGGGGGCGCAGGAGCCCGTGCACTGCACCCCAGGATCCTGTGCCAGGCACAGCTGAAGGCACGGATCCCCCTCCTGCAAACACTGCTCTGCTGAGCGGAAGACCAGGTCTCCTGGGCACTGGGCTGGACAAGACAGAGAGGGTCTTGGCAGGGGCAGGAGGGAAGGAGAAAAGAGGCCAACAGGAAGGGGTCCTGCACCCAGGGGTGGGCAGCGTGTGATGATCAAGCTGAGTAAACCCCTCTGCTCCCCTTGCTCCAGGGTGTGGAATGCCACAGGTAGTCATGGCTCCACCGGATACCAAAGTTCTCTAGAGCAGACCAGGAAGGCCCTCGTGTCTGGGCCAGGAGCAGTGCTCAAAGGATGGGGAGGAGGGGATACTGGGCTTCCCTGGCTGGCACTGCTGCCCCCCTCCCCAGTGTTGCCCATGAGTGGGTTCTGCCAATGGTAGGCCATTCTGACTTCCACCACGAAGTCTGTCCTGTGGGGCTGTCTGGCTGAGAAAAATACCTGCCACCAGTACAAAAACCATAGCTAGGTGCCTGGTACTCAGCAGGTGGGAGAGGGAGGGGACTTAGAGAGACAGAGGAAAGTTTGGAAGTCTCGCTAACTCAAAGCACAGCCCACCCTAAAGCTAGAGGTCAGGAAAGCAAAACAGAGGCGGGAAAAGGCCCAACGTCCCCGGAGCTGGACGGGGTGAGGCCAGCTGGAGAACGGGGAGAGTCGGGTACCTGTGCAAGGCTGCAGGTTGCAGTTCCGGATCTGACTGTGGGGTCCTGGGCACAGGGGGACCCCAGGAGCCATGCCAGAGCAGCTGCGCCCACGGGTCTGGATGCCCCCATCACAGGAGGCTGAGCACGTGGACCAGGAAGCCCACAGACTCCAGCCGCTTGGTGCTGTCAGGGAGAGCAGAGGGCAGGGGACAGGACGGGAGGGATCCAAGCAGTGAAGCAGGCAGTCCCCTGCATGCCTCTAAGATGGGGTCAAACTGTCACTCACAGGCTGGCTTCACAGGGGTGTGGGGGGGTGGCGCTTATGTAGCCAGGCTTGGTCATCCCCCTCTTCCCTCCCTTTTTAAAATATTTTATTTATATTTATTTATTCATTTTACAGAGAAAGTGTGTGTGTGTGTGTTTGAGAGAGAGAGAGAGACAGAATGGGTGTGCCAGAGCCTCCAGCCACTGCAAACGAACTCCAGACATGTCCGCCCTCCTGTGCAGCTGGTTCACATGGTTCCTGGGGAATCAAAACTGGGTCCTTTGACTTTGCAGGCAAACGCCTGAACAGCTAAGCCATCCCTCCAGCCCTTCCGTCTCTTTTTGAGGGTTGGACCAACTCAAAAGGTCATTTGGTTTTTCTTCTTGTCCCACCAAAGTGGTGGTGACTCTACCTGGGCACACAGGGGGGCTGCAGGCCTCCTCCTGGGTAGCCTCCCCGGGGCAGGATGTGTCCCTGGCAGTGGGACAGAGCCTGGAACGCCGTCGCCAGCCGGGGACCTCTCCAGGCACAAGGCAGCTCTGGGAGCAGGGGGACCAGGACGTCCAAGGTGTCCAGCCGGGTGCCTCTGCGGGGAAGCACAGGGCGGGTCTCTTGCTTAGCAGGGTGCGATGGGCTGGGGAGGCTTGGAGACCCAGGTCAGATCTTCGAAGCCATGAAAGTAGTCCTCTGGCCCTCTCTGCTGCTGGGACCCCCTCCCCGCTCTGCAGCCCCACTTCTTGCTCTCCCACAGAGCCTAGTCTAGCTCCATGCCCAGGCCCCTACAGCTCTACCAGCCCACATGACCACCCTTCGTCCTCATCCTGCCCCAAGCCCACTCTTTTGGAGTTCTCTGTGTAGGGAAGCCTCAGAGCTCCTGTGGCCACCTGCCAGCGCACCCCCAGCCAGTCACCTCTGACCCCTGCAGCAGGGGCGCTGGCCCAGGCGGACTCTGGGCTCCGCGTCACAGCCGCCACCTCCTCATCCTACTCTGCAGTCCCGCCTCGCGCGCCTGTGAGGTGCGGTCTGCTCTGCAGAGAGCTCCCCTGGCACCCACACGGCCTGCGGGCCACCCACCCACCCACGCAGAGTGAGACACCACCCGGCGCCTTCGGCTGGCCTCTAAGGGGTCCTGCCGCGTCACCCACGTGCCGCACACACAGTAGGGCGGCCTCACTCCTCCTGTGGCTTTGCGACCTGCTCCACCCAGGTCAGTCTGCTCAGGCACCCGGGTCATCTGCCGGGGTGGGGAGGGTCTGTCTCTCCCATTCCAAAACCCACCCACCCAGGCCAGTTTCAGGGCCGTCTCTCAGACTGGAGAGGGTTCACCCACCACCCATCTGTTGTGTGACTGGCTCCATCCCATGGTGCTCACAGGACAGGGAGGTGGGAGAATGAAGGGGCGGCCCGGCCATACGGTACCTGTCCCACACCGTGTGTAGCAGGCCTGAAGCTCCTGTCTGTCACCCTCACATGGGGCACCTCCAAAAGCCTCGGGAGGGTTGGAGGGAGACCTAGGAAGAGAGGCAGCCCTGGGCTTGTGTCCTGCTCCTATCTGGAACTCCCGCCTTCCCCGTCCTTCTGCCTTCTGTCCTGGCTCTGAGCCCTCCTCCCCCGCGTCCCCATTCCCTTCCTTCCTTCACACCTGAACCTGGCTCGCACTCCAGAGCCACAGGAGCGGTCACAGGGCGCCCAAAAGGACCAGGCTGACCACTTGCAGTGCTGGGGACAGCGACCCGGTTGGCACATCAGTGCCCCCTTCTCGCACGTGCTGCAGGGGAGGGCGGGCGGCAGAGGAGCTGTCAGGACCCCAGAGACCCCAGAGCAGTGCCCTCTCTCTGCCCGGTGCCCTCACCAGACGCTGCAGTTGCCCAGCAGGAAGGTCATCCCCGGCTGCCGCAGCTCCTCGCCCACCAGGCATGGGCACTCGGCGAGGGGCAGGCAGCGAGAGTCTTGGAGGAGGAGCCCAGGGGGACAGCGGCATCCTGGGGAGAGGGCAGCAGGACACTCAACTCTGAGACAGAAAGGAGGGGACCAGGGACAGTGCTGGGCTGGGGGGGGGGGTCTTGGGCAAACGCCCCTCACTTCTGCTGGCCGGATCAGCCTCACCTTCTACACAGTGTCCACTGCAGCTTCTGTTAGCCTCAGGGTCCATGCAGGAGGGGGGACATGGGGGAACCAGCCCCTTCTGGCACATTTCGGCATTCACATGCACACGGCCCAGCCCGCAGTCTGCGGGGAGGAAGGTGAGGTGATGTCAGGAGGCCCAGAGGCGTATCCAACGGGAACCCATTGCAGAAAGTCCCCCCAAGCTATCTCCCCTTACCTGTTTCACCTGGGCAAGGCTGCAAACTACAGGGTGCACTCTCTTGGGAGGCTCCAGGGCAGAAGGCACCTCCATTCTTGGGTGGGGGATCCACACAGCTCCTCTGACGACTCTGGTGGCCACCCCCACAGGAGACGCTGCATGGCCCCCAGGTCCCCCACTCTGCCCATGCCCCAGCCACTGTGGAGGAAGAACAGGGTCCCCAGAAGGACCCCAGAGACAAGCCGTGTTAGAGAGGGGACGGCAAAGCCGGGATACTTCCCCGCAGCTCCATAGAGTCCCAGCAACCTGAGGCAACACCCTGGGAATTCTGGAACTGTTCTGTCTAGGGAAATGGCCCAGAGCCGAAAGGCCACCTAGTGACTCCCAGGACAGAACTGCAGACCCTGGAAAAGGGTGTGACGGCCACCTGTGATGGGCCTCTGGGGTGGGCACACCTGGTGGCAATGATAAAAGCAGGCCATCAGAGCCAGAGCTGGGGGCCAAGGAGACCCCAGTGTGAGCAGCCCATCTCAGAAACACACACAGCAGGCTAGGGGGCTGCTCCCTTGAATTCGTGGAACACAGGGGCTAGAAGGCCTTCAGTGTGGAGCCCAGGGACAAGCAGTGGCGGTCAGCTAACACCTGCAGTCCAGCTCCTCACACACAGTCTCCCCCTCGTCCTCAGATACGGACAAGGGTTGGTGGGTGGAGGTGGAACGACGGTCACTCCCAGCGTACACGAGGACACCGGGTGAAGGGACTCCCTTGCAGCTTAGGGTGGCAAAGAGAGGCAGGGCACCCTGACAAGCCCTGTGGGACAGCAAGCTGTGCCAGTAGAAGGATATAACTGTCTTAGTGTCCCAGGCTGAAAGGCTGGACATTGGGGTCACCAAAGAGAACACAGACACTTCCCTGATGATAGCCTCCAAGGGAAACCAGCCCAGGTCTCCTCCACAAAGGGGCCAATTTCACCTTTTTTTTTTTTTTTTTTCCCTGGAGGTGCTAACCTACCTGGACAGGCCTGCATGAAGCAGGACTGACTGCGGAGCTGGCCCAGAGGGCAGCTGCCCCCGGGCAGCGGTGGCCGCAGCAACTCCCGGCGCTGAAAGGTGAGGCCCAGGCCGCAGGTGTGGCTGCAGCTGCTCCAGGCGGACCAGGGTCCCAGCACGCAGTCCACTGCAGAGGACAGTGAGCCAGGGGTGAGAAGGGGGGAGGATCATGCAGGAACTGGACCCTCAGGGCTCTCCCATGCCTGGCCAGCACATACCACAGCCAGTCTCATCAGAGCCATCCTGGCAGTCGGGCCGGAGGTCGCAACGCCGCTGGGCAGGCAGGCACTCCCCACTGCCACAGCTCAGCTGGCTTGGGGAGCAGAGGCCCCCCGAGGCTGGAAGCCCAGGCAGGGCGGTGGTGGGTAGCGTGAAGGGCCCGGAACTTACTGCCCATAAGGAAAGGAGAGAGGAGGGAGCCACATGAGTGATTTCCAGCTGGATGACAAACTGTGTCCCTTCGACCTGAGGCCAAGAGAAGGACAGAGCTTGCTGACCAGAGGTCCTGGCCTCTACTTCCTCCCGGTGCCTCCTGTAACCTGCACCCAGGACAAGTTTCCTTCCACCCTTGTGGGTGAGGCCCACACAGGATTTTGGTCTACACAGGTCTCACACAATTTCACTACTGTGTCCAGAGGTACCGAAACATCTAGAAAAGCAGTTCCTTTCCTTGGTTTCGCCCTTTCGGAATGTGGGCTCCCTGGGGTGCCCCTTCCTGTAACTGGTTAATAGTTGTTAATAATTTTTCTTCTCCTGACTGGAAGACAGGACTTTGATCAGAATGGTCTGATTTGGATGGATGGATGGATGGATGGATGGATGTAGATGGTGAGTGAACAATGAATATGTGGGCAGAAGGATAGATAGATGGTTAATCGATCAATGGATAGACAGATGGGTAGGCAGGCGGATGGGTGGATCGACGGATGGATGGATGACGGGGCAGATGAACAGATAGGTTGGTGGGTGGACATGCAGATATAGATACATGTGTAGATGGACAGATGGTGTGTGGATGGATAAATGGATGGCTGGCTAGTAAATGGGTGGACGGGTAGTTTGGTGGGTCAATAGATGGATGGATACACGGGTAGGTAAGGAGAAATATGGGTGGGCAGATGGAAAGGTCAATAGATCAGTGGATGGATAGATGGAAGGAAGATGACCGACAGACGGACAGATGGATGGATGGATAGATTGATGGATGGATGGATGGTTGGATCGATGGGCCAGGCATGTCGGTGCACACCTTTAATCCCAGCACTCAGGAGAAAGAGGCAGGAGGATCCATGTGTTCAAGGTCAGCCTGAATAAGAGTGAGTTCCAGGTCAGCCTGGACTAGAGTTAGACTCTACCTCAAGACAGAAAATAAATAGATGGATGAGTAGGTAGGTAGATAGACGGGTAGTGGATGATAGACGGACAGATGGACAAATCCATAGATAATAGGTGGGTGGGTGGGTGGGTAGGTGAGTGTGTAAATAGGTGGGTGGGTGGGTGGATGAGTGTGTAAATAGATGGGTGGGTGGATAGATGAGTGTAAACAGGTGGTGGATGGATAGATGAGTGTGTGGATAGGTGGATGGGTGGATAGATGAATGTGTGAATAGGTGGGTGGGTGGATGAGTGTGTAAACAGGTGGGTGGGTGGTTGGAACAATGAGTGTAAATAGGTGGGTGGGTGGATAGATGAGTGTGTTAATAGGTGGATGGGTGGGTGGGTAGATGAGTGTGTAAACAGGTGGGTGGATGGATGGAGGGTAAATAAGTCTCCTGTAAGGTCAGACAGTTCAATAAGGCATGCAGGGACCCAATGCCTACCCTATTCCTCTCCTGACCCTCCCCAACAACTGAAATTCTTGGCTGCTGACACACATTCAGCTTCTTTGCTCCTCCCTCGTTCTCTCCAAGACCCTTCCAATGTGAGCTGGAGTGGGGACAAGGAGCACTCAGACCAGAAGCCCTCCGTCACCACCCCACAGTGTGACACCGTCCTCCAGCTGACCACAGCGCTGCTCATCCGGCCGTCAAGACAGCCTTCCTTCCCTCGCAGCCGCTGTGGCTCCACACAGCCCAGCACGCCACAGGGAAACCGTCCCTGGCCACAGTGCGCAGGTGGGAAGGGCCTCGGGGGACACTGTGGCCTGTGGGCAGCCACAGCCAGGTGATTAGGGCCCATCCCTGTCCTTCTTGATCAGCTCCTGGTGGTGCCTAAGTTCCCTTATTTTGGCATGTGAGAGGCCCCACTTCTGCCTCTTTTGGGTAATGAAAAAGGAGTGAGAGCTGAAGAGATGGCTTAGTGGTTAAGGCGTTTGTTTGCCTGTGAAGCCTAGGACTCAGGTTCGATTCCCCAGGACCCACGTAAGCCAGATGCACAAGGTGACACATGTGTCTGGAGTTCATTTGCAGTGGCTGAATACCCTGGCAGCACATTCTCTCTCTTTCTCTCTCTCTGTCTCTCTCTCTGTCTCTATCAAATAAATATTAAAAAAAAAAAATAAAGGAGTAAACTTGGGTCCTAGGCCCAGTCTACAAAAAAATTACTTTGAACTATGTGACCTTCAGCCAAGCCACCAACCTCGCCCAGTAGGGAAGCAGAGCTCACACAGGTTTTATCTGCAGGCAGAAGGGCTCAATCTTACCACTAGGAGTCATGGCGGTGACTCTGTGTGGAGGGAGGCCAGTCACGGCTGCCATTCCTGGGGTGGTTTGGGCTGTGGCATGAACTCTGGGAAGAAAACAAGACCAAGAGGGTTCCAGGGACCCTCCCAGCCCCAGAGTCCTCTCATCCTTGAGGGATCGGGAGTCTCTGGCCCAGGCAGCATATTAAGGGGGGGTGTGGATCACTGCCCACTAATGCTGTACAAAGGTGAGCTCTCACAATGGCTCTTGGCCTCATTTTTATTTTTAATTTATTTTATTTACTTATTTGAGAGAGGGAGATAAATAGGCAGGTAGAGAGAGAGAGAGAGAGAGAGAGAGAGAGAGAGGGAGAGAGAATGGGCTCGCCAGGGCCTCCAGCCACTGCAAACAAACTCCAGACGCATACACCCCTTGTGCATCGGGCTTACATGGGTCCTGGGGAATTGAACCTGGGTCTTTTGGCTTTGCAGGCAAGCGCCTTAACTGCCATCTCCCCAGCCCTCTTGGCCTCATTCTGTTAAGATTGTCAGGCACATGGATCCAGTTCTGGGTGGTGGGGCTGTCACTGGCACAAGGGTCATGCTTCCAGAACCACAGGTGCCGTAGGAAGGCACACAACATGAGAATCCCAGGGTGCCAAGGGACCTGGAGCACCCAGCTGCAGCTCTCTGGCATGCACAGTCTGTGAGCCCCTGGGGGGTAAAGGCAGGGCGGGACCCCTCCCCCGCAGCTATCTCTTGTAGGTCCCACTGAGGCCAGGCCCTACCTGCCGGTGTCGGCAGACAGGGGCCCACAGCCCTCCTCATCCGAGCTGTCCGCACAGTCCACAGCGCCATCGCATGGTGCCCCTCTCGGGACACACTCACCACTGGCACAGCGGTGTCCAGCCCCTGGGCATGGAGTTGCCAGTGGAGATACTGTGTGGGGGGGAATATGCTGCTGAGGGCACCCTAAGACCCTTTGCCCACTCTGCCCCTCCCTCCCCAGCCCAGCCCTTACCTGGCTCACAGCCAAGGAACTCCACCCCCTGGAAGGTGCTGTGCTGGGCCTCGGCGTTGAGCGGTGGCCATACCCTGACATACCTCACCTGCACCATCTGGCCAAACGTCCACACCTCCGGGGCCACACGGTCCCAGTTCCCAGGGAAACGCTGTAAAAGAGTTCACTTGCTGCCCCAGTCTTGCTGAGCCCCGCCTCTTGGTCAAGCTGCCACTGTGACCCCATTTCTGGACCCTCCCCTTCCTTGCTATCCACCCAGGTCCCTCAATCCACATCGGCATAGACTGTGACCCACCAGAGCCCAGGAGCCCACATGGAGGGGTCTCCCTGAGCAGACGTGAATGCCTGTGCAGACCAAGTCTCACCACGGCATGGGACTCATCTCCCCAGAGAGGATGATCTGGGGGGAGCAGGGCTGTCCCCAGGCTGCTCCTCAGGGACCTGTGTGGTCCTCTGTGAGCCTAGTGTGTCCCCAGGGCCCCCCGGTAGCTGCTATAGAGCTCCGCGTGCTCCGAGTCAGGCACTTCGGTGTTTTCCAGTGTCCCCTGGACTCTTGACCCTGCTGGTTACCAGATGCCCCACAGGGACTGTCCCTTGAGGACACTGAAAGTCCCTTAGGGACAAAGACTATGGGATCCACCAAGGGGCATGCTGAGCCACTGGCTCCGGGAAGCCTAGAGCACTTATACCCTGGGTGAGGGCAGGGTGCTGGGCAGCACGTCCTGGTACTCCTGCCAGTGTAGTCCGTCACTGCTGAATTGGAGCGAAAAGCTGGCGATGTGACCGTCGGAGGGGGAACCGGTCCCCTGTATTATGATGCCTGGGGAGGGGCCAGGATGACCAGGGATCAGTGCTGAGACAGCCACCCCCCCCCCCACCCGCCCGCCTTCCTCACTGACCAGTCAGGTTCCGAGGCCGCAGCAGGTCCAGGTGCAGGTAGAGGCGCTGTGGGCTCCACTCCGCGTAAGCGCTCTCTCCAGGGGCGGGTCCCCCCTCGGTGGGAGCCCCCAGGAGGGCAGCCCAGGTGGGGGGCTCCAGGTGCTGGGAGGGTGCCTGCAGACTTCCCCGGGGCAGCTGGGCCAAGCCCAAGGGAGAATAGCAGGGGTCTGCGTGCAGGAGAGAGAGGAAGACTGGAACAGACAGAACAGAGGTGCGGGGCAGAGGCAGGCAGAGGGACGGGAAGGACCGGAAGGACCGAAGGACAGGGCGCAGGGAGGCAGTTTGGCAGAGGGCGGCCTGGAGGTCCTTAGGATGACTTCCAGTGCGGGGGAGGGCGGGGACTACCCCAGACGTCCTTCTTCCTTCCCTCCCCGGCCAGGCGTCTGGGGGCGCGACGCCCCCCTCAGCATCTGCCACAACAGCACACGTCTTACCTCCTCTGGGAGGTAAGTCGTGAGTGACCAGAGGAGCTCCAACCTGGGGACTGGGGGTGACAGCCAGAGTGGCCACAGGGGGCGCTGTGTGGCTCCCTCCTGCACAGAGACCCAAGGGCCGGGAAGAGGTGAGCAGTGTCCCCGCGGCCAGGCCCTCCCCACTTCCTGGAGCACTTTCGTTCCCAGGGCCTCCCAGGAACAATTCGCCTCTGTGTGAATGGGGGGTTCCGCTTCCAGTGAATACATAAAGACGTGAAGAGTAAAACTGTCAGCGCAAAGCAACGTTAGGGCCGAGCGCTGCAAACACGAGCCCAGGACTGCCGTCACTAGCGGGGCGCCTCCGGACATCAGAGGGGGGCTGCCTCACCGTGCAGTCAACGACCAGGTGACTTGAGTGCCACCTGAGTCCTAGCTTCACAAAGTCACTGCTCTCTCTCTCAGTCACCACTGGGTCCTTCTCACCTTGGGGGTCCCCAGCCACACGCAGATCCACTCACCGGGAAGGACACAGTGGCAACACGATTCTTCCGTTCCCTCCACCAGGACCCATCCCTGTGGGGCACAGAAGCCGGGCTGTTTGATTCGCTCCATCAGCTCCTCCCCAGACCCTGCCCAGCCCACACTGCTGAGCACCTCACCTGGGGGCAGCTGCCCAGTGGGCAGTAGGGGGAGCAGCGGGCAGTGCCGCTGGGCAGACACTGGCACACCCTGCAGGGGCCCCCGCGCCAGCGCTCCCCCACGCGGTACACATGGCCCTGCTGCTCACAGCCCTCACAGGGCTCCGTCTGGCACCTGGGAAGGGGGATGTGGTGCAGCTCCTGGGGAAGGGCTCAGAGAGTCACCCTCCTCCCCATATGCCTGGACTGAGGGCATTCCTGGACTGTCCACCCTAAGACGGGGAAAGCCCTAACAAAATGCCTGGTGATCTTATCATCCCATTCCGCTCTTGCGCCCTAGGGTCAGCAACAGGCCCCAAGGAAGTGTGGGCAGCAATTTGTGTTGGCGCCATGGGCTAACAGAACTAGCCCGGAGGGAATGAAACAGCTGTCCCCAGGCAAGCTTCGCCCCAAGCATCTCCAGAGGCCCAGGGGACCCATTCCCACCCCTGGATTTGTGAAACTGTGTTTGTAAGCTCTGTCTGCTCTTGGACTTAGCAGGCTCAGAACTGAAATAGGAGACAGGGTGGGGGTGGGCTGAGGGTCACAGAGCAAGTTCCCAGCCTGAGGCCCACAGTGGATGTGAGTGCCCATCTCAGGACAGGGTGCAGAGCCAGCCTTCTAAGTGGGAGAACCCCCCCCCATTCCTGTACCTGCGGGCCTTGCGGTGGATGCCACGGCACTGGTGACCCCGGCCAGAGAGGCGAGGGTTGTTGGGGCTCCGGAAGGACCACTGGAGGCTCTGACTGCCACAAGAGCCCAGGCATTCGGCCCAAGAGGACCAGGAGGACCAGCCACAGTCAACTGAGACAGGGCAGAGTCAGGGATGGGTGGTCTGGGGAGAGACCAGGCCTCCCCCTCACCCCCCACCCATGAGAGGGCCTCAGGCAAGGGACTCACTGGCACAGTCCGGGTTTGGCCGGCAGCGCCGTAGTTGTCCATCGTGACACACACAGAGACGACAGTCCACCTTGATGCGCTGCCCTGGCTGGTAGCGGATGTTATCCACCAGGCAAGGGCACTGCCTAGGTGGTACACACTGCCCCTCGCTGTCCAGCACCTTCCCTTCCTGGCACCAGCAACCTAAGAAAGGCCCAGGGTGAGGGGTCATGCGGAAGAGAGACCGCCGCAGGCCCTGCCCAGAGCCTCCCCTTACCTGGGCTGCTGCAGGGCCTGTCCCGTGAGCATGAGACCTGGCCAGACACGTCATCGCAGGTCAGAGGACAAGGAGCGCAAGGCCAAAACACCAGCTCCCCAAAGCAGGTGGCATTGGGGCAACCATCGCCAGGGCAGGGCTCTAAGAGCAGACCGGAACCAAGGTCAGAGTTCAGGGAGGAGGACCCTCAGCAGGGCCCAGTGTCCCACCAGTGACCCCCGCTCACCCACCAGCGCCCCCTCCCCTCCCTTCACTCACTGGTCTGGCGGGAGCCGAGGAGGCCCCCGGGAAGCCGGGCACAGGGCAGACCCCCGTTCTGGGGCCCGCGGCAGGGCCGCTGTCGGGTCACGACGCCGCCGCAGGGCTCCGAGCACACAGACCAGGGGGACCAGGCGCCCCACTCGCCGTCGGCTGTGAGAGGGGGAGGGTCAGCACGGGGGGGTGCAGTGGGGACGCCGTGAGGCCAGGCCCTCCCAGGGGTCCCCCGGTGCTCACCCGGGCAGGCCTGTGGGAAGCAGGCCCGCGACTCCTGCTCCAGGCCCAGGCAGCGCTGCAGCACCAGGGCGCGGGGCAGAGAGCAGCTTCGGCTCCTGCTCTGCACCCCCGTCCCGCAGGTCCGGCTGCACAGCCCCCACGGGCCCCAGAGACCCCAGACCCCACAGCCATGCTCCTCTGGGGAGGGCCCTGCTTCGCCTGCCAGCTCACAGTCGGGCTTCCCGTCACACACCTGGGGACACAGCGGGCTCAGGCCTCTGACTGGGGGCACCAAGGCTGGGCCCGCCCATGCCCGCCCCCCACTCTCACCAGCTGGAAACCGATGCAGGTGCCGTTGGGGCACGAGTATTCTGGGCAGGGGCCTGTTGCCCCGCCAGGGCCTCCTGGGGCCGGCAACCCCTCTGGGGAAGAGAGGGGACCGGTCAGCCGGAGGTGAAGGCCAGCCCGCAGCCCACGCTAGCCGAGCCACCCTGGGAGCGGCGTCCGTACCACAGCCCCGTTCATCTTCGCCCTGGGGACAGTCGCTGATCCCGTCACAGAGCTTCCCGGGGTTCAGGCATAGCCAGGGAGCCGAACCGCAGGGCAAAAGGCCCTGGCATGAAGGGACCTGGGTAGAGCCTGTGGGCAGGGTAGGAAGTGTCCCAGCACGCTCCAGGCCCTCCCATCTCCGCAGAGGGGCTGGCAGGGGTCAGAGCCTTGGGGGCAGGGGAGCAAAGGCGGGGTCCAGGGGGGCAGATCTTTGGGAAGACTTGGGGACTGGGGACAGCCTCCCTCTCCGAGGTGGCCAGGACCCTGAAGGAGGACTTTCAAAGCGCACCGAGTTCCATTGAGGTGGAGTAGGGAGGAGTTAGGACTGGTGGGGGGGGGACCTCCAAAGAGACCTTGCTCTCCATATGCCCTCAACCAACCGTTCTCTTGTCCCCAGTGTGGGTAGACAGAAACTAATTTCCTCCCTCCCTCGGGCCCACGAAGAGCAAACAATTCTAAAGAAAGCTGGATGGAAGAGATCAAAGGGGTCCAACAGCGGCTCCGCATCCCGATGCCCTAAGTCAGTGTAGCCGAGGGCAGCGCCCGGCATCTGGCTCTTACCGCAGGAGTCCGGGTCCTCGTCTGAGCCATCGGGGCACTGGGGCACGCCGTCGCACAGCTGCCCTGGGGGCACGCAGTGGGGGCCGCGGGCGCAGGGCACGTGGTGCGGGGCGCAGGGCCCACAGCGCCGCTCGTCGCTGCCGTCCGAGCAGTCTTCCTCGAGGTCGCAGCGCCAGCCCTGAGGGGGGCACTCGCCGCTGTCACACTGGAACTCCCAGGGGCCGCAGGGAGGCGCTGCCACGGGGCACGAGTGAGCGCTAAACCCGGCCGGCTCCAGGCTGCCCTCCTGCTTGGGCTGCCCTGACCGTTGCCGGAGGCCTGCCCTTCCCCACCCAAGCTGACCCCTCATGCATTCTGCTGCCCTCTGGGTTTCCCACAAGCTCCCCCACGTTTCCAGAACGCCCATAGGGTCCCCTTCTGCTTGCTCAGAGAGAGGCTTTGAACTCAGCAAATGAATAAATAAATAAATAAAACTTTAAGGCTGGAGAGTTGCATTAGCGGTTAAGGCCCTTGCCTGCAAAACCAAAGTATCCCAGTTCGACTCTCCAGGACCCACGCAAGCCAGATGCACAAGGGGGGTGCACGTCTGGAGTTCGTTTGCAGTGGCTGGAGGCTCTGGCACACCCATTCTCTTTCTCATTCTCTCTGTCTCTTTCTCTCTGCCTCTCTCTCTCAAATAAATAAATAACATATATTTTAAAAAATAAGATGTTTGGGCTGGAGAGATGGCTTAGCAGTTAAACGATTGCCTGTGAAGCCTAAGCACCCCGGTTGAAGGCTCGATTCCCCAGGACCCACGTAAGCCAGATGCACAAGGGGGCGCACGCATCTGGAGTTCGTTTGCAGTGGCTGGAGGCCCTCATGTGCCCATTCTCCCTCCCTCTCTCTGCCTGTCGCTCTCAAATAAATAAATAAAAATAAACAAACAAAAAGCTAATATTCAAAAAATAAGATGTTCAATCGATAGTAAAAAATGTGAGAATACATACAGAAAATTTTTTTTAAACCTTAAGCCCTCCATCCCCTCAAATTCCAGCTGTTTCATTCTAGGGCCTCCAACCCCGCCCAAATGCCTCTCTCTTGGAGGCCCTCCCACCCCTCTCCCGGGCACCTCAGGTCTGCTGCTTGCTCACCCCATTTCCCACGCTGAGACTCACCAGAGCTGGTACTGTCTAGGGGGCTTAGTTCCCCGTGCAGGGAGCTAGTGGAGGGACCAGGCGTGGTGCCAGCAGGGGGTGTGGGCAGAGAGGGCAGAGGACAGTGCCCAGACCCTTCATCAGCTCCATCTGGGCAGTCCCAAACCCCATCACATAGCTGGACAGCTCTCACGCAAGTGCCATCGACACAGGGCACCTCTCCAGGGACACAATTCATCTGCCCTGTAGCCAGAAGGGAGGAGATTGCCAAGACTGCCTCTTACTGTCTCTCCTTGGAGGTGTCCCCACTCAGTCGCTTGCAGGCTCCAACAAGTGGAGCGGTGGGGCGGGTGTGACGGAGGCTCACCGGGTGCCGAGCCCCGCGCGGGAGGTGCCCGGTGGGCCACAGCCCGGGGCAGAAGCGACTCACCCAGACAAGACTCCTCATCTGCGGCGTCAGGACAGTCGGGGTGCCCATCACACAGCAGGGCAAGTGGCAGGCAGCGGCCGTCGGCACAAGGCAGAGAGCCCGTGGGGCACGGGCAGTCCCGCTCATCTGTGCCATCTCCACAGTCATCCTGCCCATTGCAGAGCAGGGCCAGGGGCAGGCAGTGGCCAGAGTGGCAAGGCACCTGTCCCTCCTTGCACCCTGGGGTGGCACAGCCTGGCACAGAGCAAGCAAGCCGGCTCAGAATGTTTTTGCCCAAGAAGGCTTCTGATCCTAGGAGGACCAGAGTACCCTCCTCGCTGCTCCTGCCTTGCCCCCCGCCCCAGTCTACTCCACACAAGCCATGGCTCCCGGGCCTGGGACTAGCAGCTTGCGAAGCTCTGCTACAAGTCCACTAGACCGGGCTGCCTGGCGCTGTAGCTAACACACACAGCCAAAGCCTCACCCTCCTCATCCGAGCCATCTCCACAGTCATCTTGATTGTCACAAAGCCACTCATGGGGCACACAGTGCCCGCTCTCCCGGCATGGAACTTCTCCCTCTGCACATCCGGGCTCCATCTCCCCACAGGGGGCACCGTCACTCCCACAATGCCACTGACCTTCCTGGCAGGCACTGAGCCCATTGAAGTCCTGGGGTCAGACACAGCTGAACTTGGCCAGTCCACAGGGCACAGGTTCCTCCCAGGGCCTCCCCCCCCCCCCCCACTCACCAGTTCCCACAGTCCTTCTGCAGCACCGTCCCCGGCGGAAAGAAACTGCCATTCCACTCACAGGGACAGGCAGCCAGCTCCACACAGGCTCCTCCTGAGACCGCAGAACACAGGGCTGAGCCCGGCGCCCCTGGCCCAGCCCTTCCTTGGCGCCTTTTCCCAGCCTTGGCCCGCCCCTCCTGTTCCCAGCACAGACCGTGCAGCAGCGCCCCCTCGGGGCAGAAGCAGCCCTCCACGCAGGGCACCGCCTGGCAGAGCCACCCGGGATCATGGTGGTCATGGCATGTTGGGGGGCATATGGGGCCACAGGCTTCATACAGCTGTCCCCCTTCACACTGCAGCGCTGAGTGGAGAGAAGAGAGGCTCCGTTTCCAGAAGCCCAATGACCCCAGGAAGCAAAGGCACAGGGAACACCCCCACCCCCAGAGAGCACAGGTCGCACGCTGTAGGCCTCTGCCAAAACCCTCTCGCGGCAAGGAGAAATGTGCCAGCCCTAAGGGGCAGTCATGCTCACATTTGGTTTATCAAGAAAGGTGTATGGGCCGGGAGTGGTGGCGCACGCCTTTAATCCCAGCACTCGGGGAGGCAGAGGTAGGAGGATCGCTGTGAGTTCGAGGCCACCCTGAGACTACAGAGTGAATTCCAGGTCAGCCTGAGCTACAGTGGGACGGAGTAAGCATCCAGCGTCCAGCACCCAGCACCCAGCATGCATTTGAACTTGGGTGACTGAATGGCCAGCTGGCAGGTCAAAGGAAGCAACCTTCCAGGGGCTGAACGGGTGGCAGGATTTAGAGAGGGGCATACGCACGGCAGAGCTCCTGGCTGCGCCAGCGCACATGGTGCCCGTGCCGGGCGCACTCATCGGCGTAGGTGGCGATGGCTGAGCAGAGGCACTCACAATCGCCCCCCGAGTCACAGCTGTGGGACGCAGCCGTCAGCCGGGCGTTCCTCTCCCCTCTCTGGCATCACCCCCCCCCTTACCCGCGCCCGCCAGCCCTCCTCACCCGCAGGTGTCGTACACACACCACTCGTAGTGCTGCTGGGGGGGCACCTCCGCGTGGCACGGGGCAAAAAGAGGCTGCAGCATCACCCCACAGCGGGCCCGGGCCCAGCTTGCCCGATGGGCATTCACCTGCAGGACAGGGCACATCTCTAGCACAGTGTGCCGGCTGAAAACACACATACGCGCACGCACGCACACACACGCACGCACACACACACGCACGCACACGCACACACACACACGCACACGCACGCACACACACACACGCACGCACGCACGCACCCTCGGTCGTGGCCCTCCCTTCTGGCTGTCCTACGAGTTCTCACCGCGCAGGGGTGGGGCGGGTCTCCTGGCTCGGGACACAGAGGGTTGAGGCGCCAGGAGTGGGCAGCCAGCTCCGCTGTAGGCTCCAGGGCCCCCTGGCGGCTCCGCAGATCGTTGCTGGCATCGCCGTCAAAGTCTCCGCACAGCCCAGCCACTCGGCCCCGGAAGTTGGGGGGCAGCTGGAGCAGGACCCGGGTGCCTGGTGGCATCATTGTAACAAGGTGGGAGCCGCGAAGATGCAGCATCCGGCACAGGGGCCCCTCCCAGCGCGGGCGGTGTTCCCTCTTCTAGGGGAGGGGTTAGTTCGCAGTGAGAGCTAAGAGTTCAGCATTTGTGGAACCACCTAGGAGTCTGGTTTTCTAACTAAGACGAGGTTTACGGGACCAGGAAATCCCCCTCCCAGGCTGGGTTCTGGCTCCCAGATCGGCGGAGACGCCCAGCACCTCAAGTGGCCAGAAGCTCCCAGGCAGCCCAGCTGGACAGAACCAAGTCCGCACGGGGATATTTTGGTTTTCCTTAAACTTCTCACTGACAGTTATATGTCTAAAACGCCAACTGCTTGTGTTTGGGTGGTGGGATGTTAGCAGATCTATTTTCATTCCTTCTTCCTAAAACTTGATATTTGCTAAATGTTTCTTGGGCAAGGCGCTGTGCTTTCATACAGAAGGGGGAAAAAAGAAACTGAATAATGCAAACATCCTTTGGGAGCTCCGAGCACTCACGGGCGCTGTGAGGTGAGGGCCGGGGCCGGGCTGGGGGCACTGGGGGAGGCCACTGCGAGGGTTTGGGAAGGCAGAGACCCTAGGCTGGCTGTCACACTGGAAATCTGTCCTGACACAGCTGTCAGGGTTCAGCCCCAACCTTGGGCATGCCTTAGGAGGAAAAGTGTGGAGATGTCGAGCCCCCAGTGCTGAGGCCCAGCATGGGTTAGGTGCATGAGGGCCGGGCCTGACCTCCATCCCAGAGCAGGGTGAGACCCAGGCGCGTTGTCAACAGCAGGAAGAGGCCAGCCTGGCGCAGGCTCAGCCCTGGACCCGTGTAGACCTTGGGGGGCCTTATGCTCACCCCATTCACCATTACTGCCCGTCCTGGGGAGGAAGAGAGGTCGTCAGATCCAGCCTGGCATGAAGGACTTCCCAGAACCCTATGAGGCCCTACATGACTTCGGGCAAGTTGTCAGGACTCTCTGGCCTTGGGGGGGATGGAGAGATGGCTTAGCGGTTAGGGCGCTTGCCTGCAAAGCCTAAGGACTCATGTCTCCAGATTCCACATAAGCCAGATGCAGAGGTGAGGCAAGCGCAAGGTCACACATGCCCACTAGGTGGCGCAAATGTCTGGAGTTGGATTGCAATGGCTGAGGCCCTGGCATGCCAATTTATTCTTTCTTATTTCCTCTCTCCCTCCCCCCTCCCTCCCTCCCTCACCCCCCCCAAAAAGTACTCTCTGGCTTTGATTTTTCAGTTGTCCAGAACTCTGGTTTGTATCAGCCCCACTAACACAAGCAAGTCCAGGGAGGAGCCGACACAGGGAACCTGGGCCTTGGCTACACTGAGGAGCAGGTAGGCCACGCTGCTGCGCCACCCCCCGCCCCATGCAATGCCACAGTCTCCCTTCTTAGGCCACAGCCACCTCTGAGCATGTGTACAACAGTGCCGTCCAGACGCACGGCCAGCGCCTTGGCGCAGGTGAGGCCGCTGGCCCCACAGGGCACGTTCTGAGCAGAGACACTGAAGCGGCCACGGCTCTCCCGCGCCAACAGGTACTCGCAGGCTCCGGGGAAGGTGAGAGCCAGCCCATCGAACGTCACATAGTGGGGGGCGCCGGACGCCTGGCACCGCCCACTGCACCGCTGACCTGTGCAGTGCCACTGGCGGCCCTGGCACACACTGTGGGCAAAGGGGTGAGGACGGAGTCACTGAGGACCAGGGAAACTTCGGACGGGAGTGAAGGGTCTTAAAGGGCTCCTGGTGTCATCGCCACGCTGGACGTCCCACCTCACCTACGACCCTAACCCCTTCTAATGGAGGGGAGTACGATATTTGGGGAGCCAGGGGAGGTCATAAGGCCAGAGCGGAACAAGTCATAAACATACCAAATGTTGCAGTCCTCCTGGATGGTGGCATTGGGCGGGTACCACTGCCCACTGTGACGGCAGGGACAGAGCTCGGGAGGCACACAGCGCCCATCCTAGGTGGAGGGCGGGGACGCTGTTTGTGGACAGCTGGGGAGCAGAGCGGGACCCTTGTGTCAGGGGAGCCGCCTGGCTGTCCCAGGGGACTCTTCCCAGCCTCACCAGGAACACAGTGCCCGGGGGACAGACACAGCCATCGGTGCCGCCTGCAGGACAGGAGCGGTTGGTCCCGGGACTGTCACAGGTGAAGAGGCAGGCGCCGGGGGCATAGATCAGCTCCTGAGGGCACAGTGCCCATTTCGGGGGGCAGTGATGATCTGTGCAATTCCAGATGCCCCTCTCCTGGCAGACACTGCCAGAGAGGGAGAGGAAATAAGAGCCAGGCACAGGACAGGCATCTTTCCCTGCCCAAGTGAGGTGTGGGATCCTTGAAGATACCCAGACTTGCTAATAGCTGGTAGAAACCCAGCCCTGATGCTGGAGACCCAAGCAGCCAGCTTCCAATGGCCTGGCCTCCAGTGCATGGGCCTAGACTGTTCAGGGAGCCCATATGCCCGGAATAGAGCCACGCTTCCTCTCTGCCTCCACTGGGACCACTGTTAGAGCTCCGGGATGGAGAGCGGCCCTCCTGAGTGGCACACAGTCCAGACAGGAGGAATTCACCCTGGAGCCCGGCCCCTATCTCTTTTGGTTTTTCAAGGCAGGGTCTCACTTTAGCCCAGGCTGATCTGGAACTCCGCAGGCTGGCCTCAAACTCATAGCCCTCCTCCTACCCCAGTCTCTCGAGTGCTGGGATTATAGGTGTGAGCCACTGAACCGGCTTCCTTTCTTTCTCAGCAATGAGCTGTTTTTAGCTTGCCTGAGCCTCAGTTCTCTTGGTTTTCTATCTGCCAAGTGGGACTGGTTCTCCTTCTCCCCACTTTATTAGGTGATGACCAGGAAGTAAACATGAAAGGCAGTGTGCTTTAAAGTCCTTCCTAGAGCAGACACTGAGAAATGCCAGTGCCCACCATCCCTGATGGGCCTCGCAGAGAACACAGGGCAGCAGACCCTCCCTCTCCGCTCCCCCTGCCCCTCTGGACCCAAAGGTGGCAGTCCTCACCAGTGGCTGCAGTCTTTCTCGATAGCACTGCCAGAGACGTAGCGCTGGGCTCCAAGCTGGCAGGGACACATGCTGGGTGGCACACACTGTCCCTCAGAGTCCCACAGCAGCCCCAGGGGACAGCGACAACCAGCCACGCAGCCGCCAAGTTCCTTACAATCCTCCGGCTCCCCACAGTGTCTACCACACTCTGGGGAGCACTCTTGGTACTCCTGACCACCAGGACACAGGACAGCTGGATGCAGGGACACATGTCCGTCAGGAATGCAGACGCCCTGCCCGGAACCCCCAGCCTCGTGAGCTTCTACAGGAAGAGCCCAGCGACCCATCAAGGCACGGGCTTCTGGCCCTCCTGCACCTCCTAGGATTGGGCCGGGAGAAGGGAGCAGGAAGGGCCAGGGATGGGCCAAGGGACTCACGACACAGTGTCTGGTTCCTCCAGGACACTAGGGAACCCTCCTGGGCACAGCGGCGTGCATAGGAAGAGAGCACTGCACACAGGCAGTCCGTGCCAGGGGCACAGCCACACACGGCTGCCAAGCAGCGCAGCCGGAATGGTTCCCGATCCACCAGCCCGTGACAGTCCTTGGGGAGAGAAGAAAAGAGGCAGTTTCTCCCCCACAGATCCCATCCTCTTGCACACCCTATGTTGTCTCCATATTCTCTGTGGCTCCGCTTTGCACTTGATCTTACGGAGGAGCCGGGGAGAAGCTACTTGGACCGGTACCTGGAAGGCAGGTCCATGCAGGATGGCACAGGTGGCCTCTGCAAAAGCGAGGTGCTGGGAGTGAGTGCTGCAGGGGGACAGGGGGACGCTGTCCACTAACGGACACCTTCCGTCTCCTGTCATCTGGAACTTGCTAGCAAATGCCGTGACGCTTGTCTCCATGTCCCCAGCTGGCGTCAGGAAGTCATCCTGCTGGTTCCAGGTAAAGGTGCCACACAGACCCTGCACCTGAGCCGTGGAGGGCAGGTGGCAGAGTCAAGTGCGGTCTCACCACAGTCTCACCCGGCCCCTCAAAAGCCTCCTAACACACCTGATGGGCATAACGGGGGTCTAGGGTAATGTAGGCTGCAGGGTCAGTCACTCCCCAGAGAACCCGGGCTCCAGGCCAGCGCAGTAGTAGGAAAGCAGAGGAGGCCTTGGACACGTTGAGGCCCTCGGCGCCAATCCAGGGCAAGCCCACGTCCTGCCCGTCCACCAGCACCGCTCCTGGAAGAGGGGCCTGGTGGTGGAGTGGGGCATGTGGGAAGACGGGGCTGCAAGAGGGAAGGACTTGGGGAAGAGGTGAGAGGACCTGTATCAGGTGGGCTGTGGGCGGGCAGCGGGAGTGACCTTGGAGGCCGCCTGTCATGACCTCTGGAGGACACCGCTGTCTCATTACAGACCTCCCCCTCTCGCTCAGGTAGTCCCATCATTAGCCAGTTTTGTATATCCCTTTTCCTTTGTGGTCAATGTGAGGGAGGGGTCAGACAGAGAGCCAACAGCAGGGCCCAGGCACAGGCAAGCTGGGGGAACAGTAGTTGAGAGGGGCCTGCTGCCAGGTCTGTTCATGTCCAGAGGCCTTTCTTCCTTTCATAACCGCACGTCTGTATTTACTCTAGAGGCAGCACAGAAGAGGACCTGGCCAGTGTCTTCAGGTGACATCTGCCCAGGGTGGGAGGGTGCGGTGTGGAGGCAGTGAGCTCGTGGCGATGCTTAGTGGGCTCCACAGTGTGGGACAGCGTGGAGGGCGGGTTCTGGGCAATGCCCGGGTCTCCCGGGCGAGGGGAGCAAACAGGCCTGGCAGGCGCCACAAGGATGTGGACTGCTGAGCCAGCCGCTCCCCACAGAAGCTAGGCCCCAGGCCAGGCAGAGCTAAGGTTACCTGAGTGCCTGAGCTGGACATGAGCATCCCCCAAGGAGACAGAGAGGGCCTGAAGACAGCTTCCAGAGTCGCAGGCCCCGTGCTCCAATGCTACCAGCAGCTGACCTTTACCAGAGTCCTGGGGCAGACGGGAAGTGGGGGAGGAGTAGAGACTCAGGCTCCCTGAGGAGGCCTGGGCATGACACCTTCAGCTCAGACCCAGGCCCCAGCCACTTTCCGGCCACCAGGCTCCATGAAGCAAGGGCCTTACTCTTGCCAAAGGTTGCCACGCATGGGCCTCTGAGTACACGTGGGAGGAAGCTAGGAGTGATCGCACGTGTGCCTGTGTGTACATGTTGGAGTGGGAGAATGCCCCTCTTTCCTCCCCATGGGTGTGTGGGCTCTGTACACGTGTGCATAAGCATGTGCGCATACACACTTGCACGTACATGACTGTATAGTGTGTGCATGACAACGTATACCGGTAAATGCATGCACGTGTGTGCACACTGGGTGTGCTGGCATGCAGCTGCTGCGTGTGCACCCCAGGAGCCTTCAGTTATGTGCACTGGGAAGACGGCTTCCTGGAGAGGGCACCAGGCAGTTGAAGGCTCTGCAGCCCTCTGATTTCCTCAACCCCAGTCACTATCCACGCAAGGAAGAGCAGCTAAAGGGCTGGCAATGGCCCAATATGAAAATAGGGAGATCACTAACGGGCCTCCAGACAGGCAGGAAAGAAAACAGGGGGGCTGGAGAGATGGCTTAGTGGTTAAGACACTTGCCTGTGAAGACTAAAGGACCCAGGTTCAACTCCCCAGGACCCACATAAGCCAAATGCACAAAGTGGCACATGGATCTGGAGTTTGTTTGCAGTGGCTAGAGGCCCTGGAGCACCCTTTCTCTTTCTCTGTCTCCCAATAAGTAAGTAAATAAATGAAAAAATAAAAAAAAAAAAAGATTGAAAAGGGCTGGAGAGGTGGCTTAGTAGTTAAGGCATTTGACTGCAAAGTCAAAGGACCTCGGTTTGATTCTCCAGGTCCCACATAAGCAGATGCACAAGGTGGCACATGCATCTGGAGTTTGTTTGCAGTGGCTGGAGCCCCTGGTGCGCCCATTCTCTCTCTTCCTGCATCTTTCTCTCTCTCTCTCTCTCTCTCTCTCTCTCTCTCTCTCTCTCTCTCAAATAAATTAATAAAAATAAATTTTTTTTTTAAAGATTTTAAAAAAACATGGCCTGTGCTGAACTTGGGAAGCCTCGGCTTTACTGGAGGAGGGCGACTGGGATGGGAAGAGTCCCTTCTTTCTCCTGGGGTTGTCTTGTACCAAGTATCTTGTGACAAACTCAGTGTGGCCCACCTGTGAAAGGGATCGTGAAAATGAGTGTTTTGTTTTTTTTGCTGGAGCCCAGGGGCTGAGGTGACCATGACAGCAGGACTTGGAAGAGCCTGAGGAAAGCTGGGGACTGAGGGCTGCCCGGGGCCTCGGCCATCTTCGTGGCTTCCTTTGCAAGGCAGTGCATTTTGCCTGCTTGTTTAACGCACCTCCCCGCCCCAGGGCATCTCTGTGAAGGCGCCCACTCTGATGGGGTCCCCTTCTCGGTGTTGGACCCCTGCCCACCTGCACTAGGCTGTAGAGGCAGCCTGGGCCACCTCGGAAGGAGAAGCTCCGTCCATCAAAAGTGAAGTAATGCCCGTCACCACCCACCGCACACTCGGCAGGACACAAGGCCTGGGCACAGTTCCAGCGGCCGTCCTGGCACACGCTGTGGGCATAGGGGGTGGGACAGTGTGATTGTGGCATCAGCCCCACCCCAGGGTGTGGAGGTTGAGTTGTAGATAACCTCCCTCCCAACATGCTGGTTCCTTCCCTCCCTGGTACCCCCCACCCCGCTGGAAAGGACAGGTCAGCTGGGCCGTAGCCGTCATCGGGCCAGAAGTCACAGGTCACTGGCTGGGAAGGCCCAGAACATGCTAGTTCATTGTGGGAGTCAGGTTTCAGCATAAAGGAGGGGGACAGAAACACAGGGCTGTCACCCACAGCAAGGCCCAGGGACCCACCATGGGTTGCACCGCTGGTACACAGTGTCGCCGGGAGCATAGCGGTGGCGTCGGTAGTAGCAGGGGCAGCGGGCAGCGGGCACACAGAGGGCACCGTCCCAAAAGAGGTTGGGTGGGCACTCGCAGCCACTCACACACTCTTCCCCACAAGAGCCTTCCTCTCCCCTGCCCACTGCCGAGCAGCTGGGTGGGCAGGATGAGACGCAGTCATGGTAAAGCTGGCCCCCTGGGCACAGGCGCTCTGTGGGAACAGGAGTGGTCCATGGAAGGTCCTGGTCTCTGCCAGACCCTGCTTGCCCTAAAGAGCTGGTAGGCCACGGGGCCCAGCCAAGAGTGCACTTGGGGGGGGGGTGCCACCCTGAAGAAACCCAAACTGCTCAAAGCCCTCGGTTAGTTTGGGGTGGGCAGACCCAACCTACCACAGAATCCAGGCTTCCTCCAGCGCACTTGGATGTGCCACCTGGCACAGGCCTGGGCGTAGTTGGCGAAGGTGGCACACACAGCCTCCCGCCGCACCTTTGGGCCACTGGCTGCTGTGGCCCCAGCAGCACAGTAGGCAAAGAGGCAGGTCTCATGGTACTCGCTGGGAGAAACCTGAGGGCAAGGGACACCTCAGCCAGCCAACGCCTTTCCTCGCCAGCACCTCCTGCCTCCTTCACCCCCTGACTTGTAATCAAACAGAATGCGCACCGGGAAGCCCATCACAGAGGCTTCACAGAGGAACCGCCCAGTTGCCAGAGGTAAAGACCAGGGAAGTGTGTGGCTTGAATGATGGCCCAAAGCAATCTGTCGGCAGGACGAGATCACTCACGGGCACCTCTCTCGCTTCCACTCCACGGCATTCTGCCTGCCACCCCCTCCCTTCCAAAGCTAGTTGTCACTTCTATCCTCACCCATACCTGGGCATGACAGTGCCTGAATGGACCCTCCAGCAGCTGCTGGCACACCTCCTGGGCTTCACTCTGTATACGTCCAGCCTCCACACCTTCTACGAGGGAGCCCTCACAGCCCTGGGTCACCTCCACAGCATCCAGACACCCAGGCTGGGGACACACGACCAGACGTTAGCCAGAACACCAAGAAAATGACCACTGTCCTCATAGTTGCCTCAAGGCCCCACCAGACCACACTCTGGGCTGGGAACGGCAGTGAGCCCAGTGGGCGGGGGAAGGGGAGCCAAGACCACAGTCAGCCCAGGCAGAGCTGGTCAGCGGCCAGGTCACTGAGGGGTCCCCTAGATAGATAATCAATGCGCAGCAGGCTTCCTGGGGGACCTGGGACCTGTGCACTGGCCCCAGTGAGGCTACAGGAGGGAGCCCAGGATGCACACTCACCTCGGAGCCAGGGAGCCTCCAGGAATTCCCAAAGGTGGCAGCTAGCATGGCCAGCCCTCCACCTGGCTCCACAAAGTCATCTGAGGAAGGATGAGGCAACTATTGGACCTGGGGTCCTGTGTCCCCCTCCCTCCCTACATCAACCAACAAGCCACACCCCACCTACCCTCTGGCTGGCCATTGTAGGTCCCACAGAGGCCCTGTGTCTGTCCCCAGAGCTCATGGTCCACGGAGATGGAGATAGAACTGGACCTGTCCAGTCTCACAGTAACCCCCGGGCCCCCGGAGAGCACCAGCCAATCCCCCTGCCACTGCCGGCTCAGCCCTGGAAAGGGGACAGGGGCATGTAGCTCCGTGGTGCACACTTCCACGCATCACAGCAGAACCCAAACTGCCCAGGGAAGAAATTCCACACCATACAGCGCTCTGCACCATTGATTTCCTGCTATGGTCACTCTCTACTTTTCCTTTTAATATTCTTTTAAAAATACTTTAATATTTAATATTTTAATACCATTTTTCTTTTAATACTTTATTTATTTGAGAGAGAGAGAGAAAGAGGCAGATAGAGAGAAAGAGAGAATGGGCACATTCTCTAGCCACTGCAAGCAAACTCCAGACGCATGAGCTTCCCTGTGCATCTAGTTTACACAGGTCCTGGGGAATTGAACCAGGGTCCTTAGGCTTCACAGGCAAACTCCTTAACCTCTAAGCCATTTTCCCAGCCCATGCTATGGTCACTCTTGAGAGAGTAAACTATAACACACACGTACCACACGTCATATATATTACACACACCATGCACACACCATATGCACACACCAGTTGCATCTCAGACACCACACACATCACACACGTGCCACATAAACCATGCATGCATCTGCCACACACTATACCCACCATGCCACACCACGTATGCAGACCACACAACACGCATCCTGCACACATTTCCCGCACCACTCACACACACATGCCGTGCACACCACACAGCACCACAACACACAAACCGTACGCACACACCCCACGCCACATACGTACCTGATACACGCAGCACAGACACATCCCACCGCACAAGCACGCAAACCACACAGACACACTTCACCCCGTCTTCCTATCCAAGGTGGGTGGGTAAAGTGGGGCTAGAGAGGACTAAGCAGAGAGACTTGCCCCAACTCAGGAGGGGGGAAGGAGGGGGGGCAGGCCCATGCCCTCCTGTCCCATGTCAAAGGCACTGAGGGGGAGCTAGCGACTCTCTCCCAACGCTGCGTCCCTGTCTCAGGCCTGGGGAGACTATATGCCAAAGGAGGGAAGGCGCCCTCACCGTGGAGTAGCCGAGCCTCTCCATCAGGTACCAGCTGCCCCTTCACAAAGACCTCCCCACCCTGGATCAGCACCTCCTCGGGGCCCATTATCACCCGGACCTGGGACAGAACAGAAAAACCAGTCTGTGACTCTCCCCCAGAATGTCCAGCCCCTTCCTGGGAACATCCATCATCTCCCTCCCTCACCAGCTGACAGCGCCCGGTCTGGGGACAGTGACGGCCAGGTGCGAGGTGCACGGCCCAGTCTGAATCCACAGCGCCTGCCAGCAGGTAGGTGCAGCGGCCCAGGAAGTGGTAGTGACGCCCGTCAAAGGTGCGGTAGTGGAAGCCGGACCACGTGGCGCAGGTGGCTAAAGGCTGCCGCCGCTGGCTCCACAGCTGGCCCGCGGCCCCCACCGGGGGCGGCAGGAAGGCCGCAGTGGCAGTGCTGCCTGGGCGAGGCAAACCACATGTTAACCTCTGAGTGTAGGGTCAGAGGCCACAGGCGAGGGCACAGCTCCTCCTGGCAGAGCAGGAGGTATGAGGACAGAGCATGGGCCTCTGGCAGACAGGGGAGCAGTGGGCAGAACCCAGCAGAAATGCCCGAGGCACGAGGTGGCAGTGAGGGTGAGGGCATACCCATCTCCAGGCCGGAGCCTGCAGACCCACCTGGGAAGTGTTGGCCCGAACAGCTGACGCACACCCGGGAGCTACTGTCCCACCAGCTATGTCCCCAGGGTTGGGCACAGCACTCCCGCAGGCTTCCCACTGAAACATTAGCTGAGCCTGCCAGAGGCTGGCAGTGCCACGTGACAAAGCAATGGCCTTCAGGGCTGGCTTCTGCAAGGGCTGTGGTGGGCGGAGGAAAGAATGGGGCGCACCCAGCCTGGTGAGTCTAGAGATGGCCAGACCAGCTCTGTCCCCAGGCAGCTTGCCACCTCCCCTACTGGCACCCTGAGAGCTCATTCATCTGCCCTGTTCAGCCACTTACCATCCGTGCAGTGAGTGCCCCCCCAGCCCGGGCAGCAAGACCTCACTGTTCGGTTCCATGTGGCAGGTCGGGTCTCCGGAGGTCTTCACCCATCAATGAGGCAAGCAGGGAGAGACATTAGTGTTCAGGACAGTGTGGTCAACTAATACGAGGAGCCAAGTCACCCCCCATCCTGGCTGTAATCTTCCCAGGGGCCAAGTGAGGGTGACTGTTGGGAAGCAGAGCAGGAGACAGGCAGAGGGAGCGAGCACCAAGCCTTGTCCCCTACTCCGTCTGCGCTAGAACCATCTCAGCCCGCCCCTTCTCTCTCCTCCCTTCCCCGAGCCCAGCCAAGGACCTGTTTCCCAAACGCCTGCTGCACCAACTCCTCCCCAGCTCTCAGGATGTCCGGTAGTCACTCTTTCCTTTCCGGCCCAACAGACAGACTGACCCTCACTCACTTGTAGATGGCACAGAGCCCAGGTGCTGGGGACCTGCTGAGTCCTCCACGGCCACGCCACGGGGTGTCCAGCCGCCATCCTAGGCGGCTGTAATGATAGAGACTGGAGCATGGCACCATGTCCTCCTGACGGGGGACTACTTCTTCCTCCACGTGGACAGTCTCCGTCCGCTCACACCACCGCCTGCCCAGGGACGGGGGACCACAGCTGCTGCCACTGTCCCCTCTGTGAGCAAGCAGCCCAGTGATGTGACTTCAAGCCCTGAAGGACTCCATAGGAGGATCCCAGAATCAATGAGGAGACTGACTAAGGTTGGACAGAAAAGTGTAGGGAGAGATGGCTTAGTTGTTAAGGCTCTTGCCTGCAAAGCCAAAGGGCCCAGGTTCAATTCCCCAGGACCCATGTAAAGCCAGGTACACAAGATGGTGCATGTGTCTGGGGCTCATTTGCAGCAGCTGGAGGCCCCAATGTGCCCATTCTCTTTCTGTTTGCCTCTTTCTCAAATAAGTAAGGAAAAAAATGCTGGGGGGAAAAAAACAACCCTCATCTCTGTCTCTCTCTTTTTAAAAAGCAAAGTGTAAGGAGAAGTGTCTGGTGCCTCATAGAGTGTCTGGGCAAGGATCTTAGTCAACAGGTCCCGCAGGCTGCTTACCCACTAGCCAGTGTCCACAGCATCCCAAAGAGGACAGCAAGGAGCAGCATGGTGTCCTGCACCCAGATCTCCTGTGGGGGGACCTGAGGCTTGGGCAATGCTGCGGCAGCGAGGCCCTGTCCCACACTGAAGGAAGCCGGTCTTTCCCAAGGCCCTTTCTACTGGGGAGACTTTATCCCCACCTCATGTCCCCGGGGCATCAGCTGTCCACAATCAGATTGGACTTGCCCACAGCATCCCTTCGGAGGCCAGTTCTCCCTGGAAACGAGCTCCTTTGTGCCCCCAAGCCGGTGTGTGTCATGGAAACTACAGCCAGACACAGACCTGGTATTTCTTTTTTTGTTGTTTATTTTTATTTATTTATTTGAGAGTGACAGAGAGAGAAAGAAGCGGGGGGGGGGGGGGAGGGAAGAAGGGAGAGAGAGAGGGAGAAAATGGGCGCTCCAGGGCCTCCAGCCACGGCAAACAAATTCAAGATGCATGCTCCGCCTTGTGCATCTGGGTCCTGGGGAATCGAGCCTCAAACCCCTTAGGTCCTGAGGCGTCACAGGCCAGTGCTTAACTGCTAAGCCATCTCTCCAGCCCAGACCCTGCAATTTCTACATTACTTGAAGGTACCTCGGGCTTTTGGAGAACCCTTTCCTTCTGGGCATCAGTTTCCTTACCAGTTAAAAAAAAAAAAAAAAAAAAAAAAAAAAAAAAAAAACAACCTTCAGGGACTTCCCAAGGGTGCATGGATAGGACGCAGGGATTCCATGAGTTTTTGAAATTGTATGTGCATATATTTTTCTAAGAGCCGTTTCCTCAAGGGGGTTGTAGCCCCACAAAAAACGTAAGACCTTAATCTGGTGTGCCGCCTGTTCCTTTCCCCTCAACTCAGACGCTCAGGAAGTGACGGTGGGGTGGCCGGAGTACCCCTGAGTACGAGGAAACACGCGTTTGTAAAGTGAATCTTTTCTTCAGTGGGGTCTTTTTACCAAAGGTGATTGTGTGGCTGGATGGAGCCATGTGTTCTGTTCTGGTAGGGTTCCAGGGTGCCTCCTCCGGACTGAGAGGGGCCAGGAGGGAGTGCCTGGGTCTGGGGGGGGCAGTGGGTGTGGGGTTAAGCCTACTCCCTCTGCCCCCCAAGGCTGAGCTGAGCTAAGCCTAGCCGGATAGAATCATCTGTATCCGGTTGACAAGAGACAGCTACAGGCCCCACTGGAGAATCCTGGTTGCATCCTGGTTACCAACGGAGCTCCAAGGACGTGAAGGTTGGAACGCACCCCTGGACCTCAGACTCCGCATCCCTCCATCTCATAAGCCTGATGCCCCAGTGGCCATGATGCAAGTTCACCCACCTGGTGAATCACAGCTGGCCTAGGCATTGTTTCTCCTGGGCCTTCCATTGGGCCTGGAACTCACAGATGGCTAAGATCGGTGCCCCGGCCCAAGCGTCCTGGGAAGGAGCCCGGATGTGCCATAGAAAGTGTTCCTCCAGCCTCTCTCTCATCCATCCACAGCCAGACATCCCCCGTTCATGTTCTGTACATGTGAGCCCCCTGCACCCCCACCGCAGATCCTGAACACCAGTCCAGGCCACACACTGCTCCCAGGGCCACCAGCGGTCTAGCAAGCACCCTGGGTGTTAGGAGAAACTCCGCACATGATCATGCGGGTCCCTACCGCCCCAGAGCTCTTTCCAACACAGGACACCCCTGCAGCCAGTAGACGTCTTCAGCCAGGCCAACTTCGAACCGCGGTCCTAATTCCACAGGTATCGCCATCCTTGTGATGGGTGACACAGCCCGGGACTCTCGTCCTATCTACAGGGGCCGTTTACTGGCCTCCTCCTTCCGAGAGACTCACTCCCAGCTCTGGTTTGCAAAGTTGGCCTGCGAGGCAGGGTTGGATTGGGAAGAAACGAGCTGCAGCCGCCCTTTCCCCGACAGGGGCAGGAGGGAGGAAGTCGGAACCCAGGGGAGTTTGCAGAAAGAACGTTGCCAGGAGGAGGCAAGGAATAACTAACTAGTCGGGATTTTAGCTCCAGTATGGGAAAAGGGGCGGGGGCAGGGAGGGTCTCAGGAGCGGAGGTGCGTGGGCAAGGTCCACAAGAACATGCGTAGTGGGGCAGGGCCGACGGGCAAGCATTGAAGAGGAGATCCAGGAGGTCCCCCCCTCCCGTCTCCCCTTTGGACCCCGCCCCTGCATCCTCCACCCAGCCTCACCCCCTGCAGCCTCCACGCCGGCCCAGTTCCTCTCCCAGGGGTCCCTAGTTCACCGTCTTCTCCCCAATTTCTACTTTGAGGGGCTCAACCCTGTCTCCTTGGCCCCCAGGCCCAGGTTCCCACAACGGGTGAGGGTGAGACTGGTTGGTCCGAGTGGCGATCCCGGCCAGGCTGGAGTTTCCCCAGACTTCTCCCTCCTTGCAAACACCCCCGTCCAACAGGCAGGCTCTCCCGCGGGACCGCGGCGCTGCCACACGCTCGGCTGGCACTTGCGGTTTGAAGACAGCAGCGCGCGCAGGGCTCTCCGCAAGCACGCCCCCTCCCCTGTCTCCCCCCCCCCCCCCAATTCCTCACCACCCCCGTTCCGCGCTCCACCTTTCCCCAGCTCCTCCCTCCCAGGCTGCAAGCACCCTCCCTCGCCGCCCCAGTGCCCTTCCTCCCGTAGCCTCTTCTCCCTCCTCCTCCTCCTCCTCCTCCCTTTCCCGGTCCTCAACTCCCACTTTCCAATCGTCCCCTCCCGCCGTCGGTGCTCGGGACCATCACCTGCGCTCGGGACCCGCTGAGCCACCCTCTCGCGACCCCATTCCCGAAGACGCCCCGGGGGCGGGATCCCGGGGGGGGGGGGTGGCTCAGCTCCCCCGCGCTCCCCACGCCCCCGCGGGCGCCGCCGCCCCGCACCCTCTCCCTCTCCCTCCCAGGCTTTTCCTTCCCCTCCCCGCGAAGTTTCGGGACTGTCAGTCTGGGAGTCTCTCGGGCAGTCCGCACCCGGGCTGCAGGCAGCGGGCGCCATTGTGCACACAGCCGGCCGGCGGGGGGGCGGCGGCCCGGGGCCCCCGCAGCGGGCAGCGGCGCGAGGAGCCCGGCCCGCCAGGTAAGGGCCCAGGGAGGCTCCGCGGGCGGGAGGAGGTTGGCTCCGCCCGCCACCCCGACAGCGCACGCCCAGCCGCGGCCCGTTCCGTGCAGGTGACAGCCCCGAGGGAAGGGGCGCGGGGACCTGGGGTGGGGGAGGGGAGGGGTCGCAGCTGGGGGGAGGGTGGGGAGGGGGAGCGGGATAAAGGAGGGAGGGATGGGGAGGAAAATGGGGAGGGGGAGAAAGATGGGAAGGGAGGGGCAGAAGGATGGGGAAGGGGAGAAAGATGGGGAGGGGAGGGGGAGAAGGACGGGGAGGGAGAGAGGGATGGGGAAGAAGGCCCAAGAGGGCTGGGGGGGGGGGCGAGGGACCCGGGAACTGGAGGGTAGGACAGGGCAAAGGAAGGGCAAGGGGTAGGGGAGAGGCTGGGTAGAAATCAGGTGGGAAGAGGGGGAGGGTCCCAAGGGGAGGGAGTGGGGAGTCTCGGGAGAGGAAAGGGAGTGAGGGGAGGGGTCCTGAAGAGGAGAGAAAGGAAAGCTGGCGCTGGGGATGGGCCGTTTTTTTGGGGGGGGGGGAAGGACGCTGACAGGTGAGCCTTGGAGCGAAGTAGCAGCGGGACCTGGAGTGACTCCCCAGGACGCGAGCGGAGGTGGAGAGGGTCTGATTGGGAGGAAAACTCCGCGGTGGGGGTGGGGAGGGAGAGCAGTCGGTGGGGAGCATTAGTGGGGAAGGGGGCGTCGCGGAGACGGAGGTGTACTGGGGAGAAAGGGGCTCAGGGAGGGGGAGGGTGGGGAGGGGCAGAGCCTGGGAGAAAGTCCGGAGGGGGGGGGTGTCAGCCTCTGAGCTCCAGGCTGGGGGGGGGGCGTGCGACCAGGGAGCCCGGGAATGAACCAGAAGGGGGAGGGGAAGAGCAGCGGGGACTGGGAGGGAAGGGAAGCGAAGCTGGAGCCTGCTGGGGAGCCAGAGGGGGAAGGGAGGCGGGGGCCACGGAGGGGAAGGAGCGCGGCCCGCGGAGGGAGGGAGGGAGGGAGGGGGAGGGAGGCGAGTGTGGGGGAGGGGAGGAGAGTGCTGCGGAGGGGGAGGGGGAGGGAGGGAGCCGAGGTGAGGAAAAGAAGGAAGAGAAACCCGGAGGGTGGGGGAGGAGAGGGCGGGGAGGGGCGAGCGGGTGGGGGAGACCCGCTGAGAAGGGGAGGGCGGGTGTTGGGGAGGAAGGAAGAGAGGAGGGGAAGGAAGGGAGAGAGCAGCAGCCGGGAGGGAGGGAGGGGGAGGGGAGCGCCGCGGAGGCTGCCAGGAGCGGAGGGTCAGGGGAGGCGGTGGCTGCACTGGGCCGGCCAAGGGGGGGGAAGGTTGGCCAGGCCGGTGCGGGCAAGGGGAGGAGCTGGAGGGGCGGGCGGGGGCGGAGCCTTCCTGGCGATTTGGTGGGGAGAGAGGGTGGAAGGCCTCGGGAGGGAGGAGGGAGGGAAATGGAGAGGGGAGGGGCTGAGGGACGGCTGCCAGGGAGGGGGAGGGGGAGTCTGCTGGGGTTGGGGCTGGGAGCTCACTGGAGAAGGAGCTGGGGAAGGGGGCGCCAATAGTTGGTGTCCTGGCCTCTGTGTATGTGCGGGGGGGTGGGGGGGGGTCGGTGATTTTGGGGAAGGGGTTGAGAGGAAGCCAAGGGCCCTTTGCCACCTATAAGGACCTTTCTTTTCTAGCCCTCATCCCTAAAATAATAGTCTGATCCCCCCCCCCTCCCAGTGACTCCTATTTCGCTAGCTCCTGCAGTGACAGCTGGAGGTCCCAGGAGATGAAGTTTCTCACTCCTCACCTGGGTCTCCCACCCTGCACCCTTGGTCCCCGTTAAATCAAGAGGTTCCTGTATGTCCCCAGGCAAGGACACTGGGATGCTGGTTTGGGGCTGCTGGTGGCCTTGGGCTGGTGCTAGAGACTGCCAGGAGAGGCAGCAGATGCCGGCACAGCCCTTCCAGAGCTCGCCAGCAATGGCTTCAAAGCCTTTTGCTTGTGCACCCGTCGTCTAAAGTGTCTGCTCCAAATTCATTTCCCTCACTTGTGCCTGGGGACATCACCTTTGCTGCTCTTGGGGAGAGCCTGGGCCCAGGTGGAAGCTGACAGGTAGACTCAGAACCAGGGATGTCCTTTCTCTTTAGGGTCTGTGGCCTGATCGCCTACGGGAGCAACTGTGGGTTGCCATGAGGGAGACCCTGGAGGCCCTGAGCTCCCTGGGTAAGAGGAACAAGAGGAACTTGGAGGGTGGGGCTCGGGGCTCCTAGATCCAAGACTTTAGAGTTGCAACCCAAGGACCCTGGTGGCCTGGAAGGCAACATGTTTGTAGGTGACCAGGGTGTGACTAAACACCTAGGTTGTACTAAACTGTGTGTGTGCATGGGGTCTCACAGAGCCCTTGAATTTAAACTTATTCCATTTCGGTGGATTCAGTTTCTTCCTTCTCTTGCCATTGACTCAGAGGGGCTGAGGTTAGTCTCCGGTGGGGTTGCTGGGAAGCCTAGGCTGTCATCCCTGGTCTGTGTGGAAGGAGACCCCATCTTTCCCAAGCAGTCTGGGAAGAGTCCCACTTCTGAAAACAGTTCAGTACTGGATGTTTTACTTAGACTCATCCTTCTGCCTAACACAGGATTCTCTGTGGGACAGCCAGAGATGGCCCCTCAAAGTGAGCCCCGGGATGGGTCCCATAATGCCCAGGGGAAGACGTCCTCCAGGGAAGAGAGTGTACTGGGTGCATGTTCAGGTAAGTGGGGACCATGGAGCATGGCTCAAGGAAGGCGTCCTCCTTGTCAGTCCCTTCTTCCACCAAGTGTTTACAGAGGCCTGCTAGGCACTAGGTGCTGTTCTAGACCTCTGGAATCCCTCAGGGACTAAACAAAGATACTTCCCTTTGTGGAGCTTAAGCTCAGACAATGCCGTCACCAAGAAATGTAAACGGTAGTAAAAGTTATAAACTGTCTTAAAAGATGGAAAGTTCTGCGGAGGAGGGGATCGAGCACAGAGACAGGGACATAGATGGCCACAGGTGGGGGACATGAAGCAGGAGTGCCTGCCTAGCCTGGCCTCTTGCCCTCCTCATCCTCGCCAGGTTTTGCCTTGGAAGGTCTAGTTGCTGGGTGGCTCATGTCAAACAAGGCTCCTTCCTTGCCGCCTCCTCCTCACACACATATTCCAGAAGTTTCTCACACGTGTGGCTTCTACACCCTACAGGCCTTTACACCTGTCCTGCCTGCTGGGCCTCCACTGATGTGACTTGTGACAGGGTCTTGTGGCAAGGCAAGGGATTCAGGTGCCCGTTTCTTAGCGCCGCTGGGGACTTTCTTCCATCTGCTTCCAGAGTTCTTGAAGCACCCTCTTCTCTTCCAGAGAACAAGGGCCCTGGCCAGGACAAAGGCACTCACGCGGAGCAAGCTGGGGCGCCTTGTAGGGGAGGCCAAGCCTGCCCCCCACAGAAGGCTGAGCCAGTGGGCTCCATCCCTGGTGAGTCTTGCCGCTGCTCCATCCGCCATAGCAAAAGACAAACGGGAACAACAGGACCCGGCATGCCTCAGAGCAGCTATCTGGCATGTCAGCCACCAGGTCTTCCTAACCAGGCTGTGTCCAGCCTGTGGTCTTTCCAATGTAGAACTTCAGAGCCCAGAGGGCTTTCACACCTGTGGGTAGTAAAACAGGAGAGGCCAGAGACCACACAGCAGTACACTCACCTTCAGCCCTTCTAGAAGTCCTTTCTCCCCCCCCCCTTCCCCTGTTCACATACTTGCTATTGCTCTCCAATTCCAGTTGCCACGAAGCTTAAGGTTGTGGGTCAGCCTGTTCACTGTCTCTACCCTGCTTGCTTCCTCCAAACTCCCCAGATCCGGGTGGTACCGAGGACTTCTGATCTGTGGTCATCACGATACTCCCCCTCATACTCCGAGCAATCACTTCACAACCCCTACCCATCGCTTCTTCCACTGCCCCCTTCCCCTCACCTGAGTGCCATCACCTATTCAACAAGGATTTACTTGATACCTGGTCTGCACCAGTGTATTGGGTGTAGTGGGTAGAGAGGCCATTGAATGCACAAGCCTGAGCTGGCTTCCCAGTTCTAAGCCACAGCCAGGGCTCTTAGAGGCTTCCTTCCCGCCAGGGGTGGGGTTTGTTCACCTGTCATCAGGGGTGAGAGTAACTTGCTAAAGAACACAAGATGTCTCCCATCCAGCAGCTAAAAAATCTAGTTAGGATGGCATTACTATGAGACAGAAAAAAAAAATTAAAATAACAGTGTAAAAGCCACAAGTTCACAGCAAGTGCCGCAAGAGTCCATGGGCAGAGGTCCTGCATGCTGGACCTGTCTGAATGCCGCTCTGTCCTGCGTGTTGAGAGAGGCGCAGGCTAAAGCCTTGTGGACTGCGATGGGAGAGGGGGACATTCTTGGCTAGGAAATGTTGTCAGAGTAGGAAAGGTGATGTGTGATGGGGCTGAAAGAGCCTGACAGGGAGAGAACACTTCTGGGGTAGATGAGGAAAGCATGCGCTGGTGTGGGTGAGCTCAGATGCAGCCACAAGCAGCCGCTGTTTCTTCAGTAGCAGAGAGGCTCGGGAGACAGAGTGAGGCAGAGTGACAGCAGAGTGGTTTGGAACCAGTGAGTTGGCAGAAGAAACTGGGAGTGGATATAAATGTAGCAATCTGTTTGTAATATAACCAGGCTATAACAGACTCAATGATTCTTTTAAAAAATATTTTCAAAAATTTATTTGAGAGAGAGAGAGAGAGAATTGGCACGCCAGGGCCTCTGGCCACTGGAGAACAACTCCAGGTGCATGTGTCACCTTGTGCATCTGGCTTAATCCAACCGAAGAGGTCCTTTGGCTTTGCAGGCAAGCGCCTTAGTTGCTAAGCCATCTATCCAGCCCTCAATGATTTTGTTGTTGTTTAGAGGTAGGGTCTCACTCTAGCATAGGCTGACTTACAGTTCACTATGTCGTCTCAGGCTGGCCTCGAACCCATGGCGATCCTCCTACTCTGCCTCCGGAGTGCTGGGATTAAAGGTGTGCGCCACCACACCCGGCTTCAATGATTCTTAAATAGGACTCACTTTGTTGGACGCTTTAAAGGAAGAGAACAGATTCTGAGACTCTGCACTCATACATATATTTTATAAAAGTTCCTTAGGAACGTGAACCTGTCCTTGGGCCCAGGCTCCTGCTCCAGCCTCCTCTCCTCTAACCGGGCCTTCCCAGGGGGAAGTTAGAAGTCAGTGGGGAGGGAAAGGGGTGTGGCATCAGGGAGAGCAGTGAGGGGGAGGGGAAGGCCGGAGAGGCAGCAAGGGGGAGGCAACAAGGTTCCAAAAGCAGTACTGCTGGGAGAAAGAGGCTCCTAAAACTAAAATCAGCCAGGAGTCGGAGTCAGCATGAGAAAGGTCAAGTGTTTGGTGTCAAACCGGCTGCACTGGAGATGAGAAACTACTTCCAGAAAGGAGCCTGCATGCGGGACAGGATGCAATGGGGCAGTCACCTCAGGGGTCCAAGCCGGGGGAGTAGAAGAGGTGCCTACTAGGGATTCAGGAAAAGACTCCTGGAGAAGCGCTGGGAGAGTGGCTGAAAGGCCCACGGAGGGCGGTGCTGTAGAGAGCGCCTAAGGTCTTTGGGGTTGCTCTTTCTCAGAAAGCTGGGTAGAGAGCAGAAGCCAGCCCTCGGGGCTACTGGAAGTGGGGAGCCAAACGCACGTTGCTGTAGGTGGGATTAAAGACAGTTCTTGTTTTCTTGCGGCCATGCAGGGGAGGAGTGGATGATTCGGAAGGTGAAGGTGGAGGATCCGGAGGCCGAGGAGGTGGAATGGCCCCAGCACCTCTCCTTACTTCCCAGCTCTTTCCCGGCGCCTGACCTGGGGCACCTGGCTGCTGCTTACAAACTGGAGCCGGGGACTCCGGGCGCACTCGGTGGGCTCGCGTTGTCCGGCTGGGCCCCGATCCCCGAGAAGCCCTACGGCTGCGGGGAATGCGAGCGGCGTTTCCGGGACCAGCTGACCCTGCGGCTGCACCAGAGGCTGCACCGCGGCGAAGGGCCCTGCGCCTGCCCGGACTGCGGCCGCAGCTTCACGCAGCGCGCGCACATGCTGCTGCACCAGCGCAGCCACCGCGGCGAGCGGCCCTTCCCGTGCTCCGAGTGCGACAAGCGCTTCAGCAAGAAGGCCCACCTGACCCGCCACCTGCGCACGCACACGGGCGAGCGGCCCTACCCGTGCGCCGAGTGCGGCAAGCGCTTCAGCCAGAAGATCCACCTGGGCTCGCACCAGAAGACGCACACCGGCGAGCGGCCCTTCCCGTGCGCCGAGTGCGAGAAGCGCTTCCGCAAGAAGACGCACTTGATCCGCCACCAACGCATCCACACGGGCGAGAGGCCCTACCAGTGCGCGCAGTGCACGCGCAGCTTCACGCACAAGCAGCACTTGGTGCGCCACCAAAGGGTGCACGAGGCTGCTAGCCGTACCCAGCCCTCCCCGGACGCGCCGGCCTCGCCCCACTCCCCTTCCGCGCCCCCGTCCCCTCCCGGGCCCAAGCCTTTCGCCTGTTCCCACTGCGGCCTGAGCTTTGGCTGGAAAAAGAACCTCGCCACGCACCAGCGTCTGCACCTGGGCGAGGGTCGTCCCTTTGGGTGCGATGAGTGCGCGCTGGGCACCACCGTGGACCCCTCCGCCGTGGAGCCCTCGGCCTGCGCGTCCCACGAGCCGGGCTGCAGCCCAGGGTCCGGTCCCGCGGCGCCCCAGCGCATCGTCACGGCCGCCGAGCGGTCCTTCTTCTGCCCCGACTGCGGGCGCGGCTTCGCCCACGGGCAGCACCTGGCGCGGCACCGACGCGTGCACACGGGCGAGCGGCCCTTCGCCTGCGCGCAGTGCGGCCGTCGCTTCGGCTCGCGGCCCAATCTGGTCGCCCACTCCAGGGCCCACAGCGGTGCCAGGCCCTTCGCCTGCGCGCAGTGCGGCCGCCGCTTCAGTCGCAAGTCGCACCTGGCCCGCCACCAGGCTGTGCACACGGGCAGTCGCCCCCACGCCTGCACCGTGTGCGGGCGTAGCTTCAGCTCCAAAACCAACCTGGTCCGCCACCAGGCAATCCACACGGGCTCGCGCCCCTTCCCCTGCCCACAGTGTGGCAAGAGCTTCAGCCGCAAGACCCACCTGGTGCGCCACCAACGTATCCATGGCGAAGTGGCTGCCACAGCCTCGGACCTCCCGACCTCAGCGTGGTCCAACACCACCGAGGTGGCACCGCCGCCTCTCTTCTTCTGAGCGGTGTGGGGGGATGGGTGTCTCCCGGCCATCCTTCCTTGGTTAACAGGTCGCAGAGATCTTAGAAGTCCGCGAGCATACCTGGCTGTGATGTTCAGTGCGCGCACAGAGAACCCTTGCAGATATCCTACTGGAAAGCGGGCATTTCCTCGGGCTAGCCAGGCCAAAGACAGACTGGGCAGGGAACTTCCACCCAGAGGGAAAGAATGATTATTTATGTACTTGGAAGTTCATTAAAGTTCAATGTCAAGTTCTGGAGCTGTTAATGGGGAGGGGAAGGGTGAGGGCGGAGCCTGACACTTCCACCCTCTGTCCCAGCTCCAGGCCCAGAAAGAGACTCTACTCTTCATCGGAGGCTCTTCTCGATCAAAATCTAACAATTACCAAACCAGCACCCTGGTTGGCGCTTCTAGCTCAGAAATTTGACTTGGAATGAATGGCTCAGTGGAGATACTTCTCCAGAGGACTAGGTGTGCAAGATTAGGGCAGAGAAGGCTGGGGGGTGGGAGGCAGGCTGTTCTCTGGAAGACAGCATGCCACCCTAGACTCTGGGGTCTGGACTGCCTGTTTCCAGCTCTCCCCAGGGGCTTCCCAACAGCAGCCTGCCTGGGGGCGGAGGCAGGAGGGAGCGCCTTAACGGCAGATGAGGTGGTTTTCACATTACGCTTTCACCCGTCGCTCTCCTGGTGAAGGTGGTTTGGTCCAGAATCTACAAGGTTGGGTACCCATGTGGGGGACATGTGACAACTAGGGGTGGCTGGTACTGAGGCAAGGGGCCAGAAAACGGGGGCATACTGGGCTAAGAGGAAACAGTTTTAGGCTTGGCTCCTCCTCTAGCTCGTGTGGGACTTCAGGAGTGCAAACTTAATTCTCTTGGACCTCAGCTTTCTTGTTAAAATGACGGTGTTGACAGGGCCAAGACACTCCAGTCCTACATCACCGGCACCAAAAATAACCCTAGCAACGACTTAGTGGGTGCGGTGTACTGGGAATGACGGCGAGGTAGCAAGGACCCTTCTCTCTCAAACTACAGCCAACACGGGAGAAGTGACATCACAGGACATGGAAGTTGGTTTCTGGAGTGCAGAGGAAGGACACTGAAGTCCAGTCAAGAGAGGCTGGTAGGATGCCACTTCTAAACCCGGGCCACAGGAAGCAGAGTAGGAGGGGAGGACCATGCAGGTCAGGAAGGATAACCCCAGGGTCCCGTGGGCTGCAGGGCTCAGTGCAGGGCTGAGGAGCCTGGGTGGCCAGAGAGCTGGAAAGGACATCAGCTCTTGCGCAGGAATTCGCGCTGCACCCTGAGGACTGAGGGTGGCGGAGGTTAGGCAGGAAGGGAACATGGTCATGTTTCCACCCCCAGCTTCTGAAAGATGTTGGCTGCAGAAGATGGGGGGCAGTCTTGCATCTGCTGAGTTGGTATGGCCCAGGGAAGCAGGCCATACCGGTGCAGAGCTCAGGAGAGGGCTGAGCTCGGGGCAAGTGGATCTTAGGATCATCAACTTGTCTCAGAAACGATGGGGTTTCTGGGTGTGGGGCTGAGGAGATGGCAAGGTGCTTGCATCACAAGCACGAAGATCAGAGTGGATCACCAGAACCCAAGTGGAAATGCCAGGCACAGTAGTGTGTGATAGTAATCCCAGCTCTGGGGAAGTTGATCCCAGGCAGAGGCTCACTAGCCAGACAGTCTAACCTAATGGGCAGACCCCAAGTCAGTGCGAGAGCCTGGCTCATAAATGGGTGGATGATAGTGTATCCCTAAGGAATGGCACCCAAGATTGCTCTCTGGCCTCCACATGCATGCAGAACCCCATACAGAAGAATATAAACATGCGTATTAAAAAGGGGGGGGCTGGAAAAGATGGCTTAGCGGTTAAGGCATTTGCCTGCAAAGCCAAAGGACCCCAGTTTGATTCCCCAGGACCCATGTAAGCCAGATGCACAAGGTGGCACATGCATCTGGAGCTCGTTTGCAGTGGCTGAAGACCTTGGTGTGCCCATTCTCTGTCCCCACCCTCTCAACTAAATAAAATACATAAAAAGGGGGGGGTGTGGAGTGAAAACAGAAGGAGGGTGGGAACAGAACTGTTTGGGACACAAGTGTGAGGGGAGGGCATAAGAGAACCCTTCAAGGAATACTGGGGTAATAGGGGGAACCAGAAAGTGGGAAGGAAGACCCCTGAAAGGAGATGACACAGAAGCCAGGCAGCAGTTTCAGGAGGAAGGAAACATAAGGGCTGCGGTAGAACTCACGAGCCCCAGGCCTTCGCTCCCTCTGGACTTGCACGGAAGCCATCAGGCCAGTCAGGAGAGTGGCGTCAGGGTGGCTGGACCAGGATTGTTGATGAGTCACGAAAGCGAAGTCCCAAGGCAGGTGGAGAGTGAGACCTGGATGCAGGTCACCAGTGGTGGTGACTAGGAACACACTCTTTCATTCATTCTCTTTCTCTTTCTCTTTCTCTTTCTCTTTCTCTTTCTCTTTCTCTTTCTCTTTCTCTTTCTCTTTCTCTTTCTCTTTCTCTTTCTCTTGGTGAAGGGCACGAACGTGGGTCTCACACTCCCTGGCTGAGAAAGGGTAGATGAGTGCTAATTGTCATGGGCATGGTGAGGGCACAGCACCACTCCCACATAGTGCTTTTCAATGTGTGGAAATTAAACATTAAAATCTGGACTTCCAGGTCCTCTCGTGAAAACTTGGAAGTTTAGCAACTAGTATTTAGAGCTGAGCAAAAGCTAGCATCTTTTGTTTAAAAATTTTTTTTTCTGCTTTATTAGCAAAGAATCAGGCTTCATTGTGGTAATTTTCAAACAGTTTTTGGAGCTGGGCGTAGTGGCGCATGCCTTTAATCCCAGCACTCGGGAGGCAGAGGTAGGAGGATCACTGTGAGTTCGGGGCCACCCTGGGACTACATAGTGAATTCCAGATCGGCCTGAGCTAGAGCAAAACCCTACCTCGAAAAACCAAAAAATAATAACAATAATAATTTTTTTGTTTTGTTTCCCTTCTCTCTCATTTTCCCTCCCTCCTCCCCTTATGCAACCCCCGCATGGTCTCTATTTCCATTTCACGTGTCTTTTTGCCCACCCCCAATTTTCTCGACATGTCTTATCCCCTTTCTTGGTTTCCTATCTAGCTTGTATCTTAAAGCCAATCTCATATCTCCTTATTTAAATACATACAGAGACAGAGGCAGAGGCAAGTGGATCACCATCAGTTCGAGGTCAACCTGAGACTACATAGTGAATTCGAGGTAAACCACTGCAAATGATCTCCAGATGCATGTGCCACCTTGTGCATCTGGCTCACATGGGTACTGGGTAAACCAATCTGGGTGTTTAAGTTTCGCAGGCAAGCACCTTAGCCACTAAGCCATCTCTTCAGCTCTAGTTTTTATTTTTTATTTATTTGAATAGGGAATCGAACTGGGATCCTTTGGCTTTACAGACAAACACCTTAAGTGCTAAGCCATCTCTCCAGCCCCCGACTGGCATTTTAATCCTCAACTCGTAAAGATTGGCTGAGCTTTCAAACCCACCCAGTCCCGTGCAAACATTGTAGGGAATGGAATAGGAGCTGCTGTCCTCATGAAGTTGACCCTAGTGATGGAGGACAAGCTATGTCTCACTGAAGGGCCGCTGCTGAAGAAGTAAGAGCCATGGTCCTGGGCTCACAGGAGCCGAGCTGAGAGAGAAAGCTGGCGCTCCACCACGCGCCTCGACCATCACGTGTGGCTGGGCAGGCCCAAGTATCACACCATAGTCCTTAGGACAGAAAGGCCAGAGTGTAGGCTGAGGCAGTCGGAGATATTTTATGGAGGGAGCAGGGCCCTGCGGAGTTGTGAAGGGTAGAAAGAGGAGATAGAACCCAGGATCAACCCGAGGTGACCATGTGTGGGCTTGGCTCACAGGAGGCCAGCTACCTGCTACTGTACTTTAGTCATGAGAACTGGTTATCACCCTCATTGTCAGCTCACAGGCATCCCACTTCTGCTGGGACAGTGAATGTTTGCAGCGATAATTTATCCTATTTCTTCATTACACATCATATAGCTGTCTTGAGACATCACACAGTACCCCATAAACTGTACAATTATTGTGTCAATGAAGAAAACTGAAAATCAACCCATTAAAAATTTGCTATTGGGGCTAGAGAGATGGCTTAGGGGTTAAGGAGTTTGCCTGCAAAGCCAAAGAATCCTGGTTCAATTCTTCAGGACCCACATAAGCCAGATGCACAAGGGGGTGCATGTGTCTGGAGTTGGTTTGCAGTGGCTGGAGGCCCTGGTGTGCCCATTCTCTCCCTCACTTTCTCTCTCTCAAATAAGTAAATTAATAAAATATATTTTTTAGAAGTGTGCTATTGTCTCCTTCCTGCAGTTCTAGCAACATTCTATTTTCCTTCTCTATAAATTTGATGAGTCTAGGAACCTCATATAGGTAGAGTCTTTAAGGTCCATCCATATTGTAGCATGCACCAGAATTTCCTTCCATTCTTTCCTCCCTCCCTCCCTTCCTTCCTTTCTTCCTTCCCTCCATCCCTTCCTTCCTTCTTTTTCTCTCAATTTTTATCAACATCTTCCATGATTATAAAAAATATCCCATGGTAATACCCTCCCTCCCCCACTTTCCCCTTTGAAATTCCATTCTCCATCATGTCCCCTCCCCATCTCACTCAGTCTCTCTTTTATTTTGATGTCATCATCTTTTCCTCCTCTTATGATGGTCTTATGTAGGTAGTGTCAGGCACTGTGAGGTCACGGATATCCAGGCCATTTTATGTCTGGAGGGAGCACGTTGTAAGAAGTCCTACCCTTCCTTTGGCTCTTACATTCTTTCTGCCACCTTTTCCGCAATAGACCCTGAGCCCTGGAAGGTGTGATCGAGATGTTACTCGGTACTCCAGTCACTTCTTTCCAGCACCATGATACCTTCTGAGTCGTCCCAAGGTCACTGCCATCTGAAAAGAGAAGATTCTCTACCAAAAGTAAGAGTAGCATTAATATAAAGGTATGAATATTAAGAGAAGTGTTTACTGGGCAGTTTGATAAGCATAGTATATACATTTATCCAGACAGCTGCAGATGTTACACCCCCTGTTTTAAGTTTTCAGTATCAGGGATGTATCCCCTCACATGGAGCGGGCCTTCAGTCCAATTAGAGGGCAGTTGGTTTCCACCATGACAGACGTGCCACTATTGCACCCATTGGCTCATTTGGCCTGGCTGGCCAGTTATAAGGCTTACAATGTCCATTGTTAAGTATCTTCACTGGTGGTACTTCCTTCTTTTTTTAAAGATAGGGCCTCACTCCAGCCTAGGCTGATCTGGAACTCTATAGCTCCAGGCTGGCTCTGAACTCGTGGCGCTTCTTCTACTCAGGAGGCTGGCTCCTGAATGATGGCATTAAAGGTGTGCACCGCCACATCCTTCCCTCTTTTATTTTATATTTTTAGTATGGGATTCTATTGGTTTCTCTTGTTGCTGTGACCAAATACCTCACAAGAAGCAATTTGAGAGAAGGGTTTATTTGCCTTACAGTTCCGGGGAATATAGTCCATTGTGATGGGGACAGCATGGTAGCAGGAGCAGGAAAGTTACTGGTCACATTGAGTCCATAGTCAAGAAGCAGAGAAAGAGGCTGGAGAGATGGCTTAGTGGTTAAGGCATTTGCCTGCAAAGCCAAAGGACCTCGGTTGGATTCCTCAGGACCCACATAAGCCAGATGCACAAGGGGGCACATGCATCTGGAATTTTTTTGCAGTGGCTGGAAGCCCTAGTTCACCCAATCCCTCTCTCTCATAAATAAATAAATAGATAAATAAATAAAATTTTAAAAAAAGAAGAAGAGAGACATGAATGCTAGTGCTCAGCTAGCCTTCTCCTTTTTATTCAGCTTGGAACCCCAGCCCATGGAATGACACCACCACCACATTTAGAATGAGTCTCCCCACTTCAACTAACCTAGAATATCTCTCACTGCGATGCCCAGTGATTTGCTTGGTGATTCTAAATCCTGACAAGCTGACAACTGAGATTTAACCACCATCAATTTCCTTCCTTTCTTTCTTTTTATAAAAGTTTTTTTGAGCCAAGTGTGGTGGTGCATGCCTTTAATCCCAGCACTCGGGAGGCAGAGGTAGGAGGATCGCTGTGAATTTGAGGCCACCCTGAGAGACTACATAGTCAATTCCAGGTCAGCCTGGACCAGAGTGAGACCCTACCTTGAAGAACCAAAAAAAAAAAAAAAAAAAAAAAGTGCCCAGTGTTTAAGTCTATCATTTCACATCACCACAATTCAGAGCAGTAAGAGCTTTAAGAGAGCTAGAGGGACCACATTACACACCTTTTAATAGTCTTTGTTAAATTAAGAACATGTTTCGTAGGGATACATCGCATGTTGGTACCATCTCTTCCGTCCTCCCTGCTCCCACTCCACAGGGGACCCTCCTCAGTGGGGTTTCTGGTATTCCCCATGGGGTTGTGGGTTCTGTGTTGTGGGCGCAACAGTCAGTTATTGGGGGGAGGCAGTGCCTCTGGGCATGACCTCTCAACCTGTGACTCTCACAATCTTTCCACCCCCTCTTCCGCAAAATCCCCTGAGCCGAGGTGGGTGAGTTTCAGGTCTACTTCAGTGATGCGCTGTCAGGAGTCTCTGGGTCTCTGCTTTGGTAAGTGATGAGACGCCTTGGGGTCTGTCTGTTTCACCCTGGGGCTGCTCGTCAGCTTCACCATAGAAGCAGCTGGTCTTGTTCATCTCCCCACTTCCTCTGTGGTTTCACCTGGGCCTAGACTGAGGTGTGAGAGGTGGTTTATCTACCTTCTGAAAAAGAAAACCAGATTTCCGTGCACACACCCTCTGGAGCAGGGAATCCAGAAGTTGGGGACCCCTGCATACATATTCTTGTATATTTATATATTATATTATGTATCCTAAACACAATTTATATATCATATACTTTATATTACCATATATTACATAATGGTTCTACTTTATTACTTGTTATTGTTGTTAGTCTGTCACCATACTTAATTTGTAAACTAAACTCTGGGTGTGCTTGTGTAGAGAAAACCATAGGTTCAGTACTATCCACGGTTTGGGGCAGGTACTGCAGGGCTTGGAACATATGCCTATGCCTAAGAGAACTACTGAATTCAACATCTTTTCATACACTTGTTATTTTCTGCTCATAACAGTGTCACACTAATGTATGCGAGGTGATATTTCATATTTGCTTTGATTGACTTTTCCCTGGGGCCAGGGCCTGAAATTGATACTCCTTATTCCGCTGTCCCCTTGGAGACAGCGCCCTCACATTCCTGGACCTCAGGGAGCTCACAGATGCCGAGATGGATCCCCACAGGTCAGTGAATAAGAGAAATATGCATAAAGGGTCTGGGCCAAAGGGTGAGAGGTGATGCATTCTGCCTGGAAGACGGGGTGTCTGTCTCTGAGAAGGTGACCCGGCTTAGCGGGGCTGCGAGTGCCAAGGGTCTAGGTCTCTGGCCATTCAAGCGGCAGGGCTGACGCACTCAGGAGGCAGGGGCAGGAGGAGCGCTGTGAGTTCGAGGCCAGCCTGAGACTACATAGTGAATTTCAGGTCAGCCTGAACTAGAGTAAGACCCTACCTTGAAAAACAAGAAAAGAAAGAAAGAAATAAGGAAAGAGTCCCAGCCCTGCCCCCTGAGGAAAGCATGACGCAGCTGAAGGAGGGTGGGGGTTTCTGGTTTTCTGTTGCTAACTGCCCATTTCTAGTGTGGTGGCTGATGATGGACTTACTAAAGCATGGGCCGGGAGTGACGTGAAGGTGTGGATGCCAGCCACCGTTTGAGACATTTAGGAGTGAACAGGCTGAGGAAGGACCAGTTTTCGTTTGCAGTGACTTTTTTTCTTTTTTCTTTTTCTTTTCTTTTTTTTTTTTTTTATTTATTTGAGAGCGATAGACACAGAGAGAAAGACAGGTAGAGGGAGAGAGAGAGAATGGGCGCACCAGGGCTTCCAGCCTCTGCAAACGAACTCCAGACGCGTGCGTCCCCTTGTGCATCTGGCTAACGTGGGACCTGGGGAACCGAGCCTTGAACCGGGGTCCTTAGGCTTCACAGGCAAGCGCTTAACCGCTAAGCCATCTCTCCAGCCCTTTTTCTTTTTCTTTTTTTTTTTTTTTTTTTGAGGTAGGGTCTCACTTTAGCTCAGGCTGACCTGGAATTCACTATGGAGTCTTAGGGTGGCCTCGAACTCACAGCGATCTTACTACCTCTGCCTCCCAAGAGCTGGGATTAAAGGGATGCATTATCACACCAGGATTCACGAGTGATTTTGAAATTTACATTTTCTTCTGTGACAGTGAAATTGCTTTGATGTGACAGTAAGCAGCTGACTTGTTAGGAGGATGTAGGAACAGGGCGCTGAGCTTTTTGCTGTCAAGCATAACCAGTTTTTTCAGTGTTTCTGTAAACTGTGTGCGTGTGAGAGAGAGGTGGGGGAGCATTCTAGGACCTCTTAGTCGAGGTGTAGTGGAGACAAGAGGGCTGAGGGGGGCTGAGACGAGAGCGAGGCAGGACGGGCTCTGGTCGTGCCTGCAGGGAGACCCGGTGGTCTATAGAAGTGGGCCCGTGCAGAGGGAATATGGTCTCCAATGCCAAATGTTTTTGTTGCCCTGAAGAATTAGGAGCTCTGTGCTGGAGACATGGATTAGTGGTTAAGGCACTTGTCTGCAAACCCAAAGGACCCAGGTTCAAATCTCCAGGACCCACATAAGCAGATGCATGAGGTGGCACAGGTATCTGGAGTTCGTGTGCAGTGGCTGATGGCCCTGGCATGCCTATTCTCCCTCTCTCTCTCTCTCTCTCTCTCTCTCTCTCTCTCTCTCTCTCTCTGTCTCCCTCTCTCTGCCTCTTTTTCAAATAAACAAATAAAATATGTTTAAAAAGAATTAGGAACTTTTGCTGAATTCCAAGGACCTCAGGCAGCCCCTCCTTGTTCTCTCCAAGGGATAAACCAGATCACTGTTCATTTACTTCTTGATCCTTGGCATTTCTTTAACTGGAGACCAATCCGTGGAGGGAGTGAAAGTGTCTGGAAGAGGGTGGCTGACCACCATTCACACTCCACTGAGAGCAAGCAGCCTCCTGGCTTTTGAAGGTAGGAATTTGGAGTGGCTCTAGGGAGAGGCTGGGTTAGGGTTGACAAGAGTCTGATGCAAGATGAGGAGGTCCCCCAGATTCTAAAGACCAGAGGTGCTGGGTCTACACAGGATGGACCAAGGCTTAGGGAGTAGATTTCACTAACTGTCCAACAAAGCACAGGACTTCAGGCACGGGACTGGGTCATGTTGGGGGCAGGGGACTTTCTCGGTCAATGGCAGGACTGATTTATGTAATGGGCTTATGTAAGTTGTTATATAACACCATTAGGGGCATCACAAATTGGATTTATTTCAAGCTTTGCAGAAGCCAGACCAAGGGGTCCCCTTCAGCCTGAAGGACAGGTCTTAGGGGTTCAGAGCCCCTTTCTCTATGAGGGTTCTTTTCTTTCCAGGGCCTCACTGCCTGTGACCATCAGTGTCCTCCCAGTGGGCACTGGATCTTAGACATGCAAGGGCAACTCCCTCCAGACAGGGCTGTGCCCTGAGGATCTTTCCAGAACAATGGAGCTCTATTCCCAAGCCCCTTGTCCTTTTTATTTTTATTTTTATTTATTTATTTTTTTTTTGGTTTTTCAAGGTAGGGTCTCACTCTGGTCCAGGCTGACCTGGAATTAACTCTGTAGTCTCAGGGTGGCCTCGAACTCATGGCGATCCTCCTACCTCTGCCTCCCGAGTGCTGGGATTAAAGGCGTGCGGCACCACGCCCGGCCCCCTTGTCCTTTTTAGATGCCTGCTCCCCACTTGCATTTGGAACTCAGGGCTGTCACCCAAGTCAGACTTTGTATTGGAGAGGCCTAGACACTTTCAAGGACATTGGTTCTTAGTCTTTTGTGGGTACACCAAATACTTTAAAAAACTTAAACCCAGGGCTAGAGAGATAACACAGCAGTTAAGGCGCTTGCCTACAAAACCTAATGACCTGGGCTTGATTCCCGAGTACCCATGTAAAGCCAGATGGACAAAGGGGCACATATATCTGAATAGTTCAATTGCAGCAGCTAGAGGCCCTGGCATGCCCATTCTCTCTGTGTGTCTCTCACTGTCTCTTTTTCTCACTGTTTGCAATTAAATAAGTATTTAGAAATTTAAACACATATTAATTGTGCACATTAATAAGGTTTGGTGTGATATTTTCACACAGGTATACATATAGTGTGGACTGGTCACACCCGATTACTACTCTCCTTCACACATGTTCTTTCCACCTCTACTCAGGTCCACTTATCTTAGCTTTTACACAGGGAGGATTACTCACAATACTCAATTTTCTATTCTGTTCATTTTACTTAATGTCTTCCCGTTCTGTCCATATTGCTCCAGATGATAGCATTTCATTCCTCTTTGTGGCTGAGTAATACTCCATTGTGTAAATATATCACATTTTCTTTATCCATTCATTGGTCAGTGGGCACCTAGGGTACTATGAATAGTGCTGCAAAAAACATGCTTCTCTCAGAATAACGTGTATTGAAGTAAATTGTCATGAAACTTTAGGTCCGTGCTCCACTCTCAATCCTATCCATGGGCCTTGCTATAGTTACCTTCATGTAGCTGGGACAAAACTCCTGACCAAGCTGGGCGTGGTGGCAGACACCTTTAATCCCAGCACTTGGGAGGCAGAGGAAGGAGGATCGCCATCAGTTCGAGGCCACCCTGAGACTACATAGTGAATTCCAGGTCAGCCTGAGCTAGAGTGAGACCCTACCTCGAAAAACCAAAATAATAATAATAATAATAAACTCCTGACCAAAAGCAGCTTAACTGATGGGAGGAAAAAGTTTATTTTGGCTTACATTCTTGAGGGGAAGCTCCATGATGGCAGGGGAAAGCACGGCATGAGCAGAGACTGGAGATCACCTCTGCCACAGCAGGTGGAAAACAGCAGCAAGAGAGTGAGTGAGCTCTAGTAAGAGGGAGCTGGCTGTAACATTCCAAAGCCCATCCTCAACAACACAGCCTCCAGCAAGGCTCCACCTCCCAAATTGTCATCCGCTGGGGACCAAGCATTCAAAACACATGAGTGTGTGGGGGACACCTGACTCAAACCATCACAGCCCTCACGGTTCCCAGGGCTGGTGAAAGAGCCACCATTCTCACCGCACATACAAGGCAATTGGGACCTAGAGAAGGAGACAGGAGGTGAGTCCCACCGTGCGGCAGGGCAGGCCCCCCTTGCAGGTTTCTGATTCCCCATGTGACCATTCGTCTGGGCTACTACCCCTGCCACAGGAGGAGCCTAAAGGCAATTTGGGAACAACTGTGGGGGGACACAGAAGGAACACCCCTGGCTCTCATTTCCCTTCTGCTCAGCAAACAGGGCAGGGTGGGCCACGAAACCTATAGCTCAGGTGGACTGAGCCCAGGGGACCCCTGACCAGGATTCACGACCAGAAGCCCTCCACGTTTGCTCCCCAACCCAGACAAGCACCACTGCTGGCTTTGCCCAGAGGTCTGATGGGACAGCGAGGGCTTCCGCAGCGTCTCACAGTCCTACACTCTCCCATGTTGAGGCATCAACAGCACAGCCTGTGGCCCTTTGTGACCTCCCCTCCCCCTGCAGAGAGAAGCTTGGTTTCAGGAAGGAACCCAAGCAGAGACCGATCATTCCTAACTCCACTGCCATTCCCAATTCAGGTCATGGCTTCTCCTCACTGGGTGGCATGACAGCCAGGTGGTGAGCAGGAGATCCTTGGTTTTTCTCCCACAGTCACATCACTTGAGATCTCTCTTTCCTACCACATCAGTTTTCCTCCTCCCTCCCTTCCTTCCTCTCTTTTTCTTTTCTTTTCTTGTCTTTTTTTTTTTTTTTCAAGGTAGGATCCCACTCTATCTCAGGCTGACCTGGGATTCACTATGTAGTCTCAGGGTGGCCTTGAACTCAAGGCGATTCTCCTACCTCTGCCTCCTGAGTGCTGGGATTAAAGGCGTGTGTGTGCCACCATACCCGGCCATGGCAGGGTTTTGAAGCCATCCCTAAAGCTAGGTTAGGGATGGGAAGGGTGGACTTTGTGATGTCTTTGGATTTGATTCAATAGTTTGTAATGGCTTCCCTTCTCTGCAGATGCCTCCCGTGACCCCTTTCTCCTTCCAGCAACGCAGGCTCCTGCAGCTCCATCTGTCCCAGGTCTGACTTGGAACATATGTCCTATGGTCTGAGGGACAATGACTGACACCCCAGACTAAGAATCGCCTTGTATCCGTCCACAATAGCCGAAAGTCACCTGAAAGTTTCTGGGAAAATGCAACCATATCCTGGGAGAGGCAATGGACCAGATTAATTATGCAGCTAGTTGAGTTTGGGACTCAGATCTGGTGAGTGGTATTACTTGAGACAGGGCCGTGAGAGGAGAAAGTCGTGTGATGATTTTCAGATGGGAGGGGCTTCCTCACATCGGACTTAGCGGTCCTTCTTCCCATCACACTAGTCAACTTCTGGCATCTGATAAACTGCCAAAAACCTACCAGGGGGCTGGAGGGATGGCTTAGCGGTTAAGGCGTTTGCCTGAAAAGCCAAAAGACCCAGGTTCGATACCCCATGACCCACATTAGCCAGATGCACAAGGGGACTCTCGTGTCTGGAGTTTGTTTGCAGTGGCTAGAGGCTCTCGTCTACCCATTCTCTCTCTCTCTCTCCCCCCTCCTTTCTCTGTCACATAAATAGATGAAACAAAACAAAACAAAACTACCAGGGACTATGGCTCTGAGGCTCCTGACATAGAAATAGCTCTCAGAAAGTTTCTGGAATGATAAATGAGATGTTGCCTACTTAGGGTGGATTCAGGGAGGTCCCTGTGGCAAGTGGACAGATAGGCTGAGAGGAAGTAGTGGGAACCGCTGACCACAAAGATTGATTGTCCTAAGCGTGGCCAGCAAGGGTGGTGGTCAGACTGGCTGACTTTTGAACTACAGCAGGGGAACGCACACTTTTTTCTGCATTTATTATGTAGCTTTCAGTAAGCTCCAAACACACAAGCCCCATTCCACGCCAACTGAATTACAGTCTGTGTGAAGCCGGAAACCGTTGTGTATGTGGTGTGCATGCATGTGTGTTCATGTGTGTTCATGTGGAGGCCAGAGGCTACTGTCATGTGTCTTCTGTGGTCCCTGTCATCTTTATTTTCTGAGGCAGTCTCTCTCACATGAACCCACAGGGATTCCAGGTGTCTCTACCCTCCGAGCTCTGGGATTATAGGCAAGTTGCCATGCCTCCTTGTGCAACAAGCACTTTATCCACTGAGCCATCTCCTTGAGCCCCAAGTATATATATTTCATAAATTTTTTGTTTACTTATTTATTTATTTATTTGAGAGCAACAGACAGAAAGAGGCAGATACATACATATATATATGTATATATATACATATATATACATTCATATATATATACACACATACATATATATACATACATATATATACATATATATATGTATGTATGTGTGTATATATATATATATATATATATATATATATATATAGAGAGAGAGAGAGAGAGAGAGAGAGAGAGAGAGAGAGAGAATGGGCGCACCAGGGCCTCCAGCCACTATAAACAAACTCCAGATGCATGCACCCCCTTGTGCATCTGGCTTACGTGGGTCCTGGGGAATCAAGCCTTGAACCGGGGTCCTTAGGCTTCACAGGCCAGCGCTTAACCACTAAGCCATATCTCTAGCCTCCAAATATATTTTTTATTGTTTTATTTATTTATTAGATACACAGAGAGAGAGAGAGAATGGGCATGCCAGGGCCTCTAGCCACTGCAAATGAACTCCAGATGTGTGCCCCACAATGTACATCTGGCTAACATGGGACCTGGAGAATTGAACCTGGGTCCCTAGGCTTCTTACGCAAGCGCCTTAACCACTCAGCCATCTCTCCAGCCCTGTATTTGTTTTTAAAACCTCCAACGTTATCATATATAGCTTTGCCAACCTTTTTGTGTCTTAACGGCAGTTGTTAATTTTAGGGTATTTTATATACAATTATTTTCTTTGTAAACAACAACAACAAAACACCAAAAACACAGCTCCTAGGTGTTCCCAGTGTGTGTGGCAGATAGAAACCACAGCTGTGGGGCTCGAGGGAAGACCTGGTGGTAAGTTGGGCTTCCTGCACAAGCACAAGGGACAGAATTTAGATTAGCAGCAAGGCACAAGCACAGACACGCACATCTGTAACCCGAGGCCTGTGGGAAGCACAGGTCTGGAGCTCTGAGTGGCTCTGGAGTCAGCAAGGGTCTCTGTCACAAGGAAAACCAGGCAGGTGGGTGACGTTTCCTTCTGGCAGTGCGCAGGGCAGTGCCTCAGCACACGCGCACGACGGCACACACTCCACACACAAGGGCAGGGCGGGCTTGATAAAGATGCTCCAGGGCAGGGAAGGGATGCTCATTTCGTTTCTTTCTCTCCCGGAACCGTGCGCGTGGCCAGCCTGCTCGCGTGGGGAAGCGCCGCACAGCCTGAGTCCCAGCTGTCTGCCAATGGCACCAGCTTGCAGTTTCAGCCAGATTCCAAAGCTTCAACGAGCACTTGGAAAATCCTGCTGAACTCACTCCAACATTGTGTAGTCTTTAGCTATCCAACACAGGAGTCCTCCCTCCCCACTTATGTGAGGATTTCTTCCAGTAGTTTCAGTTATCCAGGGTCCAAAAACATCACATTGAAAAAAAAAAAATCCCTCCAAATAACAATTGATAAGTTTGCTTGTTTTTTTTTCGAGGTAGGATCTCACTCTAGCTGAGGCTGACCTGGAATTCACTATGGAGTCTCAGGATGCCTCGAACTCACAGCGATCTCCTACCTCTGCCTCCCGAATCCTGGGATTAAAGGCGTGCGCCACCACGCCCGGCTTAACAATTGGTAAATTTTCAAGTGTGGCTCACATGGCCCCTCCCAGGATGTGCATCATGCCTTTGTCCACTGCACGCTATCCACCCACTGGTCACTTAGTAGCAGCGGAAAGGGAGTTGACAGGGAAATGGAGAAAGTCCACCCTTCCTATCCCTAAACACTTCAAAACCGTCTTGCCTGTGAAGTCGTCCTGTGTGCTCGTGGATGCGGATGACACAGGCCTTAGTCACTAGTTGTCCGGGTTGTCTGACTGTCGGCATCCCAGGACGTGTGTTCGAGTTCAAGTAGACCTGTTACCTAACAGAGCCTCCAGCTACTGCAAATGAACTCCAGATGCATGTGCCCCTTTGTGCATCTGGCTTACGTGGGTCCTGGGGAATTGAGCCTCAAACTAGGGTCATTAGGCTTTACAGGCAAGCACTTAACCACTAAGCCATCTCTTCATCCCTCTTCCCCCCCCCCCAGGTAGGATTTCACTCTAGTCCAGCTGACCTGGAATTCACTATGTCTCAGGCTGGCCTTGAACTCATGGTAATCCTCCCACCTCTGCTTCCCGAGTACTGGGATTAAAGGCATGCACCACCATGCCCAGATCCTTTCAATTTTCTATGCATATAGTCATGTCATCTGTAATGATTTCTTTTGGTGGGGGTGTGGGGAAGTGATCTATTCTGGTTGCCAGTCTCAGAGGCGTCAATCATTCATGCAGAGCAGAATCACTCAGGTCATTGCAGCCAGGCAGCAGAGCTTGTTCCTTGTTTCCTGGCCCAGTTCGTTCTTTTCCTGCGTGACCCGGCTCATGCTAAAGAGAACTTCAGTGATGAATGACCGCATGAATGAGTGGCCTCTCTTCCCTGTGCCTGAGACACTAGGATATATCACCATTACTATATTTGCAACAGTTTTTTTTTTTTGTAATCTTAACCAAGACCTTTCCATTCTCACCCTCATTACTCAGTAGAATATGAGTCTGAGCATGAATGGATTTAGGTCCTACTCAAAGGGTCATTCAGCAGCTTCAGATAGTGTGATTTCCCCCCCCCCAACTTTAATCTTTTTTTTTTCTTTTTTTAAAAATTATTTATTTATTTATTTGAGAGCAACAGACACAGAGAGAAAGGCAGACAGAGGGAGAGAGAGAGAATGGGTGCGCCAGGGCTTCCAGCCTCTGCAAACGCGCGTGCACCCCCTTGTGCATCTGGCTAACGTGGGACCTGGGGAACCAAGCCTCGAACCGGGGTCCTTAGGCTTCACAGGCAAGCGCTTAACCGCTAAGCCATCTCTCCAGCCCTTGTTTTTGTTTTTTTTTAATAAATATTTTTTATATTATTTTTTGTTCATTATTTATTTATTTATTTGAGAGCGGCAGACACAGAGAGAAAGACAGAGGGAGAGAGAGAGAATGGGCGCGCCAGGGCTTCCAGCCACTGCAGACGAACTCCAGACACGTGCGCCCCCTTGTGCATCTGGCTAACGTGGGACCTGGGGAACCAAGCCTCGAACCAGGGTCCTTAGGCTTCACAGGCAAGCGCTTAACCGCTAAGCCATCTCTCCAGCCCTGTTTTTGTTTTTTAAGGTAGGGTCTTGCTCTAGCCCACGCTGACCTGGAATTCCCTATGTAGTCTCAGGGTGGCCTCAAGCTCATGGCAATCCTCCTACCTCTGTCTCCCGAGTGCTGGGATTAAAGGCGTGCACCACCACACCCAGCTTCCCTTCAATCTTTAATGAAGGTGGGTCACCGCTAGGGATTTTCAAATATTAAAATCATTTTTTTTTTCTTTTTGGGTTTTCAAGTTAGAGTCTCACTATAGCCCAGGCTGATCTGGAATTCACTATGTAGTCTCAGGGTGGCCTCAAACTCACAGTGATCCTCCTACCTCTACCTCCTGAGCATGCTGGGATTAAAGGTATGCACCACCATGGCCAGCTAAAATCATTCATTTTTAGAAAATTTGAGATAAGGTCTAGCTCTAGCCTAGGCTGACCTGGAATTCACTATGTAGTCTCTGGATGGCCTTGAACTCACAGCAATCCTCCTACCTCAGCCATCCGAATGCTGGGATCACAGGTGTGCATCACCATGCTACCCTTCATTCTTTTTTAAAAAAAGATTTATTTGTATTTATTTGAGATGGGGAGAGAGAGAGGGCAAGTGAGAACGGGTACCACAGGGCCTCTAGCCACTGCAAACAAACTCCAGATGCATAACTTATGTGGGACCTGGAGAATCGAACCTGGGTCCTTAGGCTTTGCAGGCAAGTGCCTTAACTGCTAAGCTATCTCTCCAGCCCCCTTCATTCGTTTTAAATATATATTTTTATTTTTATTTATTTACTTGAGAGAGAGATAGATACAGAAATAGGCAGGGAGAGAGAGAAAGAAAATAAAGAGAGAGAGAGAGAATGGGCACGCCAGGGCCTCCAGCCATTGCAAAAGAACTCCAGATGCATGTGCCCCCTTGTGCATCTGGCCTACATGGGTCCTGGAGAGTCGAACTTGGGTCCTTTGGCTTTGTAGACAAGCACATTAACTGCTAGGCCATCTTGCCACTCCCTTTCATTTATTTTTTAACATATGCATGTGTAGGTGTATTTGGGTTCGAGGCCACCCTGAGACTACATAGTAAATTCTAGGAGAGCCTGAGCTAAAGTGAAACCCTACCTCGAAAAACCAAAAATAAATTTAAAAAATAAGTATATTGTATGTGCATGTGTACGTGCACACGTGTGAAGGCCAGAGGACCACATTGGGTGTTGTTCTCAGGTGCGACATCTGCCTCCTGTGAGACAGGGCTGTTGGCCCACAGCTCACCAGTTAGGCGAGACAGGGATCTTCCTGTCTCGGAACTCAGCACTGGGATTCCATGTGCGCCACCCCCTCCTTTTCCTGTGGGTGCAGGGAGGGGATCAAACTCAGGTTCTTGTGCTTGGGAGGCAAGCACTTTACTGACTGGGCAATTCCCCTAGCCTCAAATGTTAAAATCATGCTGGAATCTCAGGGGCAAATGCGATGTTGCTGTGATGTCCTGGGTTGTTTGGGAATATTTTATTGAGGATTTCTGCTTCCGTGGACCTTTCCTGAGACTCTGTTCTCTTGGATGGCCCTTGTCGAGTCTTGATTTCAAGATCAAGCTAGTCTCATAAGTTGCACCAAAGAGCCCCAGGTTGCTGTTGTCTGGAAGATGTTGTGCACTGCTGAAATGAGTCCAGCGGGAGGTGGACATTTCCTGTGAGGCCGCTGAAGTGGGAAGATGCTTGACGATGGGCAGAACTTTTTCTACACTATGGAGCTATTCAGAGGCAGAAAAAGTCTTTTTAAGTCTGTTTAAAGTTGTATTATTGTGGAACTTTTTTAAAAATTTATTTATCTATTTGAGAGAGACAAACGCAGAGAGAAAGGCAGAGAGAGAGAGAATGGGCGCACCGGGGCCTCTAGCCACCGCGAACAAACTCCAGACGCGTGCGCCCCCTTGTGCATCTGGCTAACGTGGGTCCTGGGGAACCGAGCCTCGAACCAGGGTCCTTAGGCTTCACAGGCAAGCGCTTAACCATCTCTCCAGCCTGGAATTTTTTACTTTAACTCTCAAATTTGGTGCAAAAGTTTCTTTGTACCATCACATGGTGTTGGTAGTAATGTCTCCATCACTCCTGAGAGTGGCTGGTTATCTGGGCTTTTTCACTGATAAATTTCACTCGTCAATTACTAGTTTTGGTAAGCAACTTTTGGCTTTGCTGTATGTATGCAATCACTAATTTATCTTCACGTGCCCTTTTCTACTATTCTGTGGGTTTCCCTCGTTCTACTGCTAACAGTTCTCTGCCTTTTCCCTTTTTATGACTCACCTGTGTCTGAGAACCGATTTAACCTTACCCTGCAATCTTTTTAATTTCCATTACAATTTCGTAACACGTGGGTTATTTCGACAGTGTAACCATTACATTCTGAATATATAAAATTTCTTGGGTTTGTTACTCAGCTCTAGCTTAAAAGATAAAGTAAGGCTAGGGAGCACACTCCATGGAATTTAATACTTTTAAACTTGTTTAAATTTGCTCGAGGGCTTTGTCAACTAGGTCAATTCTTAATAAATGTTCTGTGGCCACCTGGAAGCAATCTATTCAGCGGGACCACGGTGCGGTGCTCTGAACATTCATCAACTGGACCGTAAATGTGCCAGCTGCGTTAACTGGCTTGTTCAGAAGGTCTATTTTCTGGTTTGTTCTATTGAGTTCTGAGAAAAATATGCTAAAATCTTGCAAATATCACTTTGGATGTTTCACTTTTTAGTCCTCTGAAAAGGTAAAAATAAAAAAGATGGGAGAAAGTGGAACAGAAGAAAACGAAAACCCTAAAAACCTACCACACAGTCAAGCGAGTACGGCAGGGGACGGGGGAGGGGCAGCTAAGGGACCGAGGGCCCCTGGCCGAGTGAGACAGCAGAGCGCGCAGGAAGGCGTTGCGCGGGATGGGGTCACATCCCCCTACCCTCGTGTGCTCTGAACACGTGGCCGTCAGTTGGTGGCAATTTGGGGATGGATCCTTGCTGGAGGAAATGTGTTACTGAGGGCAGCCTTTGATGTTTTTGTTGTTTGTTTTTTTGAGGTAGGGCTTCACTCTAGTCCAGGCTGACCTGGAATCACTATGTGATCTCAGTGTGGCCTCGAACTCACGGCAACCCTCCTACCTCTGCCTCCCAAGTGCTGGGATTAAAGGCGTGTGACACCCTGCCCGGTGGATTTGGGGTGTTATAGCTTCTTTGCCAGGACTCGGCTCGCTCCTGCTGTAGGTTTCCACCTGCCATGGCAGAGGCGAGGTCCAGCCTCTGTCTGTGCCACATTAAGCTTCCCCTTGAGACTAAGCCAAAACAAGCCATCTCCTCCCATCAGCTGCTTTCGAAAGCCTAGTGTTTTGTCCCAGCAACTCAGAGGTTGCTGCAACAGGTGGCGTGTCCAAATATATCAGAAATGAAGTCATTTGAATGAGTAAGGACTCCAAGAACAAAATTTGTCAAGATAGAGCATGAGATAAAATCCAACTGTTTTATAGGAACATGTAAAATATATAAACACCAGGAAGTCAAGAGCAAGTCTGGCCTACTAGTGTGCTGTGCTCGTGGAGGAGGAACAATGACTCACTCACAGGGTGTCGAGGCAGTGACAGTCCCCGCCCCAGCCTTCCTTCATCAGTTTGCTCAGTCACAGCATATTTAGGCCCAGAGCAGGACCCTCACACTATCCTGCCCCACAGGAATCTGAGCTGATAAGTGGCAGGTGGAGCATGTGGAAGACCCTAAAGTGAACTTCAGGGAAGAGTCCGAACCTTTTCTGGCCCCTGCCTCCAGGCCCATGGATCCTCCAGAGTTCAAAAAGATCCTCTAGTCCCTCCTATTAAAGCAGCCACACATTCTCTCCAGAAACAACCCTGTGCAGGAGCTGGAATAGTTGCAGAGCAGAACCACATACTGACGCCGCAAGTCAATGAGCCCCGAAGGTGTTCTGGTCAGCAGTGCGGCGGCGGGTCCCAAGATCTACTTCCTGTAGCCTGAACGTGGCTGCTCGGCGACACTCATATTCTAGCCTAAAGCTTTTTCCTTGAGCTGTCACGTGCTCCAGATGGATCTGGGTCTCCTAGGCTGGCTTCGATCCCAATTGTCCTTGTCTGTCACAATCAAGCCCAGTGGAAAGAGGTAGTTGTGCCCAGTAGGTGATGAGAAGTGCCACATATGGGAAGCACCGATGAGTCAAACTCCTTCCAGCTTTGCTCACTAAGAGGTATGGACTCTGCACGCGTTGGCTTGTGCCTGGCCACACAGGTAGGTGCTGGTTACCTGCAGGGCAGAACCAAAGCATCCTGGCATGCCACATAAGCAACATGGCAGACCCCGGCCCACTAACATCAATGTCTTGCTGAGAAGGAACAGGGGGGCCACCCAGGCAGGATGGTCAGAGTTCCTGGCCTCCCAGTGAGAGCTACACATGCCAGCAGGTTGAGCTTTACTCCCCTCTGTTGGCACTGCAGATGCCTAGCATGCCCGGCTGACCTGGAACAGCAGCTGGGCCTGAGCCCCTCCGGGGTTGGAGTGGCCGCCGCCGTAACGGAGCCCATCGGCCTGTGCGCTGGACCGCTTGCTGTACTGACCGACCCACTTGAACAGCCTTGTGAATCGCCACTTCCAAGCAGTCTTCTTAGGACTTGCACTGGTCCCTAAAACCCTCTAACACCCCTCTGTGATGGTACCTACCCCAGGCCACACTCACCAAGTCCCAGACAGGCACCTGCTCTCACCAAGGGACACTCAGTCCCCAGGTGTCTTCGGTGACCGCTGCTTTAAGGTGGGACAGGGTAGCGTAGCCAGGAGGAGCTGTTCGGGTTGTCATGGACAGACCTTGTGTCTCCCGACGGGATGCAACAGGTACCCCAGGGCCACACAGCAGCACTCAATGAGGCAAGCCGCAGTTGGCTTGGCCCTCCAGGCACCACAGGTGCAGGCGCAGTCCCCCAGGACCTGAGGTAAGCGCAGGCAGGCCGGCTTGGAGGCTGAGGACACACAAACCCACCCAGCCACCCGACTGAGCAACACCTGGTCAGAACGGGCCAAACCCAGCCCTGAGTGCATCACGGAGTGCCCCCACTATTGAGATGTAGGAGTCCCAACTCCTAGGCTTTCAGAGCGCAGTGCTACTTAGACAGAGGGTCTTTACAGAGATCAGGGTAAACAAGCTCACGAGGGTGGAACCCGCGCTTACAAGTTGTAATACACAGGGGCAGTAACACAAAGATGGCCTCAACAAGACCAAGTACCTCTCCAGTCCACAAAACCGACACTGCCAATACCTGCATTTTGGACTACGACTCAATGTGTGCAACCTCTCCCCAGAAGCTCAGTGGCGTTCTCCCTAAATCCGTGCTGACAGCTCCTCAGGCACCTGAGCTATGTGTAGGGAGCATGAGCCGCCTTGCTTCCACCACACCGGGAACAATCCAGTCAGTCATACCTCAGTGTGGCCCCCTCTGGACACCTTTCCACAGGCTCCAAGGGCCTTTTCTTAGCAGCTCATGTATTTAATTTCAGAACCCACATGTAAATCTAGCTTAACCCACAGGCCAGGTTCTTCCAAAATGAGATCATTTAAGTATTTACTCCTGACTGGCAAGGAGTGGCCAACCCTTCATTGTTCTGAGACCAGAGGGGGGAGAGGCCAGGAAGCAGCACTCAAGTGGCCACTCTGCAGCTGGCTCTGCGCACATGCTGCCCACCTGGTGCCCATACATTTGTGGTGAGGACAGGAGGAAGAGCAGCTGACTGAACCTGAATCAGAAAGCCAGAGGTGAGGCTGGCATCACCCTACACAATGGCACCACGGGAGTGGGTCTGGCCCAGTGCAGCTCCCACAGGAAGGGCCAGCTAAGCGTGAGAGAGCCCGGGGAAGAGGGGGCCTGGGCATATGTTAGGGTATCCTGGCTACCCAGCATCCTTGCCAAGGCTGAGCCAATGAAGAGCAGTTAATGGGCCCCCCATCTCGGGTCCCTGTGGTCACTGTCCCAGAGGTCCTCCCTGAGGGCTCCCCCCGCAGGCCGTTTTGCTGCTTGGGCTGGTTTGGGGGGTTGACTGCTGTCACTCCAGCAGCCAGAGGCTCTGTGTCCGCACTGGTCACCGGCGAGGTCAACAGGGGGGGCAAGGAGGCAGGGACAGAAGGGGAGAGAGGGCTCTGGCGACGCCCCGTGTGTCCCAGAAAGGCGTGTGCAGTCATAGTGTGGCTGCTTGGGGATGAGGACTGCTGCGACGAGCCGCAGGTGGGCCCAGAAGCTTCCACCTGGGAAGCGTCCGAAGGCAGCTGAGGCACCAGGTAGCCCTTCCCTCTGGAGAGTCCTGGGCGGTCACCAGGCTTGCAGCCTTCAGCCTGTGCCCGCAGGATCTTTGGTCTGGGCCTCATGGGACACTTCTTCTGTCTCCAGTAGGGCAAGCGCCTGTGACCTGGCCCACTGGCCCACCGAGGTCCCCGGGGAAGAGTCCACTGCCAGGAAGCCTGGCCCTTTGGCCTAAGGTTCCGTGGGCGCCTCTCCAGTCGGTTCACCTGAGTCCTCATGGTAGCCACTTCCTGAGTCAGGCCTGTTAAGGCTGCCGAGAGCTGGTCCAACTTCTGGGTGAGGGCAGCACCAAGGCTGTACAGCTCCTGCTGCAGGGGACTGCCACAGGGGCATGGCGGCTGGAGAGAGGAGCGTGGCCATGCGGGCAGGATGGCTGTGGGAGGTAGAGACTTGGCAGGTGGTTCCAGTGGGTCCCCAGGGAGCAGCTTCCCTTGGGTCCTGTCTAAAAGCAGAGCAAGCACATGAGAAGAGCACTCAGACGAGAAGGACCTTCTCACTCACCCCGTGGCCTTTTCAGCTAGTGTGCTCACAGCCCTATCCCCAGAAGATCTGGCTTCTAGAAGATTTTCATCTGAAGTTACTTTTTCAAAAATCATCAAATTCTTCAGCCCCAATTCCACGGCAGCGGGTGTCAACACCAGGCACAGTACAAAGGGAGGCACTGGCCAAAGCCTGGCCACTGTTCACCCCCGAGCCCAGCTGGAGGAAGCACCGCCAGCTCCCAGCAGACTCGACCCTGGCCTGTCCAGCACCTTCAGGGCTGCAGATAAGGAAGGACGGGTGAAGGCCAATGGCTCAAGGACCCAAGCCCTGTGTCACCAAGTTCTTTAATTAAACCAAAGATCAGAGGCTAAGGCAGGAGGATCACGAGTTCCAAGCCAGCCTGGGATACTTAGTGAGACTTGTCTCAAACAACAAAATCCCCACAAAATAAAGCAAGGATCTCTTTGGGAATGTCATGTGAGGGAGGGGCCACCCAGAGGCCCAGAGCTCCTAACAGAACCCCAGGCTTGGGAAGAACCAAAGCTCCAGCCAGTGAGGGTGTCCTGCACAGGGACACAAGTCCTTCACACGCAGGAGGCCTTCCCAGCACGAGTGACCCAGGGTTGCCGCGCTGCAGAGCAGCGTCATGTGGAGCCAAAGCTCATTCAGCAGTGCTGGGGTTTGCTTTCCTATCAAGTTCCCTCAGTCCCCCAACTTAAGTTAGGCATGTTCCACAATTTCCACCCGTAAAAGATGGGTGCCTGCCTTTGTGAAATGACTGGAAACATGTGGCTTAACCATGAGACTTTTCCTACACATGACCCAAATGGTGACCTCGGAGTGTTTTCTTCTCCATGTCAGAATCTGGGTCCTGCTCCGCCCAGAGGAGCACGAGTGCTGGAGAAGCCACAGCTCACCTGCAGCACCAGGCTGTCCCTGCACAGGCGCCAGGCGCCTGGGCTCTTCACTGCCCTCAGATCCGGGTCTTTCCTCCAGCTGAGGGGCAGGCCGTGGGTGCCCAGCTGCCTCTGCAGAAAGGGCAGAGCATTTGAGACAAGCGTGCATATTGTTCCCTTCGAGCCACTGATATGGGGGTGTTCTGATGCGGACCATGGAAAAGCAAACCTTCTGGACACGGAGAAGGCTCAGTGGTTAAGGCACTTGTGTGCCAAGCCTGCTGGCCTGGATTCAATTCCCCAGTACCTACGTTAAGCCAGATGCTCAAAGTGGCACTTGTGTCTGAAATTTGTTTGCAATGGCAAGAGGCCCCAGCACATCCATACTTTGTCTTTCTCTAATAAATAAATTAAAATTTCTTTTTTGGTTTTGTTTTCTGTTTTTCTTTTTCTTTCTTTTTTTTTTTTTTTTTTTGAGGTAGGGTCTTGCTCTAGCCCAGGTTGACCTGGAATTCACTTTGTAGTCCCAGGCTGTCCTTGAAATCATGGCGATCCTCCTATCTCTGCCTCCCAAGCACTAGGATTAAAGGCGTGCACCACCGTGCCCAGCAGATAAATCTTCAACCTCTTTTTTTTTTTTTTTTTGTATGTGCATGTGTGTGTGGAAGCCAGAGGTCAACATCCACCTTACTTCTATGAGACATGGTCTCTATCTGGAACTCACCAGCAAGTCCCAGGGACTCTCCTCCTCAGCACTAGAATTACAGGTGCCTGTCATCACAGCGGGCATTTTGTTTTTTTCATTTTATTTATTTATTTGAGAGTGACAGAGAGAGAAAGAGGCAGATAGGGAAAGAGATTGGGTGCACCAGGGCCTCCAGCTGCTGCAAACAAACTCCAGACGCGTGCGCCCCCTTGTGCATCTGGCTAACGTGGGTCCTGGAGAATGGAGCCTCGAACCGGGGTCCTTAGGCTTCACAGGCAAGCGCTTAACTGATCAGCCATCTTTCCAGTCCAAAAGCTGGCATTTTAGGTGAGTAGCTGGGATCTAAATTCAGATCCTCATGTTTGCATGGCAACCACCTTACCCACTGAGCCATCTCCTTAGCCCCTGTAAACCTTCCACCTTTGAGCAATGACTATGTCATATGCAGGATGTTAGGGAGCCCGGCTCCGGTGGACTGGCCTCTTGTGGCGTGTGAGTGAGCCCACTCCGCCACTTTCCACTACACGCGTGGGGCAGTGAGGAAAGTGCGTCAGCCTGGGGCCTGACCTGTGGAGGGCAAGACTGAAAACGGAGCCACCTCCCCCGACCACTTCCTTACCCCTACCTGCTCCTCCTCCGCCGCCGGCCCTGCCGCTCAGGTCAGCTTGGGAGGCACACTCTGTGCCCTCTTCTTTCCTAGGTGACCAGGACTTGCCTCCCGTCCTCTCTTCTGCTCTTCCTGTTGGGAACAAACTAGGTCACTGCTCAGACAGAGAAGTAAGATGGTGTGCAGCAGCAGGTGACAGTTTCAGACTTCCTGATAAAAGGGTCCAATGAGCTGCGATCTCACTCCTGTTTATTGCTTTTTTGTTTGTGTGTATGATATTGGGGATCAGAGCCAGGGCCCTGTATATGATAGACAAGTGCTCTAGCACTGAGAAACCTCACTTTTGATATGTTTCTTTTCCTTCTTTCAAAGTTTTTTCAAGGTAGGGTCTCACTCTAGCTCACGCTGACCTGGAATTCACTATGTCGTCTCAGGATGGCCTCGAACTCATAGCGATCCTCCTACCTCTGCCTCCCGAGTGCTGGGATTAAAGGCGTGCGCCACCACGCCCGGCCTCTTTTCCTTCTTTAAAAAGATTTTATTTATTTATTTCCAAGGTGAGAGAGAGGGTGGGAGAGAGGGAGACAGAATGGGTGCACCAGGGTTTCCAGCCACTACAAACAAACTTCAGATCCATGCACTACTTTGTGCATCTGGCGTCATGTGGGTCCTGGGAAATTGAGCTGGACTGTTAGGCTTTGCAGGCAAGCACCTTAACTGCTAACCTATCTTTCCAGCCCTGATGCCTTTTCTTGATTGCTAAAAATTTGTTAGCACACACACACATCAAATACACGCACCCATACTGAGCACATGCAACGCAGACTCAGTGGCTGCTGTTGTGACGTTATCTACACTGTTCAGACTCCTCAGCTCAAGGGCTCACCTCTCTCTCTTGAAAGTGAAATTAATGTCGGAGGTTTTGATGAGTGACAGGTGAGCTTCTGAGTCTGGACACCTGGCCCTCTGGGGGCGTGTGGCTGCCTGTCTGGGGAGACCCAAGCTCACCTGCATGAAGGCTGCTGCTCAGCTCTGTTCTCTCAGTGCTTCCAGCAGGACAGCTTCCCCTGCTACCTCTTGGGGATGCTCCAGGGGCGGGAGATAGAGGGACAGGACCCTTACAGGTGCCAAGGTGGTTTCTCTCTGCCATGAACAAGCTGATGTCAGAACACTGACAGATGCCCCAAAGAGCAGCTCACTACCGCCTCCCACACCCACTCCAGCAGGCTCACCTTGGTGTGGCAGCTGCCAGAGCTCAGGCTCAGGTCTGGGGTCTTCGTCAGAGCTGCTGAGGCTGGAGCTGGAGCAGGGGCTGGGGCTGGGGCCAGGGCCGGCCACACAGGCAAAGCGCAGGGGCCTCACAGGCAAGATGCCCTTCAAAGAGCTCTCCAGGCGGTGCAGTGGGGAGACCATGGTGGCTGTCTCTATACAAAGGAGAAGAGAGCCAGCTGTCATCATCAAAGGCAGCAGGAAAACTTTGCCTTCATAGCCCGGCAGTCAGGATGGGTCACCTTCTGCTCGGCCACAACCCACATGGGCTCTGCTAAGCCCTAAGCAGCTTGTCCTCGGGATGCAGGTGGAGAGAAGCAAAGTCGAGGCCAGTTGTATCCCTGGAGAAGTGAGCTGGGGAATTTTCTGGAAGTCTCAAGTTCCCAGAAACCACTTTTAATCAGGTTCCAGCCAGACCCTGGGCCTTGCAAGCCAGGCATCTGTCTTCCAGGGCAGGGTCATCCCACCTAGCAGACTGTCCACCGGCACCACCAGGGACAAGCACTTTGATGAGGGACAGTTTGAGCGTGGCAGGAGTTAGAAAAGGCCCGCAGAGCAGGGCCTGCTGGAGTATCCACACAGCCAGGGCGCAGAGCGGCCTCTCACCGCAGCAGTGTCTCCACTGCCGAACACCCAGGGCGGACTAGACAACACCCTCCTGCTGCTTCGCACCCGCACTTGTCTCAGTTCTTTCTCGGCTCTGTCTGCTTCCGTGCTCTGGGGAAGGGATGCAAGGTGCGGAAGGAACAGAGGCCGGGAGGGAAGGAACAGCCATCTCTCTGGCAGAAACTAGCTGGGGTAAGCTTGCCCGCCACTCCGGAGGGCAGCTCACCGTCTTGCATCCACCTCCACGGCGCTGGCCTGGTGGTCCCCCGGCAGGTGGGGTTGTAGCTGGACGTGAAGGTCTGCGGGCTAGCCATATTGAGACTTCTGGTGGGTGCTTCAACCCCACTTTGTCCAAGACGGGCTGGCTCACAGGCCTCACCCCTCTGTCCTGTTTGAATGAGAAGTGCTCATCAGCCCAAGGGGCCTTGCGTCACCAACAGTAGAATGGACAGGACTTCCGCCACTGTCAGGCTCTCAGCCCATGGTTTCCAGGTGTGGGAAGGACCTTTCTTGCGGTTTCCCTAGGCAAACCCCCTCTAGGAGCCCTTCCTTCCCAAACCTAGCTGTGTGGAAGCCCGTGAGCTGGGCGAATCAGTGCCCACACACGACACGAGGGGCTGTCACGGCCAGCGTGCAGACGTGTGGCCAGCACGGCTCCGACTCAGGCTTGCACTTGCACACACAATGGTCACAGGCATCCACATCCTCAACTCTGCCCACCACTCACTTGCTAGGGAGGCTACGTGTGAGGAAAAGACTGTCCAACTTCCTGGCCTCAAAACAAGTTTGTGCCCCAGCCTGCTGACAGAGCACCTTCTCAGCTCAGCGGTGGGTCTGACCCGAGGCAAGCTGGGAGCAGCCCTGGTGAGGCGAAGGGCGTGGAGGGTCTGTCCTCCCAGACACCCACACCCCCCGCGGGTTACCTTCTCTGTCTGCCGTCCAGTTCCTGGGCTCTGCTCTCCTCAGGCCCCTGTCCACAGTTGAGGAGCACGGCCAGGCAGCCTGTAGCCTGGGCACAGAGATCTCTCTGAGACAATTCTCTAGGCCCTGGAGTGGGGAGCCTCCTGGTGGGTATCCTGTAAAGGTCAGACACGGGAGGTCTTGGATGGCTGCAGCTGGGCTCCCCCAGGAGAGAACGTCTAGGGCAGGGCGGCAAGCCTGTCTGGAGGCAGTGGGAGGAGGCACAGCACTGGACATGTCCTGAAGGCAGGGTGGCACCTCCTGCAGTCTGGAGTATTTGGAACACCAAGCCTATAAGCAGAAGCTACACTGAACAGGAAGTGCGCCTCAGAACACTGTACCCTACCACAAAGAACAAAACGGCACCACGGCCAGGGACGAGTAAGACAAAATGCAGAGGCTGAAGGCCAGAGCAAGGTTGAAACTCATGTACAACGCCACCATCTGAGGAGACAGAAGCATGACAAAGTGCAGATGTCCCCAGAAGAAGCACAGTCACAAAAGTGACTGACGCAGAGAGGGTGACAGGGTGACACTCTTCACATGTAACTGTTTGGAGCTTCTGCATAAAGCCATGTGACTTCATTACCTATTAACAACTGAAAGGTGCCAGGCATGATTGTGCATGCCTTTAATCCCAGCATTCGGGGAGACGGAGGTAGGAGGATTGCTGTGAGTTCGAGGCCACCCTAAGACTCCAGAGTGAATTCCAAGTCAGCCTGGGCTAGAGTGAGACCCTACCTTGAAAAAAAATAGTAAGAGTGAGGGTGTATGTGGGGGCAGGAGGGGAGACATTTTGGTGACTTCAGGAAAATGCAGCTGCCCAGTCACTCACTGCTCCTGAAGTAATCTCTAATAAACTCATTGCACTCAGCAAGACAGACTGACTTGCGTGAGCCATTTTTTGAGCTTTTGGCTCCATCCCAGTTTGGAGACAGGTTTAATCTTACATGAAAAAGTCATGCAACCTCTGGCTAGAATACAGGCTGCAGCCCTAAGCCTTTCTACAAACAATGGACGTGGCCAGGACACAGACAGGAGCAGATGCACTGGGGACAAGATAGGCCAGATTATTCCAGCAGGGACAAGCCAAAAGGGGATTCTGAGATAGCAGTGTAAGACTTCAAAAACCCTAGGTCAATGGAGTAACTCTCCTCAGCAGGCCAAGGGGCCACAGGCTGCCAGGCACCCTGCTGAAGTTGGTCCTATGTGAATCCAGCCACTTCCCTAAGTGGGAGTCAGCTGGTGTCACACACTTCTTTGTGACTGGCCTTAGGAAGCATTCAATGCGAGGGCCTGTCGGGCAGTGTCCTTCTGAGCCAAGTCACTGAAAAGGGAGCCCTTGCCCTTCTAAGACAAGTCATGTATCTGCACCCATCCTGGTATCCCCGACTCCACATCTGGTATTGGGCCAGTGACAGTGGGCCGGTTCCCAGAGAACCACAGCCCCAACCCAGCCCAGCTTACCTTTGCCAAGCCGCTGTCTCTGGATCCCCCCAGGGCTCCCAAAATCCATATCCCCATCAGTGGTGCTGCTGGCGGAGGAGAAGCTGGTGGGGGTGCCTCGGGGGCCAGAGGGTCGAATGGGGCCCTCTCTCAGGCAGCCCTGCAGGCCCAGAGGCGGAAGTGGCTGCTTCGTAGCTTCTGTAGGGAGCAGCACACTTGGGTCATAGCAAAGCCTGCTGGAGAAGAGACCCCTCGGCCCTAGATGGATGGCACCAGGAGACCCCACCCCATAGGATTTCCCCCGAGGCTGCTTGGGGAAGGCATGCGGCCAGGGCTGAGCATCCCAGTGAGATGTAGAAACGAGCCCAGCCCGAACCTTTGCGACAGGAATCCCAAGTCACAATTGATGGCCTAAGGGTCCACTGGGCTACAGCTGTGACTTCTATCTCATTTCTCTCTCAGCCCTCACCATCCCTTTTAGAAAGACTAAGAAGAAGAAGGAAGACATTGCTCCTGGAAAGCTGGGGAGCCCTTTGGTGAGAGCATGAAGCAGGGCTGAGGAGGAGGGGCCGTGCTGCAGAAGCCCCTCCCACCTCTACTGCACGCAGGTTCACAAGCCCGCCCAGGCCCACACACCTACCTTCACTGTGAGAGCCCTGGGGCTGCAGCTCAGGCCTCTGAGACCCAACATCTCCTGGCTGGGGGCTCCGGGACCAGGAGGTAGCCAACGGCTGAAGGGGTGACGGGCCAGCTGAGGGAAGGCCCTTCAGACAGGCCTCCAGGGCTTCCAGGGGTGAGCTCGAGGTCCTGCTGGCTGGGACAGGAGAGGCCACCGGTTAGCCTCTTTTGCAGGGTTCTGGGCTGCTCGTTAGACCCTGTTTGACGGGACCACAGCCTGCCTTCCACAGGGTGACAAGTCCTGCAGCAGGCTCCAGGGACCTGCCAAGCAAGAGAGCCTCCCTGTTCTCTGCTTCTGCAGATGGAACAAAGAAAGCTGACCCCGCTCCACGGGGAAGGGTGGCCGAGCCACCTGTATGCAAGGGCCAGCTTCCACAGCCAGGGCCTCACTGCACAAGGAAGGTCTGAAAGCAGAGGGCTGCCTGCGCAAGGGCCCGGATGGACGATGTGCACCAAGGAACCAAAGCTAGGAAGACTGACTCAAGCCCAGGGGACGGGCAGGGGTTTCTTCCCTGGAGCCGTAGAACTGATTCCCTCTGAGAGGGGCAGATAACCCACAGAACCCACCTTACCTTGCGTCATCATGGGGCCCCAGCAAGGCATCCGGACTCCTCTGAGGTCTCCAGTGGAAGAGGGGCTGTGGCGCTGCCTGCTGAGCTGGCAAGATGCTGGCACTGGAGGGGTCTGGGCCCCACCATCCTCCTCCTTCACCACAGCAAGCACACTGCCAGCTCCAGGGCCAGGGCGGGGTGGAGGAGGAGTCTGGAGGTGTCTGGGCTCTGCGGGAAGACGGCCACTGGGAAGCCCAGGTTTCGTGCCCTGACTTAACTCAAGTCCCATGAGGCCTTTACAAGGTTAGGAGGGACTTCCAAGTCTCCCCTAACTTTACAGCAGTCACCAGCACAGATCCAAATCACACTCCTCCCACCCAAATTTTTTGCCTTGTTCTGGAACTTTCTAAGGTGTTAAGACGACATTCTCCAGTCAGCAACAAATCAGACCTTGCTCCTCACCTGGCTCAAGCCCACTCTGAAGGCTATGTTCCAAGGAGCTCACTAGAGTAAATGGTACCCGGAGACCCACCCAACCCCAGAGTATCTCCCCTGGGGCTTTCCATGACACTCATGACCCCTCCCAACCCAACTTGTCCAGCACAAGAAGTCTCCAAAGCAGAGGAGGACAAAAGGACTGCGCTTTGATCTAACATGGTGGGGAAGGCATAAAGGAGGGGCTGAGGGTTCGGCTGAGGTGACATGTGGAAATGAGCCCAACCTAAACCTGCGTGAGAGGAATCCCAGTCATAATCATGGCCTAAGGGACTACTGGGCTACAACCGTTTCCCATTTCATTTCTCTCTCACTCCCCGCTGTCCTTATAGAAGGTTCTTCTAAAACTTTCACGTCCTACAAGCAGACCTAGTCCAGAGAATTATGAAGTACATGGCAGCGCCCCTCCCACTCCTCGCTCCTCATACAGCGACAGCTCCTACGCCAACAGGCCGACACGTGGCCCCCAAGTTTGGTGTGAAGGGCCACCACAGAGATGGCATCTGGACCCCCCCAGCCCAGCCTGTGGTCTTCACCTCCAGAGCTCTTCCAGGCCTCTGCGTCCTCCCGCGCCCATGGACTTGCTCCTGCGGGGCCAGAACGCGTGCCTGGGGCTTCCGGGATCTCCTTCAGACAGTTCAGCAGGCCCTGAAGGGGACAATCCCCTGCCGCCGCCTCGGTCTTCACTAAGGGAAAAGGCACACGTCTCACTGTAGCTCAGTGCTCCAGCCTCCCCGCACCATCCCGGCACGTGCTTGGGAGAAAGGGCCAGAAACCGGGAAATCTGGGCCTTCTGGGGCTGTGTGCAGCCACACTCTTCTGGGAGTTAATAACTCCACTTCTGGGGGATGGAAGGGGGGAGGCGTGAAAGCACACGGAGAGGCAAATGCGGCGTCACTCCGTGCAGGAGGGAGCGCTGTGTCTCCCTGACTAAGCAACTTGGCTTGGAGGTGGGTCAGACCTCAACATACAGGACCACCCGCACATATGCGAGAGGCATCTGGCAGTTGAGTTCACCCTGACTGGGTGGGGGGACACAGTGCTCCTCCCCTTTATAGATGTGGAAACCAAGGCTCAAAGCTCCAGCAACCTCTCAAGGGCAATCTCAGGTGGTACTCCTGCCCCACCGTGCTGCCCGGACCCAATGTCCACTCTAATCCTCATCCACGCTAACAGGAAGTGACATCTGGCCGTGGGATTCTTCTCTTTGGAATCCCATGTTAGGAGTAAGGAACACTGAGGACACCAGGGTAAAGTGTACTTCGATGCTCCTCTATCTAAATGCCATCCTTGGAAGAGCCATCCGTCATGACACCTGAAACGGGACGCGGGAGCACTCGAGCAGCGGTATCTCAAGGCAGACAGTGCGGAGCAAAGAGACGGCGACGGAATGGTGACCAGAGTTTTCTGGGGCTTTAGAGACCTCAGCCTGAGCAGGCAAGGCACCTGGGGACTCACCTGGCCAGGGTGGGCTCCCTGACCCCACGTCAGTTCTGTTCGGCCTCAGCACACTCAAGCCAGGGAAAGACGGTAACAGGGTGGGGGCTGCCCCTGGGGGCTGGGGCCCAGGCACAAGGATTTCCTTCAGACAGTTGATGAGGCCTTGCAGAGGGCTGCTCCCAGGAGAGGGTCCTGTGCACAACGAGGCTGCCCATCAGTGTCGCCCTGACAGGCAGCTTAAGACCCTCAGCCATCCCCAGGGTCTCTGAGCAGCCAAAAAATCACCCCCACAAACAAGGCCCTGCTGTGTGGGGTTGTCATAAAGCCCAAACAGGAAAGCGACAGGATCCCCATCCCATGTACCCTTCCCGGCTCTGAGGCTGCCCCACCAGTAGAAAAGCAGGCCTTTCACCTGGTCCTGGGGTCCCCTGCTCCTGTCTTTGGCAGCTCTTCGTCTGGTCCAGGTTACAGGTAGGAGGGCCGGACTCCTTGCTGGGGGCCGGGCTTTCCTTGCCCGCAGGCTGCAGTCTGTCAGCAGGTCCTTCTGCAGAAGACAAGGTACGCCATTCTAGCCTGGGCCCCAACTCCTGGAGGGGCAGCCCAGTTCTAGGAACTTGGGCTTGAGCTGAGGCTGGCTTTGGAGAACTTGTTCCAGAGGGCCTGTGCCCTTCTCCTTCTAGGTTAGCTCTAAATACCAAGACTTTGGTGCCCTCTGAAAGTAGCTGGGACTGGCTCAGACAATGAATGCTGTAGCCTCAGCACACACAGGTCACAGTCTTACGTTCTCTCATCAGAACCGGGGGAATGGGTGCCACCTGAAGCCACAGGCCAGGTGCAGTCCTTTATTTTTAGTAAAAACAGATGTTCTGGCAAATGCAAAAGTTGCAAGGATTTTCAAAAGTGAGACTCCAGAGGAATTGTGGGTCTACCCATGCTCCTCTGCTGTTTGCTTTGCTAAAGTCAGAGAAGCAGACCAGGTGCACACAGGTACATTACAGCTCTCAGCGATCAGGGCAACAGGCCACCCGTAAGTGGACAGCACACCTCCTCTTTGGTCTGCACACCAGAAGCCAAGGGTGTTGTTCACTCTCGGGGGACCCTTTCCCCATTTAACTGCAGAGGAAAGTAAGTCCTGAAGAAAACGAAAAGGGTACAGGTCCAAGGCCAGATTCGAGGGCTGGCCCTTTACAATCCTGGGTACCCTGTGCATGCTGGGTAAGACTCACTGATAGGCAGGGCGTTCTCCTGTGTCCAGTCTGCGGGGGGGCCACTGGAGAGTGAGCTGCTTGTGGGTGTGGTGGCCAGGCTGGGCTGGCTCATGGGACTCTCCGGAAGACAAGTGAGCACGCCTCGGGGAGGGAAGGTCTCCATCGTCACAGCCCCTGTGGGGAGATGGGGACAAGTCAACTGCTAAGGCGTCCCCCAATTCCATTGCAGCCCCGACCTTCCCTGCCACATTCCATCAAGAATGGGGCGTCAGTGTCCTCCCTGGGCTCTGAAACTTACACTCACAGCTCTGGTACTGCATTGGCACGGGGCAAAGCAGCAGCTGTAAAATTATATCCCACCCATGCTGTCCCCACTTTCCGCATCACCCACTCTCAGCTGAGGGAGGAGTAGGTTCCGGGGCAGGTGGGGTCTGAGATGAACAAGCAGGGACAAGAGGACGGACAGGTAGGGAAGTGGACCAACCCAGGTTGGCAGTGAGATCTGGGTCCAGTGGCCACAAATACAAGCTCCCCTTCCTTCCCTTTCCCATCTATCTAACGGGGACCACCAGGGGATAAGCTGGGCCCACACAGAAACCACCCTGAAAAGACCCAGACTGCCCCCACACCCTCCTATGCCCAGGAGCTCAGCCAGCATCCCTATGTCCCTGTGGTCAGGAATGACGCTGGCCAGCCCATGGCACGTGGGAGCTGCACCGAGGATGCCTGGGCAGCTGACTCACCCCTGGGGCTCACTTTCTGCTCGTCTAGGCTGTGGCTCTCGGGGAAGTCCTCGGAGCCCTTGACTTCCTTGAGCAAGTACTCTGGAATCTCCTTGACCAGCTGCACCAGGGCAGTGAGGTGCAGGCTGTGCTGGGGCTGTCCTCCTGCGAGGGGAGGGATGGTCACACCTCAGCCTCTCGGAACCAGGGAGGGGACAGCCCGAGGCGCGAAGGGCTGGACTTGAGGGCGGTGCGGGAAGGGGTGGAGAACAGGGTTCTTTCCTCATACGGTCACTCGGTCCTCCCCTTGTCTTCTTTCCTTCGGGGGAATGTGGGGGGCTGTCTACCATCTTGCCCTCTGCCTTTCCTAGAACCGCCTAGGCCCCTGGCCTCACCTACTCCGGATCCCATGGGCCACCTCCACCATATCAGCTGGCTCTTGGGAAGGAAGCTAGAATAAAGCTGTGAGTGGTGACAGAACGGGGCCTGAGGACAGTTGCTCCATAGGGTGACCCTAGTTTTTAAAACCGAGCACTTCTCTGTGAAACAGGTAACATGCCATGGGTCCCTGGCCCACAGGGGTGAGGAGGTGGGACTCAGGAGGACTGGATGAGCCAGTGGAAGTTCAGGTGTCACCCGAGGAGTAGAGCCTAAGGGCTATGAACTGTGAGTCAGAGGGGTGCCCAAAATCTGCTGAGAGGACCTACCCTGGGAGCCATTTGTTAAAGGGGGCTTCTGCCCCTCATCAGGGTGGCTCTCTCCACCGGTGGCTCCTCTAGGCTCCATGGGTGACAGGAAAGCAGAGAGTGGGAGCAGCTCAGCTGTCCCTGGGGAAAGAGGGAACAGTTACTCTGGAGTGACCGCCCACAGTCATGTCATGGCCCTGGTGCCCACTCTCCTGTGCACGAGTCTCCACGATTATCTGTATGGCCACCCAAACAAACACCTGGAGGCCACTGTGTGCCCTGGAAAGACTAGTACCCAAGACAATAAGTAATAAAGGCACAAAAACACAGCCCCTGGGCCAGGCTTGAGTTCTTACAAGCCCCTGAAACTGTTCAACTCACAGATGAGAAGGCTGGGGCCTGGCACGGTCTGGGGCACTATCAAAACTCAGGATTCCCTGCCACGAACTTCAGTTTCCCTCCATGCCAGCCCTGCCCTGCCCCGGCCTCTCATCCTCTGGAGGCTCCGCGCTCTCACCCACGGACACCAGCGTCTCGTAGTTCTCCCGCATCACGTCCCGGTAGAACTCGCGCTGCCCCTCCTGCAGGAGCCGCCACTCCTCCTCCGAGAACCGCACAGCTAGGTCCTTGAAGCTGATGGGCACCTGTGGGCACAGGCTCCAGGGAGGTTGGCTGTGTTCATGCCAGCGAGACCCAGCCCAGCTGTCCCTTAGCTCAGTGAGCTGCGTGTGTCTCCTGGTGGGCACTGGAGGTAAGAGCAGTGAGGCATGGGTGGGACCCGACTCCCAAAGCAACAGGACTTGAGTAGAAAGACAGGGTCTGGGCCAGCGGGGTGCCCAGGAGGTGCTGAAGGCCTCCTGCCCGGCCCCTGCGAATGTGACCTTCTCAGAAACAAGAGTCGCTACAAACGTAACTAGGGAAGACGAGGACACAAGCCAGGGCCACGACGACCCCTTTATGACGAGCCTCCTTGTAAGAGACACACGCAGGGAGGTCATGTGAGGATGGAGGGGAGTCTGTTGCGATGCAGCCACCGGAAGGAGAGTGTGGGGCTCCCACATGCTGGAGGAAGCAGGAAGGATGCCACCTTCAAGCCTCCAGAGCAAGCAACCCCACCCCCACCTGGCCCGATTTGTGGTCTTGGTCTCAGGAAACTAAAATGACAATCTTATGCTCAGGGCCACTGAGCTGGAGCAGATCAACTCTGAGATGGCAGCCACAGCCAATCCTCATCTACCATGTTGGGCTCATTTAAACTAAGAAGCAAAATTCCATGAATGTGTGGGGACCTGGGACTCTACCACAGGGGCATTAAAAGAGAAAGAGCCAGACGGGGCATGGTGGTTTAATCCCAGCACTCGAGGGAAGCAGAGGTAGAAGGATCTCTGTGACTTGGAGGCCACCCTGTGACTACATAGTAAATTCCACGTCAGCCTGGGCTAGAAAGAAACCCTACCAAAGGCTGGAGAGATGGCTTAGAAATTAAGGCACTTGTCTGCAAAGCCATAGGGCCCCAGTTCTATTCCCCAGTACCCACATAAACAAGGTGGCACATATGGCTGGAGTTTGCCCTTAGGAGCTAGAGGTCCTGGTGCACCCATTCTCTTTCTCTCTCAAGTAAATAAATAAAATATTTTAAAAAACAAATATATATATGTATGTGTGTATGTATGTATACATACATACATACATACACACATACATACATACATACATACATACATACACGAATGAAAGGGGGAAGACAAGAGGGGGGTAATAAAATAAAGCCAGCTAGTTATCAAGGTATCCAGTATTTATCTCAAATTATTGGGACCAGATGATTTTGATTTCTGATTTTGGAATACTTACATATACATAATGAGTTATTTTGTCAATTAAACACAAAACTAATTTATCCACATAGCCTGAAGAGAATCTTATATAGAATTCACTGTTACCGGGCGTGGTGGTGCACGCCTTTAATCCCAGCACTTGGGAGGCAGAAGTAGGAGGATGGCCATGAGTTCAAGGCCACCCTGAGACTGCATAGTGAATTCTTGGTCAGCCTGGACTAGAGTGAGACCCTACCTTAAAAAAAAAGAATTTACAGTCTCATGAGCTCAGATGTGGACTTCACCACATGTGTTATCACAGTGCTCAAAAGTTTTGGATGTTGTAGCATTTCAGACTTTAGACTTTCAGATGAGGGATGTTCAGACTCTATGACAAAGACAAGCACCCCGAATACTTTTTAACAAGGCTAACACAGCAATCAAGAATGAGCCCGAAGCCGGGCGTGGTGGCGCACGCCTTTAATCCCAGCACTCGGGAGGCAGAGGTAGGAGGATCACTGTGAGTTCAAGGCCACCCTGAGACTACAGATGAATTCCAGGTCAGCCTGGGCTAGAGTGAAACCCTACCTCAAAAAAAAAAAAAAAAAAAAAAAGAATGAGCCCGGGCGTGGTGGCACACGCCTTTAATCCCAGTACTCGGGAGGCAGAGGTAGGTGGATCGCCTTCAGTTCAAGGCCACCCTGAGACTACATATGAATTCCAGGTCAGGTCAGCCTGGACTAAAATGAGACCCTACCTTGGAAAAACAAAGCATTAAAACAAAAAAAAAAAGAATGAGCATGAGCCGGGCGTGGTGGCGCACGCCTTTAACCCCAGCACTCGGGAGGCAGAGGTAGGAGGATCGCCTTGACTTTGAGGCCACCCTGAGACTACATAGTGAATTCCACGTCAGTCTGCTCTAGAGTGAAACCCTACCTCAGAAAAAAACAAAAAAAAGAAGAAATGAGCATGTATAATGTTTCCCTCCGAACAGCAATAAGACAGGGGCAGAGTAAAAACCTCACAGAGCCTTACAGCTCTACAGACAGGTGTTTCTTCACGGCCGGCCAGGCAACTGGTGAACTGAACACCTGTAGTCTGGCCCGCGGCCTGCACTTACGGCCCTGCATCGATAGACTCCAATCCAAGCCCCAGAGCTCCCTGAGGCCACCTTCACTTTCCCTGTTCTCCCGCCCACCCTTCAAAGTCCCACTTCTCCACCAGCCACCCCAACTGAGCCAGCTGTGCTCACCTCCACTGCTGTGCTCACCTCCACTGCTGTGCTCACCTCTACTGCTGTGCTCACCTCCACTGCTGTGGTCCACAACACCCGCCACCAGGCTCACACGTGGAGAGTGGAGGGCATGCAGGCCTTGAGCTTGGCAGGAGGTGACACCCGCAAGGGCCCTCCAGGCTGCAGTCCCACTGGACCTATCTCACCATGTCCCCCACCCCTCCAGACCTTCACTCACTGCCCCTCAGCACTGAAAGCTACATTTCTTAGAGAAACTCAGAAATCCACTCTACACTTTTTTTTTTTTTTTTTGGCTTTTTGAGGTAGGGTTTCACTCTACTCCAGGCTGACCTGGAATCCACTATGTAATGTCAGGGTGGCCTCGAACTCATGGCGATCCTCCTACCTCTGCCTCCCGAGTGCTGGGATTAAAGACATGGGCCACCATCCCTGGCCTCTACATTTTTTGTTTGTTTGTTTGTTTTTGAGGTAGGGTTTCACTCTAGCTCAGACAGACCTAGAACTCACTCTGTAGTCCCAGGCTGGCCTCAAACTCGGAGATCCTCCTACCTCTGCCTCCCGAGTTGCTGGGATTAAAGGTATGCGCCACCACCTGGCAAAATTCCTACTTTTTAGAAGTCAGTATTCAGTAAACTTTAAAAAAGCCATGAACCCCAGCATCTGAGAGATGAATTTAAAATGATGGTAGAAATGAACTTGGTGCAAATAGTAAACAGGATATAAATTATGAGAAGGATCCTTTTGGTTTAGAAACAAATGTTGCCTATGAGAAAGATATGCTCAAGAAAATGGACACACTCCTCACAAAGCAAAGCCGACACGCTGCTCTGTTCTATGACTTTACGTGTGTGTAGAGTGTGTGTGCAGTGTGCTACGTGGTGTAGGCACATGTGTGTGCAGAAGCCAGAGGAGCCACTTCCTATCACTCACCTGAGCATTTCAACTGAGTGACTGCTTGAGGCGGGGTGTCTCCCTTAGCCCGGGGCTGCAGTCAGTAAGCCCCAGGGATTCTCCACTCCCTGTGGCCATATGCAGCTTTTCTGTTTTAATAACTGAACTCAATGGTCTCCAGTTTAAGTGGCAAGCACTCTTAACTGCTGAGCCACCTTCCCACCTAAGTCAGTGAGTTTAAAAATCACCCCTGCTATGAACCGGCAGCCTTGTCACCCACTCAGGCTATCTTCTCCGCCTGCCACCCGCAACAGCTGACCACTGGCACCATGCAGTCACACACCCAGTGCTCTGACGTTCCGAAACACTTGGGCTTCAGCCAAACACCTGGCTAGTGACAGCACCTCCAGTGACTGCCTGATGCTGCCCAGCTGTCCGAAGGACATGTCCCTTGTTGCCATGGCACACTGCTCATCCCCAGCCATCTTGACAGCCTGCCAGCACCCAGCAGCTTCTCTGCCAAAGCTTAACTCGTGGCTCTGGCCCCCTACGGCCCCTCCCCCTCAGAAACGTTTCAGACACCTTCCATACTCTCCTGCTGCTGCTGTCCACCCGATGTTGTCCAGCCTCTGCTCATGCCACATTTTCCCCTGCCATCACGGAGCTTCCCTGGAGTCTGTGAGCCAAAATAAACCCTTTCCTTCCACAAGGTTCTTTCTGCCAGCAATGCAAAGGTGTGGCAGTAAAATTGGTATTACGTACTGGGGTCTCTGCTGCTGGAAACCTGCTGTGGCTTTCGGCCCTTTTTTGTTTTTGTTTTTTGAGGTAGGGTCTCACTCTGGCTTGGGCTGACCTGGAATTCACTATGTAGTCTCAGGTTGGCCTCAAACCCTCAGGGATCCTATCTCTGCCTCCCAAGTGCTGGGATTAAAGGCGTGCGCCACCATGACCAGTGGCTTTTGGCCTTTTTAAAAAATTATTTTTTCGTTTATTTTTATTTAAGAGCAACAGACAAAGAGGCAGATAGAGAATGGGCACGCCAGGGCCTCCAGCCAGTGCAAACGCACTCCAGATGCGTGCGCCCCCTTGTGCATCTAGCTAACGTGGGTCCTGGGGAATCGAGCCTCGAACCGGGTTTCTTAGGCTTTACAGGCAAGTGCTTAACCGCTAAGCCATTTTTCCAGCACAGCTTTTGGCCTTTTGAAATTGATTTTGCAGAAGAAGTTGGAAGGATTTAAAACCTTGGCCTAAAAGATGCCTTGTAGTGCTAGAAGTACAGTCTGATGGCCCATCCTGGTCAGAGATGAGAGGCCTGAATGCAGTAAGAACTATGAACAATGAGATTTTGCTTATGAAGGCGTGGTGGTCTGATTCAGGCGTTCCCCATAAACTTAGGTGTTCTGAATGCTAGGTTCCTAGCTGGTGGAGATTTGGGAATTAAAGACTCCTGGAGGCAGTGTATTGTTGGGGGTGGGCTTATGGGTGTTATAACCAGTTTCCCCTTGCCAGTGTCTGGCACACTCTCCTGCTCCTGATGTCCACCTGATGTTGGCCAGGGGGTATTGTCCACTCTCTGCTCTTGTCATTGTTTTCCCTGCCATCGTGGAGCTTCCCTTCGAGCCTGTAAGGCAAAATAAACCCTTTCTCCCCACAAGCTACTCTTGGTCAGGTGATTTCTGCCAGCAATGCGAACCTGACTGCAACAGGAGAAGAAAGAAATTTGTTAGGACTGGGCTAAAAGCAGTTTGTGTGGCAGGCTTGCTGTGTTCTGCCTGCCTGTGTCCTAGAAATTTGTGCAAGGTTGCATTGTGTAGAAATGGACTGATGTGAGCAGATGGGTATGGCACAGAAAGAAAATAAATCTTTGGGCCAGAACCGCTGCCTGGTAAGCTGTACTTGCTTGAGAGACCACAACATTGAGACTGAGCCAGCCGATCTGCATTGGGACAGCAGGAAGGATGTGGACTCTTTTGGAGTGTCCTGCCCTTCAAAGTAGGATTTATTCTCCCCTGGATTCACAAGTTGGTAGCACACCTGGTGCTACACAGTGTAACAAATGCAGGAAAGAGAGGGTCACTGAATTTGCAACGAGGTTTTGTTTTTTTGTAAATGGCTATGCGCAATGTGAAACAGGGTTGTTGGGAGTCCCTGCATAGAGGCCTGATGGAGCCATGGTGATGAACCGTGAGTTGCAGTGGAGAGCCAGTGGAGATGCCAGGACAAAGGGATGGCTGCCAAGGAGAGCTGCTGGCATTGGAAGGAGCATACCTGGAGCTATGAACAGCCAAGCTGGAGGGGCAGAAACAGAACTCCAGCGACTGGTCAATGGTTAGAGTTGTTGGAGTTACAGAATCTGATGTTTACTCTGTTAAAATTTTGTATTGGTTCAATATTTTTTTCTTTCTTTCTTCCTTTTCTTTTTGATTTTTTGAGATAGGGTTTTGCTCTAGCCCAGGCTGACTTGGAATTCGCTCTGTAGTCTCAGGGTGGCCTCAAACTCACGGCAATCCTCCTACCTCTGCCTCCCAAGTGCTGGGATTAAAGGCGTGCGCCTCCACATCTGGCTGGTTCAATCTCTCTTTGCTATGCCCAGTGTCATCTTTTGCAGTGTGAATGTTTATTGTGTCATTACAGGTTCTTTTTTGTATTATAGCTCAGCTAGACAACTTGGGCTATGGGAATGTTTGAACAGCACTGGAGTTATAAAAACTATGGGGGCCTTTAAAGTTGGATGAACACACTGCATTTATGATCATGGACAGTTATCAGTTTATGCAGGCCAGGGGTGGAATGTGGTGGTTTGATTCAGGTGTCCCCCATAAACTTGTGTGTTCTGAATGCGAGGTCCCCAGTTGGTGATTTGGAGCCTCCTGTAGGCGGTGTATTGTTGGGGGCGGGTTTATGGTGTCACAGGTAGCTTCCTCTGGTCAGTGTTTAGCACACTCCCCTGCAGCTGCTACTGTTCACCTGAGGTGATGACCAGCCTCTGCTCATACCACGTTTTCCCCTGTCATCTTGGAGCTTCTTCTCTAGTCTGTAAGCCAAATAAACTTCCTCCCACAAGCTGGTTTTGGTTGGGCTCTTTGTGCCAGCAACTCAAAGCTCACTGCAACATCTCACCTGAAGGAACCACGAGAATTCCGGTGACTGCACTGGAGCAGGCCTCTGCTGAGCGGGCCTCAGGTCCCCCTCTCCCTGCTGTCCCAGCCCAGCCCCAGGTACCTCTGCCATGTGCTGAGCTTGCTGGACTTGGTCTCACTATCATAGATCACCGCCAGGAGTCAGGCTGAGTCCTTGTGGGAGCCCCTGAACCTCAGATCCTCTTGGAGGCCTGAGACAGAGCCCCACAACACTTGGCTACCTCTTCACCCAATGCATCTGGCTCGTCACTTCTTAGGCACCCTCTGCCCTGCTCGGTCCCTTGGCCCTCTCTTCTCCTGCCACCAAACCTTCATTCTCTCACTTGTGGCAGGATGCCACTGGGCTGACAGTGGGTGGGAATTGGCCTTGGGTTAATTGTGAGTTACCATATGTGCCCCAGGAGCTTCAGACCTGTCACAGTAGGGCACAAATGCCACCTGTGGACTAAACATGCATGTTTTCCTTAGGAGCTTTGACTACTCTGCTGGTGCACTGGGGTGGTTGGAATGTAAACGGCTCGATAGCCTCAGGTAGTTTTGATTAGGCTTTCTATTCAAGTCTCCAGCAGGCTGGGAGAAAAGTGTCACTAGGGGTGGATCTTGAGTCCAGCCTTAAAGTGTGTACTGAGCCAGCTTCAACGCTGGCTACTCTCTTTTGTCTCTCTGCTATGGATGCTTGATGAAGGAAGCTATCTTCTTCCACCATGATGAAGCTTCCCTAAGAATATATAAGCCTGAAATAAACTCTTTCCTCTCACAAGCTGCTTCTGGTCAGGGGTTGTCCCAGAGATGAGAAGGTAACAGCAACAAACATGTAACTACGCTGTTAGGATGCATTTCCTTGAAAATATGCTTTAAGAGGCTGGAGAGATGGCTTAGCGGTTAAGGTGTTTGCCTACAAAGCCAAAGGACCCTGGTTCAATTCCCCAGGAGCCACGTAAGCCAGATGCACAAGGTGGCACATGTGTCTGGAGCTCATCTGTAGTGGCTGGAGGCCCTGGTACACCCATTCTCCCTCTCTCTCTCAAATAAATAAATTAAAATCTATTAAATTAAGTTAAATATGCTTCAAGGGCTGGAGTGATGGCTTAAGAGGTTCAGGTGCCTGTCTGCAAGGACTAAGGATACATATTCAACTGTCCAGGTCCCACATAAGCCAGACACACAAGAGGACACAAGTGCGCAAGGTCACACGTGCACAAGGTGGCACAAACATCTGGAGGCCCTGGTGCACCAGTTCTCTCTCTCATAAAAAAATTTACAAAATAAATAAATTAAATAAAAATTGCTTTAAGATACATAATAGCTGGGCATGGTGGCACATGCTTTTAATCCCTCACTAAGGAAGCAGAAGTAGAGGGATTGCCGTGAGTTCAAGGCCACCCTGAGACTACATAGTGAATTCCAGGTCAGCCTGGGCTACAGAGAGACTTTACCTTGAAAAAATAAAATCAAATCAAATCAAAGGAGGAGAGGAAAGCCGTGTGTGATGGCACATGCCTTTCATCACCAGCATTCATGAAGCAGAGGGAGGAGGATCACTATGAGACTGAAGCCACCCTGAGAGTGAATTCCAGGTCATCCTGAACTAGAGTGAACCCCTACCTTGAAAAAAAAAAAAGAAGAAGAAGGGCACAAACCCAAAATGTAAAAGTCTTGATTGTGAATCAACCTTCTTACTGCAATGCTGGAGGAATGTGGGAATTATGAGCCACCATCATGAGTGACTAGAGGGCTGGAGAGATGGCTTAGCGGTTTAGGCACTTGCCTCAGCCTAATGACCCAGGTTCAATTCCCCAGGTCCCTTGTAGGACAGATGCACAAGGTGGCACATGTGTCTGGAGTTTGTCTGCAGTGGCTAGAGGCCCTGGCTTGCCCATTCTCCCTCTCTCTATCTCTCCCTCTCCCTCCCTCTCTGTCCCTAATAAATAAATTAAGATTAAAAATAAAACAAGTTGGGGCTAGAGAGATGGCTTAGCAGTTAAGTGGTTGCCTGTGAAGCCTAAGGACCCCGGTTCAAGACTTGATTCCCCAGGACCCATGTTAGCCAGATGCACAAGGGGGCACACGCGACTGGAGTTCATTTGCAGTGGCTGGAGGCCCTGGTGTGCCCATTCATTCTCTATCTCTGCCTCTTTGTCTGTCTGTCACTTTCAAATAAATAGATAAAAATAAACAACAACAAAAATAAAACAACTTGAGGCTGGAGAGATGGCTAAGTGGTTAAGCACTTGCCTGCGAAGCCTAAGTACCCCAGATTGAGGCTCAATTCCCCAGGACCCACGTAAGCCAGATGCACAAAGTGGTGCATGCATGTGCAGTTCATTTGCAGTGAGTGGCTGGAGGCCCTGGCATGCCCATTCTCTCCCTCCCTCCCCCCCTTCTCTCTCTCTCTGCTAGTTTCTCTCAAGTAAATAAAAATTTTAAAAGAAAACTTTAAAAAAAAAAAAAAAAAGAGAGAGAGTGACTAGAGCAGGGACTGGAAAGATGGCCCAGCAGTAAAGGGCACTTGCTTGCAAAGCCTGAAAGCTAGATGGCCCAGTTCAATTCCCCAGTACCCACATAAAGCCAGATGCAACCAGAGAAGTAACTAAAGTACACGTTGGGGGCTGAAGAGATGGCTTAGTGGCTAAGGCATTTGCCTGCAAAGCCAAAGGACTTGGTTTGATTCCCCAGGACCCACGTATGCCAGATGCACAAGGGGGCACATGCATCTGGAATTCATTTGCAGTAGCTGGAAGCCCTAGCACACCCATTCTCTCCCCACCTCTCTCTTGTCTCTTTCTGTGTCTCTCAAATAAATAAATAAAGTTTAAAGTACATGGTAGGTTAAGTTCACCCCTACAAGAGGCTAGCCCCTTGATCTTGGATTTCTCAGCTTCCAGAACTGTGAAAAGTAAGTTATTACTCTTTATAAATTAACACACCTCAGATATTTTTGTATAGCAGCACAAAGCAAACATGATAGGTAGCCCAGAGACTTTTGTCAGCTACCATGGATTTTCAGTTGGCAACTCTGGTTCACTGACTTACTCTGTGCCTTAGTCCATTTTCTGTTGCTATAACAAAATACCCGGGACAAGGTGACTTCTAAAGAAAATAAGTTGATTTCTTACAGTAGCAGGTGCTGGAAAGTCCAAGGTCGAGAGGCCAGATCTGCTGAGGGCGTTGCTGGTGCATCACAGTATGGCGGAGGACATGGCATGGTGAGAGAAAGCAAGCAGATCAGAAAGGGCTTGCTTTTTTTTTTTTTTAAATTAATTAATTAATTTATTTATTTGAGAGCGACAGACACAGAGAGAAAGATAGAGGGAGAGAGAGAGAGAGAATGGGCGCGCCAGGGCTTCCAGCCTCTACAAACGAACTCCAGACACGTGCGCCCCCTTGTGCATCTGGCTAACGTGGGACCTGGGGAACCGAGCCTTGAACCGGGGTCCTTAGGCTTCACAGGCAAGCGCTTAACCGCTAAGCCATCTCTCCAGCCCAGGGCTTGTTTTTTAAATGAGGCCATTCCCTCAACAGCTATTCCTCTACAAACCCACTCTGAGGACAAAGTCCTCATGCGCCAGCAAAAACGACTCTGGGAAATGAACATCCAACACATGAAATTGGGGATACACTGTCAAATCATAGCCTTCTGGTTTGTCTTCTTGACTTTGGTTAGTGTAAGCTGATACTCCTGAGAACCACCACATTAGTTACAGCCAAACTACTGATCCACTCAGGCCACAGCAAACTCACCTGTCATGCTGGGTCATAACAAGCTATTTCATAGGGACGCTGCAAAGACAAAGTGAACTGATATAAGAAAAGACGTCTAGAATAAAAGCTGGGACTTAGTACTGCAGCCCAGTTTGTCTGCATAAGGTCCACCTGCAGGACACAGCCTGCCACCTCAGGCTCTTCCACATACTGTTCCTGACTTCTGGGGGAGGCCTCTTTAATCTTCAGGCTAAATATAACCAGCTCGTTTAGACCCTTGTGAGTGATGTTTCCCAGGCCTCTCACCACCTCAGCCTCTTCTGAGTTCTGAAGTTCTGAAGGAACTCTTCAGCGACAAAGTTTTTATAAGACATGAATGGGACCTTGCTGTGGCTAGGTAGGTGCTCCTGAGTGTGGGAGAATGGGAAAAAGGGGGGCGAGAGAGAGGAAGAGAGAGGAAAGGACAAGGGGAGAGGAAGAGAGGAGAAGGGGGGAGAGGGAGGGAGGGAGGGAAAGAGAGAGAGGGAAGGAGGGAGATCTAGCCTGCAAATGCTTATCTTCAGGAGAAGCGAAGCCACCCCAGACCCCTCCCTCCCTCCCTCCAGCAGAAAACAAGCTTCTGAGACTGACCAGAGCTGCTCCAGCTGGGCAGCCTCCCCATTCATGGCTGCCACGCTGGGCCTTCTTTTGTGTCATATGCCCTATGTTTAACTGCAGTTTCAGCACTTACAAGACTGGTCCATTTCTCAGAATCTTTGCCAGCCTAGCCACATTGCCCCAGCCTGCCTAGGGCTACCAGAGCAGACCCTATTCCACTCTGCCCCTCATGGTCTGTCTCCACCCGAAGGCTTTCCTTACAGGGCTTTGAGTCAGACTGGAGACAAAGAGCACAGACCTCCCCAGCCCCTCTCCATCTCACTGTGACCTTGCACTCCTTCCCGAGGCCATTCTTGGCCAACTTCTCCATGAAGCTGGTGTGAGGATACATTCTTCCCTCAGTGTCAGGTCTGACAGATCAGTGGACAAACCCTGTCACTTTATAGAGCAGGAAACCCATATTGAGGCCCTGGTATGGGGTCAGTGAGCATATCAACAGTGTCCTTGGGCTGCCTGTCAGCGAGAGTTGCAAAGGACGCTGGTGGCTGGGCCACGTCCAATTCCCCCAGCTTCTCCCTTCTCAGGATGCCTGTGGGGTACTGGTGATGCCAAAGTCCTGGCACAATGCCTGCTCTGCCTGGCCACACTGTGTGCCAGCCACGACCCCAACACAGCTTGTCCGAGCTGGCCAGATCGTACAGCACCACAACCACACAGCTGGCTTCGGGGTATATACCTAGAAAGCTCGGGGCAGCATCTCCCCTCATCTTCCCATCCTACCAGTCAGTGCAAACTGGGCTCAGACCATTATAGCAGATGGGGCTCTCCCTCCAGCTCGAGGATCCACACACCGGTGGTACCAGCAGAGAACTTGGAAACCCATTTTCTCCCCCACCCCACCCCAGCACCTATGTCCCCCACTACTCAAAATACCAAAAATAAAAGTGACAAGACTTAGTTATTCTCCACCCCCCCCCATTCCTTTGAGGCCTTCATGCTCATCACTCTTAGGGTAACTTGTCCTGAACAGCCAAGCAGAGTGATAGGGTGACGGGCAAAGAAGGAGTCCCCCCCCACCACCAGGTGGAGAAAAAGCTCTAAGTCCGTGTCCACCTGGGGGGCTGGGCAGGGCAGGGCAGGACCTCGACCTCTGGGCTTGGGCTCCTGGGCACCTGCCTGGCCTGGCTGGGCTCAGGCGATCGCAAAGTTGGCGATCCTGGCCGTGGCCGACACCGTCGTCCCGGGGACCGCGCTGGCACGGAGCACACCGGCCGGGGCAGCCGGGGCTCGCGGCGCCCGCCCGCCTGACCGCCCGCCCCCGGCTCGCCTTACCTGGCGCGCCATCGCGGGGCTCAGCCTGGCGGCTGCCCGGCCCACCCAGCTTCCGGCGCGGCTCCTCCACCGTCGGCGTCCGCGGCACAGCGAGAGGAGGCGGAGCCGGGCGGGGGGGGGGGGGTCCGGGCCGCGGGGAGCGGAGGGGCTGCGCGCGTCCGGGCCCGCCCCACGCCTGGCCGAGCCCGCCCCCCGCGCCTCGCATCCCGCGGAGGGGGTGGTCCCGCTTCCGCCCGCACGTCCTCCCCGCGCTGCCCCGGCCTCACGGACCACACGGCGCAAGCGCAGACTACACTTCCCAGAGAGCTTTGCGGCGCGAGGGCGGAGCTGGGAAGTCAGAGCGACGGGGCGAGTGGCCGCCGGCCTGCCTCGCTGCTCCAGCCCTCCTCAGTCCTGCACCTCGCTTGGAAGCTTGATGCCGGTTCGCCCAGTCAAGCTTGCAGCTGCGCATGTCCCGATGCAGCCAAGCATGCATCCATCCATCCGCCCACTTGTTCGTTCATTCTATCACCCAGTGCTCTCTGAGTGCGTGCTGCGCAGGTGCCAGATGGGGATGAATAGGGATCCGTCTCTTCCCTAGTCGTGCAAACCAAACCCTGCCTGGGGGAAGCCAAGAGGACAAACTGGGCCCATAGGACTGTCTGCAGATCTGTCTCCCACTCCCTCGTTTATCTACGTGCCATTGTGTTTCGTGTGACTGTTTACTAGTGACAACCCCGGTAGTTCTTGACAAAGTACCAGGCCTTCAATGTGTAATGTAGGAACCCCGTCCCCGCCTCTCTCTCTCTCTCTCTCCCTGAGCACCATCCCGGAATTCGTGGATGGTTACCTCTGGGGTGAAGTTGCAGGCTGAGCATCCTGAATGAGCTTCCTTTCCTCCACCTGAAGGAGACTCCCATGTCATGTTAGAACATTCCAGAGAAGGGAGGCTGTGGAACTGAAGTCGCCCTCTGAAACAGAAGCTTGGGTGCGCAGCAGAAGCAGGGCCACGCGAAGGGGAGACGCTGCTCTGGATTTAGTACTCCGGTCAAAGGTGCTTGCAGCCTAGGGGCCCCTCATTTAAATACGAGAGGGGAGAACATTTCTCTCCCAGCCGCCCCAGCAGTGCTGATCTACCATGAACTCTGCTGGCTTTATTTCCAGTCATCACCAAAACTCAGCCATGCAGCCGCTGAGGAAACAAGTGAGCAGAGACCACTCTCCATCACTGCCCTGCCCTCCTGGGTGAAGCTCCTCCCTGGTACTCCAAGACATCTTTGACACAAGACTGGCATTGGGTAGCCTACTGAACAGATTTGAAACTATCCCAAAGCTCTAACCCAGGAAAATGGCAAACTTGAAGTTCCACATCTTATCTCCTGTGGTGTCTCGGGGTAGGTTGTAGGCCTGAAGCCAGGAACCCCATATGGGTCTCTAGGACCTTAAACCTTAAAATCCCTTCAACTTAAACACTCAAAACAGAAAGATGCAACCTTATTTCAGCATGGCACTGCCTTGGCACTTTTTTGACTCAGGTGTTTCCCTGCTGACTGGGTTTGGGCAGCATGTGTGGGCTCAGGGCCATCAGTTACTAAGAGCACCTGAGCAACACCAAACTTGCTGAGTTGGTCAGTTGTCCAAGTTATGGAGAAGCCTACTGCCACCCCTTTACCCAGAGCTTTTAGTTAAACTTTTGATTTTTTTTGAGGTAGGGTTTCACTCTAGCTCAGGCTAACCTGGAATTCACTCTGTAGTCTCAGGGTGGCCTCAAACTCACAGGGATCCTCCTACCTCTTCCTCCTGAGTGCTGGGATTAAAGGTGTGCATCACCATGCCCAGCTTTAGTTGCACTTTTTAAAAGAATATTTTATTATTATTTATTATTTTGAGAGAGAGAGAGAAGAAAAAAAGGCAGAAAGAAACAGAGAGAGAATGGGCACACTAGGGCCTCCAGCCCATGCAAAGGAACTCAGATGCATGCACCACCTTGTGCATATGGCTTATGTGGGTCCTGGGAAGTCGAACCTGGGTCCTTTGGCTTTGCAGACAAGTGCCGTAACCGCTAAGCCATCTCTCCAGCCCTTAGTTGCACTTTTGACTTGTACTTGCTCTAGCCCTTATATCTTCATTACAAAATGAAGTTTTCATGGAGAACTGGTCTAAGTAGGTATTACCGTCAGGTTTGGTTCACATTGCTGGCAGAAATCACCTGACCAAGAGCAGATTTTGGGGCGGGGGGAAGGTGTATTTTGGCTTACAGACTCAAGGGGACGCTCCATGATGGCAGGGGGAAATGATGGCATGAGTAGAGAGTGGACATCATCCCCTGGCCAACATAAGATGGACAACAGCAACAGAGAATGTGCCAAACACTGGCTATAGCACCCATAAGCCCACCCCCAATAATACACTGCCTCCGGGAGACTTTAATTTCTAATTGCCATCAGCTGGAGAGACTAGTATTCAGAATACCTAAGTTTATGGGATATACCTGAATCAAACCATCACGTTCTGTCCCTGGCCCCCATAAACTGATAACCATACATGATGCAAAAGACAACACATGTAATATGACTTTTTATCAATCCTAATGATGTTCAAACATCCCCGTAATTCAAGGTCTTTTAACTGAACCATAATACCAAAAAATACCCCCCCCAAAAAAAACATAGTGGCACAGAATTAACACTCACTGCAGAAGATGGCATTGGGCATAGCAAAGAAATATTCAAACAATACAAGATTTAAAACAGGACAGACATCAAACTCTGCAGCATTAAGTCCAACAGCTATAGTCAATGACTAATCTCCAAATCGGATAATTCTAACTAGCAACAAATCTCTGGAGTTCCAATTCCACCCTCCAGCTAGAATATTCACAGTCCTAGGAAACTTCATCCGAGGCCAGCAGCTCTCCTTGGCAGCCATCTCATGGTCCCAGTATCTTCACTGGTTTCCACTGCAACCCATGATTCATCTTCTTGGCTCCATCAGGTGTCCATGCAGGCATCCAGCAAACCTGCTTCACACTGCCCATGGCCATTTCCAAAACACAAGACTGCAATGCAAACTCAATGACCTTCTCTTTCCTGCATTTCTTATATTCCACAATACCAGTTAGGGTGTCAATTTGTTAATCCGGGGGGGGGGGGAAGCAGACTTTGAAAAACAGGACACTCTTTGAGCACTCAGACCCTTTAAAAAGAGACTACATTCTTCCTGTTGCTCCAGTGCAGGTCAGCTGGCCCAATCTCAAAGGTTGTAATCTCTCATATAATTGCAACTGAACAGGCAGAAGTTTCAGCCCAAAGATTTCATTTCTGTGCCATATCCTTCTACTCACACAAGCCCATTCCTATGCAAAGCAACCCTGCACAACTTCTCAGGACACGGGCATAACAGCAAGCCTCTCACACAAACTGTTTCTAGCCCAGTCCAGGTAAAGCTCTTTCTCACCCTCATAAGCCAAACCTCACAGTCCATACTTCTTACTGCATTCAGGTCTTTCGACTCTGACCAGCATAGTCCATCAAGCTGTACTTACAGCACTACCAGGTGTCTCTTAGGCCAAGGTTTCAAATCCTTCCACGTTCTTCTTGAATGTCTGCTCCAAAAGGCCAACACCACACAGTCAGGTGTCTAGCAGTAATGCCACTCCTTAGTACCAACATTACTGTTGCAGTCAGGTTCGCATTGCTGGTAGAAATCACCTGACCAAGAGCATCTTTTGGGAAAAAAGGGTTTATTTTGGCTTACAGACTTGAGGGGAAGCTCCATGATGACAGGGAAAACGATGGCATGAAGAGAGTGGACAATAGCAACAGGAGAGTGTGCCAAACACTGGCAAGGGAACACTGGCTATAACACCCATAAGCCCGCCCCCAACAATACACGGCAGCCAGGAGGCTTTAATTTCCAATTTCCATCAGCTGGGGAGACCAGCATTCAGAATAGCTAAGTTTATGGGGGTCACCTGAATCAAATCACCACAGTAGGTTTTCATGATAGCTCTTGTCTTGTAAAATGACAGAGACCATCTCTTCAAAACAAAGATTTACTTTGTATGACAGGAGATTGCAATCTGAAAGGCAAAAGAAGGACAAGGCTCTTAAAGGACAGAATGAGAGTTGTTTAGTAGCACTAGCCCTTGGTTACAATGATCAGTAACAAGGGTGGTGTCAGTCTACCGTTGAGCAGGCACTTGTTGGGGTGTTATCCTTATAGAAGTATTTATTTCTTTTTGTCCTGCAAGTTACCATGGCCTTTGTGCAAGGTCATATTCTTGGTAATCTTTTGTGATGGTGTTACAGGTGTTTTTTTTTTGTTGTTGTTTGTTTGTTTGTTTTTTCAAGGTAGGGTCTCACTCTAGCCCAGGCTGACCTGGAATTCACTATGTAGTCTGAGGCTGGCCTCGAACTCACGGCGATCCTCCTACCACTGCCTCCCGAGTGCTGGGATTAAAGACATGTGCCACCGTGCCTGGCTAAGTATTTTTTAAGACATTTTTTTTTTTTTTATTAGAGACAGAGAGGGAGAGAGAATGGGCATGCCAGGCCTCTAGCCACTGCAAGCGAACGCCAGATGTGTGTACCACCATGTGCATCTGGCTTATGCGGCACCTGGAGAATCAAACCTGATTCCTTAGTCTTTGCAGGCATGCGCCTTAACCGCTAAGCCATCTCTCCGGCCCATGGTACCGGTTGTGAGAGTGACTGAACTGAGCTCAAGTCTGGCTTAGCTTAGAGGGGTCACTAAAAGTCTCCAAGGCAGGGGAATGAGAGTGAAGACAGACATGGCCGGAAGGGCAAATGAAGCAGGTGTTGATTAGAAAGGAAAGTGAATCAGACAAGCCCCCAGGCTGGGTGGATGGCTGTGTAGTGACGTGGAGGGGGCAGGGGATATATCCTTAGAGGTGGAAATTAAGTTTCCAGTCAAGGTGGATTGGTTTAGTTAGAATGTATGTGGGATGTTCTTGATAGGCTTGAAACAGTGTAGAGTTAACCGGGACCCTGAAAGAAAAGGTGAGGAATGTCCCCTTGAGGCTGCTAGAGGTCATGGAAGGGTCTGGCTTCTCCTTATCACTTTCTGCCCAAAGGCTATTTCTCCCTCACCTTAACCTGAGTCCCTCCTTAGACAGGAGTTCCCTAGACCTGTGTTTTCCTTAAACTCAACCTGAGTTCCTCACTAGAAAGGAATTCGTCTTTCCTAGAATTAATTTCCTGGACAGACCAACCCTGATGCCCCATGTAGAAACCTAGCATTAGGGCTGGTTAGCTCAGCCCCCAATCAGAAACCACAGAAGACCCCAGTCTAGGTCTCCCGGGGGATTTTCCGTTTCTGCTCCCTTCCTCCTCTTAGATTCTACCCCACAACCTAATAAAATCCTCTCTACACTCGCCTCTCGCATGTGGATTTCAGTTGTTTAAATTCATAAGACAAAAACCTGGAGGCCCCTGACTCAGTGGAAGTTTCGTATGATCGTGACAGTCTGACACGCTAAGTCCTGGGTTAGGGCCAAACTGAGAGCCAAGGAAGAAGGGTCCAGGGCTCTCAAAGACACCCCAGATCCCCGTGTCATATCGGCACATGGGCCAGGAACATGGCTCTACCATACTCTATTCCCATTTCAGGCTGATGAGTTAGAGGAAGGATTGGTTACTTTGTACATACGGGCCAGCTGGCTTCCTGGCGAGTCATCACCAGTGTGGGCTTTTGCTTTTTCGTGGTCACCAAGAGTCAGGAATTTTGGATTTCAGTTCCTGGGACTCTGTTCTCTTAAAACCTCATGTTCATTGGATCTGTCAGGACAGATTATCTGTTTATTCACTTTGGGCCTGTAACCAGCTATCTACAAAATGGGGGCTACCTTATTCCAATCCCCAGCAAGAGTTCTTGTTATTAGCAAATATCTTCACCTTCATCCCCATGGCTTATTGACTTCATTCTGTCAGGGTTTGACATAAGTGGCTCCATTATGTCAGTTTGACATGTGTGACACCAGTTTGATTCTAACTGCTTGAACACTCTGGATACAGACAGAGGCAGGAGTAGAGATGGAACACATTTAAGAAAAATCTCAATAATTGAAATTGTTGGTTCAGTAAATTGATATTCAGGTATTTAGATTTCACCGTATCTAGCTTCTGGCTACCTGGCCATTCCGTGATTTGGCTTTTGGTGAACTAGCCAGCTGCCTTTCCCAAATAAATCAGATATCTTCCTCCAGGGGTTAACCATGCTGTCCACCACTCCATGTGATTCTCGTTAGGACTTTCCACCCATGAAGTCATTTAAAAGGACTATTAGGCTAGGTGTGGTGTCACACACATTAAAAAAAAAAAAATCCAGGGCTGGAGAGATGGCTTAGCGGTTAAGCGCTTGCCTGTGAAGCCTAAGGACCCCGGTTCGAGGCTCGGTTCCCCAGGTCCCATGTTAGCCAGATGCACAAGGGGGCGCACATGTCTGGAGTTCGTTTGCAGAGGCTGGAAGCCCTGGCGCGCCCATTCTCTCTCTCTCCCTCTATCTGTCTTTCTCTCTGTGTCTGTCGCTCTCAAATAAATAAATAAATAAATAAATAAATAAATAAATTTTTAAAAAAGTGAGATCTTATAAAAAAAAATCCAGATAAATATACCACCTTCTGCATCTGGCTTATATGAGTCCTGGGGAATCAAATGTTGGTCCTTTGGTTTTGCCAGCAAACACCTTAACCGTTAAGCCATCTAGCCAGCCCATACCAAGATTTTTTTTTTTTTCCTCCAGGTAGGATCTCACTCTAGTCCAGGCTGACCTGGAATTCATTATGCAATCTCAGGGTGGGGTGCACACCTCTAGTTCCAGCACTTGGGAGGCCGAGGTAGGAAGATCATTGCTGATTGTGTTATTTATGTCTTCTATATATATTATCTTTTTTGCTCTTTTGAACTGCTATTTATTGAGATTTGTTAAAATCTCATATTGAGATATTCATTTGTCAATTTCTCTCTGCATTTTTTGTACTTTTGATTTATATATTTGAATGCTGTATGCATAGAAATTTAGAATTATATTTTCTTAGAGAATTGTTATTAGGAAGCAACATTATCCCTAATGACACCTTCTGTCCATAATCTACTTTGTATACCGCTACATTTTATTTACTTAACCCTAGTGGGCATGTGTGACCTTGCACTTGCCTTACCTTTGTGCATCTGGCTTACATGGGATCTGGAGAATCGAACATGGATCCTTAGGCTTCCCAGGCAAGTGCCTTAACCACTAAGCACCTTCATTCATTTTTCTTTTTAAATTTTATTATCATTACTATGAATATATATACATGTGTGTATGTATGTATGTATGTGTATATGTGTGTGTGTGTGTGTGTGTGTGTATTTATTTATATATGTATATGTATATATATATATATAAATAAATAAAGGTAAAGTCTCACTCTAGCTCAGGCTGACCTGTAATTCACTATGTAGTTCTTGGGATGATCCTCCTATCTCTGCCTCCTGAGTGCTGGGATTAAAGGCATGTGCCACCATGCCTGGCTTTTTTCATTCATTTTTAATATCATCTTATTTTGTGCTTCTATTTAGTCTGAATTTGTCTATGCTTTTCTTTTCTTTTTGAGGTAGGGTTTCACTCTAGTCCAGGCTGACCTGGAATTCACTTTGTCATCTCAGGGTGGCCTCAAACTCAAGGCGATCCTCCTACCTCTGCCTCCCAAGGGCTGGGATTAAAGGTGTGTGCCACTACATCCAACTAGTGATTTTTTTTTTTTTTTTGAAGTAGAGTCTCACTCTAGCCTAGGCTGATCTGAAAGTTACTCTATAGTCCAGGTTGGCTTCAAATTCACAATGATCCTCCTACCTCACTCTCCCAAGTACTGGAGTTAAAGGGGTATGCCACCATGCCCAGCCAATGATTGTATTTCTCTGTAGATGTACATCCCTTATCCTCATCATACAGGGGCCAGAGAGATGGCTCAGCAGTGGAGTGTGCTTCTAGCACAAGCATGAGGGCCTGAAGGGGGCTGAGACTACCAGGGTTCAAATCTCTAGAGCCTGCATAAACAGCTGGGTCACCCCAGTCCTACAGCCCCTGTCCCACAGGGAAGCAGAGACCTGAGAATCATCGGAATCCCACAAGCTCAAAATTAGTTAAGAGACTGGCTCCAAACAAGGCTGTGAGGAGAAGTAAAAGAGACGGAGCAGGACACCACACCAGACACATGCCACGCCTCACACATATAAACCAAAAGAAAGTCACATGTCTTCAATATTGAGCCGCTTTTGTAATACCCATTTGATAATTCTGTTTTCAGACATTATTTTTATTTTGTGTGATGGTTCCTTACATATTTTGTTATAGTTGTTGCCAGGTGTCTCCAGAGGATTTGTTTCAGAACCCTGGTGAGGGTACAAAATCCTAGAATGCTCAAGTGCATTATATAATATAAAATGATGTTCATAAAACCTACACACATGCTCTTAGATATTTTAACTCATCCCTGGATTACTTATAATACATTATACTATGCACATATTAAATCAATACTATATTGCTTTTGGGGGAGAATAACGGTATTAAAATAGTATGTGCAGGTCTACTGCAGAAACTTTCCTGAGAATATTTCCACTTGTAGTTGGTTAGCTGCATAGATGCAGCGTCTACAGATTTGCAGGATCCGCTGTATTTTTCAATGTGAGCCCGTACAAAGCCAGGCTTGATCAGGAGGAATCCAGGGCAGCCTGGCTGAGATATACACTTCAGAGTACATCTGTTTCTTCTGAGTTCTGCATACCACCCTGCAGACGCCTGATCGTATCTGAATTCTACAGAATCAGTCTGTGGACACAAAACCCTGAAGGTGCTTGATCTCATCTGAGCTCTACAGAATCAGCGTTACCTGAGCATGTGTGATATTAATGTTCAAGTTGAGAAGTTTCTGAGCCATGAAGGTAATGCAACGTCAAAGCCCTAACATAAGAATAGAAGTCCTAACGTAAGAATAGAGCTGTGGTTCTGAATTCTCAGAGGAATACCCTTTGCCCTCAGGTGAGAAAGAGTTCTCGTGTCCTTGTGCTAGTGGATGGATTCTTTTTCACACCTTTCTACTAAGGACTCTCAAGGAACCTAGCTTTATATGACAGAAGGAGGACTCCAGGTCTGATGCCTAATCTCTTGTACCAACATGACTATGTGAACTTGAGCTCTAGGTGATGTCACTGCTGCCACTCAAGCATGCATGATTCATCTCTCCTGGTGTTAGCTCATCTCCCCAACTCCACCTGAGATCTCCTTTCTGAGTATTTTGAGGTAGGAGAAATATTAGATTATCTAGTCCTTGTTACAAAAAAATCTTATTTTAAGATTTGCATTCCTTTTCTTTTGTTGTACCATCCTTACTATTGCTTCATCGTGTCTTTACTTAGCTATATTGCTCACCATAGACTATTCTTATTTACCTCTATCTTTCCTGTGTCTGGCATTGAGTAGAAATCAAGTATGTCTTGATGAGTCATTATTTTATGGGTGGGTGATCAGCATTGCTGTGATGTGAAGAAGCCCTGTGAAGACAAGAGCAGGGTCAAAGAGGCCAAACCTGTTCAGGGAAGATCAGTCAGGGTCAGTGGTATGTTCTAGCTGCCCAGCAGCAGGAATCTTCCTAACACCATCATCAAAGACCTGATATATGTAAACAGAAACAGGCCACAGTGGGATTACTCACACTATGAAATTGGAAAACACTACAAATCCCATATTCTTAGGCAGCTGGCCATTGGATATTTACAGAACTTTGCAGATCTAGGGGTCATGAAAACATGTAGAAAAAGTAAGAAAATAAACCCAGGCTGTGTAAAACACAATCATTGGGAAATGAAAAGTCAGAGTTGGAAGAATTTGTCATTCTGGACCCGTGGTACCAGTGACAGAGTTTTAAGTTGTCACCTGACTTTCCCTCAGATTTTAGGAAGCTCAGTACCCTGATTGGGTTCGAGAAGTGCCTGAATCATCAGTCCTAGATCCAGTGAACAATGATCTAGGATGGAAAAATCACAAACAAAAGAGTAAAAAGGCCAGGCATGGGTGGTGTACACCTTTAATTCCAGAACTTAGAAGGCAGAGGTAGGAGGATTGACGTGAGTTCAAGGCAATTCTTATAGTACATAATGAATCCCAGCTCTGCCTGGACTAGAATGAGATCCTACCTCAAAACAAAACAAACAAACAAAATACTGAGATGGCAGGGGGCACCTGGATTTGAACCAGAGACCTCTTGATCTGCAGTCAAATGCTCTACCCCTGAGCTATACCCCCAACAGCAGTGTGAGCCTAACTAGTACCTTTTGTCTGTGCAGCTATGCCTAACATGGCTATAAAATGTCACCACAGACGTTCCTGTAGCTGTGGCTCCTAGAAGCTGTCAGGCCAGCCTAACAATTCCACCTCTGTGATGCAGAAACAAGCAAACAGTTTCCTTCCCCGCAGCAGCTTCCACACCCTTTCAAGGACAGACCTGCCACTGGCTTTTGGAGCCTAATGAACCTTGGAGCGGGTAGGCTCTGCTCTTTACAGCGAGCATCTGGCGACAGATATCCAAAGTTCATGTTTTTCCCAAGTGCACACAACTTCCTATTGATAGTGTTAGGACCTGTGTTCATCCCTCCTGACTGGATTCAAGGCCCTGTTATAAACCAGGGCCTCTCATGTCTTCCTCTTTCCCCAATCTTCGATCACTGCAGTAAAGGTAGACCTCATACTTAGAGCCATGCAAGTACATTTGTATATTCCAAAGGCCGTGGAGGGACTACAACATGGACCTGGGAAGACAGGAACCCGCCACGCCATTTAAGGACCTCAGGGACCCCTCATCATTTTAGAACACAGACATGGTCATTTTAAGAGGGGACTGCTGCCCAAGGACTGGGGCCAGAAAGGAAGAATTTGTTATTGACCAATCCCCTGTTGCAAGGGAAACATGTATTATTTTTAACTGGACCCTTGATACTTTTTAACATGGGTACTTAATTTCCCTTATCATATGTCTTATCTCCTCTGAATCAGATAGGGAATTTGTAGTATTCTGATTTCACTGACAGTCCTCATCTTTCATATTTGTTGGCATTCCAGGTTCCTTCACTATCACACCTAGAAAAATTAGAAAATATCATGGTCACTATATTTAACAATTATATATATTTTTTAATATTTTATTTATTTTTTATTTATTTCACAGTGAGAGAGAGTGAATAAGTGCACCAGGGCCTCCAGCCACTGCAAACGAACTCCAGAGGCATGTGCCACCTTGTGCATCTGGCTTACTTGGGTCCTGGGGAATTGAACCAAGGTCCTTTGGCTTTGCAGGCAAACTCCTTAACTGCTAAGCCATCTCTCCAGCCCAATAGTTACATTTTTTTAACCTGTTTGTTTGTTTAATGTTTATTCCTCCCTTGTTCAACAAGACACGTGCTTGTTTGTTTTGTCTTGTTTTGTCTTGCATTCTGGTGCTGGCGCCTGGAGCATGCTCGGCTCCACCACGGAGGCTGCACAGCACCAGGATCACAGCGGACCAAAGTCGACCTTCATGATGCATCCATCCCAGGGAAGGAGGAATTAATCACAGAGACCCCAAGGTGAACTGGGAGTTAAAGATGGCTCATTGGATACAGTGCTTGCTGCACAAGCATGAATCCCCGACTTCGGACCCCCGGAGCCTATGTAATGCCAGTTGAGTGTGACAGCCCTGCCTCTAACCCCAGCAATTGAGAGGTGGAGGCAAGGGATAGCCTGGGCAAGCTGGCCAGCCGGACTGGCTGGCTCCCCAGCTGTGAATGAAGTATGGTATTCTATCTCAGTACATAAGATGAAAAGACCTTGAAAGACACCCAAGGGCAAACTCTGACCTCCCCATGGACACAAACGTGTGCGTGCACACACATACCAACATGAACACACACGTGTACCACATGTGCTCATGAAAAGAGAAGAAAAGACCTGGTTACTACATAAAGTGATGTAAGCCCGCACCTGAGCAGAGCTCCTGGGGGGGGGGGGCAGGCCTGTATCCAAGGAAAGAACACAGAGGGACCGCTGTCGCAGCACGTGACCCTGACTGTGGCTCATGTGGATCCTGGGTCTGGCTGTGGAGCAGTGAGAAGCAATCCCCCTCAGACACAGGAGAAAGCGGGGCAGATTTGCAAGTTTGCCATTAGATGTGGATGTCAAAGAAAGAAATGAGTGGACCATGACTGGTGAGCATTTGGCATGAGTCTCTGGGAGAGTCATGTCATTTACTTGGATGGCCAAAAAAAAAAAAAAAAGGGGGAGCGAGGAAGCAAGTTAGGGGTGAGGATTAATAAGTCCATGTGGGTTAGACAGCAATAATACTTCCAAGTGAAGCTATGAAGTCTGAGGCTGGAGCCCAAGGGAGAAGGGAGGGGGTGCAGCCAGGCAATCATGCCCCATCCTCAGGGGCCTCCCTGTTCCTTCTGTGCCCTTCTGGTGTTCATTTAGGGAGCATGGAGTTTCACAGAGGACTCTAACCAGTGCATCTGGGTTTTTGTACATCTGAAAATGTATTTGTTATTTCCTCACACTTAAATATCAGTTTATCTAAATTCACAACCCAGGTTTTGAAGTTCTTTAGCACTTAAATTTTATTATAATGCTATACAATGTTGATTAAAAAAAAAAACTTTATCTGGGAATGGTGGCACACACCTTTAGTCTCAGCACTCAGGAGACTAAGGTAGGAAGATCACCATGAGTTTGAGACAGCCTGAGCTAGAGTGAGATCCTGCCTGGAAAACAAAACAAAACAAAACAAAAACGTTATTATTCAACTTTTCATTTTATTAAAACATTGATTTTTTAAAAAAAACTTTGAGGGCAGATGTGCTTGGCACACACCTTTAATTCCGGTACTCGTCAGGCCGAGGTAGGCAAATCACTGTGAGTTCAAGACCAACCTGAGACTACATAATGAATTCCAGGTCATCCTGGCCTAGAGTGAGACCCCACCTCCAAACAACAACAACAGAGCCCGGCATGGTGGCACACACCTTTAATCCCAGCAGTCTTGGGGGGCAGAGGTATGAAGCAGGACATCCAACTTCCCTTCTGCCATCAGAGCCCTGCATGGGCGCATACACACGCACATAAGAAAACAAAAATGCTTTCTTAATTTTCATAAAACAATTTAAAGAAAAGCTTCAAAGTACAAAAAGTAGCCGGGCGTGGTGGCACACACCTTCAATCCCAGCAGAGGGAGGAGGATCACTGTGAGTTCAAGGCCACCTTGAGACTACATAGTGAATTGCAGGTTAGCCTGAGCTAACAAACAAACAAACAAAAAACCAATAGTGAAACAAGCAGTTCCGAGGGAAGTCAAAGGGAAGTTGGTGGCCAGTGTGAGGGAGGCAGTTCTGCGGGCCTCAGGAGCGCTCTGAGAAGGAAGAGGTGAATATATATAAAAGTGCTTACATGGCCGTTTGGTGAGCATAATATACACATTTAGCCAGATAGCTGCAGGTGTTAACAGCCTAGGGCTCATGAATTCCCCCGCCATAGGTTTTCAGTACCAGGCATGTATTCCCTCCTATAGAGCAGGCCTCCAGTCCAATTAGAGAACAGTTGGTTTCCCCCATAACAAACATGCCACTATTGTACCCATTTTTTTTTTTTTTTTTGGCCCGGTTGGCCAAACTCAAGGCTTGCTGTGTCCACTGTTTTCACTGCTGAATACTTCTGTCTCCCATAGGGCTGCATGCAGTGCAGCCTTTTCCCCACTTCCTGTCGGCTGGTCCACAGGGAGGAGGTTTTCAGCTCAGCCCCAGCTTGACTTCTCAGTGACCTTGCAGCCCAGGCATGTGGAGTCTTTAACAACAGGGTCTTACCATCTATTTCTGATGGGAAACCAAAAACCTTGGCAATGGCCTGTAATGTTTTGGGGGCATCAGGGACCTCCCTGGCCAGCAACTCACTAGAAGGTAAAGGGATTGTCTTGAATAGGTTGGTTAAGGTGGGAAGACCAGCCTTAACTGTGAGTGGTGCCCTTCCATGGGTTGGGTTCCTGGCACCAGCATTCATCACTCTGCTCTGCTGCCCCTTGTACTGGGTATGACCAGCTTATGACGGACTGCAACCCGCAAATGTAAGCTGAAATAAACACCCCCTCTCTCAGTTGAAACTCATTTTTGTCCAAGAAATGAGAAGGTAACCTATACCATGTAATTCAGCAATTCCACCTCAGTCTATATGCACAAGAATTTAAAACAGGATCTTTAAAAAAACCATTTATTTATTTGTAAACGCACGCATACAGAGAGAGAGAGACAGGGAGAGAGAATGGCCACTCCAGGGCCTCTAAGCCACCGCAAATGAATTTCAGACGCATGCACCACTGTGTGCATCTGGCTTTATGTGGGCACTGGAGAATCGAACCCAGGTTATTAGGCATTGCAAGCTAGCACCTTAACCATTGAGCCATATCCCCAGGGTGTTGAAGACCACCAACATCATAGCATGTTAGCTAAAATATCCAATGGTGAAAGTATATATATACAATGAAGTTTATTCAGCCTTACAAAGCTAAGCAAGAATTCATTTTAGAGGTGACAGCCTTCAGGACTATCTCTTCACAGCCCTCTTATGACTACCTCAGTTCAGACCCCCAGCCCATGGAATGATTTATGCCACAGGTAGTTTCTCCCCTCTCAGCTAACGGAATCTAGAAAAATCCCTCAGACATTTCCAGAAATTTGCCTCCATGGTGATTGTTTCTGAAAACTTTTTTTTTTTTCCGTTTTTTGTTTTGTTTTTCGAGGTAGAGTGTCGCTCTAGCCCAGGCTGACCTGGAATTCACTGTGGAGTCTCAGGGTGGCCTCAAACTCATGGCAATCCTCCTACCTCTGCCTCCTGAGTGCTGGGATTAAAGGCGTGCGCCACCATGACCAGCTTTAAAAAAAAAAAAATTTTTATAATTTATTTTTATTTATTTATGAGAGAGAGGATGGGCGAGCCAGGGCCTCCAGCCACTGCAAACGATCACCAGAGGCATGCGCCCACCTTGTGCAGCTGGCTGACGTGGGTCCTGGGGAATCGAACCTTAGCCGCTAAGCCATCTCTCCAGCCCCTCACGGCGATTCTAAATCCCGTCAAGGTGACAGCCGGGATCAAAGATACCGGGGCAGGAGAGATGTCTGGTCAACCCCGGGTGCCTTCCCTCCCGGGCGAAAAGCCCCAGCCCGCAGCACTAGCCACTAGCGGTCCCTGCAGCTCCGTGGGCTGCGCTGCGCGAAGGCGTTTGGGGCGCGGGTGGGGGGCAGCGGACTGCGGCCCCTCGCGTGCAGTTTCCGCTGAGGTCCGCCGACACCGCACTGACTCGCCAAGGAGCAGCCAAAGAGGAGCAGGGACGAGGTGTGAGGAAGGCGGGCGGGCGGTGCTCCGGTGGCCCAGGTAAGGATGGAAGGACCGGGATGCAGCGAACCTGCCGCAAACGTCTCTTCACCCGCCGCGGCCCGGGCTGCGGATGGAGAGGCGGGGTGGGGTGAATGGTCTCCAGGCCACTGGCCTGCAGTCGGTGGGCCTGTCCGTCGTTACAGCCCAAGCTAGGAATGCAGATCACAGTCATCTTGGGTGTGGCCACACAGATAAAAGAAACTAAGAGGCCGTCCCCCCGCAGGAGGGGGTATAGCTCAGGGGTAGAGCATTTGACTGCAGATCAAGAGGTCCCCGGTTCAAATCCGGGTGCCCCCTTGTTGGTCGCTTTTGCTTCCCTGATTCATTCTGATCTCTGCGATGTGTCTGCCCCTCCCACCTTCCCACTCGCTCTTTCCCAGGCAGATCACTAATCATTTAGGGAGGAAAAGCTTAATAGAACGAGATGGGGTGGGGTGCAGTGAGGCAGGGCAGCTGTGGAAGGGGAGTCCTCTCCGAAGTGAGGGTTCAGCACTCACTCACTGGGGAACCAGATGACTGTGGCCCCCCGCGCTTGCCTCAGTCACACCTGCTGGTCACGGCTGCCACCCGGGCAAGAAGTAGTTCTGTTTTTTCCAGGGGAGCCAGGTGGAAAGAGGGGCCTGGGTTGCAGTGTCCCCCCCCGAAGGGGCAGGCTGGGGCGGGGGGTTGCCCCAGAGCTGGTTAGAGCTGGCCGTGACTGCGAGGTCGCCAAAGGACCTTCTCCTCCGGGAGGATTTCTGGGCAGAGTTTTGTGCCGGGAAAGCAGACTCCCGGGGGAAACGGGAGCGGCCCCTCGTGCCGCAGCGCCCCCTGCCGACGCCCGTGCCGGTGCCAGCCTCAGGGCCGAGCCCGAGCGGAAGGGCAGCTTGGAGGCGAGAACCGGTCAACTCCTAACTGGCACACGTGTCCGCCTCGGCCAATGGGATGCCAGTCGATGTGAGGCAGGCTGGACCGTGAAAGTGCGCGTGTCCCTCGGCCGCTGCCCTTCCAACCTGACCCCAGAGTGAGAGCGCCCGTGGCCAGTTCCGAGCTGAGCGGCAGTGACCAGCGCCAGCTAGACCTGCGGCTAGAAATTGTGAAAACAGATCCAACCCCAATGAGTCACGGAGGCTAAACTGACAAAGTGGAGTAGGAAACCATGAAAGGGAGGGAGGCTGTCACACATCCATACATACTGTTGTTCTTGTATTATTCAATATTATATATTATTGTAGTCTATCACTATATATGATTCAAACTGCTAGAGGCTCTCTGAACATCAAAGCTTTGCACAAAGTCCACTATAGTCTTACACACACACACACACACACACACACACACACACACAGCGAGAATGCCTGCTGTTTAGTCTTTTTGTTTGTTTTGTTTTTCGAGGTAGGGTCTCACTGTGGTCCAGCCTGACCTGGAATTAACTCTGCAGTCTCAGGGTGGCCTTGAACTCATGGCGACCCTCCTCCCTCTGCCTCCCAAGTTCTGGGATTAAAGGCGTGCACCACCACGCCCAGCTTTCTGCTTTTCAATCTTTTTTTTTTTTAAATATTTTATTTATTTATTTGAGAGAGAGAGAGAGGGGAAGAGACAGAGAGAGAGAATGGGCGCGCCAGGGCCTCCAGCCACTGCAAACGAACTCCAGGTGCATGTGCCCCATTGTGCATCTGGCTTACTTGGGTCCTGGGGAATCAAACCAAGGTCCTTAGGCTTCACAGGCAAACTCCTTAACCACTAAGCCATTTCCCCAGCCCATGCTGCTTTTCAATCTTGATTGACGTCACCCCATTGTCAGTATCTGTCCTTGATAAATTGACAGTTGTTTCAGAAATCATGTAACCTTCATTCTGCCCTTAACACTTACCTTGTTTTTGGGTTTTTTTTTTTTTTGGAAGATCACAGCACTCACATCTTTAATTGTAATCACTCTGCTATTCCTAAATAAATTAATATCTTTGGAGAGCCACTCTGTTGCTGTTTTAGGTTAACAAAACTGATCCTTACGTAGCTGCAGACCCACGGGCACGAGGACAAATGCCTTGTGGCAGCTTGCCATGTGACATTGTCTGAGTAAGACTGGCAAGCACTAAACTAGAAGTAGATACCTAGTCAGGCCTCCTGCTGTGACATGCATGTTTTCCTCATGAAGTAGTGGTGGCAAGCGATTTAACGAGGCACTGGAATAATAAGGAGGTGCTTCATAGCCTAGAAGGAAGAAAATATACTTGAACTTACAGAGTTGAGAAGGAAACTACAGCATAAAATGTTGACTGCATGAGCCGTTTGTGACAGACTGTCTTTGATAATGTGCTACAAGGACGGTTTGAGTTCCAGTGAGAACTGACTGGTTGTTAAATAGAATTCAGAGGTGATAAAGGACAGTCCACATCACATAGTTATAAAAATTAAACCAGTTTTTTTTTTTTTTTTTGAGGAAGGGTCTTACTGTATGTAGCACAGGCTGACCTAGAGTCAGTCTCAGGCTGGTCTCAGACTCAGCAATCTTCCTACTTTGGCCTTTTGAATCTGGGATTAAAGGCGTGTGCCACCACACCTGGCCCCTAAACCAATCTTTTTTTTTTTTTTCTTTTCAAAAAACTTTTTTTTTATTAACAACTTCTATGATTATAAAAAAAAAAATCCCAAGGTACTACCTACCCTCCCCCCCACTTTCCCCTTTGAAACTCCAGTCTCCCTCATATCCCCTCCCCATCTCAGTCTCTTTTATTTTGATGTCATGATCTTTTCCTCCTCTTATGATGGTCTTGTGTAGGTAGTGTCAGGCACTGTGAGGTCATGGATATCCAGGCCATTTTGTGTCTGGGGGAGCGTGTTGTAAGGAGTCCTGCCCTTTCTTTGGCTCTTACATTCTTTTCGCCACCTCTTCCACAATAGACCCTGAGCCTTGGAAGGTGTCATGGAGTGTCAAGTACTGAGCACTCCAGTCACTTCTTTCCAGCACTATGACACCTTCTGAGTCATCCCAAGGTCACTGCCATATGAAAAGAGAAGATTCTCTACCAAAAGTGAGAGTAGCATTAATATAAGGGTATGAACATTACGAGAAGTGCTTACTGGGCAGTTTGATGAGCATAGTATATACATCTAGCCAGACAGCAGCAGGTGTTACACCCCCAGGGCTCATGACTACCCCTGTTTTAAGTTTTCAGTATCAGGGATGTATTCCCTCCCATGGAGCAGGCCTCCAGTCCAATTAGAGGGCGGTTGGCTTCCACCATGACAGGTGTGCCACTATTGCACCTATTAGCTCATTTGGCCTGGCTGGCCAAATATAAAGCTTGCAGTGTCCACTGTTGAGTATCTTCACTAGTGTTTTCTCTTTCTCTCATTGAATTGCATGCAGAATGGCTTCTTCCAGCTTTCTGTCAGCTGGTCTACATGGAGGAGGTTATCAGCTCAGTTCCAGCAGGATTTCTCAGTGGCCTTGCAGCCCAAGTATGTGGACTCTTCAGCAATAGGGTCTTACCATCTATTCCTGGTGGGAAACCAAGGGCCTTGGCAATGCCTATAATGTTTGGTGGGTATCAGGGACCTCTCTGGCCAACAACTCACTGGAGGTTATCCCATCCCTGGCACTGAAAATTTTCTAGCAACAATCTATGGCTCCTGAGTGTTCCATTGTCAAAAAAGTAGGTTTCCATATAATTTATTTATATCCTCTTAGATTTTGATTAGCCCTCCCTCCACCTTTCCTTTACTCAATCTCTTCCCATGACCTCACTTAGGCCTTTTCACCCCCATTAATCTATTCTTCTACTTATTATATAATACCATCCTATTAAGTACTCCCCTCCCTTCCTTTCTCTTCCCTTTGTATCTCTTTTCTTGCTTACTGGCCTGTGCTACTGAGTTTTCTTCCTACTCACACAGAAGTCCAATCATCTGTAGCTAGGAGCCACATAAGAGAGAGAACATGTGACATTGGCTTTCTGGGCCTGGGTTACCAATCTTTTTGTGTTAAAGGGGAAGTTGGGCCTGGGGTGATGACTTAGCCATTAAAGGCATTTGCTTGCAAAGCCTGACAGCCCATGTTCAATGCTCCAGCTGCCTACATAAAGCAGCAGTAAGAGACCCTGGAATACACACACACACACATGAAGAAAGGTAAGTACATTTATACACACACACACACACACACACACACACACACGTTGCTGTGTGGATTCAATATCCTTTGTTAAGGCCAGCAGTATAATTAAGGCTGTGTGAAGTAGGTCTGAAGTATTCCTAGGAAGCTGATGAGTATGGCCCCCACAGAAACTTGATGTACCAGAAACTCATAGTTGAGCCAGAAGAAAGCAATGTCAAAAAGAACTGTGAACACGGCCCTTGGAAAATGGTGGAAGTCAAATTCATAAGAAACCCACAAGGGTTTTTTTTTTTTTTTTTTTTGAGAGAACTGTATTAACCAAAAGCAGTTTGCAAACTGGACAGAAAGTGACAGATTCAGAAGTACAAAGTGCTCTGGGCCTCGATAGGAGGCAAAGAGACTGTTTGGCCTGCAAAAAGCACTTGTTTTCCAGTGACCTCATCAGAAATTGCAAAGGAGAGTGATAGGAAAGGTGAGTTCCCACAGGGCTGAGCCAAGGGTCACGTAGAGTAACGGCGGAGCCACTCTCCAAGGAAACGTCCCTAATCCAGGGATGCAGCTGTTCTGTGTCTCTGAGTTTTGGAGTATTTTCTATGTGATAATTATTGTAAAGTGAATGGAAGATACTGCAATTGGTCACTAGAAGGGGGACTGCACTGTCAACAAGAGGTAATGGCAGTGTGGCCAGCTTGCCTACCGTTTGAACTTCCAGGGACCACTTTTTTTTTTTAAGTAGGGTCTCACTCTAGTCTCAGGCTGGCCTCAAACTTGCAGGTGATCCTCCTACCTCCCAAATGCTGGGGTTAAAGGTCTACATGGAGGTGGTTTTCAGCTTAGCTCCAGCAGGGTTTCTCAGTGACCTTGCAGCTCAAGTATGTGGAGTCTTTCTTTCTTTTCAAGGCAGGGTCTCACTCTAGCCCAGGCCAACCTGGAATTCACTATGTAGTCTCAGGCTTGCCTCAAACTCACAGTGATCCTCCTGCCTCAGCCTCCTGAGTGCTGGGATTTAAAGTATGCACCACCATGCCTGGCGCAGCACAGCACTCGATAGCTAGTCACCAGGGAGAAGGCTTCCAGCTCAGCACTAGCTTGACTTTTCAGTGTCCTGCAACCAAAGCGTATGCTGTCAATAGCCTGTATTATTTTGGGGGCCTCAGAAGACAACTCACTGGGAGGTATACCACCCCTCACACTGGGAATTGTTTTTAATTTAAATATATAGTTTATACTCTTTTATCTCCGCACCCCTGATCCTATTACCCTGCCCCCCACCCCCCAGTGGGGTGATGGTATTCACTGTGGGGTCATGAAGGCCTCAGTCAGTCCCTGTGCAGTAGAGGGGATGTGCCTCAGGATATTCCTACCCACACTGTGGCTCTTACAATCTTTCCACCCCATCTTTCACAGCGCTCCCTGAACCACGGCAGGTCTGTTGGCAGTCCAGTTTAGTGCTGAGTTCTCTGTAGCCTCTGGGTTTCTGCTTTGATGGGTTTTGATTGATCACTGTGTCTGTCACCATCACCCTGGAGCTGGTTGTCAGGCTAGCAGTAAGAGCAGAGTTCATGTCACCACTTCCCTGTATGTTTGTCCCGAGTACCAGCAGATGTGGCACATCCTGGGGTGGGAATTGGCAGTCTTTTTCTCTTACTGACAGATCTTGGTTCTCCTCCTTTTCCTCTCCCCTCACTGATCACTGAGCACTTACCCTGGCTTGTTTACTCCCCAGGCAGCCACCGCACAATGCCGTCTAGCCCTGGCACGCAAACCCGGCACTCAGCCCTCTCTCACCACCACACTGGGGTTTAAACATTTTTTTTCTTTTAAAAATATTTTAACTAATTAATTTATTTGACAGAGAAAGAGGGAGATAGAGTGAGAGAAAGAGGGAGAGAATGGGTGCGCCAGGGCCTCCAGCCACTGCAAACAAACTCCAGATGCATGTGCCACCTTGTGCATCTGGCTAATGTGGGTCCTGGGGAATTGAATCTGGGTCCTTTGGTTTTGCAGGCAAATGCCTTAACTGCTAAGCCATCCCTCCAGCCCTTTAAAAAATTTCATTTTTATATTTACTTGAGAGAGAGGCAGTCATAGGGAGAGAGAAAGAGAGAGAGAATATGGGTGCGCCAAGCCTCCAGCCACTGCAAACAAACTCCAGACGCATGTGCCACCTTGTGCTGCTGGCTTCTGTGAGTCCTGGGGAATCAAACCTGGGTTCTTAGGCTTCACAGGCAAGTACTTTAACAGCTAAGCCAATTTTCCAGCCCCCACACTGGTATTCTTGTGCAACAAAATATGGCTTCTGAGCACAGCATTTGCTCCTACAGGGCATTTCTGCCAAACTGTCTCTTTAAAAATCATATGTGGGCTGGAGAGATGGCTCAGAGGCTAAGACACTTGCCTGCAAAACCTAATGACCCAAGTTTCATTCCCCAGGACCCATATAAAGCCAGATGCACAAGGGGGCACATGCATCTAGAGTTCATTTGCCGTGGTTGGAGGCCCTGGTGCATCCATTCTCTCTGTCTCTTCTCTTTCTACCTCTCTCTGCTTGCAAATAAAATAAAAATATTAAAAATCACATGTGAGAGGGAGTTGGGTAGCTTTGTTAGGGTGAATGGACCCCAGAAAATAAAAAGCATAAATGTCCTTAAGTCTACCCTAGAGTTTTCTTCTTTACTAGATATCAAGAGAAGGATCTCAGCCAGGCAGTGTGGTGATACAGATCTTTAATCCCAGCACTTGGGAGGCAGGGGTAGGAGGATCTCTGTGAGTTCAAGGCCACCCTGAAAATACACAGTGAATTCCAGGTCAGCCTGGGCTAGAGTGAGACCCTACCTCAAAAGACAAAGAGAGAGAAAAGGATCTCTCCTCCCCTTATCTCTTGGCTAAAGGAGTGACATATATCTATCTTTACATAAACAACCTGAGTCTCTCTTGGGAGGGAGTTCCCCTTTCCTAGAATTTAAATCTGATCCTGGCATTGTGGATGGTTAAGCTCAGCCCCCAAATTTGGCTTCATGACTGGCCTCTTCTGGAGCCAGTCCTAACTCAGACAATCAGCCCTCACAGTGGCTCACCTGTGCTGAAGGTAAGCCCCCCCCCCCACAATAAGGTTATCAACCGATGCTTATCAGGTGGGCAGGTCTTCCTTTGTTCATCTCTCCTGAACTTCCAGGTTCCAGTCCTGGTAAACTCCCCATGGGCTCTCCACCCTCTCTTGCCTCCGGCATTGCAGAAGCTTTCTGTACTTCTCTTTCTTCTCCTCCAAATCCCTTTTCATGTCCCAAGGCTCATGTTTGTTCTCCCACATGACCACAGACCATGTGGGTACACCCATTTTCCCTTCCTCGGTTTGCAGGCCCTGCCTCTCCCTCATCATGTATTACTGAATGAAATGTAATGATTCATAACTTATCCTTCTCAGTTTGGCTTATGCAATTCTTTGGGTAAAAGCAGACACAAACTCAAGATTTGGGGCTCAAGGATTATTCCTGTACCCCATAACAACGTGTATTTTTAATTGGCTGACAAAGAAGTAGGTTTCCATATGGCTCATTCATAGTACGTTAACTTTTGATTAGCACCGTTCCCACAGCCCATAGATCTTGACAGGTCCGGGTTGCGGGAGCTCGGTGCAGAGGCAAGTCTATTTTGCATGTAGGTCTGATAGACCCAGAGGGCAGGCCATGACAGATGGGTGCTAGCCCCACTCCTTCTCTTTATTCCTGGGCGTGTGTTCTTTGCGGTGAGACTTTCCAGGTCTTTCTGTTAGAGGAGGAGTGTGTTTCCGTGCCCTTGAGTAAGACTCTGCCTTGCAGCTTGCTTGGACCAGTGGGCTGGCCGCATGTGCAGCCGTGTGGCACTGGCAGAAGCTGGGAACCTGCTCAACTGGTTGGGCTTGTCCTTGTGCATTTCTGCCGCTGTCCAGGTGTCCCCAGCAGGGACCCTAGAGCAAATATGCAAGGAGCAGCCCGAGCAGCTGACATAGAGAATCGAGGCAGAGGGGCTGGAGAGACGGCTTAGCAGCTAAGGCACTTGCCTTCAAAGCCTAAGAAACCAGGTTTGATTCCCCAGTGCCCACGTAAAACCAGATACACAAAATGGAGCATGCGTCTGGAGTCCATTTGCGGTTGTCTAGATACCTTCGTGTGCCCATTCACTCACTCTCTCTGTCTCTCTCTGCTTGGAAATAAATAAATAATTTTTTAAAAAGAATATAAGGAGAGCTGGGTGTGGGGGCGAATGCCTTTTTAAAAAAAATTATTTATTTATTTGCAAGCAGAGAGAGACAGAGAGAAGAGAGACAGGTAGAGAGAGAATGGGCATGCCAGGGCCTCTAGCCGCTGCCAAGGAACTCCAGACACATGTGCTCCTTGTGCATCTGGCTAACATGGGTCTTGGGGAATCAAACCTGGGTCCTTTGGCTTTGCAGGCAAACACCTTAACTGCTAAATCATCTCTCCAGCCCGCAAATACCTTTAATCCCAGTCCTCATGAGGCAGAGGTAGGAGGATCACTGTAAATTCAAGGTCAACCTGGTACCAAAGAGTGAGTGCCAGGTCAGCCCTGGGCTAGACTGAGACCCTACCTCAAAAAAGCCAACAACAACAATTAAAAGACTCTAACCAAGCCAGGTGAGGTGGCACACACCTTTAATCCCAGCACGCCGGAGGCAGAAGTAGGAGGATCGCTATGAGTTCAAGGCCACCCTGAGACTACATAGTGGATTCAAGGTCAGCCTGAGATAAAGTGAAACCCTACAAAAAAAAAAAAAAAAGACTAACCAGAGATGCGCTGGGTCTGCAGCAGAGCTACCTAACCCCACCTACCTCAGCCCTCAGCAGATGAGCGGAGAATCACTGCTTATTGTTGACACCTCTTGAGCTTTGTGATGGCCAGGAGGGAAGCATTCTTTTTTTTTTTTTTAATTAATTTATTTATTTATTTGAGAGCGACAGACACAGAGAGAAAGACAGATAGAGGGAGAGAGAGAGAATGGGCACGCCAGGGCTTCCAGCCTCTGCAAAGGAACTCCAGATGCATGCGCCCCCTTGTGCATCTGGCTAACGTGGGACCTGGGGAGCCGAGCCTCGAACCGGGGTCCTTAGGCTTCACAGGCAAGCGCTTAACCGCTAAGCCATCTCTCCAGCCCGGGAAGCATTCTTTTTAAAAAAGTATTTTTATTTATTTGAGAGAGAGAGAGAATAGGCATGCCAGGGCCTCCAGCCACTGCAAATGAACTCCACACGCATGCGCCACCTTGTGCAGCTGGCTAACATGGGTCCTGGGGAATCAAACCTGGGTCCTTTAGCTTCGCAGGTGAACGCCTTAACCGCTAAGCCCTCTCTCCAGCCCCCGTAGGAGGTATTCTTGATGAAGGGGCTGACTGACAACCTCAGCCTTGATTCCCACACCTGCCACCTCAGCCTGCACTCCCACCACTGAACCCCAGCCCTAGATACAGAACTTGGTGGACTGACCTAATTCAGATCATGACGATGGAGGCATAAAAGAGCTTACGAAACAAATGAGAATCTTCTCGTGGATTGAAGTGTTGGCGCGTGTCCTGAAGTTGGGTCTCCAGGCAGTTGGTAGAGGATTGACAGTTTCCACAGACTAAGAATAAATGAATTTTATAGTATACTATTAAACCCTTGGGTGTGGTAAGACAAGCGAAACCGCCTGTACCAGACAGCCTGGCTTAGGAGTTCTCAGGTGGGAACCAAAAGGTTTTGCCCAGCCTTGGTCTTCATTGAACTCCAAACGTCAGCTGATCTGCCAACGCGTTGATCATGGCAATTGTAGCTAGATTGGAAGGATGCTCCAGCTACAGACCTCTAGGATGTAACACACCCCTCTGTCCTGGGAACTAGGGCAGGAGGGTACTGGCCAGGAGGAGATACCAGCACACATGGCACAGGGCTGGGCCTCATAAGAGGAAACATGATGGCAGAGCGTGTGGGTTGATGAGCGTCAGGGAGTGGCCTTGCAGGTTTAGAGTGCTTATTAGGCACCCATAAGCAGGAGGGGGTATAGCTCAGGGGTAGAGCATTTGACTGCAGATCAAGAGGTCCCTGGTTCAAATCCAGGTGCCCCCTACTCACTCTTTTTAAAATGCCAGACAATAAAACTCCAGAAGTACTCCAGCACAATGAAGGACCCTCGTCACCTGAGTAAATCCTTTAACCTCCAACAGGTGTGCCCTGAACCCTGTGTTCCTCTCTGGAAGAAAATTACAGAGGGCTGGGTGAGGCCCATAGGGTTATTCTGGTCTTGCTGCGATAGAGCTGTCCTCCAAGGTAGTGACTGTGGGGTTCACTCACTGTGGGGAAGGAGCCTGGCTCCCCCCTCTGGCGGCTCTTCATTTTCTTACTGCCCCAAGGAAAACCTTCCTAACTTCCAAGACGGGACGCTTCTCTCATTCCTTGCTCCCAGCGGCCTCTGCGTAGCCTCCTGCCACTTCTGTGGAGATGTTCTGGTCTATGGGTTTGTGTCCTGTTCGGACTAATGCTCTGTGAGGAACAGTACCCAGCTCTGTGTTGGCAACACGGATGACAGAGGGACCAGCGCCTGACAAGCGTCATGAGTCTGTGGAGTCAATGAATGATGAGCTGAAACAGGGAGCTCTCTGCTGAGGCACTGGCCCGTGGAGGAGGCGCTCCTGGTGCTGCTGTGGTTCACTCAAGGCCCAGGACCAGCAGCTCTGGTCTTGATGACTGTATGTGGGCTTGGAAGAAATGCTACATAGGTGGGCATAATTTGCAGGTGAAGGGTCAGTGCCTTCATTGCACCCCAAGACAGAGGGCCTTCATGGATGCTAATTAAAGTTCACCAGAGAAAAGAGGACTGTAGTAGAGTTTTCCAGTACCTAGAATTTGCATAGAAGACTGGTTGATAAAGACGTGGGTAGTCTGGGTGTGGTGTCAGGGATAGAAAGGTGCTAATGAGAGGTTATACCTCAGTGGGGGTATAGCTCAGGGGTAGAGCATTTGACTGCAGATCATAGAGGTCCCTGGTTCAAATCCAGGTGCCCCCTACCTCTTTCCCTAAAATGTACCTGTTGTTTCCTTTCCTACATTTTCCATCACTTTGATTCCTCTTTCAGAGCAGGGGGTGGGCTGGAGAGATGGCCAAAGGACCCAGGTTCGATTCCCCAGGACCCACATAAGCAAGATGCATGAGGGGCGTACGCATCTGGAGTACGTTTGCAGCAGCTGGAGGCCCTGGTGAGTCCATTTTCTCCCTCCCCCCACCCTGCCCGCTTTCTGGCATTCACTGGAGCCATTCTGACACCTGCCCTGCCAGACTTGTCCAGCCTCTCTGAGAGGTGCAAGGCTGGCAGAATGCGGCCTCTGATTAGACTTCCCCCTCACAGCTTCACACATCCCTCTCAGGGGTGCCTTCAAGGAATCCAACCATGCAATACATTGCCTGGCCTCACAGGATTCTCTTAAAAGCCTGGGCCCTCCTCCATGACCCCACGACGCTTGCCTTCGGCATGCCTACAAAGCCAGGAGCACACGGATGGTGTTGAGTTCTGCTGCAAGCGTGAACCATGGCCTCAGAACCAAATGGGTTCCTGAATCCAGGGACCGGGCAGCTGAATCCAGAACAACACTCCCCTAGGCAGTCTGTGCCCAGCAAGGCCCTGCTTTGGTGCTCTCTCTCTCTCTCTCGCCATATATATATATATATATATATATATGGGTGTGGGTGTGGGTGTGTAAATACGGGTGCATGCATACGTGCTACAGCACGTGTGTGGAGGTCAGGGGACAACCTTGGGATGTTGGTCTACCTTCTCTCTGATTGAATTTGGTCCTGCAAACATCAGACTCGCTGGCCCGGAATTGTCTGGATTCTACCTCCATTGCTGTGGGACTGCAGGCACGTGGGCCACGGCATCCAGCTTTAAATGTGGCTCTAGGGATCTGGACTCCGGTTCTCAGCAAGCATTTTTAACCACTGAGCCGTCTCCCCAGCCCTGGCTCTTTTCACTGAGAGAAAAGGGGTCTTGCCTATTGTTCCAGTGTACTGTGTACATGCCTTCTTCTGAGCAGTGCTAACACCACATGGGCCTGCTTCTTTATCTGTAAGCATCCTGACCAAACTGCTCTTTTGTAAACAGCATGTTTCTGCTCTGCTTTTGGTTCCAGACTCTCACTAGAAACCTGGCTAGAAGCATTCAACACTGACAACGCCACAGACTGAATGCTGTTCTGTCTTAAATTCTCTCCGCTACAGGCCGGGGAGAGAGGTTGTAAGGGGCTAAGAGTACTTTCTGGGAAAACATGAGGGCCTACGAAGGGGCGTGAGCTCCACCCCAGGACCCACATGCACAGCTGGGCATGGCCACATGTGTCTGTAGCCCCGTCCTCCAGGGGATCAGAGGCCTGACAATCACTGGAGCTCACAAAAAACAAAAATAAAATAGCAAGCTGTGGAATCACTGAGAGACCCCTGCTTCAGTAAGAAGGGGCAGAAGAGCAGTGGAACGGGACATGTGAAGCTCTGCTCCGGCCTCCACAAGCAACACCCCAGTGCGGTGAGCACATGGTGACCACATACCCCGTGTACAAAGTGAGGTGAGCACATGGTGAGCCACACACCCTGTGTACAAAGTGAGGTGAGCACATGGTGAGCCACACACCCTGTGTACAAAGTGAGGTGAGCACATGGTGAGCCACACACCCTGTGTACAAAGGCACAAAAATAGTTCTCCACCAAATTAATTAGTTCATTACTTTGTAATTCAGCCTCACTCCATTTTTTTAAGACTTCACAAAAATAGTAAACAAATGTCCTCTAGTCCAATACCAATTTCCAAGAGAGTTCTTTTTTAAAAGATATTTTAATCTGTTATTTATTTGAGACACGAGAGAGTGAGAGTACGGGCACACCAGAGCTTCCTGCTGCTGGAACAAGCTGCAGAGGAGGGCGCCGCTTTGCACATCTGACTTTATGTGGACGCTGGGGAATTGAACCTGGCCCAGCAGGCTTTGCAAGCAAGCACCCATAACCACTGAGTGTTCTCTCCAGCCCCTCAATGGAGTGCTTCTCTCATCTGAAACTTCATGAATAGCCTTTGTTTGACTGGCTACAGCCTTCACCCTGAGGTCCATTCTAGCAGCTGATGCCTTTGCAGGGTGCTGCCTGGCCCTGGGAACTGAAGTCAGGGAGGACATAGGTTTCAGGGCTTCCAAGGGGAGACTTGTGGTTTGTTTCACAGCCCTGTGATGAGTTATCACTGAGTCAGGTCTGGTAGCTCCAATGGGCTCTTATTTTGAAATGGTAACATGTTACAGGTGAACAAGTGACTGTAGAAGTAAAAGACATTTATTAAACCATATATTAGCAGGAGGGGGTATAGCTCAGGGGTAGAGCATTTGACTGCAGATCAAGAGGTCCCTGGTTCAAATCCAGGTGCCCCCTACTCCTGGTTTTGACCTTTTAAAACAAGATGCCTGGATTTCAACTTCTCCTTAGTAGACATCAGCATGTGTGATAGTTAGCAATGACTGTTAACTTGACGGGATCCAGAATCACTTAGGGGACGACCCCCTGGCTTGTCAGTGAAGAAGCGTCTACGTTAGGTTACTTGAGGTGGGAATACACACCCTCAGTAGGGAGGGCGCCATTCCATGGCCTGGGGTCCTACAGGGAATAAGGAGACAAGCTGAGCTCCACCACTCATCACCATTGCTTCCGAGTCAGGTGCAGTGGAGCGAGCTGCGCCATGTCTGCCCCGCCACGGGCACTACAGCTCACACTGAGCGAAAGCTGAGCCCGCCTTCCCTTAGGCTGCTTTTGTCAAGTGTACTGTCACAGCAATGACACAAGTAATTACTGGGCTGGAGAGATGGCTTAAAGTACATGCCTGCAAAGCCTAAGGACCCAGGTTTGATTCCCTAGGATCCACGTAAGCCAGATGCACAAGGTGACGTATGTGTCTGGAGTTTCTTTGCAGTCCGTGGAGACACCGCTGCGCCCATTCTATCTCTCTCCATCTCTGTCTCAAATAAAAATAAATAAATAAATAATTTTAAAAGTAACTAGTAAAACATAATAAACTTTTTTCTGGAATCAATGAATGATTAGGGTGTGCTATGGTGCTCTTATAGTAGTTGCTTTATCATCTCTGCGACAAAATACTAACAGAAGCAACTTAAGGGAGAGGAGACATATTTGGCCTCACAGCTTCAGTTCATCACGCTGGTGAGGTCAAGGTCAAGGCAGCAGGACCATGAGGCCAAAGCTCCTTAATCAGGGCAGAGACGAGAGCAGAGGTGCCAGGAAGTAAGGCCAGATTATAACCTCCCCCTACGTGGCCCATGACTGCAGCTAAGTCCTATTACCAAAGTCTTACAGTCTCCCAAACCAGCTCCGCCACCTGAGGATCAAGTGCTGAAATATGGAGCCTGTGGGGGAGATTTCATATTTGAGCCATAACATTCTGACTCTATCCTTCATAGGTTCATGGGCATCTTGTAATGCAAAATGCATTTTTCTTCTGAGATTCGAGGCAAACTCTTAGCCTTACTCTTAGGCTCTTACTTCCAACATATAATGGCGCAGTGTAAAGAACCTCACTTACAAAGGGAGGAATGGGAGGATAGCAAGGAAAGGTTGAGTCTTCAATGCGAGATCAAAACCTAGCAGGACAAGCTTACACTGCAGCTCCATGTATCTGGGGTACACAGTGAGGTTCAAATGGGCTGCAGTGACCTAGACACTCCATTTCTGCCATATGCAGTACACGTGGCTTCTCTCTGGCCATCCACTCTCGATCTTGGCACCATGTTCCTGGCATCTCCAACATCCCGGGGTCACCATGGTAACATAGGTTCATCTCTATAGCTTCATGCACAGCTCTCCCAAGAGTTCTCTAAAGGGCATCCAACCCAGCTGCAACCGCTTAGCCTCCCAGGCTTTTCTCTGGAATCTTGAGGCAAGCTCCCTGACTACTGTAACTTACATCCTACATATCTGCAAATGCAGGACCACATGGATGATGTCAAGTTCTGCAGCTGGCTCTCAATAGGCCTGGGCTCAACTGGATCATGGCTGCAGAAGACCCTCAGCAGAATTGGGGACAGAGAGTCTATGTGTGAAACCTTTTTATTAATAAAATTAAACAAATTTAGAGCTGGAGAGATGGCTTAGCAATTAAGACACTTGCCTGCAAAGCCAATGGACCCAGGTTGATTCCCCAGGACCCACATAAGCCAGATGCACAAGGTGGCACATGCATCTGGAGTTTGTTTGCTGATGCTAGAGACCTGATGCACACATTCTCTCTCTCTCTTTCTTTCTCTCTCTGTATCTGCCTCTTTCCTTTTCTCAAATAAATAAATAACAATAAAAATATTTTTTAAAAAATCAATATGCTTTAAAAATCACACTTATAGCCTGGCATGGTGGTACACACCTTTAATCCCAGCACTCAGGAGGCAGATGTTGGTGGATCACTGTGATTTCAAGGCCATCTTGAGACAACATAGTGAATTCCAGGCAAGCCAGGAAAAGAGCGATGCCCTACCTTGAAGAAAACAATTTTAAAAAGCTCTCATAGTCTAGATAGATGGCTTAGCAGTTCAGGTGCTTCCCTGTGAAGCCTGAGAACGCTTGTCAGAATCTCCAGGTCCCATGTAGCCAGACACACAGTGATGCAATCATGCAGCCTTGCACGTGCACACAAGGGGGCGCATGTATCTGGAGTTCATTCACAGTGGCTGAAAATTCCTGGCATGCCCATTCTCTCTCTCTCTCTAAAATAATTTTTTTTAAAAAAAGCACTCCCACTCCTTCATCATCAAACTGCACATATTTTACATTTTGCTCCATGACTTTTACATGACTCTCATTATAGGCCTGGATGGAAGCAGTAATAACCATGCCACAGCCTGAATGTTAAACTTTCTTGAAATTTCCTATTTCAAATAAATTGCTCCGTTACTTTTGAATTCAACCTCACACAAATTCTCAGGACACAGGCAGAACACAGCCTTAGTCTTTGTCAGAATGTAACATGAAGGGCCTCTAGCCAAAGTCCACAAAGTCTTCCTGTTCTCATATGAACCTTCATGAGTACAGTTTTTACCATCTGTTTTTCTATCAGAGTTCTACACTTCCACCAGAATCACCCACTAAGCTCTACTCACAGCATTCTAGGGCTTCTCCAGCCTGCATTCGCAAGCTATTCTGAATTTCTCTCACAAACAAGTTCTAAAGGATTTAAGTATATATTTACTTGTGAGGGAAGAAAGAAAGAGAGAGTAAGGAGGGAAAATTATGAATGGGTACATCAGGGTCTCCAGAGACATGTGCTACTTTGTGCATCTGGCTATATGCAGGTACTGGGGACTCAAACCTGGGCCAACCCAGGCTGGCAGACTTTGCAAGCAAGTACCTTTAACCTCTGAACTATCTCCCCAGCCTTCCAAAGGTCTAAGAACCACATGAGCAGGTTAATCACAGACAGGACTCCTCTCTTACGACCAATTTTCTGCACTAAGTTGAAATATCCCATTGAGATTTGAAATTGGATCATTGCATTCAGAGTCCAGGGTATTCACCATTGTTTCATGAAACCACTCCAATTTTCTACATTGCTTTTGCATCACTATGATTAAAATAACTGACAGAAACAAGTTAAGGGAGGAAAGGTTTGTTTTGACTCATGGTTTCAGTCCATCATGGCTGGGATGGTCCAGTGTAGTTATTGTGGTGGGAGCATGTGGTGGGGGCTCCTCACATCATAACACAGAAGCAGAGAGTAGACAGAAGAGCCGAAAGAAGTGAGTATAATCTTCAAAACACTCCACCCTTGAAGGAGTCAGCCAACAGACAGTGGACAGATGCCGGGAGATTTGCCTGGAGATTGCAGACTTTCAGACAACCTTGAGCCATAATCTGCCCAGACATAGCCACTTGCTCCCTCTATCTTAGGCCACAAGAAGTGACAAACAAGTACCTTAAGCATTAAGCCAGCTCCTCAGCCCCCTGTTTGGTTTTTTTTTTTTTATTAGCATACAATATCTACATATGTGAAAAGAATATTGTCTCTGTCAGCACCTTTCACAGCAGGTGTTAATTGTGCTGGAATTCTTGATTTTCAGCTGATGATGCTTCAATTCTATTTTGGGGTGAGAGGCTCCTTTTCCTTCCTGTGACACCATAATTTTCCTGCTTACTATCAAAGACTCAGCCATGAGGAGAAGGAAGAAGGGAAGGCAAAAGGAGACATGACAGATGGCCAAAGGCCCTTCTCGTAATGCCCATAAAGAGGCTGGGGGCAGAGTCCCAAGAGGGAGTTGGGGCAGACAACCATGAGAAGCAGCAGAAGGAAGGAGTGTGGACATGGGCCACTATGGGCCATGACTCATGAGCCAGTATCTTCAGCCAGGAGCGTGAGGAGGCTGCAAGGCCACCAGGAGGAGAGGGGCTGAAAGCCCAAGGAGGAGTCTGCAGGGACAAGAATGATGCGCTCATGGCTAGAGGAGGACAAGGTGGCAGTGAGACCTGTGAGCCAGAAGGGACTCGGCAGGATTTCCCAAACCTAATGATACATCTAATGACTTCAGGAGTTGTAAAGGCACTCGGGATTCTTCCCTTGTCTAGAGGTAGGCATACCCTTCTGTTAATCTCTGTTAACCTCCAGAATCTGAGAGACATCCAGGTTATGGGAACCCACATTCAAGTTGTCTCTAAAGGCACTTCCAACCCTAGATCCCAGTGATTGTTAAAACTGGTACCCTCGTCCAGGGACCAACCAGTGCTAACCATTGGCAACCTGAAATCAGCCATTGGGAGCATTTATACAAAGGAAGTTGGCAGATTCAACTTGTCTCGGGAAACTTTGTCCCTGGGGAGATGAGAACACATGTCTAGTCACCCCGGATAGGCTCAGATGACAGAACAAAAGTACAAGTATGCTAATGACAGTTTAGCGAGTTCACTGGGGTCACTTACAGAGCAGGGAGAGGGCTGGCTCACAGGAGCATGGGTGACCCAGGATATCTACATCACCCAAAAGCCCACCCCGGCATGGGTGACGGCGCCTGAAGCTGCGTCCCTGGAGCCCGCTGCCCACCTCGCAGGCCGCTCACCGGGTGGAGGAGAGTCTGGCACACTACTCGGCTCTCCCACAGGGCACAGCTCCCCAGGGCAGGTAGGAGACTCTGCCCCTGACGGTCGCTTCACTCATATATGACATTTAGGACAGGGTCTTGCAACCACAGCGGTGCGCTCCTGAGTCTCCTGAGCTACGCCTCGCCGGAGGAGGGCTTCCACTGACACACAACCACTGCCCCTCGGTGGTTGCCTGCTGCCCTGCGGCCGTGGGGAGCGGCCGTGTACTTCTTAAAATTTCAGCCCTCCCAGCCTTTTGGATCTCTTGACGCTTCTCCCTTGAGGAGGGAGTGTTTCAATTTGCTTTTTCCTTGCCCTGAAAGACAGCTCGTCAGCACTGCATTTCTAAGGCCATCGGCACAGATGGCCGCGTGTAGAGGAAGAAGGGAGACATGGGGAAGGAGGGGTTAGTATACAGGGCACCATCTGTCCAGTGGCTACCAAATAAGGAAGTGGACGCCCTGGACTTTGTCCATCAGGTGAACATTAGTTTTCCTCACTCAGTAAAGCAGCTTGGGCCACCCCAGATTCAATGTGTTCACTGTTGGGGTTCCAGCTTCCTTTCACATGCGGAGTCCCTTCACATCAGATCTGTGTCCGGGAAGGATGGGAGGAGGTGTAGTTCAGATCGACAGGTAGGCTTCTCTTGCATCTTGTCACCCCGGAGACCCCCTTGGTCCATGCCTCCCTTCATATGAACTGTGATAAAGACATTAGGGTTCTTTATTTCCTTTTGTTCAACTCTCCAGCATCTGAATCCTCTTCACATGTTTTGAGAATGCAAAAAAAAAAAAAAATTTTTTTTGAGGTAGGGTTTCACTGTAGCCTAGGCTGACCTGGAATTCATTATGAAGTCTCAGGGTGACCTTGAACTCATAGCGATCCTTCTACCTCTGCCTCCTGAGTGCTAAGATTAAAGGCATGTGTCATCATGCCTGACTGAGAATCCACAGTTTTATTGAAAGGCATGCTTCTACTTATTACTACAAAAGCCACTAAAGCTTTTTTTAAAGTTTTATTTTATTTATTTGAGTTGGGGGGGCACTTTGCAAGCAAGTGCCTTAGCCACTAACCCATGTCTTCAGGCACTCCCCACTCTTTTGTTTCAAGATAGGGTCTCATTCATGCACAGGCTGAACATGAACTCACTCTGTAGTTCCAGGTTGGTCTCGAACTCACAGCAATTCTGCTATCTCAGTGTTGTAATTACAGAATGCACCGCCATGCCTACCTACTAAAGCTTTTCTTAACTTGTTCTTTATCTCTCAGTATCTGGCAGTGAGGACTCCAGCCTTTGCCCACACTCAGCTACTTAGACACTCAGTGAGTGGAATGTGCGGTGGCGGGGCAGGTGGGAATCCATTCTGGTAGTGCCATAGCTCTGGCATTGGCTGCAAAGCCAACACTCCCTCACGGGCTATGGCTCTGATGTGACCTTGGCTGAAGTCTGTCTATAGCTTTCTTGGATCTGCAGGCCAGCCCGTCAAAGGCCATAAGGAGGCCAAGAATGGACAGAAGTCACAGTGCTCAGTAGTCTGAGGGAGAAGGAAGGCCATCAGATTATTGGTACTAAGCCCAAGCTACAACAAGGAGGGGGCATAGCTCAGGGGTAGAGCATTTGACTGCAGATCAAGAGGTCCCTGGTTCAAATCCAGGTGCCCCCTAATTATGGTGCTTTTTATCACCTGAGTAATCCATGACTTTTCACAGCATTGAAAATTCACATAGTGAACAAGAAAAATAAATAAGGACCTTTCAGTGCAAATTCAACAGCCCAGGGACTTGCAGTCCCATGTGGGAACCACCATAACCATGTTTGTGCTGTGCCTGTCCCTGTTTTGTGACCTGAGTCAGATAATCATGTTCAGCAGGTAGAACTTCTTACAGACCATCCAATGCCCCTGGGCCCCACCAACTAGTGCCAGTATAGCATCTCTATGAGTCCTGGGAGGCTTTTCAACCCATCTGAACCACAAGTTTGGGATCTACACGACCTCTGACTACATCAGGGGATATTGGATAGTTTCCAGAAGATGTGTCTTGGGAAGAAGGTACATGGTAGGCCTGTGGCCTGAGGGGCCTACACAGGGTCTCGGCAGCAAAAGGAGCCCTCTTGTTAGCTCAGAAACCTCTTTTGACCCCATGACAGCCAAATCTCTGTTCCTTCAAGAATACCAATATGGGGCTGGAGAAATGACTTAGAAGTTAAGGCATTTGCCTGCACAACCAAAGGACCTTGGTTCCATTCCCCAGGATCTTTGTAAGCCAGATACACATGGTGATACACATGGTTGCCCACAGGTGCAGCAACAAGGATGGTGATGTCATGGGGCCATCTCTGTGCCAAGCACACAGTAGGTCCTCACCTCAGTTTTATGATGTTATCATCAAGAGATACTGAGTCATTGAGTTCATTTTTAAAATACTCTCCATATATACATACACACACACACACACACACACACATATAAAGATGGACTGGAGAGATGGCTTAGCGGTAAATGCACATACATGCGAAGGCTAAGGACCCTGGTTTGGTTTGATTTTCCAGGTCCCATGTTAGCCAGATTCACATGGGGGCATAGGCAGGGTAGTCTGGTTGCAGTGGCTGGAAGCCCTGGACACCCATCCTCTCTCTCTCTCTCCATGTGTGTGTATATATATGTATATATATACTATATATATGTATATATATGTATATATATATACATATATATACACACACACATATATACATGTATACATACACACACATACACATATAAAGATGGACTGGAGAGATGGCTTAGCGGTTAAGGCACATACATGCGAAGCCTAAGGACCCTGGTTTGGTTCGATTCTCCAGGTCCCATGTTAGCCAGATTCACAAGAGGGCACACGTGTCTGGAGTTTGTTTGAAGTGGCTAGAAGCCTTGGTGCACCAATTCTCACACTCTCTCCCTCCCTCCCTCCCTCCCTCTCTTTATCTCTAATTAATAAATAAATAAAAGTAAAATCTTTAAAAAAAAATAAGAGTAGCAATATGCTGTGGTTAAGGCTAAGGGGCAGTGACTCACTCACCAGAAATGCATTACACTTTCCCAGGCTTAGCCCAGGAAAGTCACTGGGATAAAGAAGAGGAAACAATAGGAGATGGAAAGCAAAGCAAAATCCAGCTGTGCTGTAAAGAATGAGGATGAGGTGCAGAGAGTCCTGAAGGGGAGGAGGGGGGAGAGTCACACCATGCCAGCAAGCCTAACTCCAAAGCCAAAGTGGTGAAATGCTGAGGGGACATATTTGAAGCAAGCTCCAGGTCGAAGGAGGAACATTCATTTGCAGGTCAAGAGATCCGTGGTTCAGTCTGGATTTTCTGTCTGTCTCCTTTTGGATCTAGCCAGTCTAGTACTAACTAAACTTGGGAGTCTTTTAGGTCATTTCTCAGGAAGCTTCTTGGATCTGAGGGGGAATGGCAGCAGGTTCATCCAGCAGGTTGTGTTGTGGCTCAAGGCTGAGTTGGTAATGAAAGCCATGAACTAGTCTTGTGGGGATTTGGTCCTAACACTGGTAAATCAGGTGTGCATGTCTGTACATGTCTCATAATTATGATCTATACCATGGGACATCAAATAAACTTGAAGGCTCCCATTTCCCACCGGAATCCTCTGAGGAGCTTTTAAAAACACTCCTTGCCCCACTCTCAAGTAAAGGACCTCAGAGGTGACAACAGTGAATCCTTGTTCCCACTCCCAACCAGGCACAGCTCTTGTGCCCCTCACTTCTGAAGCTGAGATAGGTGGTTCAGCTGGGAAGTTGGGCCTCAGCATCATCTGTAGGTCTTCCATGGAAACATCTATGGCTTTTCTATAATGCATGTGGCTACAACTTACTGCACATAGAGGTGCTGGGTACAAGCAAGAGAGGTATGGGGTCTTCCTTAGGCAAAAAGATGAGCTTTTAAGGACACATCTTTAAAAAATTCCAATCCACATCTTTTTAGCAATCTTTTCTACTCATTGGTTATGGAATGGGATCCTAGTTTCCCTTCCTTGCTTGAGCCCATGATTCTTATAGAGGACAGAGAGGAGGGAGACCTTGAAGGTCCCAACTCTTCTCTAAGAAGCCCTGGGTGGTCCAGAACCTCGGGCCTGAAGCCTGGTTTGCAGACTTGGGACACAGAGCTGAGATCCAGAAGTACCACTCCATTGAAAAGGCCATGATAATGCTGCTGGATCAACAGCTGTGCCACAAAATGACAAATACAAGAGACAGCAGAGACATACCTGCCTTCACCTGGAGATTACATGCATCTTTCTGGTGAGACTTGGAACAACTTGAAACTTTCTGGAGCTGAGTGGGATCCAGAGGGCTAGAGGAAGCAGGGGCCTGTGCCTTGCCAACTCTAAAGTGCATACACCAAGGGATCTGAGTGCTATTGAGTCTATATTTAGATTAGATTTGATGTGCTTCATGAGTCTCTTCCAGGGGTCTTGGCATTGTAAAGAAAATAACTCAAGTGTCAAAGAGTGTAGCAAAGTAGGGGGCACCTGGACTTGAACCAGGGACCTCTTGATCTGCAGTCAAATGCTCTACCCCTGAGCTATACCCCCACTTCTACATATGCTCACATTAGCACCTCATCAACCACAGCACCACACCCAGGTGCCTATATATTTATAATCAACCTCAATGTCTGCATGGCAAGAGAGTGACAATCATTGTCTAGGGCACACTGTCCTCTCTTATGCCCCTCTCCTACCTTAACCTGTTCTCACCCTCTTCTCTCTGAGGTATGGTGAAGACACAAACCTTTCACCTTGAAAGATACCTGACTGGTGGACTTTCCCTACATCCACAATCAGTAGAGAAGATCTGTGCTGGATCTCCAGTGACCCTCACAGGCAGCCCAGGGACAGCTGCCTCCAAAGATCCCAAGCCTCAAAAAGCGCTCATTATTTCAATACATCATTCATTCATTCAACAAGCAGTCATAGAGCTGGTTAGGTACAGAACCTGCCATTCATGTTGGGGACACAGGCAGATGAGACATTGCCCTTGTTCCTCAGAGTCTTATTCCAAACGGGAGACAAGCCATGGATGTAGTAATTCCACAGTTGTGACAGGAGCCTGTGCAGAGGCTGTGAAGGCAACAGAGTAAGGAGGACCTATCCCACACAAAGGTGTTTGGGTAAAAGCAGAGCCTGTTAGGGGTCAGTGTGGTCACCCATGCCCTCTTTGATGGGGTGGGGGTCTTAAATAAGGCTAATGCAGGCTACAGTTTCTCTGCGACATCTTTATGTTCCTGAAAGCACTGGATCCCCAAAAGTTTCAGATTGCCAGACCTCCCAACACAATGTGGGCATTTCCTTCTCCTGTTACAGTTTCCAGATGAATGGCTGAAGTAGACTTGGGGACATTCAACAGGCAGGCTGAAAGTCAATGACTGGAGAGTTTGTCTGGGTCCTTGCTCACAGGTGCAGCAACAAGGATGGTGATGTAATGGGGCCATCTCTGTGCCAAGCACACAGTAGGTCCTCACCTCAGTTTTATGACGTTATCATCAAGAGATACTGAGTCATTGAGTTCATTTTTAAAATACTTTATTACTCATTTAATTATGAGAGACAGAGAGAGAAAGGAGGAGGTGGACGAGGAGGAGAAGAAAGAGAGAATGAGTGCACCAGATCCTCTAGCCTCTGAAAACGAACTCCAGATGCATGTGCCACCATGTTCATCTGGTTTATGTGGCTACTGGGGAATTGAACCAGGTCCATAGGATTAGCAGACAAGTGCCTTAACTGCTAAGCCATCTCTCCAGCCCCAGGGTCTTTGAGTTCATTTTTATATGGGGACTGACTGAAGAAAGTCGCTGGTGTTGATTAGGTGGTCAAGTCCCATGGGACAAATCCACCTCTGCTCTCCTATCCCCTACAGAGTGCTGGGAAATCCCTAACAACTCAACTGCATTACAGGTGGCCAGCGTGAACTCTGGTCTTCCTCATCCCGCTGAGCAGCAGGTAGCTGGTCTGTAGGGTCTCACCGTAGCCCAGGCTGACCTAGAACTCATTTTTTATCCCAGACTGGCCTCCAGCTCAGAGAAATGCTCCTACCCCACCTTCCTGAGTGCTGGGAGTAGAGGCATGCATGCCACCATGCCCAGTTTAAAACTTTTAAGTTTTTTTTTTTTCTTTTTTCTAGCTGTGACATCTTAAACACAAGGTTAACTGGATACTTATAAAATCAGGTTTGGATTTATTTAAATTTCTCTTCTTCCTGCTTTATAAAATACCCTAAGAGTGCACATCTTTAACGTGCTTTCTCTTATTTGCTAATGTTAGCTACATGGTTGAAATGGTTCTAGTGTGTCTGCCGCTCCCAGAGCTGGAGCAGCGTCAGCTGAGATCTGACCAATCTCTGGGTCTCCAGGCAGTGGGAATGGGAGCAATATCTCCCTCCCATGCAAGCCCCACCCAGGCTGCTCAGCTTAGCTTGGTTGACAAGAGATATTTGGACACTCGCGTTACTATTCATGAAGTTCCGTGCTCTTATAATCCCTGACCTATCTTCACCAGGAAACCAGAGACTGCAGGTGTCAGGCACGGAGGCCTGGCAGCCTCGGGATCTGCCTCAACTCTCAGTTCAGCTGCGTGCACGGGCCGTGGCCGAGGCTGCAATTCTTATTGTACGTCAGGAAAGGCCTGTCATTTGCTCACATCAGGACCAAGCCAGAAACCAGAAATTCTCACAGTACATTCAGAAAATGCCTGTTTGTCTACTTGATGACACTGGAAAAGTCTACATGAAGGCCAGACAGTGGAACATCTGAGCTTGTTACATGTCTCATGCTTTCAACCATTACCTCACACATTGCTCTCAGAACTGCACAGATCTTGCGAGGAGGAGGGCTTGTGGGAGTTTTGAATAAATGTCCTCCAATAGATTCAGGAGTTTTATTAAAGCTTCTTAATTTTCCAGCCACCTGGCTAGAGAAGATGGCACTGGGCAGAGCGTAGCATCCAGCCCTAAGGTGTGGGGGTGGATTTGCAATGCCAGTCTAAAGATATGCAAAGGGCCTGATTCTGCCTGCAGTTCTAAGCATGCCTGTATGTGGTGTGGCTTTGGGGTTTCTGTCTTGGGGCTTGTCTCTTTCTCTGTTTGGTTCTTTAAGAGGGTCTAGCTTCTTCAGCCATTATGGAACTTCCCCACCCTGCCACCTCTGCAGGCTTCAGTAAATATCCCTGCCTCCATAACTGTGCCTCTTACAGAAGGTAACGTATGTCACTCTTATGTAGTGTATGCCACTCTCGCATAGCGCATGTTACCCTTACATAGGGGTATGCCAATCTTACATAGTACAGTGTATGTCATTCTTATGTAGTGTGCGCCATTCTTTAGTAGTGTATGCCAATCTTACATAGGGTAGGTCATTCTTACATAGGGGTAGGTCTTTGGTCAAACAGAAGGCTTTGCCTGTTGGCTGGATAATTTTATAGGTTCAACTTGGTCGTCATGGTGCCAAGATGATAGGGCACACACCAATGGATATGATGCTGTGAAGCTATTTTTTTTAAGGTGTTACAGTCAGCTTCACATTGCTGGTAGAAATCACCTGACCAAGAGCAGCTTGTGGGAAAGAGATGTTGATTTGGGTTTACAGGCTGGAGGGGGGAAGCTCCATGAGTCAGAGGAAAACAATGGCATGAGCAGAGGGAGGACATCACCCCTGGCCACCATAAGGTGGACCATAGCAACAGGAGAGTGTGCCAAACAGTGGCATGGGGAAACTGGCTATAATACCCATAAACCTGCACCCAACAATACACTGCCTCTAGGAGGCGTTAATTCCCAAATCCCCATCAGCTGGGAACCTAGTTTTTGAGGGACACCTGAATCAAACCACCACCAAAGGTGTGGCTCACACTTCAATCAGTAAACTTTAAATAAAACTCATGAACCCCCATAAGGTGGGTGGGTTTCTTGCATCAGTTAAAGTCTTGGCAGTAAAGACTGCCTTCCCTGAGGAGGATGGAATTCAGCTTGTTCAGACTCCAGCTGCCATATCACCTCTTCCTGTGCTCCATCCCCTGAGAATGCTCTTACATCCTGTGAGGCTAAATGCACCTTCCTGTTCCTGAAGGAAAAAACGTAGGGGGCACCTGGATTTGAACCAGGGACCTCTTGATCTGCAGTCAAATGCTCTGCCCCTGAGCTATACCCCCACCTGCTTATACATGTCTAATAAGCACTCTAAAGTGCATGGTTACTACCTGACTGTCACTGGCCTGACATTGCACTTGCTGGTACTTTGCCATTATCTGCTTCTGTCCATGAGGCACAGCCCTGAACCACCTCTGCTACCTGACTGTCACCTCCTATTGGGATTGCACACCCTCCCGCCCTAGTTCTCTGCTGAACCCCGGGCTTTATAGCCTGGAGTTTTACAGCTAAACATCCTTCAGAACCACCTCAAAGAGCCAAACTCAGAAAGCTGTCTGCCCAGTTAACGTTTGAAGGTAGACTGGTACGTGGCTGAACAGAACCACCATCTCAGTTCCCAGCTGAGAACTCCTCAAGTAGACACTGAAAAGGGTACCAGGGTAAGGATTGTCTAACAAGCCGAGCTGGAGATTCTTTCTCGCTGACAGTTTGAGCTACTGATGACACCGCTCCCTTTCAGGTATATAGATGTGGGCACTATGAACCCCGTAAAACCACGCCCAAACCAAACATGGGCTGAAGGGCCTCTGTGTCCAGATGGTCTGGCATGACCAGGCTCCCTTTACCTCTTTCTTCTTCCCTCTGCTTTCCCATTTGTAGAACCCTTCAGGGTGTCATTTAGGTATCCTGTAGAAAGGCTCAAACCCACTGCAATGTGAGGGCATAGGACAGAGGTTGACACTGTGTCAGTGTGGAAGGAAAGGCCTTCAGGTGACAAAATCTTGAACCAGAGACCACTTGATGGCAGTCATATGTTCTCTTCTGAATTATTCCCACCATCTGGTTTTACTGTTGGAATTTACACTCTTTGTCAAAGTTGCCACAGTTTCATTGGGTTGTGGCCATGCACGCTTAGAGTGCTTATTAGACATTTATAAGCAGCTGGGGGTATAGCTCAGGGGTAGAGCATTTGACTGCAGATCAAGAGGTCCCTGGTTCAAATCCAGGTGCCCCCTACCTTTTCCATCAAGGAACACAAGGTGAGTCTGTATCCTATGACTGGAGGTTAGTTCTTCATTGGCTCCATCCTGGGGAGACGGGTGCGTTGTTATTTCTTTATTTCTAATATTTGTGGGAATGGGCTGACTTCCCTCAGACAGACCTCTACTTGACCTTGAACACACCCTATCTTTCCCTATGGATCTATCCCAAGATTCTAGAAAACTCTGCCCAGCTGCCTCCTCCTCAGCACCCTCGACTTGGAGAGTCATTTTGGAAATGGCGTCATGCTTCTCCTTTCCTACTAGTACGTGTTATAATTTTTTTTTTTTTTTTTTTAGAAAGAGAGAGAGAGAGAGATACAGAGAGAGAGAGAATGGCCACTACAATTGAACTCCAGGTGCTTTTGCCACCTAGTGGGCATATGTGATCTTGTGGTTGCCTTACCTTCATGAGTCTACAGAGTCCAACATGGGTCCCTTGGCTTAGCAGATAAAAGCCTTAACCACAAAGCCATCTCTTCAGCCCACTCCTGAAATTTTGTCATTTCGGATCCCCTTTTATCCTGTTCTCTCTCTACCTCACTATCCCTGACTTCATATTCACATTCTCAGGTACATTTCTGTTTCTCACTCATAGTTCACCTTTAAACCTCTTCTTTTATAGTGTACTGTAAATTTTATCGATTCTATTTTTTCCAATCAGTCTGTCTTTTATTTTGATTTCATGATGTTTTCTTCCAATTATGATGGTCTTGTGCAGGTAGTGTCAGGCACTGTGAGGTCATGGATATCCAGGCCATTTTGTGTCTGGGAGGAACACATTGCAAGGAGTCCTACCCTTTCTTTGGCTCTTACATTCTTTCCGCCACTTCTTCCACATTAGACCCTGAGCCTTGGACGGTGTGATAGAGATATTCAAGTACTCAGCACTCCGGTCACTTCTTTCAAGCACCATGATGCCTCTGAGACATCCCAGGGTCACTGCCATATGAAAAGAGAAGATTCTGCACTCAAAATGAGAGTAGAATTAATATAAGGGTATGAACATTAAGACAAGTGCGTACTGGGCAGTTTGATGAGCATAGAATATACATTTAGCCAGATAGCAGCAGATGTTACAACCCGAGGGCTCACAACTACCCCTGTTTTAAGTTTTCAGTATCAGGGCTGTATTCCCTACATGGAGCAGGCCTCCAGTCCAATTAGAGGGCAGTTGGTTTCCACCATGACAGGTGTGCCACTATTGCACCCATTAGCTCATTTGGCCAGGCTGGCCAAATATAAGGCTGGCAGTGTCCACTGTTGAGTATCTTCACTGGTGTTTTCTCTTTCTCCCATTGAACTGCCTGCAGAATGGCATCTTCCAGCTTTCTCTCAGCTGGTCTACATGGAGGAGGTTATCAGCTCAGTTCCAGCAGGATTTCTCAGTGGCCTTGCAGCCCAAGTATAAGGATTATCCACCAATAGGGTGTTACCATCTATTCCTGGTGGGAAACCAAGGGCCTTGGCAATGCCTATAATGTTTGGTGGGTATCAGGGACCTCTCTGGCCAACAACTCACTGGAGGTTATCCCATCCCTGGCACTGAAAATTTCTAGCAACAATCTATGGCTCCTGAGTGTTCCATTGTCAAAAAAGTAGGTTTCCATATAATTTATTTATAGCCTCTTAGATTTTGATAATCCTCCCGCCACCTTTCCTTTACTCAATCTCTTCCCCTGACCTCACTTGGATCCATTCTTATCTTAAGGAAGCTGACAACCCACGACCAACCAACTAGATGCCTTCTTTCAACCATGAGTTTGCAACCCTATTCCTCAGTGGCCCCTCATTTTTGGAGTCTCTTCTTTTGCCCTGTACACCCATCCTAGATTCCTTGATTAAGCTGCTACCTCCTCCTTCCCTCAGTCAGTACCTGATGGGTCCTGAGGGGCAAGTATGGGAATTCTTGGCTAGTCAGCCATCACCCTCCACACACAATAATGCTTTCCAAGTAATCATCCCAAAGTCCCGCTGTATCAACAGCACACGTCCATGCCCAAGGTCACCAAAGGGCTGGACTAGGATGGGCATGGATGGCTGTCCCTCAAGCTGTGGGTTCCTCTCTGCTTGTTTTCTTACCGTGATTGGAGTTCAAGGCTGTATTGTATGTTTTCATTCTGGGGTCTCTGCTGGAAAACAAGTAGCTCTCACGGGACGTTTTCATGGACATGGGAGGAATGTAAGAGGACAAGTCCAACTGTGTAAGCAGGCTCAGCCTCTGGTGTGCCACATCACCCTCCTCTGGATCTATGACTGTCACCCAACAGAGCCCAGGAGAACATATGCCACCTCTAATGGGAAGATCAGGAAAGGGAGATGGGAAGAACTGGGATTGACAGCTACATCTGCCATGTTTACCGTCTTGGCCAGACCTACATGCAGAATATACTCACGTCTACCCCAAGGGCTCTGGACCTCATCCACTCAGAGTCCAGCATTTTGTGATCTATGTTAACTCCTGGGGAGGCTTCTCTTGGCCCACCAAGAGACGAACTTTAACAACAAGATTTCTGTCCCGCCCTATCATGGTTTGAATAGATGGCCCCCAATATATTCAGTTTTTTGTTGGTTTGTAGTTTGCATCTGCAGCCACCTGGCTGGAGGTAGTGTCACTGGGCGGATCTTAAGGTGTTGTGGTGGGTTTGAGATTTCAATCTACAGATATGAAAAGTGTGCCTGGCTGGAGTTCCTCAAGTATGCTGTGCTGTGTGGTTTTTGGCTTTTGGCTTGTGCTTCTCTCTCTCTGCTTGGTCCTGTGAAAGCAGGCCAGCTTCTTCTGCCATTATGGAACTTCCCCCACCCCACCACCTCTGCAGCCTTCAGTAAATATCCCTGCTTCCACAACTGTGCCTCTTACAGAAGGCCTGTCACTCTTAGGTAACGTATGTCACTCTTATGTAGTGTATGTCACTCTCACATAGTGCATGTTACCCTTACATAGTGGTATGCCGATCTCACATAGTGCAGTGTATGTCATTCTTATGTAGTGTGCGCCATTCTTTAATAGTGTATGCCATTCTTACATAGCGTAGGTCATTCTTACATAGGGGTAGGTCTTTGGTCAAGCTGAAGGCATTTCCTGTTGGCTGGATAATTTTATAGGTTCAACTTGGTCGTCACGGTGCCAAAATAATAGGGCACACACCACTGGATATGATACTGTGAAGCCATTTTTTTAAGGCATTACAGTCAGGTTCACATTACTGGTAGAAATCACCTGACCAAGGGCAGCTTGTGAGAAAGAGAAGTTGAGGGAATTAACAATGGGATATTTTTTTATAATCATAGAAAATGTTAATAAAAATTTAAAAATTACAAAAAAGTAAAATAAAATAAAAAGGAAGAGATGTTGATTTTGGTTTAAAGGCAGGAGGTGGAAGCTCCAGATGGCAGGGAAAAACAATGGCATGAGCACAGGAAGGACATCACCACTGGCCACCACAAAGTGGACCATAGCAACAGGAGAGTGTGCCAAACAGTGGCATGGGGAAACTGGCTATAATACCCATAAACCTGCACCCAACAATACACTGCCTCTAGGAGGCGTTAATTCCCAAATCCCCATCAGCTGGGAACCTAGTTTTTGAGGGACACCTGAATCAAACCACCACCAAAGGTGTGGCTCACACTTCAATCAGTAAACTTTAAATAAAACTCATGAACCCCCATAAGGTGGGTGGGTTTCTTGCATCAGTTAAAGTCTTGGCAGTAAAGACTGCCTTCCCTGAGGAGGATGGAATTCAGCTTGTTCAGACTCCAGCTGCCATGTCACCTCTTCCTGTGCTCCATTCCCTGAGAATGCTCTTACATCCTGTGAGGCTAAATACACCTTCCTATTCCTGGAGGAAAAAACATAGGGGGCACCTGGATTTGAACCAGGGACCTCTTGATCTGCAATCAAATGCTCTACCCCTGAGCTATACCCCCACCTGCTTATACATCTCTAATAAGCACTCTAAAGTACATGGTTACTACCTGGCTGTCATTGGCCTGACCTGTGCATTTGCTGGTACTTTGCCATTATCTGCTTCTGTCTGTGAGGCACAGCCCTGAACCACCTCTGCGACCTGACTGCCACCTCCTCATGGGCTTGCACACCCTCCCGCCCTAGTTCTCTGCTGAGCCCCGGGCTTTATGGCCTGGAGTTTTATAGCTAAACATCCTTCAGAACCACCTCAAAGAGCCAAACTCAGAAAGCTGTCTGCCCAGTTAACATTTGGAGGTAGACTGGGGCCTGGCTGAACAGAGCCACAATCTCGGTTCCCAGCCAAGAACTCCTCAAGCATTCCTGGAAAGGGTGCCAGGGTGAGGTTTGTCTAACAAGCCCAGCAGGGGATTCTGTCTCGCTGACTGTTGGAGCTACTGACGACACCGCTCCCTTCCAGGTATAGATGCAGGCACTATGAACCCCGTAAAACCACGCCCAAACCAAACATGGGCGGAAGGGCTTCTGTGTCCAGATGGTCTGGCATGACCAGGCTCCCTTTACCTCTTTCTTCTTTTCTCTGTTTTCCCATTTGTAGAACCCTTCAGTGTGTCAGACCTAGGTATCCTGTAGAAAGGCTCCAACCCACTGTAAAGTGAGGGCATAGGACAGAGGTTGACACCGTGTCAGTGTGGAAGGAAAGGCCTTCAGGTGACAACATCGTGTACCAGAGACCGCTTGATGGCAGTCATATGCTCTCTTCTGAATTATACCCACCATCTGGTTTTACTGTTGGAATTTACACTCTTTGTCTAAGTTGCCACAGTCTCGTCGGTGTGTGGCCATGCACGCTTAGAGTGCTTATTAAACATTTATAAGTAGGTGGGGGTATAGCTCAGGGGTAGAGCATTTGACTGCAGATCAAGAGGTCCCTGGTTCAAATCCAGGTGCCCCCTAACTTTTCCATCAAGGAACACAAGGTGAGTCTGTATCCTATGACTGGAGGTTAGTTCTTCATTGGCTCCATCTGGGGAGACGCGTGCGTTGTTATTTCTTTATTTCTCCAATTAGTGGGAATGGACTGACCTCCCTCAGCCAGACCTCTACCTCACCTTGAACACACCCTATCTTTCGCTATGGATCTATCCCAAGATTCTAGAAACCTTCTCTGCCCAGCTGCCTCCTCCTCAGCACCCCTGACTTTGAGAGTCATTTTGGAAATGGAGCATTGCTTCTCCTTTCCTCCTAGGACCTGTTATAATTTTTTTTTTTTGAAAGAGAGAGAGAGAGAGAGAGAGAGAGAGAGAGAATGAACAGCCACTACAGTTGAACTCCAGATGCTTTCGCCACCTTGTGGGCATACGCGACCTTGTGGTTTGCCTTACCTTCATGAGTCTGCAGAGTCCAACATGGGTCTTTTGCCTTAGCAGATAAAAGCCTTAACCACAAAGCCATCTCTTCAGCCCACTCCTGAAATATTGTGGTTTCAGATCTCCTTTTATCCTGTTCACTCTCCACCTCACTCTCACTGACTTCATATTCACATTTTCAGGTACATTTCTGTTTCTCACTCATAGTTCACCTTTAACCCTCTTATTTTATAATGTACTGTAAATTTTATCCATTCTTTTTTTTTTTCAATAAGCCTGTCCTTTATTTTGATTTCATGATGTTTTCTTCCTATTATGACGGTCTTGTGCAGGTAGTGTCAGGCACTGTGAGGTCATGGGTATCCAGGCCATTTTGTGTCTGATGTGAACACGTTGTAAGGAGTCCTACCTTTCTTTCTCTTCCATTCTTTCCACCATGTATTCTGCATTAGATCCTGATTCTTGGAAGGTGTGATGGAGATATTCAAGTACTGAGCACTCTGGTCACTTCTTTCCAGCACCATGATGCCTCTGAGTCATCCCAAGGTCACTGCCATATGAAATGAGAAGATTCTGTACCCAAAACGAGAGTAGAATTAATATAAGGGTATGAACATTATGAGAAGAGCTTACTGGGTTGTTTGATGAGCATAGTATATACATTTAGCCAGACAGGAGCAGATGTTACTCCCCTAGGGCTCATGACTACCCCTGTTTTAAGGTTTGAGTATCAGTGATGTATTCCCTCCATGCAGCAGGCCTCCAGTCCAATTAGAGGGCAGTTGGTTTCCACCATGACAGACATGCCACTATTGCACCCATTAGCTCATTTGGCCTGGCTGGCCAAATATAAGGTTTGCAGTGTCCACTATTGAGTATCTTCACTAGTGTTTTCTCTTTCTCCCATCGAACTGCATGTAGAATGGCTTCTTCCAGCTTTCTGTCAGCTGGTCTACATGGAGGAGGTTATCAGCTCAGTTCCAGCAGGATTTCTCAGTGGCCTTGCAGCCCAAGTATGTGGACTCTTCAGCAATAGGGTGTTACCATCTATTCCTGGTGGGAAACCAAGGGCCTCAGCAATGACCTATAATATTTGGGGGGCATCAGGGACCTCCCTGGGCAACAACTCACTGGAGGTTATCACATCCCTGGCACTGAAAATTTTCTAGCAACAATCTATGGCTCCTGAGTGTTCCATTGTCCAAAAAAGTAGGTCTCCATATAATTTACTTATAGCCTCTTAGATTTTGAATAGCCCTCCCTCCACCTTTCCTTTACTCAATCTCTTCCCCTGACCTCACTTGGATCCATTTTTATCTTATGGAAGCTGGCAACCCACGACCAACCATCTAGATGCCTTCTTTCAGCCATGAGTTTGCAACCCTATTCCTCAGCAGGCCCTCATTCTTGGAGTCTCTTCTTCTGCCCTGTACACCCATCCTTGATTCCTTGCTTAAGCTGCTACCTCCTCCTTCTCTCAGTTGGTACCTGATGGGTCCTGAGGGCCAAGTATGGGGACTCATGGCTAGTCAGCCATCACCCTCCACACACAATAATGCTTTCCAAGTAATCATCCCAAAGTCCTGCTATATCAACAGCACACGTCCATGCCCAAGGGCACCAAAGAGCTGGACTAGGATGGGCACGGATGGCTCTGCCTCAAGCTGTGGGTCCCTCTCTGCTTGTTTTCTTACCGTGATTGGAGTTCAAGACTGTATTGCACGTTTTCATTCTGGGGTCTCTGCTGGAAAACAAATAGCTGGCAGGGGACATTTTCATGGACATGGGAGGAATGTAAGAGGACAAGCCCAACTGCTGAAGCAGGCTCAGCCTCTGGTGTGCCACATCACCCTCCTCTGGATCTAAGACTGTCACCCAACAGAGGCCAGGAGAACATATGCCATTTCTAATGGGAAGATCTGGAAAGGGAGATGGGAAGAACTGGGATTGACAGCTACGCCTGCCATGTTTACCGTCTTGGCCAGACCTACGTGCAGAATATACTCATGTCTACCCCAAGGGCTCTGGACCTCATCCACTCAGAGTCCAGCATTTTGTGATCTATGTTAACTCCTGGGGAGGCTTCTCTTGGCTCACCAAGAGATGAACTTTAACAACAAGATTTCTGTTCCGCCCTATCATGGTTTGAATAGATGGCCCCCAATATATTCAGTTTTTTGTTGGTTTGTAGTTTGCATCTGCAGCCTCCTGGCTGAAGGTAGTGTCACTGGGTGGATCTTAAGGTGTTGTGGTGGGTTTGAGATTTCAATCTACAGATATAAAAAGTGTGCCTGGCTGGAGTTCCTCAAGTATGCTGTGCTGTGTGGTTTTTGGCTTTTGCCTTGTGCTTCTCTCTCTCTGCTTGGTCTTGTGAGAGCAGGCCAGCTTCTTCTGCCACTTTGGTACTCCCCCCACCCCGCCACCTCTGCAGCCTTCAGTAAATATCCCTGCTTCCACAACTGTGCCTCTTACAGAAGGCCTATCACTCTTAGGTAACGAATGTCACTCTTATGTAGTGTATGTCACTCTCGCATAGCGCATGTTCTACCCTTACATAGGGGTATGCCGATCTCACATCGTACAGTGTATGTCATTCTTACGTAGTGTGCGCCATTCTTTAGTAGTGTATGCCATTCTTACAGAGGCTAGGTCATTCTTACATAGGGGTAGGTGTTTGGTGAAGCTGAAGGCATTGTCTGTTGGTTGGATAATTTTATAGGGTCAACTTGGTCGTCATGGTGCCAAAATGATAGGGCACACACCACTGGATATGATGCTGTGAAGCCATTTTTTTTTAAGGCGTTAAAGTCTGGTTCACATTTCTGGTAGAAATCACCTGATCAAGAGCAGCTTGTGAGGGCTGGAGAGATGGCTTAGCGGTTAAGTGCTTGCCTGTGAAGCCTAAGGACCCTGGTTTGAGGCTCGGTTCCCCAGGTCCACGTTAGCCAGATGTACAAGGGGGTGCACGCGTCTGGAGTTCGTTTGCAGAGGCTGGAAGCCCTGGCGCGCCCATTCTCTCTCTCTCCCTCTATCTGTCTTTCTCTCCGTCTGTCACTTTCAAATAAATAAATAAATTTAAAAAAAAAAAAGAGCAGCTTGTGAGAAAGAGATGCTGATTTTGGTTCACAGGCTGTAGGGGGAAGCTCCACGATGGCAGGGAAAAACAATGGCATGAGCAGAGGGAGGACATCACCCCTGGCCACCATAAGGTGGACCATAGCAACAAGAGAGTGTGCCAAACAGTGTCATGGGGAAACTGGCTATAATACCCATAAACCTGCCCCCAACAATACACTGCCTCCAGGAGGCATTAATTCCAAAATCCCCATCAGCTGGGAACCTAGTTTTTGAGGGACACCTGAATCAAACCACCACCAAAGGTGTGGTTCACACTTCTATCAATAAACTTAAAATAAAACTCATGAACCCCCATTAGGAGGGTGGGTTTCTTGCATCAGTTAAAATCTTGGGAGTAAAGACTGCCTTCCCTGAGGAGGATGGAATTCAGCTTGTTCAGACTCCAGCTGCCATGTCACCTCTTCCTGTGTTCCATCCCCTGAGACTGTTCTTACATCCTGTGAGGCTAAATACACCTTCCTGTTCCTGGAGGAAAAAACGTAGGGGGCACCTGGATTTGAACCAGGGACCTCTTGATCTGCAGTCAAATGCTCTACCCCTGAGCTATACCCCCACCTGCTTATACATCTCTAATAAGCACTCTAAAGTGCATGGTTACTACCTGGCTGTCACTGGCCTGAACTGTGCACTTGCTGGTACTTTGCCATTATCTGCTTCTGTCTGTGAGACACTGCCCTGCACCACCTCTGCTACCTGACTGCCACCTCCTCATGGGCTTGCACACCCTCCCGCCCTAGTTCTCTGCTGAGCCCCGGGCTTTGTGGCCTGGAGTTTTATAGCTAAACATCTTTCAGAACCACCTCAAAGAGCCAAACTCAGAAAGCTGTCTACCCAGTTAACATTTGGAGGTAGACTGGGGCCTGGCTGAACAGAGCCACAATCTTGGTTCCCAGCCAAGAACTCCTCAAGCAGACCCTGGAAAGGGTATCAGGGGTGGGCTTTGTCTAACAAGCCCAGCCGGGAATTCTGCCTTGCTGACAATTGGAGCTACTGATGACACTGCTCCCTTCCAGGGATAGATGCGGGCACTATGAACCCCGTAAAACCATGACCAAACCAAACATGGGCGGAAGGGCCCCTGTGTCCAGATGGTCTGGCATGACCAGGCTCCCTTTTCCTCTTTCTTCTCCCCTCTTCTTTTCCATTTGTAGAACCCGTCAGTGTGTCAGACATAGGTATCCTGGAGAAAGGCTCCAACCCACTGTAAAGTGAGGGCATAGGACAGAGGTTGACACCGTGTCAGTGTGGAAGGAAAGGCCATCAGGTGACAAAATCTTGAACCAGAGACCGCTTGATGGCAGTCATATGCTCTCTTCTGTATTATACCCACCATCTGGTTTTACTGTTGGAATTTACACTCTTTGTCAAAGTTGCCACAGTTTCATTGGGTTGTGGCCATGCACGCTTAGAGTGCTTATTAGACATTTATAAGCAGGTGGGGGTATAGCTCAGGGGTAGAGCATTTGACTGCAGATCAAGAGGTCCCTGGTTCAAATCCAGGTGCCCCCTACCTTTTCCATCAAGGAACACAAGGTGAGTCTGTATCCTAGGACTGGATGTTAGTTCTTCATTGGCTCCATCCTGGGAGACGGGTGCGTTGTTATTTCTTTATTTCTAATATTTGTGGGAATGGGCTGACTTCCCTCAGACAGACCTCTACTTGACCTTGAACACACCCTATCTTTCCCTATGGATCTATTCCAAGATTCTAGAAACCTTCTCTGCCCAGCTGCCTCCTCCTCAGCACCCTCAACTTGGAGAGTCATTTTGGAAATGGCGTCACGCTTCTCCTTTCCTCCTGGGACCTGTTATATATATATATATATGTATATATATATATATATATATATATATATATATATATATATATATATATATATATATATATATATGTTTTAGAAAGAGAGAGAGAGAGAGAGAGAGAGACAGAGAGAGAGAGAATGGCCACTACAATTGAACTCCAGATGCTTTTGCCACCTAGTGGTCATATGTGACCTTGTGGTTGCCTTACCTTCATGAGTCTGGAGAGCCAATTATGGGTCCCTTGGCTTCGCAGATAAAAGCCTTAACCACAAAGCCATCTCTTCAGCCCACTCCTGAAATTTTTCATTTTAGATCTCCTTTTATCCTGTTCTCTCTCCACCTCATTCTCCCTGACATCATATTCACATTCTCTGGTACATTTCTGTTTCTCAATCATAGTTCACCTTTAACCATCTTATTTTATAGTGTACTGTAAATATTAACCATTCTTTTTATTTTCAATCAGTCTCTCTTTTATTTTGATTTCATGATGTTTTCTTCCTATTATGATGGTCTTGTGTAGGTAGTGTCAGGCACTGTGAAGACATGGATATCCAGGCCATTTTGAGTCTGGGGGGAAAAATGTTGTAAGGAATCCTACCCTTTCTTTGGCTCTTACATTCTTTCCGCCACCTATTCCGCATTAGAACCTGAGCCTTGGATGGTGTGATGGAGATATTCAAGTACTGAGCACTCTGGTCACTTCTTTTCAGCACCATGATGCCTCTGAGTCATCCCAAGGTCACTGCCATATGAAAAGAGAAGATTCTGTACCCAAAATGAGAGTAGAATTAATATAAGGGTATGAACATGAAGAGAAGTGCTTACTGGGCAGTTTGATGAGCATAGTATATACATTTAGCCAGACAGCAGCAGATGTTACTCCCCTAGGGCTCATGACTACCCCTGTTTTAAGTTTTCAGTATCAGGGATGTATTCCCTCCATGTAGCAGGCCTCCGGTCCAATTAGAGGGCAGTTGGTTTCCACCATGACAGGTGTGCCACTATTGCACCCATTAGCTCATTTGGCCTGGCTGGCCAAATATAAGGCTTGCAGTGTCCACTGTTGAGTATCTTCACTGGTGTTTTCTCTTTCTCCCACTGAACTGCCTGCAGAATGGCATCTTCCAGCTTTCTGTCAGCTGGTCTACGTGGAGGAGGTTATCAGCTCAGTTCTAGCAGGTTTTGTCAGTGGCCTTGCAGCCCAAGTATGTGGATTATCCACCAATAGGTCTTACCATCTATTCCTGGTGGGAAACCAAGGGCCTTGGCAATGCCTATAATGTTTGGTGGGTATCAGGGACCTCTCTGGCCAACAACTCACTGGAGGTTATCCCATCCCTGGCACTGAAAATTTCTAGCAACAATCTATGGCTCCTGAGTGTTCCATTGTCAAAAAAGTAGGTTTCCATATAATTTATTTATAGCCTCTTAGATTTTGATAATCCTCCCGCCACCTTTCCTTTACTCAATCTCTTCCCCTGACCTCACTTGGATCCACTCTTATCTTAAGGAAGCTGAAAACCCACGACCAACCAACTAGATGCCTTCTTTCAACCATGAGTTTGCAACCCTATTCCTCAGTGGCCCCTCATTTTTGGAGTCTCTTCTTTTGCCCTGTATACCCATCCTAGATTCCTTGATTAAGCTGCTACCTCCTCCTTCCCTCAGTCAGTACCTGATGGGTCCTGAGGGGCAAGTACGGGAATTCATGGCTAGTCAGCCATCACCCTCCACACACAATAATGCTTTCCAAGTAATCATCCCAAAGTCCCTCTGTATCAACAGCACACGTCCATGCCCAACGTCACCAAAGGGCTGGACTAGGATGGGCATGGATGGCTCTCCCTCAAGCTGTGGGTTCCTCTCTGCTTGTTTTCTTACCGTGATTGGAGTTCAAGACTGTATTGCACGTTTTCATTCTGGGGTCTCTGCTGGAAAATAAATAGCAGTCAGTGGACATTTTCATGTACATGGAGGAATGTAAGAGGACAAGCCCAACTGCTGAAGCAGGCTCAGCCTCTGGTGTGCCACATCACCCTCCTCTGAATCTAAGACTGTCACCCAACAGAGCCCATGAGAACATATGCCACCTCTAATGGGAAGATCAGGAAAGGGAAATGGGAAGAACTGGGATTGACAGCTACATCTGCCATGTTTACCGTCTTGGCCAGACCTACATGCAGAATATACTCACGCCTACCCCAAGGGCTCTGGACCTCATCCACTCAGAGTCCAGCATTTTGTGATCTATGTTAACTCCTGGGGAGGCTTCTCTTGGCCCACCAAGAGACGAACTTTAACAACAAGATTTCTGTCCCGCCCTATCATGGTTTGAATAGATGGCCCCCAATATATTCAGTTTTTTGTTGGTTTGTAGTTTGCATCTGCAGCCACCTGGCTGGAGGTAGTGTCACTGGGTGGATCTTAAGGTGTTGTGGCGGGTTTGAGATATCAATCTACAGATATGAAAAGTGTGCCTGGCTGGAGTTCCTCAAGTATGCTATGCTGTGTGGTTTTTGGCTTTTGGCTTGTGCTTCTCTCTCTCTGCTTGGTCCTGTGAAAGCAGGCCAGCTTCTTCTGCCATTATGGAACTCCCCCCGCCCCGCCACCTCTGCAGCCTTCAGTAAATATCCCTGCTTCCACAACTGTGCCTCTTACAGAAGGCCTGTCACTCTTAGGTAACGTATGTCACTCTTATGTAGTGTATGTCACTCTCGCATAGCGCATGTTACCCTTACATAGTGGTATGCCGATCTCACATAGTGCAGTGTATGTCATTCTTATGTAGTGTGTGCCATTCTTTAGTAGTTCATGCCATTCTTACATAGGGTAGGTCATTCTTACATAGGGGTAGGTCTTTGGACAAGCTGAAGGCATTGCCTGTTGGCTGGATAATTTTATAGGTTCAACTTGGTCGTCACAGTACCAAAATGATAGGGCACACACCAATGAATTTGATGCTGTGAAGCCATTTTTTTTTTAAGGCGTTACAGTCAGGTTCACATTACTGGTAGAAATCACCTGACCAAGAGCAGCTTGTGAGAAAGAGATGTTGAGGGAATTACCATGGGATATTTTTTTATAATCATGGAAAATGTTAATAAAAATTTAAAAATTAAAAAAAAAGTTAATTTAAAAAAAGGAAGAGATGTTGATTTTGGTTTAAAGGCAGGAGGTGGAAGCTCCAGATGGCAGAGGAAAACAATGGCATGAGCACAGGAATGACATCACCACTGGCCACCATAAGGTGGACCATAGCAACAGGAGAGTGTGCCAAACAGTGGCATGTGGAAACTGGTTATAATACCGATAAACCTGCCCCTAACAATACACTGCCTCCAGGAGGCATTAATTCCAAAATCCCCATCAGCTGGGAACCTAGTTTTTAGGGACACCTCAATCAAACCACCACCAAAGGAGTGGTTCACACTTCAATCAGTAAACTTTAAATAAAACTCATGAACCCCCATTAGGAGGGTGGGTTTCTTGCATCAGTTAAAATCTTGGGAGTAAAGACTGCCTTCCCTGAGGAGGATGGAATTCAGCTTGTTCAGACTCCAGCTGCCATGTCACCTCTTCCTGTGTTCCATCCCCTGAGACTGTTCTTACATGCTGTGAGGCTAAATACACCTTCCTGTTCCTGGAGGAAAAAACGTAGGGGGCACCTGGATTTGAACCAGGGACCTCTTGATCTGCAGTCAAATGCTCTACCCCTGAGCTATACCCCCACCTGCTTATACATGTCTAATAAGCACTCTAAAGTGCATGGTTACTACCTGGCTGTCAGTGGCCTGACCTGTGCACTTGCTGGTACTTTGCCATTATCTGCTTCTGTCTCTGAGGCACAGCCCTGAACCACCTCTGCGACCTGACTGCCACCTCCTCATGTCCAACACCCTCCCAGCCTAGTTAACGTTTGGAGGTAGACTGGGGCCTGGCTGAACAGAGCCAACATCTCTGTTCCCAGCCGAGAACTCCTCAAGCATTCCTGGAAAGGGTGCCAGGGTGAGGTTTGTCTAACAAGCCCAGCTGGGGATTCTGTCTCGCTGACTGTTGGAGCTACTGACAACACCGCTCCCTTCCAGGTATAGATGCGGGCACTATGAACCCCGTAAAACCACGCCCAAACCAAATATGGGCGGAAGGGCCTCTGTGTCCAGATGGTCTGGCATGACCAGGCTCCCTTTACCTCTTTCTTCTCCCCTTTGCTTTTCCATTTGTAGAACCTGTCAGTGTTTCAGACATAGGTGTCCTGGAGAATGGCTCCAACCCACTGTAAAGTGAGGGCATAGGACAGAGGTTGACACCGTGTCAGTGTGGAAGGAAAGACCATGAGGTGATAAAGTCTTGAACCAGAGACCGCTTGATGGCAGTCAAATGCTCTCTTCTGAATTATACCCACCATCTGGTTTTACTGTTGAAATTTACACTCTTTGTCAAAGTTGCCACAGTCTCATTGGGGTGTGGCCATGCACGCTTAGAGTGCTCATTAGACATTTATAAGCAGGTGGGGGTATAGCTCAGGGGTAGAGCATTTGACTGCAGATCAAGGGGTCCCTGGTTCAAATCCAGGTGCCCCCTACCTTTTCCATCAAGGAACACAAGATGAGTCTGTATCCTAGGACTGGAGGCTAGTCCTTCATTGGCTCCATCCTGGGGAGACGGGTGCGTTGTTATTTCTTCATTTCTCCAATTAGTGTGAATGGACTGACCTCCCTCAGACAGACCTCTACTTGACCTTGAACATGCCCTATGTTTCCCTATGGACCTATCCCAAGCTTCTAGAAGTCTTCCCTGCCCAGCTGCCTCCTCCTCAGCACCCTCAACTTGGAGAGTCAGTTTGGAAATGGAGTCATGCTTCTCCTTTTCTCCTGGGACCCGTAGCAATGTTTATTTTCGAAAGCTAGAGATTGAGAGATTGAGATAGAGATAGATAGATAGATAGAGAGAGAGAGAGAGAGAGAGAGAGAGAGAGAGAGAGAAGGAGAGAAAGAGAATGGCCACTACAATTGATTTCTGTGTGCTTTCGCCACCTAGTGGGCTGTTTGTTTATTTAGCAGCACTGGGGATCAAACCCAGGGACTTGCACATGCTAGGCAAGGGCTCTGCCACTGAGCTGTATCTGCAGCAGATTTTCTAATTGGAAGGTGGCCCAAAACCCATTGCCTATACCCAGAAATGCCCTTAGTGGAAAGAGGTCATACATTATGAAGAAAATATTTCAGAAGAGGCACCAGTTCCCATCTAGGGCTGGAGATGTCAGACATTCTGTGGAGAAATTCCAATGGGCTATGCTCCTGAAATCTTCAAATTCTTCTTGCTCCTCTCTCTCAGGTGTATACCCTTTTGGAGGAAGGGCAGAGCAATAGTTCTGCATTTTCTCCTATCTTCCCCTTTGCAGATATTCATGGAAAAACTCACTTTCCATTCCACTGGGCTTTACTCTCAGCTACACCCTTAATCACTGGCAAAAAAATAAAAATTGCATCACCTCCCTGAGAAGCTACTGGCAGTTAATGTCATGGGAGTCGGTTTCCTCAGTGCCACAGCCACTGGTAAGTTTCCTGGGCTCCAGAGAATAACCTCTACTCATCCTCATTCAAGCAACTCTAAACTCAGTGAGTCACAAAAAAATACAAAAGTAGGTAAGGAACTAACTCAGAAGGAGAAGGGGTTCAGCCAGAGTGGGAGAGGCACAGAAGAAAGTAATGTGGTGTGAATATGTCAATACATGGATTAAGTTGTCAAAATTAATTAATCAATTAAAAGTTTTGATACATACCATCTTAGTAAGAGGTGTATCATGTTACTGTAACCTGGCCTCAATACAAAGTGGGGAACAGAGAGACATGGTCCCAAAATGGCAGCCTGAACTACAATACCATTCATCAATAAGATCTTTTCTGAATAGTGTGAACTCATTATGTCCAGGTCTTCATAGCCCTGTACCAATATTCCTCTCTCTATAGCAGAAATAAAGGAATAAGTGAGGTGACCTCAATATCTTTTAAAATTGTTTAAAAAAAATTTACTTGTTGATTTGAGAAAGAATAGGCATGCAAATGATCTCCAGAAGTATGTGCCACCCTGTGCATCTGGCTTTACGTGGTTATTGGTGACCAAACCTGGGTCCTTTGGTTTTGCAGGCAGACACCTTAGCCACTAAGCCATCTCTCCAACCCAGATATCTTGGATGACCCCTTACTCTAGGGTCCTCTTGCCTCTCAGCATTAACAATTCTAGCCACATACTTGATTGCAAGTCTGGACAGGCATAGCTTTAGGTGCAAAGCACAGTCCTTCATACTGTGAAAATGTCTCTACCTTCTTCTAGTGCCTAGCATTGCTGTTAAAAGGTAAATACCAATAGGAGTCTGTGGTTTGAGTACATTACCTGTCTTTTTTTTCTTATGTTTTAAAATCTTCCTTTTCCGCCTAGAACTGGGCCACTGGTGACAGGCCTAAAGGTATTTTTATTATTTATTTATTAGATAGAGAGAGAATGGGCACACCAGGGCCTTCAGCCACTGCAAATGAATTCCAGATGCATGTGCCATACATGTGCATATAACTTGCATGGGTTATAGGGAATTGAACATAGTCCTTAGGCTTGGCAGGCAAGGTCCTTAACCGCTAAGCCATTTCTGCAGCCCACACCTTAAGGTCTTATATGAGGCTCCTATGCTTCCTCATTGGGAAAACCACGTGACCAGATACCCTGCTCTGACCTCCCATGCCTTCCCTGCCATTACAGACTCCACCCTTTACAGCTGTAAGCTAAAATGAACTCCTTCCTTTCCTAAGAGGCTTCTGGTCAGATATTTGTCTTCAGCAATGAAAAAGTAATTGATGCACAGAACTGGTATCAGAAGTGGGGTTGTTGCTGTGATTAACCTGACATGGTAAACCTCTGAAAGTTGTTTGCATGAGAAATGTGGAAGGATTTGGGATATTAGACTAGACATGCCTTACAATGCTGCAAGGAGAGCTTAAGAGACTATTCTTGTGGGAGTCTGGAAGACAAGAAGGCTGAGAGCAAAGTTGGATGGAAATGGAAGGTTCTCAGAGAGAGGAGACATTGCAAGAGTCATGCAAAACAATGGATGGGGAATACTCCCCAGTGGCAGAGCCAGGGTCCAATCACAGAACATCCCCAATCCTGGGATGCATGCATTTTGTTCTATGTCATTGAGTTTTGGAATGGTGTATTAAGTCATATAATTGTGAAGAGGCTGGAAAATAAAAACATTGGCACATAGAAAGAGTCTACACTGTAAGAAAGGCAGTAGAGTTGTGCTTAGTATTGCCATTATTTTAATTTTTAAAATATTTTTTATTTTTTCATTTTATTTATTTGAGAGAGAGAGAGAAGGAGAAAGAAAGAGGCAGACAGAGGATGGGCACGTCAGGGCCTCTAGCCACTACAAATGAACTCCAGATGCGTGCACCCTCTTGTGCATCTGGCTTATGTGGGTCCTGGGGAGTTGAACCTGGGTTCTTTGGCTTCACAGGCAAGTGCCTTAGCTGCTAAACCATCTCTCCAGCCCCATTATTTTAATTTCTATGAACCAGTTTCTATGACCATGTGTGAAGCATTAGGTCGTTACTTGTGACTTTTCTCATTTCTTAATATAGGCACTTAAAGCTATAAATTTACCTCTTAGGACTGCCTTCATTGTGTCCTGGAGATTTTGGTATGTTGTGTTCTCATTATCATTTGACTCTATAAGTTTTTTTATTTCCTTCTTGATTTCTTCATTGACCCATTCATCATTTAGTAGTGTGTTGTTTAATTTCCATGATTTTGTATATGCTCTATAGCCTTTCTTGCTATTGATTTGTTGTTTGATTCCATTGTGGTCAGATAGAATGCAAGGAATTATTTCAATTTTTCTGTATTTGTTAAGATTTTCTTTGTGTCCTAATATATGGTCTATTTTAGAGAATGTTCCATGTGCTGCTGAAAAGAATGTATATTCTGTAGCATTTAGATGAAATGTCCTGTATATATCTGTTAGGTGCATTCCTTCTATGACCTCATTTAGTCCAGATGCCTCTCTGTTTATTTTTTCCTGGGATGACTTGTCAACTTATGAGAGTGGAGTGTTGAAGTCACCCACTACCACTGTGTTTGATGTTATCTGTGACCTTAGTTCTAATAGCATTTGTTTGATGAATTTGGGGACCCCATGTTAGGCGCATATATATTTAGGATTGTAATGTCCTCCTGTTGGAGAGTGCCTTTAATCAATATATAGTGACCTTCCTTATGTTTCTTAACTAATGTTGGACTGAAGTCTACCTTGTCAAATATTAGGACAGCAACCCCTGCTTGTTTTCTACGTCCATTTGCTTGAAACACCATTTTCCAACTTTTCACCCTAAGATAGTGTCCATCCTTGGCAGAAAGGTGGGTTTCTTGGAGGCAACAAATTGAAGGATCCTGCTTTTTAACCCAGTCTGTGGACCTATGCCTTTTGGTTGGGGCATTGAGGCCGTTGATATTAAGAGATAATATTTAAAGGTGTGTATTCATTTTTTGCCATTTTTTTGTAGTTCTTCTGGTTTTACATTTGCTCTCTTGTATTAACTAGTTTTTGAGTATTGCTTGTTTTTTTCCCTGTTCCTTTTATGTGTGCTTTTCTTTTTCTTCAGCATGGAGAATTCTTTCAAGTATTTTCTGTAGAGCTGGTTTTGTCTTCAAATACTCCTTTAGCTTGCTTTTGTTGTGGAATGTCCTCATTTCTCCATCTATTTGAATGGATAGTTTTGCAGGATAAAGTAACCTTGGTTGACAGTTGTTATCTTTCAGGACTTGGAATACATCAATCCAAACCCTTCTGGCTTTTAAAGTTTGTGTTGAGTAATCTGCTGTAATCCTGATAGGCTTGCCTTTGTAGGTAACCTGATTTTTTTCTCTGACTGTTTTCAATATTTTTTCTTTGGTTTGTGTGTTTGGTAGTTTGATTATAATATGGCAAGGAGAGGTTCTTTCTGGGTTTTGTCTGGCTGGTGTTCTAAAGGCTTCCTGTATCTGCATTGGCACCTCTTTCCCAATGTGGGGGAAGTTTTCTTCTATGATTTTGTTGAAGACACCTACTATGACTTTGGAGTGAAATTCTTCTCCTTCTACTATGCCCTGAATTCTTATGTTTGATCTTTTCAGAGTGTCCCAAATATCTTGAAATTCCCATTCATACTTTTCTATAAGTTTGTCTTTCTTTTTGTTGGACTGTATTGGGGCTGCTACCTGGTCTTCTAGCTGAGATACTCTATCCTCTCCTTCATCCATTCTACTGGTGAGATTTTCTACAGTGTTTTTTATTTCATTCACTGTGTTCTTCATTGCTAGTAATTCTGACTGACTTTTCTTTATTATTTCTATTTCCTTATTTATGTATTACCATGTGTGTATGCTTTCCATGTTGTCTAATCTTCAGGTATAATCTTTTACACTAAGCCTGTCCCTGTATTTCCCTTATATCTGGGGTGTGGGAGAGTTGCAGTCAGCCTCATGTTGCTGGCAGAAATCACCTGGCCAAAAGCAGCTTGTGGGAAGAAAAGATTTATTTAGGTTTACAGACATCAGGGGAAGCTCCATGATGGCAGGAAAACAATGGTATGAGCAAACGGTGGACATCACCACCTGGCCAACATCAGCAGCAGGAGAGTGTGCCAACACTGGCAAGGGGAAGCTGGTTATAACACCCATAAGCCCACCCTCAACAATTCACCACATGCAGGAGGCATTAATTCCCAAATTTCTACCAGCTGGGGATGCAGCATTCAGAACACATAATTTGGGGAGGATACCTCAATCAAACCACCATAGGGAGGGACCGAAATCTTGTCTTTAAATTCGTATTTTGATGAACCAAGAGAAGCTTCCCCAGGAGTTAACATAGATCACAAAATGCTGGACTCTGAGTGGATGAGGTTTGGAGACCGTGAGGTAAAGGGGAGTATATTGTGCACGTACTTGTTGCTGACACCTTCAGGTGTGCTGAGGTGAATTTCCAGACAGGCACGGTGATGGAGGAATGGATATTTATTGAAGCTTATAGATCCAGAGGAAGTTCCATAATGGCAGAAGAAGTGGGCCTGCTTCCACAGGACCAAGCAGAGAGAGAGAAGCATAAGCCAAAAGCCAAAAACCATGCACCATAGCATACTTGAGAAACTCCAGCCAGGCACACTTTTCATATCTGTAGATTGAAATCTCAAACCCACCACAACTCCTTAAGATCTTCCCAGTGACACTACCTCCAGCCAGGTGGCTGCAGATGCAAACTACAAACCAACAAAAAACTGAATATATTGGGGGCCATCTATTCAAACCATGATAGGGCAGGACAGAAATCTTGTTGTTAAAGTTCATCTCTTGTTCAGCCAAGAGAAGCCTCCCCAGGAGTTAACATAGATCACAAAATGCTGAACTCTGAGTGGATGAGGTCCAGAGCCCTTGGGGTAGATGTGAGTATATTCTGCACGTAGGTCTGGCCAAGAGGGTAAACATGGAAGATGAGCTGTCAATCCCAGTTCTTCCCATTTCCCTTTCCAGATCTTCCAATTAGAAGTGCCATATGTTCTCCTGGGCTCTGTTGGGTGATAGTCTTAGATCCAGAGGAGGGTGATGTGGCACACCAGAGGCTGAGTCTGCTTCAGCAGTTGGGTTTGTCCTCTTACATTCCTCCCATGTCCATGAAAATGTCCCCTGCCAGCTATTTGTTTTCCAGCAGAGACCCCAGAATGAAAATGTGCAATACAGTCTTGAACTCCAATCACGGGAAGAAAACAAGCAGAGAGGGACCAACAGCTTGAGGCAGAGCCATCCGTGCCCATCCTAGTCCAGCTCTTTGGTGACCTTGGACATGGATGTGTGCTGTTGATACAGCAGGACTTTGGGATGATGACTTGGAAAGCATTATTGTGTATGGAGGGTGATGGCTGACTAGCCATGAGTCCCCATACTTGCCCCTGGGGACCCATCAGGTACTGACTGAGGGAAGGAGGAGGTAGCAGCTTAAGCAAGAAATCCAGGATGAGTGTACAGGGCAGAAGAAGAGACTCCAAAAATGAGGAGCCACTGAGGAATAGAGTTGCAAACTCATGGCTGAAAGAAGGCATCTAGTTGGTTGGTCGTGGGTTGCCAGCTTCCATAAGATAAAAATGGATCCAAGTGAGGTCAGGGGAAGAGACTGAGTAAAGGAAAGGTGGAGGGAGGGCTAACCAAAATCTAAGAGGCTATAAATAAATTATATGGACACCTACTTTTTTGGACAATGGAACACTCAAGAGCCATAGATTGTTGCTAGAAAATTTTCAGTGCCAGGGATGGGATAACCTCCAGTGAGTTGTTGGCCAGGGAGGTCCCTAATGCCCACAAAACATTATAGGCCATTGCCAAGGCCCTTGGTTTCCCACCAGGAATAGATGGTACGACCCTATTGTTGAATAATCCACATACTTGGATGCAAGGCCACTGAGAAAACCTGCTAGAACTGAGCTGATAACCTCCTCCATGTAGATCAGCTGACAGAAAGCTGGAAGAAGCCATTCTGCATGCAGTTCAATGGAAGAAAGAGAAAACACCAGTGAAGACACTCAACAGTGGACAGTGCAAGCCTTATATTTGGCCAGCCGGGCCAAATGAGCTAATGGGTGCAATAGTGGCACACCTGTCATGGTGGAAACCGACAGCCCTATAATTGGAATGGAGGCCTGCTCCATGGAGGGAATACATCCCTGATACTGAAAACTTAAAACAGGGGTAGTCATGAGCCCTAGGGGTATAACATCTGCTGCTGACTGGCTAAATATATATACTATGCTCATCAAACTTCCCAGTAAGCACTTCTCTTCATGTTCATACCCTTATATTAATTCTACTCTCATTTTGGGTACAGAATCTCCTCTTTTCATATGGCAGTGACCTTGGGATGACTCAGAGGCATCATGGTGCTGGAAAGAAGTGACCGGAGTGCTCAGTACTTGAATATCTCTATCACACCATCCAAGGCTCAGGTTCTAATGTGGAATAGGTGGTGGAAAGAGTGTAAGAGCCAAAGAAGGGGTGGGATTCCTTACAACATTTTTCCCCCCAGACTCAAAATGGCCTGGATATCCATGTCTTCACAGTGCCTGACACTACCTACACAAGACCATCATAATAGGAAGAAAACATCATGAAATCAAAAGAAAAGACACACTGATGAAAAAAAAAGAATGGATAAAATTTACAGTACACTATAAAATAAGATGGTTAAAGGTGAACTATGAGTGAGAAACAGAAATGTACCTGAGAATGTAAATATGAAGTCATGGAGAGAGAGGTGGAGAGAGAACAGGATAAAAGGGGATCTGAAATCACAAAATTTCAGGAGTGGACTGAAGAGATGGCTTTGTGGTTAAGGCTTTTATCTGCTACCAAAGGACCCATGATTGACTCTCCAGACTCATGTAGATAAGGACACCACAAGATCGCATATGCCCACTAGGTGGCGAAAGCATCTGGAGTTAAATTGTAGTGGTCATTCTCTCTCCCTCTCTCTCTCTCTCTTTCTAAAAAAAAAAAAAACTTATAACAGGTCCTAGGAGGAAAGGAGAAGCATGACTCCATTTCCAAAATGGAGGGTGCTGAGGAGGAGGCAGCTGAGCAGAGGTTTCTAGAATCTTGGGATAGCTCCATAGGGAAAGATAGGGTGTGTTCAAGGTCAAGTAGAGGTCTGCCTGATGGAGGTCAGTCCATTCCCAAAATTGTAGAAATAAAGAATTAACAACGCACCAGTCTCCCAGGATGGAGCCAATGAAGAACTAACCTCCAGTCCTAGAATACAGACTCACCTTGTGTTCCTTGACAGAAAAGGTAGGGGGCACCTGGATTTGAACCAGGGACCCCTTGATCTGCAGTCAAATGCTCTACCCCTGAGCTATACCCCCACCTGCTTATAAATGTCTAATAAGCACTCTAAGCGTGCATGGCTTACACCCCAATGAGACTGTGGTAACTTTGACAAAGAGTGTAAATTCCAACAGTAAAACCAGATGGTGGGTATAATTCAGAAGAGAGCATATGACTGCCATCAAGCGGTCTCTGGTTCAAGATTTTGTCACCTGATGGCCTTTCCTTCCACACTGACACGGTGTCAACCTCTGTCCTATGCACTCACCTTACAGTGGGTTGGAGCCGTTCTCCAGGATACCTATGTCTGACACACTGAAGGGTTCTACAAATGGGAAAACAGAGAAAAGAAGAAAGAGGTAAAGGGAGCCTGGTCATGCCAGACCATCTGGACAGAGAGATCCTTCCGACATACTTTGGTTTGGGCGTGGTTTTACGGGGTTCATAGTGCCCGCATCTATACCTGGAAGGAAGCGGTGTCGTCAGTACCTCCAACAGTCAGCAAGACAGAATCCCCAGCTGGGCTTGTTAGACAAACCTCACCCTGGTACCCTTTCCCGGAATACTTGAGGAGTTCTCGGCTCGGAACCGAGATGGTGACTCTGTTCATCCAGGACCCAGTCTACCTCCAAATGTTAACTGGGCAGACAGCTTTCTGAGTTTGGCTCTTTGAGGTGGTTCTGAAGGATGTTTAGCTATAAAACTCCAGGCCATAAGCCCGGGGCTCAGCAGAGTTCTAGGGCGGGAGGGTGTGCAAGCCCATGAGGAGGTGGCAGTCAGGTCGCAGAGGTGGTTCAGGGCTGTGCCTCACAGACAGAAGCAGATAATGGCAAAGTACCAGCAAGTGTACAGGTCAGGCCAGTAACAGCCAGGTAGTAACCATGCACTTTAGAGTGCTTATTAGAGATGTATAAGCAGGTGGGGGTATAGCTCAGGGGTAGAGCATTTGATTGCAGATCAAGAGGTCCCTGGTTCAAATCCAGGTGCCCCCTACGTTTTTTTCCTCCAGGAATAGGAAGGTGTATTTAGCCTCACAGGATGTAAGAGCATTCTCAGGGAATGGAGCACAGGAAGAGGTGACATGGCAGCTGGAGTCTGAACAAGCTGAATTCCATCCTCCTCAGGGAAGGCAGTCATTACTCCCAAGACTTTAACTGATGTAAGAAACCCACCCACCTTATGGGGGTTCATGAGTTTTATTTAAAGTTTACTGATTGAAGTGTGAGCCACTCCTTTGATGGTGATTTGATTCAGGTGTCTCCCATAAACTAGGTTCCCAGCTGATGGGGATTTGGGAATTAACGCCTCCTGGAGGCAGTGTATTGTTGGGTGCAGGTTTATGGGCATTATAGCCAGTTTCCCCATGACACTCTTTGGCACACTCTCCTGTTGCTATGGTCCACCTTATGGTGGCCAGGGGTGATGTCCTCCCTCTGCTCATGCCATTGTTTTCCCCTGCCATCATGGAGCTTCCCCCTACAGCCTGTGAACCAAAATCAGCATCTCTTTCTCAAAAGCTGCTCTTGATTAGGTGATTTCTACCAGTAATGTGAACCTGACTGTAATGCCTTAAAAAAAAATGGCTTCACAGCATCATATCCAGTGGTGTGTGCCCTATCATTTTGGCACCATGATGACCAAGTTGAACCTATAAAATTATCCAGCCAACAGGCAATGCCTTCAGCTTGACCAAAGACCTACCCCTATGTAAGAATGACCTACCCTATGTAAGAATGGCATACACTACTAAAAAATGGCGCACACTACATAAGAATGACATACACTGCACTATGTGAGATCGGCATACCACTATGTAAGGGTAACATGCACTATGTGAGAGTGACATACACTACATAATGGTGACATACGTTACCCAAGAGTGATAGACCTTCTGTAAGAGGCACAGGTATGGAGGCAGGGATTTTACTGAAGCCTGCAGAGGTGGTGAGGTGGGGGGAGTTCCATAATGGCAGAAGAAGCTGGCCTGCTTTCACAGGACCAAGCAGAGAGAGAGAAGCACAAGCCAAAAGCCAAAAACCACACAGCACAGCATACTTGAGGAACTCCAGCCAAGCACACTTTTCATATCTGTAGATTGAAATCTCAAACCCACCACAACTCCTTAAGATCCGCCCAGTGACACTACCTCCAGCCAGGTGGCTGCAGATGCAAACTACAAACCAACAAAAAACTGAATATATTGGGGGCCATCTATTCAAACCATGACAGGGCAGGACAGAAATCCTGTTGTTAAAGTTCATATCTTGTTGAGCCAAGAGAAGTCTCCCCAGGAGTTAACATAGATCACAAAATGCGGGACTCTGAGTGGATGAGGTCCAGAGCCCTTGGGGTAGACGTGAGTATATTCTGCACGTAGGTCTGGCCAAGAGGGTAAACATGGCAGATGAGCTGTCAATCCTAGTTCTTCCCATCTCCCTTTCCAGATCTTTCCATTAGTGGTGGCATATATTCTCCTGGGCTCTGTTGGGTGACAGTCTTAGATCCAGAGGAGGGTGATGTGGCACACCAGAGGCTGAGTCTGCTTCAGCAGTTGGGTTTGTCCTCTTACATTCCTCCCATGTCCATGAAAATGTCCCCTGCCAGCTATTTGTTTTCCCGCAGAGACCCCAAAATGAAAACGTGCAATACAGTTCTTGAACTCCAATCACGGGAAGAAAACAAGCAGAGAGGGACCCACAGCTTGAGGCAGAGCCATCCATACCCATCCTAGTCCACCTCTTTGGTGCCCTTGGGCATGGACGTGTGCTGTTGATACAGCAGGACTTTGGGATGATTACTTGGAAAGCATTATTGTGTGTGGAGGGTGATGGCTGCCTAGCCATGAGTCCCCATACTTGCCCCTCAGGACCCATCAGGTACTGACTGAGGGAAGGAGGAGGTAGCAGCTTAAGCAAGTTATCCAGGATGGATATACAGGGCATAAGAAGAGATTCCAAAAGTGAGGGGCCACTGAGGAATAGGGTTGCATCTCATGCCTGAAAGAAGGCATCTAGATGGTTGGTCATGGGTTGTCAGCTTCCATAAGATAAGAATGGATCCAAGTGGGCTGGAGAGATGGCTTAGCGGTTAAGCACTTGCCTGTGAAGCCTAAGGACCCTGGTTCGAGGCTCGCCTCCCCAGGTCCCACGTTAGCCAGATGCACAAGGGGGCGCATGCGTCTGGAGTTCGCTTGCAGAGGCTGGAAGCCCTGGCGCGCCCATTCCCTCTCTCCCTCTATCTGTCTTTTTCTCTGTGTCTGTCGCTCTCAAATAAATAAAGAAAGAAAGAAAGAAGGATGGATCCAAGTGAGGTCAGGAGAAGAGATTGAGTAAAGGAAAGGTGGAGGGAGAGATAATCAAAATCTAAGAGGATATAAATAATTTATATGGAAACCTACTTTTTTGGACAATGGAACACTCAAGAGCCATAGATTGTTGCTAGGAAATTTTCATTGCCAGGGATGGGATAACCTCCAGTGAGTTGTTGGCCAGGGAGGTCCCTGATGCCCACAAAACATTATAGGCCATTGAGAGGCCCTTGGTTTCCCACCAGGAATAGATGGTACAACCCTATTGTTGGATAATCCACATACTTGGGCTGCAAGGCCACCGAGAAATCCTGCTGGAACTGAGCTGATAACCTCCTCCATGTAGACCAGCTGACAGAAAGCTGGAAGATGCCATTCTGCATGCAGTTAGATGGGAGAAAGAGAAAACACTAGTGAAGATACTCAATAGTGGACACTGCAAACCTTATATTTGGCCAGCCGGGCCAAATGAGCTAATGGGTGCAATAGTGGCACACCTGTCATGGTGGAAACCAACTGCCCTCTAATTGGACTGGAGGCCTGCTCCATGGAGGGAATACATCCCTGATACTGAAAACTTAAAACAGGGGTAGTCATGAGCCCTAGGGGAGTAACATCTGCTGCTGTCTGGCTAAATGTATATACTATGCTCATCAAACTGCCCAGTAAGCACTTCTCTTAATGTTCATACCTTTATATTTATTCTACTCTCGTTTTGGGTACAAAATCTTCTCTTTTTATATGTCAGTGACCTTGGGATGACTCAGAGGCATCATGGTGCTGGAAAGAAGTGACCAGAGTGCTCAGTACTTGAATATCTTCATCACACCTTCCAAGGATCAGGGTCTAATGCAGAAGACATGGTGGAAAGAATGTAAGAGAAAGAAAGGGCAGGACTCCTTACAATGTGTTCTCCTCAGACACAAAATGGTCTGGATGTCCATGACCTCACAGTGCCTGACACTACCTGCACAAGACCATCATAATTGGACGAAAACATCATGAAATCAAAAGAAAAGACACACTGATTGGAAAAAAAAGAATGGATAAAATTTACAGTACACTATAAAATAAGAGGGTTAAAGGTGAACTATGAGTGAGAAACAGAATGTACCTGAGAATGTGAATATGAAGTCAGTGAGAGTGAGGTGGAGAGTGAACAGGATAAAAGGAGATCTGAAACCACAATATTTCAGGAGTGGGCTGAAGAGATGGCTTTGTGGTTAAGGCTTTTATCTGCTAAGCCAAAAGACCCATGTTGGACTCTGCAGACTCATGAAGGTAAGGCAAACCACAAGGTCGCATATGCCCACTAGGTGGCAAAAGCATCTGGAGTTCAATTGTAGTGGCCATTCATTTTCTCTCTCTCTCTCTCTCTCTCTCTCTCTCTCTCTCTCTCTCTCTCTCCCCCTCTCTCTCTCTCTTTCTAAAATAACAATTATAACAGGTCCCAGGAGGAAAGGAGAAGCATGACTCCACTTCCAAAATGACTCTCAAAGTCGAGGGTGCTGAGGAGGAGGCAGCTGGGCAGAGAAGGTTTCTAGAATCTTGGGATAGATCCATAGGGAAAGTTAGGGTGTGTTCAAGTTCAAGTAGAGGTCTGCCTGATGGAGGTCAGTCCATTCCCCTAATTGTAGAAATAAAGAAATAACAACGCACCCGTCTCCCCAGGATGGAGCCAATGAAGAACTAACCTCCAGTCCTAGGATACAGACTCACCTTGTGTTCTTTGACAGAAAAGGTAGGGGGCACCTGGATTTGAACCAGGGACCTCTTGATCTGCAGTCAAATGCTCTACCCCTGAGCTATACCCCCACCTGCTTATAAATGTCTAATAAGCACTCTAAGCATGCATGGCCACACCCCAATGAGACTGTGGCATCTTTGACAAAGAGTGTAAATTCCAACAGTAAAACCAGATGGTGGGTATAATTCAGAAGAGAGCATATGACTGCCATCAAGCGGTCTCTGGTTCAAGATTTTGTCACCTGATGGCCTTTCCTTCCACACTGACACGGTGTCAACCTCTGTCCTATGCACTCACATTACAGTGGGTTGGAGCCTTTCTCCAGGATACCTATGTCTGACACACTGACGGGTTCTACAAATGGAAAAGAAGAGGGGAGAAGAAAGAGGTAAAGGGAGCCTGGTCATGCCAGACCATCTGGACAGAGAGATCCTTCTGACATACTTTGGTTTGGTCATGGTTTTACGGGGTTCATAGTGCCCGCATCTATACCTGGAAGGGAGCAGTGTCATCAGTAGCTCCAATTGTCAGCAAGGCAGAATTCCCGGCTGGGCTTGTTAGACAAAGCCCACCCCTGATACCCTTTCCAGGGTCTGCTTGAGGAGTTCTTGGCTGGGAACCAAGATTGTGGCTCTGTTCAGCCAGGCCCCAGTCTACCTCCAAATGTTAACTGGGCAGACAGCTTTCTGAGTTTGGCTCTTTGAGGTGGTTCTGAAAGATGTTTAGCTATAAAACTCCAGGCCATAAGCCCGGGGCTCAGCAGAGAACTAGGGCGGGAGGTTGTGCAAGCCCATGAGGAGGTGGCAGTCAGGTCGTAGAGGTGGTTCAGGGCTGTGCCTCACAGACAGAAGCAGATAATGGCAAAGTACCAGCAAGTGCACAGGTCAGGCCAGTGACAGCCAGGTAGTAACCATGCACTTTAGAGTGCTTATTAGACATGTATAAGCAGGTGGGGGTATAGCTCAGGGGTAGAGCATTTGACTGCAGATCAAGAGGTCCCTGGTTCAAATCCAGGTGCCCACTAAGTTTTTTCCTCCAGGAACAGGAAGGTGTATTTAGCCTCACAGGATGTAAGAGCATCCTCAGGGGATGGAGCACAGGAAGAGGTGACATGGCAGCTGGAGTCTGAAAAAGCTGAATTCCATCCTCCTCAGGGAAGGCAGTCTTTACTCCCAAGACTTTAACTGATGCAAGAAACCCACCCACTTTATGGGGGTTCATGAGTTTTATTTAAAGTTTATTGATTGAAGTGTGAGCCACTCCTTTGGTTGTGGTTTGATTCAGGTGTCCCTCATAAACTAGGTTCCCAGCTGATGGGGATTTGGGAATTAACGCCTCCTGGAGGCAGTGTATTGTTGGGTGCAGGTTTATGGGCATTATAGCCAATTTCCCCATGCCACTCTTTGGCACACTCTCCTGTTGCTATGGTCCACCTTATGGTGGCCAGGGGTGATGTCCTCCCTCTGCTCATGCCATTGTTTTCCCCTGCCATCGTGGAGCTTCCCCCTCGAGCTTGTGAACCAAAATTAGCATCTCTTTCTCACAAGCTGCTCTTGATCAGGTGATTTCTACCAGTAATGTGAACCTGACTGTAATGCCTTTAAAAAAAATGGCTTCACAGCATCATATCCAGTGGTGTGTGCCCTATCATTTTGGCACCATGACGACCAAGTTGAACCTATAAAATTATCCAGCCAACAGGCAATGCCTTCAGCTTGACCGAAGACCTACCCCTATGTAAGAATGACCTACCCTATGTAAGAATGGCATACACTACTAAAGAATGGCGCACACTACGTAAGAATGACATACACTGTACTATGTGAGATCGGCATACCCCTATGTAAGGGTAACATGCGCTATGCGAGAGTGACATACACTACATAAGAGTGACATTCGTTACCTAAGAGTGACAGGCCTTCTGTAAGAGGCACAGTTGTGGAGGCAGGGATATTTACTGAAGCCTGCAGAGGTGGCGGGGTGGGGAGAGTTCCATAATGGCAGAAGAAGCTGGCCCCTCTTAAAGAACCAAACAGAGAAAGAGACAAGCTGCAAGACAGAAAACCCAAAGCTACACCACATACAGGCATGCTTAGAACTGCAGGCAGAATCAGGCCCTTTGCATATCTTTAGACTGGCATTCAAATCCACCTGCACACCTTAGGGCTAGGTGCTAAGCTCTGCCAGTACCACGTTCTCCAGTCAGGTGGCTGGAAATCTAAGAAGCTCTAATAAAACTCCTGAATCTATTGGAGGACATTTACTCAAAACTCCCACAAGCCCTCCTCCTCGCAAGATCTGTGCAGTTCTGAGAGCAATGTGTGAGGTAATGGTTGAAAGCACGAGACATGTAACAAGCTCAGATGTTCCACTGTCTGGCCTTCATGTAGACTTTTCCAGTGTCATCAAGTAGACAAACAGGCATTTTTGAATGTACTGTGAGAATTTCTGGTTTCTGGCTTGGTCCTGATGTGAGCAAATGACAGGCCTTTCCTGACTTACAATAAGAATTGCAGCCTCCGCCACGGCCCGTGCACGCAGCTGAAATGAGAGTTGAGGCAGATCCCGAGGCTGCCCGGCCTCCGTGCCTGACACCTGCAGTCTCTGGTTTCCTGGTGAAGATAGGTCAGGGATTATAAGAGCACGGAACTTCATGAATAGTAACACGAGTGTCCAAATATCTCTTGTCAACCAAGCTAAGCTGAGCAGCCTGGGTGGGGCTTGCATGGGAGGGAGATATTGCTCCCATTCCCACTGCCTGGAGACCCAGAGATTGGTCAGATCTCAGCTGACGCTGCTCCAGCTCTGGGAGCGGCAGACACACTAGAACCATTTCAACCATGTAGCTAACATTAGCAAATAAGAGAAAGCACGTTAAAGATGTGCACTCTTAGGGTATTTTATAAAGCAGGAAGAAGAGAAATTTAAATAAATCCAAACCTGATTTTATAAGTAACCAGTTAACCTTGTGTTTAAGATGTCACAGCTAGAAAAAAGAAAAAAAAAAAACTTAAAAGTTTTAAACTGGGCATGGTGGCATGCATGCCTTTAATCCCAGCACTCAGGAAGGTGAGGTAGGAACATTTCTCTGAGTTGGAGGCCAGTCTTGGATACAAAATGAGTTCTAGGTCAGCTTGGGCTATGGTGAGACCCTACAGAGCAGCTACCTGCTGCTCAGTGGGATGATGAAGACCAGAGTTCACCTCTGGCCACCTGTAATGCAGTTGAGGTGTTAGGGATTTCTCAGCACTGTGTAGGGGATAGGAGAGCAGAGGAGGATTTGTTCCATGGGATTTGACAGCCTAATTAATACCAGTGACTTCCTTCAGTCAGTCCCCATATAAAAATGAATTCAAAGACCCTGGGGCTTGAGAGATGGCTTAGCAGTTAAGCCACTTGTCTGCTAAGCCTATGGATCCAGGTTCAATTCCCCAGTAGCCACATAAGCCAGATGAACATGATGGCACATGCATCTGGAGTTAGTTTACAGAGGCTAGAGGCACTGGTGGACCCATTATCTCTTGTACTGTATGTGGATGTATGGAAAGTCTCACAGTCATGTATCCTTTCAAGGTGAAAGGTTTCTTCCTTCACCATACCTCAGAGAGAAGGGGGTGAGAACAGGTTAAGGTTGGATAGGGACATAGGAGAGGACAGTGTGCCCTAGACAATGATTGTCACTCTCTTGCCACGTAGACACTGAGATGGATTATAAATATATAGGCACCTGGGTGTGGTGCTGTGGTTGATGAGGTGCTAATGAGAGCTTATGTAGAAGTGGGGGTATAGCTCAGGGGTAGAGCATTTGACTGCAGATCAAGAGGTCCCTGGTTCAAATCCAGGTGCCCCCTACTTTGCTATACTTTTTGACATTTGAGTTATTTTCTTTCTAATGTCAAGACCCCTGAAAGAGACTGATGAAGCACATCAAATCTAATCTAAATACAGACTCAATAGCTCTCAGATCCCTTGGTATATGCACTTTAGAGTTGGAAAGGCACAGGCCCCTGCTTCCTGTAGCCCTCTGGATCCCACTCAGCTCCAGAAAGTTTCGAGTCTCCCCAGAAAGGTGCATGTAATCTCCAGGTGCATGAAGGCATGTCTCTGCTGTCTCTTGTATTTGTCACTTGGTGGAACACCTGTTGATCCAGTAGCATCATCGTCTCCCCTTCAATGAAGTGGTGCTTCTGAGGACAGAGGTGGACCTTGCCTCTGTGTCCCAGGTCTGAGCCCAGCACACCAGGCTTCAGGCCAGAGGTCCTGGATCACCCAGGGCTTCTTAGAGGACTGTTCAGACCTTCATGGTCTTCCTCCTGTCTGTCCTCCATCAGAATCGTGGTTTCCAGCAAGGAAGGGAAACTAGAATCCCATTCCAAAACCAACAAGAAGCAAGGACTGGGCTGGAGAGATGGCTTAGCGGTTAAAGGCTTGCCTGTGAAGCCTAAGGACCCCAGTTCGAGGCTCGGTTCCCCAGGTCCCACGTTAGCCAGATGCACAAGGGGGCACACGCATCTGGAGTTCGTTTGCAGAGGCTGGAAGCCCTGACGCGCCCATTCTCTCTCTCTCTCTCCCTCTGTCTTTCTCTCTGTGTCTGTCGCTCTCAAATAAATAAATAAAAATTAAAAAAAAAAAGAAAAAAAGAAGCAAGGACTGATGAAAAGACATGGATTGGAACCTTTTAAGGATCTGTCCTTAAAAGCTCATTTCTTTGCCTAAGGAAGTCCCCATGCCTCTCTAGTCTGTACCCAGCACCTCTATGTGCAGTAAATTGTAGCCACATGCATTATAGAAAAGCCATAGATGTTTCCATGGAAGATCTGCAGATGAAGCTGAGGCCCAACTTCCCAGCTGAACCACCTATCTCAGCTTCAGAAGTGAGGGGCACAGGAGCTGTGCTTGGGTGGGAGTGGGAACAAGAATTCACTGTTGTCACCTCTAGGTCCTTTACTTGAGAGTGGGGCAAGGAGTGTTTTTAAAAGCTCCTCAGAGGATTCTGGAGGGAAATGGGAGCCTTCAAGTTTGTTTGATGCCCCATGGTATGGATCATAATTATGAGACATATACAGGCTTGCACACCCAATTTAACAGTGTTGGGAACAAATTCCCTCATGGCTAGTTCGGGGCTTTCACTACTGTAGTGGTTTGATTCAGGTGTCCCCCATAAACTTAGGTGTTCTGAATGCTAGGTTCCCAGCTGATGGAGATTTGGGAATTAGTGCCTCCTGGAGGGAGTGTATTGTTGGGGGCGGGCTTATGGGTATTATAGCCAGTTTCCCCATGCCAGTGTTTGGCACACTTTCCTGTTGCTGTGGTCCACCTTATGTTGGCCAGGGGGTGATGTCCCTTTGCTCATGCTATTGTTTTCCCCTGCCATCGTGGAGCTTCCGCTCGAGCCTGTAAGCCAAAATAAACCTCTTTTTCCCAGAAGCTGCTCTTGCTTGGGTGATTTCTACCAGCAATGTGAACGGGATTGCAACAACTACCAACTCAGCCTTGAGCCACAACTCAACCTGCTGACTGAACCTGCTTCCAGTCCCCTGTGGGTCCAGTGAAGTGACCTGAGAGACTCCCAAGTTTAGTTAGTACTAGAATGGCTGGACCCAAAAGGACACAGACAGAAAGTCTGGACTTGAACCATGGACCTCTTGACCTGCAAGTTGAATGCTCCTACTTTGACCTGGAGCTTGCTTCGAAAACGTCCCCTCACTGACAATTATTTCACCATGTTAGGCTTGCTGGCATGGTGTGGCTGTCTCCTCTGCTCCCCTTCAGGATTCTCTCTACCTCATCCTCATCCTTTACACCACAGCTGGATTTTGCTTTGCTTTCCAACTCCTATCATTTCCTCTTCTTTATACCAGTGGTTTCCCTAGGCTCCTGTATTTGAGCGCTTGATCCTCAGGTGGCGGAGCTGGTTTGGGAGGCTGTAGGACCTTTGGTAATAGGACTTAGCTGCAGTCATGGCCACGTAGGGGGAGGTTATAATCTGGCCTTACTTCCTGGCACCTCTGCTCTCGTCTCTGCCCTGATTAAGGAGCTTTGGCCTCATGGTCCTGCTGCCTTGACCTTGACCTCACCAGCGTGATGAACTGAAGCTGTGAGGCCAAATATGTCTCCTCTCCCTTAAGTTGCTTCTGTTAATATCTTGTCACAGTGATGATAAAGCAACTACTATAAGAGCACCATAGCACACCCTAATCATTCATTGGTTCCAGAAAAAAGTTTATTATGTTTTACTAGTTACTTTTAAAATTATTTATTTATTTATTTGAGACAGAGATGGAGAGAGATAGAATGGGAGCAGCAGGCTCTCCACCCACCACATCAAACTCCAGACACATGCGTCACCTTGTGCATCTGGCTTACGTGGGTCCTGGGGAATCGAACCTGGGTCCTTAGGCTTTGCAGGCATGTACTTTAAGCCATCTCTCCAGCCCACTAGTTACTTGTGTCATTGCCGTGACAGTACACTTGACAAAAGCAGCCTAAGGGAAGGCGGGCTCAGCTTTCGCTCAGTGTGAGCTGTAGTGCCCGTGGCAGGGCAGACATGGCGCAGCTCGCTCCACTGCACCTGACTCGGAAGCAATGGTGATGAGTGGTGGAGCTCAGCTTGTCTCCTTATTCCCTGTAGGACCCCAGGCCATGGAATGGCGCCCTCCCTACTGAGGGTGTGTATTCCCACCTCAAGTAACCTAACGTAGACGCTTCTTCACTGACAAGCCAGAGGGTTGTCCCCTAAGTGATTCTGGATCCTGTCAAGTTAACAGTCATTGAACTATCACACATGCTGATGTCTACTAAGGAGAAGTTGAAATCCAGGCATCTTGTTTTAAAAGGTCAAAACCAGGAGTAGGGGGCACCTGGATTTGAACCAGGGACCTCTTGATCTGCAGTCAAATGCTCTACCCCTGAGCTATACCCCCTCCTGCTAGTATATGGTTTAATAAATGTCTTTTACTTCTACAGTCACTTGTTCACCTGTAACATGTTACCATTTCAAAATAAGAGCCCATTGGAGCTACCGGACCTGACTCAGTGATAACTCATCACAGGGCTGTGAAACAAACCACAAGTCTCCCCTTGGAAGCCCTGAAGCCTATGTCCTCCCTGTCTTCAGTTCCCAGGGCCAGGCAGCACCCTGCAAAGGCATCAGCTGCTAGAATGGACCTCAGGGTGAAGGCTGTAGCCAGTCAAACAAAGGCTATTCATGAAGTTTCAGATGAGAGAAGCACTCCATTGAGGGGCTGGAGAGAACGCTCAGTGGTTATGGGTGCTTGCTTGCAAAGCCTGATGGGCCAGGTTCAATTCCCCAGCGTCCACATAAAGTCAGATGTGCAAAGCGGCGCCCTCCTCTGCAGCTTGTTCCAGCAGCAGGAAGCTCTGGTGTGCCCGTACTCTCGCTCTCTCGTGTCTCAAATAAATAACAGATAAAAATATCTTTTAAAAAAGAACTCTCTTGGAAATTGGTATTGGACTAGAGGACATTTGTTTACTATTTTTGTGAAGTCTTAAAAAAATGGAGTGAGGCTGAATTACAAAGTAATGAACTAATTAATTTGGTGGAGAACTATTTTTGTGCCTTTGTACACGGGGTGTGTGGCTCACCGTATGCTCACCTCACTTTGTACACGGGGTATGTGGTCACCATGTGCTCACCGCACTGGGGTGTTGCTTGTGGAGGCCAGAGCAGAGCTTCACATGTCCCGTTCCACTGCTCTTCTGCCCCTTCTTACTGAAGCAGGGGTCTCTCACTGATTCCACAGCTTGCTCTTTTATTTTTGTTTTTTGTGAGCTCCAGTGATTGTCAGGCCTCTGATCCCCTGGAGGACGGGGCTACCGACACATGTGGCCATGCCCAGCTGTGCATGTGGGTCCTGGGGTGGAGCTCAAGCCCCTTCATAGGCCCTCATGTTTTCCCAGAAAGTACTCTTAGCCCCTTACAACCTCTCTCCCTGGCCTGTAGCGGAGAGAATTTAAGACAGAACAGCATTCAGTCTGTGGCGTTGTCAGTGTTGAATGCTTCTAGCCAGGTTTCTAGTGAGAGTCTGGAACCAAAAGCAGAGCAGAAACATGCTGTTTACAAAAGAGCAGTTTGGTCAGGATGCTTACAGATAAAGAAGCAGGCCCATCTGGTGTTAAATTAGCACTGCTCAGAAGAAGGCACGTACACAGTACACTGGAACAATAGGCAAGACCCCTTTTCTCTCAGTGAAAAGAGCCAGGAATGGGGAGATGGCTCAGTGGTTAAAAATGCTTGCTGAGAACCGGAGTCCAGATCCCTAGAGCCACATTTAAAGCTGGATGCCGTGGCCCACGTGCCTGCAGTCCCACAGCAATGGAGGTAGAATCCAGACAATTCCGGGCCAGCGAGTCTGATGTTTGCAGGACCAAATTCAACCAGAGAGAAGGTAGACCAAGATCCCAAGGTTGTCCCCTGACCTCCACACACGTGCTGTAGCACGTGTGCATGCACCCATACTTACACACCCACCACACCCACACCCACACCCATATATATATATATATATATATGTATGGCGAGAGAGAGAGAGAGAGAGCACCAAAGCAGGGCCTTGCTGGGCACAGACTGCCTAGGGGAGTGTTGTTCTGGATTCAGCTGCCCGGTCCCTGGATTCAGGAACCCATTTGGTTCTGAGGCCATGGTTCACACTTGCAGCAGAACTCAACATCATCCGTGTGCTCCTGGCTTTGTAGGCATGCCGAAGGCAAGCGTCGTGGGGTCATGGAGGAGGGCCCAGGCTTTTAAGGGAATCCTGTGAGGTCAGGCAATGTATTGCATGGTTGGATTCCTTGAAGGGACCCCTGAGAGAGGGATGTGTGAAGCTGTGAGGGGGAAGTCTAATCAGAGGCTGCATTTTGCCAGCCTTGCACCTCTCAGAGAGGCTGGACAAGTCTGGCAGGGCAGGTGTCAGAATGGCTCCAGTGAATGCCAGAAAGGGAGAGGGAAAAAATGGACTCACCAGGGTCTCCAGCTGCTGGAAAGGTACTCCAGATGCGTGTGCCCCTCATGCATCTTAATTACATGGGTCCTGGGGAATTGAACCTGGGTCCTTTGGTTTTGCTGGCAAGCACCTTAACAACTAAGCAATCTCTCCAGCCCATCCCCTGGTTTGAAGGAAGAATCAATGTGATGAAAAAAACAGGAAAGCAAACATCATGTAAATTTTAGGAAAAGGGTAGGGGGCACCTGGATTTGAACCAGGGACCTCTTGATCTGCAGTCAAATGCTCTACCCCTGAGCTATACCCCCACCTGCTTCTGTGTGTCTAATAAGCACTCTCAACCTGCACGGCCACTCCCTGGTGCTCATCAACCCACACGTGCACTGGCCAGTGTTCTGCCATCATGTGTTTCCTATTAGGTCCAGTTCTGAGCCACGTCTGCTCATCTAACCACCACCTCCTCCTGACCCGAACCTCCTGCCCTAGTTTTGAGCTGAGGCAGGGGATTTAAATGCTGAAGGTCTATAGCTAGTGCTTCATGAAGGCCCACCTACAAGAGCCAGACTTGAAGAGGTGACTGTTTACCTGACATTTGGAGTCAAGTGGGGCCAGAATGGGTAAAAGTTCTTGGCTCACATGTGAGCACCCCTAAACCTGACCAGAGGATGATGGTTGTCTAACAAGCCCAGTGGGCGATTCTGACTCACTGACAGCTAGACCTACTAATTATACTGCTTCCATCCACGCACAGATGCGGGGAAAACGGCAGTGGTTAAATGAGGGCCCCCAAAACATACCTGATTAGCGGCCAAGTCATAGGCAGAGTTACAGGCACTTATGATGAAGAGCATCTTTGCAACAAGTGGTCAGGCCAGCAGATGACCTCCTCTTCTCCCCCCTTTTATTTCCCCACTTTTAGAATCCTTCAGGGTGCCAGACAAACATATCCTGAAGAAAGTATGCAACCCACAGAAAAGTAAAGAAGTAATGGCTGGAGAAATGGCTCAGCAGTTAGAGGTGCTTACTTGCAAAGCCTGCTGGCCCTGGTTCAGTCCAGATTCAAATCCCCAGGACCCATGTAAAGCCAAATGTACAAAGTGGTGCATGCATCTGGAGTGTGTTTGCAATGACGAGAGGTTCTGGTGGGCCCATGTTTTCATGCACAGTCTCTCTCCTCCCCCACTCTCCACTTCCAAATAAAATATAGAAAAAGTGACGAAGTGGGAACCGGAGAGGACTGTGGTCCTGGGAGAACGGCATAGGACAGTGCTGACAACATGCAGTCACTCTGGAAAGAAGGGACAGAAAGTGACCCGTGGACCAGGGACTTCTTACATGCAGGCAACTGAATTATGCCCATGTACCTAAGTAGACTGTCCCGATTAACCCCACATCACCTGCATTGGCTCACCCAAGAGCGTAGTGTGCATTGTTTCTCCTCACTTGTGATGAACTAACAGGAACCGACCAGACTCCTCCAGACAGAAACTATCTTGCTTTGAACTTAGCCTGCTGTATGGCAAAATTCCTCCACATTGAAAGCAGTAAACAACGTTGCCAGCTTTATCAAACGCAGCCAAGGGGACATGGGGCTGAGCACCTGGGTTGCTCACCAGGGCTAGATGCCATTCCAGGGCACCTTCCTCGGAGGGTACAAACCAGTGGAAGATGGCAGAGAAAACAGGCGTGAACCAAAGTTCATCAATAAGACAAGAAGTTAACCGACTGCCTACCATGAGACGTGCCACCTCTACCACACATGCCAGAGCCCCGGAGGAACTGCAAGGGAAGTGACAACATGAACGCTGCTCTTACTGGTAACCTGACAAACAGGTTGATGGTGACAAACACAGCGATCAATCAAAACCTATCAAAATAGAAATCCAAAGAACTCAACACACGAAATCAGACTGCCAACAGGTGAGCCACAGAGTGGGCAGAAATATTCGAAGGATTCCCCACAGATATACCACAGGGACTGACTGAGTCCTTCATGACCGCACAGTGAATGGTACAACCCACCAAGGAGGGTCTGCAGCGTAATGGGAGCTGGTCCTCTTCAGAATGTCTTCTCATGTTCTAATTCTTGGTTTGAAAGCAATACACCTACCAGAGTGGCCCCAACCCCATGCGGGCCCCAAACCATCAGCTTGGCACAGATGGAAGAGTGGAGACCAAGCCCAAGGCTGGCTGTTTGCACACTCAGAGTTCAGACCTCAAGGTGAGACCAGGATCTCTTTCTCGTGGCCCACCACCTCCCTCCCCACAAAACTCCTACTATGATGTCCAAAGACCGTACAGATCCCAAAAGGCAAGGGAGAGCTTGTGTTAACTTTCCTGAGGAGACTCAAACAGACATCAGTTCACCCCAACGAGGACAGTGACTATGGGCCAGAAAAAAAAAAAAAAAAAAGATCCCACCCAGTTCTCTTAGTGAACCAGGGAGTTTACTGGGGTTACTTTCAGGAGCATGGGCAGCTCAAAAGGCAGCAACATCAGCAAAGAGCCCGCTCCAGCAAGGGCGACAGCTCGTGAAAGTCGCAATCCCTGGAGCTCCCTGCTGGACTCACAGGCAGCTCAGATTGGTGGACGGTGTCCTCGCTTGTAAGTGCTGTGTACCCCCAAAGCTCATCAGCCTCCTTCCCCCTCCAAGAGGGAATGTCTCATGATACCATCATCCTCAGGGCCATAGGCTATGGGAGGCAGAGCTGTGGGAAAGGTGTCAGGGTGACTGAAGGCCAAAATGTTGCAATTTTCCAGGAACAATCAGGAAAATGACAGCGTGTCAGCTTCGGGTTGGTGGGATGAACATCCAAGCACGGCACGATTTGGAGGAGGAAGGGGGCTGATCTCAGTTTACAGATCTGGGGCACATTCCATCAGTGGTGGAGGAAGCTCTTCCGGGCATATGCAAGCAGAGAGAAACTACCAGCAGCCAGCCAACACCAAAAGCAGCAATCACAAACCAGCAGCAAGCAGCAGGAACCCGGAACTCACACTATTCTCTTACACCTGTGAGCTGGAATTAAGAGATCCACCCCCAGTGATACCTTAGGGCTGGACCCCAGGATCCACCCCCAGTTTATAAGCTTTAATAAAACACCTGAGACTATGGGGGGGGGGGGGCGGGGACATACATTCAAGCTACCACAGGGACAATGACTTATTTAATCATTTTGATTAGCTAGGAAATACAAATTTCAGCATAAATTCTACAACTGTTTGAAACACTGGGAGAGCCATCCCCGGCACAGGAGATGGCTCATGAAGTCTGCATCCCTGGACTCCCCTGAGCAGCCTGCAGGCAGATGTACCAACAAAATCTCCTTTCCCTTCTGATCTCTGATATAACCCATGGCAGGGGCTTTGGAGGGTCATGTGGGTTCCTGGGTCCTCCAGGGACCAGCTTCAGTTCCCCGCAAGGCCAGGCAACCACGGTGAGCATGACGACAAAAGACTTCACTCTTGGGAGACAGTCTCTGTGAGCAGCTCGGTTTAATCAATAGGGAAATGGGTTTATAAGCAGTTGAGGGTCCTAAGGGGAATGTATGTACAAGGTTGCTTGCTGATGCCTAATTAGCATGTGGGGACATACATTTCAGCAGGTAGGTAATGGTAAATGGAAGGTATATGGTTTAGGGGGAGGGGCTGTGCACAGGTGCTGGCTGATACCATATAAGGAGTTTCCTAGGCAACTGGCCAAAGGTCACAGGGTTATGGGCAAAGCCGAAGTCTTATCTAAATGTCCAGGTATCCCGTGCTTGGAGAGGGAGTGGCCTTACTCCCTGCCAATCCTGGGGTCCGAAATTTTGTCTGGGGGTCCAGGCTCATTGCGACCTACAAGAATGGGGAAGGATCCTGGCTCACTGCAACCCCCGGGAAGCTCCCCTGCTGGTCTGGTCCCCAATATAATACCGGCGGTCAGGCTGCTGTGACCCTTCCATTGCCTGGGGCCTGCATGTCACACAGCTTGGGTTTGCTTGAACCCAGGGCCCCGCCTGTGTCCAACAGGGTCTTGTGAGTTTCATGAGCCTGGTGACTCTCCTTCCAGAAATATTTTAGTCTGGAGTAAACAGCACACATCACCTACTTACCCTGCCCCCCTCTTTTCAGAAATATTCCGCATCCCAAGACTGGGAGGCAAAAGGCAATACCCTTTTCTACTGTATGTTCTCTGAGAAAAATGATGGTAGCTAGATACTGAGGAGTTGGAATCAAGGGCCTGTGATGGTCCGGTGCTTACTCAGAAACAGCTGCTGTAGTCTAGCGTGTTTCAGTCCTGAGCTCAATGCGTGGAGTTGAGTCCTTACTTTAACCCCACCCCATTCAAATGGATTACTCTTCCCCCATGTCCACAGCTCCATGCCCACTTTCCAGACATCTCCCAGTTAACCGCCTCTTTGAACTTGACCATTATCTATGGACAACCCTCAGATATGGACTCAGGGGGTGAACTTGGACCTTACTGATGCTTATACAGAATTGAGGGTCTCGTGGCTGATAAAGTCCTGTGAAACCCTCTCCCACGTAGGATAATTGGGTGGAAGTCAGCAGGGGGAGTTGTGAGCCCCGATAGTAAAGTTCCCATTGCCCCTCACTACTCTAAGTCAGTCAGTGAATCTGATGCAAAATCGGGCTGGGGAACCACTGATGCAGGGCATCCCAACATAATGTAACCTTGAAAGAGCAACAAATTAAGAAGTCTTAAATATATACACTATCAGTAGCAAAATGATCTGATAAAATAAGCCATAGGGAAACACTTCTTTGTTAGCCAACAATACACACCTATGTGTGTGTGTGTGTGTGTGTGTGTGTGTGTGTGTGTATTTGTTTTTCAAGGTAAGGTTTCACTCTAGCTCAGGCTGACCTGTAATTTACTACTTAATCTCAGGGTGGCCTTGAACACACACAATCCTCCTAACTCTGCCTGCCAAGTGCTGGGATTAAAGGTGTGTGCCACCATGCCCGACTAATATATATGTTTATTTTTTTTAAATTATTTATTTATTTATTTGACACAGAGAGAAAGACAGATAGAGGGAGAGAGAGAGGATGGGCGCGCCAGGGCTTCCAGCCTCTGCAAACGAACTCCAGACGCGTGCGCCCCCTTGTGCATCTGGCTAATGTGGGACCTGGGGAACCGAGCCTCGAACCGGGGTCCTTAGGCTTCACAGGCAAGTGCTTAACCGCTAAGCCATCTCTCCAGCCCTATATATGTTTATTAAAGACAGAGTATGGGCAGAAGTAGCCTATGGGCATTGATAATGGTGCACCCAGAATCCACAGATTTTTATTAGATAAATTTCAGTGCCAGTAGTGGGATACCTTTCAATGAGTTGTAGGCCCCTGATGCCTCCAAAACATAACAGGCCATTGCCCAGGCCCTTGTTTACCCACCAGAACCAGATGGTGAGACCCTAGTACTGAGCATTCGACATGCTTGGGCTGCAGGTCACTGAGAACTCAAGTTGGGGCTAAGCTAAACCTCCCTGTTGACTAGCTGCCAGGATGCTGGAAAGAGCTGTGCAGCATGCAGCTTTTTGGAAGACAGAAGCCATCAATGGTGAGAAACAGCAATGGATCCCACAAGCATTAAGGCTGGCCAGCCAGACCAATGTGCCCACCAGTACAATAGTGGCATGTCTGTTATGGGAGAAACTAATGGCTGGAAATCTCTTCTAAAGCTTATGGCTGGGGAGATCATAAGTCCTAGTGGAGTAATGACTACTGTTGTCCGGCTAAATGCATATGTTATGACCACCAAACTTCCCTCTAAGCACTTATGTTTATGGCCACATATTAATGCTACTCTCACTTTTGGTTAGAGAAATTTCTCTTTTCAGACAGTGGTGACCACTGAGGTGACTCAAAGTCACCATAGTACTGAGAAGAAGTGGCAGTGGAGTGTTCAGCATGGAGAGAAATGTCTCTATCACACCCTCTGAGGCTCAGGTACCATTGTGGAAGAGATGCAAGAGCCAAAGGAAGGGGAGGAGTGTTTACAATGCTGTCATGCAGACACAAAGTGGCCTTGATGTTCATGACCTCACAGTGGCTGATGCTATCTACACAAGAGAGAAAAAACGATGGCATCAAAATAGAGGAGAGACTAGTTGGAAAGAGGAGATGGGAGGAGGAAAGGGGAAAATGGTGAGAGGGGGTTTTGCTCATGGTATATTGTTTGTATTTATAGAAGTTGTCAATAAATACTTAAAAAGAAAGCTGGGTGTGGTGGCATACACCTTTAGTCCCAGCACTTGGGATGCAGAGGTAGGGAGTCACCATGTGTTTGAGGCCACCCTGAGACTACATAATAAATTCCAGGTCAGCCCGGGCTACAGTGAGACCCTAACTTGAAAGAAAAACCAAAAGAAAGAAAGAGAGAGAGAGAGGGAGGGAGGGAGGGAGGACGGGGAGACCTATGCCAGACTAGTGATGTCACCAGCGGAAATGAAAACCAATCTTAAGGAGAAGTGAGGAGAGGGAGCAGTAAGCGAAATGCTGAACCCAGAGGAGCAGCTGAAGGCTTGGGAAGCAGCCCAGTGGGGGTGTGCTTGCCTCGCCTAGGCCAGCTAGGGCTCCACATTTAGTCCTTGGCACCTGTAGAGGCCAAAGGACACTTCTAGGATCGGCCAAAGAGCAAGCACCAGGAAGACGCACCCGGATCTGAACCGGCAGCACGCTAATGCTTTGCCTGACTAGGGCTTCGCCTCAGCATGTCCCCTCCAGTGGCATTCAGCTGTGTGTTGCTATGACGAATACCTGGAAGAAAGAGTTTAAAGAGACAATACGGTCCACATTTTTCAGAGATTCCAGTCATGGTCGTTTGACCCCACCAGTGCCAGCCCATCATGAGGCACAGTGGCAGAGAGCAAGGTGGAGCAGAGCTGCCCATCTCGGGAGAGCCAGGAATCAGGGAAAGACAAGACAGGAAGAGGCGGGCGGTGAGGAACATCTACGCAGGCCAGGCCTGGGTGATCTGCCACTCGAACAAGGCTCTACCCCCAAATTCCCACCACCATCCAATAATGCATCAAATTATTGCGTCAAATTATTATCCATCAGTGAGTTAATCCGTGGATGAAGTCAGAACCCCCATGAGAAGTCACTTTCCCAAAGCCCTACCTGTGAACCTGGCTGAACTTGCTGAACAGGGAACCAAACCTTCAATGCATGAGCCTTTCTGGGGACTCTCATACCCAGACCATTACAGTGGCACCCCTACACCCAAGCATTCCACAGTGCACCCTAAGTCTAACTCACTCTGATCGTGGAAAGTGGCAAGCCACCACCAGCTGGTTGACACTCTTCTTCCTGTCATGAGCTCACCACCACTGCATTCTTCAGGGCATCTTTCCTACCCTGTATGACAGTGTGGATTCGGTAAACTGAAGTCTCCTGCTCCCCTTAGTATGTGATAAGCATCTGGGGGTGGGGGAGATTTGGGACTCAGGGTTGAGGTCGCCAGCCACCTCCACGTTATCCACCTTGTCACGTCAGCGTTCAGTCTCATGCAGCAATAAGCAGTGTTTCCATCCCATAGCTCAGCAGGGTGGATGTCCACCAGCGGAACTGGGCTGGCCTTAGAGGCTGGGCTTCAAGCTGTGAATCCTTCCGTGCTTTGCTTCCCTCTGGGACTTGGGCTTCGGTCCGCTTCGAGGGTGTCCATGCAGGGGTTTGTTGATGGTTTTACACGTGTATCTCTGTGGCAGTGAATCTTAACTCTCAGCTTGCCAGGACTGAAAAAAGACTAGGAGGTCGGTCAGCAAAGCACGTTGCTCGGGCTGCAGGGGAGGTTATTTCCGGCGGCAATTAGACCATGAGGGCTTTGAATGAATCAGTACATGAATCCCTCAGTGAATTCATAATATCATGGGGGGTGCTAAAGTGTGGTGGGACATTATTGGAGGAAATATCGCACTGGGGGCATGTCCTTGGGCACTGTATCTTAACCTGGCACTTCCCTGTATTCATCGTTTTCTGATTCCTGACCAGTGTGTGTGTTATGTTTGAACTGTTTTCTCTGACAGGCCTTCCCTGCCCCTCATCTTCCTAAGAACACTGCTGCCCAAACTGTCACCATCTTAGGGACTTTAGTGGTTTAAATAAAGGACATTGAGGTCATACAGTTGACTTGGTCTTTTCCCTTAGTTTGTGTCTTATGGAAGGAAGACTGAATTTTCTCTTTCCTAAACTGATGAGGAAAACGGCTAACCCTTTGTTTTGGAGATACCAATTTCATTTCTTTTTTCAAGATAAGAAATTTCTGAATGATCTTCATTGTCTCTGAATCCTGCTACAAACCAGCCAGTTCTCTCCAGGATCTGAACCTTTCCTATAGCATCTTATCAAATGCAGCCTGTAATGAGCAGCTCATACGTGCCAAAACTGGCTTGACCGATTGCATCAGTTACTTCATTATGGCTGGAACAAAATACCTGACTAGAATCAGCTTCGGGAAGGAAAGACTTCACTGCCAGCCCCTAGCTCCATAGGGTGAATTCGCCATGGCAGAAGTAGCAAGCTGGAGTCACATTGTCACATCGTTAGGGAGGAAGCGTAAAAAGATGTATACTGAATGCTCAGTTGACTTTCTCCTTCGTACACAGACAGTCCAGGAACCCAGCCTCCACAGTTAGGGTGAATCCTTCCATCTCAGCTCCTCTAATCTAGAAAATCCCTCTCAGATGTGACCAGAAATTTGTTTCCATGGTGATTCTAAATCCTGTCAAATTTATAGCCAGGTATTAACTATCGCACCTGCACTCCCCCAACTGTGCAATGGCAAGAATATTTTCTGTTTTCCAGGCTTTTACAAGTCACTGTTTTTTCTGACCTCAATGGTAGTTTCCTCATCATTTCTCCAGCCAAAGATAACAGATCTAAATAGACCATGCATTTTAGGCTTTTGTCATAGCAAGATCCCCATCTGGATATCTATTTCAGTATTTTCCAGTCTTACCAACAACAATTTCCTTCTTATTTTATTTATTTGAGAGAGAGAGACAGAGACAGAGAAAGATACAGAGAGAGAGGCAAAGAGAGAGAGAATGGGCACACCAGGGCTTCTAGCCACTGCTAATGAACTCCAGACGCATGTGCCACCTTGTGTATCTGGCTTATGTGAGGAATGGGGAGTTGAACCTCGGTCCTTAGGCTTCGCAGGCAGGCCACTTAAGCCACCTCTGCAGCCCAGTTTCCTTCTTAGAAAGGAACCTGTCACAGTCACAGAACAAGCATTTGTCCTTATGCTCATGCGTCTGCAGTTTGAATAACCTCGACTGGGCTTGGCTGGATGTTTAGCTTTTCCAACAAAAAATAATGACACAGAAAGTCTACACCGTGTGAACTTGTTCGTGAACAGAAGAAAAATTATAATCCAGGATTCAGAGACTATGACAAACCATAGGCATCAAGGAACACACACACACACACACACACACATCTCTGAGGATAAAAGGAGGTTACCAGGCATGGTGGCGCACGTCTTTAATCTCAGCACTTGGAAGGCAGAGGTCGGAGGATCACTTTGAGTTCTAGAACACCCTGAGACTAGTGAGTTCCAGGTCAGCCGGGGCTAGGGTGAGACCCTACCTCTAAAACCAAAAAGGGAGGGGGGGAAGGAAGAGGAGGCTTTTCTTCTTTCTTTTCTTTTTTTTCCCCCAAGGTAGGGTCTCACTCTAGCCCCGGCTGACCTGGAATTCACGATTTTGTCCCAGGCTGGCCTCGAACTCACTGCAGTCTTCTTACTGCTGGGATTAGAAGTATGCACCACTACTCCTGACATTCACTTTCTTTTCGAATAAGCTCTTGTTTGGCTTTCCCTTCTGCTGCACATGCCCTCATCATTATCCATGGGTCACAAGACCATGAACTCAAGAACTATTGGGCTAGGGAGTTTTATTGAGTATCTGGCCACCTGAGGGGCAAGACGCTCCCTCCCCCCCACCCACAGGCTGACATCTCCTGCCTGCCTCACATCTGATAAGTTCATAAAGCAAAAGAAGTTGTGCTTCAGCCATTATCAGTTTCTGACTCTCAGGCTGACTCGGAATTTACTATGGAGTCTCAGGGTGGCCTTGAGCTCACGGCAATCCTCCTGCCTCCGCCACCACACTGCCATGTTTACTGGGCCATAATGAAGCTGGATTTTTGGCTCCCAAGTGAGCATGATGCTGACAATGGTGAGGCAGGCAGCGCTGCGGAGTAGTTCAGGAAAGAGGCAGCTCCCTAGTTCCCAAGGTGTCTGCGTTCCTGGCTCCTGCTGCTGATTGCTCATGGCGCGCGCACGTGCGCGCGCGCGCACACACACACACACACACACACACACACACACACACACACACACACACGAGTGCTCTGCTCAGGCACACACCCAGAGAAAGAAGCCCTTTAATGACCGCATAGCCATAGCCAGTCCCGTGACCTCTCCCAGCCACCAGCCTCACCCTGCCCCTGTGTAGATGCTTCATTCCCATACCATGCCGGGGAAACTGCTGCCTCAGGCCACACTTCCATGTGATAATACAGGGGGGCTACGCCCTGCTTGTCTGGTGGCTGTGACTGGGTATCACTGGTAGCCTACCTACCCTCTTTCTTGCCCGCCAGCCTCGATGTCCATCAGAAGATGAATAAAGGGCTGGAGAGATGGCTTAGCCATTAAGGCGCTTGCCTGCGAAGCCTAAGGACCCAGGTTCGATTCTCCAGGTCCCAGGTAAGCCAGATGCACATGGTGGCACACGTGTCTAGAGTTTGTTTACAGGGGCTACAGGCCCTGGCATGCCCATTCTCACTGTATCTTTCTCTCTGTGTCTCTCTCAGATAAATAAATAAAGCATTTTTTAAAAGGATGAATAAAGAAAAGGTGGCACATTTTATACAGCCACAAGAATAGTAAAATCATGATATTTGCAGGAAAATGGATGAACCTGGAAACAATGTCAGGCAAAATAAGGCAGATCAGAAAGAAAAGTGCTACGTATTTTCTTTCATATGCAGAACCTAGATTTAAAATTATATATATATGGGTATATTTATGTGCATGCATGGGTGTGTGTTTGCCAGGAAACCAGAAAGGAGATCATGACAGGGGAGGGAGAGATCTTCAAGGAGGTAGAAAATAGAGAGAACAATGGAATACATATAATAAAAAAGAGGTTGGGACTAAGTGAGGGGGAAGAAAAGGAACCTGCAAGAGGGGAGAAGCATGAGGGAGGATGGTGTGGGAGGGGGAAAAATGAGAATCACACGTATGTATGAAGATGCCATGATGAAGCATCACATACATACATATATATATGCATGCATATTTTTTTTTTTTGAGGTAGGGTCTCACTCTAGCCCAGGCTGATCTGGAACTCACTCTGTAGTCCCAGGATGGCCTCAAACTCACAGTGATCCTCCTACCTCTGCCTCCCTAGTGCTGAAATCAAAGGCATGTACCACCATGCCCAGCTGACTAGTACTTTATATTTTAACCTTAAAAAATCCATTAAAAACTACAAAAGACAAATAAAAGCCCTTCTTCCCCAGAGAGAGCTAAACCCTTGCCTGGAGAGTCTCTTCCAAATGTGACCTTGCTTGGGTCCTTTACCACCACGGAATCCTTTATAGTTTTACTTGCACCTTTTATAGTGTAATAATTCTTCCTATTAAGTTTCCTCTGCTTAATTACTGAGTTTCTGTCTCCTGGTGCCTGACCCAACCTGCCAACCTTGGAAAAGAAGACATGAAGAGCCGTCACTCCCAAAGACAGGGGAGGAAGTGTCACCAGCGCAAGATCTGAACAGAGAGCACTGAAGAACTGCGTGGTCGCATGGGCCTGCGACTCCCCAGTGGATAAAGACAAAGAGGTCTGGAAAAGTGAGGGGTGACTGAAGGCATTCCCAGTAGAGAGAGTGGAAAGCAAAACAGACACCAGTAGGGGGCACCTGGATTTGAACCAGGGACCTCTTGATCTGCAGTCAAATGCTCTACCCCTGAGCTATACCCCCTGGCATGGAAGGGTGGTATAATTAACACCCTTTCTCAGCAGGGCATATCCAATGCCCAGAAGTCCCGGGGTTGGGATGATGCAGCAAGCCGTCTTCTCTCTGAACAGTGCCTCCCTCCGGTGAAGGAGCTTCCCTTGGGACACCCTCACTGCCCCAAGGACCTGACTGAGAACACCCTGACAGCCGATGTGATGATCTGGGGACCCCTTGATACCATCCAGAGACTCCTCTGCAACAACAGCAATTGTTGAGTGCTGACTGTGTGTAGCTGTGCTGGGTTGGGGACCTGACTGTGACTAGGTGACAGAGCCCTTGGCTGGGAAGATTATTAAACAGCAACATGTTCCTAATAATTTGTCAAATGTAAAAGTAAATCCCCAAACATGTGTGAGTGGAAGAATAGATGCCTTCAGCTTTAAAAATGTACTGCGATTTATATTTCCACTGTTCCATATCAAATGTATTGCTTCTGTTTAACAAGAAATGTTAGCTGAGCAAGATGGTGCTTACCAATAGCCGTAGCACTCCTGAGGCTTGAGGCAAGAGGCACCTGAGTTTGAGGTTAGCCTAGACTACCTAATGAGACCCTGTTGGGTTTGTTTTTGCAGTTTCTCTAACAAGTTCCATTTCTAGGAGTTTATCCTTGAGAAATATAACAGCCCAAGCATGTGACTGTGAAGACTCATTGCATTGTGTGTGTGTGTGAGGGAGAGAGACGGTGTTTATACAGGAGCACACACACACCATCTCACAGTGTCAGGGGGAGAGGACAGCCTTGGGGTGTCAGTCCTCCTCTCCCACCTTGTTTGGGACAGGGATAGAGCTTTTCTCATGGTGGGGGGGTTGTTTGTTTGCTTGTTTGTTTTGTTTTTTTAAGGTAGGGTCTCACTCTAGCTGACATGGAATTCACTATGTAGTCTCAGGGTGGCCTCGAACTCACGGCACTCCTCCTACCTCTGCCTCCTGATTGCTGGGATTAAAAGCGTGCGCCACCACACCTGCCCGGCTCTCATGGTGGTTTGTTTGTTTGTTTGGGTTTTACCACTAAGAACACCAGACCAACTGACCCATGAGCTTCAGGATTCTCCTCACTTTGCCCGTCATTGCCACAAGCGCATTAGGATTACATATGCAGGAAGTACCTGTGCCCAGCTTTATGTGGGTTCTGAAGATGGGAGCTCGGGCCATCAGGCTTGGGCAGCAAGCGTTTTCAACCTTGTGACCATCTCTCCAGCCCCAGCATTCTCTTTTAACTAGTGGAGAACTAGAAACTGTCTAAATACTCATCAAAAAAGTTTGGTTTTAAACATAATACCACATTCATGGCATAGAATATGATGCAACCGTAAGAGAGGCAATAGGTCCAGGGTAAACATGTAAATGGCACAGTCCAGTGATAAAGGCGAATTATTGTCATGCTTGTGATGCAAGCTCAGTCTGACTTTTCTTTTGTCTTAGTTTTCAGTTTTCTTTGGGGCATTTTACTTTACTTGGTTCATTCTGGATTTTTTTTTCTTTCTTAAAAAAGATTACTTGCTAGGGAGAGAGAGAGAGAGAGAATGGGCACTATTGTAAATGAGCTTCAGACATGAGTCACTTTCTGCATCTGGTTTTTTAAAATATATTTTATTTATTTATTTGAAAGAGAGAGAGAGGAAATGGGCACTCCAGCCACTGCAAAGGAACTCCAGATGCATGCGCCCCTTGTGCATCTGGCTTATGTGGGTCCTGGAGAATTGAACCGGGATCCTTTGGCTTTGCAAGCAAATGCCTTAATTGCTAAGCCGTCTCTCCAGCCCTGTGTATCTGGTTTTATGTAGGCACTTGGGAATTGAACCCAGGACATCAAACCCAGGCTAAGCAAACAAGCGTCTTAACCACTGAGCAATCTCTCTAGCCCTCGTTTCAAATTTTTGAGACAAGGTTTCCCTGTGAAGCCAGAGCTTGTCTTGAACTCTTGAACCTCCTCCTGTGTCGTCCTCTTGAATGCTTGTGCATACACCACCACACTCACGTTCATTTTGACTTTTGTTTTGTTTTGTTTTTTTGAGGTAGGGTCTCACTCTAACTCAGGCTGACCTGGAATTCACTATGTAGTCTCAGGGTGGCCTCAAACTCATGGCAATCTGGCAATCCTCCTACCTATGATTTGGGGATATAACTCAACCATAGAACACTTGCCCAGCATATGTGAGTTCTTGGATTCAATCAATCCCTAGTAGTACCAAACCAAACCAAACAAAACAATCCATCTCTCTGCCTTCCAGCTAACAGGAAAGAGGAAGTGGCAAGTCCCTCCCGGTAAGAGCATCCTCCGCTTTCACCCGACTTCTCATTCACCAGACTTAACACAGACACATTTAATGCCAAGGGAAGCTGGGAAACATAAATTTTAGTCTGCAGGACTGTGCGCTCAACTATTTTATTTTATTTTAGAGCAATAGACAGAGAAAGAGGCAGAGACAGAGAGAGAATGGGCGCTCCAGGGCCTTAGCCACTGCAGATGAACTCCAGATGCATGCTCCCCTTGTGCATCTGGCTTATGTGGGTACTGGGGAATTGAGCCTTGAACCAGGGTCCTTAGTCTTCACAGGCAAGTGCTTAATCGCTTAGCCATCTCTCCAGCCCTCAACTACTTATAATAAAGGATAATACAGACACTTGGGAATACTCAGTCTCTGCCTCACTGTGTTTCCTTGTAGCTAGAGTTGAATGGATGGGTGAGAGAATCAAGAAGGAGAGAGAATCAAAATGGAGTCACTTATGTCAACACTAACCAAAAGTTAGAAATGTTGAGGGAGGGGGAACAAAAGAAAATAATGGGAGGGGGGTGATCAAAATACATTATGTGGGAGTGGAGAGATGCTTAGTGGTTCAGGCACTTACTTGCGAAGCCCAAGGACCCAGGCTCCACTCTCCAGGTCCCATATAAGTCAGACGCACAAGGTGATGCAAGTGCACAAGGTTGCACATGCACACAAGGTGGTGCACACATCTGGAGTTCAACTGCACTGCCTGGAGGCCTGGCATGCCAATTCTCTCTCTGTCTCTCTTGCTCACACTCACACTCTCTCACATTAAAAATTGGCCAGTCTGGCCAGGCGTGGTGAGGCACGCCTTTAATCCCAGCACTCTGGAGGCAGAGGTTGGAAGATTGCCATGAGTTCAAGGCCACCCTGAGACTCCATAGTGAATTCCAGGTCAGCCTAGGCTAGAGTGAGACCCTACCTCAAAAAACAAAACAAAACAAAACAAAACAAAAAGGCCATCTGTTGTGCTTGCCTCAAAACAATACATCATGTAAATGTTGGGGGGGGGGGGAATCTTTTCAAAACAGTAACAACAAGGAAGAAATGAAGCCAGGGGTTATGAGGGAAGGGTTGTCATCCACAATTGCCTGGTTGTGACTCTCACAAAAGACCCTACCAGAGCTATAACCTTACACAAAAGCAACTCTCTGGAGTCAGGTGTGGTGGCACACGTCTTCTCCTCATTTTTTGTCTTTAAAAACTGTCCTTTTTTTTTTTTTTTTGGTAGGAAACCAGGGAAGCTTGAGATTCCCCTGACATCAAGGCTTGAGAGCCCACAGGATCAACCCGTGCTCTTCTTTCTGGCTGGTTCATTCATTAGTTCAGGTGTGTCTCAGACTGATGGATACACGAAGGCAATCATTGGCAGGAATGGGAGGACTTTGTGACGCAACAGGGAAATCTGGTGACTGAAGCTCATGAAATGGCTCAAGACCCAAGGGAAGCCAGGGGCCAGGGCTCCAGTCAGCCAGGCAAGAGAGCTGCCCACGCCACCGCAGTGGACACACTGGCCACAGCCCCGGATCCCGCGTTACTGCCTGAGCTCTGCCGCCTGCAGGGTGATCCCGAAGTCACTGGGTCCCTGTGTAACTCACTCAACACTCACAGCTTTACTTGGGGATGTGTAGTTGTTCGTCTAGATAATGTCCTATAGCAACTTGACAAGGCCAGCCTGACCGGAAGCCTGGCCCAACATACCTGTGTGGCTGTTGCATTTTTGGATATGAGCTGTATGTCAATCAGGAGATTTTGAGTAAAGCCCATTACACTCCACAGGTGGGGCAGGGGGTGGGGGGCCTCAGGCATTAGCTGAAGCCTTAAGAGGAGGAAGCAAACCCTCGCATCCCTGGGAAAGAGGGAGTTCTGTCTCCGGCCTGTCCTCAGACCTCAGCCGCTTGGTCACTTCTTAGGTCTACAGACTGTGGGGCTGCCCTGTGGAAATCAGGCTAAAAGGTAGGGGGCACCTGGATTTGAACCAGGGACCTCTTGATCTGCAGTCAAATGCTCTACCCCTGAGCTATACCCCCACCTGCTTCTGGGCGTCTAATAAGCACTCTAAACCTGCATGGCCACTCCTGGTGTTCTGCCATCATGTTTCCACAAGGCACAGTCTTGCGCCACCTCTGTCCACCTGACTGCCACCTCCTCATGACCAGCACCTCGCCTTCCCTGGTCCCGGTTGAGGCAGGGACATTAAAGTCATGGAAGTCTGCAGCCAGGCTTCTCCCATGACTTCTAGAAATCTTTCCTGCCAAGAACCCTGCCGCCTCATCCTCAGATCCTGTGTGGCAGCTGTGTAGAGCTGGATTTTCCTTCCCCTTCCCTCCTCAGTCCCATCTCCCTCAGCCCCTCCCTACACAGCACTCCCTCGACCTCACCTCCATGTATTCGTGAACTTAGCAATTTGTTTTCTGTTTTTCACTTTTTGCCCTTTCTCGCTGAGCCACAGATCCTGATGGCTGGGATTAGAACACCAATTCCACCTCATCCCAGGGAAGATTCTTGGATACAGAAGGGGAAACTAGGAAAACTGAGAAGTTACCAAGGAAAGCAGTTGTCCCTGGAAGACGCTGGAGCAGTTTAGTTACAGTTGTGCACGTAAAGCACGTGGCAGACACCCACACGCTATGGGCAGAGACAAGTCCAGAACATAGATGCTGGGTGACAGAGCTGAGATGAGACAGCGCAGGCTGAAAAGTTTTTCAAAAGCTCTGCAAAGCTGGTTCTCACCTCAGCTGTGCTCTGGAGGTCACTAGGAAGAGTTCACAATGTTGGGGCCATCTAAGATGTTCTGATTTAATTGGTCTTGGGTGGGGCCTGGGAAAAGGCACTTTTGTAAACTCTTGAGGTGATCCTAATTCATTTGGGGTGACAAACCACAATAATAAATCCTTACCATTTTCTAGCTGCAACACAGCAATAACTTTAGCCCTGGCATCTACTAAAGACAACATGAAAATTCAGACATCTATGTAAAAGGTGAAAAGTGTGAGTAGGGGGCACCTGGATTTGAACCAGGGACCTCTTGATCTGCAGTCAAATGCTCTACCCCTGAGCTATACCCCCTTCTATTAATGTGAGGCTTAATTAATATCTTTCACCTCTAGAGCCGCACCCAGTCCATTGGTAACCCTATGTGTTGTCACTTCAGGATGGAGCTAAGGAAAGAGGAGACTCAGCATCACCTCTGGTGTATCAAGAGCTGCTCTGTCTCCTTGGAAACCCACAGCCTGTGTCCCCCCTCAGTCAGGCCCCAGGGCCAGGCACTGCTTGGATAGACATGGACACGACTACTAGGATGGTCTTCAGAGTCAAGGCCCTTCATGGAAGGACCTAGAACGCAAATGCAAACTGCATGGGATTGAGGTGTCTGTGATGTGTGATGAGAATCAGGCCTGACTGTCCTGTACCAATGCTCAACTCACGGCGCTTTTTGAAGAAGTACACCGTAGGACAGAGAGCCCTTCCCTGTTCCTCCTTATCAGCAGATATCGGTGGAGAATAATAAAGAAATAGTCATGGTAGCCCTAAGAGTTCCGCAAAACAACAATGGACCAATTGTTATTAAGGGTTAAGACCAGGAAATATTACGGGACATCCCCACCTGACTATACCGCTGATGGTGGAGCAAGCTCTATTCCAGAGGCCTCTTCCTTGTCCGTGTATAAACTTTCTGAGCTTTAGAATTAACAAATCAGGGATGCGTATTGTATCGATTGAATGTTTTTCTTTATGTTAATAATCACATTATTGTTTATTCATCTGAATTTCTCCAGGAGACTGTGGAACTCAAACTCTAGAGCAGGTAGTTCAGTTTGAAAAGAAATTCAGAAAACACTGATAGGGAATGGCTAAGTCAGGCTGAGAGAGGGAAGAAGCCAAATAGGGTTGGGACATTAGGAAAGTTATGTCAGACAACTAGGGCTTAATGCCAACTCTGAACATGTGTGACATGCCCCAGACCCTTCTCCTCCAAAGGACAAGGGACCTGGCATTACCAGCAGTGTTGGCCGAAGGCTGCCCATGGAGTTGGGGTGTATTTTCTTGATGTTTGGCATGTTGCATGTTCTGCAACCTGAAAATGCTGTTAGGTATGAACAGGAGGTGCTGACGTTGGCACTTGGCCTTGATGCTGAGAAACAAGTGCTGATGGAACATCATGAGGCAACAAAAGTGTTCATCATGTGTACGGACATGTGGTGCATTACAACAGCAGAGATTTCAGGTGCTAAGCCAACCATGTCTTCCTAGAATAAGCAAGTTAGTTATTACCTGATATTGTTTTTATATATGACTTGATTTATTAAAACGAGTCAGAGGCCAGCTGGACCACACCAAGTGCACTTTCTCCTCGACTGAGGGCACGTGACAAAGGTGGAGGGTGGAAAGGGGCGGCTGGCTCGACACATGCAGCTTCTGAGACCTACTCTGCTGATGAGATGGGGGATTCCAAGTCATGTAGGCCTTGGCCCTTTGTGGGGTTGAGGAGCTAAGCAACACAACACAGACATTAGTGCACCCTACGCAGCTCAGAGAGGGAGGCTCTAGGATTGATTCCAAAAACTTCCGCTATTGGAGACCTCCTAACAAACTTGAGAATCTGGTAAGTTGGCTGCCAAAATTACTTATAAGAGAGGGGGCACCTGGATTTGAACCAGGGACCTCTTGATCTGCAGTCAAATGCTCTACCCCTGAGCTACACCCCCACCCGCTTATGTGTGACTGTAAGCACTCTAAACCTGCATGGCCACTCCCTGGTGCTCATCAACCCGACATGTGCACTGGCCGGGGCTCTGACATCAGCTCTTGTGAGGCCCAGCCCTGAGCCACCTCTGCTCATCTAACCGCCACCTCCTTCTCACCTGACCCCCCCCCCCGCCCTGGTTTCCAGTGGAGGCAGAGGCATTAAATCAAGTAGGTCTACTGCCACAGCATCCTCCAGACCCATCTAGAAAAGCCAGGCTTGAAAGGTTGGCAGCTTCTATGCAATGCAGATGTTTACTGTTGCGTAAGGAATGGGATGATCCCTCTGTGCAATGTACCATGACCTGCCTGTAGCTCTTTGTTTCTAGAGATCTTTGTGATTACATAGCATAGAATGTTTCTTGCCTCAGTTCTGCCTGTGTGACCTATGTAATCTTGTGACTTCTTGTAATATCACCCCTCCTTGTTCAGTATGCAACTTTGTGGTTTAACTCCTGATCCTGTTTATAGTATAAACATCATGTGGTTATTTCCAATAAAAGCTGACACTCCCAACAAATCAGGGCTGCCTTTTGAGATCCCGAACTCTGGGGTACAGACCTGGCACGCCAGCTTTCCTCTTTTTCTTTCTTTCTACCCAATAAAACTTGGCCTCACAGAAAAAAAAAAAAAAAAAAGTTGGCTGCTTAACATCCATTTGTAGTTGAATGGAGGCCAGAGCTGGACAAAGACGAAAGTTCTTGATTTAAATTGGAAATCACATGTGAGATGCAGAACGCACACTTCAAGTTTGGGGAGGTAGCCTGACACCCTCCAAAACGTCACTGGAGATTCAAGGCAAGATGGGGACACTGCTTCTCCACTACTTTACCCCTCTTTAAAGTATCTATTAAATAAGATCCTGATTTAGGATTTCTCTCATCCAGATATCTGTGAACTGGAAATACAGGATTTTTTTTTTTTTTTGGTCTCTCTAGGTCTGGCCATCAGCGCCCAGACTGCTGTGTGGGGAAGAAGAGCCGGGGGGTGGAGGGGGGGACACCTAAGTGAGAGATAGCCACTGCTGTCTGCTCCTGGGATGTCAGCTCTGTCCACAGACAGAAAAGCCTAGAAGAACTCATCATCACATGCTGCCTGGCCACAATATAAGCTGGACAACGGGTCCAAATGATCTGAGAATGGTACTTTTGATTTCCACATTCTCGCTGATTTAAAAAACTTCTGCCAAAGTACAGGCAAATGTTCTGAAATGCCCTATATTCAACAATTTTCACTCTGCATGCACGGCCTTCTCTCTGCTCTGCCTGCTCTTCTCACCGGGTCCTTCTGGCCAAGGTCTCAGGAATGCGCTCTCATGCAGCCCCTCCCCCATCCTCATCCTCACCCTCTGATTTTGACCGGGAGCCATCGAGGACCTGGCCCAACAGCTCCTCCAGCTCCTCCAGCTCCCTCAGCCTCTCCTGACCCTCTACCTGGTAACAAGGTTTAATTTTGATCTCCAGAGTTGTAAATAGAATAGAAATTTAAAATGGGAATGCATAGCTTCTGAATGAATGAATATATAAAGGGGAAATGGTTGTCTAGAGTCTATATGAAAAGCGCACTTGAAATGAATGTGTGTGTGTGAGTGTGTATGTGGCTCAGAGCCCTAAGGCTGCAGATTGATTTCTGTTCTGAGCACTGCCATCTAATTGTGGGGAATGGTCTCCACCAAGCCCACGGCATAGCCAACTTTGACTGTCGAGTGTCCCCCAGAAGGAACACTAAAAGTAATTAAGATCATAGACAAAAACATGCAAAATTCTCTTACTCTTAAAGAGTTATACAATGGCAGGGTCGAAAAGCAGCCGATAGCCCTGAGGGAAGATCAAAACTTTCCCTGGAATTTAGGAAGAAAAAGGCTCTTTCTTAGCTTCTTCCCTGCCTTGTAGAGCCAGGCAACTTCAAGCACAGGGAATCTCAGGATCCTGATCCAAGCATGATGATGGGTGAATGCCAAGTCACTGTGAACAGATGGGGACTTCTTATAAGAAATTTGTAACTGTTTTACATTTACTTTATCTTTTTGTGCATCTATGGAACTACTAACAGACAACAACCTCAAGGCTTATGTTTAAATTTAAAACTTTTCTTACAAACTCGATACTGAGTTTGTAAGAAAATTTCTAATAATATTTAAATCTGCTTTCATAGTTTAACAAAATGTGTTTCAGAGCTGGGTGTGGTGGCACATGCCTTTAATCCCAGTACTTGGGAGGCAGAGGTAGGTGGATCGCCTTCAGTTCAAGGCCACCCTGAGATTACATAGTAAATTCTAGGTCAGCCTGGGCTAGAGTGAGACCTTACCTTGAAAAACAAAACAAAACAACAACAACAAAAAAAAAGTGTTTCAGGAAAGTTTTAAGAAACAAAATCCAAAAATCAATAAATAATGAAAATCTATATGTTTATTCTGGGTAAATAGTATAAGTCAAATCTGGTCTACTCTTTCTTTAAAAAGAGTGATTTCAAAAGGCCTTTTTGGGGAAAAAAAAAACTTAAATGGTCATATTTAAAGTCTTATGGTAAGGGCAATAAAAGCTTTTGTTGCTAGTTATGAGAAAAACTGACTAAAGAAGATAAATTGGAGAGAAACTTTGAATGTTGGATGTTAAATGTTTGGTGAAAAAGATTGTTACAGAGTGGTGACATGGATTGTAAAGTAAAAGTATGTAGACAAAGATGTAAGTAAGCTTAAACAGAAGGTTAAAGACAAAACCTGGCTAGCACAATATGGGAATTCCCAAATCACTCACTGGCGAGGTCTTGTGCAGACCAAGCACCATGTCTGACTGACGGACAGCATAAGGCAAACGTGGGCGGAGGGGAGTGTGGGGGGACAAGTGTGGCCCAAAGGCGGCCGAGGGGTGTAGCCCGGTGTGCCAGCGCGGCTCCACGAGGAGGGATTAAACCCGAGAGCAGGCCGACCCGAGAGGGACACTTACCGAGAAGGAGGGAGGAGACGGAGAAGGGAAGAAGAGTGAGGCCAGTCGTGGTGGGTGTGCGAGCTGGTAGCAGGCAGAGATGGTCCAAAGCCGTCAGAGGGTCAATGGCAGTTCGGTGGTCCGGTCAGGGGAAAGGAGGTCTGGCCGTCCAAGAGGGTAACCAGAAGCCTCCTATCTGAATCATGAGCACCAGATGTAAGGGGTAAGGGAGTGATCAAGACCACGGAGACCACTCTGAGGCAAAGATGGGTGCTTTTAAACACGAGCTGCCGGGACTGACTCTCAAGAGAGGAGCGCAGCCAACCGGAGATTCCCGATAGTGGGCTTTACAGGGCTCTTCAGTTGGGGGAAGGTGAGGAAGGGAAAAGAACTCCTTTGTTCTTTACATGAGCCATTTCACATAGCTAGGGTGTGAGACCAGAACAGTGAGCAGGAGACTTGTGAGATAAGGGGGTAGGAAACCATGACCCAGGGTACTGTTAGGCAAGGAAGGGATAATGGCTGGGTGATTTTTTGAGGAATGTGGATAAGTCTCTGTTGCCATCCTGCTGTCCTTGGTGATTTGACTTTGAGAGCCTGTCCCAACCCAACAGAAAAACCATAAAAAAATTTTTTAAAAAGGAATATGAGAACTTAGTTACCATAATCACACATAAACAAGGGGGCACCTGGATTTGAACCAGGGACCTCTTGATCTGCAGTCAAATGCTCTACCCCTGAGCTATACCCCCTGTGGTAGCAATAGAACTTAGTTAATACCTTTCAGTGTGAAAGTATATAGACCTATGACGTTCAATCACAGGTTCCCTTCATAGCTACTTTGGAGAGAGAAGTTGCCAGACCTGACTGGTGAGACTCCTTCCCTCTGCTCCAGAGCTTCCCAGGCCTGTCCTTGAGTGGGGACTTCAGCCAGGAAGCAGAGGAGCAGCCTGCGAACCCCAGCCCACGCCCATGCCATTCTGATGTAACCATGAGCTGCCCGACGGTCTCCTGCCTGGACCCCCAGCCACGCCACTCCAGCTTCCACGAGGTCAGTTGCTGTAACTCCGACCTTCTCCAGTCTATAGTTGGCATTATCAACGTCAACTACACAGCCCCTCTCACCTTATCAAGCAGACCAAACCAGGACTGTGTCCTTGAAGCTGAAGCGTGAGGGAAGTACGGGCCCTGTCCTGGGAGAAAGCGGTTCACAGAGGAACCATCCACCTTACACAGACAGCCCAGTTTCGGGAGTTGTCTCTCTAGGTCTGGCCACCAGTGCCCAAAATGCTTTGTGGGGAAGAAGAGCAGGGACACACCTAAGTGACAGATGCCCACGGCTGTCTGCTCCTGGGATGTCAGCTCTGTCCACAGCTGGAAAAGCCTAGAAGAATTCATCATCGCATTCTTTGCCTTCTCTTTGGGAGCCCAAAAACATCAGGGAAATTAGATAGATGCAAAGGGTGGGAGCTGGGTGATGTGAGAAGGACATGCGGACAGCAGGTAGACATAGGAGTCAGTCATCCATCCACACGGTAGGTGCTCGAGGGCTGGCCTGTAGCGTCCAGCTCTGCTGAAGTGGAAATAAAGAAGACAGAATGTGAGCTGTATCTCCTTTGAGTTAACAACAACAACAAAAACACTGTTGGGGGCTGGAGTGATGGCTGAGTGGTTAAGGTGCTTGCCTGCCAAAGGACCTCGGTTCAATTCCCCAGAATCCACGTAAGCCAGATGCACAAGGGGGCACATGCATCTGGAGTTCATTTACAGAGCTGGAGGACCTGGTGCACCCATTCTCTCTCCCTTTCTCTCTCTCTTTCCCTCTCAAATAAATAAATACAAGTAAAATATTTTTTAAAAATACTGTTGGCAGTGGGGCACCCAGCCTGTAACCAAGGATCTCAATGACCCAAATCCAGCTGCTTCACTCCTGACCTATAACCCTGTCCTGTGCCTAACCTCTAATCTACCCTTTATTTTAACAGTATACATAGCACTTCTGCAATATATTGGAAGTTTCTACTTATCTCAGAAGGCCCTCAAAAACTTTACTTGCATAACCTCATCTGTCTATTGTCACTGTGTATATGTCTGTGTGTATGGTGCCAGAGGACAACCTGATATGCCATTCCTATGGGAGCCTTCTATTTTTATGCTTTCATTTTTGCAATTGTTTTGTTTGCTTGAGACAGGTACCTTCACTGAATAGGGTAATTTCACAGCTCAGCGATTGCTACAGGTCTACCTCCCCAGTGCTGGTATTACAAAATCATACTACCTCCTCTTCCTCCCTCTCTCTCTCTCTGCCTCTTCCTCTCTCAAAAAAAAAACCCAAATTTAAAAGGGGGGCCTGTAGAGATGGCTTAACAGTTAAGACACTTGCCTGCGAAGCCTAAGAACTCATGTTCAAATCTCCAGGTCCCATGTAGCCAGACATAGTGATGCAAGCATGCAATGTTGCACATGTACCACAAGGGGGCGCACATGTCAGGAGTAAGTTCACAGCAGCTAAATGCCCTGGTGCACCCATTCTCTCTCTCTCTCTCTCCCTCCCTCTATCACTCTCTCTCAAAATATACAATAAAAAAAAAAAATCATGCTACCACACCAGACTTTATTTTTTAATATGGGTGTTTGGGACTGAACTCAGATTGTACTTTACTGACTCAAACCATCCACCCAGACTCCATCTCATCTTTCTTAGCACCATTTTGAAGGCATCTTTGGTAAGAGTTGGGCTACTCCTTTCTTTTCATTTTTCTCTTGAGTGAACTTTATTATTTGTTTCAAGTCTAATGTGATTATCTTCAGTTGCCTCCATTCATTGTGTTCTCCCTCTGCATAGAGGGAGCTAAGTAATGATTCCCAGGAATGATCTGACAAAAGAGCATCACAGTTCCTGCAAAGTGGCTAGCATTGACAATAAAAAACAAAAACATGGTACCGTGTGGTAACTTAAACAGATGCCCCCCACCCTCCACACACACCTCCCAATACGTTCAGGAGTTTATTCAAACTTCTTAGCCTTCCAGCTCCCTGGCTGGAGGAGGTGTCACTGGGTGGATCCTGGGGTTCAGCCCTAAGGTGTGGTGATGCATTTGGAATTCCTGTCTAAATATATACAAAGTGCTTTAGTGCTGCCTGGAGTTCCTGAAGTTTGTGGTGTGCCTTTTGAGTTTTATCTTGTGGCTTCTCTCTCTCTGCTTGGACCTGTAAAAGCAGGCCAACTTTTCCTGCCATTATGGAACTTCCCCTGCTTCAGAAAATCCCTTCTTCCATAATGGTGCCTGGTCTGGAGGTTCATCCCAGTGACCTGAGGCTGTCCACTGCCCAGTGCAACCTGGGCACTTTCAAAGATAAGATTAAAGCTCTTAAGAATTCGACATTCCAGAGCAGAACATGGTGATGCTAACCTGGAGTCCCAGCACTCTGGAGGGCCAGGTGGGATGATGGAGAGATCCAGAGCAGCCTGGGCTACCCAGTGAGATCCCTTGTAGGAGTAAAGAGGAAGCAACCCCAAGCTGGAGAGATGGATTACTGGTTAAGGCACTTGCCTGTGAAGCCTAAGAACCCACGTTTGAGTCCCTAGGTCCCATGTAAGACAGACGCACAGTGACACAAGTGTGTAACGTTGCACGTGTGCACATGGGGGTGCACGTTTCCAGAGCTTGTTTGCAGTGGCTGAACACCCCGTTGTGCCTATTCCCTCTCTCTCTCTCTGCCTCTTTCTCTCAAAATAAATAATAAAAAGAACTTAAAAAAAAAAAAAAGCAATCCATGTGCAGCTGATTTGACCACAACTAAGTCTCTACTTAGGGAGCCCCAAGCATGCCATTTACAAAACTTCATCAGTTTAGTCAGAACTCCCACTGTGTATTTAAAGTCTCTCTCCGTGTGCTTGTTGTTGTTTCGTTTTGTTGTTTGTTGTTTGTTTGTTGATGTAGGGTCTCACTGTAGCCCAGGCTGACCTGGAATCCTGGAATTCACTATGTAGTCTCAGGCTGGCCTTGAACTCATAGTGATCCTCCTACCTCTGCCTCCTGAATGCTGGGATTAAAGGCATGCACCACCACACCCGGCTAGCATATATATATATATATATACATATATATATATATATATATATATATATATGTATATATATATATATATATAGATATATATATAGATATAGATATAGATATATAGATATAGATATAGATATAGATATAGATATAGATATAGATATAGATATAGATATAGATATAGATATAGATATATAGATATATAGATATATATTTAGTTTGTATATTTAATCATATATGACAACAGCAGAGGTGGATGTGTAAAAATGGAATATAAAAAAGAAATTACTAATGTGCTCCAGATTATTTTACTTGACGAGAGAAGAAGGCAAGACAGAACTAGACATAGTGGCCATAATTCGCCCAAAAGGCTTATTTTAAAAAAAGAAAAAAAAAAAAGAGTGTCAGTAGCCTATATTGTGTGTTTAATAGGTGCTTCAGGCAGATTCCTCCCCGTCTCCCCTGCGGCTCCCTCGTCTCTGGGCTGGCCGCAGGCTTCATGCCACAGCTAAGCAGCAGACTACCCACCAGGTACAGCACCACTGGGAAGAGACAGTGCAGCCCAACTCTGAAGAGTCCAGGATTGGAAACCGTATGTTCTACTATTACTTTCTTTTTTTTTTTTTAATTATTTATTTATTTGAGAGCGACAGACACAGAGAGAAAGACAGATAGAGGGAGAGAGAGAGAATGGGCGCGCCAGGGCTTCCAACCACTGCAAACGAACTCCAGATGCGTGCGCCCCCTTGTGCATCTGGCTAACGTGGGACCTGGGGAACCGAGCCTCGAACCAGGGTCCTTAGGCTTCACAGGCAAGCGCTTAACCGCTAAGCCATCTCTCCAGCCCTTACTTTCTTATATACATTTAATATTGTAAAATTAAGAAAGGACATTGTGGTGGTTTGATTCAGGTGTCCCCCATAAACTTAGGTGTTCGGAACGCTAGGTTCCCAGCTGATGGAGATTTGGGAATTAAGCCACCTGGAAGGGGTGTATTGTTGGGGGCGGGCTTATGGGCTTTATAGCCAGTTTCCCCATGCTAGTGTTTGGCACACCCTCCTGTTGCTGTGGTCCATCTTCTGTTGGCCAGGGGGTGATGTCCACCCTCTGCTCATGCCATCGTTTTCCCCTGCCATCATGGAGCTTCCCCTCGAGCCTCTAAGCCAAAATAAATCTCTTTTTCCCAGAAGCTGCTCTTAGTTGGGTGATTTCTAACAGCAATGTGAACCAGACTGCAACAGACATTTTCCTCTAAACATATAAAATTGGAGTGAAACCGAGACTGACTACTCACCCCTAAACTTATTCACAAAAATACAAGTGCTGCGCGCATGGTGGCTCACGTCTCTAACGCCAGCGCTCGGGAGGCAGAGGTAGGAGGATCACAGTGAGTTCAAGGCCAGCTGAGACTACCTAGTAAATTCCAGGTCAGCCTGAGCTAGAGTGAGACCCTACCTTGAAAAACCAAAAAAATAAAATAAAATAAGGTGGAGAATGACAGAGGAAGAGGAGGATACCCAGTGCCAAACTCTTCCTTTACAAGCACGTGTACTTGTGTGTGCACACACCCACAAGAACATGTACACACACACTAGTTTTTATTTATTTATTTATTTATTTATTTGAGAGCGACAGACACAGAGAGACAGACAGATAGAGGGAGAGAGAGAGAATGGGCGCGCCAGGGCTTCCAGCCTCTGCAAACGAACTCCAGACGCGTGCGCCCCCTTGTGCATCTGGCTAACGTGGGACCTGGGGAACCGAGCCTTGAACCGGGGTCCTTAGGCTTCACAGGCAAGCGCCTAACCGCTAAGCCATCTCTCCAGCCCCACACACTAGTTTTTAAAATTGTTTTCTTAATGTCATTAACCGTATTTTATTTATTTATTTTATTGCTTATTTTTACTTGTTTATATGAGAGTGACAGACAGAGAGAGAAAGGCAGATAGAAAAGAGAGAGAGAGAGAGAATAGGTACTCCAGGGCCTCCAGCCACTGCAAGCGAACTCCAGACACATGCACCCCTTGTGCATCTGGCTAATGTGGGTCCTGGGGAATTGAACCTGGGTCCTTTGGCTTTGCAGGCAAATGCCTTAACCACTAAGCCATCCCTACAGCCCCACACACATTGCTTTTTTTCATTTGTTTTTGATTTTCCGAGGTAGGCTTCCCGAGTGCTGGGATTAAAGGTATGGACCAGAAGGCCCCGCCACACACACGGTTTTTTTAAATACCTTTTTATTTGCTGAGCGGTTAAGGCACTTGCCTGCAAAGCCTAAGGACCCAGGTTCAATTTCCCAGAACCCATGTAAGTCAGCTGTACGTGGCACATGCATCTGGAGTTCACTGGCAGTGGCTAGAGACCCTGGCATGTTCATTCTCTCTCTCTGTCTCTCTTTGGTAAATGAATAAATAAAAAACAAATAAAAATTAACAATCATTTCATTTATTATTGATATTATTTTTATTGTATTAACATATTGCCTAATAGCATATACCACCAAGTTATACTTTTTTATGTTCTCTCCCCCACCCCCTTTCCACTGACAGCCCTCCCAAGTGAGGTTTTTAGTATTCACTGTGGGGTCATGAATGCTCTAACCAGTTTCTGTGCAGCAAATAATCGTGTGAGTAATAATCCCTCAAATATTTTTTCTAGGCCTCACACTCAATTCCTTAGCTAATTCTATTGAACTTGAAGAGGAAAATTGCTTTTCCTCTCTTCTTTTATTTACTCTTCTCTCCTTTCTCCTCCTTGCCTTCTCTCTCTCTCTCTCCTTCTATCCCTCTTTCCCTTCCTCCCTCCTTCTAGCCTGTGATAGTTATGGTGTTGTCAACTTGATCTGTTTGGTAATCCACAGAAATCCCTTTTGGGTGGGTCTCAGAGGTTGCTTCCAGGAAGGATTCACTGGAGGAGGAAGTCCTTCCCCCAGCGTGAGCCCTTCCCCCAGAGCAGGCGCCCCTCTCAGAGGGGGACTTCATATAAGGAAGCTCTGGTGAAAAGAGCCCCTTCCTTTTTCCCACTTGGCTGCCTGAGCTGCTCACTGCCTTCCAGCATGGATCGAAGACCAGTGCGGACTGAAGACCAGCATCAACTGTGGATTGAAACCCAGTGGCTCCTCAGGAAGCTTCCAGGCCTCCAGTGCCAGATCAGGACTGCTGAGGCATCTGGCCATGGGGACTGAGCAGCTACCAGGTTCCTTGATTCTCGGGCCTGCACCTGCTATTGGACTACCATAAACTAAACCAATAAAATCCTTTTTAAATATAATTCATTCTAGCAGTTCTGTTCTTCTAGAGAACCCTGACTAATACACAACCCTCAATGGAGAAATTCGCAAAACATTTATCCCTCACTACGCTTCCCAAGGAAGACTGAAAGCAGAGCTCGGCTGTACCCAACACAGTGCTGCTGTTCCCCCTCCCTTCCTCTGAGGAGGAGACTCACTCCCCATGAAAACAAAGCGCTCAATCACAATAAGCCATGGGGGTAGACCAGAAGTCCGCACTTGAGAAGGCAGTTTGAAACCATCCCTGATACCCAACCAGACCTGGGGCCTGTCTGACTTCCAGGGTGATTTTATATCCTAGCCTCCAGGTAGAGAAGTCAAGGTGATTTTCTATACCAGGGTTAGGTAGCAAAAAGGGCAGAGGGGGCAGCTGGATTTGAACCAGGGACCTCTTGATCTGCAGTAAAATGCTCTACCCCTGAGCTATACCCCCTTCTGCTGAGAAGTTTAATTATACCTTTTTGCTCCTAGAGCTCCACCCACAGTGCTTGCAACCATGTACTGACACTTGAAGATGGAGTGCTCAGGAGTTATGAGGTCCTGAGTCAGAGAAAACTTGTCGCCCTTTGTGGTGGTTTGATTCAGGTGTTCCCCATAAACTCAGGTGTTCTGAATGCTAGGTTCCCAGCTGATGGAGGTTTGGGAATTAATGCCTCCTGGAGGCAGTGCATTGTTGGGTGTGGGTGTATGGGTGTTATAGCCAGTTTCCCCTTGCCAGTGTTTGGCACACTCTCCTGTTCCTGTTGTCCACCTTATTTTTGGCCAGAGGGTGATGTCCACCCTCTGCTCATGCCATCGTGGAGGTTCCCCCTCGAGGCTGTAAGCCAAAATAAATCTCTTTTTCCCACAAGCTGCTCTTGGTTGGGTGATTTCTACCAGCAATGAGACCCTGATCGCAACACCCTTCTATGTAACAAGGCCTGAATCTCAACAAGGCCTGTGGCCTGAATGTTTCCAGCCTCCATGTTGGGGGTGGAGGGTGCAGGTAGCCACCTGGATAAGCAGTGGCACTGGCAACTAGACGGCTCCTCAGAATCGAGGTTGGAGGCACTCATGGTGCAGATGTACAAACAGAAAATATTCCTGACTGAGCCGCTGACCTGACCTACGCACCCCTGCACTGTGCTCTCAGGACAGCTGCAGCAGGATGAGCTGCATGTCCCGGGACACGATCTCGAGACCCGCATGGGGTAAGCGGTGAGGAGACCAGGAAGAGGAAGGCAGAGCTCTTAAGTAGAGGCAGAGTTGGGGCCCAGAAGAATGAAACCACCCCTGAGATCTGCAGCCTCAGCTGACTTGTGTTTGTGCCTGAAAGTGCACCTTTAGGTGGCTCATCCTCCAGGCCTCAGACGGGAGCTCGTCATGCCTCTCCGTTCCTCTCTCACTCCACAGACACTCAGGGAGCTTGTCACCTCCCATGTGAATCTACCATGAATGATAGAATATTGGCCACATTCCTCAAAGTCGTAGTCTTTTTTTTTTTTTTCCTTTGGTTTTTCGAGGTAGGGTCTCACTCTAGCTCAGGCTGACCTGGAACTCACTATGGAGTCTCAGGGTGGCCTTGACCTTATGATGATCCTCCTACCTCTACCTCCCGAGTGCTGGGATTAAAGGCGTGCGCCACCACGCCCGGCAAAGTTGTAGTCTTAATTGAAGACAAACCCACAACCATAATTGTCCCACAGAAGCTCAGCAGAGGCCTGGGGGTTGGGGAAAAGGAGACCCCTCCCCCGGGAGTCTTGTGGAGCTTCCCGCAGTGATGACAAGGCCGTCCTGTCAGAGGGAGAAGCCACTCCTCAAGGCCACAGGCCTCGTGTAGGTCGGGTCATCTGCAGGGAGTCAGCCTGCCATCACTACCTTGGGGCACAGCTGAGCCACGGAATGAGTGACTCGCACCTGCCTGGGCCTCACGCTGAGCCTCCTGCCAGGGAAGAGGACACAGATGGAGCCTGAGCAGAATCCAGACCTCAAAGGGAACACAGTGCAGTGTGCATCTGGGTCACAGCTGGGAGCCACGGGCCAACATGGGTGACTGGAGCCACTATTTAGCTCTATGCAAAAGCTTTAGTTTTGCATCCAAGCATCTAAAGGAAACACCAGCAAGGGGGCACCCGGATTTGAACCGGGGACCTCTTGATCTGCAGTCAAATGCTCTACCCCTGAGCTATGCCCCCACCTGCTCATGCATGTCTAATAAGCACTCTAACCCTGCACGGCCCCTCCCAGTGCTCAGCACCCATCCTGCTCTCAGGCTGGCACCTGCCATCAGCCTCTTCTTCCTATGAGGCCCAGCCTGGAGCCATGTGCGCTCCAAACTCTCACCTCCTCAGGACCACCTCTCCGTCCTGGCCCCTTCTGGAGCGTGAGCACTAAAGCGATGGGGACCTGCAGCCTGACCATCCTGACTGGGGAGACCCCAAGAGCTGGCTGCCCGCCTGACATTTGGGGGTGGGGGGGCAGGGCACAGAATCAGTGAAGGGCTAGAGCGAATGGACCCCTCTACTTCATGGTCAGAATCAATTACCAAACATGCTCATTTGCCGGAAGGTGCTACATGATCTACTGGGCCAACATCTGTCCAAGCAACTCGAGGTCTAAGCTACTCAGCAGCAAACAACCTGACGTGATGCTCACCCAAGTGCAATAGTGTCACACAGCCATAGTGGGTAACCAACTGCTCTTGGATTGGCTAATGGAGCCACTCAGTGAAACGGACCCCATAGCTGGAACTGGGAAACAAGTCAGAATTATATCCAGAAAATGAGTTCACTCTCCAATATCAAGCTCCCACCAATCTTGGGCTACAAGAAGGCCAACACCTATTAAATTCTCTAAACTAATAATACCCAACCAGACCTGGGGCCTGTCTGACTTCCAGGGTTATCCCATTTATCCAGTACTGACTTCACTCGTGGTTGGAGAATCTGCTTCTCTTTTTCAGATGGATGCAGAACCTGAGGAGAGAATCAGCCTATCACGCTTCACCACGGCCCCAGCTAAAACCATAGAGTAACTGGGGAAATGAGCAAGAGAGCTGCTTTCTTAGTGAACCTGGTACCAGCACAAGGGTGAAGGAGATAGACACAGAGAACACTCAACTCCTACCGAACCAGATATCCAGAGATACAGAGGCTCCCAAGACCTCACCACTGACCTAAGATGAACCCAACATGGCTCAGGGAAATTCACAGAAGAGGGGCGGAAAGATTGTTAGAGCCACAAGTTGGGACATTATGCGCAGAGACATTGCTTCTTACCCATTACTGATGGCTAACCCCACAATGCACGACCTGAATTCCCCAACGAGGAGGGTTCCTCTGGAGGGGGGAGGACAGGGAGGAGGCTAACGATGGTACCAACATGGCTGTTTACACACTGAGTATGTACATAGCTAATGAAAAAATGATAAAAAAATTAAAACTGTGAGTTAAAAAATAAATGAATAAATAAACAAATAAATAAAATATTAAATAAATAAATAAGCCAGGCGTGGTGGCGCATGTCTTTATTTTCATTTATTGAGAGAGACACAGAGAGAGAAAGACAGAGAGAACAAGGCAGAGACAGAGACACACTGTCTCTTCCTATGGGCCAGGGCCTCCTGCCACTACAAACAAACTCCAGACACCTGTGTCACCTTATGCATCCGGCTTTATGTAGGTATCGGGGAATCAAACCTGAACATCAGGCTTTTCAAGCAAGTGCCTTCAACTGCTGAGCCAACTCTCCAGCATTGGATTCCATTTTCTTTTTCTTTTTTTTTTAAATCTTTTATTTATTTAAGAGAAAGAGGCAGATGGACAGAGACAGAGAGAAAGTGCATGCAATGACCCTAGTCTCTGCAGACAAACTCCAAACATGCAAACCATCGTGTGCATCTTGTTTTATGTGGGTACTGGGGATTTGAACCTGTGTACTTTGGCTTTACTGGCAAGCACCTTAACAGGTGTGCCATATCTCTAGCCCCTGGATTCCATTTTCTAAAAACCAGGATTAGAAATTTTTTTGGAAACACAGTCTTAAATATTCCAAACTGACTTTAAACTCACCATGTAGCTAAGGATGACCTTGAAATCCTTATATCTTTGCCTTGCCATTCCAACTGCTGGGAGTACAGACATGTGCTACCACACCCTGCTCAGAATCTTTTCAAAAAATTATGTATTTTGTTGGGCATGGTGGCACATGCCTTTAATCCCAGCAGTCAGGAGACAGAGGTAAGAGGATCACCTTGAGTTCGAGGCCACCCTGAGACTCCATAGTGAATTCCGGGTCAGCCTGAGCTAGAGTGAGACGCTACCTTGGAAAACCAATATATATACTATGAGAAAGGAAGTGAGGGGGGAAAGAATTGGCACAACAAGGCCTCCAGTCAGTGCAATCAAACTCCAGACCCACGTGCCATCGTGTGTGTGTGTGTGTGTGTGTGTGTGTGTGTGTGTGTGTGTGTGACATTATGCGCTTGCATCACCTGGTGCGTCTGGCTTACATGGGACCTGGAAAGCCAAACATGGGTCCCTAGGATTTGCAGGCAAGCGTCTTACCTGCTAAGCCATCTCTCCAGCCTTCAGAATGTTTTTGACATTGCTTTCTCCCTTGTCTGAGAATATGCATTTGGACAATCAAGTATCTATGAGACTTCTATCTCTATAGGATAGCTTTTCCACCAACTGATTATATCAGTCAACTAAACAAATAGAATCCCTGCCAAATGGTGGAGTTGATCTGTACCCACATTCTTGACCATTTGTGGAAGTTTATGGATTGTCTCTTTTTCCTAGACACACGTGCACACGCCAAATCCTAAAGGCCCCCAGGAGTAGGACTATGTGTCTACTGCAGCCACAGACTGAGGAAAGGGGTGGGTGTGCAGACATGTGAGCAGAGGGTATGGCTGGGGACAGGGTGGTCTGCAGAAGGGTTTTCTGAGGGGAGATTGAAGAGAAATCAGTGTTAACCAACTCTCTGGAGATAAGTAGAGACTTCCGCAATATTGTATGAGAGCTATACATACTGTGAAGGCAAAAGGTAGTTATCAGAGGCACAGGGCAGGGGTGTAGCTCAGAAGTAACACAGCTGGTTTTGGTTCAATAAGGTGTCTTGTTTGAGTGGGTGTTCCACTCTCAATAGGTCATATTTTGTTGTGCATAGGTGTGCGTGTGTGTGTGTAATTGTCAAAGGAGGTCTTTCTCATATTCACTGTTCTATTTCATCACTTCTTTCTTCCTTTCATTCATTCTTTTTTTTTTTTTTTGAGGTAGGGTTTTACTCTAGCTCAGGTTGGCCTGCACTTCACTATGTAGTCTCAGGGTGGCCTTGAACTCAGAGCAATCCCCCTACCTCTGTCTCCTGAGTGCTGGGATTAAAGACGTGCGCCACCATGCCTGGCTCTATTTCACCATTTCTAATTATGTTCCTTTTGATCTTTATTTATTTGAGAGACAGAGAGAGACAAAGAGGCAGAGAGAGAGAGAGAATGGGTGTGCCAAGGCCTTCAGCTGCTGCGAACCAACTGCAGAAGCATGTGCCACTTTGTGCATCTGCCTTACAAGGGTCCTGGGGAATTGAGCTTGGCTTTGCAGTCAAGCGTCTTAGCCACTAAGCTATCCTCCAGCCCTCTACTTACGTTCTAAGCAGAGAGGAAAGCCACAGGGCCGCACTGGAGCACTGTCGGGTGGATGGAAGCTGCCTCCACTCCCTTTCTGTAGTCTCGACGTCCCTCCAGTTCTCGGGGTCTGGCTCTCCTCCCTTTGCATATTTCTATTTTTTCAGACTATTTGCTTCTCAAAGAAAAGGAAGGGAATGTGATGAGGAATTCTCGTGGGTATGTCCAGGGCAGGTGAGCTCGCTATAGGCAGAGCGAACCTGCCAGGAGCAGGCAGGAGTGGCTGTCCCCAACGTGTCTCCCTCCTTCTTCCCCCCGCAGCAGTCTGGGCGCGGGTGGTCAGACCAGGAGAGACGGCCTCCAGAGCCAGCTTGTCTGCAGAAGGTGGACGGTTCCTCTGTGAACCGCTTTCCCCAGGCCAGAGCCCGCACTTCCCACACGCTTCAGCTTCGAGGACACGGTCCTGGTGCCGTCTCCCAGGTGGGAGGGGCTCTGGGGCTGATGCTGACCACACAGACTAGACTGGAGAAGGTCGGAGTTACAGCAACTGTCCTCGTGGAAGCTGGAGTGGCGTGGCTGGGGGTCCAGGCAGGAGACCGTTGGCCAGCTCACGGTTACATCAGAATGGCATGGGCGTGGGCTGGGGTTCGCAGGCTGCTCCTCTGCTTCCTGGCTGAAGTCCCCACTCAAGGACAGGCCTGGGAAGCTCTGGAGCAGAGGGAAGGAGTCTCACCAGTCAGGTCTGGCAACTTCTCTCTCCAAAGTAGCTCTGAAGGGAACCTGTGATTGAATTTCATAGGTCTATATACTTCCACACTGAAAGTTATTAACTAAGTTCCATTGCTATGACAGGGGGTATAGCTCAGGGGTAGAGCATTTGACTGCAGATCAAGAGGTCCCTGGTTCAAATCCAGGTGCCCCCTTGCTCACATTTGGTTTTAGCGACTAAATTATCAATTCTTTTTTGGCAAGCCTTCAGTGAAATTTCAAGGCTTCTGTTTTTGTTGGCATCTAGTCAACTCAAGACTCTCAGTGCAATAGGGTTCCACTACTGTCCCTTTTATCCACAGGCCTTATCTTCCAGACCCTATTGTAATCCCCAGGGCTCTGAAGACCACTTTGGTCTGGAACTCCACTGCTCATTATTACTGGGCAGACACAGTGGCTGTCAAATGCTAAAATTTGGAGTTCCCCTCTCACTCATGTCCTTCCTTTTTTTGTCCCTCCTCAACCATTCCAACTTCGTCCCATGCTCCCCATCAAGGAGGAATGGCTTGGCATGGTCCAGCCACCACCAAGTGATGAGCTGCACTGGGAATATCCACACTGCCAGGGAGGCCGTCTGTGGGCACAGGAGGCCCTGCTGACAGGAACGGGCTAACGTGGAGGCGAGGACGTGCTGGTGGCAGGAGCGGCGCGGGCATGCCTCGCCCGCCGGTGTCCACGTCTTCTGGTGAGGAGGTGCCCGCAGTGCTCCGTGCTCTGAGTCGGGATGGCTTGCTCCTTGCATCGGTGTGACGACAGTAGTGGGATGTTGTCAAAGGTTCCCGGAGGTGTCTGATTGGGTCCCAGGGTAACACGTCCAGGAAGCTCACTGCTGGGGGCGCCGTGGAGACTGCTATTGAGAGCGGGGAGACAGTGGCTCCGGAGAACGCAGACACAGCAAGTATTCTTGGGCTTACCGAATGTGGAGGAGATTGCTGGAGAAAACATCGATTGAATGAGCTGTTTGTGCTAGGCTTTTTTTGGGTGGGGCGCAGGTTTTCAAGGTAGAGTCTCACTCTGGCCAACACTGACACCTGGAATTCACTATGTCGTCTCAGGGTGGTCTTGAACTCATAGTGACTCTCTTACCTCTGCCTCCCAAGGGCTTGGATTAAAGGCATGCACCACCATACCCGGCAATGCTAGGCTATTTTTTGAGGGTGTTGTAAGAAAAGTTTGAGTTCCAGTGAGAACTGCATGGTTTGTAAACAGAATTCAGAGGCAATCAGAAGTCTAAAAATTGTATTGTTAGTAAAAGGAAATTGGTCTTTCCATGAGAGGAAGCCTTGACTACATCACTCTAGGAAAAAGAGAAAATTCAATGACATTCTGGTAAATCATGTCTGCGAGAACAGACCAATACCACAGTGTGATTTAAATACCATTTATTTAGACCACTGCTATAATAAGGTGATGCCAAGTGAGCCTCTCAAAGAGAAAAGATGCCCTTGAGACTTGTAGAATATTCCACAGACACCTGATGTGCCCAAATAGTGAGCAAGAAGGAAATCAATGTCACAAAGATCCTAAGTAGGGTGTGGTGGTACATGCTTGAACTCCCAGCACTGAGGTGTGGGGAGGGGATCCTCAGTAACATAGTGAGTGTAAAGGTAGTCTGGGTTATGTGCAACCCTGCCTCACAAACAATAACATTCTGATTGTGGTTTTTCAAACATGGAATGCAATTCACAGGAAACCCACAAGTTTCTTAAGGCAACCATACCTTCAAAAACATTTACACGTGAACCAAAGTGACAGACACTGACTGTCAGAAAAGTCAGAAATAGTTGGGTCTCTGGTAATCAACAGGTGGGAATTAGGCAAGGCAATTGCTAAACATCCAATGAGCACATTTTTTTTTTAATTTTCTGGAGAAATTGCAAAGGAGGGTGACAGAGAAGGAAGATTCCTAGAATGTGGAGCCATGAGTTATGCAGAAGAATTGCAGGAGGCTCTCCCCAAACGTTCCCTAATCCTCCTGGTAATGTGGAGATTTGAATGTGAAATGTCCGCCATTGCCTCAAGTGCTTGCAATAAATCTCATACTCCAACCCCAGCTGGTGGAGCCTCTGGGAGGTGGAGCCTTGCCAGAGATCATCATGGTGGTTGGCCTTAGGATTTTTTTAGTCTAGCCCATTGGATGTTCATAGTTAGCTTACTCTGCTGTTGAGACAAGATGTGATACTCTGCCTGCCTGTCTGTTTTATTTGCCATGAGAAAACTTCCCCTAGACACTGTAAATGTAAATACACTCTTTGCATCCATGTGGTTTTTGTGGTCAGGTGTTTTGTCCCAGCAATGAGAAGATATGTATGTATACAGGTATAACCATTCGTCTGGGTTCTTGTCTCTCAACTATGAAGAATGAAGCGCACAGATACCTGGCAAAGGGTGGACAAATGAGGACTTTATTGACAGGAGAGCAGAACCCACATGGAGAAGTGGAAGTGCTGGCTCCCAGTGCTAGTGATATGCCAACTTAGAGGGCACCAAAGCAGTTGGTGACAACTCTACACTCTGAATTTTTGGTGGCTTCTGTGGGATGATTATGGTTTTGGGTTTGTCTTCAATTAAGATGACAACTTTGAGGGATGAAGACACATGGATGGCAGTGAGGTGACAAGCTCCCTGGGTGTTTGTGGAGTGAGAGAGGAACAGAGAGGCATGACGAGCTCCCGTCTGAGGCCTGGAGGATGAGCCACCTAAAGGTGCACTTTCAGGCACAAACACAAGTCAGCCGAGGCTGCAGATCTCAGGGGTGGTTTTCATTCTTCTGGGCTCCAACTCTGCCTCTACTTAAGAGCTCTGCCTTCCTCTTCCTGGTCTCCTCACCGCTTACCCATGCAGGTCTCGAGATCGTGTCCCGGGACGTGCAGCTCATCCTGCTGCAGCTGTCCTGAGAGCACAGTGCAGGGGTGTGTAGGTCAGGTCAGCGGCTCAGTCAGGAATATTTTCTGTTAATATATCTGCACCATGAGTGCCTCCAACCTGACTCTGAGGACCCTTCTAGTCACCAGTGTCTCTGTTTGTCCAGGTGGCTGTCTGCCCAAGGATAGTGAAGGTTGGGAAGTCTCTAGATGCATGGCTCCTGTGGAGGGGAGCCCGTCCCTTGTTGCATAGAAGGATGACAGATTTTCTGTGACTCAACCCTCATAACTCTGGTAACTCCATCTTCAAGGGTCAACACATAGGTTACGAGGCATGTGGGTGTGTCTCTAGGAGTAAATGATATAATTAAACCTCAAGTTAGCAGGTGGGGGTATAGCTCAGGGGTAGAGCATTTGACTGCAGATCAAGAGGTCCCTGGTTCAAATCCAGGTGCCCCCTGTACCCAATGCTTTTTGGTACCTAACTTTGATATAGAACACCACCTTGATTTCCCTACCTGGGGGCCAGGATATAAAGTCACCCTGGAAGTCAGACAGGACACAGGTCTGGTTGATTATTAGGGATGGTTTCAAATTGCTTCTCCCATGTGTTCTTCTGGCCTACCCCCATGGCTTATGTGTGATTGAGCACTTTGTCTTCATGAGGAGTGAGTCACCTCCTCAGGAGGAGGGATGGGAGCAGCAGCTTCTCTTTTGAGGCGCTGTGTTGGGTATAGCTGAGCTCTGCCTTCTGTCTTCCTTGGGAAACAAGCGTGGTAAGGTTTGGAAATTTCTCCATTGTGGGAGGGAAGGAGAGAGAGAGAAGGAGAAAGAGAATTAAGGAGGTACAGAAAATAGCTAATGGGCTGGAGAGATGGCTTAGCGGTTAAGCGCTTGCCTGTGAAGCCTAAGGACCCCGGTTCGAGGCTCGGTTCCCCAGGTCCCACGTTAGCCAGATGCACAAGGGGGTGCACGCGTCTGGAGTTCGTTTCCAGAGGCTGGAGGCCCTGGAGCGCCCATTCTCTCTCTCTCCCTCTATCTGTCTTTCTCTCTGTGTCTGTCGCTCTCAAATAAATAAATAAATAATTTTTTAAAAAAAAAGAGCTAAGAGGAGAGAAAGAGAGAATTTACTCTTCAAAGCCTGTATATGAAATTCACAGAATTTGCTAATGAAAAAAGTGTGGGGTACAGAAAAGTGTTTGAGATGTGTATAAATCATGTAGGTATTTGCTACACAGAGACTAACTGGGGCATTCATGACCCCACAGTGAAAACTGAAAACTTTACCTAGGAGGACCCTCCGTGGAGTGGGCATGGGCAAGAAAGAATACAGGAGTGTATGACTCAATGGGAATATGACAATGGTTCAATATGTTCATGCAATAAAAAGATAAGTTAGTAATAAATGAAGGCTGGGGAGATGATTAGGCAATGGCCTACAAAGCCAAAGGAACCTAGGTTTGATTCCTCAGTACCCACATAAAGCCAGATGTACAAGGTAGTACATGCATCTGAAATTCATTTGCAGTGGCTAGAAGCCCTGCCTTTTTCTATTTTTCTCAAATATACATAAATTAATAGTAAATTAAATGGTGTATTAATTTCTAAAGTGGAAACAGTTATTTCCTCAAAGCAAATAAAAGGTATTTAAAATTTTTTTTAATGTGTGTGTACATGTTCATGTAGGCTCGTGTGCACATAACTGGATGTTTGTGTGTGTGTGTGAAGGAGGGAGTTCAATATCAGATAGCTTCCTCTATCAACCTCCACCTTAGTTTTTGAGACAAGGTCTCTTACTGAACAAGGAGCTCCAGAGATCTTCCTGTTTCTGCCTCCCCAGATCTAGGGTGACAGGCACACACCAACATGTCTGGCTCTTCACAGGGGTGCCGGTGATCAGAACTCAGGTCTGCTTGCTTTCATGGCAAGCACTGTACCAACACTGGCATTCCTCCACCACCCCTGCCCACACTTGCTTTTTGAGGGAGACACAGAACGCCATCAACTGCAGACACAGTGTGGAGTTGACAGTGTGGAGAGGGTGCATGGAGCCAAGCTGCAGGCCTGGGCCTCAAGAGAGGAAGGGAAGCAGGCAGAGGAAGGCCGTCCAAGGTGCCCAGTCAAGCAGGTGACAGTAAGCCAGGGAAGGAGACAGAGGAGGAATGTCAGCACCATGGGAGGAAAGCAAGAGAGATTTTTCAAGTTAGCATCTCACTTGTAGCCCAGGCTGACCTGGAGCACACTCTGTCCTTGAACTCACAGCGATCCTCCTAGCTCTGCCTCCCCAGTGCTGGGATTAAGGCATGCACCACCATGCCCCGCTGAAGGACGTGTTTCAAAGGCCATCCAGGAGAAAGAGCTGGTGGAATGCTGCTGTGCCGGGGTGGCTTTCTGTGTGTCCTCCATGCGGTCACAGAGGGGGTTGGGCCTCTAGAGTCAAATAATTAGCATAGCTTTTCTGAACTTCCCTGGATTCAGTGACGATCCTATTCTAAACCGAGAAGCAACCGAGGGGAGAATTCAGAAGGCTGAGGGAGGGATGCGAACAAAACCCCAAGTCATGCCGAGAAGTGCCGTGGGGATGGGCATGGAGAAGGCAGAGAAAGCTGGGGCGCTGTCCATCTTACACAGGAGAGGAGGGAGGCCGGAAAGGAGTGGCCTGTCCCTGCAGGGATGGACTCTTGTGTTTATGGACACAAGCCCCTTTCACCACTATGTGAGACTTGTCCCTAGAATAAGCCACAGTGGGGACTCTGGAGATGGCTCATGGTGAGGACCTGGGTTGGTGTCCCAGCACCCAGGCAAATGCCTGGTGCACTTGGCTGCCGTCTTCTCATCCCAGGGCTTGGGGGGGGGGGGGCAGCTATGCTGAATCTTTGTGGCAAGGTGACTCCACCAGCTCTGGCTTCAGTGACAGACCTTTTCTCAGTCAAAAAAGCAGAGCGTGACTGGGAAGATACCTGAAATCAACCCGTACATGTGGCCTATGTGGAAACATGCACCTACATACACACATGCACACACCACACACAAAACCACACGATCGCATTTGTATTTTAAAATTTGAGAGTGAGGTTGGTTTGAGTCATCATGAACAAACCACATTGGAGTTGTTAGCAGTTCGTCTCTGGACTAAGAACAAGCCCATGCTGTGTTTATATTTAATTCTCATAATTTTAGATTCCATAATCACAGTGTTCAACGATTCCCTGCAGCTACCACAGTGGCGGGCTCTGGGAGGCCTGGAGCGGGCTCTGGAGGACAGCCTTTCTAAGTGCCACTGAGCCACTGCTGGGGACCTCGGAAGACATGGGTGTCTTCCCCTCAGGGAGCAAGCTCCTTCGGTTAGCGCACTCATGGTTTTGTAAACAGGTCAGCTTCCGACCCAGGGAGTCTATCCACTCAAAGTTATGTGTTTGGCGGCGGGGGGGGGGGGGTGGGGGGGAGGCTTTTTGTAGACTATCTAAATTTATACAAGAAAATACTAGTAAAATGGAAAGGGGGAGTTTACATAAAAATTGCCCTGCTGTTAGCAAAGATGCTTTCAAAATGGTACTAAGAAAGATGAAATCAAGTCTAGGTGAAACACGGTTTTTTTGTTTGTTTGTTTTTAAGAGCAAGGCTGGCAGGCTGAAAAGATGGCTTAGCAGTTAAGGCGCTTGCCTGCAAAACCAAAGGACCCAGGTTTCATTTCCCAGGACCCACGAAAGCCAGATAAATAAGGGGACGCATGCATCTGGAGTTAGTTTGCATTGGCAGGAGACCCTGATATGCCCATACTCTCTCTGTCTCTGTCTCTCTCTCTCTCTCTCATAAATAAATAAAAATAAAAAAGGCTGGTTATGGTAGTGTATACTCATAAACACTAGTACTGGGGAGGTGGTTACAAATGGTCACCTGAGGTTCAGTGAGCAGCAAGCTTGGCCAATTTCATGTAGGGCCCTGCCTCTCCCTCTCTCTCTCTCTCTCTCTCTCTGCATGTGTGTGTGTGTGTGTGTGTGTGTGTGTGTGTATATATATATATATATATATATATATATATATATATATATATGTATGTATTAAAGTTGATGATGCCTGATAAGAAATGACATCTGAGCTTGTCCTCTGGCCACCAGACACACACACACACATGCACGCACTGTAAATAGACAGATGGCATTGTGGGAAGAAACCTGTCTTATAGCTTCCAGCTCTACAGAAGAAGTTACTTGGAATGAATGGAAAGAGAGCTGGGTAGGACCAATAGCTCCTTTCAGTAAAATAATAAATAAATAAATAAAACAAGGGACCCATTGAACCTATCAGCAGTGTGGAACCCAGACTTGAGCCAGGGAACCTCAATAGCCATAGTCCAGATGTTCTACCCCTAAGCAATTCCCCTGGCCTGTGCCCAGGGTATAACAACTACCTTTTATATCAGCAGCATTCCCACGATATATTGGAAGTTCCTACTAATCTTCATCAGCACTGATTTCTCCGCATTCTCGACACAGAAAGAAGGTCTTCCTCCAGTCCCGAATGTCCCCAAACCCACCCCCTGCTCACATGTCTGTTCATCCCTCCCTCTTCCTTTAGCATGTGGGCGCAGCAGACATAGACTGCTACTACTACTGTACAAGGGCCTTTAGGATTTCCAAGTTGTATTTTCTTCATGTTATACACAACAAAGGCATTTAGGATTTGCATATCTGATTTCCTCCTGTTATACTAGCAAAACTTAAATTTGAAGCAATTCTACCTAACTTTTTTTTTTGAGGTAGAGTCTCGCTCTAGCTCAGGCTGATCTGGAATTTACTATGTAGTCTCAGGATGGCCTCGAACTCATGGTGATCCTCCTACCTCTGCCTCCAGAGTGCTGGGATTGAAGGCGGTGCGCCACCATGCCCAGTTTGCCTAACATCTTTAGAGACACATGCAGTACCTATATACCAACACACCTCTCTTACCTGTGGGTCTGTGTATTGGACCCTGAGGGTGGAGCTGGAGAAGGGCTTACCAAGTCCTCCTTGGATCACGGAGGAGTTCTGAGAAGCATCCTGAAGGCAGCATGGAATGAGGATCACAAAGGGCCTCTGTGGAGAAAGATCTGCTGTGACTACTGCCCTCACCCCCAGTACATAAATGTCCCAATGTTATATACATTTTTGTGATTTTTACCTATTTATTAGAGTCATAGAGAGAGGGAGAGAGAGAGCAAGAGTGAGAATAGGCACGCCAGGGCTTCCAGCCACTGCAAAGGAACTCCAGACGCATGCACCCCCTTGTGCATCTGGCTAACGTGGGTCCTGGGGAATTGAACCTAGGTCCTCTGGCATTGCAGGCAAGTGCCTTAACCGCTAAGCCAGCCCACTAGCCCTACATACATTTTTATTTATATCTAAGTATCTTTCACAAATATATTTCCAAGTCAAACATTGTTTTAAAAGCTTATCATTTGGGGTGGGGAAGATGGCTCAATGGTTATAGGTGCATGTTCGGAAAGCCTGGGGCCTGGGTTTGATTCCCCAGGACCCGTGTAAATCTGGATGCACAAAGTGGCACATGTGTCTGGAATTCATTTGCAGTTGCAAGAGGCCCTAGTGCACCCATAATCTCAATATCTCTCTCTCTCAAATTAATAAAAATAAATTTAAAAGCTTATCATTTTGAAACTTCATTTGTTGCATATCTTTCTTTATATGGAAGCAGCCATTTTCCATGGTTTTAAAAACTTCATTCAGGGCTGGAGAGATTAAGGTGCTTGCCTGCAAAGCTAAAGGACCTCTGTTTGATTCCCCAGGACCCACATTAGCCAGATGCACAAGGGAGCGCATGCATCCTGGAGTTCATTGAAGTGGCTGGAGGCCCTGGTGCACCCATTCTCTCTCTTTCTGTCTCTCTCTCTCTTCTCTTTACATCTTTCCCTCTCTCAAATAAATAAGTAAAAAAAAAAAAAACAAAAAAAAAGCTTTATTCATTGTATATCTTTATTTATATAGAAGCAGCCATTTCCATGGATTTGGTTGTTTCTTCTGGTCCTCTATCCTGTGTGGACTTAAAATAAGTGTCATGTGCTTTGTTTAATGTAATCAGTTTAGAAATCATTCTCAGACTTTTGTAGAGAAGGACTATAATTCATGTGTTCTATTCTTGTTTTTCCAGTATGTTTCTATCTCAGCTCGGTTGGGTTCTCATCTCCGCTGTGGTGATGATGTCTAGTGAACAGTGCTCATGGCCCGGCTACGGCATACTGAGCGGAACAGGGCAGTCTGGTAGGACTTTCGGCCTTTCCTGAAGCTGGTGGCAGCCTGTGTTTTCAAATGCTTCATTTTCCTTAAATATCAAAATTCTTCACACACTTCTATTTCTCTAAAAAATAATTTCCAAACCAGGTGTGGTGGCACTCACCTTTAATCCCAGCACTTGAGAGGCAGAGGTAGGAGGATTGTGAATTCCAGGTCAACCTGGGCTAGAGTGAAAAAAAAACAAAAAGCATTCCACGGATAAAAGCATTTGATAATTTATATTTCCTTGTTCTGTTTTCCAGTAGCTACCCAAGTTCTGCTCCCTTATTCCTGGTTGCCCTTGAAAGCCTGCCTACAGTCAAGGCCCCGTGGCTTCTTCAATCTCACCAAGACACACTGTGGTTCCACCTCTCTCCTGTGTGGAAGCCTCTCTGCTGGATTTCCAGGCTTGAATGCAGCTTGTTTGATTTTAAATATCATTTATTTATTTCTTTATTGGAGAGAAAGGGTGCATCAGAGCTTCCTTTTGCTGCAAATGTACTCGACACATGTGCCATCTTGTATGTCTGACTTCATGGGGGTACTGGGGAAGTGAAGCCCGGGCCATCAGGCTTTGCAAGCAAAAACCTGTTAAGCACTGAGCCATCTCTCCAACCCTTGGGTGCATTTTAACACCAACACAGCACCTTCGTTATGTTGTCGATGACTTCCTCCAGTGGCTTCTGTGAAATGTGAGTGGTGAGATTTTCATTCTCTTGAAGTCCGACGCTGCTGTAATTCTACCCATACTTGATTAGAAGTCTGGAGGGAGGCTGAGCGCAGTGGCGCACGCCTTTAATCCCAGCACGCAGGAGGCAGAGGTAGGAGGATCACCGTGAGTTCAAGGCCACCCTGAGACTACATAGTGAATTCCAGGTCAGCCTGAGCTAGAGCGAGACCCTACCTCGGAAAAAATAAATAAATAAAGGAAGTCTGGATGGACATAAATTAGGTACAAGTCATAGTCCTTCATCCTATGAAAGATGTTTCCTAGCATTGCTATTAAAAAGTTAACTACCATTGGTATTCCATGGCTGGTTCCTGTTTCCCGCTTCTCTCTTAAAGTTTTTTAAGACCTTTTTTCTGGTCCTATTATACTTTGACGTGCACTTTCATGTACTTGATAGAATCCCTGTTTATCTATTGTGATCAATACTTGAAGGGTCTTTCCTAGAGGAAAATCTTGTCTGACATCATGGGCAGTTTTTTATTATGTCTGTCATTTTTCTCATTTAGTAACCCTCAGAATGGAACTCAGAGTTGTGTGTATTACATATTTTTTCTATGTCTCACACCCAGTTCATCCACAAATCTAGTTCATCCAAACCCCTCAGGGGAGAAATTCCCAACCCTTCACCATACTCTGCTACTCAAGGGAGACTGAATGTGGAGTTCGATTGTACGCAACAGAGGTGTTCCTAAAGAGGAGTTGCTGCTCCCCCTCCCCTCCTCTGGGCAGGTGAGACTATCCCACACAAAGTGCACAAGCCCACACAGGCCCAGGAGTAGACCAGAAGTCCACACAGGAGAAAACAATTTGAAACCATTGCTGATATTCAACCAAACCAGGGTCCAGTCTTCCTTGCAGGCTGATTCTAAAACCTGGGCCCTGGCAGGAAAATCAAGGTGACATTCTAATGCCAAGGTTAGGTACCAAAAACCATTGGGTAAGGGGGCACCTGGATTTGAACCAGGGACCTCTTGATCTGCAGTCAAATGCTCTACCCCTGAGCTATACCCCCACCTGCTAACATGAGGGTTAATTATATCTTTTACTCCCAGAGGCACACCACAGGGTTTGTAACCCATTGACTAACACTTGAGGATGGAGCTGTAGGGAGTAATGAGGTCTGAGTCAGAGAAAACTTGTCACTCTTCTATGTAACAAGGGATGGGTTTCCCCCACAGGAACCCTGTGCCCTGATCTTCCCAGCCTTCACTCAGAAGAACAGATAGCTACCTGGACAAGCAGTAACACTGGCCACAAACGACAGTCTTTAACCACTGAGCCATCTCTCCAGCCCTCCTCTACTTCTTGGTCAGACTCAGTTATAAAGCATGCTCGCCTCTATCCACAGAATCTCGAAGTGCATCTAACCCCAGCCCAGGAGCTTGTGGTCTGCAAACTCACTGGTCCAGCAGGTCTGAGCTACCACTTTGAAAGGACCCCTCTTGACTGGTATCCACAGCTACCAAGGGCATAGAGTTGTAACACTCAGTGGCAACCTCTTGGCTAGTATCTCAAGATTTGCCCAGGGTTTTGAACTGCAGAACTAGACTTCCTGGCTGATATTCCGCTGCCACCAAAAAGTCAAAGTGCACAGCTGTCACTGACCACTTTGGTGCCCTCTAAGTTGGCATACCACTACCGCTGGGAACAGCACTTCTGCTTTTCCATTTGAGTTGTGCTCTACTGTCCATAAAGTCCTCATTGCAGCCGGGCGTGGGGGCACACACCTTTAATGCCAGCACTCCTGAGGCAGAGGTAGGAGGATCACCACGAGTTCAAGGCCACCCTGAGACTACATGCTGAATTCCAGGTCATCCTGAGCCACAGTAAGACCCTACCTGGAATTTAATTCATGGGAAAACTTGTGGGTTTCCTGTGAATTAAATTCCATTTTTGAAAAACCATGATCAGAAACATTGTTTTGTTGAGACCAGGACGTACATATTCCCCAGTAATCTTAAACTCACTGTGTAACTAGGGATGATCTCCTGATCTTCCTGACTCCCCCTCCCCAGTGCTGGAATTACAAGCATGTACCACCACACCCTGCTTAGAATCTTTTGGACTTCACTTGCCCCCTCACTTACTCTATGGGCACATCAGGGGCCTATGAGACGTTCTACATCTCTCTAGGACACCTTGAGAGGATCCACTTGGCATCACCTTATTATATCAGTGGTCTAAAGAAATGGCACTTGAACCACACTTTGGAGGTGGGCTGTTCCCACAGTCTTGATTTACCAGAATATCATTGGAATTTCTTTGCTATAGTGATGTAGTCAAGGCCTCCCTCATGGAGAGACCCATTTCCTTTTACCAACAATGCAAATCTTAGACCTCTGACTGCTTCTGAACTCTGTTCACATTCCATGCAGTTCTCACTGGAAGTCAAACTTTCCTTGCAGCACCCTTTCACTATGTAGTCTCAGGGTGGCCTCAAACTCACGGTGATCCACCTACCTTTGAAAAGGCGTGGGCCACCACACCCAGCTGCAGTACCCTTTAAAACAAAGAAAAGCCTAGCACAAATAGCTCATTCAGTCAATGTTTTCTCCTCTGCATTCGGTAAGCCCAAGAATACTTGCTGTGTCTGCGTTCTCCGGAGCCGCTGTCTCCCCGCTCTCAATAGCAGTCTCCACGGCGCCCCCAGCAGTGAGCTTCCTGGACGTGTTACCCTGGGACCCAATCAGACACCTCCGGGAACCTTTGACAACATCCCACTACTGTCGTCACACAGATGCAAGGAGCAAGCCATCCCGACTCAGAGCACGGAGCACTGCGGGCACCTCCTCACCAGAAGACGTGGACACCGGCGGGCGAGGCATGCCCGCGCCGCTCCTGCCACCAGCACGTGCTCGCCTCCACGTTAGCCCGTTCCTGTCAGCAGGGCCTCCTGTGCCCACAGACGGCCTCCCTGGCAGTGTGGATATTCCCAGTGCAGCTCATCACTTGGTGGTGGCTGGACCATGCCAAGCCATTCCTCCTTGATGGGGAGCATGGGACGAAGTTGGAATGGTTGAGGAGGGACAAAAAAAGGAAGGACATGAGTGAGAGGGGAACTCCAAATTTTAGCATTTGACAGCCACTGTGTCTGCCCAGTAATAATGAGCAGTGGAGTTCCAGGCCAAAGTGGTCTTCAGAGCCCTGGGGATTACAATAGGGTCTGGAAGATAAGGCCTGTGGATAAAAGGGACAGTAGTGGAACCCTATTGCACTGAGAGTCTTGAGTTGACTAGATGCCAACAAAAACAGAAGCCTTGAAATTTCACTGAAGGCTTGCCAAAAAAGAATTGATAATTTAGTCACTAAAACCAAATGTGAGCAAGGGGGCACCTGGATTTGAACCAGGGACCTCTTGATCTGCAGTCAAATGCTCTACCCCTGAGCTATACCCCCTGTCGTAGCAATGGAACTTAGTTAGTAACTTTCAGTGTGGAAGTATATAGACCTATGAAGTTTAATCACAGGTTCCCTTCAGAGCTACTTTGGAGAGAGAAGTTGCCAGACCTGACTGGTGAGACTCCTTCCCTCTGCTCCAGAGCTTCCCAGGCCTGTCCTTGAGTGGGGACTTCAGCCAGGAAGCAGAGGAGCAGCCTGCGAACCCCAGCCCACGCCCATGCCATTCTGATGTAACCATGAGCTGCCAACGGTCTCCTGCCTGGACCCCCAGCCACGCCACTCCAGCTTCCACGAGGACAGTTGCTGTAACTCCGACCTTCTCCAGTCTAGTCTGTGTGGTCAGCATCAGCCCCAGAGCCCCTCCCACCTGGGAGACGGCACCAGGACCGTGTCCTCGAAGCTGAAGCGTGTGGGAAGTGCGGGCTCTGGCCTGGGGAAAGCGGTTCACAGAGGAACCGTCCACCTTCTGCAGACAAGCTGGCTCTGGAGGCCGTCTCTCCTGGTCTGACCACCCGCGCCCAGACTGCTGCGGGGGGAAGAAGGAGGGAGACACGTTGGGGACAGCCGCTCCTGCCTGCTCCTGGCAGGTTCGCTCTGCCTATAGCGAGCTCACCTGCCCTGGACATACCCACGAGAATTCCTCATCACATTCCCTTCCTTTTCTTTGAGAAGCAAATAGTCTGAAAAAATAGAAATATGCAAAGGGAGGAGAGCCAGACCCCGAGAACTGGAGGGACGTCGAGACTACAGAAAGGGAGTGGAGGCAGCTTCCATCCACCCGACAGTGCTCCAGTGCGGCCCTGTGGCTTTCCTCTCTGCTTAGAACGTAATTGGAATGATAACATAGAAGCATAATGAATGTGAGAAATGTCTCCTCTGAGTTAAAAAATCATCGCACGCACACATACACACAATAAAACACGACCCATTGGGAATGAGGCACCCAGACTCAAACAAGAGATCTTACTGAACCAAAGCCAGTTGCTTTATTCCTGAGCTGTGGCTCTGTCCTATGTCAAGTCTCTAATAACGACCTTTCGTATTCATATTATGCATAGCACTCCTATAATACATTTGAAGTTTCTACTTATCTCCATAGAGTTAGTTAACACTGAATTCTCTTTAATCTCACCCAAGAGAAATCCTTTTACGGATCACAATGTCCCCAACCAGACCCTCTGCTTGCCTGTCTGCACATCCTTTCCTCAGTCTATGGGAGCAGCAGACATATATTACTGTTCCCATGGCTTTTGGGACTCATATGTGTTCATGTGTGCCTAATTTCCATCACTCTAGGAAAAACAGACAGCCCATAAACTTCATAAGTGGTCAAGACTGTAGCAACAGATCAACTCTTCCATTTGGCTTGAACTTCATTTGTTGAGATGAATGATATCATCAGTTGAGGCCAGGTAGATCCTCTCAAAAGGAAAAGATGTCATAAGAATGTGGACTGTCCTATAGTCATCTGATGTGCCCAAATGCATTACTGAGCCAAGGAGGAATGCAACGTCAAAAAGATTCTGAGCAGGGTGTGGTAATGCATGCCTGCAATCCTAGCACCTGGGATGATGAGGCAGGAAGATCAGGAGTTCGAGGCCATCCTCAGCTACATAGTGAGTTTAAAGCCAGCCTGGGACATGTAAGACTCTGTTTCAAAAAAATATTCTGATGATTTTTTTAAAAAAATACTTTATTTTAAGTAATTAATTTATTTATTTGACAGAGAAAGAGGGGGAGAAAGAGAGAGAGAATGGGCATGCCAGGTCCTCCAGCCATTGCAAACGAACTCCAGACACATGTGTCCCCTTGTGCATCTGGCTAACGTGGGTCCTGGGGAATCGAACCTAGGTCCTTTGGCTTGGAGAGATGGCTTAGTGGTTAAGGCACTTGCCTGCGGAGCCTAAGGACCCAGGTTCAACTCCCATGTAAGCTACACACACAAGTGGCACAAGTCTCTGGAGTTCTATTGTAGTAGCTGAGGCCCTGGTATTCTAATTCTCCCTCTCTCTCCCTCTCTCCCTCTCTCTGTTTCTCTCTCTCTCTCTCAAAACAAGAGTCACTTGCTTGGAAAGCCTGATGGCCAGGGTTTGATTCCCCATGCAGGTGTGCACAAAGTAACATATGCATCTGGAGTTCATTTGCAGGGGCAGGAAGACCTGGCCCACCAAGGAGCTGTGTTGTGGACAAAGCATTTAGAAGTGGACTCACATGACTGAGACTGTCTGAGAAGTTAAAGGGACCTCTGGGCCCCTGACGTTCTACAGGAGGGGATTAGCCAAGGAGATTGCTAAGTGTCCTAAAAGCACACATTTTCTAATGACTTCTTCAGAAATTGTGCAGGAGGGTGATGGAGAAGGGAGCGTCTCAGAGTGTGGAGCCATGTGTCACGGGGCAGGATGATGAGAGAGAGCCCCTCCCAGGTGACCGGGGGTCTCCTCATCAAGGAGCATCCCCTCCTACTGCTGAGAAAATAAATCAGTCTTCCCTGGGGTGCTGGTGTCCTCGCGGTGAAGAATGAAGCACAGAGACAGGTGACAACAGAGGAGAAGAGAGGACTTTACTCACAGGAGAGCAGAACTGAGTGAAAGCTCTGAACTTCAGTGGCAATAGGATGCCAACCGAGAGGGCACGAGGTGGGAGTGGCTGCTCTGCAGTCCCCTTGGTGGCACCAGGATACCAAGCACTGCTGTTGTGGAGAGTCACAGTTTGAAACCCTTGGCAAACTGGGGACGCCAGCCACAAGGGGCCCCATCAAAGTGACAGCCCAGACTGTGGGCACTGTCAGACAGGAGCTGGGGGCGCTAGACTGTGGGTGCAGGACCAGGTGCCAGGAGTAGAAGCAGGTCCCGGCTTGGAGAGCCTCTCCAGCCTGTGAGGCAGGAGCAGGTCCGGCAGCCTAAGCACAAGGGGCTTCAGTGGACAGCGGCGTTTGCCTGGGAGAGGGTGAGAGGCCCAATGCTGTGGGATAGAGAGGATGTCTGTGCAGATACAGAGGGCCCTGATTGGTTAGGTGCATGCAAATAATGTGAAAATCATGGGGACCAATCAGGAGAGGTCGTCAGCCTAGGAAGGGGGAGTGACCGAGTGCCAATAGATGGCAGCTCTGGTTCCCTGTTGCCATGGCAGCCAAGGCAAAGAAGCTCCTGGCTGTCAGAAGTGTAAAGCCACGCCCAGTTATGGTGTGGTGGGGAGTTGGAGCTCTGCCCACCCTAGCCAGTATCGCCCTGGCCGCAATGCTTATTGCTCTGGGTCACTGGGGAATGGAGTAGTGCACCCCATCCTGTGACTGCGCACATCCGGGAAATACGGAAATCGGCGTCTAGGGCAGCCTGAGCTAGAGCAGAAGGTCACAGGTGAGGATGGCCACTTTCACCTTCCACGTGAAGGTTACAAACCAGTTTCTGTGACAGGCAGGTTTCCCCTGTGTTCAATTGTTGGTATACATATGTGTCGATGGAAGTCCTTGTGTGTGTGTGTGTGTGTGTGAAGTGATTATTTGCGTATACACACGTGATGATGCACTTGTAAGCTGAGGCCAAGTGTCTTCCTGAATCACTCTCTACGCTGTTTTCTGAGACATAGACTTTTCACTGAATCAAGAGCTCCCTGATTCAGAAAGCTCACTGGACACAGATCCAGTGGATCACCAGGAGTGGTGATGCACACTTTTAATCCCAGCACTCAAGAGGCCAAGGTAGGAGAACTACTGTGAGTTTGAGGTCAGCCTGCGATTACATTGTGAATTTCAGGTTAGCCTGGGCTAGAATGAGACATTACCTTAAGGAACCAACACCAGAGTATCAGCGGGCTCTGCTCATCTCTGCCCCCTAGTGCCTGGTTTACAAATGTGCGCTGCCATGCCAGGTTTCTTACATGGGTTCTAGGGATCCAAAATTGGGTCCTCATGCCAGCAGGAGAAGCATTGTACTGGCAGAGCCATTTAATTTCTCCAGCCCCAGTCAGTCCATTGATTTCACAGTTTCTGGAAGACAAGGATCCTGTCAAGAATTAATGCAGACCACAAGATCCAGGGCTGGCATTAGATGAGGCTTTGAGGGTCTGGGAATGAGGCAGGCATGTTTCGTAATTGATTCTGACCATGAAGCAGAGGGGTCCATTCGCTCTAGCCCTTCACTGATTCTGTGTGCTGCCCTCTCCCACCCCCAAATGTCAGGCGGGCAGCCAGCTCTTTGGGTCTCCCCAGTCAGGATGGTCAGGCTGCAGGAACCATCGCTTTCGTGCTCACGCTCCAGAAGGGGCCAGGACGGAGAGGTGGTCCTGAGGAGGTGAGAGTTTGGAGCACACATGGCTCCAGGCTGGGCCTCATAGGAAGAAGAGGCTGATGGCAGGTGCCAGCCTGAGAGCAGGATGGGTGCTGAGCACTGGGAGGGGCCGTGCAGGGTTAGAGTGCTTATTAGATATGCATGAGCAGGTGGGGGCATAGCTCAGGGGTAGAGCATTTGACTGCAGATCAAGAGGTCCCCGGTTCAAATCCGGGTGCCCCCTTGCTGGTGTTTCCTTTAGATGCTTGGATGCAAAACTAAAGCTTTTGCATAGAGCTAAATAGTGGCTCCAGTCACCCATGTTGGCCCGTGGCTCCCAGCTGTGACCCAGATGCACACTGCACTGTGTTCCCTTTGAGGTCTGGATTCTGCTCAGGCTCCATCTGTGTCCTCTTCCCTGGCAGGAGGCTCAGCGTGAGGCCCAGGCAGGTGCGAGTCACTCATTCCATGGCTCAGCTGTGCCCCAAGGTAGTGATGGCAGGCTGACTCCCTGCAGGTGACCCGACCTGCACGAGGCCTGTGGCCTTGCGGAGTGGCTTCTCCCTCTGACAGGATGGCCTTGTCATCACTGCGGGAAGCTCCACGAGACTCCCAGGGGGGGTGCTCCTTTGCCCCGACCCCCAGGCCTCTGCTGAGCGTCTGTGAAAATCTGTAGTCATTGGTTGTCCTAATTTGGACTAAACTTTCAGTGGTGAGGCCAGTATCCTTTCATAGTATATTCACACGGATAGCAGGGATGTCACAAACTCCCTGTTTGCAGAGTTAGTGAGTGACAGTGTGAAATAATGAGGTCCCATCTGAGGCTGGGATGATGAGCCGCCTAAAGATGCACATCCATGGGCTGGAGAGATGGCTCAGCAGTTAAGGCTCTTGTTTGTAATGTCTGGTGGCTTGGGCTTGATTCCCTAGCACTCATGTAAAGACAGATGCACAAAGTCGTATATGTACCTGGAGTTCGTTTGCAGCGGCTGGAGGCCCTGGTACGCCCATTGTCTCTCTCCCTACCTTTCTGTCTGTTTGTAAGTAAGTAAGTAAATTTTTATTTATTTATTTATTTTTTTTTTTTTTTGCAAAAAGATGCACATTCAGGCCCAAGCCCAGTCAGCTGAGGCTGCGGATCTCAGGCGTGGTCTCCTCACTACTTTCCACACGCAGGGCTTGCAGGCATGTCCCTGGACATGTTTCACATCTGCTGCGGTCACCCAGTGACCAAAACACCGGGACTGCAGAGGCTTTCTTCTCACCTTCCCAGCGTCAGCCCACAGCCGGTCGCAGCCTCTCTGAAGTTCGTTGCACTTGCATAATGTGTTGGTGTTACAGGTTTTGAGAGCAAAGGAGCCTTTCTCAGCTCTTGGGGGCTTATCTTGGGGGTTAGGGTGGCAGATACTCAACAATCACGAATACACTCCCCAGGCTAGAGGCCCTTGAGTTCTTTGTCCCCCAGTCCCATGTAACAGTGAAGGGAAACAGAAGCAAGTCATGCAGGCAAGGTTTCTTAGAAACAGACACCACTAGGTTCCCAGAGTGGGAGGGGAGAGGACTTGAAGGAATTGCTGGCCCGTATGATTGACTGCAGTAGCTTTTTGTATAGGTTTCGATAGCGTCCAAATGATGACTTGTATGGAAATCAGGCATCAGACAGGTACAGACAGACTTGACAGGTCTACTAAACACATCTGGAGTCTTTAATAAATGACGAGGTAAGGTGAGATAGTTGTAGGCTAAGGGAAGGCTACCTATATACTAGGGAGTTGAGGAGAATCAGGACATGGGGAAAACAATGAGAAGCCTGACAAAGTTCTAAGGAAGTTGGGGGCTTAGGAAGTTGGGAGAACAACGGACAGAGGACGGTGGCCGACTGGTGTCCTGATCAGTCAGCAGCCACTATATTGATGAGTAGGGACTTTCTGACAATTTTAGCCCCAGGACTGGAATTGCCTTATTGTCACATTCAAGGAAGATCCAGGTTTACTTCTCCTTAAGGGCCTGTCACCCTGACTAAGCCTCTGGCAGTGCAAGGTGCCTGGGCTGTCCTTCCTGTCAATGTGTACTTCCACAATGCTTGGCAGTCAAACCTGTTCCCAGCCAGAGAGACGGAGGGCTTAGATGGCGCTGTGCAAGGAGAAGTCAGTGTCTCCCCATCTCAGGCTGGGAGAAGGTGGCCAATGCTCCAAAAGTGAGGCCTGACAAAATTCCCTTAGGAATGAGAGGGAAACCAGAGGGGGTGGGGAGAGGAAGAAAAGGAAGAAGGAGGAGGGAAGGAGGGAGGGTGGGAGTCTAACAGCGCTGCGGCAACAGCAGACACAGGCGCTCGGCTGGCTGAGGAGGTGGCAAAGAACGACGGGAAGTGTCTTGCTCTACATCAAATAGGCCTCATTGTGGTCTCATGGGATTGTTCTTTAATATTCATGGCCCTTGACCTACGTTAGTCTTGGTACTTTAGCAATTGGGGATTCCTAAATCTACTTCTAGTTTTTTGTTTTTTTTTTTTAATTTATTTAAGAGAAACAGGCAGATGGAGAGAGAGAATGGGCACACTAGGGCCTCCAGCCACTGCAAATGAACTCCAGATGCATGCGCCTCCTTGCATGGGTCCTGGAGAATCCAACTGGGATCCTTTGGCTTTGCAGGCAAACGCCTTAACCACTAAGCCATCTCTTCAGCTCCAACTTCTAGTTCTTTCCTGGAGGGGCTCATTCTCCAACTCTATTAACTAAAAAAAATAAGCCTGATATATATGCTTGAATAGGAAGTGCTAATTGCACCTTCCCTGTCAGGATAAATTATATGTTAAATCTTATGGATGGTCAGATTTGCTAGTCATAAATAAGCTATATTTTGTTTCCTGATTTATAGTGCCTTTGTCTAGTATAGTACATCTTCTATCGTTCATTAGGGAGGGTCTCACTTGGTCACAAGCCAACTTGGAAACTTCAACAGATAAGAAATCTTAGCCTCCTAATTGACAGAATTAAGGGTGTGCGGCAATACACATCTTAAGGGACTGTGACTTTAACAAATGTTAGAGGATCTGGTTGTCATAATATGTACTCTTGTATAAATACTCTGTGCTGTTTTTCATTGAATGAGTACATTGCTTACTTAAATTTTAGAATCTGCCTATATTTTGTTCCACTCAGCCTACTTGCATACTCTCATAGCAGGCAAACCAAACATCTAAGGTCACTTTTGTAGTTACTGTAAGAGTCTTAAGAGCCACACCTAGCACCTTAAGCTCCTATCCTGAAGATATATAATATCAGATTGATTGATACATTTAATAAAACCACAGCTAATTAGAAAATCCAAGCATTAAATTAATCCAAGGTGCAAAACTATGTACACTATAACACAAGAAACACAAAAAATCAAGACAATATAAATCCAAAAAGTATTAATGCATCAGAAATGGCCTCCAATGAGAATGAGTTAGAGAAAATTCCTGAGAAATATTTCAAAAGAATGACTATAAATATGCTCAAAGAAATCAAAGAGGAAATCAAAGGAGTGAAAAAGGAAATCAAAGGAATAAAAGAAGACACGGGAAACCAATTTAATGAAATAAGGAGGTCAATGCAAGACATAAAGGAGGAAATAGAAATAATAAATAAAACCAGTCAGAATTATTAGCAATGAAGAACACAGTCAATGAAATAAAAAAAATCCATAGAAAATGTCACAAGTAGAATGGATGAAGGAGAGGACAGAATATCTAAGCTAGAAGACCAGGTGGCAGATCTAATACAGTTCAACTAAGAGAAAGACAAATTAATAGGAAAGTATTAATGGAAATTTTCAAGATATTCAGGATACTATGAAAAGATCAAGCGTAAGAATTCAGGGTATAGTAGGAGGAGAATTTCACTCCAAAGGCATAGTAGGCATTTTCAACAAAAGCATAGAAGAAAACTTCCCTCAAATTGGGAAAGAGGTGCCAATGCAGATACAGGAATCCTTTAGAACACCAACCGGACAAAACCTGGAAAGGACCTCTCCTCACCATATAATTAAGCTACCAAACATACAAACCAAAGAAAATATATTGAAATCAGTTAGAGAGAAAAATCAAGTCACATACAAAGGCAAGCCCATCAGGATAACAGCAGATTACTCAACACAAACTTTAAAAGCCAGAAGGGCTTGGAATGATGTAAGTTTGGAAAGATAACAACTGTCAACTAAGGTTACTTTATCCTGCAAAGCTATCCATTCAAACAGATGGAGAAATAAGGATATTCCACAAAAAAAGCAGGCTAAAGAAATATTTGAAGACAAAAGCAGCTCTACAGAAAATACTTGAAAGAATCCTCCATGCTGAAGACAAAGAAAAGCACACATATAAGTAACCTGAAAAGAACAAACTGTACTCAAATACTAGTTAATACAAGAGAGCAAAGGTAAAACCAGAAGAACTACAAAACAATAAAAATGGCAAAAATAAATATACACCTTTCAATAATAACTCAATAACCATGGCCTCAATGCCCCACGCAAAAGACATAGGTTTGCAGACTGGGTTAAAAAGCAGGATCTTTCAATTTGTTGCCCCCAAGAAATTCACCTTTCAACAAATGATGCACACTATCTTACTGTGAAAGGTTGGAAAACAGTGCTTCAAGTAAATGGGCCTAGAAAACAAAAAGGGGCTGCTATCCTAATATCTGACAAGTCAAACTTCACTCCAACATTAGTTAGGAAACATAAGGAAGGTCACTTTCTATTTATTAAAGGCACACTCTAACAAGAGGACATTACAATTCCAAACATATGCACCTAACATGAGGGCTCCCAACTTCCATCAAACAAATGCTATTAGAACTAAGATCACAGATAACACCAAACACAGTTGTAGTGGGTGACTTCAACATCCCACTCTCATCAATTGGCAGGTCATCTGGCAAAAAATAAACAGAGATGTATCTGGATTAAATGAGGTCATAGAACAAAGGGACCTAACAGATATCTACAGGACATTTCATCCAAATGCTGCAGAATACACATTCTTTTCAGCAGCACATGGAACATTCTCTAAAATAGACCATATATTAGGACACAAAACAAATCTTAACAAATGCAGGAAAATTGAAATAATTCCTTCCACTCTATCTGATCACAATGGGATCAAACTACAAATCAATAGCAACAAAAGCTATAGAGCAGCCAGGCATGGTGGTGCACACCTTTAATCCCAGCACTCAGGAGGCAGAAGTAGGAGGATTGCTGTGAGTTCGAGGCCACCCTGAGACTCCATAGTGATTTCCAGGTCAGCGTGGGCTAGAGTGAGACCCTACCTTGAAAAACCAAAAAATAAATAAAGAAGTAAATGCTATTGAGTGTACACAAAATCATAGAAACTAAACAATACACTACTAAATGATGAATGGGTCAATGAAGAAATCAAGATGGAAATCAAAAATTTCATAGAGTCAAATGATAATGAGAACACAACACACCAAAACCTTTGGAACACAATGAAGATAGTCCTGCAAGGGAAATTTATAGCTTTAAGTGCCTTCTTCTAAGAAGTTACAAAGGTCACAAGTAAACAACTTGATGCTTCACCTTAAAGCCTTGGAAAAAGAAGAACAAAGCAAACCAAAAGTCAGTAGATGTGGAGAAATAAAAAAAGATTAGGGCAGAGATTAATGAAATAGAATGCAAAAAAAAAAGTCCAAAGAATCAATGAAACAAAGAGTTGGTACTTTGAAAGGATAAACAAGATTGATAAACCTTTAGCAAATATGACCAAAAGAAAGAGAGAAGACACACAAATTAATAAAACTAGAGATGAAAAAGTCACCATCACAACAGATACCAGAGAAATTAAAAAAATCACAGGGACATACAAGAACATATACTCCACTAAATTGGAAAATCTGAAAGAAAGGGATGATTTCCTTGATTTATATGACCAACCTAAATTAAATGAACCAGTTAAATAGACTTATAACAAGTATTAACCAGTTAAATAGACTTATAACAAGTATGAAGACCCAAGCAATTATTAAAAATCTATAAACTTTCCAGGTGTGGTTGCACATGCCTTTAAAACCAGCACTCAGAAGGCAGAGGCAGGAGGATTGCCATGAATTCAAGGCCAGCCTGAGACTACATAATGAACTCCAGGTCAGCATGAACTAGAGCAAGACACTACCTCAAAAAAAAAAAAAAAAAAAAATCTTCCAACTAAAAAAAGTCCAGGCCCAAATGGATTCACTAATGAATTTTACCAGACCTTCATGGAAGAACTAACACCAATGCTTCTTAAACTTTTCCATAAGATATAAAAAGAAGGAATCCTACCAAACTACTTCTACAAAGCTAGCATCACCCTGATATCAAAACCAGGCAACGATAGAACAAAAAAAGAAAATTACAGACTAATCTCCCTCATGAACATAGATGCAAAAATTCCCAACAAAATATTGGCAAACAGGATACAAGAATATATCAGAAAGATCATTCACCCTGATGAAGTAGGCTTTATCCCAGAGATGCAGGAATGGCTCAACATATGCAAATAGATAAATGTAATACATTATATAAATAGACTGAAGGACAAAAATCACATGATCATTTCATTAGATGCAGAAAAAGCATTCAACAAAATCAAACATACCTTCATGATAAAAGTACTACAGAAACTGGGGTTAGGGCTAGAGAGATGGCTTAGTGGTTAAGCACTTGCCTGTGAAGCCTAAGGACCCTGGTTCAAGGCTTGATTCCCCAGAACCCACGTTAGCCAGATGCACAAGGGGGCACATGCATCTGGAGTTCCTTTGCAGTGGCTGGAGGCCCTGGTGTGCCTATTCTTTCTCTATGTCTGCCTCTTTCTCTCTGCCTGTCACTCTCAAATAAATAAATAAAAAGAAACAAAAAAAACATTAAAAAAAAAAAGAAACTGGGATTAGAAGGAACATGTCTCAACATAATAAAGGCTACTTATGATTTCATAGGAATCATTCCCATTCACAATTGCATCAAAAAAAAATAATAAAGTACCTTAGAATAAACCTAACCAAGGAAGTGAAAGATCTCTACAATGAAAACTTTTAACACTCAAGAAAGAAATTGCAGAAGACACTAGGAAATAGAAAGACATCCCTTGTTCTTGGATCAGAAGAATCAATATTGTGGAAATGGCAATCTTACCAAAAGCAATCTACACGTTTAATGTAATCCCCATCAAAATTCCAATGGTATTCTTCATGGAAATAGAAAAGCCAATCCAAAAATTCATTTGGAAGCACAAAAACCCTCGAGGATCTAAAACAATTTTGAGCAACAAAAATAAAGCTGGTGGAAGCCACGCGTGGTGGCACATGCCTTTAATCCCACCCTTTGGGAGGCAGAGGTAAGAGGATTATTGTGAGTTCAAGGCCACCCTGAGACTCCATAGTGAATTCCAGGTCATCCTGGGCTAGAGTGAGACTCTACCTCGAAAAACTAAAAACTTAAAAAAAAAAAATAATAATAAGGCTGGTGGTGGAGATTTTAATCTATACTACAGAGCCATAGTAACAAAAACATCATGGTACTGGCACAAAAGCAGACATGCAGATCAATGGAACAGAATAGAGGACCCAGATGTAAGTCCAGGTAGCTATATCCACCTGGTATTCTAAAAAAAAATGCCAAAAGTACTCATTGGAGAAAAGACAACATCTTCAGCAAATGGTGCTAGGAAAACTGGATATGTATCTGTAGAAGGATGAAAATAGATCCTTATCTCTCTCCATGCACAAGAATTAAGTTCGAATGCATCAAAGACCTCAATGTCAGATCCCAAACCCTGAAACTGCTGAAGGGAAAAGTAGGGGAAACCCTTCAACATATTGGTCTTGGCAAAGGCTTTCTGAATATAACTCCAATTGCTCAGGCAATAAAACCATATATTAACTGGTGGAACCTCAGAAAATTACAAAGCTTTTGTATGGCAAAAGACACTGTGAATAGAGTAAAGAGGGAACCTACAGGAATAGGAGAAAATCTTTGCCAGCTATATATCTGATAGAGGATTAATATCTAGGATATACAAAGAAGTCAAAAAATTAAATAATAAAAAATCAAACAAAGCAATTAAAAAATGGGCTATGGGAAGGAGACTTAGGGGCGCCGGAACCGGTCCTTTCGAGTCTTTGCGAGCCGCTGCCCGCGCCCCATGAGGAAGATGCTCACCGCGGTGTCTCGCGTGTTGTCCGGTGCTGCTCAGAAGCCGGCAAGCAGAGTGCTAGTGGCACCCCATAACTTTGCAAATGAGGCTACATTTGAAATTAAGAAATGTGACCTTCACCGGCTGGAAGAGGGCCCTCCAGTGACCACAGTGCTCACCCGGGAGGATGGGCTCAAATACTGCAGGATGATGCAGACTGTGCGTCGAATGGAGCTGAAGGCAGACCAGCTGTATAAGCAGAAAATTATTCGTGGTTTCTGTCACCTGTGTGATGGTCAGGAAGCCTGCTGTGTAGGCCCGGAGGCCGGTATAAACCCCACAGACCATCTCATCACAACCTATCGTGCTCACGGCTTCACCTTTACTCAGGGCCTTTCTGTCAGAGAGATTCTTGCTGAACTAACAGGACGAAGAGGAGGCTGTGCTAAAGGGAAAGGAGGCTCAATGCACATGTACGCCAAGAACTTCTACGGGGGCAATGGCATCGTTGGAGCTCAGGTGCCCCTGGGAGCAGGGATTGCCCTGGCTTGCAAGTATAATGGAAAAGACGAAGTCTGTTTGACATTATATGGTGATGGTGCTGCTAATCAAGGTCAGATATTTGAAGCATACAATATGGCAGCATTATGGAAATTGCCTTGTATTTTCATCTGTGAGAATAACCGATATGGAATGGGAACGTCAGTTGAGAGCAGCAGCCAGCACGGATTACTACAAGAGAGGAGATTTTATTCCTGGGATAAGGGTAGATGGAATGGATATCTTGTGTGTCCGAGAGGCAACAAAGTTTGCGGCTGCCCATCGTAGATCTGGGAAGGGGCCCATCCTGATGGAGCTGCAGACTTACTGTTACCATGGACACAGTATGAGTGACCCTGGAGTCAGTTACCGCACCCGAGAAGAAATCCAGGAGGTAAGAAGTAAGAGTGACCCGATTATGCTTCTCAAGGATAGAATGGTGAACAGCAACCTTGCCAGTGTTGAAGAATTGAAGGAAATTGATGTTGAAGTGAGGAAAGAAATTGAGGATGCTGCTCAGTTTGCCACAGCTGATCCGGAGCCGCCTTTGGAGGAACTAGGATACCACATCTACAGCAGTGATCCACCCTTTGAAGTGCGTGGTGCCAACCAATGGATCAAGTTCAAGTCTGTCAGTTAATGGGAGACTGTATTCAATGGATGTTTGTTGCCAACTGTAAAGAACTCTTTGTGCTTTCAATTTTAAAGACAGGTAATATCCAGACAAAGTCTATTGTAAAGTTTCATTAAGACTAATATGTAAATTAAATAAAAGAGTAATTGCATGTAGTTTGTATATTTTAAAATTGATGTATTTCACGTCAAAGAATATTGGGTTGGTGTATATCTAGTTAAGACAGTTAAGCCTTCCCTCATTATAAAGGACATCCCTGCCTGTGGAGAAACAAGCAAGGATGCGATGAAATAATTGTTCCATTTGAAAGTAAGACTACTTCTCAATCATGTCAGAGACAAAATAATTTAGTTTTTTCCATTTATACATTTCAACAAACAAGTCATATTTCTATTACAAGGCACATTTTTATCATGTTTATTTATTACTACGTACACTAAAACAACTCCCAGCCTCTTATACCCAGTGATTGATAAAAGGTAGAGTGACTTTGAATGAAACATTAATTTCTAATGTGCTGGGATATCAAAACAGTCACTAACACACAATTCTGTACATCTTTAATCATGTTGATAAACAGCAAGATGTTTTTAAACTGTATCAGTAAGGAGAGTCTTTAAATGCTTGAATTAAATGAGCAAGGGTGTTTCTGTGCACACTCGGAATTTTTGGGGTCATGAACAGAAGCTTTAACCACAAACAGCGTATTGGCTCACTCCTCAGCGTAAGTGTCTGATGACACCTAATCGTCTATCACTGTGAAGACTCTTGAGCCTGTCTTCTGTGCTGGGAGACTGCATGCCGGAGTCTACAGAGGACACCACCACTGCAAAACAAGAGAATCACTATTGTGGCAAAAGCTTTAGCATTTATCATTCATTTGCCATCTGCTCATCAAAATGTAATCTCTTAACTTAAAGCAAAAGTACGTTCTCTTCAAGGTCTACTTGTGCATGGCTGCTATGTAAAGGACCTTGTAGTGCCTCATGCCTTCTTCCCACCTTAAAGCTAGAACTGAGTTTGGACAGAGATGAGTAGTGTACTTTCTAAGACATAGGAAATAGAGTTCAAGGAGAGGCAGAAAACCTTTTGTTTTCTACTTCATTTAAGAGCGTATTCACACAAAACTGGAAGTGCTTACCGTAGTCTAAGGCCTCTTAGGTCTTCCTTAGTGATGTTATTAAGAATATCTGAAAGTGTATAATCCTCTTCAACAATCTGAAAAAGATTAAATATATGAGAGAAGCTTTTCAACAGTAGCATAAAAATGCTTTTGAATCACAAATTTACCTTTTTGATTGTATTTGCATCCACTCCTTGTAGTTGCAACCAATTTATAAGATCTGTGTCTATTCCAGGCCCATCAGGGGATGTTGTGTTCTCTGAAATACCTGTAATTATTAGAACTGTTTTGTAGCAATGTGTAACCACAAAATGCTTCAAAAGTGAATGCAGTGAAATATCCAGAATGTGACAAGAAAAAGAAATGAATTAAACTTGGATGATTCAGCAGCTTTAAAAAAAAAAAAAAAAAGGGCTATGGAACTAAATAGAGAGTTCTCAAAAGAAGATATACAGATAGCATATAAACATCTAAAAAATGTTCTACATCCCTAGTTATCAGGAAAATGTAGATTAAAACTACATTGAGATTCCATCTCACTCCTGTCAGATTGGCTACCATCATGAAAACAAATGACCATAAATGCTGGCAAGGATGTGGAAAAAGAGGAATCCTTTTACACTGTTGGTGGGAATGCAATCTGATCCAGCCATTGTAGAAATCAGTGTGAATATTCCTGAGGCAGCTAAAAATAGATCAATTATATGACCCAGCTATACCACTCCTAGGCATATATCCTAAGGACTCATCTCACTACCTTAGAGATAACTTGCTCAACCATGTTTATTGCCACTCTACTCACAATAGCTAGGAAATGGAACCAGCCTAGATGTCCCTCAACTGATGAGTGGATAATGAAGATGTGGCACATTTACACAATGGAGTTCTATGAAGGTATGAAATTTGTAGGAAAAATGGGTGGATCTGGAAAGGATTATAGTAAGGGAGATAACCCAGTCCCAGAAAGCCACGTGTCACATGTTCTGTCTCATATGTGGATCCTAGCTGCAAATGATTGGACTTCTATGTGAGTAGGAAGAAAACTCAGTAGCAGAAGCCAGTAAGCTAGAAAGGAGATATAAAGGGAATAGAAAGGGAAGGAGAGGGGACTTAATAGGATGATATTGTATTTTTGTAAGTAGAAGAACAGATTAATGGGGTGAAAAGGCCTAAGTGAGGTCATGAGAAGAGATTGAATAAAAGAAAGGTGGAGGGAGGGCTTATCAAATTCTAACAGGATATAATGGAACACACAGGAGCCATAGATTGTTACTAGAAAAATTTTCAGTGCCAGGGATGGGATACCTTCCAGTGAGTTTGGCCATGGAGGTCCCTGATGCCCCCAAAACATTACAGGCCATTGCTGAGGCCCTTGGTTTCCTACCAGAAGTAGATGGTAAGACCCTATTGCTGAAGACTCCACATACTTGAGCTGCAAGGCCACTGAGAAATCCTGCTGGAGCTAAGCTGAAAACCTCCTCCAGGTAGACCAGCTGACAGATAGCTAGAAAAAGCCACACTGCATGAAGTTCAATGGGAAAGAGAGAAATCAGCAATGAAGATACTCCACAGTGGACACTGCAAGCCTTATATTTGCCAGCCAGGCCAAATGAGCCAATGGGTGCAATAGTGGCACATCTGTCATGGGGGAAACCAACTGCCCTCTAATTTGACTGGAGGCCCGCTCCATGGGAGGGAATACATCCCTGATACTGAAAACTTAAAACAGGGGTAGTCATGAGTCCTAAAGGTGTTAACAGCTGCTGCTGGCTGGCTAAATGTATATACCATGCTCACCGAATTGCCCAGTAAGCACTTCTTTTAATATTCAAACCCATATATGAATGCTACTCTCACCTTTGGTAGAGAACCTTCTCTTTTCAGATAGCTGGGACCTTGGGATGACTCAGAAGGCATCATGGTGCTGAGAAGTGACAGAGGAGTGCTCAGCACTGACATGTCTCTATCACACCTTCCAAGGCTCAGGGTCTAATGCGGAAGAGGTGGGAGAAAGAATGTAAGAGTCAAAGGAAGGGTAGGACTCCTTACAACGTGCTCCTCCAGACACAAAATGGCCTGGACATCCATGACCTCACAGTGCCTGACACTACCTACACAAGGCCATCGTAATAGGAGGAAAAGATGATGACAACAAAATAAAAAAGAGACTGATTGAGAGGGGGAGGGGATATGATGGAGCACTCAAAGGGGAAAGTGGGAGGAGAGAGGGAATTACCATGACAGATTGTTTATAATCATGGAATTTGTAAATTTAAAAAATTTAAAAATAAAAAAAGCTAAGGAAACTTACAAGACTCAAGCAGTTTAGGAAATTACAGGAGAACGCACAGAGCTCCTCCCTAATGTTACCTAAGCAGTGAGGACTGGTGGAGAGAGGAAACTCCCTACTGGCTGGGCTGTAGGGAATCCATTTTTCTTTGTCATCACCCACACTGATATTGGCTTTTTGGTGATGCAACTGTGTTTGGGTCAGTTACATTCATTCAGTTAACCCCTCAGCAATGCTCGTGAAAGTAACCACCATAGTTCTCTAATTCAGTCAACCAGACTTGCATGAGTGTGTGTCTTTGGTCTGTCATCAGCACCCTACCTGGAATGAAAAGATGCTCATTCAATTCACCCAAGGAACAGTTTGTACTTTTTTTTTTTTTTTTAGAGGTAGAGTCTCACTCTAGCCCAGGCTGGCCTGGAATTCACTCTGTATTCTCAGAGCGGCCCCAAACTCATGGCTCACTCCTCCTACCTCTGCCTCCCGAATGCTGGCATTAAAGGCATGTGCCACCATGCCCGGCTTCAGTTTGTACATTTTTATGAGAGAATTGATGCACCAGGGTCTCCAGCCACTGCAATCAAACTCCAGATTCAATGTGCCACCTTGTGCGCATGTTTGACTTTGTGCATGCATCACCTTGTGCGTATGGCTTACATGAGATCTGGGGAGTTGAACATGGGTCCTTAGGCTTTGCAGGCAAGTGCTTTAACTGCTAATCCATCTCTCCAGCCCCAAGATAGTACTTTTGTAGCTGTATAGGGGGTACCTTGGACCAAATATAGGCCTACGATGGTCAGGCCTGCCTCTGTAATCACCTGTGTCAGTACAGATATTTCAGTCATGAACATTTTCTGTTAGTAGGTCCCCACCATAACTGGCTCCAACCTTGATTCTGAGGACCATCTCACAGCCAGTGTCACTGCTTGTCCAGGTGCCTTTCTGCCCCCCAGGATGAAGGCTAAGAAGAGTCAGGCCACAGGGCTCCTATAGATGGGAGCCCATCCCTTGTTACACAGAAAGGTGACAGATTTTCTCTGACTCAGACCTCATAACTCCTGAGCACTCCATCCTCAAGTGTCAACACTAGGTTAGGTCGTGTGGGTGTGGTTTAGGAGTAAAAGGTATAATTAAAGCTCATATTTGCAGGAGGGGGTATAGCTCAGGGGTAGAGCATTTGACTGCAGATCAAGAGGTCCCTGGTTCAAATCCAGGTGCCCCCTATATCCAGTGCTTTTTGGTACCTAATCTTAGCACTAAAAGGCCACCTTGATTTTCCTGCCACAGTCCAGGTTGTAGAATCAACCTGGAAGGAAGACTGGACCCTGGTTTGGTTGAATATCAGTGATGGGTTCAAGCGGTCTTCTCCTGTGTTGACTTCTGGTCTACTCCTGGGCCTGTGTGTGCTTGTGCACTCTGTCTTTGTGTGAGATAATCTCACTTCCCCAGAGGAAGGATGGGGGCAGAAAAAACAAGTGTGGAAAATGGCTGCGTCTATATAAATGAAAATATACAAAGAATGGAATTTTTAAATTTATTTTTATTTATTTATTTGAGAGTGACAGACAGAGAAAAAGGCAGAGAGAGAGAATGGGCATGCTAGGGCCTCCAGCCACTGCAAAGGAACTCCAGATGTGTGCACCCCTTTGTGCATCTGGCTAACGTGGGTCCTAGGGAATCAGGCCTCGAACCAGGGTCCTAAGCTTCACAGGCAAGCATTTAACCGCTAAGCCATCTCTCCGGCCCAAGAATAGAGTTTTTAAATGATAAGCTTATTATACTTTATATGTTTATTTGAAAGACAGAGAGATAGAGGGAGAAAGATAGAGGGAGATAGAAAGGATGGGTACACCAGGGCCTCCAGCCACTTTACATGAACACCAGACACATGCATCATCTTACACATTTGTTTTACGTGGATAGTGGGGAATTGAACCTGAGTCCTTAGGCTTCACAGGCAAGTGCCTTAACTGCTAAACCCTCTCTCCAGCCCAATGATAAAACTTTAAAAAGAAATTTTTTTATTTACTTGAGAAAGAGAGCTCACAAGTGGCTCTTGCCATTGCAAACGAAATCCTGACATGTGTGTCATTTGTACATCTGCTTTTACGTGAGTACTGGGGAATTGAACCTAGGTCAGCAGACTTTGCAAGCATGCCCCTTTAACCATTGAGCCATCTTTCTATGCCCCGAATTATTAAGCTTTTTATCTTTTTGTAATTTTTTTATGAGAGAGAGAGAGAGCAAGAAAGAAAGAGAAAGTGAAAGAAAGAATTGGCATGCCAGCGCCTCCAGCCACTGCAATTGAACTCCAGACAAGTGAAACATATTGTGCACATGTGAGACTTTGCATGTCTTCATCAGCTTGTGCATCTGGCTTACATTGGACCTGGAGAGTTGAACATGGGTCCCCAGGCTTTGCAGGCAACAGCCTTAACCTAAGCTATCTCTCCAGCCCTCATACGCTTTTTTTTTTTCGAGGTAGGGTCCCACTGTAGCCCAGGATGACCTGGAATTCACTCTGTATTTCAGAGTAAACTAGAATTCATGGTGATCCTCCTACCTCTGCCTCCCAAGTGCTGGGATTAAAGGCGTGCACCACCACCACCACCCCTTTTCCTGATAAGCTTTTAAGAACAACATTTGACTTGGAAATATAACTGTGAAAGATACTTTAATAAAAATGTATGTAACATTGAGACATTCATGTACTGGGGGTGAGGGCAGTGGTCACAGCAGATCTTTCTCCACAGAGGCCCTTTGTGATCCTCATTCCATGCTGCCTTCAGGATGCTTCTCAGAACTCCTCCATGATCCAAGGAGGATTTAGGAGGCTCTTCTCCAGCCTCCATCCTCAGGGTCTAATACACAAACCCACAGGTTGAAGAGATGTGTTGGGATGTAAGTACTGCCTGTGTCTCTAAAGAAGTTAGGCAGAATTGCTTCAAACTGAGGTTTTGCTAGTATAGCATGAGAAAAATCAGTCATGCAAATCCTAAAGGTCCTTGAAGCAGTAGGGCTATATGTCTGCTGCTCCCACAGACTAAAAAAGAGAGAGTGAGCCAGGCGTGGTGGCACACGCCTTTAATCCCAGCACTCAGGAGGTAGAGGTAGGAGGATTCCTGTGAGTTCGAGGCCGCCCTGAGACTACATAGTGAATTCCAGGTCAGCCTGGGTTAGAGTGAGACCCTACTTTGAAAAGCAAAAAAAAACTACATAGTGAATTCCAGGTCAGCCTGGATTAGAGTGAGACCCTACTTTGAAAAGCAAAAAAAACTACATAGTGAATGCCAGGTCAGCCTGGGCTAGAGTGAGACCCTACCTTGAAAAACCAAAAAATTATAAATATGTGTGTGTGTGTGTGTGTTTCTTTATTATTTATTTACAAGGAGGGAGAGAAAGGGATCCCCAGGGGCCCTTGTCACTGCAAACAAATTCCTGAGACGTGTGCCACTTTGTGCATTTATCTTTATGTGGGCACTGGAGAGTTGAACTCAGGCCATCAGGCTTTGCAAACAAGCACCTTTAACTACTGAGCCATCCCCCCCAGCCCCTGTTTTATTATTTTTAACTGAAAGGAGCTATTGCTCCTATTCAGCTCTTCTTCCATTCATTCCAAGTAACTTCTTCAGCAGACCAGGAAGCTATAGCACAGGCTCCTTCCCCTAATATCATGTCTGTTCATACTGTGTGTGTGTCTATGCAAGTCTGTGCACATGTGTGTGGCACATGTGTGTGTGTGTCTGCCAAAGAAAATAAGCTCAGATGTCATTCCTACTTTGTTTGAATTTTTTTCTTTTTTGTGACAGGGTCCTTCATGAAACTCACCAAACAGACTAAGATTACTGCACAGTGATCCTTAGAAACCCACCTGGATCCAGCTCACCGGTGCTAGGATTAACAAGTGCACCCCACCATGTCAGCCTTGGGGGGAAAAACAATAAATAAATAAGTAAAAATAAAACATGTTTTCTGAGGATTAAACTCAGTTCATCCACTTAGACTCCGTCTCATTTTTCTTAGTACCATTTTGAAGGTATCGTTGTCAAGAGATGGACAAGTTTCATATAAACTTTCCCTACTTCCCCCATATCTTTTTCTAGAATTTTCTTTTATGTTGTTTTTATTTTTTTTTTCAAGGTAGGGTCTCACTCTACCTCAGGCTGACCGGGAATTCACTATGTCGTCTCAGGGTGGCCTTGAGTTCATGGTGATCCTCCTACCTCTGTCTCCCAAGTGCTGGGATTAAAGGTGTGTGCCGCCACACGATGCCCGGCTTAGAATTTTCTTGTATAAATTTGTCTCTTTCCCTGGCTTACTGTCACCTGCTTGACTGGGCACCTTGGATGGCCTTCCTCTGCCTGCTTTTCTTCCTCCCTTGATTCCACCCAGGCCTGCAGCTTGGCTCCATGCACCCTCTCCACACTGTCAACTCCATACTGTGTGTGCAGCTGATGGCGTTCTGTGTCTCCCTCAAAAAGCAAGTGTGGCGGGGGAGGGGGCAGGCTGGAGAGATGCCAGTGTTGGTGCAGTGCTTGGCATGTAAGCATTGAGAACCTGAGTTCTTATCACCAGCACCCCTGTGAAGAGCCAGACATGTTGGTGTGTGCCTGGCACCCTAGCTCTGGGGAAGCAGAGATAGGAAAATCAGTAAGTGACCTTGTTTCAAAAAAATAAGGTAGAGGGCTGGAGAGATGGCTTAGCATTTAAGGTGCTTGCCTGCAAAGCCTAAGGACTCATGTTCAAATCCCCAGGTCCCATGTAGCCAGACACACAGTGACACAAGCACAGAATGTCACACATGCCCACAAGGGGGCGCACACATCTGGAGTTTGTTCTCAACAGGCTGGAGGTCCTGGTGTGTCCATTCTCTCTCTCTCTCTCTCTGCCTCTTTCTCTGTCTCTCTCTCAAAATAAAAATAATTAACAATAAATAAATAAAAATAAGGTGGAAGGTGGAATATGATAGAGGAAGGTAATCAACATTGAACTCTGTGCTTCACACACATGTACAAATATGTGCATGCATGCCCACATGAACATATACAAACACATACACCACACACGCAGAAATTTTACTTAGCTATTTGTCTTGGGAAAGCATGACCTTGAGGGACAAGCATGTGTCAGTTGTCATTGGGAATGCTGAATCTGTTACCATTAAATCTTGTATTTAATTTTCAGAAGCAGGAAGTGGTTCATGATTATTGTCCTTGAAAATATGGATGGCAGCATAAAAGAATTATTATAATAAAAGACAGAGAGCCAGGAAGGCCTTCTCTGTACAAGACTAGTCAGCAGGAGTGACTGTGACTCAGCCTATTGCGAGGAGGAACACACAGGACAAGCCTGCAGTAGAGTGGGGTTGGGGGGCTGTACCACATTCCTCAAAAAGAAACAGATATTCCTGTGGAAGGAAAAGGATGTAATATGAGGCAATAGTAAAGAACTGTATCTGTTCAGGGGTGAAAGACATAAAAGTCCCTTGGAACCAAAGTTTCTCCATGGATACCAAGAAGTTACCAAATGAGCTGATTTGTCCAGAAAATGGCAGGGGTTAGGATCCTACCCACGTGTCTGACTTTTTGGCATCTCCTGATGAAGTCCTCAGGCTTCTGTCATGTACGGAGCAGAGTCTTTTTTTTTTTTTTTTTTTTTTTTTTTTCAGGAGCAAATGTCCTCCAGCGCTTGATTTTTAGGAGACCCTCTGGGTCCCTGGTGACCTGTTAACTGTTACAATTGGCTGAGGATACTGTCTTCTTGATTCTGATGTGCTGAGTTTATATCACTTGGCTGGTGGGTGTGGGCCAAATTTCTCAAGGATATGTGGGTCCCCTTGTATTACAAATTTTAAGGAAGCATCATCAGTGGTAGGAGAATCTGGCTTACCTCTGTAAATCTAAGCAAGGAGACACCATCAAGCAACCAGCACCACCAACATTAGCAAGTACAGTCAGAACTCTAAATTGATTTTACGTCTTAGGGCTAGGCTCTAGATTTACCTTAAATTTACTTTAGGATTTGGCTCTGAGATCTGTCCTTAGTGATACACCTCCTTTTAATGAGACATGTCAAGGAAAAATTGGACTAATACAAATCAATAGCTATCAGGTAAACATCAGTGAGGACAATTTTGGATCTTTGACTTAAAGGCAAACAGTAGCTGACTAATCAGAGCCCGGCAGAGGCAGAAGGCATGAGTTAATCGTTCAGTATTGTAAACCAGCATCAGGCAGGGCAGTCTCTTTGTCTGGATCTTGGTTTATATTGCAATATCTTGTAGTTATATTCTCTTACTGGGTGTTTTAGACCATGTAGGCACTAAAAATTAACTATGTGTTATATTTTAGAGGTCATTCATGGCTCTGTAGGAGAGACTTTAGGGACCTGTGGGGAGTTCTATGAGTCTCAGCAATGTCATCTGCTAGGGTAATTCAAAGCCGTGCTGACCAAGTGGCCCTTCCTCTTTTGTGTGTGTGTGTGTGTGTGTGTGTGTGTGTGTGTGTGTTTTCATTTATTTGTTGTTGTTGTTGTTGTTGTTGTTGTTTTTTGAGGTAGGGTCTCACTCTGGTCCAGGCTGACCTGGAATTCACTATGGAGTCTCAGGGTGGCCTTGAACTCACGGCAATCCTCCTACCTCTACCTCCTGAGTGCTGGGATTAAAGGCGTGCGCCACCACGCCTGGCTGCCTTCCCTCTTTTGGGAAGCCTGGAGGACTGATTTTCCTCTGATGTGACTCTACTGTTGCAGATACACTGACTTGGAATTCATCTCTGGGTCTCCACATCCTCTCTAATCAAGAAGACAGGTAACTCACCAGAGGCTAGAAGTTAGCAAGTGTATCATCATCTCCTATGGCCTTCTGACCTGGGAGCAGGAACCAAAATATTGGTTATCCTTTTAATGCCAATGTTTTCAATTGACCCTGGCTTTTACATATGATTATTAATCACTCAGAGAGACTGTACATACCTGATTAGCAAAACAGATTCAGTTAAAAAGATATAGAACATATCTGGTCAGACTTGGTCAGAGAATGACACAATAGTTTAAAAGCATTTTGATTAGCATTTAAGTTTAGTTGTCAGATGACAGTGTGAGCTATATCTGGAACATAGAAAGCATACACATTTTATCTTTTAAGTAACTGTTAGTTATAAGCATAGGCAGAACATGTTAGCAGCCCTGGAAACAATATTTTATCCACAGTTTTAAATCAATTGATTTGATCTAGAAATTTATGTCAGGGAAAGACAAGGCAGCATAAAAATTTGGCATCTGTGTTTGAAAACAGCTTTAGCTGGGGCTGGAGAGATGGCTTAGCGGTTAAGAGCTCGCCTATGAAGCCTATGGACCCCGGTTCGAGGCTCGGTTCCCCAGGTCCCACGTTAGCCAGATGCACAAGGGGTACACGCGTCTGGAGTTCGTTTGCAGAGGCTGGAAGCCCTGGCGCGCCCATTCTCTCTCTCTCCCTCTATCTGTCTTTCTCTCTGTGTCTGTTGCTCTCAAATAAATAAATGAACAAAAAAAAAAAAGAAAGAAAGAAAACAGCTTTAGCTAGTCTGTATACTTATGTAGGTACCAATTACCCCACAAAGTGGAAGCACAACAGCAGGGAACATGTCTTAAGTATCAATATATCTACAAGCAATGAACTTAAGATACAAGAAACAAGACAATTACTTAAGTAAAACCTTGACTGAGACTGGTTATACATAGCTTAGGAATAAAGCCAAACCTGGTCATTGTTGAGCTAAATTAGTCTGATTTTAACATACACTAAAGACATTATGATAGACATAAATTGATGTCTTCATCAAGTACCTTTAATCACTGAACCATTTTTAAGTTTAGTATAAGGCAATATTTATGAGTGTTAGAATATATGAAGCTTAGACAAACTATATTAACACTGTATATTGCAGGCTTTCCTAGGACAGGAGGAGTTTCCTCAGTTTCCCTAAGAACAAAGTCACAATGACTAAATCAATTTTTTTTAATTTTTATTTATTTATTTGAGAGCAACAGACAGAGAGAGAAAGAGGCAGAGAGAGAATGGGTGTGCTGGGGCCTCCAGCCACTGCAGATGAACTCCAGACGCGTGTGCCCCCTTGTGCATCTGGCTAACTTGGGTCCTGGGGAATCGAGCCTTGAACTGGGGTCTTTAGGCTTCACAGGCAAGCGCTTGACCACTAAGCCATCTCTCCAGCCCTAAATCAACTTTTATAAGACTTAGCCAATAATCTCAGTGATAATAAACAAGGAAAACAGCATGAACAAGACAGGAACCATCTTAAGGTTACAGTATTTTGGGATTTTTTGTTTGTTTATTTTAAGATAAAATAACCTTATTAAATATTAAAAGGTTGACAAATAGAGGAACATAGGAAACTTGGTTGATAACTTTAAAGCAGGTCTTTTACAACCTTATACCTGTTATTATGATCAGATTAACATCAGTAAGTTAAAGTTTTAAATTATAACCTAAATATCATAACATCCTGCAACTAGCTAGGGCCATCCTTTGTTAGTCTGATATAAACTCTAGGCTAATAGTCATCTTAATCTCAAGTAGCCTTAATCTGATTAAGCACCTGAAGACTTAATCAACTTCATCCTTAAACCTTCTGTTTAAGTTTACTCATACCTTCATCTACATACTTTTACCTTACAATCTGTGTAACCATTCTGTGACAATCTTCTCTATCCAACATTGAATATCCAACATTTAAAGTTTCTTCTTCAGTTTTTCCTTTTATCTAGTTTATCTCATTATATTACCAACAAATCTTTTATTGTCCTTACCATAAGGCCTTTTAATATGAACATTTAAGTGTTTTTTTCTTTTGCCTTCAAAAGGCTCTTTGAAATAATCTTTTATGAAAGAGTAGACTAGACTTGACTTACATTATTTACTCAGAATATACACATAGGTTTTTATCATTTGTTGGTTTTTGGAACCTCTTTTATCAGCTTTCTGAAATACATATTTTAAAAATATGAAAGCAGGGCTGGAGAGATGGCTTAGCGGTTAAGCGCTTGCCTGTGAAGCCTAAGGACCCTGGTTTGAGGCTCGGTTCCCCAGGTCCCACGTTAGCCAGATGCACAAGGGGGCGCACGCGTCTGGAGTTCGTTTGCAGAGGCTGGAGGCCCTGGCGCGCCCATTCTCTCTCTCCCTCTATCTGTCTTTCTCTCTGTGTCTGTCGCTCTCAAATAAATAAATAATTAATTTTTAAAAAATATGAAAGCAGCCATGTGTGGTGGTGCACTCCTCTAATCCCAGCACTCGGGAGGCAGAGGTAAGTGGATCAACGTGAGTTCGAGGCCATCTTGAGACTACATAGTGAGTTCCAGGTCAGCCTGGGCTAGAGTGAGACCCTATCTCAAAACAACAACAACAAAATATATGTGTGTGAGAGAGAGAGTGTGTGTGTGTATATGAAAGCAGATTAGAACACTATTAGAAGTTTTAGAAATTTTATGACAAACTCAGTATTGAGTACTTCTCAATCTAAACACAAACCTTGGGACTGTTGTCTGTTAGCAGTTCCATAGAAGCATAGAGAGATAAAGTAAACTTAAAACATAGAGAGATAAAGTAAACTTAAAACATGCCAGGTGTGGTGGCGCACGCCTTTAATCCCAGCTCTCAGGAGGCAAAGGTAGGAGGATCACTGAGAGTTCGAGGCCACCCTGAGACTACAGAGTGAATTCCAGGTCAGCCTGAGCTAGAGTGAGACCCTACCTCGAAAAACAAAAACAAACAAACAAACAAAAACCAGTTACTCATGTCTTATAAGAAGATCCCATCTGTCCACAGCAGTTTGGCGCTCACCCACCATCATGTTGTGAGCAGGACCCTGAGATTCCCTGTGTCTGTAGCTCCCTTGGCTCTGCAAGACAGGGAAGCCAAGGAAGCAGAGCCACTGGAGATTTCCCTGGGGTGGCATAAGCCCAGAGAGCTTTGTGCCATGTCTCCCTATCCAATGAGACTCGTGGGCCAGGTTCCCCCTCCTATGCCAGGGCCACCTGGCCCTCAGGTAGGTCAAGCCCTGCCGGGAAAGCACGAGGTGACCGGGTGCAGTGGCAGGCGCCTGCTCTCGTGTGGTCCGCGTTCAGTCCTTGCCTCGGAGAGCTGCCCCAGCCGCAGCACATGAAAGCAAGACAGAGTTTCCCCAGGTTTCCAGCACTTGCCTGGGACTGGCCCCAGAATTTAGCTATTCCTGATTGACCTTCTGCCCCAGGGGACACAGCAGGGCAGCGTAACCCTTCTGTGCCAGCGTGGGGGGCTCTCCCTCCTCTTCTGGTAGGTTTATGGCTGGGTTTAGGACTTGAGTGACTTTCATCCTATTCGTTTAACTCAAAAGTATTTGTAAAACCTTGCAGTGAGACTTTTATCTTGGTTTGTCTTTTCTATCATTTAATTTTCTTTAGTGCCAGGCCCCAGAGTGGTGGAATTTCCCAGTAACCCAGACAACATTATCTCCTTTTACGCACCCCCCAGCGCCCCCCACACACACACACAGACACACTTCTGTGGCCGTGGGTTTTGCCAATCTTAAGTTCTGCCAGCCAGTACCTCACTACTGGAGAGCATGTTAGGAGGAAGCTGTAGGGTGATCTCTGCCCTTAAAGCTTCTGTTCTGACTCTAGTTGAGCGGTTTTTGTTTTGTTTTGCTTTGCTTTGCTTTGTTTTTCCCAGGGAGAGTTTTGGATTTCTCTCTGGGCTACAGGGCAGCTCCCTGATCTTGCCATTGTATAACTTTTAGGAGGAGGAGAATCTCGCATTTTTCATGTCTATAGTCTTAGTTACTTTCAGTGTTCCCTCTGGAGTCCATTCAACATTAAAAACTGCCTTCCTAACTTACAGAGGCCTTTGATGTTCCTGGTGTCGTCTTAGTATTATAATCTCCTGAATATTCCCTTCTGAAGTATGGTTTGTTTTTGACCATGCAGTCTAGGACAGTGGGCTTGGTGGAGGACTTACCCACAATGAATTTCCCCCTGTGATAGTGCGCAGAACAGACACAAAGACAAACGTGCGGGGCTGTGAGCCACATGCAGCCCTGTACACACATCGCATTCCTCTCAAGTGCACTTTTCATACAGACTCAGATGGCCATCTCCCCCTCACTCATTCGTTCATTCATTCAGAGTTTAGACAATTTTTCTTATCTAATCCCATTCACAAACCTGATCTAGCAAATTACAGAGATTGAGCAACATCCGTATTATCTAGCTAGTTACTGAGACGGAATACCATCTGTCAACCTGATGGAAAGAGGCCCATCGGGGCTGGAGGGATGGCTTAGGTGCTTGCCTGCAAAGCCATAGGACCTCAGTTCGATTCCCCAGGACCCATGTAAACCAGCTGTACAAAGGGGCACATGTGTCTGGAGTTCTTTTACAGTGGCGGGAGGCCCTGGTGTGCCCATTCTCTCTCTCTCTTTCCCTCTCTGACTCTGTCTCTCTAGTTCCCTCAAAAAAAAAGCTTGACATGGTGGCAGTAGGAGGATCTTCATGAGTTCGAGACTACATAGTGAATTCCAGGTCAGCCTGGATGACAGTAAAACCAAAAAAAAAAAGGAAGGAAGGAAGGAAGGAAGGAAGGAAGGAAGGAAGGAAGGAAGGAAGGAAGGAAGGAAAGAAGGAAAGAAAGAAAGAAAGAAAGAAAGAAGGAAGGAAGGAAGGAAGGAAGGAAGGAAGGAAGGAAGGAAGGAAGGAAGAAAGAAAGAGGGCCTTCACCTTGCAGCAGTATCCAGGCTTGGGGATTCCTCCTCTTGTGATGATCAGTCCGTGCAGGCTCCTCCAGGCCTGACTAGTCACAATTTCCAGTTTCCAGTTACCCTAGGGAATTCTTACCTGGTCACAGATGTAAGTCTCCTTCCACTCAGGAACTCCGGTCAGGGGCTTCACAGTCTCCTTGGGCCAGGCGCGCGCTTCCCGGTTCCAGGGACCTCTGGCCAGCTGGGAGGCCTGGGCAGCAGTCCTTCCGACCAACCAGCGTCCTGGCGAAGGAAAATCTCCCGGGAGGGGTGGGGGGGACCGACCTCCAGAGATGTTGTAGAAATTCTCAGGAAAGGTCACTCCAAAGCCAGAATGAGTGAAAGTAGAGGGCTTTATTACCTGGAGGCCAAAACGCTTGAGGCAGCACTCCAAAGAAGCTTTGGCCCCAGCAGAGATTTAATTTCCATTTTTATAGTTGTCATAGCGAAGGGGAGGGGGGAGTGAACAAACAAGATGTGGCAATTTGCATATCAATCATTTCTGTAGTCAGCCCACCCTGACAATGAACTCCATTTTACTTTGTTTTAGCCTAAACTGTTTTTCCTTCCTTCCTATCATCCCTCTGGGCCCTTTGTGGACAGTTCCTTCTTTGGGATTTTTCCATCTGCTGACAAAGTTTTAGCTCCTTAGCAATTAACTCTTATAGTAACTCAGTGAATAAGTTCAACTTTTAGGTTCTTTTCTACCATAATACTCTAAAACACAGTTTGTGGGCTGGAGACACGGCTTAGCAGTTAAGGCACTTGCCTGGCAAACCAAAGGACCCAGGTTCACTTCTGTAGGATCTACATAAGCCAGATGCACAAGGTGGCGAGTGCATCCAGAGTTCATTTGAAGCACCTGGAGCTGGCATGCCCATTCATTCATTTTTTTTTTTTCTCTCTCTCTCAAATAAATAAATAAAATAATTTTAAAAACACAGTTTCAGAGTGGAGAGATGGCTTAGCGGCTAAGGCATTTTCCTGTAAAGCCAAAGGACCCAGGTTCAATTCCAGAACCCGTGTTAGCCTGATGCACAAGGGGGCGCACGCATCTGGAGTTTGTTTGCAGTGGCTGGAGGCCCTGATGCACACATTCCTCTCACTCTCCCTCTTTCTCTGCCAAATAAATTAAAATAAAATACTTTAAAACACAGTTTCTATTGTACAAGCCTTTACCAGGGAGACAGAGTGACTCCAAGTCTCCCTCCTGCCTAGGAAGCTGCTCCCTGCTTGTATCTGGTTAGTGCAGCCAAGGGCACCAACACCCCTGAACAAACAGCTTTCTGTTCTACATGCGCGCTCTCTTATCACTGGCTTACTGCTAAGGAATTTTATTTTTGTGTCACAAAACCATGTAACCTTAGAAACCTGTAGCCCACCACTAGTGTAAAGAATTCAAGAGGATATCAAACTTCCTGCCAGACTGTCTATAAAAACTCTGGGTTCTTTGTTGAAAAAAATATGATTATTGGGGCTGGAGAGATGGCTTAGTGGTTAAGGTGCTTGCCTGCAAAGCCAAAGGATCCTGATTCAATTCCCCAGGACCCACGTTAGCCAGATGCACAAGGGGGCGCATGCATCTAGAGTTCGTTTACAATGGCTGGAGGCCCTGGCGCACCCATTCTCTCTCTCTCTCTCACTCTGTACCTCTTTCTCTCTCAAATAAATGAATAAAATATAAAAATATATATGTTTATTATAGTTTGTGACAGGTACATTTCAAAGTATCAGATACTAATTTATCTTTACATGTTGAAAATGTGGCATTACAGACATGTGTAGCCATGCCCAACTTCTTATGTGTATACTGGGATTCTAACTCAAGTGATCTCTCAACCGTCTTCCCAGCTCTTCTATTTTTTTAAATTTTGGGAGCTAACAACATACACACACACACACACACACACACACATACACACACACACACACACACACACACAATAAAACTGCTTTTGCTTTTCTATTGCTCTGTAGAATCCTCAGCCACTTATCTCACAGGGACATTGCGATTACTGTCCCCTTCCCTGCTCTGTCCCCTTCTCTCCATCTACACTCTGCCCCAGTGAATGAACCAGTCAGCTTGTCTCAGTCAGAGCCTGAGCATCTTCTTGGACTTCCCTTTTCCTCACTCTTACATCTAAGTGATGAACCTGATCAATTTTAACCCACATATCTCCCTCATCTTCTTTTTCATATGTCAACGCTCACCACCCAAAGACCCTCATCAGCTCCCATTTGACAATTTGTACAGTGCCAACTTTATATGGCCGAAACTACTTTCCCAGTACAGATCCAGTTACAGTGAGCCAAAGCAGGATTCTAGTGGTGTCTGGGAAGCGGAGATGACACAGCATCAGTGACTGAGTTTTCACTGGGTATTGTGACACACAGCCACAGATGCTCGTGGAGTCCAGTTTACACATCTCCTCGCCGTGTCCTGCTTTTCTTCCCAGCTGCCAGTCCTGGCCATCAGCAGTGACCCCAATGCCACCACAAGGTAAGTGGTTGAGGACCTACAGAGTCATAGAAAAACAGAAGTGAGGCTGGGAAGACAGCTCAGGAGTTAAAAGCACTTGCTTGAAAAATAGTAGTGGTGGGCTGGAGCCCTTGCCTGTGAATCCTAAGGACCCCAGTTCCATTCCCCAGAGCCCATGTAAACCGAATGCACAAGGTGGTGCATGCATCTGAAGTTTGTTTGCAGTGGCTGGAGGCCCTGATGTGCCCATTCTCTCTCTCTCTCTCCCCTTCTGCTTTCTCTGTCTGTCACTCTCAAATAAACAAAAAATAAAAAAACAGAAGTGGTAACATTCTTCCAAGTCTTTTGTCAGCCCTCTTCATGGTCCCACACCAGCGGCTGAGTGTAAGCACTTTCCCACGGTCTCTTGTGATCTCAAGGGGTCTTCCTTGCTGCACTTTGAGCGACTGTTCTTTGATCCTCCAACTCCCCCTTCTGGACTGTTACTTTCCCTAGTTCATCCCGTAACACTGCATGGTTTTAGTTCCTGTAATTCAATAATATTTATCAAGATCCTCTGTCAGTGACTGTCACATCTCACTGAGTAGATTTCTCTTTTCTTTTTTCAGTGTGTGTGTGTGTGTGTGTGTGCGCGCGCGCGCGCGTGTGTGCGTGCTATGCATGTGAATATGCCCATGTGGCATCTCATGCACATGGGGTGCACTCCCCTGCGGTGGCCACAGCAGAATGTCAGGTGTCCTGCTCTGTCAATTTCCCACACATTCTTATTTGAGCCAGAGCCTCTCATTGATCCCAGAGCTTGCTATTTTTCACAAGCCCTAGTGATGTTCCAGTCTCTGCTCTCCTAAGGTACTGGGACCACAGGTGCATGTGGCCACACGCAGACGTTTACGTAGGTCCTGGGGGTCAAACCCGAACAGTCTCTCAGGCCTCCTCCAGGCCTTCTGCTTGTACAGCAAGTGCTCTTATCCACCATCTCTCCTGCAAAACCCCTTCTCTCCAGTCCTAGATTTCTTTTTTTTTTTTTTAACTTAAAAAACACTTTTATTTGTTTGCAAACAGAGGTTGGGTCTGCCAAGGCCTCTTGCTGCTGCAAAGGAATTCCAAACACATGTACCACTTTATGAACCTGCCTTTGCATAGATACTACAGAATTGAACCCAGATCAGCAGGCCTTGCAGACAAGCGCCTTTAACTGCTAAGCCATCTCTTCAGCCCTAAACTTTTATTTATTTATTTATTTATTTACTTAAGAAAGGTGGACGAAAATTAAAAAAAAAAAATTTTAACAAAAGCTGGGCGTGGTGGTACATGCCTTTAATCCCAGCACTTGGGAGGCAGAGGTAGGAGGATCGCTGTGAGTTAGAGGCCACCCTGAGACTCTGTAGTAAATTCCAGGTCGGCCTGGGCTAGAGTGAGACCCTACCTCAAAAAGCCAAAAAAGAAACATGGAGAGAAAGAGGGAGAGGGAGGGGAAAAGAGAAAGAGACAGAACATGGATACCCCAGAGATTCCTGATATTGCAAATGAATTCCAGATGCATGTGCCCCTTTGTGCATCTGGCTTTATGTGGAAACTGGGGAATCGAACCCAGGCCACAAGGCTTCGGCAAGCAAGTGTATTTAAGCACTGAGTCATCTCTCCAGCCCTGAAGCCCCTGACTTCAAAGCCCCACGTTCATTACATAATGCAAAATTCATTCAGTCTAATTTCAAAAATTCTCCCTAGTCTTTAACAGTCCCAATACTATCCAAAAGTGTCAGTGAAAAGTCTCTTCTGAGGCTCCGGCAACTTCAACTTGTGCCCCTCTGAAATAAATAAATAAATGAAAATAAAAGCATGCTATATACTCCCAATATAAAATGACACAGTATAAATATTCCCATTCCAAAAGGAAGGAGTGGTGACATGACAAGGAAAGACTGGGCCAGTACAAGACCAAAACCCAGCAGGGCAAACACCAAGTCCTCTGGCTCCATAGCTGCTGCCTGGGACTCATGACGGAATTGATAGGAGTGAGACACACATTCCACTGGCTGTGACCAGAGATGGTGCTAGAAAGGCTTGTGCACAGGCTGAGAATCAAGTGTAGGCTGTTTTCACTCCACTCTCCAGATGGCCAGATGCCCGCTTTCTGTCACCTGCTACAACATCAAGAAAGATGGCACTGCCACCCTGGTTGCCATGCTCTGGGTGGTGGGTTTTCGCCCTCCAATCTGGGTTTGGCAGCTCCCAACCAGCCAATTAGGGCCCTCCTGGCCTATGTAATCCTTGCACATAGCCGGCCAGTGGCCAGGCTTGTTCTAGCTTCCCCTGACTAGAGCTGCTTTGCTCCAGCCACAGGGGTCAGACCTGTCCTGAGTGCCTAGACCTGGACCTGATTCTACTCCCGGCACCCGGACCAGCTCTTGGTGGCTACCTGTGCCCGGATCTGCTACTGCTCCTGTCTTTATTTTATCTTAATTAATCCTTTGTATTTATTTATTTGGAGAACTGGGCATGACAGGACCTCCTGCCACTACAAACAAACTCCAGAGAATTGTGCCACTTGCTGGAGCTGGCTTTACATGGGTCAGATGGAGGCACCGCTTTGTGCATCTGGTTTTATGTAGGTGCTGGAGAATTGAACCCACCACAGAGCCATCTCCCCAAGCCCCTGCTCCTGACTTTTATGACGGACTCATTCCCTTTATTGCAGGAAGAAGACCTATCTTAGGGGCAGACATACTACCCCTGCCTGTGAGACCCAATTACTCCTGGTCAGCCTGGGCTAGAGTGAGGCCTTCTCTCAAAAAACTAAAATAAATAACTAAGTAAAATAAGGTGGAGAGGTAAGCCAGCTAATTAATTGGTCTGCTTATCCGAATGTGTTTCTGCAGAAATGTAGAGAGCTGGCAATAGTGATGCCATGTTACAGGCCTTAAGGACAGTTGAGGTCATTAAGGTCCCTGAAAATGGCTACAATACTATAATGTTGAAGTATCTTCATAAGATTTAATTTTAACGTAACTTGTTCTAAGTTTAATGAAAGCCAAGAATTAATAAATTGCATTTTTTTGAAGAAAAAAAATAGGGTGGAGAGTTGATTGGGGAAGCCACCTGATATTTTACTTCTGGCCTTGATCTACAAACATGCACACACACATACATAAAAGAAAAATATCATGTCTCTACTCAAGGCCTCTCTTTCATGTGGTATTTGATCTTATTTGATTGGTGTGTGTGTTTGTGTGGTGGATGCATGTGTGTGAGAGACACATGCAAAGGCCAGAGGAAGACACTCTCACTGACCCTGGATCTCCCCACTTTTCAGTTCAACTGGCTGACCAGGAAGCCCCAGAAATCCTACAGGCACCCACCTTCTCTGCAGCTTGAAACTCATTCCTTTCCTCAGACACATTTTTCATATCTTTCTGCTTCACTGTTGCTCTTTTTCACTAGGGTACTTATTAAAAAAAAAAAGATGGGGCTGAGGAGATGGCTCAGTAGTTAAGAGGGCATCTCGGGCCAGTGACTGCCAAGTTCAACTCCCCAGAACCCATGTAAAAAGCTGGACATGACTATGCGCATTTGTAACCCCAGTCCTCAGGGGGCAGAGACTAGAGAATCAATGGGGCTCATTGACCAACAGCAGCTCCAGAGGGAGAGGCAACCCCTGTCTCAAGGAAACAGACAGATGAACAATGACGGGAAGCCCAACACTCGTCAATGGCCTCCGCATGCATACACATGGGGGTGCTTATCACACACATGTGCATACAGCACACAGCACCCGGCATCCATGCATGCACATGCCAAAACAGACACACAGACAGAGGGGGTAAAGGCCACGTGGTGACGGACATAAACTGATGCTGCCTCAAATCGCGTAGCACCAGCAGTGACTAGAAGCTGTAACTGACAAAGGAGTCTCCCCTAATCTGAAGGGAGAGTGGCCTTGCCAACACTTTGACTGTGGTCTTAGAGCTTCCTGAAATATAAGAAAACACAACTTTCTGTTGCTTTAACCCACTCAGTTTGTGGTAACTTGTTACAGCATCCTTAGGAAACTGATGTAAATGGGCATTCTTTTATTATTCATTTATTCATACTTTTACTATTTTTAAAAATATATATATTTTAGCCAGGCGTGGTGGTGCATGCCTTTAATCCCAGCACTCGGGAGGCAGAGGTAGGAGGACCCCTGTGAGTTCGAAGCCACCTGAGACTACATAGTTAATTCCAGGTCAGCTTCGACCAGAGTGAAACCCTACCTCAAAAAAATATATATATATATATAATTTTGTGTGTGTGTGAGAGAGAGAGAATAAAAGGCATGCCAGCACCTCTTGTAGGTACAAATGAACTCCAGACACATATATGCCACTTTGTGTGTCTTTATGTGGATATTGTGGAATAGAACCTGCTAACCACCGAGCTCAGCCCTCGTTTAGTATTTTAGATATTGGGGAATGACTCACTAAAATCTTTCTCAAGTGACTATTTTTTTAAAAGTATTTTATTTATTTGTTTATTTGACAGAGAAAGAAGGAGAAACTGAGCACTCCAGGGCCTCCAGCCAGTGCAAACGAACTCCAGACACAGGTGCCCCCATGTGCATTTGGCTAATGAGGGTCCTGGGGAATTGAACTTGGATCCTTTGGCTTTGCAGGTAAATACCTTAACCACTAAGCCATCCCTCCAGCCCATCAAGTGACTACTTTTGTTTTGCATGTGCACGCGTGCGCGAGTGTGTGTATGTGTGTGTGTGTGTGTGTGTGTGTGTGTGTGTCCACTATGAACTTCAAATTGTCCTTTATGCACCTCACCTTGATGAGTGTATTTTCCTCTTGAGATCTGCTACCTTCCCCTTAAAACAACTGCTTATACAGCACCAAGAGTCATCTTGCCACCTCAGTTAACCCAGCCTAGCAATTCGTTCACAAACATTCCCAGAGATTTGTCTCCTACATGATTCTAGTGTCCGTCAAATTGACAATTATTAACCATCACAGGGTCCCTGCTATATCTCTTAGCCTCTCTTAACTATAGACTTTACTGATTCCTACTAAGTTTTATCCCTAACCAAGTTAGGGAGGACTCAGTGTCCCTATAAAATACTGCTAATTTCATTTGACTAGCCTTTGATGTGACATCTTTCTCCCATTCTAATAGTTATAAAACAGTATTGTATTCATTATGAGGTCATCAAAAGTGGATGACTCAAGGGGTCAGTCTTATAAAACTTCAAAATGTCTTGTAACTATGAAGCAGGATCTGAGTAATAAGCTTGCTTCTATTATAATTACTAATGTCACTGCTGGGGTGGGCTGTGGTTTCTCACAGTAAGTGTTCCTGAATACATGGCGAGAAATCTAATTTTTATAAGTAGAACATTATCTGCACAAGCTGTGGAGCACTTAGTTCTGTGACTTTTCCTGGGGGAGCCAGGAACAAATGACTATTCACCCCAGATAGGGCACCAATGACAGACAAAAGAAACTTCCACCCAAGTCTTGCTTGGAGGACCAGTGAGTTTATTGGGGTTACTCATCAGCATGGGTGACTCAAAGGCAGCTGCATCACTGAAAAGCCCACCCCAGGGTGGGTGACAACTCACGGAAGCTGCATCACTGGGATCTTCCTGAATGACCTATAGTCAGCTCCTCCAGAGAGTCCCCAAGCCCTTCAGCAATCGTTGACCGCTTTTATAAACTTGGGGAGGGGCCTTGTGAGTCCTGCAATTTTTTGAGTTTCCTGAGCCTAACTTTTCAGAGCTTCCTGAGTCTTTTATAAGCTTCCTTCCTCTCGCAGAGAGTATTTTAATTCGGAGAAATAGCTGCACAATATATAGGGGAAATTTGAAACTTTAATAAATTTTTAAATAAATCTAAACACAAACTCTGATTTTGACTTCATATGTCTGGATTTTTTTTTTAATATTTGGAGATTGCTTAAAGTAAGGCCCGCCTATTTATTCTTTCTTTGTACTCCTGTCTGCTGGTGAGAAATGACCTCCTTTCCTCCATGGAAAGTTCAGGCCTCACAGCCCTTCCACCCCACTGAGGAAACCTGGACTGCTCTGGGGTTCTGTTTACAGTTCTGTTTACAGTTGTTCAGAGCTCTGATCCCAAGGAACACAGAGGCTTACAATGGGCAACTATCTAAACTGTTGTCAGTGACAGGCACCCTTGGTATAGGCAGGTTTGACATCCCAGCGACTGAAGCCATAGAAGGTTCTAGAAAACATGAAGGGTAATAATAGATGAGCTCTGAAACTTCCTCCACACACACACATAATGTGTCTGCCTCATCCCTGGTTCAAGGTGACATCAGAGCTTCATCTCTAGCTACACTGAGGGTTATGTCATCATGGCAGAAGTTCCAGGCACTTAAGAAGCCCAGAGCAATGCTTCTCAGACAGAAGCTTGGACCTTCTCAAAGGAGACTTCCCAGAGCACCCAGAGATGTAGGAACAAGAGCTGGGTTCTTGAAACAGCAAACCAAAAACAGTTTTCATTGGTCAATAAACCAAATGAATTTTTTTTTTTCAAAATTCAAACAAGGAGAGTGAAGAGATGGCTAAGTGGTTAAAGGTGCTTATCTGCAAAACTTGATGGCCCATGTTTGATTTCTCAGGGCCCACATAAAGCCAGATGCACAAAGTGGTGCATGAGTGTGGAATTTGTTTGCAGAAGCAGGAGGCCCTGGTATGCTCATATTCACAGACTCTCCCTTTCTGTCTTTCTCTCTCTTTTTTTTTTTTTAGGTAGCATCTTGCTCTTGGCCAGGCTGACCTGGGATTCACTATGCATTCATTCTCAGGGTAGCCTTGAACTCACGGCAGTCCTCCTACCTCTGCCTCCTGAGTGCTGGGATTAAAGGCGTGCGCCATCACGCCCATCTCTTTCTTAAATAAGTAATATTTTTCATGGTTCAAACAAGCACAGAAGTTTTCTAAAGGAGACTCCAAGATTCAGATGGGTTGTTGTGACAGTTCAGCACCACTTCTGCCTTGCTGAGGGCCTCTTCAGGGCAACCCTCACTTTCCTGTGCTTGAGGGCACTAGCGTGGAGTGTTGCCTCCACACAAGTCCACGCATAGCCCATCCCACAGACATATAAGCCTCCCAGCTCCCGGCAGAAGAACTGGAGAAGGAGGCAGCTCCACAGAGCAGCGGCCCTACAGCCATTGGCCTTCCAGAGACACTGGGGGAGCTGGTCTAAGATGGAGGCTAAGAAATCTCTACCTTGAAATGGGGCTGACACATCCCACACAGCAGACGGGGCGGGTGCCGTGGTTAAGAATGACGCTCCAGGGCTGGAGAGATGGCTTAGCGGTTAAGCGCTTGCCTGTGAAGCTTAAGGACCCCGGTTCGAGGCTCGCTTCCCCAGGTCCCACGTTAGCCAGATGCACAAGGGGGCGCACGCGTCTGGAGTTCGTTTGCAGAGGCTGGAAACCCTGGCGCGCCCATTCTCTCTCTCTCCCTCTACCTGTCTTTCTCTCTGTGTCTGTCTCTCTCAAATAAATAAATAAAAAATTTAAAAAAAAAAAAAAAGAATGACGCTCCAGGGAGCCGAGCGTTTCTGATCAGTTTCTGTTGCAGGAGTGCTCTAACTCCATTCCACCCTGTGCCGTCCTGAAGAGACACTGCTTACTCTCGCTTAAGGGGTATCTTTTACAGCTCCCTCAGTTCTGTTCCTTCCTTGCCATTCCATTCCCTTGCTGCTACATTTAGTCAGACCTTTCCCCCTTCTCATCTGGACTCTCTTTTTTAATATTTATTTATTTATTTATTTGAGAGGGGAAGACAGAATGGGTGTGCCAGGGCCGCTAGCCACTGCAAACTCCAGACACATGTGTCCCCTTGTGCATCTGGCTTACATGGGTCCTGGGGAATTGAACCGGGGTCCTTAGTCTTCATAGACAAATGCCTTAACCACTAACTGCAGCCCTCCTTCTAACCTTGCTTGCATTTTATCTGGGTAGGTCTCTAGTGACATCATTAATTTATTCTCTGCTCAACCACAGTTGCCAAGTCCAGCACCTCAGAATGAGTAAAGGCACTTGAGCTTGTCATGATGTGGTTCAGCCTATGTTACAAGCCTGCATGCGGAATGGCCACCAAAGGCCACTGTGTCAAAGGTGTGGCCTTCAATGCTGTTGGGAAGTGGTGGGAGACCTTCAAGAGGTGAGGCCCAGTGGGAAGTTTGAAAGCCACTGGAGGTGTACCCTCAAAGGGTGTTACAGGTCCCCAGTCCCTTCCTCACTCTTTACTTCCGGGCCATGAGGAGAGTGGTTTTGCTGCCCACGCACTCTCACCATTATTATCCAGCAGGCCCCAGAGGGGATTAAAAGCAATGAGTCTTGACCCTGTCATGGGTGGAAACTCTAAAATTAAGAGCCAAAACAAACTATTCTCTTTATAAGTTGATGATACAAGGAATTCTGTTTCTAGTGACAGAAAGCTGTCTGGCAGCCTATTTTCCTTTACTGTCCAAATTCCTAGCACAGTTGGATTCCACTTTTCCTAAAATGCTTGGTACATCTCTCCTCTATTTCTTCACAGGCTGTCACCCAGTTCACACCTCCATACCCACCACCTGCTCTGAAATGCTCTCCAATTACTAAAATCCTGCCCTCCTGCAAGATCCAGCTCAAATTTTTTGTTTGTTTGTTTTTGGGTTTTTTTTTTAATGCTTTCTTTTTTTTTTTATTTTCACAATTTTTATTAACATTTTCCTTAATTATAAAAAATATCCCATGGGGGCTGGAGAGATGGCTTAGCAGTTAAGTGCTTGCCTGTGAAGCCTAAGGACCCCGGTTCGAGGCTCGGTTCCCCAGGACCCATGTTAGCCAGATGCACAAGGGGGCTCACACATCTGGAATTCGTCTGCAGTGGCTGGAAGCCCTGGCGCACCCATTCTCTCTCTCTCTCTCTCCCTCTGCCTCATTCTCTGTCTATTGCTCTCAAATAAATAAATAAAAATAAACCAAAAAAAAATTTTAAAAAGATCAAGGCGGGGCTGGAGAAATGGCTTAAAAAAACATATCCCATGGTAATACCTCCTGTCCCCAGCACTTTCCCCTTTGAAATTCCATTCTTCATCACCAGCTCAAATTTTATCCAGTCTATAGCCTTTTCAATTTGAAAAAGAGAAAATAATAAAAACAGATATATATATACACATACACACACATTCCAAAGAGAGAGAATATGGGCATGCCAGGGCTTCTTGCCCTGTAAACAAACTCCAGATGCATGCATCACTTTGTGTGTCTGGCTTTACACGGGAACTGGGGAATCAAACTCAAGACAACAGGTTTTGCAAGCAAGTGCCTGTAACTGCTGAGCCATCTCTCCAGCCCAAAACGTATATATTTAAATATGTTTTTAAAATGTACATATCTCACATATTTTCTTCCTTAATTTATTTTATTTATTTGAGAAAGAGAGAATGAGTGCAGGTGACCAGGGCCTTCAGCCACTGCAAACGAACTCCAGACACATTCACCACCTTTTAAGTTAATGGAAAGAACTTGGGGGGGCTAGAGAGATGCCTTAGGGGCTAAAGTGCTTGCCTGCAAAGCCAAAGGACCCAGGTTCGGTTCCCCAGGACCTAGGTAAAGGCAGATGCACAAAGTGGTGCTTGCATGTGAAGTGACTTTGCAATGGCATGAAGCCCAGGTGCATCCATATGTTTCTCTCTCTCCTTGCAAATAAATAAATGAATTATCTTAAATAAGTAAATAAAGATCACTAAATTAATTTTAACTCGGGATTAAGTATTTTCTTTTTTTTTTTTTTCCAAGGCAGCGTCTCACTCTAGCCCAGGCTTACCTGGAACTCATTCTATCGTCCTAGTCTGGCCTTGAACTCACAGAGATCCTCCTACCTCCTGCTTCTGCCTCCCAAATTCTGGGATTAAAGGCGTGTGCCACCATGCCTGACCTGGGATTAAGTATTTTCAACAACTTCTGAAATGGTCCCAAACATATATCTGCTATTTGAACAACATGATTATGCAAAATGATGCTATCAGCATTGACAATTATAAAATCAAAATATCAATCAACTCTGAAAAACATTGAAGATGCTCTATTCTCTGCAGTATCAAACATTCAGCCAAGATCTAATTCTTTATGTTAAAATAAACAAGCACATCTACCTCATTAGTATGCAAATCTGTTTTCATCTTTAACAAATGATAAAACCCTATCTATACCAAAGAATTGTTTTAAGTGAATTTATGTAGTTTATTTGTGTACTTTTTTTTCTTTTACGAGGTTGGATCTCACTCTAGCCCAGGCTGACCTGGAATTTACTCTGTATTCTCAGGGTGGCCTTGAATTCAGGGTGATCCTCCTACCTCTGCCTCCTGAGGGCTGGGATTAAAGGCATGTGCCACCATGCCTGGCTCATGGTTTGTTTGTTGTTGTTGTTGTTTTTTAACTAGCCCAGGCTGGCCTTGAACTCAAGGCAATTCTCCTACCTCAGCGTCCTGAGTGCTGGGATTAAAGGCAAGCGCCACCACGCCAAGCTTGTAGACCTATTTTATATGACTGCATACCCAAGTCGTGTAAAAATTTCTCAGGCAAAAAAGGGCCTTCAGTGGCAAGAGTTTAAGAACCCACAGGGAGAATGGAGAAAGCACTGGTTTTCTACTGGGTTCAGTAGTAAAGCAAGTTAGTGGTGAAGGGAGGTCAAAATCCAGGAGGTTTCCAGAACGATCACCTTACATGAGCCCAGGAGACTCCTGAAGACTAGGTAAATTGACCAAGAACCTCTGTCAGAACCTGTAGGTTTCCCCACACCTAGGTCTCCCTGCGGCCCCCCCCCCCCCCGCCACGACAACCTCCAGGGCTCATCTCCCAGGCTAGAAAAGCTTGAATATTGAGGGGCAATCCCCCTAGATTTAAGAGACTTCATAGGTAAAGAAAGGGAGGAGTCAACCGTCCCAAACATTACAAGTAAGGGCTTCCACCAGAACAGTTCCGAGGAAATTCCATTTTTACACAAAAGAAGGATACTTCCGGATGACTCGTTGGCTGGAACTTGTGCCCAGGCTGAAGAGAACGTAAAATGGGGTGCCCAGACCTTAGTCACTAGATCTTGCCACTCAGTTCTGCTGGGAAATCCCCGGAGCCCAGGCAATCCTGAAAGGCAATAAATACACCTCTGTCGCCACACGGGGGCCCCACATCAGATTCCTCTGGAGCTCTTGGAAATATTGCTTTTATTTTTTCTCTCTCCCTAAAAATACTGTTCGCGTCATTTTAAAATAAAAACAGGAATTAATAAAAGAAGTTAGAAACTGCCTAAGAAGAGCCTATGGTCTGCAGATTATATAAAACTAGTAGACTGTTAATGTATACTCTTTCAAACCTGTCTGAACGTCTTACGTATAAAATTTCACATAAACTTTATAACATTACATGCGAAATCACTTTCGTTTATGAACACTTTATTATATACACGTCTTTAGATGAAGACGGGCTCTCTCTGGTCAGACTTCCTATGTCATGAAATTTTCCCCCATATCAATTTCTTCGCCAAAGTAGTTATGAATGATGGCGCTGTGTCCCACCTTTCAGGCCATTAAAACATTTACTATAATATAATAAACACGTTAAAGGGCTGGAGATATGGCTTAACGATTAAGGCATTTGCCTATAAGGTCTAAGAACTCGGGTTCGATTCCCTAGTTCCCACATACGTCAAATGCACAAGGTGGCGCATGCAGCTGGAATTCCTCAGCAGCAGTGGCTAGGAGGAGCCCTGGCGCGCCCAATTCTCTCTGTCTCTCTCTCTCCATCAAATAAATAAGTAAAATATCTTTAAAAAAATTAAAACAAACACATTATAGCACATTCTTGTTGACGGCCTACCTGGGGGATTTCCCGCGCTACCTTTCTATTGTTGGAAGCATTCATTCCATTTCAAGGTCAGCACAGACGGTGCCCCGGCTGTCCTAACCCTGAAGCTCCAGCAGTGACCGCGCGGGTCCACCGGTGGGGCTGCCCAGGCGGGACTCGTGGGTTTGGATTGGCCGGGAGCTCGCCCGCCCGCCCGCCGACCAGGCTGGTCCCCAGAGCGCCCGCAGACAGGTCTTGGGGTAACGAAGTCCCCCGGGGGGTGTTGAGGGTCGGGGACGGTGGATCCGGGGGCGGGGCGCTCTCGGGGGGGGCGTGGTTTGAGCGATGGGGCGGGGCGCCCAGAGCGGGTGGGCGTGGTCTCCCTGGGGGCGTGGCGTCCGCGGTGGGCGTGGCTCCGGAGGGCGGGCCGGGCGCTGCCGTTCGCCGCTCGAGCTGCAGGTGGGGCTGTGCGGCCGCGCTGCCTCCAGGAAGCCTCACGGGCCTTCGTCGGCCTGGCCGCGGCGCCGGCTCCCAGGATGCAGTGTGTAGCGGCCGGGCGCTGACGGCGGCCGTGCGTGTGTGAGAGAGTGAGCGCGCGCGCGAGCGGAGCGGAGCGGAGCGGAGGCCAGCGAGGAGCGCGGCGGGCAAGGAGGCCGGGCCGAGCCGCGCTGCCCGCCGCCTACAGAGGACCCGGCGGCCGGGCCTGCGTGGGGCCGCGCGCGCGCGCGAGGCGGCGGCGGCGGCGGCGGCGACTTCCTCCGCGCCAGGCGGGACAGCGCAGGGCCATGGCCGAGGCGGCCGCGGCTCCGGTAAGGACAGCCCGCGCGCTCGGACGCGAGGCCTCGGGCACCGGGAGGCCGGGGCCCAGCACACGGCGCCACAGGCCCCGGAGAGACCGAGCCGGGCCTCCCGGGCCTTGGAGCTCCGGCGAGCGGGACGCGAGGTCCGCCCGGGCCTATTGCGGCCGACGGCGGGGATCATCCCCACCCACCCCCCAGCACACACACATACACCCCAAATTCGGAGCCGAGCGGGGCGAGCGGGCGTCTCGGCACCGCAGCCCTCCGGGGCTTCCTGCCCGCTCTCCGGCCGCTGTCCTCTCGGTCTCCGCGCCCCCCGGCCCGCGTTCCTTTCTCTACGCCTGGCCGGTCCTTCCCTCCCCCGGCTCCCCCCAGCGGCCTGCTGGCACCTGGGAGGTGTCCGGTGGCGGCGGCGATTCCGCGCACACGGAGCACCCACTACGTGCTCTGCTTGCCCGACCGACGCGACGCGCCGGGGAGGTTTACTCGCGTTTGGCGAACCGGGCACTGCCACCCGGCCCTCGTCCTCACTGCAGACCGGTGGGGTCGGTACTGTTACTATCACTACCATACAAAAGAAAAAAACAAAAACAAAAACTGGAGAGGCCCCCAAGAAGTTTACTTGCCCGGGATCACAGCGAGAAAGTGTGGGCAAGACACAGTCGCTCACAGTCTGGAGGACTGTGATAAAGGAAAACAGGTACCTCAGTAAGCCATCTGGCCCAACAGAATGAAGGAGCGAGCACACTGCCTGCGTGCAGGTCGGGAGTGCAAGGGCAGCACCAAGGGGCTGCTCGGGCCAGGCCCCCTCTACCTGGCCCCGTATTGTTTCCGAGATTTGAGCGGGGTGTTCTGCGAAGACTAAGGGTTTTTTTCGGTGGAGCTAGACACATGCAGCTTTCCAGGGAGGGAGGGCGGCCTTCAGTGGCACAGTACAGTTGCAGGCACCGGAGGAGGCCCTGAGCCTGATGGGAGGCTGCAGACTTGGAAGAGGCTGGAAGGCCTGGACCTGTCAGGTGGTGGGGAACTATCGAGGGATTTGGAGTCCCCCTCAGACCAGCAGCTCCTCTGCGTCTCAAGAGTTTCAGCTTGCCTGACTGAGTGTATTGAAGCTGGCCATTCCGTCTTCTAGTTAGTAAGGTGCCCAGCTGCAGCAGGGCACAGTTGTCCCCCCCACACTAGACAGTACAAAGTAGGTAAGGCTGACAGACCCCAGGAAAATGGTAAGCAAACAGGCCCATTGTTTGGCTATTAAACAGGAATATCTTCTTTTTATCAATTAAGAGGGAGAGAGAATGGGCATGCCAGGGCCTCTTGCCACTGCAAACGAACTCCAGATGCTTGCAGCATGGGCAAGCACTACCTTGTGCATCTGGCTTTATGTGGGTACTGGAGATTCAAACCTGATCAGTCAGGGTTATAGACAAGCACCTTAACCACTAAGCAATCTCCAGCCCGAGGAATACCTTCTAAGTAAAGCAGATGTTTGTGGAGATGCCCTTTTGTGTAACACAAAAATCACAGCAGTATATGATACAGGGCATGAATAGGATTTCAGGGGATAAGGAGCAGCTGGTGTACAGGATGCATCTGGAATTGACTCTAGGAGTCTAGGATAATCCCAGTCAAAGTTGACCCCGACAGGAGGGAAGAGTGGAACGGACTACTGAGCACAGGGCCCAGCCACCTGCCCATTGCACCCATGGCTCCTCCAGAGCAAGGGCCCTCCGACGGCAGTGTCTCCCTTTCAACAGCTCTGCCAGTCAGCACCCCATCTTCTGAGACCTAGGAGACATCCTGCCTCAGTCACGCTCAGCACCCTGTCTTTTTGTCCCCATTTTCTGATGTGATTCTCAAATGAGTCCACATTGGTTCCTAGAAGCTGCTTTATTTTGCAAGCAGCCACAGACTTCTTGCATGGGATTGCTTTTCCAGAATGTACTCATCTATTTTCAGTCTCTGGGAAAAGGATCCTTGGGTTGCTCTGTCAAATAAGGGTGGGCAGGCGGTCAGTTTCCCACCCCAAATGTATGTGGTCTTCATCGTCCCCAGTGGGTGGTACTTAAGCCTCTATGTGACCCTTCCTGGTGGCAGGGAAGCTCCAGGCTTCTGATGGTCGCTGCATGTGTAAAACTGTGACTACATGTTCTGTGTCTGTCCTCATCATTCTAGGCCATGTCACTGATCTCAGTGCAGCTGATGTCTGAGGTTGTATCTTGGGAGGAAAAACAGTGAAAATCTCAGGGGAATCTGGCAATGTAAAAAGTTCAACTCCATGCCAGGTGTGGTGGCAACATGCCTGTAATCCCAGCACTTTCAGAGACAGAAGCAGAAAGATCAGGAGCTCAAGGCCCATCCTCAGCTACCTAGCAAGTTTTAGGCCAACCTAGGCTACATGAGGCCTTGTCTTAAAAACGAAACAATAAAAAAAAAATACAACTTGGGATTGGCAAAGATTTGCTGTAATGGTAACTAGCCTGTTGGGCAGGGGCACTTAGTGAGGGACATTATCAGATTGTCCTGGAGGAAGGGAATTGGCCACTGGCTTTATCTGTTGAAAGGGGACATGAGAAGCTTGTTTAAAAAGCCGTTGAGCAACACTTGTTTGTGCCTCTCAGCATAGCAGCTGGGGTTTTTGCTGGGTCATCATCAGACAGTTCCTGTGCAGTTGTGACAGGCGTGCAGGCCAGGCGCTAGTAAATAGGCAGTTTACCATTTCTCCACTAAAACACCCTGGTGATACTAAGTCACTGTTTATTTTGCGAAGTCGCACGGGGTGCCTGCCATGTGCCCAGTGCTGTGAAAGGCACAGTGACAGTGACCACTGCTGAGATACAGCATGGGGCTGTGCAGGAAATGACCGCATAGGGTGGTGAGCACCGAGATCGTAGTCAGCACAGTGTGCCATGGGGGCCTGGAAACAGAACGCCTGTCAGACTGAGGCCAGATCCGAGGAGGCAGTCACCAAGGTGAGAGCGGGTACCTGATGTAGGATACCTGCACACGCCACAGACAGGGCTTCCCCACTTTCAGCCTGGTTCTGCCACACCTAAGGGGTCTAGGTTGCCAGAGCACAGTGGATGCATGAATGTTGCTGGTTTCTCCTTTCTCTGAAAGATTTCTCCGTGGACAATGGCAGCTACAATTCAGGCCATGGAGAGGAAGATTGAATCGCAAGCTGCTCGACTGCTATCCCTAGAAGGTCGAACAGGGATGGCTGAGAAGAAGCTGGCCGACTGTGAGAAGACAGCCGTGGAGTTCGGCAACCAGCTGGAGGGCAAGTGGGCCGTGCTGGGCACCCTGCTGCAGGAGTACGGGCTGCTGCAGCGGCGGCTCGAGAACGTGGAGAACCTGCTGCGCAACAGGAACTTCTGGGTCCTGCGGCTGCCCCCCGGCAGCAAGGGCGAGGTCCCCAAGGTACAGCCTTTGGGTGCCCTGAGGTGGGGAGCCTAAGGGCCTGTGCCTATAAGCTGTGGGTGAGCGAGCCTGACACTTGTGGTTCCAGGTGCCCGTGACCCTTGATGACGTGGCCGTGTATTTTTCTGAGCAGGAGTGGGGCAAGCTGGAGGACTGGCAGAAGGAACTCTACAAGCACATGATGAGGGGCAACTACGAGACGCTGGTCTCCCTGGGTAAGGCCTGATGTGTACTTCTCTGTGTGGTGGGGTTTTGAGAGTCCCCAGACCTTTCTCTTTGGGAGATAGTTTCATCTCTGCCAAATATAAATCTGTCAATGCTCCTCCTCGAAATGATGTGGAGTGGAGTCACATACCCCCTTCTGCTTAGAAGAGTGGCAGACTGAGCAACAAGGGGTGGCTCCTCTCCTTACTAGCACCAGAGAATGGGCATCTCTGTTCCTGCATTGACGTGGAGTGCAGGAACTCCTCTGCCCTCTCATCTACCTGTAATCTACTCCATGCTGGGAAAAGACTGCTGCTTTAACCTTCTGTCATATGGCTTTTATGTGACGTGCAGGCTTTCTCCCAGACCCTGAAGCCTTCCCTGCCTAGAGGGACCTGTGCTCCTCTTGCTCTTGCTTCCTAGTTAGCCACGCTTAGTGCAGTTAGGAAGGCGCGCAGACATGCTGCTGCTTCATGCGGTTCTGCGTGTCAGCCCCACTGACGCTGTGGGCCAGATAACTCTATTGGGGTGAGGATTGTCATGTGCATTACTGGATGTTCAGTAGCATTATCCCACTCCCCTCCCCACCAACTCTATAGAAAATTGTCTTCAGGCTTCTAGACCATGCTTGGTTTTCCAACTGCCTGTCCCCGGCTCTGACAGGAACACGGTGGACGTTAACCTCCCGTCTTTCCTCAGACTATGCCATCTCCAAGCCCGAGGTCCTCTCCCAGACTGAACCAGGCAAGGAGCCATGCACCTGGCGTCGCACTGGCCCCAAGGTCCCGGAGGTTCCTGTGGACCCAAGTCCAGGTGAAGAGTTGGGAAAGGTTAAGGTCACACAGGTGACCAGATGGACACAGAAAAGTAATGAGCTAGAGATGTTTCTCTCCTTTCCAGAGAGACATGGAGAAATGTCAGACTGGAACATTGTAAACTTCTTTCCTCCTTGCAGTTTTACTATAGGAACTAGTACTTTCCATCCTGGAAACAGAAGAGCCAGAGTCAGGGACACAGAATTTGGGGACAAAGTGGGAAGAAGTTAGTTGTTGGAGACAAATTCATTCAGAACTCTGCAGAGCATCATCTAAGTTGTCTTTAAGCCTATTTGGAATTGTAAAACATGAGCCTGTTGGCAAGCTATACAGTCCAATGTGATTAGATGCATTTATTTCCTCTGAATGTGAATACTTGTATATCTGTCTCAGATTTCCCTGGAGCCAGTCAGCACCTTTGCAAGTTAAGGAAAGGACATGGGAAGAGTTGGATTCCTGAAGGGAAGACCTTGATGGGTCATTTGGCTGAAAGACCCTGTCTTCACCAACCTCTGCCGCTTCTCTGTCCTCCCCACCTGAGCTAGTTTTCCTCTAATACTGTGTCCCCAAGAATCTTCTTGTGGTTAACGCCAGTACAGTGTTTTACGTCAGTGTTGCTTCGCCTCAGTCAGGTTTTTATTTTATCAAGGGCAGAAGCAGGTGCAGAACTGACCATGTTGTCAGTTTTCACTAACACACTTACGAGTGTAGTTTAACAAATGTGCTTTGAGAGTCTTCTGAGTGCTAAGGACAGTGTGACATTTGGAGGGTGGGATGGTAACTGCGGAGCTCTGCTTGCTTGAAGAAGGCACAGAACATTAAGTGGCTTCAGTTTCTAAGTCTGGGTGGAGGTTCATGGTGACTGGTTTGATTTGCTGTTGTTTATAAAATGCGGAATCTTGACCGATTTCTGCATCATTGCTCTTGAGGGCCGCCCATTGGGGCCAGAACGCTATCCACTGCTAGTGAGCCCCTGTGTCCAGCATAAACTCCAGAATCCACTTGAAGCTGTCAGCAGGAATTACATATGGTCTTTCTCCCTCTCCTTGGTCTAGGTAGTTAGGATCCCTCCCCTCCCCTCACTTCCATTTGGCTGGGCCCAGGCCCTTGTCAGGCCACCTCTCCTTCTTTCCCCTCCTGTAATCTTCATGGTGTTTTGCGGCACCTGCAGTGCCTAGCAAGCCCTGCTGGGTCTTTGGGTTCCCGTCCGCTCTTGCTCAGGCCGAGCCCTGGCTCTTCCCAAGCTCCCCGCAGCTCTCATCGTCTTCAGCGTGTTCCTCTGATGTTGGGTTTGCAGGTGGCAAGTCTTTTCTTCATCCTTGCCTCCTTCCTGCTCGCCTCCCTTTCTTCTCTCTGGAAGCCTCGCCTTGAGGCCCGGTCTTCCCCAGACCTTCTCACCTCACTCGCAGTGGGGCAGTGTTGGCGTGGGTGTCATTTAGCTCCTCTCTACCCACTTGGCCCCTGTGACTGCTGTTGTCACTGCATCCCTGCCACCATCTCCAGTCCTAGCCACCTTGAGCGCCTCCTGCTCCCTACCCTTCCAGTGCTCCAGAAGCCCAAGTCCAACAGGTTCTCAACCCAAAATCAGGTACAGATGCTTTTGCCTTCTCTCCATCTGCTCACCCTCATTTCATGATTGTGACCATTAGTCACCCTTTCATACACTTGCTCTCCCCTCGCCTCTTCTATATGTGCGCTCAAGCAGCTGCCTATGGTGGGAGCAAACCCCACAAACCTGCTGGCCTCAACTGATATTCCTGACCAGGGTCATGGGTCACCCAAGTCACTAGCTCAGAGGTTAGCGAACTGTGGCTCAAACCTAAACCTAATCAAGCTATTTACAAAGGGCCCATCAACTGAGAAAAAATTTTTTGATTTAAGAGAACTTTTTTTTTTTTTTTTTTTTTTTTTTTGGTTTTTCGAGATAGGGTCTCACTCTGACCTAAGTTGACCTGGAATTCACTATGTATTCTCAAGGTAGCCTCGAATTCACAGCGATCCTCCTACCTCTGCCTCCTGAGTGCTGGGATTAAAGGCGTGCCCCACCACACCTGGCAAGAGAACATTTTTAATTAGAAAAGTCCTCATCTTTATGACTGTGTGTGTGTGTATGTGTGTATGAGTATGTATGTATACGTATATGTATATATATACGTATACATACATAAATACATAATTTTCTTTCTTTTTTTTTTTTTCAAGGTAAGATCTCACTCTAGCCTGGGCTGACCTGGCACTCATGTAGTCCCTGGCTGGTGTCGAACTCACAATGATCATCCTACCTCTGCCTTGTGAATGCTGATATCAAAGGTGTGTGCCACCACACCCAGCCTATCAATATTTTTAAATGTCTATATGTAATAACAGTTTGTAATAATGTTTTTATGTTATGAAAAGTTAACATTAATATCTATTTTTCAATCAGTATTGTGTATTTTTTTGTAACAAGATCTTTCTGTGTAACCCAAACTTAAGATTTTCCTTCCATAGCTTCTTGAGTAGTGAGATTATAGGCATGTATCCCTGTTCCTGGCCCAAGATTTAACAGATGCTAATTTTTATAAAATTATAAATTTTAAAAATTTATAATTTTTAAAATTATTTTTTGAGGGCCCAACAGACTGATCCTTTTTCTTTCTTTTTTAATGAGAGAGAGTGAGAGCAAGAGAGAATTAGCATGCTTTGCACATGCGTCACCTTATACATCTGGCTTATATGGGATCTGGGGAGTCAGACATGGGTCCTTAGGCTTCACATGCAAGCATCTTAACCACTAAGCCATCTTTCCAGTCCCAGATGCTGAATATTTGAAAAGCAACTATATATCTGGGTGCGGTGGTACATGCCTGAATTCGCAACACTTCAGAAGCTGAGGCAGAAGGATATTGATGCCAGCTGGGGCTACAACTGAGACCCTGTCTCAAAATAAGATAAAAGAAAAAGCCAGGTATAGTGCCATATGCCCATACCTTAGCACGTAGGAGGCTGAGACAGGAGAATTGCTGTGAGCTCAAGGCCATCCTGGGCTACATAACAAAAAAAAAAGGGAAAAAAAACCTATAAACTATATTGGCAATTTATTTTCCAGTAATTTCTGGGTTTTCACTATGAAATTGAGCACTGCAGGGGACATCCTTCAACGTATCTTGGTGCCCGTATACTGGGGAATAGACTGGAGGTGCTTCACTACATCAGGTGCACTGGTCCTCTCTGCCGGCCACTCTGCCCTCCAGATGGTCACAGCAGCTTCTCCCACCAGCAGTTATGAAATGCCTGTTTTCTGATATCTTTTCCCACTTTCCATAATGAATGTTTTGTCAGTTGGATGGAAGTGAAATGGTCTCGGTGTAGTTTCTATCTTCTCACCTGTTAATGAAATTACCCTTTTCATTAGTTTATTTGGTTTCTTCTCTGGATTACTTTTTTGCTTTTCTACCAACTTTTTCCCCTTTCTTGGTTCTGGACTTCCCTGTACACGGTCTAGATGCTGATCTTTTGTCTGTTATTTGCATTTAGTCTGACAGTCTTTGTAGTTCTTTTATGGAAGTTTAGTTGGTAAAGTCAAGCATGCCAGACTTTTCGTTGTGATGTGAGGTATCCTTGCTTACCTCCTCACTCCAGATCAGGAACACACTATTTTTTCAGCTCAGGGCTTCAGAGGTTCTTGGTCACTGCGAGGTGGGGCACATGGAGGGGAAGGCTGTCCACTTCATGGTGGAGGCACAGTAACATAGTATGCTTCAGTTTTGCTCTTAAATTTTGAGTCTTTAAATTTTGTTTATTTTTATTTATTTATTTGAGAGCGACAGACGGAGAGAGAAAGGCAGAGAGAGAGAGAGAGAGACAGAATGGGCGCATCAGGGCCTCCAGCCACTGCAAACGAACTCCAGATGCGTACGCCCCCTTGTGCATCTGGCTAACGTGGGTCCTGGGGAATGGAGCTTCGAACCAGGGCCCTTAGGCTTCACAGGCAAGCCCTTAACTGCTAAGCCATCTCTCCAGCCCAAATTTTGAGTCTTTAAACCACCCAGAATTAATATCATGTGGGCTGCAAGGACAGATTTAACATTTTGTGCCGGAAAGCTGTTTGATTTTCCAGCAAAGTTGCTGAGTATTTTTCCTTGCTCTGCTAACTCGTAATGCCCCCATTGACCTGAACCAGGTCTCTGCATGTGCGAGATGCTGTGTCTGGGCTCTCGATTCTCTTTGTGTGTCATTATCTGCTTCACACCATCACCATCATCTCAGTATCTTGTTCCTTAAAGTCTTGTTCTGGACTCTTCTTGAGCCTTTGCTCTTCTGTCTGCATTTCAGAATCTTGTTTTGTTTGTTTGTTTGTTTGTTTGTTTTTTCTTGAGGCAGAGTCTCCCGGGCTAACCTGGAACTCACTCTCGCTCTGTACCCAGGCTGGCCTTGAGCACTTAGCAATCCTCCTAGTTCAGCCTCCCAAGTGCTGGGATTAAAGGTATGTGCCGCCTCACCTAGTTGCATTTCAGAATCCTTACATTGAGTTCCAAAACTTAGAAGCTTGAAAAGAATTACATTCACTTTATAATTTAATTTCCAAAATCGTTGTCATTATAACTGAGCGTTCCTGTCTGGGAAGTCTGATTTGCTGAAGGTTGAAGTAACATTTTACAATTTTATTCTGACCTATGGTCATTGTTTTTTCTCTTAAGTGGCATTTTCTTTAGAATTGTGTGTTTTAAATAGCTGCTACATACAGGTCTGTTTTGTTTTCTTTCTTTTTGTGTGTGTGGGGGGTTGAAGTAGTGTTTCACTCTAGCCCAGGCTGACCTGAAATTCACTGTGTAGTCTCAGGCTGGCCTCGAACTCACAGTGCTCCTCTTACTCTAGAGGCCTCCTGCGTGTTGGGATTAAAGGAGTGCACCACCATGCCCGACTCAGTTCTGCTTTTGATGTGAGAATAGTAAGAAATATTTTTGCTTTTATTAGGTGTAGTAAGATTGCTATTTAGATGAGCTTGGATTTTATTTTTTTTAATAATTTTATTTGTTTATTTGAGAGAGAATGGGCATGCCAGGGCTTCCATCCTCAGCAAATAAACTCCAGCTGCAAGCACCACCTGTGCATCTGGCTTACATGAGTCCTGAGGAATCGAATCTGGGTTCTTTGGCTTTGCAGGCAAGCACCTTAACTGCTAAGCCATCTCTCCAACCCAGATTTTTTTAAATAGTTTTTCAAGATAGCCCACTCTAGCCCAGGCTGACCTGGAATTCATTATGTAGTTTCAGGGTAGCCTTAAACTCATGACAGTCCTCCTTCCTCTGCCTTCCAAGTGCTGGAATTAAAGGCCTGCACCACCATGCCCAGATTTTATTTTTTAACGTGGACAATTATATGTTCCACACACAAAAAAGAGAGAGAGAGAGAGAGAGAGAGAGAAAGAAAAAATAACAGAAGTGGTTCTACTTTTCAGGTAGGAAATCAAACCCAGTACCTCAGGTGCCTTTTAAATTTTTTTATAACATGATTTTTCTGGTCTTGCAGTTTGGCTAAAACATTGTAGAATGTAGTACCAGTGACAGGTAGCATTCTTATTGATGGTAATTGATAGTTGTAGAGTTTCTAGAATAAGTGTAATTTTATCGGGTTTTGTTTATGATTTTTGTACTATTAGAACTGGGTCTTGTATATGCTAGCAAATACTCTACCACTGAACTATGCCCCCAACCCCTTTTTATTTTAATTTTGAGATGACATCTCACTGTGTCAGGCTTGCCTTGCACCTATCATCTTCCTGCCTCACCTCTCAAGCTCTGGGTTGTTACCTAGTGGGAATTTTCTTCAGTTCTTGTCATTTTAAAGAATTGAGCTGTATCTAGGCATTTGATCCCAGCACTCGGGAGGCCAAGATAGGAGGATTGCTGTGAGTTCAAGGCTAGCCTAGGCTATAGAGTTCCAAGTCAATCTGGGCTACAGTGAGACTTTGCCTAAAAAAAAATTAAAAAGCCGGGAGTGGTGGCATACACCTTTAACCCCAGCACTCAGGAGGCAGAGGTAGGAAGATTGCATGAGTTCGAGGCCACCCTGAGACTACATAGTAAATTCCAGATCAGCCTGGACCAGAGTAAAATCCTACCTCAAATAACAAAGAAAAAAAAAAAACAACTGAGGTATATTTTATTTTTCTTTAATTAATTAATTATGTATTTGTCAGCAGAAAGAGAGAGCATGGGTGATTCCCGGGTCTCTTGCCACTGCAAACAAACTCCAGATGCACGTACCACTCTGTGGGCACTGGGGAATTAAACCTGGGCCAGAAGGCATTGCAAACTAGTGCCTTTAACCACTGAGTTGTCTCCCCATCCCTGAGACATGCATTTTACCCAAGAATTTCTTTAGCAGTGCAGAACAACAGTACAGCTAGGAACAGGCCAACCTCAGGGGTAGATAGCAGTAAAGAGTTTGGAGTTTGTTTTTCTAAGAGATGAATATTTATAAGATGGATAGAATATTCATGGCATAAAAAAAGAATATTCATGGCATAAAGTGACCTTTTTATCCCCCTTCTCAAATCATACTGAACCAGATGTCCCTTTAAGGGCATTTCTTCCCTTGATGCTTTTAGAAAGCACCCAATGGGGATCAAAACTATGATGTAAATAATAATATTAGCCAGGCGTGGTGGGGCACACCTTTAATCTCAGCCCTCAGGAGGCAGAGGTAGGAGGATCACCGTAACTTCAAGGCCAGGATTGAGCTAGACTGAGACCCTACCTGAAAAAAACAAAAAAAAAAATAATAATAATAATAATAATAATATTTTTATTATAAGGAAGCCAGTCTCCCCCCCCCATGTGTATGTTATGTGCACAAATATTTAGAGGCCAGAGGTTGACATCAGGTGTTTTTCTCAATTGCTCTCCATCTTCTTTTTTGAGGCAGGGTCTCCCTGAATCTTAAGCTTACCAAGTTGGCTAAACTCGCTAGCCAGCAAGCCTCGGGGATCCTCCTGTCTCCACCTCCCCAGTGCTGGGATTACAAGTGCAGGCTTCAGTGTCCAGCTTTTACAAAGGTGCTGGAGATCTGACCTCAGATCCCCATACTTGCATCACAAGCTCTTTACCAACTGAGCCTTTGTAATAGATACAGAACTTTTGTAAGTGTGTATGTGTGCCTGTGGAAGCCCTTGGCCTCTATCTAACTGCAGCTTAAGAATGTTTACCCACAAAGGGGATGTGACCGTAGACACAGACACCAAGGTACAGATGCAGTTTCCTTGGTCACTGCACATCTATATCTCTGCCTGCAGCGTCTCAGGCTTACAAGCATGTACCGCCAGACCTGGTCGGGAGTTGTCCTTAAGAGCTTCTTCAGAAGCTCATCAAATCGGATGGGTGTGGCGGCACCCTTGTCATCCTGCCACTCAAGAGGCAGAGAAAAAAGTTTTGGTTTGTTACTCTTTTAGGGTTTCTGTGCAGCTGTGTGGGTATTGAGTTCATGGCAAGGGCTCTACCACTGAGCTATGTCTAAACAACATCTCTAAACAAAAAGGTTTCATTGTAAACAAATAATATCCAGTGCTACCTTTTCAGTGGTGGGTGGCTACTTTGTTACTCTATGCTGTACATACAGTCAACACCTGTATTTTAATACCTGGCATCAAGGTGGTCCACAGCCAGAACCTTTCAGAGTCTCTCTTCCTGGTCACAGCCTCCCCCTTTTAGAGATGCACAGAAGTCAGAAACTGAGCAAGTCATTCCTTGGCCTTTTTTTTTTTTTTTTTAATTTTTATTAACATTTTCCATGATTATAAAATATATCCCATGGTAATTCCCTCCCTCCCCACCCCCACACTTTCCCATTTGAAATTCCATTCTCCATCATATTACCTCCCCATTACAATCATTGTAATTACATATATACAATATCAACCTATTAAGTATCCTCCTCCCTTCCTTTCTCTACCCTTTATGTCTCCTTTTTAACTTACTGTCCTTGGCCTTTCTTGACATGTGATTCTCTTGTATGTATTTCCAAATACCGCTGCGTGGCTGTGCCTGCTTGGAACTGTTCATAGAGTGGTGTCGTGCCGCAGATACTCTTCTTGGGCTTATTTTTCTCATGTGACGTCATGTACTGGAAACCATATGTGTTGGTATAGTGTAGCCTTAGTTCACTCATTTTTGTTTTTGTCAGTTTATTTTCATCTTATGTCTATGACACTTTTTTTTTCTTCTTCTGTTGGGGAGCATTTGCAGTGTTTCTAAGTTTTGTTTTTTACTTTTAAAGACAATGTCGTCTTGAAGATTCTTGAGCATGTGTAAAAGTTTCTTAAGATAAAAACCTAAGAATGGACCCAGGAATGTGGGTCATCGGACAGATGTGTTCTCAACTTTATCTGAAGTAGAAGTATCAGCCTCGAAAGTAAAAACAAGGGCTAAAGGGGTCGCTTAGCAGTTAAGGCACTTGTCTATGAAACCTAAGGACCCAGGTTTGATTCCCCAGAACCCACATTTGCCAGATGTGCATGGTGGCCCACGTGTCTGGAGTTGGTTTGCAGCAGCTAGAGGCCCTGGTATGCCCATTCAACCCCCACTTGCCCCTACAAATAAGTTTTTAAAAATTAAAAACAAAGAGGCTGGAGAGATGGCTTAGCAGTTAAGGCACTTGCCTACGAAGCCTGAGGACCCAGGTTTAATTTCCCTAGTACTCATGTAAGCCAGATGCACAAGGTGATCATTTGCAGTGACTGGAGGTCCTGGTATGCCCATTCTCTCTTTTTATCTCTACCTCTCTCTCTCAAGTAAGTTTTTTTTTTTTTTAAATTAAAGACAGGGCTGGAGAGATGGCTTAGCAGTTAAGGCACTTGCCTACGAAGCCTGAGGACCCAGGTTTAATTTCCCTAGTACTCATGTAAGCCAGATGCACAAGGTGATCGTTTGCAGTGACTGGAGGTCCTGGTATGCCCATTCTCTCTTTTTATCTCTACCTCTCTCTCTCAAGTAAGTTTTTTTTTTTTTTAAATTAAAGACAGGGCTGGAGAGATGGCTTAGCAGTTAAGACACTTGCCTGCAAAGCCAAAGGACCCAGGTTCAATTCCTCAGTACCCATGTAAAAGCCAGATGGACAAGGTGGTGCATGCATCTGGAGTTTGTTTGCAGTGGCTAGAGGCCCTGGTGTGCCTATTCATTTTCATTCTCATTCTCATATTCCCTCCCCCCCGATAAATAAATAAAAATTTTAAATGTATTTAAAAAAATTAAAAACAAAAATGTTACATGTTCCTAATTGAGCATTATATCCTCTATTCATGGGCCATTCTTGTTTCTGTGTGAAAATATATTTTATTTATAATTTATAGCTCAGCAGTAATAGGTGCTTGCTTGTAAAACCTGATGGCAAAGGTTCTCTAAAGCCAGATGCACAAAGTTGCACATGCATCTGGAGTTCACTTGCAATGGTATGAGCCCTGACACACATATTCATTTTTTTCTCTCTCCCCCCCCTCTCCCTCACTTCCTCTTTCCTTTCAAATAAATAAAACACTTTTGTTGTTGTTGTTGAGGTAGTGTCTCACTCTAGCCCAGGCTGACCTGGAAATCACTATGTAGTCTCAGGCTAGCTTCAAACTCACAGTGATCCTCCTACCTCAGCCTCCCAAGTGCTGAGATTAAAGGCATGTCCCACCATGCCTGGCCAAAAAAATATTTTTTTAAATGTCTGTTTATGGATTTTACCCACTTTTCTTTTATTCTTTTTTTTAGAGAGAATTGGTGCACCAGGGCCTCAGCCACTGAAATTGAATGCCAGACACTTGCACCACCTAGTGGGCATGTACGACCTTGCACTGGCACCTTTGTGCATCTGTTTTACATGGGATCCAGAAAGTTGAACATGGGTCCTTAAGCTTTGCAAGCAAGCCCCTTAACTGCTAAGCCATCTCTCCAGCCCCAGCCCCATTTTTTAAAATTTTATTTTATTTTATTTGCATGCTAGGGCTGTCTGCCACTACAAATGAACTCCAGAAGCATGTGCCACTTTGTGCATCTGGCTTTATGTGGGAATTGGAGAATTGAACCCAGGCTACCAGGCATTAAGTCATCTCTCCAGCCCCAAAATAAATATATATGTATATTTTTTAATTTACTCTATTTATTTTGAAAGAGATGGTGGCAAATGGTTATGCCAGGGCCTTTAGCCTCTGCATATGGACTCCAGATACATGAGCCACCTTTTGCATCTGGCTTACATGGGCACTGGGGAATTGAACCAGGGTTATTTGGTTTTGCAGGCAAGCACCTTAACTGCTAAGCCATCTTTCTAGCCCTCTCACTTTTCTCTTAAATTGTTTTTTTTTGTTGTTGTTGTTGACTTATAAGAGAATACATATTCTGAACATGAACCATGTGACATTTGTGTGTGTTGCTCGTATCTTTTCTGTTTAGGTTTTTGTTATTTTGTGGGGCTGGAGCTGGAACCCAGCACATGTGCATGATAGGAGCGTGCACTACCACTGAGCTCCACTGTCTCTGGTGGATTTAAAGCACAGGTGCTTTTCATGTCACTGTACATGGATGTGCTGGTCTTTTCCTTTACAGCTGATCCTTTTGTGTCTTCAATATGAAATGTTCCTCAGCTTCCAGGCCATAGCACAACATTTCATATATTCTTCTTTTTTAATATTTTTATTTATTTATTGGTTTTTCGAGGTAGGGTCGCACTCTAGTCCATGCTGACCTGGAATTCACTATGTAGTCTGAGGGTGGCCTCAGAGTCACGGCAATCCTCCTACCTCTCTGCCTCCCAAGTGCTGGGATTAAAGGCATGTGCCACCATGCCTGGTTTTGCCATTTCATATTTTCTACTAAAACATTTTCAAGTTGTGCCTTTCAAGTTGTCAGTCTGACATGGTGGGTTCTGAATTGAATGCTGACATTGAGACCCTGGTTATTTTTCACTAGCACTTTGTTCTTTTCCTTTGCTGTTGCAAGGAAACTTTCAAGATCCTTATCAAGTGTCATGGGATTTGGGTTGAAATTGCACTTAGTTCAAAGAGAATTGACCCTTTCGCTTTATCAAGTCATGTTATCCTCAATCCCTCCATCCCATCTGTAATTTCTCAATGAAGCTGTATAATTTCACCCTGTAAAGGTCTTAACTCTTCTTCATCCAGTTTACTCCTGTGCTCTCTTTGTGTGTTGTGGTGTGCTCAGCAGTGTCTTCTTCTAACTTGCAGTCTCTGTCTGTTGCTGGTTCGTGGGCTTGAGGCCAGGGACTCCACTCCCCTGCAGCAGGAGCTCTCTACACAGGTGGCCTGTGGTGGTGTGAAGTCACATCCCCCATGAGGAAGTGAGGAGCAAGCACTAGACCAGCCCAGTGCTCAGCCACTGCTGCCTCCTGGGGCAGGTGCCCTCTGCTGCTCTGCTAGGGACAGGTTCCAGCCCAGCCGAACTTTGATGTTAGGGTCATCATGAAAAATTCCCATTGCCTTGCTACATTCTGAATTCTCACTAACAAAAGTAGCTTCACCCCACTGGCCTTCATTGTTTTTCTCAGGTTAAGATCCATGACAGCAAAGAAAAATGAACATTGATTGACTCCCTCAAAATCCTAATTGTGTATAAGTAAGCAGCTGTCATCAGTTGACATTTCTATCTAGAATCCCTGCTGAAATCCTCGTTAATACTAATAACTTTTCTAATAATTGTTAGCTATTCGATTTTCTGATAAGTTAGTCATATCATCCATGAATAACCCGAATATATTGTTTTTCTGTTTAAATTTTTGTGGCTTTTTTTTCTTTTGTTTTATTGTACTGACTGAAAAATCCCAGCAAATCCTTCAAGTGACAACAGGTATCATTGGTGGTCCATGGCGGTAGAGGATGCTTCCTCACTTCCCTCACTGAGCATGGCATTTGCTAGAGATTTAGTCAACAGAGCCTTTGGTTTGGCTAAGCAAGTTCCCCACAGTTCTGGATGATTAGGGCTTTCCAACATCCAGCATGAGTGGCTGCAGGATTTTATAGAATACAGTGTATTTGTATGTATTGAGATGATAAGGTTTTTCTCTAGTGTGCTAATATGATGTTAATTGTGGTTTTTTTCCCTGAAGTTGTGCCAAACTTGCAATCCTGGAATAAGGCTAATTTAGTCATGCCCATTTTTATTATGGATTTATAATACTGGTTGTTTTTATCTTAAGACTTTCCAATCTTTGTTCATCAGTTAGATGAACCATAATTTTTCTTTCACAGACTGCCTTCTGACGTGGGCATTAAAGGTATAAGCTATGATGTGTTCCCTCTATTTATTTGCTGAAAGAGTTTGTGAAATATTGGAATTATCTGTTTTTCAAACATTCATTAGAACACGGCATTGAAGCCACTTGGTTCTCAAGTTTTCTTTCTTTCTTTTTTAAATTTTATTATTTTTATTTTAGAGAGAAAAAAGAGAATGAATTGGCGCCAGGGCCTCAGCCACTGCAATTGAATGCCAGACACTTGCGCCACCTAGTGGGCACCTTGCACTCGCCTCACCTTTGTGTATCTAGTTTATAGGGGATTGGAGGGCCGAACATGGGTCCTTAGACTTCGCAGGCAAGCGTGTTAACCACTAAGTCATCTTTCCAGCCCTTCTTTTCTTTCTTTAAATTTTTATTTACTTATTTAAGAGCAGGGAAGAGAGACAGAGAATGGGCACACCAAGGCCTCTAGCCACTGCAAATGAACTCCAGACGCATGCACCATCCTGTGTGTTTGACTTATATGGGTTTTGAGGAATAGAACTTGGGTCTTCAGGCTTCCCAGGCAAGTGCCTTAACTGCTAAGCAATCTCGCAAGTTTTCTGTATGGGAGGTTTTGACAACAGATTTATTTAGTTATAAAACTGTTTGGACTTTCTGTTCTCTTCTTTAGCCCATTTTAAGAATATTTTACTTGCTTATTTATTTGAAAAGGAGCTAGAGCATAACAGGGCCTTTAACTGCTGCAAATGAAATCCAGACCCATGTGCCACTTTGTGTCTGGCTTTATAAGGGGTCCTGGGGAATTGACCAGGCCAACAAGCTTTGCAAGGATGCAGCTTAACCCAGCCTTTGTTCAGTTTTGGCAAGTTGTAATTTTTCCAGGAATTTGTCCATTTTGTCAGGATTTTTATATTTTGAATTCTGTTCACAGTATCCTCTTTAGCTAATCTCTGCTGTATCTGAGTTGACCCTTTTTCATTGCTCAGGCTCACCATTGATGCTGTCTCTATTCTCCTGATACTCTTGCTGGAGATAAATTAGTTTAATATTCTCTTCAGTACACCAACTTTATTTTCTCTCTCTATGTTTTCCCTTTTATTAACTCTTAGATCTTATTTCCTTCTCTCATTTTTGTCAGTACTAGGTTTGAACCTAGGGTCTTTCACATACTAGGCAAGTGGCCTACCACTAAGCTATGTTCCCGACTGTCTGTCTGTCCCCCTGCTTTTGTTTACTCTCTTTTTGGGGGGGGGGGATTTTTTTTTTTTTTGTTTTTTTGAGGTAGGGTCTCACTCTATCCCAGGCTGACCTGGAATTCACTATGGAGTCTCAGGGTGGCCTCGAACTCACGGCAATCCTCCTACCTGTTTACTCCTTATTTTGAGACAGGGTCTCGATAAGTACCCTAAGCTGACCTGGAATTCACGATGCAGTCTTAGAGTGGCCTCAAACTCACAGTGATCCTCCTACCACTGCCTCCCAAGTACTGGGATTAAAGGCGTGCGCCACCATGCCCAGCTTCCAGGAAGATATTTTTTAATCTAATGGAAATGGACAATTTACATGCACTTTTAAGTTTATTTGTACCTGGAAACTTCCTATTCCACCCCTGTAGCTGAAAGACAGGGTTCTAGTTGGATTATTATGATGGCTTTTTAAGCAAATTTTCTTTATGGAGAGATAATACAGGTGCTCCAGGGCCTCTTGCCTACATTTTGTCCTACAAAATGGACTCTAGATGCATGCAAGACTTTGTACATCTGGGAATCGAGCCCTGGGTCACCAGGCTTTGCAAGCAAGTTCCTTTAACCACTGATCCATCTCCCCAGCCAGGATCTTTGTTTTTTTTTCTCTTGCCTGTGAAAGTCTCCCTGTTTCTCATTGGCTGTTCTTGGATAGGTCAGCATTCAGTCTTAACAGTTTATCCTTTTGTGAACAACTTCCTGTTTTCTCTGCTTGCTCTTAGGGCTCCTGTCTTTGAGCATACACAGTTTCACTACGGTATATCTAGATATGGGGGTCCCCTCCCAGGACTAGGGATCAAATCTGGGACCTTGTGCGTACAAAGCAAGCTCAGGATTTCTGTGGATCTGTTAGAGGTGACTGGTTTTCCTCCTGGCTCAGGGGTTTGTCACTGAGATCATTCAGTATTCTGAAGCTGTCCCTGAGAATGGAAGCGTGCTGCTCCTGGCCACCTGGTATCGATCAGTACACACTCAAGGTCACCTTGTCCATTTTTTTTTTCAAGGTAGAGTTTCACACTAGCCCAGGCAGACCTGGAATTCACTATGTTGTCTCAAGGTGGCCTCAAACTCACAGCAATCCTCATACCTCTGCCTCCTGAGTGGTGGGATTAAAGGCATGCCATGCCCCACTTCCCCAACTTTGAGGACACTGGGGCTGAGAGGCCTGGTAGCCCTGGCCTGTGCATGTCTCGTGATAGAGGTGGTTCTCCCCCTCAGCCTAGAGCCAGCCAGGGTGGGCAGGGGACTTGGATTTGAGCTGTAACTTAGACTGGGAATTTGCTCTTTGGGATCCAGGATGGGTGTGAGAGTGGTGGTCGGGGGTCTCTTCATGAAGCCTGTCTAACCGCAAGCCTGCGGACACACTCCCCTCAGTCCAGCAGATCACACCCTCCAGCTTCCTCAGGGCCTGAGCTGTCCACAGCTGCTGGCCGCTCTCTTCATGGCATTGCGGGTCGTTCTTGCCGTTGTTCTCGTTCACCTTTGCTGTTCCGTCCGTGTAAACACTGTCCATGTGCATTGGTTTTTACTTCCTCTTTGAAAGTTGATGTGTCTGCTCAAGCTGAGGGGCTGCTCACCCCTCCTCTGCCCTCACTTCTGGGATTTCTGCCAGCATGTGCTGGAGCTTTTCACTCCGCCCTCCACGTCTCTGGACCTTCCATTTCTTTCTCTCTCAGTGCTGAACTCGGAATTTTTTTACCCAGATCCATCTTCCCAGTCACTGATTTTCTCTTCAGCTCTTTTCAGTCTGTGAAGCTCTTTATCTCATTGCCATGACTGCCTTTGTCATTTCTAGAGTATCTGTTAAGTTATTCCACAAATTTGCTTTTTTAACTTACTGTAGCCTTAGAGATTTTGTTCCTTTCACTTTTCTGAATATTTTAGATGTAATTGTATCTAAATTTAGACATGCTTATCTACAACTCAGCCAGCCTGTTTTCTGTATTTCTTGGTAGTACAGTCTGCCATGGCTTTTTGGCTCCTCTTCATATTTTTTAAAGTTTCATTTTCTACTGCTTTTAGTGTTGTAAAGGAACAGCGCCTTGAGGCCTATGTTGGGGGGTCGCTTTCTTGTCTAGAGGCTTGCACTTTGCTATGGCTCTCAGCTGAAGTTCAGTGTCGTCTGAACTCTGTAGACAGTGGGCAGCTTCCTAGTGGCTCTCGGGTGACTGGACCCTTCCTAGTTGCATCTCAGAGGAAGTACAGGACCTTCGGGTCTTGCTCCATGCAAGCAAGCCCAGTCCCCATGGCCAGCATCCTGTGTCAGCAGCTGTCGGGACTGTTGGCCTTCCTCTCTACCTCTTTTTTGTGTCTGTTTTGTTGTTTTTTCAAGGTAGGGTCTCACTCTAACCCCGGCTGGCCTCTCACTCAGCAGTTGTCCTCCCGCAATCCTTCTACCTCTGCCTCCTGAGTTCTGGGATTAAAGGTGTGTGCCACCATACCCCGCTTTTTTTTTTTTTTTTTTTTTTTTTTGGAAGTAGGGTCTCGCTCTAGCCCAAATTGACCTGGAATTCACTATGTAGTCTCAGGCTGACCTCGAACTCTGTGTGGCCAAGGATGGTCTTGAACTTCTCATCCTCCTACCTCCACCTTCCAAGTGCTGGGATTAGAGAACACATCGCTGTGCTTAGTGTACACTAGGGATCAACTCAGGGCACCATGCGTAGTAGGCAAGCAGGTTACCAGCTGTGCTGTATTCCCATCTGTCTGTCCTTCTGTTTTCATCCACTCTGTATTTTGAGACAGGGTCTTACTTATTTAAGAGAGAGAGATAGCCAAAGAATGGGCATACCAGGACCTCCAGCCACTGAAAACAAACTCCAGGTGTATGCACCACCCTGTGCATCCAGCTTATGTGGATCCTAGGGAATAAAACCTGGGTCCTTTGACTTTGCAGGAAAGCATCTTAACCTCTAAGCCATCTCTCCAGCCCTGGAAGTTCATTTTTTAAAAATTTTTTTATTTTTTTATTTTTTTAATTTTTATTAACATTTTCCATGATTATAAAATATATCCCATGATAATTCCCTCCTTCCCCACCCCCACACTTTCCCATTTGCAATTCCATTCTCCATCGTATTACCTCAACCTATTATCAACCTATTAAGTATCCTCCTCCCTTCCTTTCTCTACCCTTTATGTCTCCTTTTTAACTTACTGGCCTCTGCTACTAAGTATTTTCATTCTCACACAGAAGCCCAGTCATCTGTAGCTAGGATCCACATATGAGAGAGAACATGTGGCACTTGGCTTTCTGGGCCTGGGTTACCTCACTTAGTATAATCCTTTCCAGGTCCATCCATTTTTCTGCAAATTTCATAACTTCATTTTTCTTTACCGCTGAGTAGAACTCCATTGTATAAATGTGCCACATCTTCATTATCCACTCATCTGTTGAGGGGCATCTAGGCTGGTTCCATTTCCCAGCTATTATAAATTGAGCAGCAATAAACATGGTTGAGCACGTACTTCTAAGGAAATGAGATGAGTCCTTTGGATATATGCCTAGGAGTGCTATAGCTGGGTTGGAAGTTCATTTTTATTTGATATTCCTACATGTAAAGTGAGAGCAGAACTCCCCGAGGCAGTGAGACTCCACAGGGACCAGCCATAACCCTGAGAATATGTTTGTATTCCCTCTCCTTTTTCGTCCCTCATCTTACTGCTTCCTTCCTTCCATACCCAAGTGCCATGTATTCTGCCCAGAAGCCCTGGAGTCCCTGTTCGCTGTTTTCCCTTTCCACCAGGCTTTTTGCTGTTGGACCCTGTTAAGGACAGTGTGTCCCTCTCCTTGGTTGGGTAGGCGTCCAGCCCAGGGCTGGAGGGTTTACCCACTCTCCCTTTCCTAGGCTCGGGGGCCCCTGTTCCTGCCCCTGACCTCCTGATGCAGATCAAACAGGAGGGAGAGCTCCAGCTGCAGGAGCAACAGGCTCTGGGCGTGGAGGCCTGGGCTGCTGGGCAGCCAGATATCGGGGAGGAGCCCTGGGGTCTCAGCCAGCTGGACTCTGGGGCAGGAGACATCTCTACGGATGCTACCTCTGGTGAGTAGCTAAGACAGGGGAGCCAACACTGGAATGAGTTGTGAGGGCTAAGGGTAGGTGTTGGGGAAGGCTCCTAAAAGCATGTGGGGAGCTGTGAACTCTCAGAACTTCTGGCTTGCTAGTTCAGAAGTTTCCTCCCTTGAGGCTGGGGCGCCAAAGTACACCGTGTGCCTTCTGGTGTTGGTGATGCTGACTGTGGGTGTTCTTTTGCCCTTTCAGGCACACCTGCTTTTCCTGTCCCTAACCTTGGGCCAGGACATCACCAGCTACCTCTTGTTGAAGAAGGGTTAAGACTCAGGGAAGTTTAACCTGTGGCCAGTGGGCTTCGTGCACCCAGGATTACTATGAATGCAACCCAAAACATTTGTAGATAACATCATGTTGCAGCGTTTAAAGGTTGTGTGTTTGTGGAAGTGAATAAGTCAGTGATATTTGAGCTTCCCAATGCTGCAGAGAAGGGGCGAAAGACCCTGACTTTATGGAGCCAGGTCATCGTGGTCATTCAGAACAGTCCTGCTGCTCTGGACTCAGGGTTGAGATGCCTTTTCTCCCTTGTCATCATTTTCTTCGGTGCCCCTTCCCCTCCCTCCATCCTTCCCCTAGCCATCTAACCCACAGGCTGTGATCTCTCTTCCTTGCAGGTGTCCACTCCAACTTCTCAACCACTATCCCACCTACTTCCTGGCAAGCAGAGCTCCCTCCCCACCACCCCTCCTCAGCATGCTCAGATGGAGCGCTGAAGCTCAGCACAGCAGCCGCCACAGAAGGTACAGGCTGGCAGGAGAGGAGAGTGAGCGCCCGCCGTGAGAGCCCCAGTCTTAACTAGGAACTGTCCCAGTCTTTTAGCGAACAGGCATGGGGGACTAGGGGGTCTTCATGCCTTCTCTTCTCTTACTTCCAAATCCTCTGGCTTCTGCAGCCATTCCTGAGGATGCCTGTGCTCCTTCCAGACTTTTTCATGTGGCATTAGCCAGTCTAATATGATCAGCAATCTAGAGGATTCCTTGGAAGCTAGGCAGGTGACCTGTGGCTCATTGGGCATAGATGCAAACAAAACTGAGCTGAAACCACTCTGAGGTACTAATACTGCAGAGAGGTGGCTAAAGGCCAGAGATGAGAACAATGATCATATTTACCTATTTGTTTTCTCTTGTTTTAAATGCTAGTTATCTGTTACTTGAATAAAAATTTCTATCAGAGATGTAGGAGGATCACTGTGAGTTTGATGCCAGCCTGAGACTACATAGTGAATTCTAGGTCAGCTTGGGCTAGAGTGAGACCCTACCTTGAATAAAACCAAAAAATAAAAGTCTGTGAGGATTCCTGATCTAAAACCTTGGATGTGAAATTAAAGTACATTCATATAAAATCAAATACATTTCTACTCCTTCAATGGTATTCCTGTCATTAGGTAGGTGGCTATATTTACTGCATGCTTACTGCATGCCAGATGCAGCCCTGTGAGGCTGGGCATTCACAGCGAAGCTGGAGCTAAGAACCCAGCTGCTACAAAGCTGCCCCCATACCTTGGAATCCATGTCTCCTCCATTTTTGCACTGTTTTTGGCACATGGCCACCAACTCAGAATTCCTTAGGATAAATTCATGATTAGCCTTAGCAGCGAAAGTGGAAAGATCTGAGGTTCCTTTTCCTGTGGTGAAGGTATGCAGCTCTGAAGGATGCTCTGCTGAGCTGTGGCCTTGAGAGTTGATGGTGAGATCCCCGTGTGGTGGTCCACCGTGGCCGAGCGGCTGCTTCACATCGACGAAGATATCAGGTCCTTAGGCCCGACAGAGGTGAGCACCAGAGTCATACCTGCCCTTCTGCTTCTCTCAGCAGATGTAAAAATTGTGATCAAAACCGAAGTCCAGGAGGAGGAGGTGATAGCCACGCCTGTGCATCCCACGGACCTAGAAGCTCATGGGACTCTGTTTGCACCAGGCCAGGCCGCAAGGCTCTTCCCTAGCCCCGTCCAAGAAGGAGCCTGGGAAAGCCAGGGCAGTTCCTTTCCCAGCCAGGACCCGGTCCTGGGGCTGCGGGAGCCCACCCGTCCTGAGAGGGACATCGGGGAGCTCAGCCCTGCTGTGGCTCAGGAGGAGACAGCTGCTGGGGACTGGCTCTTCGGGGGGGTCAGGTGGGGCTGGAATTTCCGATGTAAGCCTCCAGTGGGCCTGAACCCACGGACTGTGCCTGAGGGGCTGTCGTTCTCCCCTGACAACGGAGAGGCTATCTTGGACCCCAGCCAGGTTCCACGAGCCTTCAACGAGCCCTGCAAATACCCTGGCCGGACCAAGGGCTTTGGCCACAAGCCAGGGCAGAAGAAGCACCCCGCGGCGCCGCCGGGAGGCCGGCCCTTCACCTGCGCCACGTGCGGGAAGAGCTTCCAGCTGCAGGTGAGCCTGAGCGCGCACCAGCGCAGCTGCGGACTGCCCGACGGCGCGGGCGCGGGCACGGGCACGGGCCCCGGGGCCGCCTCCACGGCGGGCAGCGGCGGCGCCCGGGACAGCAGCGCCCTGCGGTGCGGGGAGTGTGGCCGCTGCTTCACGCGCCCCGCGCACCTTATTCGCCACCGCATGCTGCACACGGGGGAGCGGCCCTTCCCCTGCACCGAGTGCGAGAAGCGCTTCACCGAGCGCTCCAAGCTCATTGACCACTACCGCACGCACACCGGCGTGCGGCCCTTCACCTGCACGGTGTGCGGCAAGAGCTTCATCCGCAAGGACCACCTCCGCAAGCACCAGCGCAACCACCCCGCCGTGGCCAAGGCGCCTGCCCCAGGGCCCCCGCTCCCGCCGCTGCCTGCCCCGCCAGACCCCTTCAAGACCCCGGCTGCCAAAGGACCCTTGGCCGCCACAGACCTTGTGACCGACTGGACTTGTGGCCTAAGTGTCCTGGGACCAGCCGATGGAGGGGACTTGTGAGGACCCCTGCAGGCCACAGGTGTACAAAGCGAAGCCCGTGTGCAGACGGCAGGATGGCGCGGCAGGAAACCATGGAGTCGAAAAGGGAGACAGAGTCAAGTGTCCGCGTTGCCGAACTGATCCCTGGAAAGAATCCATCCAACCGTGCAGCTTCCACCTCTAAACAAAGTAGGGTTCTGATTGTGACACTGAACACCTGAGTAGAATCTTCAGTAATTTAATTACACATCCATTTTTTTCCTTTTTAATTCTTGAGGAAAAAGCTGGCAAGCAGTAGCAGCTTCAGTCGAAGTTTTGTAGCGTACTTTTGGTCTCTGGGGTGTGTCCACCCTGTCCTAGAGTGTGGAAAGGGTGGCCAGCGGGGAAAGGGGGTGAAGAGGCCCTGGATGCCCTTTGGCCCTACCAGCTCCTAGGTATGTGTCCTTGGGCCGTACAGTCACGTGACAGCCACGCCCGTGACCTGAGGTCCTGGGTGGTGAGGGTGCCGGGGCCTGAGGCCAGCCTTCGTTGGGCAGTAGGGACCCCACTAGGAGCAGACCTGACACTTAACCTCTTACCTGTCCTGTGAGTACCCCCATCCATTTCAGGCCACCTGTGGTTATCTGTCCAAAGGAAGGTGGCAGCACCCCATTTTGTATGGCTTCTGGGCCTGGCTGGAGTCACGTGGAGCTTAGTGTTAATCATGGAGGGGAAGAATCTGGGTACTAAGCCCTCGACTTGTCACAGAACCGAGGCTGCCCCCCTCGGGCTTTCCCACTCTCGGTCGCTGCCCGCTGTGCGCCGTCTTACCTTCAGGAGGCGCCACCTTGCATCTCTTCCGACCATTGCCATGACTTTGGGTAGCAAAGAGATGAGGAAATAAAGGGCTCAGAGGGACACGTGTCAGTCAGGCTCTCACGATGAGTGCAGTGTGTACCAGGAGCTGGAAGACCCCGCTCCTGAAACAGCAGCGTAAGCGAGAAAAGGCTTTCAGCTTTGCCCTCTCGGGAACTGCCTGCGCCGCTGAAGCTGAGCCGTCCCGCAGTGAGCGCTTGCTCACCACTCGGGGCCCCGGAGGTAGTGGGAAGGATGGTAATGGGAACCCGGCTCGCTCAGCCCCCTCTGGAATGTCTTCTTGGTGGAATTAGGAGTAGGCCCAGGCTTGTTCACACGACAGTGCTGTCCCCACCACACACATCCATTCCCACTTTGTTGAAGCAGCCACTAGGTCTCTTGCCCAAGTGGGTAACACTCCCTGCAGAGGGCAGAGACCATGGTGCCCATTCAGCTCCCTCCTGCATACCTTTATTAGGAATAGACTAGTTAAGAAAATGGTTTCTATGTACTGTATATTTTGTACTTGTTTACACTTCTAATATTGATATAACTGATATTTTGAAAAATGAACAGAAAACATCCCGTTAAAATAAAACCTAACCAGCATCAAGGCAGTTTGGTGGATGCCGTCCTTAGACCTGCGTCATTTTCTCTGGTGCTTCTAGACCGTCATCCTGGAAGCATCTGCCGGTGGTTACCTTGGACCAGGAATGGATTCCAGAGAGGCCTGATGCCGTACGGATGATCTGGCTTGTGAAGAGAGAATCCAAGCACATCCAATCATTACCTTCAAACATAAGCGTGGCTTATATGATTCAGTTTGAGATGATACATAGGAAATTCCTGGATAAAACCGAAATATCAAAGAAAGATAATGGGTGTTAGCTGCCTTTGTCTTCACATCATTTCTTGGCTGGTCAGGTGGCAATGCCAGTAATCACCATCCTGGTCTTGGAGCAAAGACCCTGCTGTGGCATTTGAGCCAAGCCAACACCTATCACACCTATCCTACTCCCCCCCCAACAGTTCATCACTTAATATTTTGCTTCTTTTTTTAATTTTTAATTATTTTTATTTATTTGAGAAAGAGGCACAGAGAGAATGGGAATGCCAGAGCCTCCCACTGCTGCAAATGAAGTCTAGACACATGTACCACCTTATGTGGCTTACATGGGTCTTGGGGAATCAAACCTGGATCTGCTGGATGTGGTGGTACACACCTTTAATCCCAGCACTTGAGAGGCAGAGGTAGGAGGATCACTTTGAGTTTGAGGCCACCCTGAGACTGTAAAGTAAATTACAGATCAGCCTAGACTACAGTGAAACTCTACTTCAAAAGAAAAAAAAAAAAAACCTGGGCCCTTTGGCTTTGCAGGCAAGTGCTTAAACCACTAAGCCATCAACCCAGCCCAGGTATTTTCATTTTCATCTTTGTCTTGTCTTTTTTAGGGGGGTGAGGGTGGTCAAGGTAGGGTCTTGCTATAGCCCAGGCTGACATGGAATTTTTTTTAGGAAAGGAAAATGTCATTTTTTTCCTTTGGAGGGCACAGGATTGGGACACAAAAAAGGGATGGCAGGTCTCTTCCATGGTGTGGTGGGGAACCATGATAATGCTTCACCCCTTCTTGCCAACAGGACCTCTTCTGCATGTTCTAGTCCATCTTCCCCACTTGTCTCCTGTACTTGGAAGCCAGCAGGCCCATCTATGGGTCTGTTCAGCTCATGGCTCCTCTGGTGTATCCAGTGCCTCCACTCCTGCATGCCCCTCCACACTTGCATGCAAGAACCTAGTAAGCCAGAGGCCCGGCTCTGGTTCCTAATGGACTGAGTCCTGAGCTCAGGCACCACTTGCTGTGAACAAAATATCAGAGCAATGGACTGAGGAGGTGAGGTTGGCTTCAGATACCCAGAAAGAGGAGGACGATGACACCTAGCCATGGAAGGGCCAGCTTGCTCTACCATGCAGGCCCAAACCATGGCCATCCCTTCCTGGGTTTGTCCCCTTATCTTGCCGTTATCAAATTACCACACAGTGGGTTAAACTGACAAGTTTGTGTGAAACTCTGGAGTCTTCAGGCTAAAATATAGGTGTCAGCTTGAGGGAGAATCTATCTCGCCTTTTCCAACCTCTGGAAGCTGCCTAAATTTGGCCTGTTGTACCCTTCCTCCTTGGGGAATCACTACAACCACTGATTCGGGCATCCCTGCTGTTTCTGCAGAGTGACCTTACCTCAAAAAGACCCTTCTTCCTCCCTGGAGAGCCTAATCTTTTTTGTGGGGAGGTTGTTTGTTTTGTTTTTTCAAGGTAGGATCCTGCTGTAGCCCAGGCTGACCTGGAATTCACGATGTAGTTTCAGGGTGGCCGCAAACTCCCGGGGATCCTCCTGAAAGCCTCCCTCAGGATGGGATTACAGTCCCTCCAAGACTCCACATATGTTGTGTCACCAAAATAACTTCTGCTAAAGTACGGACATCTGAGGCTCATCACCTCCAGTCATTCCACATGTCACCCGTACTCCCATTGCCTGTCAGGTGTTGTCTTCTGCCTGTCTCGAACTTTCTCTGAAAAATATTTATTTTTATTTATTTGTTAGAGAATGGGCACACAAAGGCCTGTAGCCACTGCAAACAAACTCCAGATGCATGTGCCACCTTGTGCATCTAGCTTATGTGGGACGTAGAGAATCAAACCTGGATCCTTAGGCTTTGCAGGCAAGTGCCTTAACCGCTAAGCCATCTCTCCAGCCCTCGTGTCTCTGCCTTTATCCTCTCACGTTTCTGTTTTCTTCTTCCCAGTACTTCCAAAGGGACCTCTGTCCTTTCCTCCTACTCTTGTTAGGTGGCAGCACTCCACCATTGTCAAATTCACAGCCAGACTAAAGACAATATGGGTCAAATGCATTCTTTTTTTAAACATTTTTTTGTTTATTTTTATTTATTTGAGAGCAACAGAGAGAGAGAGAGAGAATGGGCATGCCAGGGCTTCCAGCCACTGCAAACGAACTCCAGACGCCTGCGCCCCTTGTGCATCTGGCTAACATGAGTCCTGGAGAATCGAGCCTCAAACCGGGGTTCTTAGGCTTCACAGGCAAGCACTTAACTGCTAAGCCATCTCTCTAGCCCGGTCAAATGCATTCTAACCATAATACCAAGCTGGGCATGGTGGCATATACCTGTCATGTCAGCACTTGAGCGGCAAAGGCAGGAGGACCCCTCCAATATCTCAATTGTTCTGACCACTTGTAACTGATTTGTATGTGTGTGTGTGTGTATTCTTCTGTCTGTCATTGGTCATTCTTCCATACCTCTGTAAGTCCCTGACTTCCAATTCCATGGGGGCCCAATACACACTACCCTGAGTGATTTTTTTTTTTTTTTTTTAATTTGAGAGCAGCAGACAGAAAGAGAGAGAATGGGCACACCAGGGCCTCCACTGCAAACAAACTCCAGATGCATGAGCCATCTGGCTTATGTGGGTACTGGGAAGTCAAGCCTTGAACTGGGGTCCTTCAGCTTCACAGACAAGGATTTAATCACTAAGCCATCTAATCTCTAGCCCCTGAGTGGCCGCCTTACCTGGGAAGTCTGGTCACGATTGCTCCCCGGTTTAAAAGCCTTATGCTTGTAGTTATCTGCTGGTTAAAGTCCAAACTACAGTATGGCACATCAGAACCCTGATGGAAGGGCTCCTTCCTGGTTCTTTCTCCTATCCCATTGCCATCTTGCCCTCTAGACAAACCAAATCACTGGCCCGCCCCTGAGCACTTCAGACAATGTCCGCTGTCTTCGCTCTAGTCCACCTGGCACGCTTCCCCTCAGGTCTTGGCTCAGTGAGTCACCCAGCCTACTCCGGCCCCGCATGTGGAGCTGACGCCACCCTGCTTCTCCAGACCCCTGCTCAGACTCCATCTGTCATCTCACCCACTTCTCTTTTGTACGTCCATTGGAGTTGCCCATTTAGAAATGAGGCACAGGCTTACAAATCATAAGGAGGCTTTTATTCCTTGAGCCATACACTAGAGTTTTGGATTTTGGTGTGACTGTCAAATTCTTTTAACTCAGAGTATCCTAATTTACACAATTATTGAAAAACATTAAAAGCACTGATCAGACATGAACTCAATTTCATAATTCAGACATACACTTAATTTCTACATTATAAAAAAGGTGAGGCCGGGCGTGGTGGCGCATGCCTTTAATCCCAGCACTCGGGAGGCAGAGGTAGGAGGATCGCCATGAGTTCGAGGCCACCCTGAGACTCCATAGTGAATTCCAGGTCAGCCTGGGCTAGAGTGAGACCCTACCTCGAAAAACCTAAAAAAAAAAAAAAAGGTGAAAAGGTAATAAATGCAGATATTGTGAATTGTATGACCCAGACATTACTGATATAAATATATGAAAATTCTGGGTAGGATTTAATAAACATGCCTTTTTTTGTTTTTATTTTGTTTTTGTTTTTGTTTTTTTTTTTTTGAGGTAGGGTCTCATTCTACTCTAGTCCAGGCTGACCTGAATTCACTGTGTAGTCTCAGGGTGGCCTTGAACTCATAGCGATCCTCCTACCTCTGCCTCCCAAGTGCTGGGATTAAAGACATGCACCACCATGGCCAGTTAATAAATATGCTCCCCCCCACACACCCCAAGGTAGGGTTTCATTCCAGCCCAGGCTGACCTAGAACTCACTAGGTAATCTCAGGTTGGCCTCAAACTCACGGCAATCCTCCTACCTCTGCCTCCCAAATGCTGGGATTAAAGGGTGCACCACCACACCCAGTTTAAACATGCTTTCTAATAGAGAGCTGAAAGAGGAAAAGCCTACATGCCTGAAGTGAAAACAAAAACCGTACACCCGAGTCTTATGTACAGAAGTCCCTGTGGTGCCTACTTGGAAGCTGAAGAGTGCTCGGGAGAAAGGCATGGCTGTGACCCAAGGCAAGAACTGAAGTCCACAGAAAGAAAACCCACAGAGCGAAGGCAGGTCTTGTGGGAAGCACACAGCTGGCTTGAAGTACAAGATGTCTGTGGGTGCGCAATGCCCATGGAAGAGGCAGAGGCGGGGAGGTGGGTTTGCAGGCTCTCAGACCCCAAGGCAAGTCAGATACCTACCAAAGGAAAGTGGCAAAGAGCAGGTTTGGGAAGCCAAAACAGAGTGGGATGCAGACCTAGCAAGACTTCAGCCAGCCTACAAGGGGCTCTCAAGTACTATTTTGCAATTCATTAAAGGAGTCCTGTGCTGAGCAGAAATGACCATACCCTGAACACTTAGCTACTCAGTCTTTGGTTCGCCCTACCCAAGAGCATGAAAACCTAGACACTTCCCCCAGGTGTTCATATCGCCAGAGCTGTAGTCACCTGTACTGCAGCTGAACGTCAAGTTCTGGCACTGAGATCCAAGTGGACAACTGCATGGCTTCTGCAAATGACAGAAGCCTGTCCCTCTCAAACTGGGCTCAGGGTGATAGCTGGTGCAAGGGAAGCATCTTCCTTGGGGACTCAGAACCACAGCTCATTCCTACAAGTGCCAGAGGCAGCAGGTTTGGAATTTATATTATATTATCTGAGGGGCTGATAAGCTGACATTAAAACTGGATGTAGTAGGCCATGGTGGTGCACACCTTTGATCCCAGCACTCGGGAGGCAGAGGTAGAAGGGTCGCTGTGAGTTTGAGGCCAGCTTGGGACTACAGAGTTTCAGGTCAGCCTGGGCTGGAGTGAGACCCAGCATGACAAAGTGGATGTAGGCCAATGATGGCATTTGACATCACTTAGCTGAGGCAAGCTCACCCGAGTGAAACCGACCTCAAGGCCTGCTCAATGTGTGCTCACAGACGCACCTCACAAAACCAGGGCCGCACAGGGAGCCCACCCACATTAATGAAGAGCACAACAGGGTTAAGAGGCTCAGAACCTGAACTCATGGAACAATATTCCTAAAGAGATGCCATGAAAAGGAATATGCCACAGTTTTCCCTCATGGGGCCCCTCCCATCTTGGGAGGGGGCTCTCTCAGTTTGGAGGCTTTTCTATTTTGTTTCTACTCTCTCTTACTTCTACATTGTCTAAAAGTAAATCATAATTTACCCTTCAAAAAGAAAAACAAGCTAGGCCTGATGGCACATGCCTTTAATCCCAGCACTAGGGAGGCAAAGGTAGGTGGATCACCATGAGTTCGAGGACACCCTGAGACTACATAGTGAATTCCAGGTCAGTCTGGACTAGAGTGAGTGCCTCAAAAAAAAAAAAAAAGCCAGGTATGGTGGCCCTTGCCTTTAATCCCTACATTCCGGAGGTAGAGGTAGGAGGATCACCATGAGTTCGAGGCCACTCTGAGAATGCCGGGTCAGACTGAGCTAGAGTGAGACCCTACCTCGAAAAACCAAAAAAAAAAAAGAAAGAAAGAAAAAGAAAAAGAAAAAGCAGCAGCAGCAGCAGAAGAAAGCTAGAAAGATGCCTCAGCAGTGAAATACACTTGCTTCAAAGCCTGACTGCCTGGGTCCTATTCCCCAATGTCCATGTAAAGCCAGATGCACACTGGTACATGCAACTGGAGTTCATTTGCAGCTGCTGGAGGCCCTGGTACCCCACCCACTGCCCCTGTTTGAAAATAAATTTTAAGAAAAATAATTTACTATTTGAAAAATAAAAGGGGGGGAGGACTTCCAGGTAAGATGACAGTGTACTAGCCACACCAAAGCAGCCTAGGGAGGGAAATAAACAGAAACAGCAAAATATACTCTTCTACTGAAAAATGAAGGTGTATAAGTTATTATCAACCATAGCAGAGAAGCAGAAGAGACCAAGATCTTCCAGAAAGGAGGAAACTGGCCAGAATCCCACTGAGGCTCCAGCGGTCCTGATCAGTGAGCCCACCCGGCAGTGCAGAGCAACAGAAGCAAAAATAAGGTGAGGGGACTTTCCACTCACATCAGCCTCCTCGCAAAGGCAAGAATCCTGAAAGAGGGGACAGCAGAGGCCAGCTGAGCAGCTGCTGAAAGAAAATACAAACAGGACCAGCTGAGCAGCTACAGTATAACTCCAGGCACCCTATACACCCTATAGAGTCTCCCATCCCCCAACTGTCAGGGCCGTGAACATCTGGAGAAATTCACCCCCAGCCACCTGGCACTGAGAGGGACCAAGGTGGGCACTCAACATTGGGGAGATTGGAAGCCACCCCAAAAGGTAACAGGGCTTACACAAAGCCAGATAAATAGGCCTGCACTGGAAGTGCTAATCTCTTTCCATGTCAGGAAAGGTTATGTATGACATTTGAATGATACATGCTTGGTTGGCTTTAAATAAGCTGTATCTTGGTGTTCACTATGGTTGCATTTGATGTTTCCTGATTTTCAGGGCCCTTGTCTTTTTCTTCTGTCATTATTGGAGGCAGGAACTGACTCACCCCAGGCTGACTTGGAACCCATTTCCATATAGAAATCTCAACTTCCCAGTTGACAGGATTAAGAGTGTGGGGCAACACACACCCTCAGGGACTTTGGCTTTACTAGATTATCTGTTTAGTTTAATCCCCACGCTTGTATAAATAGTCTGTGCTGGTTTTGATTGAATGTCTATATTGCTCAGTTGAATTTTATAATTTCTCAGTAATTTGTTTCACACAGTCACAGAATAGTAGGCAAACTCAACACCTAGGGTCACTTCTGCTGTATAAAAGCTACACCTGGTACCTGAAACACATACACTGAAGGTGTGTAAAGTAGGATTTACACAGCTAAGAACACTGCAGAGAATTAGAAAACCCAAGCATCAAATTAATTCAAGATACAAAAATCTCTACATTATAATACAAGAAACACAAAAAATCAAGACAATACAATCCCATCAAAAACTATAAATCTGGGCTGGAGAGATGGCTTAGCGGTTAAGCCCTTGCCTGTGAAGCCTAACGACCCCGGTTCGAGGCTCGGTTCCCCAGGTCCCACATTAGCCAGATGCACAAGGGGGCGCACGTGTCTGGAGTTCGTTTGCAGAGGCTGGAAGCCCTGGCACGCCCATTCTCTCTCTCTCCCTCTGTCTGTCCTTCTCTCTGTGTCTGTCACTCTCAAATAATAAATAAATAAATAAATAATTTTAAAAAAAAACCTATAAATCTGAGTCAGGTGTGATGGCACATGCCTTTAATCCCAGCACTTTGGAGGTAGAGAAGTAGAAGGATCACCGTGAGTTCGAGGCCACCCTGAGAGTACATAGTGAATTCCAGGTCAGCCTGAAGTAGAGTGAGACCCTACCTCATTAAGCAGACAGAGGTAGGAGGATCGCTGTGAGTTCAAGGCCACCCTATGATTATATAGTGAATTCCAGGTCAGCCTCAGCTAGAGTGAGACCCTACCTAAAAAAAAAAAAAGAAGAAGAAGAAGGAGGAGGAGGAGAAAGAAAACTATAAATCCACCAGGCATGGTGGCTCATGCCTTTAATCCCAGCACTTGGGAGGTAGAGGAAGGAGGATCACCATGAGTTTGAGGCCACCCTGAGACTACATAGTAAATTCCAGGTCAGCCTGAACTAGAGTGAGACCCTACCTCAAAAAACCAAAAAAACAACAAAAAAAAAAAGACTATAAATCCATAAGAAATGTGAGACTGCTTTAGATGAAAATGTCTGGCAAAGATTTCAAAAACATTATTATATCTATATTCAAAGAAATCAAAGGAATCAAAGAAGAAAACACACTCCAGAAGGAATCCTAAGAAAACAAAGGAAACCTACTTAATGAAATAACTAAGTCAATACAAAACATGAGGAAGGAAATAGAAATACTGAAAAAATACCAATCAGAAAAACTAGAAATGGCCAGGCATGTTGGTGCACACCTTTAATCCCAGCACTAAAAGGCACAGGTAGGGGTATCACCATGAGTTTGAGGCTACCCTGAGACTACATAGTAGATTCCAGGTTAGCCTGGGCCAGAGTGAGACCCTACCTTGAAAAACCAAAAAGTAAAAAAAAAAAAAAGGAATACTAGAAATGAAAAACAGAGTAAGTAAAATAGAAAACTCTATAGAAAGTCTCACCAGTAGAATGGATCAAGGAAAGAATACAATATCTAAACTAGAAAACCAGGTGGCAGATCTAATACAGTCCAACAAAGAAAAAGACAAACTAATAGGAAGGCATGAATGGGAACTTCAAGACATTCAGAACACTATGAAGAGATCAAACATAAGAATTCAGGGCATAGTAGAAGGAGAAAAATCTCACTCCAAAGGTATACAGTTATTTTCAACAAAATCATAGAAGAAAACTTCCCCCAAGTAAGAAAAATGATGCCAATACCGATTCAGGAAGCCTATAGAACGTCAAACAGACAAAATCAGGAAAGAACCTCTCACTGTCATATTATGATTAAACTACAAAACATACAAACCAAAGAAAATATATTGAAAGCAGTTAGAAAAAAAACAAGTCACATACAAAGACAAGCCCATCAGCATAACAGCAGATTACTCAACATAAATTTTAAAAGCCAGAGGGGCTTGGAATGATGTATTCCAAGTTCTGAAAGAGAACTGTCAACTAAGATTACTTTATCCTGCAAAGATATCCATTCAAATGGAGAAATAAGGACATTCCACAACAAAAATAGGCTAAAGTAATATATTCAGACCAAACCAGCGGTACAGAAAATACGTGAAAGGATCCTCCATGCTGAAGAGAAAGAAAAGCACACATATAAGGTACTTGGAAAAAAAACAAACCATCCTCAAATGCTAGTTAATACAAGAGAGCAAAGGTAAAACTGGAAGAACTACGAAACAAGAAAAATGGCAAAAATACATATACACCTTTCAATAATAACAGCCTTAATGCCCCAACCAAAAGACACAGGTTTGCAGACTGGGTTAAAACGCAGGGTCCTAGCCATGTGTGGTGGCACACACCTTTAATCCCAGCACTTGGGAGGCAGAGGTAGGAGGATCGCCATGAGTTTGAGGCCATCCTGAGACTACATAGTGAATTCCAGGTCAGCCTGAACTAGAGTGAAACCCTACCTCGAAAAAAACAAAACAAATAAACAAAAAAAAAGGATCTTTCAGTTAGTTGACTCCAAGAAACTCACCTTTCCACAAAATATGGACACTATCTTGGGGTGAAAGGTTGGAAAACAGTGTTTCAAGCAAATGGGCCTAGAAAGCAAGCAGTTGTATCTATCCTAATATCTGACAGGATAGACTTCAGACCAACATTAGTTAGGAAAGATAAGGAAGGTCACTTTCTATTGATTAAAGGAACACTCCAACAAGAGGACATTACAATCCTAAACATATATGCACCTAACATGAGGGCTACCAACTTCTTCAAACAAACACTATTAAATCTAAGGTCACAGATAACACCAAACACAGTTGTAGTGGGTGACATCGACACCCCACTTTCATCAATTGACAGGTGTAGTGGACAGCTTCAGGTTTGCTGAGATGAACTTCCAGACCAGGCACAGTTATGGAGGAAAGGATATGTATTGAAGCTTACAGATCCAGGGTAAGTTCCATAATGGCAGAAGAAGCTGGCCTGTTTACACAGGACCAAACACACAGAGAGAAAAGCAAAAGCCACACAGCACAGCACACTTCAGGAATTCCAGCTCGGTACACCTTTATAGTTTATATTTTTAGATCTATATTATATCTTTATATCTTTAGATTGAGATCTGAAACCCACCACCACACCTTAAGATCTGCCCAGTGAAACCGCCTCCAGCCAGGTGACTACAGATGAAAACTACAAACTAATAAAAAACTAAATATACTGGGGGGCCACCTATTCAAACCACCACAACAGGTCATCCCGGCCAAAAATAGAGATGCATCTAAATTAAATGAGGTCAGAGAACAAATGGACCTAACAGATATCTACAGAACATTTCATCCAAATGCTGCAATATACACATCCTTTTCAACAGCACATGGAACATTCTCTCTAAAATAGACCATATATTAGGACAGAAGGCAAATCTTAACAAATACAGGAAAACTGAAATAATTCTTTGGACTCTATCTGATCACAGTGGGATTAAACTACAAATCAATAGCAAGAACAGCTATAGATCATACAAAAAAATCATGGAAACTAAACAATACACTACTAAATGATGAATGGGTCAAAGAAGAAATCAAGAAGGAAATCAAAAAATTCATAGAGTCAAATGATAATGAGAACACAACATACCAAAACCTTTGAGACACAATGAAGGCAGTCCTAAGAGGGAAATTTATAGCTTTAAATGCCTAGACTAAGAAATTAGAAGCTGGACGTGGTGGCACACACCTTTAATCCCAGCACTTGGGAGGCAGAGGTAGGAGGATCACTGAGAGTTTGAGGCTACCCTGAGACTACAGTTAATTCCAGGTCAGCCTGGAACAGAGTGAGACCCTTCCTCAAAAAAAAAAAAAAAAAAAGAAAGAAAGAAATTAGAAAGGTTGCAAGTAAAAACTTGATGCTTCACCTTAAGGCCTTAGAAAAAGAACAAGGCAAATAAAAAATCAGTAGATGGGAATAAATAATAAAGATTAAGAAATTAATGAAATAGAAACAAAAAAAAATCAGAGAATCAATGAAACAAAGAGTTGGCTCTTTAAAGGACAAACAAGATTGATAATGTAAGATTCGGGAGTGACCAAGGACCATGGAGACCACTCTGAGGCAAAGATGGAAGTGTTTTGGTTTATTTTATTTTATTTTATTTTATTTTATTTTATTTTATTTTATTTTGTTTTGTTTTGTTTTGTTTATTTATTTGAGAATGACAGACAGATACAGAGGCAAATAGATAGAGAATGGGCACACCAGGGCCTCCAGCCACTGCAAACAAACTCCAGATACATGCGCCACCATGTGCATCTATTTAGCTTATGTGGGTCCTGGGGAATCAAGCCTCGAACCCAGGTCCTTAGGCTTCACAGGCAAGTGCCTAACCACTAAACCATCTCTCAAGCCCCAAAGATGGAAGTTTTTATGGAGCGGGGAGGATGGCACACGAGCTGCCAGGAGTGATGCTCAAGAGCACAGCAGTCATCTTGTGGTTACAGATAGTGGGCTTCACAGAGCTCTTCAGTTGGGGGAAGGCAAGGAAGAGGGAAAGAATTTCTTTGTTGGGGCAGTAAATCTGTACCTGGAGTCTTATTAGGCAGGGGAGGGATAATGGCTAGACAATTCTTGAGGAACGTGGGTGACTCCTCTGTCACCCTCCTGCTGTTTGCCCTCCTGCTGTCCTGGGTGACTCCATTTTGTCCTGACCTAACAGATAAACCCTTAGCAAATATGACAAAAGAGAGAAGAGACACAAATTAATAAAATTAGAGATGAAAAATCCACCATCACAACAGATACCAGAGATACTAAAAAAGTCATACTGACATACTATAAGAACACCTACTCCACTAAGTTTGAAAATCTGAAAGAAATGAATGATTTTCTTGATTTATATGACCTATCTAAATTAAATCAAAATGAGATTAACCATTTAAATAGACCTATAACAAGTATGGAGATCCAAGCAGTTATAAAAAAAAAATCTCCCAGCCAGGCAGGGTGGCACATGTCTTTAATCCCAGCACTTGGGAAGCAGAGGTGGGAGGATTGCCATGAGTTCAAGGCTACCCTGCAACTACATAGTTAATTCCAGGTCAACCAGGACCATAGTGAGACCCTACCTCAAAAAACCAAAAAATAAGTAAATAAAATCTCCCAACTAAAAAAAGTCCAGCCCCAGATGGATTCACTGGTAAATTTTACCATACCTTCATGGAAGAACTAACACCACTGCTTTGCAAATTTATCTATAAAATAGAAAAGGAAGGGAGCCGGGCATGGTGGTGCACGCCTTAAATCCCAGCACTCAAGAGGCAGAGGTAGGAGGATCGCCATAAATTCAAGGCCACTCTAAGACTCCATAATGAATTCCCAGTCAGCCTGAGATAGAGTGAGGCCCTACCTTGAAAAACCAAAAAAGAGAAGAAAAGAAAAGGAAGGAATCCTACCAAACTATGAAGCCAGCATCACCCTGATACCAAAACCAGACAAAGAGAACAAAAAAATAAATCATGAACATAGATGCAAAAATTCTCAACAAAATATTGGCAAACAGAATACAAAAATATAGCAGAAAAAATCATTCACCTTGACCAAGTAGGCTTTATTCCAGAGATGAAGGGATGGTTCAACATATGCAAATGGATAAATGTAATACATTATATAAATGGACTGAAGGACAAAAATCACATGATCATCTCATTAGATGCAGAAAATGCATCTGACAAAACCCAACATTGCTTCATGATGAAAGTCCTATAGAAATTGGGAATAGAAGGAGCATATCTCAACATAATAAAGGCTATTTATGACAAACCTACAGCCAACATAATACTAAATGGGAAAAAACTTGAAGCTTTTTCACTAAAATCAGGAACAAAACAAGGGTGCCCACTGTCCCCACTTTTATTTAATATAGTACTGGAAGTCTTAGCCATAGCAATAAGGCAAGAGACACACATAAAAGGGAAAGGAAGAAGTCAAGTTATCATCATTTGCAGATGATATGATCCTATACATAAAGGACCCAAAAGACTCTATCAGCAAACTGTTAGAGCTGATAAACATCTAAGCCATGTAGCAGGATACAAAATAAACACACAGAAATCAGTAGCTTTCCTATATGCTAAAAACAAACACACAGAAGATGAAATCAGAGAAACATTCCCATTCACAATTGCATCAAATAAAAAAATAAAGTACGGTGGAATAAACCTAACCAAGGAAATGAAGGATCTCTACACTGAAAACTTTAAACCACTCAAGACAGGTATTGCAGAAGACACTGGGAAATGGAAATACACACCTTGTTCTTGGATTGGAAGAATCAATATTGTGAAAATGGCAATCTTACCAAAAGCAATCTACATATTTAATGCAATCCCCATCAAAATTCCATTGGCATTCTTCACATTTGGAAGCACAAAAAAACCTCAAATATCTAAAACAATTTTGAGCAACAAAAATAAGGCAGGTGGTATCACCATACCTGATTTAACCTATTCTACAGAGCCATAGTAACAAAAACAGCATGGTACTGGCACAAAAACAGACATGTGGATTAATGGAACAGAATAGAGAGCCCAGATGTAAGTCTAGGAAGCTACAGCTACCTGAACTTCAACAAAAATGCTAAAAATGAGCCAGGTGTGGTGGTGCACACCTTTAATCCCAACACTTGGGAGGCAGAGGTAGGAGGACTGCCATGAGTTTGAGGCCACCCTGACACTACACAGTGATTTCCAGGTCAGCCTGAACTAGAGTGAGACCCTTCCTCGAAAAACCAAAAAAAAAAAAAGCTAAAAATACTCATTGGAGAAAAGACAGTATGTTCAGCAAATGGTGCTGGGAAAACTGGATATGTATCTGTAGAAAGATGAAAATAGATCCTTATATCTCTCCATGCACAAGAATTAAGTCCAAATGCATCAAAGATCTTACTATCTGATCCAAAACTCTGAAACTGCTAAATGAAAAAGTAGGGGAAACCCTTCAACATATTGGTATTGACAAAGAACTTCTGAATATAACCCCACTTGCTCAGGAAATACAACCACTGATCAACCATTAGGGCCTCATGAAATTACAAAAGTTTTTATAGCAAAGGACACTTAGTAGAGTGGAAGCAACCTACCAAATGGGAGAAAATCTTTGCTAGCTGTACATCTGACGAAATATTAATATCCATGATATACAAAGAACTCAAAAAACTAAACAATAAGGGGCCAGGCATGATGGTTCACACCTTTAATCCCAGCACTCAGGAGGCAGAGGTAGGAGGTTGGCTGTGAGTTCAAGGTCAGCCTGAAACTACATAGTGAATTTCAGGTCAGCCCTAGCTTTAAAAACCAAAAGTAATAAATAAATAAGAAATCAAACAACCCAACTAAAAAATGGGCTAAACTAAATAGAGAGTTCTCAAAAGAAGAAATACAGATGGCATATAAACACCTTAAAAAAATGTTCTGCACCCCTAGTCATCAGGGAAATGCAAATTAAACTACATTGAGATTCCATCTCACTTCTGTCAGATTAGCTACCATCGTGAAAACAAATGACCATAAATGCTGGTAAGGATGCAGAAAAAGAGGAACTCTTCCACACTGTTGGTGGGAATGCAATCTGGTCCAGCCACTGTGGAAATCAGTGTGGAGGTTCCTAAGACAGCTAAAAATAGATTTCCCATATGACCCAGCTATAGCACTTGCAGGCATATATCCTAAGGGCTCATCTCACTACCTTAGAGGTACTTGCCCAACCATGTTTATTGCCACTCCATTCACAATAGCTAGTAAATGGAACCAGCCTAGATGTCCCTCAACTGATGAGTGGATAATGAAGACTGTGGCAAATTTACACAATGGAGTTCTACTCAGTGGTAAAGAAAAGTAAAATTATGTAATTTGCAGGAAAATGAATGGATCTGGAAAGGATTGTACTTAGTGAGGTAACCCTGGCCCAGAAAGCCAAACATCACATGTTCTCTCTCATATGTGGATCCTAGCTACAAATGATTGGACTTCTATGTGAGAAGGAATAAAAGCAGCAGAGGCCAGTAAGCTAGAAAGGGGATGTAAAAGGAATAGAAAGGGAGGGAGGCAGGACTTAATATGATGGTATTGTATATATGGAAGTAGAAGAACAGATTAACGGGGGTGAAAAGGCCTAAGTAAGGTCAGGGGAAGAGAATGAGTAAAGAAAAGGTGGGGGGGAGGGCTAATCAAAATCCAAAAGGGTATGAATAAGTCATATGGAATCCTACTTTTTTGGACAATGGAACACTCAGAAGCCACGGATTGTTAGTAGAAAATTTTCAGTGCCAGAGATGGGATACCTTCCAGTGAGCTGTTGGCTAGGGAGGTCCCTGACGCCCCCAAACATTACAGGCCATTGCAAAGGCTCTTGGTTTCCCTCCAGGAATAGATGGTAAGATCCTACTGTTGAAGACTCCACACACTTGGGCTGCAAGGCCACTGAGGAATCCTGCTGGAGCTGAGCTGAAAACCATCTCCATGTAGACCAGCTGACAGAAATCTGGAAAAAGCTATGCTGCATGCAGTTCAATGGGAGAGAGATTAATAACCAATGGAGATACTCAACAGTGGACACTGCAAGCCTTAAATTTGGCCAGCCATGCCAAATGAACCAATGGGTACAATAGTAGCATGTCTGTTATGAGGGAAACCAACCACTCTCTAATTGGACTGGCAGCCCACTCCACAGTAGGGAATACATACCTGATACTGAAAACCTACAACAGGGGTAGTCATGAGCCCTAGGGGTGTAACATCTGCTAGTGTCTAACTAAATATATATACTATGCTCACCAAACTGCCCAGTAAGCACTTCTCTTAAAGTTCACACCCATGTATTAATGTTACTTTCACTTTTGGTTAGAGAATATTCTCTTTTCAGATGGCAGTGACCTTGGGATGACTCAGAAGACACCATGGTGCTGACAAGAAGTGACAGAGGAGTGCTCAGCACTGAAATATCTCTATCCCACCTTTCAAGGCTCAGCGTCCATTGGGGAAGAGGTGGCATAAAATATGTAAGAGCCAAAGGAAGGGTAGGACTCCTTACAGCATGCTCCTCAAGACACAAAATGGTCTGTATACCCATGACCTTACAGTGCCTGATACTACCTACACAAGACCATCATAATAAGAGGAAAAGATGACATCAAAATAAAAGAGATACTGATTGAGAGGGATAAGGGGTAAAATGGAGAGTCAAGTTTCAAAGGGGAAACTAGGGAGAGGAAGGAAATTACATTGGGTTATTGTCTGTCATTAAGGAAGTTGGAAATTTAAAAAAAAAATAAGAAAAACAGAATTTCTAGGGCTGGAGAGATGGCTTAGCAGTTAAGGCATTTGCCTGTGAAGCCTAAGGACCCAGGTTCAATTCCCCAGATCCGATGTAAGCCAGATGCACAAGGTGGCGCATGTGTCTGGAGTTTGTTCATAGCAGCTGATGGCTCTGGAGTGCCCATTCTCTCTGTATCTGCCTCTTTCTATCTAAAATAAATAAATTAATAAAATACTTTAAAAAAGAATTTCTAGAAATAAGAGTCACACTTCCTAAGTGACATTCCTACCCACTTATATTCTAAAAGTATAGTCATTGAACTTAAAAAAAAAATTTTAAAAACTCTTCAAGGCCACCCTGAGACGACATAGTTAATTCCAGGTCAGCCTGGACCAGAGTGACATCCTACCTCAAAAAAAAAAAAAAAAAAAAAAATCAATGGACTGGTTAAACAACAGAACTACTTATAATTACCAAAACTATATATATATATATATATATATTGTTTTGTTTTGTTTTGTTTTTTTGAGGTAGGGTCTCACTCTGGCAGGCTGACCAGGGGTTCGCTATATAGTCTCTTACGTCTGCCTCCTGAGTGCTGGGATTAAAGGCGTGCACCAACACACCCAGCTTTAATTACAAAAATTGATGGTTGTCCATTGTCTCTCATGAGGGCCTCATTCCAGGGCCCAACTCTCCTAGCGTATGAGAATCCCCAGATGCTCAAATAAATGCTACATAAATATTTGTTATATTATTTAAGGAATAATGATAAGAAAAGTTCTAGGTGCTCAGCACAGATATAATTTCTATAGAATGTTTTATATTCAAACCCACAAATGCTGAGAGCTAACTGTAACTAAAGACAGATGAAGAGCTGAGGAGATGGCTCAGTGGTTCAGCGCTTGCCATGAAAGTGAGAAGAGAGGCAGAGGCAGGAGCCTTGCAAGCTCACAGGCCAGCTAGCTTGACAAGTGCAGCAGCAAACACATACAAGAAATAAGTAATAGGGCTGGAGAGATGGCTTAGCAGTTAAGCGCTTGCCTGTGAAGCCTAAGGACCCCGGTTTGAGGCTCGGTTCCCCAGGACCCACGTTAGCCAGATGCACAAGGGGGCGCACGCGTCTGGAGTTCGTTTGCAGAGGCTGGAAGCCCTGGCCCACCCATTCTCTCTCTCTCCCTCTATCTGTCTTTCTCTCTGTGTCTGTTGCTCTCAAATAGAAAATAAAAAAATAAAATTAAATTAAATTTTAAAAAAAAGTTGTAAAAAAAAAAAAAGAAAGAAGTAATAGACGAAGAAAGAACCCAGAACGAAAAATAAAAAAAATAATAGCAAGCTGGATGTCGCATGCAGAGGTAGAAGGATTGGTGAGTTCCAGGTCAGCCTAGGTTAGAGTGATACCCTACCTTGAAAAAACGGAAAGAACAGAAAAAGGAAGAAAGGAGAGAGGAAGGGAGGGGAATAGAGAGATGGAAAGGCAGTTAAAAGTGTGCCCTCTTGAATTGGAGAGATGACTTAGCAGTTAAGGTGCTTGCCTGCAAAGTCAAAGGACCTCAGTTCAATTCCCCAGTACCCACGTAAGCCAGATGCACAAGGTGGTGCATGCGTCTAGAGCTTGTTTGCAGTGCCTGGAAGCCCTGGCATGCACATTCTCTCTCTCTCTCTCTCTCTCTCTCTCTCTCTCTCTCTCTGTCTCTGTCTCTTTCCCTTTCTCAAATAAATTTTAAAAATAAATAAAATATATTTTTTTAAAGTGTGCCCTCTCTCGTCCTCCCTTCCTCCCCTCCTGTGAAAATAAATATTTTTAAAAAGAGACCCCGGTGGGCTGGAGCGATGGCTGCGGTAGGAGGATCACTGTGAGCTCAAGGCTAACCTGATATTAGTTCCAGGTTAGCCTGGGTTAGAGTGAGACCCTGCCTTGCAAAAAGAAATTTTAAGGATGCAAGCTCAAACAACTGTGGTGGCGGTACGCACCTGAGGTCCCAGCACATCAGAGGCATAGGCAGGAAGACCAGTTCAAGTTCTACATGGGGAGCTCAAGGTGAGCCTGGGTTAAACGAGAACTTGTCTCAAAAATCAGCTGGTGCCGGGTGTGGTGGCGCACGCCTTTAATCCCAGCACTCGGGAGGCAGAGGTAGGAGGATCGCTGTGAGTTCGAGGCCACCCTGAGACTACATAGTGAATTCCAGGTCAGCCTGAGCCAGAGTGAGACCCTACCTCGAAAAAAAAAAAATCAGCTGGTGCATACAGTTCAATGGGAGAGAGAGAAATCACCAGTGAAGATACCCAACAGTGGATACTGTAAGCCTTATATTTGGCCAGCCAGGCCAAATGAGCCAACGGGTGCAATAGTGGCATATCTGTTATGGGGGAAACCAGCTGCCTTCTAATTGGACTGGAGGCCCACTACATGGGAGGGAATACATCCCTGATACTGAAAACCTACAACAGGGGTAGTCATGAGCCCTAGGGGTGTAACGTCTGCTGCTGCCTGGCTAAATGTATACTATGCTCATCAAACTGCCCATTAAGTACTTCTCTTAATGTTCATACCCATATATTAATGCTACTCTCACTTTTGGTTAGAGAACCTTCTCTTTTCAGATGGCAGTGACCTTGGGATGACTCAGAAGGCATCATGGTGCTGAGAAGAAGTGACAGAGGAGTGCTCAGCACTGAAACATCTCTATCACACCTTCCAAGGCTCAGGGTCCATTGCGGAAGAAGTGGCAGAGAGAATGTAAGGAAGGGCAGGACTCCTTACAATGTGCTCTCCCACCCAGACACAAAATGGCCTGGATATCCATGACCTCACAGTGCCTGACACTACCTACACAAGACCATCATAATAGGAAGAAAAGATCATGACATCAAAATAAAAGAGACTGATCGAGAGGGGGAAAGGATATGCTGTAGAGTGAAGTTTCAAAGGGGAAGGTGGGGGAGGGAGGAAATTAACATGGGATATTGTTTACAATTATAGAAGTTGTCAATAAAAAAATATTTTTAAAAATTCAGTCAGGAGCCAGTTATGGTGGTGCACACCTTTAATCTCAGCACTTGGGAGGCAGAGGTAGGATGATCACATGAGTTTGAGGCCACCCTGAGAATACAGTTTGGTGTGCTTGCCCAGGCCTGTGATCCTAGTACTCAGGAGGCAGAGGTAGGGGGATCCCTGTGAGTTCATGACCAGCCTGGAACTACAGAGTGAGTTCCAGGTCATCCTGGGCTAGAACAAGATTGGCAAAGCCAAAGGACATAGGTTTGATTCCCCAGTACCCATGTAAAGGCAGATGCATAAGATGGCACATACGTCTACAGTTCATTTGCAGTGGCTAGAGGCCCTGGCATGCCATTCTCTCTCTTTCTGTCCCCCTTCCTCCTCTCTCCCTCCCTCTCTCTCCCTCCCCTCTCTCTCTCTCTCTCTCTGTGTGTGTGTGTGTGTGTTATAAATAAAATATTTTAAAAAGAAGAAAAATCAAAAATAAAAGTGGATAAATCTGCCAGACCTGGTTGTGCATGCCTTTGATCCCAGAACTGAGGAGGCAGAGGTAAGAGGATCACATGAGTTTGAGGCCACCCTGAGACTCCATAGTGAGTTCCAGGTCAGCCTGGGCTAGAGTGAAACTGTACCTCAAAAAAACCAAAACAAAAAGAAAGAAAAGGACAGAGATACTGGATGTGGTGATGCATGTAATCCCAGCACTCAGGAGGCAGAGGCAGGGGGATTATAAGAATGTTTAAGGCCATTCTCCTCCACATAGAAAACTCAAGGCTAGCCTGGGCTACATGTACATGAGACCCTACCTCAGAAAGCCCAGCTTTTGGATCAGTAAGAGAGTCCAGCCACAAGCAAACACATGGGTGTTGTAGGTGCACATACATTAAACATACCATATCATATATACACACATAAGCCAAAAAAAAAAAAAAAAGAAAGAAAGAACAGATGAATTTCACGTAGACTTTCTGGGTCAACCGTACACATTCACACAGAAGTGGAACGGCTTCTAGCAGAGGGGAAACCCGAATAAGGCTAGTTGTAGTGCACACACCAGTAGGAAATTGCTGAAGAGGAGAGTCAGAATTTTGAGGCCAGCCTGGGCTATACATGGGGCTGGAAAGATGGCCTAGTGGTTTAAGGTGCTTGCCCCTAGTTTGAGTCTCTAGTACCCACATAAAGCCAGAAGCACAAAATGTGTCTGGAGTTCACTCGTGGTGGCGGGAGGCCCGGCTGTACCCATGTTTTCTCTCTCCCTCTCCCTTGTTCTCTCTCAAATAAACGAACAAGTAAAATATTAAAAGAAAACACAGAAACCGGGCATGGTGGTGCACGCCTTTAATCCCAGCACTCAGGAGGCAGAGGTAGGAGGATCACCATGAGTTCGAGACCACCCTGAGACTACATAGTGAATTCCAGGTCAGCCTGGACTAGAGTGAGACCCTACCTCGGGGGGAAAAAACGAAAAAGAAAGAAAATAAAGAAAGCTCAGGCTGGAGCAATGGCTTAGAAGTTAAGGCATTTGCCTGCCAAGCCTAAGGACCCCAGGTCAATTCTCTAGTACCCATGTAAGCCAGATGTTCAAGGAGGTGCATGTGTCTGGAGTTCATTTGCAGTGGCTGGAGGCCCTGGCACACCCATTCTCAGTCTCTTTCTCTCTCTCTCTCTCACAAATAAATAAATAAATAATAAAATATTTTTTTAAAAAATAAAATATTTAGCCAGGCGTGGTGGCGCACACCTTTAATCCCAGCACTCGGGAGGCAGAGGTGGGAGCACTGCTGTGAGTTCGAGGCCAGGTCAGACTGGACTAGAGCAAAACCCTACCTAAAAAAAAAAAAAAAAAGAGTTTGCAAAGGGAGAAGAGGCATCTTGGCTCCAGCAGGGCCTATGGGGGTCCCTGCTTGTACAGTGGTACCTAGGAGTCCCTCTGACTCCAAGATGCTAAGAATCAGCCCCAGAGAGGTAGCTGACAACTTCTGCCCTTTCTGAGGTACCCAATGGCATATGAGCACATGCGTGGCCTCAGACACCCCACCCTCTCCCCTTTCATGACAATATTCAGGAAAGCTAAGACATTGCTGGACTCCATCAGGCCTCCAGAGGAAATGCAAGGGGCTGGAGTAAGCCCACAGCCTCTCTGAACAGCTCCTTCAGAATCCTCTCCACTAAAACCTGTCTCTGTGTCTCAGTGTCAGGTGGCACAAACAAGGGTTCTTCACGTCCTCCGCTAGTAGATGAAGACTAAAAGGGACCACATGCCCTGCTGGGCTCCCCAAAAGGAGGCCAAGTCTGTTCTCTGTGTGTGCTTTCTGGAGGTGGGTGAGGATTGGCCGGTCCCAGCACCCTGCCTCCCTCCCAGCTCTGTCTCTCATCTCTGGCCACATGAAATTACAAAGTGAGTTCCTTACATCTTTTGTCCATGGTCTTGGTTTCCAGATAAGGGCAAAATTATGCTCAACAAGACTCAGGGTCTATTGCGGAAGAGGTGGTGGAAAGAACATGAGCCAAAGGCAGGGTAGGGCTCCTTACAACGAGCTTCCTCCAGACACAAAATGGCCTGGATATCCGTGACCTCACAGTGCCTGACACTACCTACACAAGACCATCATAACAGGAGGAAAAGATCATGACATCAAGATAAAAGAGAGACTGATTGAGAGGGGAAGGGGATATAATGGAGAGTGGAGTTTCAAAGGGGAAAGTGGGGAGAAGGAGGGAATTACCATGGGATATTGTTTACAATTATGAAAGTTGTTAATAAAAAAATTAAAATTATGCTTGAGGGCATTGCCATGGGATATTGTTTATAACCATGGAAGTTGTTAATAAAAAAAAAATTATGCTTGACATGCTGTCCTGTGCCGCGTACAAGACACACCTAAAACTTATGGATGTGAAACAGTGGTGGGCGGACTCTCATCAACAAAGCTGAGCAGCGCCCTATGGGGCTGACAGGCTTTGGTGCCAGAGGCATAACTAGGATGCAAAAGGTCACAATATTAAAGGAAGAAAAATAAAATTGTAAGAAAAAAAAAGTGTCAGGAGGCAGAGGTAGGTGGATCGCTGTGATTTCAAGGCCACCCTGAAACTACAAAGTGAATTCCAGGTCAGCCTGGGCTAGAGTGACACCCTATCATGAGAAACCAGAAAAAAAGAAAGAGAGGGAGAGAGATTGTCACACACTTTTTTTAGAACATTTGAGAGCCATGTTAAAATAGTTTTATCCAAGCCGTGCATAGTGGCACACATCTTTAATCCCAGCACTCAGGAGGCACAGGTAGGAGGATCACCATGAGTTCAAAGCCATCCTGAGACTACATAGTGACTTCCAGGTCAGAGTGAGACCCTACCTCAAAAAAAAAAAAAAAAAAGTTTTATCCAAACAAGAGATTTTTGTGCTGGAAAGTTGGCTCAGCAGTTAAAGGCACATGCTTGCAAAGCTTGAAGGCCTGAGTTTGATTCCCCAGTACCCACATAAAGCCAGATGCAGAGTGGAGCCTGTGACTGTAATTTGCAGTGGCAGGAGGCCCTGGTTCACCTATTTATTCTCTCTCTCTCAAATAATAAATATTTTATTTACTTATTTGCAGGCAGAGAGAAACAGCGAGAATGGGCATACCAGGGCCTCCAGCCTCTGCAAATGAACTCCAGGTGCATATGCCACTTTGTCCATCTGGCTTTACATGGGTACTGGGGAATCAAACTAAGTTGTTAGGGTTTTCAGGCAAACACCTTAACTGCTACACCATCTCTCCATCCCTAAATAACTATTTTTTAAAAGATTTTTATATTCTTCTCAAGTATTTACAAAAATGACACCTGGAGCCGGGTATGATGACATACATCTATAATCCCAGCACTCAGGAGACAGAAGTAGGAGGATCCTCGTGAGTTCGAGGCCAGCCTGAGACTACATAGTGAATTCCAGGTCAGCCTGGGCTACAGTGAAACCCTACCTCGAAAAAAAAAAAAAAGAGAGAGAGAGAGAGAGAGAGACCTGGGTGTGGTGACACCCATCTATAACTCCCATACTGCTGATGTGGAGGCAGGAGAATCAGGAGTACAAGGTCATTCTGAGCTACAGAGTTCCATGCTAGCCTGTGCTGCAGGAGTGGACCCCTGTCTCAAGAAGAAAATAAATAAACAGGAAAAATTTACAAAAATGGCTGCAAAGCATATCACAACAAATTCCAAATAACCTAATTTATTCAGGCTGCTTTTTTTTCAGACTGCTTTTTTAAAATCACAATGCAATAAAATCAAATTAGAAGTAACTAGCAAAGTTATATATATTGTATGTAAACATATGTACATATATTTAAATATGTAAATATATATGCACATTAAATAATATACATACATATTCAGTACTAGGAATTTAATCCAGGGCCCTGCATATATCAGGCAAGTTCTCTACCAATGAGCAGTGTACTCAGCTCTACAAAATGCTCTTTTAAAGAGAATAACCATTCCCAGCTGAGAATAACCAAAAGCCATGCATGGTGACACATGCCTTTAATCCCTAGAGGCAGAGGCAGAGGCAGAAGGATCTCTGTGAATTCAAGGCCAGGTAGGTGCTATACAGTGAGTTTCAGGTCAGCCTGAAATACAGTGAGACTGTATCTTGAAAAAGAGAGAAGCTGGGGGTGGTGGTACACACTTTTAATCCCAACACTTGAGAGGCAGAGGTAGAGTTTGAGGCCACCCTGAGACTGCATAGTTAATTCCAGGTCAGCCTGGACTAGAGTGAGACCCTACCTCAAAAAACAAAAACAAAAACAAAGAAAAATAGAGAATAGTCACGTATTGAAGAAAATATAAGACATTTAATACTGGGTTTGGGACCAATTCTTACTTTAAGTTCATAACAAAATTTCAGCTAATTATACAATACTTATTTTTTTAGATGTGAAAGTCTTATAAGACCAGATAAGCCTTCCTAACCAAATCTTATAATTTAGTAGACTCAGGTATTTTTTAAATTTTTTTGTTTATTTTTATTTATTTATTTATTTATTTGCGAGCAACAGACAGAGAGAGAAAGAGGCAGATATATATATAGAGAGAGAATGGGCACACCAGGGCCTCCAGCCACTGCAAACGAACTCCAGACGCGTGCGCCCCCTTGTGCATCTGGCTAACGTGGGTCCTGGGGAATTGAGCCTCGAACCAGGGTCCTTAGGCTCCACAGACAAGCGCTTCACCACTAAGCCATCTCTCCACCCCAGACTCAGGTATTTTTAAAATATTTTATTTATTTGAGAGACAGAGGCAGAGAAAGAGAAAGAATGGGCATGCCAGGGCCTCCAGCCATTGGGAATGAACTCCAGAAGTGTGTCACCTTGTGAAGCTGGCTTTATGTGGGTACTGGGGAATCAAATCTGGGTGTTTAGGCTTTGCAGACAAGCACCTTAACCACTTAGCCACTGCTCCTGCCCCCAAATATTAATTTTAATTTTATTTATTTGCGTGCAGAGCATGTTAGGGCCTCTTGCCACCAGATACTTGTGCCACTTTGTGCCCGTTTACATGGGCAGCTTGGGAATTGAACCAGGTCTGGCAGGCATTGAAAGCAGGCACCTTTGACTGCTGCGCCACCTGCCTATACATAATTCAATGTTTATGTACAGTTAGTAATTTTGAAGGGGGAAATATACCAAGACTGTACAATTATAGAAATAAATTCCTTTTAAACACATAATTAGGGCTCGAGAGATGGCTTAGTGGTTAAGTGCTTGCCTGTGAAGACTAAGGACCTCAGTTTGAGGCTCGATTCACCAGGACCCACATAAGCCAGATGCACAAGGGGGCGCATGCATCTGGAGTTTCTTTGCAGTGGCTGGAGGCCCTGGCGCGCCCATTCTCTATCTGTCTCTTTCTCTGTCTGTCACTCTCAAATAAATAAATAAATAAAACCCACAACATAATTATATGAAACAAAATACTAAGAAATAGAGATAACTTGGGCTAGAGAGATTGCTTAGTGGTTGAGGCACTTGCTGGCAAAACAAAAGGGCTCAGGTTCGATTCCCCAATATCCATGTTCAGCCAGATACACAAGGTGGTATATGCACCTGGAGTTCCTTTGCAGTGGCTAGAGGCCCTAACATGGCCATTCTCTCTTATCTGCTTCTCTCTCTCTCTCTCAAATAAATAAATAAATAAATAAAATTTTTAAAAAGAAAGAAAACTGGCAATATGCAACAGCAGATACATTCCAGGCCCCCATCAGATGCTTGAAACCTCAGATTGTCCTGAACCCTATACAACCATCCCTTGGTAGACTTGTTTCAGGACCCCCTGCATACCAAAACCCAAGGATCCTCCAGGCCCTTATCTAAAATACTGTGACATTTGCACAGAACCTATGAACATCCACTTATATACTTAAATTGTCACTGGATTACTTGTATGTAATATACATAAATGTTCTACAAATACTTGCTGTATTGTCTAGGTAACAGTAACAAGGAAAACTTCTGTACTTGTTCTGCACAGATGCAACTTTTAAAAATACTTTTGTATCTGGAGAGATGGCTTAGCAGTTACGGCACTTGCCTGCAAAGCCAAAAGGACCCAGGATTGATCCCCATAAAGCCAGATGCACAAGGTGGCACATGCGCCTGGAGTTTCTTTACAGTGGTTAGAGGCCCTGGCATGCCTCTCTCTCAAATAAATAAATAAAGAAAATATTTAAAAGTACTAATAATCCGGGTGTGGTGGTGCACGCCTTTAATCCCAGCACTCGGGAGGCAGAGATAGGAGGATCACAGTGAGTTCGAGGCCACCCTGAGACTACATAGAGAATTCCAGGTCAGCCTGGGCTACAGTGAGACCCTACCTCGAAAAGCCAAAAAAAAAAAAAAAAAAGTACCGATAAAGTAGAGCAATTAAATTATAACAGTGACCTGGAGAGATGGCTTAGCAGTTAAGCTCTTGCCTGTGAAGCCTAAAGACCCCGAGGCTCGAACCGCGTGCACGTTAGCCAAATGCACAAGGGGGTGTGCGTGTCTGGAGTTCGTTTGCAGTGGCTGGAAGTCCTGGAGTGCCCATTCTCTCTCTCTCTTTGCCTCCTTCTGTCTCACTCTCAAGTAGATAAAACATATCATATATATATATGTATATATATATCTGTAATAAAATCGTGGGCATCACTGCTTTCGATGATTAGGGCCATTATTTAGTAAAGTAAAAGCTATCTGAATACAATGTAACACTACTTCAGCCCATCAAACAATGAAGAGGGCTAAGTGCCTACCGAGTGGATAGCCTATCCACACTGCACAAGGGGTTGGGTCACATTCCGAATGGGACAGAGTTCATCACAATATTTAGAATGGTGCATAAGTTAGTCTATAAATACCTTCTTAGCTCTGCAATTCTTCATGTACCATCTTAGGAACAAAGCTCACCAGAAATAACTGAAGCCACAAATAAGGGGACTACAGTTATCCTGCATCCTTGGGTTCTGCACCTGTAGATTCAGCCAACCTTGAGTCAAATATGTTTAGAAAAAATTATGTCTGGGCTGGAGAGATGGCTTAGCGGTTAAGCGCTTGCCTGTGAAGCCTAAGGACCCCGATTCGAGGCTCAGTTCCCCAGGTCCCACGTTAGCCAGATGCACAAGGGGGCGCACGCGTCTGGAGTTCGTTTGCAGAGGCTGGAAGCCCTAGCGCGCCCATTCTCTCTCTCTCCCTTTATCTGTCTTTCTCTCTGTGCCTGTCGCTCTCAAATAAATAAATAAATAATTTTTAAAAATTATGTCTGCACTGGATTTATGTCAATGTTTTTCCTGTCATTCATCCCTTAACAGTACCATATATCTATTTAAATAGCATTCAGAGTGTTTCAGAGACTGTGACCTCGTGATGATGTTATAGTGTATGGGGGAAGTGCATAGACAATATTCAAATACTACGTTATTTTGTTTGTTTGTTGAAGGAGGGTCTCATTCTAGCCCAAGCTGACCTGGAACTCAGTCTGTAGTCCTAGGCTGGACTCAAACTCAAAGCAGTTCTTCTATTTCTGCTTCCCAAGTTCTGGGATCAAAGGCATGTGCCACCACACCCAGCCTGTGCTATTTTATATAAATAAGAGGTCCTGGACCAATCCCCCCATAGATACCAAAAAAACATGCAGTGTCTACTAATGGTAACACAGGCGATGGTAATAACAATCTCCTGTAAGGTCATTGTGATGTAAAGTGGTAAAGTTGACGTGATGCACAGTTAAAAATTAAATATCTAACCAGGGGCTGGGCATGGTGGCACACACCTTTAAACCCAGCACTCAGATGGCTGAAGTAGGAGCATTGCTGCAAGTTCGAGACCAGTCTGAGACTACATAGTGAATTCCAGGTCAACCTGGGCTATATCAGGAACCTACCTCAAAAAAGAAAAAATCTAACCAGTTGTGGCTGTGATGGTACACCTATAATCCCAGCACTGAGGGGACAGAGGCAGGAAATAAAAGGTGGGGATTTGGCTCAGAGCTAGATAAAACAGTTGCATAGCATGCAGGAAGCTCTGGGTACCAGTACAGCAAATAAACACTATCATGTCAGTAATTAAGATTAGTATCAGAACTTTTAAAAATATGAATAATTATAAATATTTTTATTGATTTGCAAGGGGAGAAAGAGAGACAAAGAGAGAGAGAGTTTGTGTGTATGGGTGCACCAGGGACTCTTGCCATTGCAAATAAACTCCAGATGCTTGAGCCACTTTGTGAATCTGGCATTACGTGAGCACTGGGGAACTGAACCTAGGTGGTTGGGCGTTGCAAACAAGTGTCTTAACCGCTGAGCCATCTTTCCAGCTCTCTGCTTTTCTTCTCTCTTATTTCTACTCTCTCTTAAAATAAATCTTTCAGGCTGGAGAGACGGCTCACTAGCTAAAGGCACTTGCTTATGAAGCCTGCCAGCCCAGGTTCAATCCCCCAAGACCCATGTAAAGCCAGATGCACAAAGTGGCAGAAGACGTCTGGAGTTCATGTGCAGTGGCTGGAGGCCTTGGTGCACGCCCATTCTCGTTCTCTCTCTGATTGCAAATATATATTGTATATATAATTTTTGGGTTTTCGAGGTAGGGTCTCACTCTAGGCCAGGCTGACCTGAAATTCACTCTGTAGTCTCAGGATGACCTCAAACTCACGGTGATCCTCCTACCTCTGCCTCCTGAGTGTTGGGATTAAAGGCATCCGCCTCTACACCTGGCTTAAATATATATTTTTTAAGAATCAGAAAAACTCCCAAGCTAAGGGGGCTACTTCTCCCAGGCGGGAGGGGGTCTCAAGAAGAAACATCTGAGAATTTGCAAAAACTTGTTATAAGACACTTAAATGCCAAAGGCAAAATATGCAACAGAACAAAGGATATTCACTGGAAATCACAAGGGAAGAAACCTAATGTTGGTACTGTAAACATGAAGATATGGTCAACTTCCTTAATCAGGGAAACACCAACGAAAATGAAAATGAAAATTAGGGGTTACCATTTCCCACTCAAGTTGGCAAACGGTTTCAGAGTCTCTTATCAGTTAAGGGTTGCCCGGGATGTGAAAACAGGAAGTTATTCAATGTTGGGGGCGGGTGGGTAAGTGGGTACCATTTCCAGTGAGCCTAGGAAGTTGAAGTTGCTCCTCTCCCGCACATTCCATGGCCTGGACCATCTCCAGTAGAGCACAGGACAGGTATGCAGGTGTCCTGGCGGCAGGTTTGTTCTCATTCCCCTCACAGGGGGAAAAGGAAATTGTAGTTTAAGTTTGCAATGAAATGCTATATAGTGGCTAAAATGCATGAACCAGATAGTCATATTTACACGTAACTATATCCGTAAAGCAATAAGCCATTGTGGGGTGGGGAAAGGGAGACAAGTTGCAATAGGATATGACCTCAACAATATTCACGCAAAGAACACCAAAACCAGAAGCATGCATTATTTGTGGACGTACACACATGGGTGATTGATAAACGTAGCGGGGAGAAACATGACGGGATACAATAGCCCTGGCTTCATCTCCATCCATAACTTTCCGTTTTCAAAGGCAGTTCTGAGTTCCCAGCACTGGCCTCCTGCCCCTGATGCCTTCTTAAAACTCCAGCCTCGACTGCAGTTCCGTAATGCGAACACATACATCTAGTTTTCCTTCTTACTTCCAGTTGGGGTTCATCCCTAGTAACCAGGGTTGTCAATTACAGTTTGTTCATTTTATTTCATGCCCAGATTTTTACCACCTTCTTGACAGGCAATCAAGCGTATCTTTCAGTGAACCTGTCCAGGGGAGTGGGTCGCCAAGTGGGAGCTTTGCCATTCTTTCTGGGACAGCTCTCATGGGGAGAGGGGAGCACTCATTCAAGGGGCCCACACTGCAACTTAGGGCAAACGAGTCGCTCCCTTGTGGGCCTCAGCCCCCCACCCATGATCCGTCTAGCCTCTTCCAGCCCCTCGAAGCCCTCTAAGATTATGAGGTCTGTCCTTTCTGGTTGAAAACACTCGGGCATTTTTTTTTTTTTCACAAAAGCTCCCCCCCCCCCCTTTCCTTCCAACCCTCCTCGCTACCCTCGGAACCACACGGCCCCCGCCGTCCCTGGGACCCGGACTGCACGGCGCTGGTCACATGAACTCGGGGGCTTGCGGTGGCGGTGTGACGGCTTTCTTGGATCCCTTTGTGAGTCGCAGGTTTTTCTTTTTTCTTTTTTTTTTTTTTTTTTTTGAAAGGGAACGACCCCGGGTTCTGGGTTTGAGACGCGCAAGGAGCCGCGGGAGGAAGGCCGGCTGTCGGAGCCAATCGACCCGCCTCCAGACCCCGGCACGTCGCCCGGGCAGCGCGCTGCCTCCGAGTTCCGCTCCGCGCCGGCCGCCGGCCTCGCCCGAGGGTACCCCGGGGAGGCGAGGACCCTTCCTCCGCCCCCACCCCGCCCCCAGGTGAGCCGGCCCGGGGGAGGGGGGCCCGGACCCAGGGGAAGACCTCAGCGCCCCCCCCCCCCAGCGCCGCCCGCGCCCCGGCGGCTCCCGAGGGCTGCGAGGGTCGTGCCCGGCTGCACGACGGGCCGCGCGGGGCTCAGGGCGTGTCCGTCGCCGCCTGGCTGCTCTCTCGACACTGTTCGCTCCTACCGGCTGTAGATGGAGCTGTCTGGGTTCCGGCAGCCTCCGACGAGCCCCGGAGTGTTTCTCTTTAAACGGCCTGAGAGGGACATGCCTCCCAGGATGCAGTTTGTATCAACATGGCAGCTGCGGTGCAGCTCCCCTGCTGAACGGGCGCCGGGACGGCAGCGCCGCTCGCAGCCCGCGGCCGGGGCCGGAGCCGGGGTCGCCGCCGACGCGGCCGGTGCGGAGGCGAGCGGGGGAGGCCCCGCCGAGGGCCGGGGGCCGCGGTCCGCCGGCCCCCCCCGTCCGCACCCCCGCGCGCCCCGCTCCGACGCCGCCGCCGCCGCCGCCGCCGCCGGGGCTCCGCGATCGCCGCGTCCGCCAGCGCCGCGCGTCCCCCAGCAGGCCGGGGCCCGACGGCCGCCCGAGCCCGCTCGCCCCAGGCCCGAGTCGGACCTGAGCGGCCGCCCGCCGGCGCGCGGCACCGAACGGCCCGGGGCCTGCGTGGGGCGGCGCACGGCGGCGGCGGCGGCGGCGGCGGCGGCATCGGCGGCGGCTCGCGGGCCGGACAGCGCGGGGCCATGGCCGAGGCGGCCCCGGCTCCGGGGAGGGCGGCCCGCGCGCGCTCGGACGCGCGGCCTCGGGGCCCCGGGGACGGCCTGCGTGCTGCGGGCTCGGCGGCTCGGCCTGGGGTCTCGGTAAGGGGACGCGGGCGCTGCGACGTTGGCGGGGAGGGGGGCGCCCCGGAGGGCCGCGTCGCGCGCGCCCGGGCCGGGCTGGCGGGGGAAGCGGAGGACCGGGAGGCCGAGGCCGGGGATCCGCCGCCGCCGTCCGTGCGAGGCTGCGCGGCCGCACGGGCATCACCCTCCCCCCACACCCACCGTCGCCACCATCACCCGGGGACACGCGGCCCCGAGGTGGGGCGCTCGCTGCCCGCGGAGCCGGAGCCCGAGCCGGCGCCGTGTCCGTCGGGGTGGCCGCCGGGCACATTCTCCCGCAGAGCTCGGCCCCGAGGCTCTCGCCGCTCTCCCCCGTGGCCTGGGCGCGGCGCTCGCTCTCCCATTTCGCAGAGCCGAGACACTGAGGCCGGCACACGCAGCTGGCGCCCGCCCGCCCCAAGGTCACGTAGCGAATGGTCCATGGCGAGGTGCCCGCGGGCCCCAGGCGAGGCCTGCCCGGCCGAGGCCGCGCCGCCGCTGCTGCTGCGGGCCTGGACGGGGAGGGGGGCAGCGCTGTCGCCGCGGCCTGGTCGTGGTGGACTTGGCCTAGGCTGGGCCGAGTGGCGGGTGGTGGTGGCCCGTCGGGGGGGTGGGAGGAGGGGAAAGACGAGCAGCAGCGCGAGCTGGACGTCTCCGTGGCGGGGAGCCCCGTGACCCGAGGGTCTTGGCTTCTGTCTCCCAACCTCCGCGTCGAGAGGATCCTGAGCCAAACTTTGGGTGTCCCGGTGCATGGGGGTCTGAGCAGTGAGCGCTCTATGGGGTTCTGGGCTGAAGGTCCTCCTCAGTGGGTCATGCAATCTTTAAATGTCCCCACCACGAAAACCTGCTCTTTCTGAGGTGGCTTGGCTGTGCAAAAGGAAGGTTTGCTGTCATGGGAGTCAGTGCCTTTGAGCCTCAAGTTTCTTATGGCTTTCTAGAAGCCTCCCAGTCCCTTAATAACAACCAAACTCTTGGGAAATAAAATGAAGATTCTTACATGTCTTCTGCCCCGGGACCGTTTCATGACATAATTCTGGATGAACCATCCTGGAATATGCAAGAAAACGGCACCCAGTGTTCGGAATAAGTCAGACCTGTGTGGTTAAGTGCATGCTTAAAACCCGGCATGAATCTTGGAGTCCAGGTCCACGTATGATATATGGGGGCGGGGTGGGGGGAGGGAATAGGTAAATCCTATGAAATGTGCCTCCGAGGCATTCAAACCTTCCTCCCTCACAGCCGTTTAAGAACTTGAGCTTAATGCATTTTAGATTCATTTGCTTAGGGTAAGATCAAGCCACAGGTTTACTGGGACTGGTGAAACTATAGCAGGGGGCTTGTGTATGGCAGGTGGGGCCCTTGTTCCTTTCCTCAGTATCCCTAAATGCACAGCCAGTCTCATAACGAGTGAAGACATAGTGTTTTCCTGAGTGCAGATCAGACTGGCAGTAGAGATGTCTTGCCTGGCTGGCTTTATTTACTACTTGTGCCTTTTTTGTTGTTTGTTTGTTTGTTTACATTGTTTCCATTAAACCCCTGTTTTTACTCAGGAAGGCTAAGTGGCCTGCAGGGAATTTGTCTTCCTACTGGTTGTAGGCAAATTCCTCCCCGCCTCCCCATTGGGCTGGCTTAGCTGATTCTTTTACTGTGAGTGAGGTCCCACCCACATCCAGTCTTGCCCTCACCTGGAGTGAAGGGTTGAGACATAGCTTGCTTCATTGTTGATCAACCTTCAGGCTTAAGGGGTGTTTAGACTCCTTCAATGCTTGCAGAATTTTGTACCCTTATATATTTTGAGGAAAATCCAGAACTTCCATTAGGTTTTTCCAAAGGGTTCCTAACCCCACTTTAAATAGTCGTGTCTTTAGGGCTAGGGCCTTCCATCCACCTTGACCACTCCATAGTAAGCCTCCCACTAGTTTGTCTAATCTCTGATTCAGGGCTCCAACCTGCCAGCTGCTTCAGTTGATAACCGAGGCCCAGAAGCAGCCTAGAGACTCTGGAGCGCAAGGGCCGTGTGACCTGGGGCAAGTTACTTAGCCTTTCCTATCCTCAGTGTCTTCCTGGGCTAAATGCAGATAGTGATTCTGGTAGTAACCATTCATCAGGCTCTGTGAGACTTAAATAAGATAACCTTTAAAATCTCTAACACAGTTTATGGCGCATAATAACTCCTATATTCTCCTAATTAGCTCTCGCATAATGGAGCTGTTAGATTATATGTTCTCAAAGATCTTTTGCTAAACATTCGTAAGTCTGCACTCCTTGATGTAGAAGTGTGATGCCATTTTAGTTAAGCCACCTGTACGTGATTAAATGAACAAATCGAGAAAGGAAGCCTTAGGAGACACAAAGTTGGTTCAGACAAGTCTTTGAAATGTAGCGAAAGGAACTTCCATTACCTTTTGATAAATTTTTGAAATGTATCAATGCACTATTGATTTATTTTATAGGCATTTATTGATCATATACTATAAGTCAGACTAGACTTCAGGGATAAGCTAATTTCAGTTGAAGAAAATGGAAGTTTTAATTACTTTAAAAATCACTAGTGGGCCTGGCATGGTGGTACACACCTTTAATCCCAGCACTCGGGAGACTGAGGTAGGATCGCTGTGAGTTCCAGGCCGCCCTGAGACCACAGAGTGAATCTCAGGTCAGCCTGGACCAGATAGAGTAAGACCCTACCTCAAAAGACCAAAAAAGAAAATCACCCTAGATGCAGTCGTTAATGGACTCATTGACGGAAAATTATGGCAACATGGACAAAATTGTCATAGGAGAATTCTGTTCACTTCCAGGAAAGATACTGAGTGGCTAGTCCATGAGCTGGCCACTCAGTGGGGAGTGTAGCTACACCTTCTTAATGCTTCCCTAACACGAATGTGGCAAGGTGAGGATCCCGGTGCCCCAGAGAAGGCGAATCTTTCTTTATGTTGGCTCTCATCCCCACACTCCTGCCACGGTCTCAAATCCAGCTGGCTTCTGCATGGCTTCCAGTCATTCTAGGCCTGTTCTTTCTCACTCCCTACCTCAGGAACCACCTGGAGGAACCCAGCCCTGCAAAGTACTTGCACCACAGCGGACCATCAGCCCAGAGGACCTGGGCTCCTGCAGGAGGCTGAAATACATGCTTCCTGCCTGTCTCGCTTTGCTCCCTGCTTATAGCCAAAGCCAGTTCTACATAGCCAACGCCCCTCCTTTCTCCAGCCACTGCAGACTCCTGCGGACAGTAACACTCAAGATAGTGGTCAGATAACCAGGCCAGGGGAAAACCAGGCAGGAATAGGTATTGACAAAGCCAACCACAGTCAGGTGGTCAAATCTATTCCAGTACCCTTCTCCTTCCACCTACCCCTCATAAGACGACAACTGTGAAATGTGTCACGAAAATCGAGATGGTTCTGTAGAAAGTAGAAGGAGCCATAACCACCTTTCATGTGTTGTTCATAATAGCTTTGTCATTGATGGCTACATCAGTGCCACCATCTTGACAAGAGGTTTGTGTTCACAGAGTGTGTCTTATCGCTGCAAAAACTGAAGGCCTTTTAACATGAACGCTTATCTTTGGGATTTATTTTGCCAGCTGGAATCTGTGACCTTCAATCCTGTCTGTCCTCACTTTCTTTGAATGCAGGTCCAGCAACCAACCATGGAGAACCAGCGCTCGTCCCCTCTGTCATTCTCCAGTGTTCCACAAGAAGAAACTCTGCCTCAGTCCCCCACTGGACTCCCGCAAGAAACTCTGTTCCCATCCTGCATTCTTCCCCCCAAAGAAGTTTCTTCTTTGTCTCCCAGTACTCCCGGGCGAGGCTCCCTGCCCCAGACTGCCAGCGCTCCCAAGCAAGAGACTTCTGGCCAAATGCTACACGTTCTCCAAAAAGGACCTTTGCTCCTGTATCCCTCTGCTTCTGAGCAAGACACACATCACCAAGGGCCCCTGCCTTCTCAGGAAGAGACCCCCTGCCCTCCCTCTGCTGCTGAACAGGAAATCCCCCTTCTCTCTCACTCCACCCACCATCAGGAAGCCCCACTCCACTCCCCTGAAGTTCCTGAGAAAGACCCACTGACCCTTTCCCCCACAGTTCCTGAGACTGACATGGACCCCTTGTTCCAGAGCCCCACTTCCCAAAAGGACACCTCCTTCCATACCTCTTCTGCGTCCCAGAAGGAGCAGCCACTGCCCACCGCAGAGATCACCCGCTTGGCCGTGTGGGCTGCCGTCCAAGCAGTGGAGAGGAAACTAGAAGCCCAGGCTATGAGGCTGCTGACCCTAGAGGGCAGGACGGGGACAAACGAGAAAAAGATAGCAGACTGCGAGAAGACCGCGGTGGAGTTCGCAAACCATCTGGAGAGCAAGTGGGTTGTGCTGGGGACCTTGCTTCAGGAGTATGGGCTGCTGCAGAGGCGGCTGGAGAACATGGAGAATCTGCTGAAAAACAGAAATTTCTGGATCCTGCGGCTGCCCCCAGGCAGCAATGGAGAAGTTCCCAAGGTACAGCCATCCCAACTGGGGTTTTCCAAGGAAACCATCTGAATGGGAACATAGTTTGGCTTAATTAAAAAAAAAAAAAAAAAAAAGGAAAGTGATGGTTAAGAAAGAAACAATGTAACAATCCCTAGTTGCTAGTGTTGCTAATGTTGTTTTACCAATAACACTACACACCTTAAGCCGCCTTTTCTCCTGTTGGTAAAAGACAGGCTGGAACAGAAAACCCCAGAGATCAGGACTGCTCATTTAGTGAGGGTGTCAGCCGAGTCTTGCCCAGTGCCTGAGGGTAGCCTGCAGAGCACGGCACAGAGCCTAGACTCTCAGTAAGCCCCTTTGCACCCTCGGGTCCTGCATCCCGGATTCTACCAGCTGTGGGTGGAGACTACTGGGAAAAGGAAATGGGATGTCTGTACTATGTACGCTTTCTTTCTCGTCATTCCCTAAACAGTATGACATCTGTATATCTAGAATTTACATTGAGTTGGTATTATAAGTTGTCGGGGGATGATTCAAAGTGCACACATATATGTGTAGGTTCTGTACAAGGACTATGCCCTTGCATGTAATGGCTTCAGAATCCTCAGAGTTTGGTATCCTGGAGGTACTGAAGCCAGTCCCTTGCAGATACCACAGGACCACGACTGATGAGCAGTAATGGTTCGCCGAGAATGTGGACTAAATGTTGCAGGCTTTGTGCTACCTGACACTTTGTCAGTTTACTTAGAAACCATGTTAATGCCAGTAAAATTGATTTCAAAAGGAATCCTTAAGAACCTAAAGACCAATTTGCCTTTAATCTTATTTTCCAGAACTTTCAGACTATTTTCTATTTCTCTGTCCTGTTGCTCCATTTTGCAGCCCAGTATTGGGCAGGAAACACACTGTCTTCAGGCCAGCACCCCTTGAACCATTACTGTGCACATGAGCCCTTTGGGAATCTCATGAAAGGTACATTCATTTTCAGAGGTCCAGAGTGGAGCCTGAGTCTGCATTGCCAGCAGGTTCCCTGTTGCTGCTGGTCCACAGAACATGGCTTTAGACCAACAAGGGTTATGCTGTGAAGGAGACAGGACACTGCAGGATGAGTCCTCCACTCTGGCCAGAAAGTGCCTGGTGTAGCGCCAGAGCAAGGGAGTTGGGCCTTTCCCTCTCCAGTCCTTAGGAGGAGGTGTTGGGCCAGAGCCTGGGACTGGGGCAGTTGGAACCTGACAGCCTGTGGCTCCCTTTGGTCTTTGCTGATAGTGTCATGTGGTTTCAGGTCCCTGTCACGTTCGATGATGTTGCCGTCCATTTCTCAGAGCAAGAGTGGGGAAACCTGTCTGAGTGGCAGAAGGAGCTCTACAAGAATGTGATGAGGGGCAACTACGAGTCTCTGGTTTCCATGGGTAAGGACCAGGCTGCCTGGACCTGGGTGTGAGGTCTGCTCCAACACAGTACCTGAGCCTCGGCAGATCCAATAGTAGAAAATAAGACAAACAAAAAACAGAATTTGGTTCTGGTTGGTTGATTTGTTTCAACAGGATCTCACTATCTATTTGAGGTTGGCCTATAACTCCACCTGTAGCCCAGAATTCACAATCCCGTTGCCTTGGCCTCCCAAGTGCTGGGATTACAGGCAGGTACCACCACACCAGGCTGCAAATAGAATTTTAGAGAGTGTCACAAATTAAGACAAATGCCCTTGTATACCAAGTATGTCATTGTAGCCCAGATCAGAAGAGTTTGTACACTGAGACCCTGCTCTATGGAGAAGTCTCTGGAACAGCAGGGAGAAGTTAGACCTAAACATCAGTGGTCTGTCATCATCCAAGTATTTTCCATATGGACTTTCCTTAAAAGCTTTATTTGTCAGCTGGGCTGTTGCTAGATGGTTCTAGCCTGCCAACCATGCATGGATCCCATTCGAAGGACAACATAAATCTGGTGTAATGGTACACTCCAGTAATCCTAACACTTGAGAGGTGGAGGCAAGAGGATCAAAGGTCAAGATTGTTCTCAGCTACATAATGAGTTTAAGGCCAGTCGGCAATGCATGAGACCATCTCTTAAAAAAAAAAAGCAAATTATTAAGGAATTAGAAAAGGATGAAGAAAACAAATGTACTGAGGGTCTACTGTATACCAGCAGTACACAAAGATGCTTCACGAGAGTGCCAGTGTATACCTGCAGTACGCAAGGTGCATCACGAGAGTGCCAGTGTATACCTGCAGTATGCAAGGTGTGTCACGAGAGTGCCAGTGTATACCTGCAGTACGCAAGGATGCTTCACAAGAATGCCAGTGTATACCTGCAGTATGCAAGGTGCATCACGAGAGTGCCAGTGTATACCTGCAGTACACAAGGTGCTTCACAAGAATGCCAGTGTATACCTGCAGTATGCAAGGTGCTTCACAAGAATGCCAGTGTATACCTGCAGTATGCAAGGTGCGTCACAAGAATGCCAGTGTATACCTGCAGTACGCAAGGTGCATCACGAGAATGCCAGTGTATACCTGCAGTACGCAAGGTGCATCACGAGAATGCCAGTGTATACCTGCAGTACGCAAGGTGCGTCACGAGAGTGCCAGTGAATACCTGCAGTACGCAAGGATGCTTCACAAGAATGCCAGTGTATACCTGCAGTATGCAAGGATGCTTCACAAGAATGCCAGTGTATACCTGCAGTATGCAAGGTGCTTCACAAGAATGCCAGTGTATACCTGCAGTACGCAAGGTGCTTCACGAGAATGCCAGTGTATACCTGCAGTATGCAAGGTGCTTCACGAGAATGCCAGTGTATACCTGCAGTACGCAAGGTGCTTCACAAGAATGCCAGTGTATACCTGCAGTATGCAAGGTGCTTCACGAGAATGCCAGTGTATACCTGCAGTACGCAAGGATGCTTCACGAGAATGCCAGTGTATACCTGCAGTATGCAAGGTGCTTCACAAGAATGCCAGTGTATACCTGCAGTACACAAGGTGCTTCACAAGAATGCCAGTGTATACCTGCAGTACGCAAGGATGCTTCACAAGAGTGCCAGTGTATACCTGCAGTATGCAAGGATGCTTCACAAGAATGCCAGTGTATACCTGCAGTATGCAAGGATGCTTCACAAGAGTGCCAGTGTATACCTGCAGTACGCAAGGTGCTTCACAAGAATGCCAGTGTATACCTGCAGTACGCAAGGATGCTTCACAAGAATGCCAGTGTATACCTGCAGTATGCAAGGATGCTTCACAAGAGTGCCAGTGTATACCTGCAGTACGCAAGGTGCTTCACAAGAATGCCAGTGTATACCTGCAGTATGCAAGGATGCTTCACAAGAATGCCAGTGTATACCTGCAGTACGCAAGGATGCTTCACAAGAGTGCCAGTGTATACCTGCAGTATGCAAGGATGCTTCACAAGAATGCCAGTGTATACCTGCAGTATGCAAGGATGCTTCACAAGAGTGCCAGTGTATACCTGCAGTACGCAAGGTGCTTCACAAGAATGCCAGTGTATACCTGCAGTACACAAGGATGCTTCACAAGAGTGCCAGTGTATACCTGCAGTACGCAAGGATGCTTCACGAGAGTGCCAGTGTATACCTGCAGTATGCAAGATGCGTCACGAGAGTGCCAGTGTATACCTGCAGTATGCAAGGATGCTTCACAAGAGTGCCAGTGTATACCTGCAGTATGCAAGGATGCTTCACAAGAATGCCAGTGTATACCTGCAGTACGCAAGGATGCTTCACAAGAATGCCAGTGTATACCTGCAGTACGCAAGGATGCTTCACAAGAATGCCAGTGTATACCTGCAGTATGCAAGGATGCTTCACAAGAGTGCCAGTGTATACCGGCAGTACACAAGGATGCTTCACGAGAATGCCAGTGTATACCTGCAGTACGCAAGATGCGTCACGAGAATGCCAGTGTATACCTGCAGTATGCAAGGTGCGTCATGAGAATGACATCCTTTAGTCCTCTCAGCTCTGCCCTCGGGAGCCTAGGACAAGGAATAGCACCCTAGTTTCTTGCTCACGTGACTGAATGCTCACTTACCAAGCTTCATAGCTCCTAGGTTGTCCTCGGTGTCATGCAGTGAAGAGGCTGAGCTCAGTGTGGTTAAAGACTCACCATGCCTGTGACTGTGGGTCCCAGTCAGGAAGTCACAGTATCACTGAGATTTGCCTTACTTCAGAGTAAAGTGTGGTGGCACACGCCTTTAATCCCAGCACTCAGGAGGCTGAGTGAGAGGTAGGTGGGTCACCATAAATTCGAGGCCACCCTGAGACTACATAGTGAATTCCAGGTCAGCCTGGGCTAGAGTGAGACCCTACCTCGAAGAAGAAAAAAATCCCTGGAAAAATGTACTTTGCTTTGTATCCTTTTCTTTTATATACATATACAAAAGGAAAAAAAATGTCGAATATACTGTTGGAGAGAAACTTTGATTCATGCTACAATAGTTATTTTAGGTACTTTTCTATCAGATGTTGCCTTTTAAAATTTATTTTCAGCTGGGCATTGTGGTGCACAATTTAATCCCAGCACCCAGGAGGCAGAGGTAGGAGGATTGCCATGCGTTCAAGGCTACTCTGAGACTCCATAGTGAATTACAGATCAGCCTGAGCTAGATTGAGACCCTACCTCAAAAAACAAAACCAAAAAAAAAATGTGTATATATATGTGTGTGTGTGTGTGTGTATATACACACACACACACACACACATATATATATAGTTTTTCCCCCCTTTTTTCAGCCAGGTGTGGTAGCTCACAGTTTTAATCCCTGCATGTGGGAGGCAGAGATAGGAAAAGCACCGTAAGTTTAAGACCAGCCTGTAACTATATAGTAGATTCCAGGTCAGCCTGGACTAGAACAAGACCCTACCTACAAAAAATTGTTTTCATTTCTTCTGTATTTATAAAGAATCCAGAAAATCAAATAGTTTATAACATAATAAAGAGAAACAACCACCCACTCACCAGTACTCTCCCCAGAGGACGCCTCCAGGACCCCTTTGGTCTCTTTTTTTTCTCACCTTTTTCTTGTGCACGTAAACATGTACAGAGTGGGAACTGCAGAGCGCCTTTTCTCTCCATGGGCTGGGGAAGGCCGCGCGGCACCCAGCGTCAGGCTTTTGACCTTGCTGCTGATCATGAGCGGGTTGATTGTCGCGGTATTGTGACAGCAGCTTTGTGTGCTGTTTCCTGGGTGTTCAGTAGCACAGGTGGGAAGAGCATTGTGAACCGAGGACCCCCCTTTGCAGTTTTATGGCTTCTTGGAGCCTCCTGGAAGGCTGAGCTGGTGTAGTATTTCTGCAACAACATAGGAAAATGCCATCTCTCCAAACCCTGCCTGGCCGATTCTATTCTACTTGAAGTACTGACCTTTTCTTTGTTTGTTCGGGTTTTGTTTGTTTGTTTGTTTTTAAGAGTAGCCTTCATGTAGCCCATGGTGGCTTCAAACTTGCTATGTAGCCAGCCAAGAGGCTCCTTGTCCCCCTCCCCCTGCCTCCTGAGTGCTAGAAACACAGGTGAATGTTTGTGTTTTTGATAAAATCTTTCTCATTATTTTAATGTACATTTCTTTGATGACTAGTAAACTTAAACAACGTTTGTATATCTGTTGATCATTTAGATTTCCTTTATGAATTACCTCTTCATAATTTTACTTTCAGTTTTTAGGGTTCGTTTTTGTTTTAGTTTGGGGGGGACTCTAGGGATTCATGCATGCCAGGAAAACGTTTATTCTACCACTGAGCTACATCCCAGCCCTACTTTTATTTTTAATAATGATACAGGTTCTTTCTATATAATTAAGAATATTAACAATTTGCCATATTGACAAATATATGTGTTTATAATATATCTACCAACTTTCTTCATCTTTTAACTTTATTTCCAAAAAATAATTTAAGTTTTAGGGGGAGTATTGAGAATTGAACTCAGGGATTCCTACATGCTAAGCACAAGCTTACCATTGAGCTACATGCCCACATCTAACGTTCCCTTCTCTCTTTTTCTTTCTCTCTTTCTCCCTCTATCTTTTACCCTTTCAGTCTTTCTTTTAAGACAGGGTCTAACTCTATAGTCCAGGCTGGCCTTGAACTCAGCAATTCTCAAGCCTCCCAAGTACCATTGTAGATATGGGCTACCATGCCTGGAAATGTATTTATTTATTTTCTTTTAGGTTTTTAAATATTCATTTATTATAGGGAGAGAGAGAGAGAACGGGCGCGCCAGGACCTCCAGCCACTGCAAACGAACTCCAGACACATGCGCCCCCTTGTGCATCTGGCTTATGTTGGTCCTGGGGAATCAAACTGGGGCCCTTTGGCTTTGCATGCAAATGCCTTAACTGTTTAACTCCAGCCCTGGAAATACATATTTTTTAAGACAGGGTCTCATGTATCCCAGGCTGGCCTCCATTTAATTTGTAGCTGAGGTTAGCCTTGAACTTAGGACCCTTCTACCCCCATTTCCCAAGTGTTGTAATTACAGATACGGACCACCATACCCAGCTTGGAAGGCTTTTTTTAATGTAAGGAATTCTACCAGTGTTTTATTTATGGTTTTTGAGCTTTATCAGGATTTGTTTTTCACTTTATAAAGTTTCATTTTTGAACCCTGGCTAAGCCTCACTACCTGTGAGCAGCATGAGGTGTGCACACTCAAACATGCGCGTGCACGCACACATGCACACGCACACACACAGTAGGCCCTGGGGAAATAGGCTGGACACTAGGCTATCGCTTTCCCAGCAGTGGCAGTCCCCAACAGTGGGGCTGTTCGGGGAAATGTCCCTGCAGATGCTCTCCTAAAGCACACGGTGCCACCTCATCCCATAGTATATTTTCTTTCCTTCCTTCTGCCCAGACTATGCAATTTCCAAACCAGACCTCATGTCACAGATGGAGCGTGGGGAGAGGCCAGCCATGCCGGAGCAGGAGGACTCTGAAGAGGGCGAGACGACCACGGATCCCAGTGCGGGTGAGTGGCAAGCGGGTGCCCCAGAGCCCCACTTCCCGGGTCTCTCGGTATTCCAGAGGCCCCAGCTTAGCGTGTCACGGTTGGGGTGGACCCGGAGTGATAGGGTAGCAGTGTGCCGGAAGGAGGCCTGCGCGTGCTGCATCCTGCTTGGGTCTCCTCGGATTACCAGGGACCTAGGTACTTGCTACAAAGGAATGTTGGAATGTTGTGGGGCTCACCATCACCATCTCAGGGATTTTTTAAATATATATCCCTGTATCACCTCCCGCTTTGCAGGAAATAAAGCAAAAACCAGAAGGTTTTCCTATGTTATGTTTACAACTGCTGGAGGTTCCTACAGAAGGGCCATGCCCCAGCGGCTGGTGGTCAGTAGAAGAAGAGGCATACATGCGTATCACCAGCTCTGCAGCACAGGACGCTAGCAGGCTGGGACGAGGCGGTTCAGAGGAGCCACGTGGCCCACCTGCACCTGGTGCCAGGCTGCTTGCGTTTGAATCCAGCCCCGCTGCTTCCTGGCAGTGTTGATCTTGGTGGCGTCTCAGTCTTTTCATCAGAACAGGGCTGATACTGATCACATGAAGGGCTGTTGGGGATTGGCTTTGGTCACTGTGTCTGGGGATTGCCCAATGGGTGAATCATTGGGCTGCAAAACTCACTCTCACTTTTTGTGTCTGTGTTTTGGCGTCCACTTTAAACTTACATCACTCGCCTCAAAAGTCTTCAGTAGGAGCATGTCCTTGTCTTCATTGTGCAAATGAGTCAAGCAAGAATAGTCTTAACCTCAGTGGAAATCTTATCGATGCAAAGGGAGGGTGATCACTGGACAATTCGATGTGGAACCAACAGCCAGGCTTTGATGGGAAGACTGTATTAGTTCCTTTACTGCCCTGGTGACAGAATGTCTGATGGGAGGGAAAATTTGTTTTGGCTCACAGCAGATGGGAAGTAGGGGAGGGGCATAGGAAGGGGCCAAGGCAAAATAGAGCCCCAAGGATATGCCTCGCAGTGACTTGGTTCCTCCAGGTAGGCCCCATGGTCTGCTTTTTACCACACCATCATATTAAGATCCATCAAAGAATTCCTCTGTTAGGTCAGAGGCCTCCTCTAACTGCCTCCGGAAATGCATCACAGACACACCCAGAGGCATTACTTTCTCTCTCTCTTTGTGACGAGGTCTCACTACAGTGCAGGATAACCTTGAACTCACAGCAACCTCCTACCTTAGCTTCCCATATTGTGAGATTACAGTCTTATGCCACCTCATCCAGCTCCAGAGACTTTTTTTAATGACAGCTTCCATAATTGTAGACAATAAACCATGATAATTCCTTCCCCACTTTCCTCCTCCCAAATCCAATCTCCATCATATCCCCTCCCCCTCTTAATTAGTTTATCTTTTGATGTCATCATCTTTTCCTCCTATTATGATGGTTTGTGTAGGTAGTGCCAGGCGCTGCAGGGTCATGGATATCCAGGCCATTCTGTGTCTGGAAGAGTGCAGTATAAGGAGTCCCGCCCTTCCCATTCCTTCCACCACTACTTCTCCAGTGGCCCTGGACCCTTAGAAGGTGTGATAGATGTCTCAGTGCTGAAAACTCTTCTGTCACTTCTCAGCATGATAGTGACTTTCCCCTCCCCCCCCCCAGGTAGGGTCTTGCTCTAGCCCAGGGTGACTTGGAATTCACTATGTAGTTTCAGGGTGGCCTCGAACTCATGGTGATCCTCCTACTTCTGCTCCCCAAGTGCTGGGATTACAGGCATAGACCACCATGCCCAACTCTGATGACTTTTGAGTCATCCCAGTGGTCACTGCAATTTGTAAAGAGAAGCTTCTCTAACCAACAGTGAGAGTAGCATTAATATGTGGGTATAAACATTAAGAAAATTGCTTACAGGGCAGTTTGGTGGGCATAATTTATGCATTTAGCCAGACAACAGCAGGCATTACACCCCTTGGGCTCATGACCTTCCCCGCCATAAGCTTTTCACTAGGTTTTCAGCACCAGGCATGTATTCCTCCAGTGGAGTGGGCCTCCAATCCAGTTAGAGAGCAGCTGGTTTCCCCTATAACAGATATGCCGCTATTGCACCAGTTGGCATATTTGACCTGGGTGGCCAGTTTTAAGGCTTGCAATGTCCACTGCTACTCACCACTGTTGATGAATTCTCTATCCCATAGAGCTACATGCAGTGTAGCTTTTTGTAGCTGTCAGTCAGCTGGTCCACAGACAGGAGGTTTTTAGCTCAGCTCCAACTTGATTTCTCAGTGACCTGTGGCTCAAGCTGTGTTCAGGAATAGGGTCTTACCATCTAGTTCTGGTGGGAAACCAAGAGCCTTGGTGTGGTGGTTTGATTCAGGTGTCCCCAATACACTTAGGTGTTCTGAATGCTAGCCTTCCAGCTGATGGAGATTTGGGAATTACTGCCTCCTGGAGGCAGTGTATTGTATCTTATCGATGCAAAAGGAGGGTGATCACTGGACAATTCAATGTGGAACCAACAGCAGGCTTTGATGGGAAGACTGTCTACAGCCAATTTCCCCTTGCCAGTGTTTCCACACTCTCTTGTTCCTGTTGCCCACCTGGTGTTGGTGAGGGGATGATGTCTGCCCTCTGCTCATGCCAATTTTCTTTTCCCCTGCCATCATGGAGCTTCCCCTCAAGTCTGTAAGCCAAAAAAAACCCTTTTTCCCACAAGCAACTCTTGGTTGGATGTTTTCTGCCAGCAATGCAAACCTGACTGCAATACTTGGCAATGGCCTGTAGTGTTTTGGGGGCATCAGGGATCTCCCTCATCAAAAACTTACTGGAAGCTATCCATCCCTGGCATTGAAATTTTTCTAGTAACAATCTATGGCTTCTGGGTATGCCATTACCCAAAAATGTAGATTTGCCCATATGGCTTATTCATAACATCCTAGACTTTGATTAACCCTCCTCCCACTCTTCCTTGCACCCCTAGTAATCTGTTCCTCTACTTACATGCATACAACACCCTCTCCTTAAGTGTTCCCCTCTCCTCCTTCCCTTATAGCCCCTTTCTAGCTTACTGGCTAGAAGCCTTTCTTTTTTTTCTCCTTTTTTCTTTTTTTGTATTGTGTTTTTTTTTTCTTTTCAATTTTTTTTTATTAACAACTTCCATGATTATAAAAAATATCCCATGGTAATACCCTCCCCCCCCCACTTTCCCCTTTGAAACTCCATTCTCCATCATATCCCCTCCCCATCTCAGTCAGTCTCTCTTTTATTTTGATGTCATGATCTTTTCCTCCTATTACGATGGTCTTGTGTAGGTAGTGTCAGGCACTGTGAGGTCATGGATATCCAGGTCATTTTGTGTCTGGGGGGAGCACATTGTAATGAGTCCTACCCTTCCTTTGGTTCTTACATTCTTTCCACCACCTCTTCCGCAATAGACCCTGAGCACTGGAAGGTGTGATAGAGATATTACAGTACCAAGCACTCCTATCACTTCTTTCCAGCACCATGATTCCTTCTGAGTCATCCCAAGGTCACTGCCATCTGAAAAGAGGAGATTCTCTACCAGAAGTGAGAGTAGCATTAATATAAGGGTATGAACATTAAGAGAAGTGTTAACTGGGCAGTTTGATAAGCACAGTGTATATACATTTAGCCAGACAGCAAACATTACACCCCTAGGGCTCATGACTACCCCTGTTTTAAGTTTTCAGTATCAGGGATGTATTCCCTCCCATGGAGCGGGTCTCCAGTCCAATTATAGGGCAGTTGTTTTATACCATGACAGATGTGCCACTATTGCACCCATTGGCTCATTTGGCCTGGCTGGCCAAATACAGGGCTTGTAATGTCCACTGTTGAGTATCTTTACTGGTGACTTCTCTCTCCCATTGAACTGCATACAGAATGGCTTCTTCCAGCTTTCTGTCAGCTGGTCTACATGGAGGAGGATATCAGCTCAGTTCCAGCAGGATTTCTCAGTGGCCTTGCAGCCCAAGTATGTGGAGACTTTAGCAATAGTGTCTTAACATCTATTCCTGGTAGGAAACCAAGGGTAGAGGCCTTTCTTAATCCAACGGAGTTGACAAAGTGAACTGTTAGCTGGCTCAAGGAATTATTTCAGGAGTAGAAACTAAATGTTTAAGAAGAACAGTAACTAGCCAGGCATGGTGGTCTATACCTATATAATCCCAGTCGTGAGGAGGCTGAGGTAGGTGGATCTTCATGAGTTCAAGGACAACCTGGGCTGCAAAGTGAGGCCCTGCTTTAAAAAAAGAAAGGCTGGAGAGATGGTTAAGCGCTTGCCTGTGAAGTCTAAGGACCCCAGCTCCAGGCTCAATTCCCCAGAACCCACGTAAGCCAGATGCACAAGGTGGCACATGCATCTGGAGTTCATTTGCAGTGACTAGCAGCCTTGGTGTGCCCATTCTCTTCTCTCTATATATGCCTTTTTGCTGTTGCTCTCAAATAAGTAAAACGAAACAAAATTTTTTTTTTTTTAAGTAACTTACAGTAGAGAAAACCTTTGTACAAAAAATAAGCACGACCCATGTCAGAGAAGCCAGTGTGGTACCTTCTGAGCTGTGTCTAGAGATTCAGATGGAGGGGTGAGCCTAACCCTGAGTTTAGTACCACAGGCAATAAAAATAAAACAGGTATTGAGTGCAGACAGATTTGAGGTAGAAGAAATAGGAAAAACAACCTAGGACAGAAAGTGAGGATTCAGGGAAAGGTGATTTGTGGTAAAAATCCTAAAACAGCTGATATCCCAGTTGGTTTTAAGATCCAGGTGCTGCTCTGAGCATTATCTTAGAAGGACTTTCTTTCCCTGTCTATTTGTCTCATATTCATCACAGGTGAGCTTCCCTTAGGATGGGAAATAAAAATGAAAGTGCAAATGACCCTAACATACTCTGTCCTGGGCTGATTTGTTCTGGTACACACATGCCCATGGTCTGAGCTTCTGTGAAGGTGGTGGCCTCAAGGAGGCATCTGTGCATGGTCACCTGTCATTTGTGGCACTCATCATCCCCACCCCCTTGCAGCCTGAAGTGGGAGGGAAGGCAGGGGGCGTCCGACCTCAGCTCTAAAGCGCTGTCCTTACATCACACCATGGTCAGCCGAAGGCCTGGCCCTCCAGTCACCGCAGAGGAACTGTTACCTTCAGCCCACTGCACATCTCCGGGGATTGGATCGTGCTCCTCCTCTGTCTTCTCCCTAGCAAGATAACAGCATATGCAACCCTGACCAACCCCAAAGGTGTGGGGCAAGGCAGCAAAGTCTAGAAAACAGAACTTTCAGAGTTCTACATATACCAAACATGATGGGTTTATGGGCTTGCTAAGTAAATTCATTCAGTAAGCTGTCGTTGAGTAGTGTTGGCCCCTATGGGCAAAGAGATCCAAGGAGAATTCAGGTAACTGTCCTACTCTTTTTTCTGGGGGGGTCAGGGTCTCACTGTAGCTCAGGCTGACCTGGAATTCACTCTGTAGTCTCAGGGTGGCCTTGAACTCACAGTGATCCTCCTACCTCTGCCTCCTGAGTGCTGGGGTTAAAGGCGTGCGCCACCACACCCGGCTTAACTTTCCTACTCTTAACATACTCAGAGTAGCCATGTCCTCCCATTCATCTGCCTCCCCAAGCTGCAGAGCACAAACAAAACAGAAAGAAAAGACATGGATAAGAAAGAGAAAGAACGAAGAGATGTGAAAGGGATCCTGGATATATCAGAAAGTTCAAGAGATTTTTCAAGTAGAATAAATTCATAAATACCTACCATGTGTGAATATTCTGAGAATAAAATGATACAGCAGAGAGGGGCGAGGTGCTTGGAGCCAAGTTCATGGTCGTTAATAGTAAGCTGAGCCAAATTAAAAATGATTAGCAAAACCAATAATGAGGTGCACACCTTTAATCCCCAGCACTTGGAAGGCTGAAATAGGAGGATCCCTGTGAGTTTGAGGACACCCTGAGACCACATAGTGAAGTCTAGGTCAGCATGAGGTAGAGTGTGACCCTACCTCAGGGAAAAAAAAAAAAGAAAAGAAAAGAAAAAGATCAGCTCTAGGGAAAGCAGAAAAGTTTATAGTTTACAGCTGACTTACACAGTATGCTACATGGTTCCATTGTAAACACCACTTACATAATTGAGTAACAGGAATCTATAGTTGCCAGTACAGAGTTGGGAGGAGATGACCCTGTCCAACCAGAAGGTCAATAGATGATGATTAAAGTTGGAAAACCAGGGCTTGAGAGGTGATTCGGTGGTTAAGGTGCTTGCCTGCAATGCCTAACAACCCAGGTTCAATTCCCCCAGTACTTACGTAAAACCAGATGCACAAAGTGGCACATCCATCTGGTGCTCGTTTGCAGTGGCTAGAGGTCCTGGTGCACCTGTATTCATTCTCTCTCTCTCACTGTGTACTTGCAAATAAATAAAAAGTTGGAAAATCAAGAAGTAGCAATACAGGCCAGACATGGTAGTACACGCCTTTAATCCCAGCACACAGGAGGCGAAGGTAGGAGGATCACAGTGAGTTCAAGGCCACCCTGAGACTACGTAGTGAATTCCAGGTCAGCTTGAACTAGAGTGTGACCCTACCTCGAAAACACACAAAAAGCAAACGCAAACCAAAAAATAAATAAATAAAAGGAAGAAGAAGTAGCAATACAAATGTGTTACTGAGAGCCAGGAAGCTAAATGACAGAATCTTCTGGTGCATTCAAAGTGAGTGCCTGTGAGAAGCTGGAAATGGAGAATTGAGAAGTGTAGAGGAATCTCAAAACACACACACACATTTCGAGCTGGGCTTAATGATGCACACCTTTAATCCCAGCACTCGGGGAGGAGTTCCAGGCCATCCCGAGAGGACATAGTTAATTCTTGGTCAGCCTGCACCAGAGTGAGACCCTACCTCAAAAAAAAAAAAAAAAAAAAAAGTGCTGCGTTGGTAGTGTACACCTTTAATCCCAGCAGAGATAAGAGAATTACCCTGAGTTCAAGGCCAGCCTGAGACTACATAGTAAATTCTAGGTCAGCCTGGGCTAGAGTGAAACCCTAGCTCAAAACACAAGCCAGGCATGGTGCCCATACCTATAATCCCAACACTTGGGAGGCAGAGATAGGAGGATTACCATGAGTTCAAGGCCATCTTGAGACTACATAGTGAATTCCAGGTTAGCCTGGGCTAGAGTGAGATCCTACCTCAAAAAAAATTAGGGATAAGGATGTAGCTCAGAGCTTTAACCTACTATGCCTAACGCCTTGGGTTTAATTCTCAGCAACACACACACAAATAAATAAAATTAAAACATGTTTGAAGAATTGTTCAGCACTCTGTCCTATGTGCATACATGATTGAAAAGAGAAGGAGAATGCCTGTAATCCAAGCATTTAGGGTGTGGAGGCAAGAAAATACCAGAGTACAAGGGCATCTACTATATAATGATTTTGTTTTGAGGCCAGTCTGGCTTACATGAGACCTTATCTCATAAAAACAAAGAAGGGCCAGGAAGACGGCTCTGTGGGTAGAAGCACTTTCTGTGCAAGCATGCCAGCCTGAGTTCAGATCCTCAGAACCCATGTGAAGGCCAGACACAGTAGCAAGCCTCTCCACCCCAGCATTCCTACTGAGAGATGGGAAGCAGAGACAGGAGAATCCTGGAAGCTCAAAGGCCAGCTAGCTTGGCATATGCAGTGGTGGACTTGAGTCCAACAAGACTGAAGGTGAGGGCCATCACCCAAGGTGACCTCCACACATGCACCTGCCATACACACACACACACACACACACACACAGATTGAGAGAATAACTCATACCAAGTTTTACAAACCTCCACGAAAGCCAGCTCTATTCTTTACTGTGAGCTGATAGACATAATGTAGCAACATTGTTTTTTATTGTTTTTCCAAGTAGTCTGTCTCTGTCTAGCCTAGGATGACCTAGAATTCACTATGTAGTCTCAAGGTGGCCTTGAACTCACAGTGATCCACCTATACCTCTGCCTCCTCAGTGGTGCTAGGATTAAAGGCGTGTGCCACATGCCCGGCAACATTGGGTTTTAATTTCAAAAAGAAAAGCATGCAAAAGCCCCCAAGTTTTCTCTCAAGAATCTTGAGCAGGGCATGGTGGTGCACGCCTTTAATCCCAGCACTCGGGAGGCAGAGGTAGGAGGATTGCCGTGAGTTCTAGGCTACCTTGAGCCTACATAGTTAATTTCAGGTCAGCCTGGACCAGAGTGAGACCCTACTTTGTAAAAGAAACAAAAAAAAAAAAAATCTTGTCAACTGTTTATTCCTTCCTGCTTCATGCACATGTGGTTACAAACACCTTTAATTATATGAACAATACATAACTAATATATCTTGCTGCAATGCAAACTCAAATATGGAATGGCATCATTCACAACTTCCTATTTCAGTAGCAAATCCAGGTTAGGTGGTATACGTCTGTAATTCCAGCACTCAGAGGCAGAGACAGCAGAATTGCTGCAAGGTCAAGGGCAGAATGGGTCTTAAGTAATGTAAAAATAACTTTCAGTCACAATATTACTCGCCTTTTTTTTTTTTTTTTTTTTTTTTTTGAGGTAGGACCTCACTCTAGTCCAGGATGACCTGGAACTCCCCCTGAAGCACCAAGCCTCAGAGTCACAACTACCTCTGCCTCCTGAGTGCTGGGATTACCCAGCTTTTCTTAATAGTAGATTATAGTATTCTGTGTATTGATTTCATAATGTATTTTAAAACTTTCCCATTGATGTGTATTTAAGGAGTTTACAAGTTTTGGTGCATCAGCAAGGACCCTTATAAACAGATCTCTGTGCACTGGTCTAAAACTTTTTTAGAAGTAGATTTTCCAGGTCAAAGGATATGCCCACTTAAATATTTAATAGATACTGGCACATGCCCTCCACAACACTTCCTCTCATGTACCTTCATCTAAGCTTGGGAATACTGCCCACACACCCAGGCCAGTAGGAGGCACCTGCAGCTTTGTGTACTTGCCAAAGTGCTGACAAATGCACTTGATACCATTCTTTAACTTGTCACAAGTCATATGCATATTGTCATATGGTTACTAACTAATTATCATGTCTGATTCTGTGAGTTGCTTTCTTTTTTGATTTTTTTTTATTGACAGCTTCCATAATTATGGACAATAAACCATGGTAATTCCCTCCCCTTGTTCTTCTTTTGATATGTATTTTTCTTTTTCTGAGACAGTGCCTCATGTAGTCCAGGCTGGCCTTAAACTCCCTACATAGGCTCAGGTGGCCTTAAACTTCTGATACTCCTGGGATCACAGGCATATGCCACCATTTCTGGCTTGTAAAAGCTTTATTTATTTATTTTTGAGGTAGGTTTTCACTATAGCCGAGGTTCACCTGAAATTCACTACGTAGTCTCAGGGTAGACTGGAACTCACAGTGATCCTCCTACCTGTGCCTCCTGAGTGCTGGGATTAAAGGCGTGCACCATCATGCACAGTGTAAAAGCTTTTTATACATCAAAGATATTAGCTCATGTCAGTCATAGCTATGCAAATATTTCCCAATTCTTTTTACTTTTACATATAGTATTTGTATGTGGGTGTGGTATAACAGTTTTAATTTTTTTTTATGAGAGAAAGAAAGAGAGAACTGGCATGCCAGGACCTCCAGCCACTGCAATTGAACTCCAGATGTGTATGCCACCTTGTGCATGTGTGACTGCACGTGTCACCTTTTGTGTCTGGCACAAAGTGGCACATGCATCTGAAGTTCATTTGCAGCAGCTGAAGGCCCTTGTGTGCACATTCTTTCTCTCCCATCTCTCTCTCTCTTCTATCTCTCTGAACTTGCAAATTAATAAATAAAAACTAAAGAAATAAAAGTTTTGGGGGCCGGAGAGATAGCTTAGCAGTTAAGGTGTGTTGCAGTTAGGTTCACATTGCTGGTAGAAATCACCCAACCAAGAGCAGCTTGTGGGAAAAAGAGGTTTATTTTGGCTTACAGGCTTGAGAGGAAGCTCCACGATGGGAGGGAAAACGATGGCATGAGCAGAGGGTGGACATCACCCCCTGGCCAACATACAGTGGACCATAGTAACAGAAGGAGTGTGCCAAACACTGGCAAGGGGAAACTGGCTATAACACCCATAAGCCCGCCCCCAACAATACACTCCCTCCAGGAGGCGTTAATTCACAAATCTCCATCAGCTAGGAATGTTTGTGGGGGACACTTAAATCAAACCATCACAAGGTGCTTGCCTGCAAAGCCAAAGGACCCAGGTTTGACTCACCAGTTCCCACGTAAAGCCAGAGGCACAAAGTGTTGCATGCATCTGGAATTTGTAGTGGCCAGAAGCCTAGTATGCCCATACACACACACACACACACACACTCTCTCTCTCTCTCTCTCTCTCTCTCTCTCTCTCTCTCTGTCTCTCTCTCTCTCTCACATTCTCACTCTCTTCCTCTCTCAAACAAATACATAGACTATAAAAAGTAAAGGATAGTTTTTTAAACATATTTATTCATTTGCAAGGAGAGAGAGAATATGAATACGGGTATACCAGGGCCTCTAGCCACTATAAATGAACTCTAGATGCATGCACCACTTTGTGTATCTGTCTTTATGTGGGTACTGGGGAACTGCACACAAGCACCCTAACTGCTGAGCCATCTCTCCAGCCCAAGAATACTTTTTGATAATATGTTAACTATGTGATTTGTATAGTTGTAATTCAGGATAAGTTCAGAGAATCAATTGACATTTCCATGACAGAGCTCCTTCCAGTCCATCTGCATACTGATTGAATGAGGCTTCCCATGCTTGTATTTGTTAGAATGAAAAATAGAATTGATTTGGAACTGTCTCATTGCACAACAAGAATAAATATATTCGTTCTCCAATAAGTAAACTAATTGGGAAAAAATTCCTACTCAACTTTAATGAGAACATTTTCAGAAGATTTTTGTTTTCTGTTTTGGATAGCTGTTTATCATCCTGTGTCATGATCACTAAGAAAACTCCATCTAGGAAAGAAATAAACATAGAGAGCCTTGTGGAGCTGAACTTAATTTTTCAGTTTACATAAACACTTTTGTGGCAGATGAGGCGATCAGTAAAAGATTTCCAGGCATGAAAATATGGTCTACTAGGGTAAAATCCTTGGGCAAAGTGGGACTGGAAATAGAAGCTCAAGGTAAAAGGATTGAAATAAAAAACCCAACTATCAAAGAAGAACTTGTTCATGAATGTTTTGAGTGAACAATGGTGGATTTCAAATGGTTAGAATTCTTGGATTCTATTGATTTCATTAAAGGATGAGGAAAGAGCTTATTTCAAATCTCAATGTTTACTCTAGAAATTATATCTTTTGCAGTTACTGATTTTATTTTATTTTTATTTAAAAGAGAAAATATGAGTGCACTAGGGCCTCTTGCTATTGCAAACGGAACTCCAGACACATGCACCACTTTGTGCATCTGGCTTTACATGAGTAATGGGGGAGTGAACCTGGGCCAGAAGGCTTTGCAAGCAAGACCCTTTAACCACTAACCACTGAGCCATGTCCCCAGCCCAAGTTGTGTGTGTGTGTGTGTATCTCACTCCAGCTGACCTTGAACTTGTAGCACTCTTCCTGCCTCAACCATCCAAATACTGAGATACATGTGTGATCTGTCACACCCAGTTTATCTTATATTTTTATGACAAAGATGCAAAGGGAAGCATTTTTTTTGGGGGGGGGTTCTGGGTTTCACTTTATCCCAGGCTGACCTAGAACTCTCAGTGCTCCTCCTATCTCAGCCTCTTGGCTGCTGGAATTAAAGGCATTAGCCACTATGCTCTACTAGAAACATAGTTTTGAAAAATTGTTTTATGGGGTAAGCAAGTGAAATATTTTCAGGAGTTCATGAAGTTAGGAAAGTTGCATTTGTGGAGGAGCGTAATGATTTAATGTACGGACAAGGCTTGAAGATCGGAGAGCCAGAGCTGCAGTAGAAAGGCGTGAATATGGGGCTGAGGGCTGGAGAGATGGCTGAGCAGTTAAGGCGCTTGCCTGTGAAGCCTAAGGACCCATGTTCAACCCTCCAGATCCCACATTAGCCAGACACAAAGGTGAAGTAAGCACAAAGTCGTACATGCCCACTAGGTGGCACAAGTGTCTGGAGTTTGATTTTAGTGGCTGAGGTACTAGTGTGCCAATTCTCTATCTCTCCTTTCTCTCTTTTAAGCGCTCTCTCTCTCTCTCTCTCTTTTTTTTTTTAAGGACTGAGGAAACAAGCAGAGGATTTAAGTTAAGGAGGGAAGAGATGGTAGGGGAAGGGCAGTTATTGTTAGGTCTTGTGTCGTCTCTGAAGCTTGGTTCTTTATATTTTTTTTAATTTTTTTTGTTATTTTTGTTTATTTATTTGAGAGAGACAGAGAGGGACAGAAAGAGGCAGATAGGGAGAGGGAGAGAGAATGGGCACGCCAGAGCCTCCAGCCACTGCAAACGAACTCCAGACGCATGTGCCCCCTTGTGCATCTGGCTAACGTGGGTCCAGGGGAGTTGAGTCTCGAACCAGGGTCCTTAGGCTTCACAGGCAAGCGCTTAACTGCTAAGCCATCTCTCCAGCCCATGCTTGGTTCTTTATACAGAGCACAAGCTTGTCGCAGGATGTATGTGGTGGTGCACTTCTGTAATCCCAGTACTTGGGAGTTAGAGGAAGGAGAATCAGGAGTTCCAGATCATCCTTGGGTATATAACAAGTTTAAGGACAACCTGGGCTACATAATGAGTTCTAGGCCAGTCTGAGCTGGAAAACAAAAACAAGACCCTATCTCAAAGGGTTGGGGAGGAAGAAACTAAATTCATTTAATTTTCATCATTTGCATAGTCCAAGAGCATGGTGCCAACACCTGCTTGTCTCTTGTAAGGCCGTCTGACTGTATCATAATGTGGCCGATCACACCCTGACAGGGTGATAAGACAGTGAGAGATCCCATGGCAAGATAGGGAGCAAGAGATTAGGGAGGGGCCAAGGTCACTACTTGTCAATAACCTGCTTCAACCCACTTTGAAAGCAGCATTACTGCCTTCCCAAGGGCAATACCCTGATCTGGTCATCTCTTAAGCCTTCACCACCTCAATTCTATTCATGGCACAAGCTTCCTGCTATGAGACTTTGGACCACACATTCAGAATATATCCAAACCACCAGCCCCACTATCTCAGCAGCTTGGAGGCTGAGGCAGGCAGAACACAGTTCAGGGTCAACCTATAAAACCTAGCAATTACCAACTGATATTTTTTCATTAAAACCTGAACTAGAAGTACAAAGCAGAGATGTGATGGAGTCTAAGGAGAAAGGCTATGAAATTGTTATCAAAATATAGTCATTAAATCTGTACTTCTGCATCAATTTGCAAAAAAAAAAAAAAACTAGCAAGACCCTGTCTCAAAAATGAAAAATTGGGCTGGAGAGATAACTTAGTGGTTAAGGCACTTGCCTGTGAAGCCTAAGGATCCTGGTTCAATTCCCCATTGCCATGTAAGCCAGATGCACAAGGTGGCACATGCATCTGGAATTCGCTTGCAGTGGCTGGAGGCCCTGGCATGCCCATTCTTTCTCTTTCTCTCTCTCTCTCTCTCTCTTTCTCTCCTAACTAAATAAAATATTTTTAAAAATGAAAAATTACAGCTGGAGAGATGGCTTGGCAATAAAGGTACTTACTTGCAAAGCCTGATGATCTGGGCTTAATTACCCATGTAAAGCCAGATGCACTAAGTGGTGCATGCATCTGGAGATCGTTTGCAATGGCAAGAGGCTCTAGTTCACCCATTCTATCTCTACTTGCAAATAAAAAATTAAAATATTAAAAAATGATGGGCTGGTCATTGTGGAAATCAGTGTGGAGGTTCCTAAAACAGCTAAAGATTGATCTACCATATGACCCAGCTATAGCACTCCTAGGCATATATCCTGAGGACTCATCTCATTTCCTTAGAAGTATGTGCTCAACCATGTTTATTGCTGCTCAATTTATAATAGCTGGGAAATGGAACCGGCCTAGATGTCCCTCAACTGATGAGTGGATAATGAAGATATGGCTCATTTATACAATGGAGTTCTACTCAGCGGTAAAGAAAAATGAAGTTATGAAATTTGCAGAAAAATGGATGGATCTGGAAAGGATTATACTAAGTGAGGTAACCCAGGCCCAGAAAGCCAAGCGCCACATGTTCTCCCTCATATGTGGATCCTAGCTACAGATGATTGGGCTTCTGCGTGAGAAGGAAAATACTTAGTAGCAGAAGCCAGTAAGTTAAAAAGGAGACATAAAGGGAAGAGAAAGGAAGGGAGGAGGGTACTTAATAGGTTGGTATTGTATATATGTAAGTACAGTGATTGAGATGGGGAGGTAATATGATGGAGAATGGAATTTCAAAGGGGAAAGTATGGGGGGGGAGGGATGGTATTACCATGGGATATTTTTTATAATCATGGAAAATGTTAATAAAAATTGTGAAAGAAAAAAAAAATGATGGGCTGGAGAGATGGCTTAGCAGTTAAGGCATTTGCCTGCAAAGCCAGAGGATCCCAGTTCAACTCTCCAGGACCCAAGTAAGCCAGATGCACAAGGGAGTGCATGCATCTGGAGTTTGTTTGCAGTAGCTGGAGGCCCTTGCATGCCGATTCTCTCTCTCTCTCTCTCTCTCTCTCAACTAACTAAATAAAATATTTTTAAATGAAAAATTATGGCTGGAGAGATGGCTTGGCCATAAAGGCATTTACTTGCAAAGCCTGATGACCTGGGCTTAATTACCCATGTAAAGCCAGATGCACCAAGTGGTGCATGCATCTGGAGAACACTTGCAATGGCAAGTGGCTCTAGCTCACCCATTCTATCTCTACTTGCAAATAAAACATTAACATATTTTAAAATGATGGGCTGCAGAGATGGCTTAACAGTTAAGGCATTTGCCTGCAAAGCCAGAGGACCCCGGTTCAACTCTCCAGGACCCAAGTAAGCCAGATGCACAAGGGAGTGCATGCATCTGGAGTTTGTTTGCAGTGGCTGGAGGCCCTGGCATGCCCATTCTGTCTCTCTCTGCCTCGTTCTCTCTCTCAAATAAATAAACATATTTTTTAAATGAAAAATTAGGGGCTGGAGGCATGGCTCAGAGGTTAAGGCATCTGCCTGCAAAACCTAACCTGCATTTGATTTCCCCAGTACCCATGTACAGCCAGATGCACAAAGTGATGCATGCATCCAGAGTTCATTTGCAGCAGCTGGAGGCCCTGGCATGCCCATTCTGCCTATCTCTCTTTCTTCTGTCTCTCTCTGCTTGCAAGTAAATAAATAAGTCAATAATATTTTTTAAATGAAAAATTAACCAGGCATATTGGTGCATACCTTTCATCCCAGCACTCAGGAGGCACAGCTAGGAGGATCACTATAAATTTGAGGCCAGCCTGAGACTACGTAGTGAATTCCAGATCAGCCTGGGCTAGAGCAAGATCCTATCTCAAAAACAACACAAAAAAATTTTTAAAAACAGAGCTGGAAAGACAGCTTGTGATGAGCACTTGGCTAAATGTGAGACACCTTAGATTCCATGCCCCAGTACTGTCAAAAATAAGAAAGTATCTAAATCACAGCAGAGGCCAAAGCTGTTAATTTTCAGCTCAAGCAGGAGAAAGCTGAAAGTGTAAATGCAGAAAGATGGCGGGGTGGGGATGCAGGGTTGTTGTTAGAGAATAGAATACCGACATCACTGAAGACTAGGGCAGGTCCGCTGTGAGAACTGCACCTTGAAAACAGGAAAGCTGTTATATACCCCGTCTATTTCAAAGTTCTCTGACTTGGCTGATCAGGTAGGAATTAGAAGGTTGCCAGGCACCAGAAGGAACCCAGCTTCAAGTCATAGAGCATCCGTTTTCAGCCTCCTCAGTTGGCTGGTCTGATTTCTCAGTGATGTATCTATCCACGTCACACTGGAGAAGCGTAGACAGGGCAGATCGCCAGGCAGCTTCCCACGTGCAGGACTCGGTTTGCTTCATTTGTTTCCTAGCTCCGCCCCTTCCCACAGCACTTACCACCATCCAGCGTACGATACATTTCTATTGTGTTTATTGCCTTATGTAGAATATTTTTTTAAAAAATTTTATTATTTATTTATTTGAGAGTGACAGACAGAGAAAGAGGGGTGGAGAGAGAGAATGGTCACACCAGGGCTTCCAGCCTCTGCAAACGAACTCCAGACGCGTGCGCCCCCTTGTGCATCTGGCTAACGTGAGACCTGGGGAACCGAGCCTCGAACCAGGGTCCTTAGGCTTCACAGGCAAGCGCTTAACTGCTAAGCCATCTCTCCAGCCCATTTTTTAAAAATCTTTTACTCTTATTCATTTATTTGAGAGGCAAGTAGGGAGAGAGAGAGAGAGAGAGGATGGGTGCACCAGGACCTCCAGCCACTGCAAATGAACTCCATGCCAATAAATAAATAAATAAATGGAAATAAAAAAAAAAAACCCTAGGGGCTGGGGAGATGGCTTAGCCAGTAAGAGTAATTATTATGCCAGCAAGAGCTCCCAGTGAGAAGGGCGGGCATGGCTGTGTGTGCCTGTGACCCCAGTGCTAAGGGAAGCAGAGACAGGAGGATCGCTGGGACTACCTGTTCAACTGGAAAACGGGGAGCCCCAGGTCCGGTGAGAGGCTCCATGTCAAGGAAATGAAACAGAAATACAGTAGAGGGGTTTATCCAGTGTCTTCCTCTGGATGTACATGGAGCACATGCACACACACACACATACACACACACGTACATACACAAACCATACATCCTATACTCACACACCAAAAAAAATTCATAGGCCAGGCACAGTGGTGTGCCCCTGTAATTCCAGCCTCTGGTGGTTTGAGACCAGCCTGGAATACAAAATGTTTTTAGTTTTTCAAAATAGTATTTCACTCTGGTCCAGGCTGACCTGGAATTCGCTATGCATTCTCAGGGTGGCCTTGAACTCAGGGTAATCCTCTTACCTCTGCCTCCTGAGTGCTGGGATTAAAGGCATGTGCCACCATGCCCAGCTTCTTTTTTTATTATTATTATTTTTAAAAATTAGGGGGAGTGGTTGAGATAGAGTTGCATGTAGCCCAGGTTGGCCTTGAACTAACTCTGTAGCCAGGATGATCTTGAAGTCTTCATCCTCCTGCCTCCACCTTCCAAATGCTGGGATTTCAGGCATCAGACACCACAGCTAAAAAACACAGATTTTGAAGCCAGGCATAGTGGTGCACCTCTTTGATCCCAGTACTTGGGAGGCAGAGGTAGAAGGATCGCCATAAGTTCAAGGCCACCCTGAGAATACAGAGTGAATTCCAGGTCAGCCTGAGCTAGAATGAGACCCTACCTCAAAATACCAAAAAAATTAAAAATTAAGACAATGTATATAATAGGGTAATGTTTAGCTAAAAATAAATAAGACCCAACTTATATATTTGTGCCAGCTTTAAAGCAATGTGAGTCTAAAGAAGGCCTCAGAAAGTCTGTCTGCATCCAGCATCTCACCAGCAATGGCCAGGCATGAGAAGTGAGGAGATAGCCCATGTGTTTATTTGCACTGATGAAGCTTGACCAGTGAGAGGGAAATTGTGTATGGGCATTGGCTGCCTAGCCTGGAAAATAAAATTAGGGTCTCTAAACAATTATGAGCCTTAAGTAGGCTAATCTTCTCATTTATATAAACTTGACTCCAGTTTGTGTTAGCAGTCAAGACTATAAAGTGTCCAGGAGCTTCTCTCCACTCATCAGCAGCATCTGGTTTTTTGTTTGTTTGTTTTTTTTAATTTGTTTTTTTTTTTTTTGATTTTTTTGAGGTAAGGTCTCACTCTATCCCAGGCTGACCTGGAATTCACTATGGAGTCTCAGGGTGGCCTCGAACTCATGGCGATCCTCCTACCTCTGCCTCCCAAGTGCTGGGATTAAAGGCGTGCGCCACCACGCCCAGCATCAGCAGCATCTGTCTTTAGAGTCTCTTAAAAAAGAACTGTCCAGGGCTGGAGAGATGGCTTAGCGTTTAAGCACTTGCCTGTGAAAGCCTAAAGACCCCAGTTCAAGGTTCATTTCCCCAGGACTCCACCTTAGCCAGATGCACAAGGGGGCGCATGCATCTGGAGTTCATTTGCAGTGGTTGGTGGCCCTGGCGTGCCCATTCTCTCTCTCTCTCTGCCTCTTTATCTCTGTTTGTCACTCTCAAATAAATAAATAAAAATAAACAAAAAAAATTTTAAAAGAACTGTCCAAATATAAATTTTTTTATTATTTTCATTGTTTCTCTTCTGTTCAAGGCAGGGTGTCACTCTAGCCAGGGCTGAACTGGAACTCACTTTGTAACCCCAGGCTGGCCTCGAACTCACTGCAGTCCTTCTACCTCAGCCTCCTGAATGACCCACCACACCTGGCTTAAAATATAAATTTTAGGGCTGTGGAAGCCTGAGTAAGTGACATGACTTCTGTATTCTCTCCCTTTCCTCTCTCAGCACATGATGGCATAGTGATCAAGATCGAGGTGCAGACCAATGACGAGGGCTCCGAAAGTTTAGAGACGCCAGAGCCCCTGATGGGTCAAGTGGAGGAACATGGCTTTCAGGACTCAGAGCTGGGTGACCCCTGTGGAGAGCAGCCGGACCTGGACATGCAGGATCAGGAGAACACGCTGGAGGAGTGCACAGAAGGCTCCAGTGAGTTCAGTGAGCTCAAGCAGATGCTGGTGCAGCAGAGAAATTGCACAGGTAAGTCCTGGGCAGGTGCGGGGGCCTGCGGCGGCCTTGCCTTATGGAAACAGAGGGCAGCTGGCCAATGGTGAATACACCATGCAAACACGCAAGGTCGCACATGTGCACAGGATGTTGCACATGTCTGGAGTTCAATTTCAGTGGCTGGAGGTCTTGGCATACCAATTCTTTCTCTCCTGCTCATAAAGAAAAATATAAAAATGTGTCTGTGTCAGGAGTGGTGGTACACACCAGTGATCCCTATACATATGAAGTAGAGGCAGGAGGATTACTGCAAGTCCAAGGCCAGGACCATCTCTCTAACTAAAGTTACAGGCCAGCAAGGGCTACGTAGCAAGACTCTGTCTTAAAGAAACAATATAAGAAATGTGTTCATATCCAGTTATTTAGGCATTTTAAATTATTGTGTTGATTATTATTATTTTGTTTTCATTTTGCCTATAGGTAAGACAAATTATAGAGGGTTTGGGGTTGGTTTTTTTTCTTTCAAATTTTCTATTGACACTCTCCATACACGGTGTACCCTGATCATAATTTCCTCCCACTATCCTCTCTTGTCCTCCCTCCCTATCCTTGTACTGAACCCCTTCTTCCCAGCTAGTACCTCTTCTATTTAGATGTCACCATTTTTCTTTTTCTACCCTCATATTATACAAGTCTTGTGTAGGTGGTGTCAGCCACTGGTGGTCATGAATGCACAGCCCCTTTGTATCGTATCTGGAAGACAGTATTGCAAAGCACTTCTCCCCTTCCTTTGGCTATTACACTCTTTTTTTTTTTTCAATTTTATTTTAATTAACAACTTCCATGATTATAAAAAGTATCCCCTATTAATGCCCTCCCTACCCCCACTTTCCCCTTTGAAACTTCATTCTCCATCATATCCCCTCCCCCACTCAATCATTCATTCTCTTTTACTTTGATGTCATGATCTTTTCCTCGTATTATGATGGGCTTGTGTAGGTAGTGGGTTTAGTTTTTTCTTGCTGTTTTGAGGCAGGGTCGTACTTTAGCCCAGGCTGAAACTCACTCTGTAGTCCCAGTCTGGCCTTGAACTCATGGCAGTGCTCCTATTTCTGCCTCCCAAGTGCTGGGATTAAAGGCTGGTGGTTTTTTGTTTTGGTTGCTTGGTTGGTTTGTATATCTTTTAAGTGTGAAAGTGCTTCAAACAGGGTTTTTATATGTAAGAATTCTGGAAGTGCACTTTTGTACACTTTTTTTAATAGAGGGACTCAGAGAATTGACTTTCTCTTACATGGTAGCAAAATAGAGCTCTCCAGTTAACTGTTTAGAGTGTACCAGATAAGCACAGAGTACCTAAAGAAATACAAATAAAAAGAGTCAAAAGCTACTTTTTCTCTTGAACTTAGGTTCCTGAAAGTCAGATTCCTGACTGCAGTGAGACTGTGCCTACCTGAGGTGCTGCAGAGGGCTGAGGGGCCTGAGGCCCCCCAGGGAGGAGGTCAGGATCACCCAGGAAGACATGGAGGAGGAAGGGGGATTGGTGAGGGGCGAATAAAAAGGTGTGGTGAGGAGAAATCCCCAAGTAGGTTCTGAAAGGAAGGAGAACAGTGTGGCAGTCTGTTCAAGCGGAGTCCTCATAGGGGAGAAGATAAAAGAACTCTGATGCCTTGATGTAAATGGCAAAAATACAACTCTTACTTCTAGTACTCCATATGAAAAGGGGAATTTGATAGCCAGGCATGGTGGCGTTTGCCTTTAACCCTCGCACTGAGGGAGGAGGCAGAAGTAACAGGATGCCTGAGTTCGAGCCCACCCTGAGACGACGTAGCAAATTCCAGGTCAGCCTGGGCTAATTTGTTTTTTTGTTTTTTTTTTTTTCAAAGGGGGAAAGGGGCTGATGAAATGGCTTAGTGTAGTGAATTCCAGGTCAGCCTGGGCTAATTTTTTTTTTTCCAAAGGGGGAAAGGGGCTGGTGAGATGGCTTAGTGATTAAGGAGCTTGGCTGCAAAGCCAAAAGACTCAGGTTTGACCCCCCAGTACCCACATAAGCCAGATGCAAAAGGTGGAGCATGCAGCATGCACACATTCTTTCTTTGCCTCTTTCTCTCAATAAGTAAATAAATAAAATATAAAAAAAATATTTTTAGCCAGACGTGGTGGCACATGCCTTTAATCCCAGCACTCAAGATGGAAAAGGTAGGAAAATTGCCAAAAGTTCAAGGCCACCCGGAGACTACATAGTGAATTCCAGGTCAGCAGCTAGAGCGAGACCCTGCCTCAAAAAAAAAAGGTGGAGGGAGAGGGGCTGGAGAGATGTTAAGGCACTTGTCTGTGAAGCCTAAGAGCCCAGGTTTGACTCCCCAGTACCCACTTAAGCCAGATGCACAAGGTTGCTCATGAGTCTGGAGTTCTTTTGTAGTGGCTGGTGGCCCTGGTGTACCCATTTTCTCTTTCTCTCTCTCTTGGGGGTAGGGGTTCACTCATTTTCTATCTTCCTCTCTCTATTAAATAAATAAGAAAGGTAAATAAATAATAATACTAAAAAAGAAAAGAACCAGGTGTGATGGTGCACGCCTTTAATCCTAGCACTCGGGAGGCTGAGGTAGAAAGATCACTGTGAGTTCCAAGCCAGCGTGAAACTAATTCTAGGTCAGCCTGGACTAGAGCAAGACCCTACCTTGACAAACAAAAAACAGGGGTGGGTCGGAATGTGTTGGCGTACTACTTGGTAGATTCATGAGTGCGACAGGTCAGGCATGGCTGCCACTGGGTGCCCCATGCTGATCCTTGGGGCTAGTTTTTTCCCTTCCAGTTAACACTGCTTCTTAGCTTCTGCTCATGATCAGTGGACAGCCACTCACGTCTCTTCTGATCCCTTGCCATAAACTGCCAAGAAAGGATTCTAATTGGTCCTGTTAAGCGCTGGGTTTCACATCCAGCTCCACCGAGGTAGGGACCATGGGCCACGGGGAGCCAGGAAATTTCCCAGATGCGAGAGTTTGGGCAGCCTAATCCCGATGCGGGTCTGTCACTGTGGATGCAGCAGGAGTTCTAGACCATAGTAACGTCTTTCTGTGATTTGTCCCTGGAGCAGAGGGGATCGTGATCAAGACAGAGGAGCAAGAAGAGGAGGAGGAAGAGGAGGAAGAGGATGAGCTGCCACAGCACTTACAGTCCCTCGGGCAGCTGTCCGGAAGGTACGAGGCCAGTATGTACCAGACCCCCCTGCCTGGGGAGATGTCTCCCGAGGGCGAGGAGAGCCCCCCACCCCTGCAGCTGGGGAACCCAGCGGTGAAGAGGCTGGCCCCCAGCGCGCACATGCACGCCCACGGGCACGGAGAGCGGCACCTGGGCGAGAACCGCGGGACGTCGAGCCAGCAGCAGCGGAACCGGCGGGGCGAGCGGCCCTTCACCTGCATGGAGTGCGGCAAGAGCTTCCGGCTGAAGATCAACCTCATCATCCACCAGCGCAACCACATCAAGGAGGGGCCCTACGAGTGCGCCGAGTGCGAGATCAGCTTCCGGCACAAGCAGCAGCTCACGCTGCACCAGCGCATCCACCGCGCGCGCAGCGGCTACGCGTCGCCCGAGCGCGAGCGCGAGCGCGGACCGGCCTTCAACCCCAAGCACTCGCTCAAGCCCCGCCCGAAGTCCCCCAGCTCGGGCAGCGGCGGGCCCAAGCCCTACAAGTGCCCCGAGTGCGACAGCAGCTTCAGCCACAAGTCGAGCCTGACCAAGCACCAGATCACGCACACCGGCGAGCGGCCCTACACGTGTCCCGAGTGCAAGAAGAGCTTCCGCCTGCACATCAGCCTGGTGATCCACCAGCGCGTGCACGCGGGCAAGCACGAGGTCTCCTTCATCTGCAGCCTGTGCGGCAAGAGCTTCGGCCGCCCGTCGCACCTGCTGCGCCACCAGCGGACTCACACGGGCGAGCGGCCCTTCAAGTGCCCCGAGTGCGAGAAGAGCTTCAGCGAGAAGTCCAAGCTCACCAACCACTGCCGCGTGCACTCGCGCGAGCGGCCGCACGCCTGCCCCGAGTGCGGCAAGAGCTTCATCCGCAAGCACCACCTGCTGGAGCACCGGCGCATCCACACGGGCGAGCGGCCCTACCACTGCGCCGAGTGCGGCAAGCGCTTCACGCAGAAGCACCACCTGCTGGAGCACCAGCGCGCGCACACGGGCGAGCGGCCCTACCCCTGCACGCACTGCGCCAAGTGCTTCCGCTACAAGCAGTCGCTCAAGTACCACCTGCGGACCCACACGGGCGAGTGAGCATGCGCCCCGCCCCGCCCCGGCCAGGTGCGCGGCCAGGCACGAGGCCGAGCCCCCGCGGACAGGCGCCTGAGCCCAGGGGGCGGAGGCGGGGCACCCCGGCCCCTCTGCTGTGAGCCTTTCTCCCCTTCCGTCCCTCCTCCCCAGGACGCGGAGTAGTGAGACCTGAGCCCAGGTCGCTTGTTGCCTGCTTCCCCGGGGCCCCAGGGGGGGGCGCTTGGGCCTGGGGAACCCCTTTGGGCTGTTAATTTCCTTGACAATAAAATGGATGAAACCAATCAACACGAGGGCAGTGATTTGGCTGCCGGCGGTTCAGGGCCGTTTAGTTGGTGAGAGAACTTTATAATTACTTTTTGGATACTGTGGTTCTATTTGATAATAATAGAGTAATTTTTAAAAGACGAGTGTTTCCTGTTTGCCATTCTTGTTTGGTTCCGAAGGGGAGGGGCTGTGGTGGCCCAAGGGACCTGTGCTGGAGCCAGCGGGCCGACTGCCGAGCCCGGTTTGGATCCTCACCGGCCTCGCCGAGCGGAGGTAGAAGCAGGTCCCGCTGCCCTCCATGCAATCGAGAGGAAGGAGAGCGTTCGCCGTCTTGAAGGTCAGAAGTCTAAGGAGGAGTAGAGGCTGGCTGCTCGTGTCCCCGGACGGTGGGAACGCAGTTGAGCAGCGTGGTCAGCGGGAGGGTGGTGACGGTCAAGTCTGAGTTCTAGACAGGAGACCCTAATGTAAAGTTGGGCTCTTCCCAGCTTTGAAAGCCACCTGCGGAAGAGTGGGTGGAGAGAGTCAGGAAGCCCCTGTGCCATCTTCCAGGCAGCCACAAATGGCTCCTTCTGGACATTTTCTGTCTGAAGGCTGCACAAGGCCCTAGGTGTGCTGAATACGTATCTGTAAGAACTCTTGCATTTCCTGTCATCCTTGGGCTTTCACTGCTAATGGGAAGAAACTGCAGGCATATCGCATTGCACACAGTTATTTACTCCCTCCCTGCTGCTGGGCTTGTAGGAAGCCAGAGAGGATTTTAGCCACCCACTTGAAGTCCTCAGCGGTGGAGTCCAGCTCAGACAGGCCAACTGGAGGCTCAGCTGGCCTGAGAGGAAAGCCTGCTGAAGCTTGGAGTGTCTAGCTCTGACAAGTCACCTAAAGGGGTCTCAAAAAGTCAATTAGTTGCCAGGCGTGGTGGCACATGCCTTTAATCCCAGCAATCGGGAGGCAGAGGCAGGTGGATCGCCGTGAGTTCGAGGCCACCCTGAAATTACAGGTGAGCGTGGCCTAGAGCGAGACCCTACCCCCCCAAAAAAAGAAAAAAGTCAATTAGCTAGAAGGAGAAGGTACTATGAAGAGACCATAGACATCACCAACTCCCCAGTTCCCTCTCTTCTGTAGATGCGAGGATATAAATTCTCCGTTTGCTTACAGGTTTCCAAAATGAGGGTGGAATAACACAGGGATGGAAGGAAGGAGACCAATCCCAGGAACCTTCTGAAGAAAAGAGGGAACCATGCGGGACTGGTTGATCACAGGAGTACAGTGAACGGGAGGTGCCAGGCAGAGGGTGGGCCACAAGGGGTGCCCTCTAGGAGACTAAGAAGGAACTTCCCAGAGGAGGCGGAATCAACTGGGTTTGCTGCATGGGAGGATTTCTGTTGAAAGAATGAGGAAGGCCTCATAGGTGTGAGTGTTCTTAATAACAAAGCCTAGCAGGTCGGCTTCAACAGGGTCCAATAAAATCCACCAAGCTGGAAAACACCTGTGCAGGGGAAAGGGCCTCTGGGGCAGATGACGGTATTGAGCGGGTCTTTGATCTAAGGCTTCAAGGCTGTGGCGTTTGAGGTGGATCTTGCATGAGATATAAAACAGGAGAGGGACATGATGTAGTGGACAGCAGAGGATGGATTCGATGGGGAAGGAGGAGCCGCTGAGTTCCGCGGAGCGGTCACAGATAATGGAAGTGGTGGGTGAGAGCGGAAGAGACGGCAGGGTTGAAACGGGTCATCTGAACACCACAGTGTCTGAAGCCTCAGAGATGCTAGCAGAGGCCTTCTGAAGGTGTTTGGTAGTCGCCTCAAGTTTCATTTTGTTTTGTTTTGTTTTTCTGATCTGGATCCAAGAATGTCAGGTGATCAGAGTCTAACAGAGACCCTGCAGTTCAGAGTAGAGCCCAAGTCAGAGACGCAGAGAATGACCTTATTTGCCTCCTGAAGTTACCAGGACACTCACTCCTGCAGGTGAGAATGGTGCCCAAGAGACTCTTCCTAGGAATCCTGGTTTTAAAAGAAACCAGGGGCTGGAGAGATGGCTTAGCGGTTAAGTGCTTGCCTGTGAAGCCTAAGGACCCTGGTTTGAGGCTCAATTCCCCAGGACCCACATAAGCCAGATGTACAAGGTGGTGCATGTATCTGGAATTTGTTTTTAGTGGCTGGAGGCCCTGGTGTGCCCATTCTCCTTCTCTCTCTTTCTCTCTCTCTGTTGCTCTCAAATAAATAAATAAACAACAACAACAAAAAAAAGTCTTGAAAAGAAAAAGGAAAAAAAAAAAACAGATTCAGTCAAAAGGATGCTCTTTGCTTTGGCCTCTCTCTCCTTGACCCCGAAGTCCTTTTCATGCCTCATCTTCCTCCAGACATGCACCCTATGTTCCAAAACGTCTTTCCCCTTGTCCCTAGTGCCCACAACCACCATGCTTTTTGCTGTTCATCAGAGGCCACAACCGAGCAGAAGACCGTCACCTGCATGTACACAGACTCTAATGTCAAACAGATACTGATTAATCGTTCTGTACTTTCCTTCCTGAGCAAGTTGACTAACATCTATTTCCCCATGCCAGAGGTTGTGCAGGAAGCAGCCTACCTGTCAGGGTCTTCTGGTGTTCTTCGTGGGTAATTTCCTTGGGTGTCCTTAATTTAATTAGAAAGACGGATTTGGGGGCTGGAGAAATGACTTAGCGGTTAAGGGACTCACGTTCAATTCTCCAGATCCCACATATGCCAAAAGTGAGGCAAGCACAAGATCCCACATGCCCACTAGGTGGCACAGTGTCTGGAGTTCGATTACCATGGCTTGAGGTCCTGGTGTGCCAATTCTGTCTCTCTCCCTCTCTTAAAAAGGCCAGGCATGGTGACATACACCTTTAAACTCAGCACGTGGGAGGCAGAGGTAGGAGGATCGTCTTGAGTTTAAGGCCACCCTGAGAATCCATAGTAAATTTCAGGTCAGCCTGGGCTAGAGCAAGACCCTACCTCGAAAACAACAAAAGTAATTAGTTAAAAAAAAAAAAAAAGATGGATTTTCAGATTCCTAAATTTCCTAAGTGATATTGGCTCTTTGAGGTTGTGTCCAGAAAGGATCACAATATCCTGGGTTTGTACTATTTTGAAGATCATATTTATTACTTATATTCACTCTATAGGCGAAGGGCTTCAAGTTCAGAGAGCTTACATAAGCCCAAAATCACACAATAACAAATGGTAGAGCCAGATTTTGTTTGGTTGGTTATTTTGAGGGAAGTTTTGTTATATTGAGTCAGGGTCTCACTGTAGCCAAGGCTGGCCTGGAACTCACTATGTATCTCAGCCCTCCTGCGGCAGCCTCCCAGTTTCTGAGTTATCGACCCCTAGGAACTGAAGTCTTTTTGTTTTGTTTTTGGTTTTTCAAGGTAGGGTCTCTCTCTAGCTCAGGCTGACCTGGAATTCACTATGTATTCTCAGGCCGGCCTCAAACTTATGACAATCCTCCTACCTCTGCCTCCCAAGTGCTGGGATTAAAGGCATGCGCCACCATGCCCGGCTTGAAGTCTTATTTATTTGCAGGAGTGTACATGCATCACAGTCAGTCGCTGCAGTAAAACACCAGTAACTTGTGTTACTTTTTTGTTTGTTTGTTTGTTTGTTTTTCAAGGTAAGGTCTCACTCTAGCTCAGGGTGACCTACAATTCACTGTGTAGTCTCAGGGTAGCCTCAAACTCTCAGCGACCCTCCTACTTCTGCCTCCCAAGTGCTGGGATTAAAGGCGTGCACCTCCAGGCATGGCTGTGCTACTTTTTCGATCTGGCTGTATGGGAAATTTGGGGATTCCACCAGCCAGCAGGCTTGCAAGCAAGCACCTGTATTCCAGCCATCCTCCCAGTCCTTGAACTGAAGTCTTTAATCCCAAAGCCTATCTTGTTGCTGCAACAGTTGGATGGGCTTTATACATGGGGAACTGGGGGATTGAATCCGGCCCCACAAGCTTTACAAGCAAAAGCCTTTAACTGTTGAGCCATCTCCCAGCCCCTGGTGATGCCTATTTTAAGATATTTCCTTTTGTCCCCAGATTTTTAAAAAATATTTTTATTATTTATTTATTTATTTTAGAAAGAGAGGCAGATAGAGAAAATGGGCACACCAGGGCCTCTAGCTGCTAGAAACAAATTCCAGATGCATGCACCACCTTGTGCATCTGGCTTTACCTGGGTACTAGGGAATCGAATCTGCGTCCTTTGGCTTTGCAGGCAAACATCTTAACCACTAAGCTATCTCTCCATCCCATCCTCAGTTGTTGTTGTTGTTTTTTTTTTTCAATCTAAAATAAAATTAAGAAATGGGAATATATCAAGCAGAACATTCTCTGTATGCTTGTCAAAATGAATGTGCAGGGCTGGAGAGATGGCTTAGCGGTTAAGGTGCTTGTCTGCAAAGCCCAAGGACCCAGATTCTGTTCCCCAGGACCCACGTAAGCCAGATGCACAGGGGCGCATGCGTCTGGAGTTCATTTGCAGATGCTAGAAGCCCTGGCGCGCCTATCCTCCCTCCCTCCCTCTCTCTCTCCCCCTGCCTATTTCTCTCTGTGTCTCGAATTTAAAAAAAACGAATGTGCAAAGAAGGAAAAAGAACTTTAGAAGTGGAAAGCTCACAGCAAGTGACATTAAACGGATAGAGGTTGGGTTGTTAGTGGTCCAAGACTTCCTTGTGCATGGACCAAAAGTAGCGCAGATCACAGCCCAGATCCACAATCCCTGGTATTTTTTATCAGCCGCTTGTGTGCGTAGCATTGTGTTGGGCTCCATGGGAAACAGAAGGATTAGAAACCATAGCGGCCTTGTCAGACTCTGGACTCTGGTGGCAAGTTTGGGTCTTGTTTTCCAAGACTTTGGAATCTAGGAAGGTTCGGGCCATGGGGAGAACTTTACTCAGGCATCGCTGGCAGAGTCATGTCTCCTCTCTTCCTACTTTCTTCTTTAGCAAGGTGCCTGGGGAGACCTTTCCTGGGGCACTGTGTGGCAGCTCTTCAGATTAAGGGATCAGGGACTCAGGCCCTCCTGTTGCCAGGGCAACACTGAGTCAGGCCAGGCCTCTGCTCCTGTCTTCTGGGAAGTGACTTGGCTACAGAAGCTTCTCAGGAACAGTGGGGACTTCTAAATTGAAAATTCTTCAAAATCAGCTTTGTATTGATCATTTCTAGTTGGGTTCCTTGTACTTAAGACACAAAATCTAACACTTTTATTTCTAGTTTTTGACAAATGATAGCTCTAGACTCAATGAATTTTTAAAAGAAAGAGAAAAAAGGAAGATGGAAGAAAGGAAAGAGAGAAGGGAAAGAGAGAAAATCAGCCCAATATTACTGATGATAATCTTATATGAAAATTGCTGGTCAGAAATCAGCCCTTCCTCTAAATTTTGTTAATATTGATAATAACCATTATGGTTTATTAAAGCTCACAGTACTCCCAGGAGTTGTCCAAAGTTAATGTTTCTATTTTATTTCTTTATCTTATTTATTAATTGATCTTCAAGGCAGGGTTTCACTCTAGCCCAGGCTGACCTGGAACTCTCTCTGGAGCTCCAGGCTGGCTACAAACTTACAGTGATCCTCCTCTCTCAGCCTTCCGAGTGCTATAGGATTAAAGGTGTGCGCCACGCAGCCTGGCTTAATGTTTCTATTTGTGACAGGTATGAAATCAGTATCTCTGTCCTCTTTAACAGATTCAAGTTCATTGACCAAGTCAAGGTCAAATGGCCAAATTTAAAGCCCAGTGTGGGCACCAAAGCATTTGCTGTTTATCCAGTGTTACATACTGCTTCCCAATTTGAACCTAGATGCTTAATAACAGAAAGCAAAATAGTACTATTTTTCTGGTCTGCAGCTCTGATTCCTCCTTGGACACTAGCTGTATGCCTGGACGTGGCTGAGTACAGACGTCTTCAGCTTGGCCTCACACACACACACAAAAAAAACTGAATATGATGAGACAGAAGCATCACTACTATCTTTATTTATTTACTTACTTATTTGGTTTTTCGAGGTGGGGTCTCACTCTAGCCCAGGCTGGCCTGGAATTCACTATGGAGTCTCAGGGTGGCCTCAAACTCATGGCGATCCTCCTACCTCTGCCTCCCAAGTGCTGGGATTAAAGGCACACACCACCATGCCCAGCTCCAGTTAACTTTTCTTTTTTTATTTTTATTTTTTATTTTTTTATTTTTATTTTTATTAACATTTTCCATGATTATAAAATATATCCCATGGTAATTCCCTCCCTCCCCACCCCCACACTTTCCCATTTGAAATTCCATTCTCCATCATATTACCTCCCCATTACATTCATTGTAATTACATATGTACAATATCAACCTATTAAGTATCCTCCTCCCGTTAACTTTTCTTAATTGAGGTTAGCTAAGATCCATTCAATTTTGATCCTTTGAGGGCAAAATTTTAGTATTGTGCATCCTATGAATAAACAACTAGTTGGATTCAGTTCTTAAAGGTTTTTATCCAGGCTTGGTAGTATAGGTCTGTGATCTCCAGCTACTCTGGAGGCTGAACCAGGAACATAAGAAGTTCAAGGCCGCCGGGCGTGGTGGCGCACGCCTCTAATCCCAGCACTCGGGAGGCAGAGGTAGGAGGATCACCGTGAGTTTGAGACCACCCTGAGACCCCATAGTGAATTCCAGTCAGCCTGGGCTAGAGTGAAACCTTACCTCGAAAAACCAAAAAAAAAAAAAGAAGTTCAAGCCCTGCCTGGGCTAGAGTGAGTTCAAGACTAGCCTGGAAAACTTAGTTAAAACTTGTCTTAAAATAAAAAGTGGGCTGAAACGATGGCCTAGTGGCTAAAGTGCTTCCCTACAAAGCCAAAGGACCCAGGTCTGATTCCTCAGGACCCACGTAAGCCAGATGCACAAGGTGGTGCATGTGTCTGGAGTTCGTTTGCAATGGCTGGAAGCCCTGGAGTACCCATTCTTTCTCTTCCCCCGCCCCTCTCTCCCAAATAAATAAATAAAAAGTTAAAGTATTTTAAATAAAAAGTAAAAGGAGGGCACAGTAGTAGAACACTCGTGTAGTCTGGCTAAATGCATCTATTATGCTCACCAAACTGCCCTGTAAGCACTTTACTTAATGCTCATACCCATTTGTTAATGCTACTCTCACTTTTGGTTAGAGAAGCTTCTCTTTTCAGATGGCAGTGACCACTGGGATGACTCAAAAGGCATAATGCTAAGAAGATGTGACAGAGGAGTGCTCAGCACTGAAACGTCGCTATCACACCTTCCAAGGCTCAGGGTCCACTGCAGAAGAGGTGGCAGAAAGAATGTAAGAGCCAAAGGAAGGGCAGGACTGCTTACAATGGGCCAGACAGAATTGGCCTGGATATTCATGACCTTGCAGTGCCTAGTACTATCTTCACAAGAGGAGGAAAAGATTGCATCAAAATAAAAGAGAGATGGGCCAGGCATGGTGGCACACACCTTTAATCCCAGCACTTAGGAGGCAGAGGTAGGAGGATTGCTGAGAGTTCGAGGCCAACCTGAAACTACATAGTGAATTCCAGCTCAGTCTGAGCTAGAGCAAGACCTACCTTGAAAAAACAAACAAACAAATAAATAAATAAAAGCAAATTTAAAAAAAAGAGAGAGACTAATGGGGATATGATGGCGTGTAGATTTGTGAAGGGGAAAGTGGGCAGGGGAGGGAATTATCATGGTTTATTGTCTATAAATATGGAAGCTGTCAATAAAAAAGGAAAAAAATAGCCAGACAAGTAATATCCACTAAATTGTAACAATAATAGGTCTAAATTAAAAATTATCATAGATCATTGGCTTTAATTTTTTTTTAATCTGGCTTTTTTTTGAGGTAGAGTTTCACTGTAGCCCAGGCTGACCTGGAGTTCACTATGTAGTCTCAGGGTGGCCTTGAACTCACAGCAATCCTACCTCTGCCTCCCAAGTGCTGGGATTAAAGGCACACACCACCATGCCCAGAAAAATCTGAGTTTTTGTGGGTACTGGGGAGCAAATACAAAGCCTTGTACAAGCTAGGCAAGTACTCTTATCACTGAGCTCCATCCCCAACCCTAGGGCAATAATTTTATATATGGGACTAGGAAAATGGCTCAGGAGTTAAAGGCACTTATTTGCAAAGCCTCCTGGCCCAGGTTCAGTTCACCAAGTGAAAAGTGGCCCACGTGTCTGTCATCCCAATTTGCCTACAATGGGAGGCAGAGCCAGAGGAGTGCAAAACTCAGATTAGCAATCTGATATTTCTTTGTAGCCCAGCAGCTCATTTGCAGCAGCAAGAGACCCTGTCTCAAGCTGGGCATGGTGGCATACACCTTTAGGCCCAACACTTGGAAGGCTGAGATAAGAAGATTGTCATAGGCTCAGGGTAGCCTGAAGTACAGAGTGAGTTCCCAGGTCAGACTGAGCACTCGACTGCAAAACAAGAGGGGGCTAGAGAGATGGCTCAGCATTTAAGACACTTGCCTGCAAAGCCTAACAACCAAGATCCAATTTCCCAGTACCCACATGAAGCCGTATGCACAAAGTGGCACATGTATCCCTTCTATCTCTCTCTCTTTGCAAATAAATAAATAAAAGTTATTTTTTTGTTTTTTGAGGTAGGGTCTCACGCTGACCCAGGCTAACATGGAAATCACTATGTAGTCTCAGGCTGGCCTCAAACTCTCAGCGATCCTCCTACCTCTGCCACTGGAGTGCTGGGATTAAAGGCGTGCACCACCACACCCGGCTCAATAATTTTTTTTTTTTTTAATAAAGAGAGAGAACCTATGTCAAAGAAGGGAAGCACAGATACCTCTGGCACATGCACATACATGCACACACACAAATAAATAAATAAACATTTGGGGTGGAGGGATGGCTTAGCGGTTAAGGTGTTTGCCTCCAAAGCCAAAGGACCCAGGTTCAATTCCCCAGGACCCACATTAGCCAGATGCACAAAGGGGCACACATGTCTGGAGTTCATTCGCAGTGGCTGGAAGCCCTGGCACACCTATTCTTTCTCTCTCTCTGTGTCTCCCTTTTTCTCTGTCAAATAACTAAATAAAATACAATAAAAACATTTTAATTTATTATTTTTTAAATGTACATCTTTAATATTTTAATTGTTTGAGAGAGAGAGGCAGATAGAAAGAAAAAGGAATGGGCACACCAGGGCCTCTAGCCACTGCAAATGAACTCCAGACATGTGCACCCCGTTGTGTATCTGGCTTACGTGTGTCCTGGGGAATCGAACCTGGGTCCTTAGGTTACAGAGGCAAGCACCTTAACTGCTACATAATCTCTCCAGTCCAAATTTACTTAATTTTTTTTGAAATAGCTAAAAGCTGGTTCTTTATTGATCTTAAGTATCATTTAATTAAGAGAAAAAGAATTCCGACTGAGTTTAGTTGCAAAAGCTGTTTTTCTCGGAGCTGCTTAATGCTCATGGAGAACTGGCCCCCACGGTGTATGGCACATGCATAATCTTGAGAATCAGTCCCACAGAAAAAGACTTAAGTAGAGAAATAAGAAATGTGACATTTGGGACTGGAGAGATGGTTTAGCAGTTAAGGCGTTTGCTTGCCTCGGTCTGATTCCCCAGGACCCATGTTAGCCAAGATGCACAAGCGGGCGCACATGTCTGGAGTTCGTCTGCAGTGGCTGAAGCCCTGGTGCGCCCATTCTCTCTCTCTCTCTCTCTCTCTCTCTCTCTCTCTCTCTCTCTCTCTTAAATAAATAAGAATAAAACATTTTTTTAAAACAAGAAATGTGACGTTTGCTTGTGACTAACTAACTACAGAAATGGCCTAATTACAAAAAAAAAAAAATGATCAAAAGCACTATCCCATTTATTGGATGCTATTCTCATTCTAATAACATAAAGAAAAAGAAAAAGAAAACCCTGAGAAATAAAGCTAGAACTTGGCCCAGGGCAAGGGCTGCTTGTAACCAGTCTGACTTGAATGTCTAAAATGTTTGACAGGAATTAAAGAATTCTGTTTGCTTTTAAGAGAACTTCCCGGAGGGCCAAGAAATCCACCTGCCTGCTTGGTGGCAGCTCGTGAAGAGGCCAGGCCAAGAATCTTCTGGATGTTTTGTCCAACTGACGTGTGACCGAGCACACAGAGGAAGAGGAAGGCACGGTCTTGCGGTCACGTCCCGGCAGGTTTCCGTGAGACGCGCCTCGGATACAGGAAAGCGGAGCGAAAGGGAGGTTTTGCTGTTGTCGCCGGCCAGCTGATTCTGTTACAGTTTCCTTCTTCTTTTCCAAAAGTTTTACTTTGTTTCTCCACTTCCGCTTTCCGTCTCTTATACTTGGCAGTCCTGTAAACCAGGACCCAGGTTATGCCCTCGGCGGGCAGCGCCACGCGCACGGAGGCAAAGGCGATGGGCAGCAGCGTGTTTGCGAACCTCGCCCGGGGAGAGTGCTCAACAGCCCGGGACAGACAATTTGGGAAAGGCTTCGCACGACTCCACGACCACACAAATTATTTTTTAAACATTTTTTTAATTTACTTACTTATCAGCAGAGAGTGAGAGAGATAGAGAAGAGAGACAGAGAATGCGCACGCCAGGGCCTGTAGCCACTGCAAATGAACTCCAGACGCATGTGCCCCTTGTGCATCTGGCTAACGTGGGTCCTGGGGACTGGAACCTGGGTCCTTTGGCTAACTTTAAATGTTTATTTATTTATTTTGTGTGTGTGCATGCATGTGCCTGTGCCAGAGGTATCTGTGCTTCCCTTCTTTGACATAGGGTCTCTCTCTCTATAAAACAAATTATTGAGCCAGGCGTGGTGGCTCACGCCTTTAATCCCAGCCCTCGGGAGGCAGAGGTAGGAGGATCACTGTGAGTTTGGAGCCAGCCTGAGACTACATAGTGAATTCCATGTCAGCCTAAAAAAAAAATTAGGGGCTGGAGAGACGGCTTAGCTGTTTTTAAGTGTGTGTGTGTGTGTGTGTGTGTGTGTGTATTATATATTTGTTTGTGGGAGGGGTGTGGTGGCTAGGGTCTCTTGCCACTGAAACAAATGCCTAAATTGGGAACCAGCTGGAGTATACCTGAACTGAGGACCAGCAGGCTTTGCAAGCAAGTGCCTTTAACTGCTGAGTCATCTCTCCAGTTGTCTCCTCCCCCTCCCCCCACACTACCCACACCAATTAGCCTATCTTAATCAGTGCCTTACTAAGCTAAAAATCTGTGGTATATTTGAAAGTATGTTTCTGAGGAAAACCTTAACTTTTCAGAATTCTGCTTTAAAAAGCAAATCGTGTGTGTGTGTGTGTGTGTGTGTGTGTGTAGGCGAGTGCACCAGGGTCTCTTGCAACTGCAAATGAACACCAGGTGCTTGTGCCACTTTTTACATTGGGCTTTATGTGGGTGGTTGGGGAACTGAACCAGGCTGGCAGGCTTTGCAAGCAAGTGCTTTTACCACTGAGCCATTTCCCCAGCACCCAGAACCCTGCTTCTAAAGAAGAAAAAAAGGCAGAAAATCCCTATCCAGACTAAACTAAGACAGTAGTATATGCGATTGAAACACTAGACATATTGAGAGAAATAGACATATTTTCCTTGCCAGCTGTCTGGAGTTTTGAAATAAACATTAATTTCATCAAAACATGCTTGGGTGTTCATTTTCCCAAAAAGATTAGTATGTAATCACATTAGTATGTAATAACAGAATTTCAGAGTTTTACTTACAAACTCTTTTCCCCAAAATGAAAGTAGCTTGGCTGTATTTTTTTTCTGACCGTAGATGAATCTCTGAGTTCTAAACAAAAAATAATTTATAGTCGGGCATGATGGCGTACACCTTTAATCCCAGCACTCTGGAGGCAAAGGTAGGAAGATCGCTGTGAGTTTAAGGCCACCCTGAGAATACAGAGTGAATTCCAGGTCAACTGTACCTCGGGGGAAAAAAATTATAATTGAAGCTGGGCATGGTGGCACACACCTTTAATCCCAGCACTCAGGAGACAGAGCTAGGAGGATCACTGTGAGTTTGAGGCCACCCTGTGACTACATAGTGAATTCCAGGACAGCCTGGGCTAGAGCAAGACCCTACCTTGAAAAAACAAAAAAATAATTGACCTTGACTCTCTGGAGCAGCTCTACACATGTGGAAGACCAAACATAGAAACCCCACTATTAAATAGCGAATGAGCCGGGCGTGGTGGTGGAGGTAGAGGTAGGAGGTTCGTCATGAGTTCAAGGCCACCCTGAGACTACACAGTGAATTCCAGGTCAGCCTGGGCTAGAGTGAAACCCTATCTCCCCCCCCCCCACACACACACACAAAGAAATAGCAAAGGAAGGACTCAGAGATCAAAGACAAATCTTACATGTAATCAAAGTGAGAGGCTACCCCAAAAGCATGGCACAGGTAGAAGACAAGAAGGAAAAATACCCAAGCCAAGGTACATATCCCCCGCTTCCCAGCCAGGCTGATTCCAGGCTAAGCAGGAAGGACATATGGGGCAAAATGAAGAGAAGAGCAGGAAAGAGAGCCTTAAAAAAATTGTATTTATCTATTAGAGACAGAGAGAGCGCCTCCAGCCACTGCAAACAAACTCCAGACGCATGCGCCACCATGTGCATCTGGCTTATGTGGGACCTGGAGAATCAAACCTGGCTTCACAGGCATACGCCTTAACCATTAAGCCACCTCTCTAGCGGGCCCCCCACACACACTTTTTTTAAGGCCAGGTCTCATAGAGCCCTGGCTGACCTCCATGTAGCTAAGGATGACCTTGAACTTCTGATCCTTCTGCTTCTGGAGACCTACCCGGCACTGGGAATACAGGTGCGCCATCATACCTAGTTATGCGGGACTGGAGACGGAAGCCGCCGCCACGTACACGCGAGGCGAGCACTCCACCAACCGAGCGGCATCCTAAGCCCCACTTTTTAAAAATTTTTCTTTTTAATTGACAGCTTTCATATTTATAGACAATAAACCATGATGACTCCCTCCCCTCCCCCACTTTCCCCTTCACAAATCCACCCTTCATGACATCCCCTCCCGCTCTCCATTCGTCTCTCTTTTATTTGGATATCATCATCATTTCCTCCTAGTATGAGGGTCTTATGAAGATAGTGCTAGGCACTGAGAGGTCATGGATATCAATTTTGAAAGATTGCCTAAAAATATAGAAGCTGTGGTTTTGAGTCAGTTCTGATCATCTGTGCATATTTTTGGTACTTAAAAATCTGTTTTCCTTTCAGCTCACCCCTTCTCAAACCAAGAGTACAAATCCGTTCCAAGTTACGGAGCGCTCATTCCCACCTGCAACTTAAGCGCTAATTTGCCCCAGAAACAAATCTTCTTGTAGGACTATTGTGATTTTTAGAGATGTGTAATTTCAAGATTGCTGTCATTAAATAATTTTTCATGTTCATGAAAAACAATGAAAGTGCTAGGTACTGAGAGGTCATGGATGTGGAGGCCAATTTCTGGCTGGCTGATTGCATTGTAAGGAGTGGTACCTTCCTTCGGCTCTTACATTCTTTCCGCCACCTAGTCCACAATGGACCCTGAGCCTTGGAAGGCGATGGGGATATTTCAGTGCTGAGCACTCCTCTGTTACTTCTTCTCAGCACCATGGTGCCTTTTGGGTCATCCCAGTAGTCTCTACCATCTGAGAAGAGAAGCTTCTCTAAACAAAAGTGAGAGTAGCATTAATATACGGGTATGAGCACTAAGTAAGTGCTTACAGTGCAGTTTGGTGAGCATAATATACGCATTTAGCAAGACAAGAGCAGGCGTTACACTCCTAGCGCTCATGGCCTCTCCCACCATAGATTTTTTATTCGGTTTTCAGTGTTAGGTATGTATTCCCTCCCATAGAGCAGGCCTCCAGACCAATTAGAGAGCAGTTGGTTTTCCCCATAACAGACATGCCGCTATTGCACCCATTGGCTCATTTCGTCTGGCTGGTCAAACTTGAGGTTTGAAATGTCCACTGTTTTCACTACTGATGGCTTCTATCTCCCATAGGGCTGCATGCAGTATAGCCAAGCCCCCACTTTTTAAGACAGGGTCTCATGTAGCCCAGGCTAGCCATGAACTCGCTATGTAGACAAGGATGACCTTGAACTGATTCTCCTGCCTCCACCTCCTGAGTAGTGGGGAATACGGGTGTGTACTACCACATCTTTCTCATCGTTTCTTCTTAACATTTAGAATTTCTTTCTTTCTTTCTCTGTGGAAGCAGGGTCTCACTCTAGTACAGGGTGACCTGTAACTCACTCTTTGTCTCAGGGCCTTGAACTCACAGCAGTCCTACCTCTGCCTCCCAGGTTCTGGGATTAAACGCATATGCCACCAAGCCTGGCCTGTTTGAGAACTCCTTTCAGATTGAGGATGAAAAACTTTTACCAACTATATGAAGCAAGTCTGTGGTTCAGATTTTCTACATTTCATCTGTCAGTATTTTCTTTCTTTCTTTCGTTTATTTTTATTTATTTGAGAGTGACAGACAGAGAGAGAAAGGCCGATACATAGAGAATGGGCATGCCAGGGCCTGCAGCCACTGCAAATGAACTCCAGATGTCTGCACCTTGTGCATCTGGCTTACGTGGGTCCTGGAGAATTGAGCCTTGAACTGGGGTCCTTAGGCTTCACAGACAAGTGCTTAACTGCTAAGCCACCTCTCCAGCCCTTCTTTCTTTTTCTTCTTCTTTTTTTAAATAAATATGTTATTTTTATTTATCTATTTGACAGAGAAAGGGAGAGAGAAAGAGAGAGAATGGGCATGCCAAGGCCTCCAGACACATGTGCCTCCATGTGTATCTGGCTAATGTGGGTCCTGAGGAATCAAACCTGGGTCCTTGGCTTTGCAAACACTTAACTGCTAAGCCATCCATCCAGCCCTCATCTGTCAGTATTTTCAAGGATTTGTTTTCAGCCTCAAACTCCCTAATTTAAACAGAACCATTTTCAGAAGCTTTATGTGTAAACTAGCTGGAGTGGAAGGAGCAGAGCACGTGCTGGCCATGGTCTGCCTGGACTGGCCTGATGGGTTTCCAAGATAGAAGCTCCCTTTAAGCCTGAGGTCCTCGGCAAGTCACCATGACTTGACTCTTCCTTAACATTTCCCAGTGTCAGCCCAAATTCTGTGTGTTTAATATATTCGGTGACATGTTCCACAGTTAGCTAACTTTGGTAAAGCACAAGATTTCCTAGGGTTATGTTTCCTTGAGGTGTTTGTGTGCAGTTCTTCGTACTCCTGTGTTACTTGGCAGATATTCCTAACAGAAAATGGTGAGTCTCTCTGACAAGGGAAATTCTAAGGCGCCAACATCCACCAAGAATCCTTGGCTAGCCAGGTGTGGTGGCACACGCCTTTAATCCCAGCACTCAGGAGGCAGAGGTAGGAGGATCGCCATGAGTTTGAGGCCACCCTGAGACAACATAGTGGATTCCAGGTCAGCCTGGGCTAGAGCAAGATGCTACCTGGAAAAACTAAAAAAAAAAGAACGCTTAGCTGGGGAAATGGCAGCACAGATTTCCTGGAAAAAACTGCTACCTTTACAGCACATGCTTCCAGTGCCCAGGCCAGCAGAGACCATGGTATGGGGCGCAGCTGCTTCGTTTATTCCTGTGGGCATCTTGGAGGTCTGCACTTTCCTGGACTTGGTACCTTCTGAAGGCACTCAGTGGCTACCATGTGTTTGATCTTTATTTTATTTTGTGCTTGCTCCTGAATCTGGCACCAGGGCCTGGCATATGATAGGTGCCCGGTAAAGGGATGAATAAATCACACGTTACATTATGAAAGAAAACACCAGAAAAATCCCACATCTCTGCCACGATGGAATGGAAATAATTTTCTTTTTTTTTTCTTATATTTAATTAATTTATTTATTTGAGAGAGAAAGTGGGGGCAGGAAGAGAATGGGTGCATCAGAGCCTCTAGCCTCTGCAAAGAAATTCCAGATGCTTGCACCACCTTGTGTATCTGGGTTTAAGTGGGTCCCGGGGAATTGAACCTGGGTCCTTTGGCTTTGCAGGCTTTGCAGAGGTCAAGGCGCTGGCTTGGCAGGGCTGTAGCAAGACTCTCAAACAATACACAGGCTAAATAATATCACTTAACATGCATTTTAGCTTTCCTTTTGATATTTAGCCCACATATTATATTGAGTCCCCAGATGACTGCCACATCCCCCAAATGGATGTCTGGGTATATGAGAGATCCTTTAGAGCTGCCCTGCCCTGTGAAGGATCACCCAGCTAACTCATAAAGAATCCAAGAGTAGGCGAGCCTGACTGCTGTAAGATGGGGGGTGGGAGTGGAGAACCAGGTCTTCTCAACGCCCTGGCTTGGCTGTCTGCCCACTCTAAGGCACTCACAAACTCATGAGGGTTGAACCATGGAAGGTCCACTGGCCCAGAGACCTTTCCTGGATGTCCTTAGTTCCCCTCGCTGGCCTCACAGCCCATCCCTGCTACTCCAGAGACGTGACCAGAAGCAACCAAGCCAGCACCTGTGAACAGGGTGGCCAAGAGATGCTGGACCTGGGGCTACATAAAGCCATCCTATTTTCTAATTTCAAAAATATTTCTTGGGCTGGGGAGATGGCTTAGCGGTTAAGTGCTTGCCTGTGAAGCCTAAGGACCCTGGTTCAAGGCTCCATTCCCCACGTTAGCCAGCTGCACAAGAGGGCGCATGCGTCTGGAGTTCGTTTGCAGTGGCTGGAAGCCCTGGCACGCCCATTCTCTCTCTCTCTCTATCTGCCTCTTTCTCTCTCTCTCTCTCTCTGTCACTCTCAAATAAATAAAAATTAACCCAAAAAATAATATTTCTTGTGACTCCCATGCCTTTAATCCCAGCATTTGGGAAGCAGAGGTAGGAGGATCGCCGTGAGTTCCAGGCCACCTGAGACTACACAGTAAATTCCAGGTCAACCTGGGCCAGAGTGAGACATATACCTCAAAAACAAACCTAAAAAAACTGTTATTTCTATAGGTTTCTATGCTTGTATTTTCAAAAAATGTATACACCCTCTGCAAACATTCCTCCTCCTCCTGGGGGGTGAGTAGGTCCAGAGCCATGGTGGAGCTCCTTTGCAGATCATGCCACGTTGGGCTGCCAAGACCAGCGTGCTGCCCCCTGCCGGCGAGCGCCGGGGAGGCCGCGGAGGCCGGCATGCTGCCCCCCTGCTGGCGAGCGCCGGGGAGGCCGCGGAGGCCGGCGTGCTGCCCCCTGCTGGCGAGCGCCGGGGAGGCCGCGGAGGCCGGCGTGCTGCCCCCTGCCGGCGAGCGCCGGGGAGGCCGCGGAGGCGGTCGCCCGCACCTGCCCGCTGGCGGCCGCTCTAGCCACGCGCGGGAGACCTCTCGGTGGTGGCGCGGGGCCGCTTCCGCGTGCCCGGGGCCCTGGCCACGCCCACGCCCCGAAGCACCCCACCCTCGTCCCCGCGCGCCGGCCTCCCGCGCCCGCCGATGCCCTCCCTTCCTGTGCGGCGCCGCGGGGCCATCTGCTGCCCGACTCCAGCGGAAGCACCGCCCGCGTCCAGGTCGTCGTGCCCTGGGCCCGGTCCTCCCAGGCTCTGATCACCGACGGCGAACACAGAGCCGGACCTCGGGGACTTCAGAGACAGGCCCGCCCCGACGGCCCAATCCCACGCACAGCGAAAAGCAAAAACGTGGGCTGGAGAGATGGCTTAGTGGTTAAGGCGCTTGCCTGACATGCCTGAGAAGCCGTAGTATCTAGGTTCGATTCCCCAGCGTCTGGGGTTCCTTTGCAGTGGCTGGAAGCCCTGGAGCTCCCATTCTATCTGCTTGGCGCTCTCGCTCTCAAAAATATAAATAAATAATAAGATATTTAAAAAATAAAAACACGAAGGGCTTTGGCCTCCAAGGAGAAATGTCCAAATTGACGCCAAGCAATTTGCAAAATTCAAGGACTCCATTTCTTTACCCATTTTCCTCATTTTACAGACGAGGACACCAAGATCAGTCAAGCTAGTGGCCGCTGTGCTTAGACCCTATGGAAGTGGTCCTTGGCACATCTCTCATGATGGGATACACTACTTTTTTGTTTTGTCGATACTCTTGCAAGTTATTTCCAAATATTAATTATATTTATTTTTTATTGTTTTGTTTTATATTTTGGCTTTGCGAGGTAGGGTTTCACTCTAGCCCAGGCTGACCTGGAATTCTCCATGTAATCTCAGGGTGGCCTTGAACTCACAACAATCCTCCTACCTCTGCCTCCCAAGTGCTGGGATTAAAGGGTACACCACCATGCCTGGCTATATCAAAAGTTAAAGAGTGAGACCCTATCTTAAAAAAACCAAAAAAAAAAAAAAAAAAAGAGAGAGAGAGAGAGAAAAGAAAGAGAGAATGGGTGCATCAGGGCCTCTAACCACTGCAAACGAATTCCAGATGCATGCCCCACCTTGTGTATCTGGCTTTACGTGGGTACTGGGGAATTGAACCTGGGTCCTTAGGCTTTGCATGCAAGCACCTTAACCAACCCAAACCTCTTATTTTAAAGCATTTATTTATTTACTTACTTATTTATTTATTTATTTATTCATTCATTTATTTATTTATTTGCAAGGAGAGGGAGAGAAAGCATGCTACAAACTCCAGATGCATGGTCCACCTTGGGCATCTGGTTTCCATGGGCACTGTAATCAGTCCTGGCAGGTCTTGCAAGCACACATCTTTAACTACTGACTGAGCCATCTCTCCAGTCCCCAATAATTAAGCCTCTCAAGTCCAAGTCTTGAGCCCATGAATGTTATACATCCTGATAGCTGATAGCCTGCTGGGTCATTCTTCTCACCATCCTGAAATATCTCTCTCCTCTCTCTCTCTCTCTCTCTCTCTCTCTCTCTCTCTCTCTCTCTCTCTCTCTCTCTCTCTCTCACAGGGTCTCATGTAGCCCAAGCTACCTTTGAACACAAGGAGATGAGGAGAATTTGAAGGCCTGATCTGCCTTCCTCCACCTTCCAGGGGCTAGGATTACAGGCATTGGCAATGTGCATGTTTTTAACTCAGGCATGAATTAATGTGGTTTGCTTGTCTGGCCACTTTATAATCACTTTATAATCAAGAGCTACTTACAGACACTCAGTGTTTGAGTGTGCCTAAGCCCTTGATTGTCACCAAACAGCACTTTAACACCCATGATGGTAGAAGAACAGAAGGCAGCCAATCTAGAGCAGATAGATATTGTCAGAGAAGGGTCAATAGAGTGGTCACAGGTGTGGGGGCCTCCTAAGCTAATGGCTGTTAATTTGAATGTCAATAGATAAATGAACACAGGGTTCTTTGTTGTTGTTGTTTTTTTAATTTGAGAGAGAGAGAGAATGACAATATGGGCGCACCAGGACCTCTAGCCACAGCAAATGAACTCCAGATGAGTGCGCCCCCTTGTGCATCTGGTTTACAAGGAATCCTACCAAACTCCTCCTAGGAAGCCAACATCACCCTGATACCAAAACCAGACAAAGACAGAAACAAAAAAAAAAAATTATAGACCAATCTCCCTCATAAACATAGATGCAAAAATTCTCAATAAAATATTGGCAAACAGAATACAAGGATATATCAGAAAGATCATTCACCCCGACCAAGTAGGCTTTATCCCAGAGATGCAGGGATGATTCAACTTATGCAAATTGATAAGTGCAATATGTAATATAAATGGACTGAAGGACAAAAATCACATAATTTCATTAGATGCAGAAAAAGCATTTGACAAAATCCAACATCCCTTCATGATAAAAGTCCTACCAAGACTGGGAATAGAAGGAACATATCTCAACATAATAAAGGCTATTTATGACAAGCGTACAGCCAACATAATACTGAATGGAGGAAAAACTTGAAGCTTTTCCACTAAAATAAGAAACAAGACAAGGGTTCCCAATATCCCCACTTTTATTTAATATAGTACTGGAAGTCTTAGCCATAGCAATAAGACAAAAGAACACATAAAAGAGATACAAATTGGAAAAGAAGAGATCAAATTATCATTATTTACAGATGACATGATTCTGTACATAAAGGACCCTAAAGACTCTACCAGCAAACTGTTAAAGCTGATAAACACCTATAGCCATGTAGCAGGATACAAAATAAACACACAGAAACCAATAGCCTTCCTATATGCTAACAACAAATACACAGAGGATGAAATCAGAGAATCACTCCCATTCACAATTGCATCAAAAATAAATAAAGTACCTTGAAATAAACCTAACCAAGGAAGTGAAGGAGCTCTACAATGAAAACTTTAAAACACTCAAGTGAGAAATTGCAGAGGACACTAGGAAATGGAAAGACATCCCTCATTCTTGGATTGGAAGACTCAATATTGTGAAAATGGCAATCTTACCAAAAGCAATCTACACATTTAATGCAATCCCCATCAAAATTCCAATGGCATTCTTCACAGAAATAGAAAAAACAATCCAAAAGTTCATTTTGAAGCACAAAGATCCCTCAAATATATAACATAACTTTGAGCAACAAAAATAAGGCTGGTGGTATCACCATACCTGATTTTAACCTATATTACAGAGCCACAGTAACAAAAACAGCATGGCACAGACATGTAGATCAATGGAACAGAATAGAGGACCCAGATGGAAGTCCAGGGAGCCACAGCCACCTGATCATCGACAAAAATGCCCAAAATACTCATTAGAGAAATGGTGCTGGGAAAACAGGATATGTATCTGTAGAAGGATGAAAGCAAATCCTTATCTCTCTCCATGCACAAGAGTTAAGTCCAAATGGATCAAAGACCTTAACATCAGGCTTGAAACTCTGAAACTGCTAGAGGAAAATGTAAGGGAAACCCTTCAATATATTGGTCTTGGCAAAAACTTTCTGAAAATAACCCCAATTGCTCATTAAACAAAACCACAGATCAACCATTGTGACCTCACAAAATTACAAAGCTTTTGTGCAGTAAAGGACACTGTGAATAGAGCAAAGAGGCAACCTACAGAATGGGAGAAAACCTTTGCCAGCTACACACCTGACGGAGGAGTAATATCCACAAAGAACTCAAAAACCAATTAATAAGAAATCAAACAACCCAATTAAAAAATGGGCTATTAAGCCGGGCGTGGTGGCGCATGCCTTTAATCCCAGCATTCGGGAGGCAGAGGTAGGAGGATTGCCTTGAGTTCAAGGCCACCCTGAGACTCCATAGTGAGTTCCAGGTCAGCCTGGGCTAGAGTGAGATCCTACCTCGGGAAAAAAAAAAAAAAAGGCTATGGAACTAAATAGAGAGTTCTCAAATGATGATATACAGATGGCATATAAACATTTAAAAAAATGTTCTACATCCCTAGCCATCAGGGAAATACAGATTAAAACTATGTTGAGATTCTATCTCACTCCTGTCAGATTGGCTACCATCATGAAAACAAATGACTTTATAACTGCTGGTGAGGATGCAGGAAAAGAAGAACCCTTCTACACTGTTGATGGGAATGCAATCTGGTCCAACCATTGAGGAAATCAGTGTGGAGGTTCCTGAGACAGCTAAAAATAGATCTACCATATGACCCAGCTATAGCACTCCTGGGCATATATCCTAAGGACTCATCTCACTACCGTAGAGATACTTTCTCAACCATGTTTATTGCTGCTCCATTCACAATAGTCAGGGAGGTCACTGATACCCCCAAAACATTACAGTCCATTGTGGAGGCTTTTGGTGTCCCACCAGGAATAGATGGTAAGACCCTATTGCTGAAGACTCCACACACTTGGGCTGCAATATCACTGAGAAATCCTGCTGGAGCTGAGCTGAAAACTTCCTCCATGTAGACTATGTGATAGAAAGCTGAAAATAGCTACACTGCACTCAGTTCAATGGGAGAGAGATTAATCACCACTGGAGATAGTCAATAGTGGACACTGCAAGCCTTTAATTTGCTCAGCCAAGGCCGGGTGTGGTGGTGCATGCCTTTAATCCCAGCACTTGGGAGGCAGAGTTAGGAAGATCACCATGAGTTCAAGGCCACCCTGAGACTACATAATAAGTTCCAGGTCAGTCTGGGCTAGAGTGAGACTCTACCTCAAAAAAACAAAACAAAACAAAACAAAACAAAAATAATGGCCAGCCAGGCCAAATGAGCCAAAAGATGCAATAGTGGCATGTCTGTTGTGGGGGAAGCCACCCGCTCTCTAATTGGACTGGAGGCCCGCTCCATGGGAGGAATACATGACTGATACTGAAAACCTACACCAGGAGTGCTCATGAGCTGTAGGGGTGTAACGTCTGCTGGTGTCTGACTAAATGTATAAACTATGTTCACCAAACTGCCCAGAAAACACTCCTCTTAATGTTCATACCCATATATTAATGCTACTCTTACTTTTGGTTAGAAAACCTTCTCTTTTCACATAGCAGTGACCTTGGGATGTCTCAAAAGGCACCATGGTACTGAGAAGTGACAGAGGCATTTTCATCACTGAAATGTCTCTATCACACCTTCCAAGGTTCAGGGTCCATTGCAAAAGAGTGGCAGAAAGAATGTAAGAGCCAAAGGAAGAGCAGGACTCCTTACAATGTGCTCCTCCAGACACAAACTGGCCTGGATATTCATGACCTCACAGTGCCTGACACTACCTACACAAGACCATCATAATAGGAGGAAAATATCATGACATCAAAATAAGAGTGATTGAGAGGGAAGGGGATATGATGGAGAGTGGAGTTTCATAGGGGAAAGTGGGGGGGTGGATGGCTTAGTGGTTGGGCCGTTCACCTGCAAAGCCTAAGAACCCAGGTTTGATTCCCCATTACCCATGTAAGCCAAATGCACAAGGTGGCACATGTGTCTGGAGTTTGTTTGCAGTGGCTAGAGGCCTTGGTGTGCCCATTCTTTCTCTCTGTTTGCCTCTCTCTCCCTCTCTCAAATATATATATGTGTGTGTGTGTATATATTTTTAAAAAAAGATTACCTGAGACTCCATAGTGAATTCCAGGTCAGCCTGGGCTAGAGTGAGACCCTATCTCAAAAAAAAAAAAAAAAAAAAAAAAAAAAGGATTAAAAGGCTAAGTGAGCACCAGCCATCATCACTCTCTGCTTCCTGAATATGGCCTGAATGTGGCCAGCCACCTCCTCTTGTTCCTGATGCCATGCCTCTCCTGCCCCTCATGATGGGCCATGGCCTCTAGAACTATAAGCCAAGATAAGCCCTCCTCCATTAAGCTGTATTAGACCATGCTAATGAGAAAGGAAACTAAGACAGAATCCCACATAGACATCAAGTTGCTTTTTATGAAAGAATAAGGTGGGCTGGCAAGATGACTTAGCAGTTAAGGCACTTGCCTGAGAAGTCTAAGGACCCAGGTTCAATTCCCGGTACCCACAAAAGTAGACCCACAAGGTGGCACATACATCTGATAGAAGCCCTGGTGCATCCATTCTCATTCTAAATCTCTCTCAGTAAAATGTTACAAAAATAAATAAGCAAAGTAACATATCCTGTATCTCTTAATTTGTGCTGGACGATTTAGACAGGACATAACTCATTACTGAGCTGAGACACCAGCAGAGATCTACTGGGCGTGAGTGAGGAACCGCTTAGGTTTCTAGGTCGTGGATGTGAGAATGCCTTCTGGCCTCTAGAAAGGGGACAATCTTTTGGAACAAGAATAATTCATGATAATTTCCCACAGCCTGAGAAAACAGTCTCGGGAGCATTCGGTTCCATTTGCTCTGATTGCAGCCTCACCCAGCAACCTTCTGTTGGCTCATTTGGTTTCCCAGGTAACCTGAAGGGCATCCTGGCTTATTATGTATCAGCCTTTGAGAGCTAATTAAGAAGGGCTTGAGAACATAGTCAGATCGGGTTCATGCACAAGTTGAGAGGTCCTATGCTGCAAAGCTCAGTGCCTGCTTGACAACATTGAAGGTCTGCCAGTTCAGGATTTCTGGATGGCTGTTTTGAAACTAATTATCAGCACTGTGGTGAGGGTGAAGGGCAGAGTGAGTATCATAATCCAGCAGGTACGGTCATTAGGAGGGAGATGGAAGGGACCAGTGGAACATCTGGGAATGGATCACATTAGTGGGTAACAGTCTCGGGCACTGATTTTTTTCACTGTTAGAAATCAACCCTGGAGAGAGAAGCTTGAGCATGGGAAAAGGTCACCCATGTGTCACCGCTGTGAAATCATCACTCCCTTGTCCCTCTCTTCCTGGGTGAGATCAACCAAGGAAACCCCAATAACACCACTTATTCTAGGAGGGCCTTCACGCATATGCTTGATGCTGGAGAAGAGATGTTGCCTGTGCTCACACATATGAACAAACATGCACACACCACACACAACAAAACGCAGGCCCACGGGTCTACATAGGTTTCGTTTTGTTGAAATACATTGCACATTATCATCTAAAGATCTGTACCCTTTTTTGATTCTGAAAGAATCCTCTGTTTCTCTACTCTGTCCTCCCTGGCCTCCTATTAGATATCCTTTAAGTAATCACATTCTATCTTTATACCTCATTTGTTTCTATTGCTTGATTTCTCTGTGCTTCATGCAGGGTAATTGCTTATCTTCCTAATTGGTTCTTAAGCAATCTTTTCTGCTACTTCATTCATCCACTGAATTTAAATTCCAATTAATATAGACATCTTTCTTAGAATTTCTGTTGCTCTCTTTTTCAACTGTAGTTTATTTAATAAGATCCTATTAGTTTTTCTTTCCTTTTTGTTTTGTTTTGTTTTGTTTTGTTTGTTTTGTTTTGAGGTAGACTCTCACTCTAGACCAGGCTGACCTGGAATTCACTCTGTAGTTCCAGGCTGGCCTTGAATTCACAGTGATTCCCCCTACCTCTACTGGGATTAAAGGCATCCACCACTATGTCCATTGACCTCCATTTTTATTTTAATATCTTTAAAGTTTTATTTATTTATTTGAGAAAGAGCGAGAGAATGGGTGTGCCAGGGCCTCCAGTCACTGCAAACAAACTACCACAAAAAAAAAAAAAAAATCCACTGACATTGTATTACAGACTTTCTGCTTGTTTTCAGAAACAGGCTACAATCCCACTGGGCATCCAACCCAGAAAAGCAGAGCCCTGAACACAGACAGCAAAGAACGCTATGGTTTCCAATGTGTAATGGTCCCCATAGGCTTGTGACTTGAATGACTGGTCCCCAAATGATGGCCCTGGGGATGCATGCTTGGGAGTCTACTACCCCTGACACTTGCTGGCTTGTTTCCTGGCCTGCCTGCCGTGGGGTGAGCTGCTTTGTTCCACCCTGCCCTCCCTGTCATGACAGACTGAGCCCTCTAAGTTATTCCTTTAAGTGTTTTGACTAAAGGTGACACAAAAATAGGTACCACGGAGAGGTCCCTGTGGGACTGCTGGAGGTGGGACTGCCAAGCAAAGGGGATAACTGAAGCAAGGTTTGCCTATGCCCAAGCACGAGTGCTTCCTGGGCCCTTGCCCCCTCAGCCAGAGCATGGCCCTCGCCATGGCCCTTTTAGCCCTGGGACAGGGGAGACCCCTCCACAGGCTCGGTGCTCCAAGTGCTTCGACAGGTCCAATGATCACCTGAAACCCCATACATGATCTCTCTCTTTCTACAGAAAAAAGTCACAGTCTATTGCTTCCAAACGAGAAAAGCATTATAATTTTTGCTTATTTTTATTTATTTATTTGAGAGTGACAGACAGACAGAGAGAGAAAGGGTGCACCAGGGCTTCAAACCACTGTAAAAGAACTCCAGACACATGTGCCCCCTTGTGCATCTGGCTTACGTGGGTCCTGGGGAATCAAGCCTTGAACTGGGGTCCTTAGGCTTCATAGGCAAGCCCTTAACCACTAAGCCATCTCTATAGCCTCCAGAAAGGCCTTTTAAAATTCACAGAATTGGCTCTGCCATAAGAAACCCATGCCCAATTTGGCTATGGGCCCATTTTGCCCCTCTGCAATGGATAGCTCACAGGCATGAGATGCCCCAGTGATACTTGCTGTGTGCTCCCCTTGCCCATCCCCCCAGCAGGGGACCTCAACAGCCACCATCCCTAGCAAAAACCAAATTTGTCTGGGTGTCCATGGCATGGCTTCCATTTGCTAGCAGGATGTTTGTTTATTTTTATTTATTTATTTATTTATTTATTTGAAAGTAAAGACAGGGAAAGAGGAAGAGAGAGACAGAGAGAGAGAGAGAGAGAGAGAGAGAATGGGCGAGCCAGGGCCTCCAAACGAACTCCAGATGCGTGCTCCCCCTTGTGCATCTGGCTAACGTGGGTCCTGGGGAACCAAGCCTTGAACTGGGGTTCTTAGACTTCACAGGCAAGCGCTTAACTGCTAAGCCATCTCTCCAGCCCCTGCTAGGAGGATCTTACCACTCGTGGCTCATGTCTGGGACCCCATGCGGCTTTCACAGCATCACAAGTTAGGAGAGTCAACCTTTAAATAACAACACGGAGCTGGGCATGGTCATCCTTGGCACAATATCCACTTAGGCAGGCCTGGGGTACATGAGACCCTGTCTCAAAAATAGAACAAAAAGGGCTGGAGAGATGGCTTAGCGGTTAAACGCTTGCCTGTGAAGCCTAAGGACCCCGGTTCGAGGCTCGGTTCCCCAGGTCCCACGTTAGCCAGATGCACAAGGGGGCGCACGCGTCTGGAGTTCGTTTGCAGAGGCTGGAAGCCCTGGCGTGCCCATTCTCTCTCTCCCTCTATCTGTCCTTCTCTCTGTGTCTGTCACTCTCAAATTAAAAAAAAAAAAAAAAATAGAACAAAAAGGGCTGGAGAGATGGCTTAGTGATTAAGGCACTTGCCTGTGAAACCTAAGGACCCAAGTTCAATTCCTCAGTACCCACATAATCCAGATGCACTCTCTCTGTCTGCCTCTTCCCGGCTCTCTGCCTCCTTCCCTCCTTCTCTCTCACAAATAAATAAATAGCATATTTAAAGTGGCTTCTTTTTTCTTTTTCGAGGTAGGGTCTCACTGTAGCTCAGGCTGACCTGGAGATCACTCTGTAGTCTCAGGGTGGCCTCGAACTCATGGCAATCCTCCTACCTCTGCCTTGAGAGGGCTGGGATTAAAGACATGCACCACCACGCCTGGCGCTTCTATGTTTTAAAAAGAAAAAATAAAAAAATTAGAGCAACAAACACAGAGAGACTCCCTAAAGAAAATGATACTGATCTTGGAGTAAACCAGGAACATTGTAATATGAGTGTATTCCAGGACATCCAGCAACAAGGCTGTCATCAGCTTCCCCTGGTCTGTCTGGTCCCCGGGTTGCGGGGCTGCCGCCCCACTGGAGTCTCCCCATAGCAAGTCTGCGGATGGCCCATCGTGACAGGCCTGGGGGCTTCAGAGTGGCCATCAGGGTAAAGGATGGGTGTGGGGACAGGCAGAACATGTTCATGAAACAGTGTGAGAGGTTCACAGGGGCACAGAGACCCACCACCCAGGGCAAGCTGTCCCGTCAGATTCTCCCTGCAGTCCGACTTCCAATGCTCCTGGAGGCAACGCAGGGACCTGCTTCCTTGGGCCTCACTGTCCTGATGCGTGAAGAAAGGTGCGGGGAAGGTTCATATCCTAGGTCACTCTCACCACTTGTAGAGAAGAGACAAGGGGTGGCAAGAGGAGCAGGAGCTGGAAGGAGGCAGGAAGGTAAAGGATGAGACCAGAGGGAGCCGTGCCTGGGCAGGTGGCTGATGCTTCACTGTTGAGGAGTTGCTAGTACTAGAATGAGTCAGGTCATTGAGTGCCAGAAACAGCTGAGATGACATGTGTCTGCAGCTTTAAGAGATGCTAATTAGAGGTGTGTTTCACTGTAGGGGGCATAGCTCAGGGGTAGAGCATTTGGCTGCAGATCAAGAGGTCCCTGGTTCAAATCCAGGTGCCCCCTACATAGGTCTTACTGTGTTGCTTTGCTTTTTGCTTTGCTTTTTTGTGGGCTGAGGATGAGGATGTGGCACACAGCCCGGGCAATCCTCCTGTCTCAGCCTCCCCAATACTAGGATTAGAGGAGTGACCCATCACGCCTGCCTTGCCTCCTACTATTAGACACCAGGGGTTTTTGTTCTCCTTCTTTCCACCCTCTCTCCTCAAACCTCCCCCTGAAGGCAGCGTCCTTCCTATGGCAAGGTCAACCAGGGTCCTTGCACAGAGGCCATGTGTGGACCAGGCAGTACTTGAGGCCACCCAGCAGGGGGCGCTTGCGGTCCTCAGCTCTTCCCCTCCTCCATCGTCCCCAGCGCTGCTTGCCCTCTTCATGGATCCCAATAGGCTTGCCGTGGTCGCTTCTATTTCTGCTTGTGTACAGAAGTAGCGTGTGCACAAAAATCCTCAGTGGAGGGCTGGAGAGATGCTTAACTGTTAAAGTGTTGCCGGCAAAGTCAAAGGTCCCAGGTTCCGTTCCCCAGTACCCACATAGAGCCAGGTGCGCAAGGTGGCATATGTGTCTGGAGTTCATTTTCAGTGGCTACAGACTCTGGCATGCTCATTCTCTCTTTCTCCCCCTCTCCTTCTCCGTCTCTTTCCTTGTCTTTCAAATAAATTTCTTTTTTAAAAAAAAAAATTTGGGCTGGAGAGATGGTTTAGCGGTTAAGTGCTTGCTTGTGAAGCCTAAGGACCCCAGTTTGAGGCTCGGCTCCCCAGGTCCCACGTTAGCCAGATGCACAAGGGGGCGCACGCGTCTGGAGTTCGTTTGCAGTGGCTGGAAGCCCTGGCCTGCCCATTCTCTCTCCCTCCCTCTATCTGTCTTTCTCTCTGTGTCTGTCGCTCTCAAATAATAAATAAATAAATAATGGACAAAAAAATATTTAAAAAAAAAATTTAATCCTCAATGCAGAAAAGCCCCTTCAAAGTTTCCAAATTGAAGCTGGGGAGATGGCTTAGCAGTTAAGGCGTTTGACTACAAAGTATAAGGATCCAGGTTCACATTCCCCAGTACCCACATAAGCCAGATGCACCTGGTGGCACATGCCTCTGGAGTTTGTTTGCCATGGTGACAGGCCCTGGTGTGCCCATTCTCTATCTGCCTCTTTCTCAAATAATTTTTTTTTTTAAATTGAGTTTTCATGGGCTGGAAAGATGGCTTAGCAGTTAAGGAATTGCCTGCAAAACCTAAGGACCCATGTTCAACTCTCCAGATCTCACATAAGCCAGACACACAAGGTGATGCAAGCGTGCAAGGTTACACGTGTGTACAAGGTGGCACACGTGTCTTGAGTTTTATAGCAGGGGCTGAAGACCCTGGTACACCAATTCTCTCTCACGCTCACTCTTGCTCTCATAAAAAAAAAAAAACAGTTTCCGGGCTGGAGAGATGGATAAGCGGTTAAGCGCTTGCCTGTAAAGCCTAAGGACCCTGGTTCGAGGCTCGGTTCCCCAGGTCCCACGTTAGCCAGATGCACAAGGGGGCGCATGCGTCTGGAGTTCATCTGCAGTGGCTGGAAGCCCTGGCATGCACATTCTCTCTCTCTCCCTCTGTCTTTCTCTCTGTGTCTGTCGCTCTCAAATAAATAAATACATAATGAACAAAAAAATAATATAAAAAATATATATTTAAAAAAAAAAAGTTTCCAGGGGCTGGGCATGGTGGTACACGCCTTTAATCCCAGCACTCCGGAGGCAGAGGTAAGAGAATTGCTGTGAATTTGAGGCCACCCTGAGACTACATAGTGAGTTCCAGGACAGCCTGGGCTGGAGTGAGACCCTACCTCAAAAAAAAAAAGTTTCCAAATCCTGCAAGTGTTATGCCCTAGACATCTTCCAGTATCTTCCTTTCCACTGTCATGCCTTCCCACTTCATGTGGGAATCATCATAACTCCAAGTCCTGTTCCTAACACACCTTCCAGGGGACTTTCCTTCAATCACCACCATACGCTGCTTTAGCCTCCTGCATAAAGCCCTCTGTGAATTCAGTGTCTTGACCTGCCTTCTGTTGTTGTAACAGAATACCAGAGACTTGGTAATTTATAGAGGAAAGAGGTTTATTTTGGCTCAGGGTTCTTCTGGAGTCTGGCAAGTCCAAGACCATGGTGCCAACGTCTCCTCCTCAAGTTGGTTCAGCTCATGACAGAAAAGCACACGAGTAAACGGCAGGACAAGAAAGAGCAGGGACCGAAGTCCCTCCCTTCTACAAAGACAGTGGTCCCTTTTAGTGACCCACTCACTTCTTTTATTTGATCATCCTTTTCTTTTAAATTTGAAACATTGTTTATTTCTTACTTATTTAAGAGGGAGGGAGAGAGCAAAAGCTCTAAACACCAAAGTGGAAGCTTCAGTAATTTTCTCCTTTTCTCTCTCTCTCTTTTTTAATAGTTTATTTTTATTTATTTGAGAGAAAAAAACAAGACAAAGGAAGAGAGAGAGAGAGAGGAAAAAATGGGCACACCAGGGCCTCCAGCCTCTGCAAATGAACTCCAGATGCATGTACCACATTGTGCATCTGGCTTACATGGGTTCTGGGGAATCTAACCTGGGTCCTTTGGCTTTGCAGGCAGCCCTCCTTTTCTCTTCCCTTTCTTTTGTTTTCTCTTCTTCCTTCTCCTTTTTTTTTTTTTTTTTTTTTTTCTTTTTTTGAGGCAGGGTCTCACTCTAGTTCAGGCTGATCTGGAATTTATGGCGACCCTCCCACTTCAGCCCCCCAAGTGCTGGGATTAAAGGTGTGTCTTCAGTAGTTTTATTGGCTCACCTCAAAAGTCACACATTTATGATTTCATGGTATGTTAGGGGACAACACAGTCATAAAAGCATACTCAATGGCTGGAGAGATGGCTTAGCAGTTAAGGCGTTTGCCTGTACATCTAAGGACCCATGTTCAACTCCCCAGATCTCACATAAGCCAGCACAAGGTAACACATGTGCAGTGTCACTCATGTGCACAAGGTGACGCACATGTCTGCAGTTCTATTGCAATAGCTGGAGGCCCTGGCACATCAATTCTCTCTCACACACACAAAAAAGGCCAGTCTGTTGGGCTTGCCTCAAAAAAAGAAGGAGGAGCCGGGCGTGGTGGTGCACGCCTTTAATCCCAGCACTCGGGAGGCAGAGGTAGGAGGATCACCAAGAGTTCAAGGCCACCCTGAGACTACATAGTGAATTCCAGGTCAGCCTGAGCCAGAGTGAGACCCTACCTCGAAAAACCAAAAAAAAAAAAAAAAAAGAAGAAGGAGGAGGAGGAGAAGCCAGGCATGGTGGTGCACATCTTTAATCCCAGTGCTCAGGACGCAGAGGCAGAAGGATCAAAGTGGGGGGCTAGAGATATGGCTCAGCAGTTAAGGCACTTACTTGCAAAACCTAACAACCTGGGCTTGATTTTCCAGTACCCACATAAAGCCAGATGCACAAAGTGGTGCATGCATCTGGACTTTGCTTGTAGCAATGGAGGCCCTGTTGTGCCCATTTTCTCTCTCTCTCTCTCTCTTTCCTTCTCTTTCTCTGTGTCTGTCTCTCTCTGCTTGAAAATAAATAAAGAAAAGTGCTTTTCGCTGGGCGTGGTGGGGCACACCTTTAATCCCAGCACTAGGGAGGCAGAGGTAGGAGGATTGCCGTGAGCGCAAGGCCACCCTGAGACTACATAGTGAATTCCAGGTCAGCCTGGACCAGAGCCAGACTCTACCTTGACAAAAAAAAAAAAAAAAAAAAAACTTTTAAAAAAGAATGTTCAGGTGAGCACAGGTAGGACTCCCAAGAAGAGTAGATGCTGTGGGGGTGCACAAGGACTGTTCAGGTAACCAAAACAAAGCAGGGAAGCCTGTGGTCATGAAAGTGGCTTTGTTAAGCAACAATGCACAGAAAGGGTATAGCTCAGGGGTAGAGCATTGACTGCAGATCAAGAGGTCCCTGGTTCACTGAAGTGTCTATTGTGACTTTCATGCTTCGTGTTTACCTTTCCAGCCACAGTCATGTCCTGGAGGGGTTGAAGCAGTCTTCCTGAGGCTTTCTCAGTGTTCCCTTGTCCCTAATGTTTGCAACCCTGACTTTATTTGTTTAGACCAAGCTTGCTTACAAAGGAAATAGGATCTGAGGCTTACAATAAATGACACAATAAAACTCCAATCAGTCTAACAAGTATATAAAGATGACAGCTGAAGGTCTAGGAAAAGCAATGCACATCATTCCAGAGGGCTTGATTTAGAAACTGCTGCAGTAAATGCAAACGATACCGTGTAGCTTCCTGGTAACCAAGAAGAGAACGCTACTATTCACCAGTGACATATATCTTCTATTAGCTCCGAAAAACAACAAATATTTTTTTGTTTGCTTTTTCAAGGTAGGGTTTTGCTCTAGCCCAGCCTGAGCTGGAATTCACTATATACTCTCAGGCTGGCCTCAAAATCACAATTCTCCTACCTCTGCCTCCCAAGTGCTGGATTAAAAGTATGCATCACCACCCCGGCTCAAACATTCATTTAATAAATCTTCATAAATGAAATATGTGGGAGATGGGATTACTGCAGGGCAGCCACATACAGCCCCACAACTGCACAACGACATAACAGCCTTCAGTTCTGCAACACAGTGACCCCAGACATCCGCCATATCATGTATTTTACAAAAACTGGGGGTGGGGGAATAATGCCATAAAATCCTAATTTTATTTTTTATTTTATTTATTTGAGAGAAAGATAGAGAAATAGGCAGGTAGAGAGAGAGAGAGAATGGGCACGCCAGGGCCTCCAGCCAGGGCAAACGAACTCCAGATGCATGCACCCCTTGTGCATCTGGCTTATGTGGGTCTTGGGGAATCGACCCTGAGTCTTTTGGCTTTGCAGGCAAGTGCCTTAGCCACTAAGCCTTCTTCTAGCCCCTAATTTTATTTTTTAATATTTATTTATTTATTTGAAAGAGAGAACATGCGTAGGCATACCAGGGCCTTATACCACTACAAGTGAACTGCAGACGCAGGTACTACTTTGTGTATTTGGCTTTACATGGGTACTGAGCCCAAGTCAGCAGGCTTTGCAAGCAAGCACCTTTAACATCTGAGCCACCTCTCCATCCTCAAGTCCTAAATGTCTGCTGAGCAGTTATGTTCCCAGCTAAAAGACTGTTGGAGAATGTGAAGAGAAAGACAACATGTATTCCTTTTGCTTTTACTTCCTCCCACTGGAAACACAGATGGGATGGTTAGACCCCACTTACCAACTTTGAAAATGGGATCGATACTATTATTTGCAAGTAGAGAGATAGAGAGAAGAGACAGAGAGCCCAGGCACACCAGGGTGAACTCCAGATGCATGCACCACTTTGTGCATTTGGCTTCACATGGGTGGGTGGTGTGAACTAGGGTCATTAGGCATTGCAGGCAAATGCCTTAATTGCTAAGCTATCTCTCCGAGCTGGGATTGACATATTCAAGAAAGCTGATCAGAGAGGTAAAAGGAGGTTTTGTCTCTAAAGACATCCTGGAGTTGTCATGCCAGCCCTGGCCTCCCTTCCAAACATGCTTCACAAAAGAAACACATTAAGTCTCCATGTTCAAGCCACCTCAGAGAGGTGAGCTGGAGGTTGTGTAGAGGAATGGAACATGTAGGATGAACAGACTTTACCAAGAGGACTTATCAGATTGGCTGACACAATCTAAAGAAGTTGAGAACCTGATAGCTGCTCAGTCCATGAGGCTGGAAGCCTCAGCAGTCCCCATCTGACAGCGAACGCCTGAAGGATTCCTGGAGAGCCGCTGGTCTTCAGTCCACATCGCAAGGCTGAAGAAGCTGGGCTCTTTGTCTTGTTGCAGCAGCAGAAGCCTAAGGACCCAGGTTCGATTCTCCAGGTCCCACGTAAGCCAGATGCATGTGGTGGTGCATGCATCTGGAGTTCGTTTGCATTGGCTAGAGGCCCTGGTGCACCCATTCTCTCTCTCTCTCTCCCTCTTTCTGTCTCTAGTAAATAAATAAAAATAAATCTTAAAAAAAAAAAAAAAGATTAGCCATCAACTGGGCAAGGAGGCAAAATCCTTAACTCCCAGCACTCAGGAATCTCAGGCATGAGTTCAAGACTAGCCTGGGCTAGAGTGAGCCCCTGCTTCAAATAAACAAACAAAGGGCTAGAGCGATAGCTCAGCGGTTAAGGCATTTGTCTGCAAAGCCTAATGACCCAAGTTTGATTCCCCAGTGCCCACATAAAGCCAGATGCACAAAGTGGCACATGCATGCCCATTCTTTCTCTCTGCTGGGCATGGTGGCATATGCCTTCAATCCCATCACTCTGGAAGCAGGGGTCAGCCAGGGCTAGAGTGAGACCCCACCTTGAAAAATCAAAAAAAAAAAAAGAAAAAAAAAAGAAAAGGAAAGGAAAGAAAAACAACGATTGCAACACAAGAGCCCAGATGGCTCTGAAAGCTCAGCCCTTCTTTACCTCAACCACTTCACAGCGCCGGCCTCACTAGGCCCGGGGTTCAAGTTCATCACTAGAAGGTTTCCTGACAGGATCTGCCTGCAGCCTTCTCAGTTCCACCGTGACCATGTGACATGAGAGAGCGGACTCCCTGCGGCAGCACTCCACCCTGCCCAGGGCGAGCTCAGGGACCACAAGCATGTGCGCCTCCTTCACTGCTTACATGCAGGTGCTTCCCTTCAAGTGTGAAATGCAAGGCCATCTAGAGAGTGAGCCTCTGCTCTCCAGCACCACGGCCAGCTGTTTGCAGCTGAGCCCCGTCCCTACTGCCTGGGCGAGGCCCTCCAGCCGGCTTGGAACAGGCAGCTCTCTGGGAGAGAGGTCCAGCAGCCCTGGAGCTCAGTGGGATTCTTGCTGACCTAAACTAACAGGCTCCTGGCTGAAGACCAGCCAGGGTGACTCCATAAGGCCCGAGAGGTGGTGGACTAGGAGGAAGATCTTGCTCAGATGGCAGGGGTGATCAGGTGAGCGTGGTAGCCAAGTCCTTTGCTAACACTGGATTTTACAAGGCTGTTTGGGGACCTTGGACAACTGGGAACACTGCTCTGCACTCAGACGAGGGTCAAAAATCTCCATTCGTGGGCTAGAGGGATAGCTTAGCAGTTAAGGTGTTTGTCTGCAACGCCAAAGGACTCAGGTTCAATTCCCCAGGACCCATGTTAGCCAGATGCACAAGGGGCACATGCATTTGGAGTTCGTCTGCAGTGGCTGGAGGCCCTGGCGTGCCCATTCTCTCTCTCTCTGTCAAATAAATAATTTTTTTTTTTAAATCTCCAATCAGAAGTGTGTGCCAGGTATCAACATGCAGTCTGTCAGCTTAAAATAGTGTAGTAGGATGATTTTTTCTTTTTCTTTTTTTCTTTTTTTTTTTCTTTTTTTGGTTTTTCGAGGTAGGGTCTCACAGTAGTCCAGGCTGAGCTGGAATGCACTCTGTCATCTCAGTATGGCCTTGAACTCACAGCAATCCTCCTACCTCTGCCTCCCGAGTGCTGAGATTAAAAGTGTGTGCCACCACTCCCGGTGATTTTTTTAAATTTTTTTTATTTTTTTGGAGGTAGGGTCTCACTTTAGTCCAGGCTGACCTGGAATTCACTATGTAGTCTCAGGGTGGCCTTGAACTCTTGGCGATCCTCCTACCTCTGCCTCCTGAGTGTTGGAATTAAAGGCATGCATCACCACATCTGGCTCTAAAATTATCTTTTAAATTTAATTATCATTGATTTATTTGTGAAAGGAGATGGGATAGGGGACTATGGGCACACCAGGGCCTCTTACTACTGCAAGCAAAGCCCAGACGCCCACACCGCTCTGCGCAGCTAGCTTCACCTTAGTCCTGGGGAATCAAGCCTGGGCTGGCGGTCTTTGAGAGCGCCTTCAACCACTCAGCCATCTCCTCAGCTCCTGGAATGTGACTCTCAATAGTTCTTTATCAGTTGGCATGATGTTTTCGCTTTGTAATAAGGGAGCCAGGGGGCACTGGAAAAGGAGGGAGTCTATACCTGGCCACAGTGTGCTGGCTTGGCAGGCTCCTGCTGCAGGAGACAACTTCCGCTGCTCCCGCTTCCTGCAGCACCCACACCCCAAACTCGGGGCACCTCCCCATGGGCAGCTTCCACTTCTAAGAAGTGCCTCTGTTGGGCAGTCGTGAGCCTCAGCCAAGGTGAGCTTCGAGGGCAGCCCCTCCTCAACGCTGGTTTGCCTAAGCTCTCCAGGAAGCAGCTTCCCGCAGAGTGCCACGGGTGGCCACCTCCCCGTGGCTGGCTCACGTATCAGTCACTTTTCTCACTGCTGCAACAAAACACCTCACAAAAGCCACTCAGGGAAGGAAGGCTTTACTTTGGCTCACGGTTCCAGGGTGCAAACCATCATGACGGGGCAGGCACGGTGGCAGGAGCTTCAGCAGCTGGTGGCTCCGCATCTGCAGTCAGGAAACAGTGTGATGGGGGCTGGCGCTCAGCTCCCTCTCGCTCTCTCTATCCCTTTTATTCAGTCTGTGACCCCCAGGCTAGGGTGCTGCCCACATGTAGAACATGTTTTCTCATCTGAACCCCATCTAGAAAGTTCCTCACAGACATGCTCAGAGGTTTGTTTTCTACGTGATGCTAAACCCCATCAGGTTGATAATATCAGCAATCACAGCTCCCAGCACTCAAGTGACAGATGCCTCGTGGACCCAACTGTAATGACACCTCAGTGAATTTCACCCTCAATGAGCCATGACCACACCATTGCCGGTGAGATGTGGTTCTAAGCCTGGGGTGATGGGTCTTTCTCAGCCCATGCCAATATGGTTTTGCTCTTTCTCAGTCTCCTTAAGAATTTAAAGCCTCACAGGGCGTGGTGGCGTAGGCCTTTAATCCCAGCACTCGGGAGGCAGAGGTAGGAGGATCACCTAGAGTTCGAGGCCACTCTGAGACTACATAATGAATTCCAGGTCAGCCTGAGCCAGAGTGAAACCCTACCTCGAAAAAAACTAAAAAAAAAAAAAAAGAAAAAAAAATTTTTTTTGAAGCCTCTTGGACGACAGCATCTGATCTTTCTTTCTCTGTAACTCTGCCTGGCCACAATGTAAGCTGGACAATGCGTCCAAATGGCCTGAAAAATGGTACTTTTTTTTTTTTTAAATTTGAGAGCCACAGACACAGAGAGAAAGACAGATAGAGGGAGAGAGAGAGAATGGGCGCACCAGGGCTTCCAGCCTCTGCAAACGAACTCCAGACGCGTGTGCCCCCTTGTGCATCTGGCTAACGTGGGACCTGGGGAACCGAGCCTCGAACCAGGGTCCTTAGGCTTCACAGGCAAGCGCTTAACCGCTAAGCCATCTCTCCAGCCCTGAAAATGGTACTTTTAATCTCCAAATTTTCACTGACTTAGAAAACTTCTGCCAATGTACAGGCAGATGGTCCAAAATACCCTATATTCAAGCATTTTTCACTGTGTATACGGCCTTCCTTCTCTCTCTGCCTGCTCTTCTCACCGGGTCCTTCTGGCCGAGGTCTCAGGAATGCGCTCTCATTCAACCCCTGCCCCATCCTCATCCCTCTGCTTTTGACCGGGACGCCATAGATGCCCTGGCCCCAACCACTCCCGCGGCTCCTCCAGCTCCCTCAGCCTCTCCCGACCCCCTGCTTGATGCCCTCCCCCCTCCCCCCTCCCCTCATCTGCCTCCTGCTCCATCTCCATGCCCCCCCCCCACCATCTCCCATCTCCTCTCCCCTTTCCTCTCCTGCCTGAGGTACTCATCCTCCTCACAGAGGCAGAATGCGCCCTTTACGTGAGGTCGCAGGTGCTGAAGGAATCCTTCACATTCATGTTCTTTTTTCCATGTCTGATTTATCCCAGATTGAAACCGTCTAAGGTCTTTCTCCACTGATCCAACTCGCCATACCAAAAACTTTCGCTACCTCACCCAGGCCTATGACCTAACCTGACATGATCTCTTTGTAGTTCTTTCCTCCACCCTCACTCCTGATGAATGAGAACGTGTCTGGGTGACCGCTCAGGCGCATGCTAATGAGACTCACTTAACTGATAACGCTTTCTCAGTAGGGACGCTTGCTGTCCCCAGGGAGGACCCTGGCTGCTACTACAATACTAAGAAATGAGCTGATTGTCTGCTCTGCCATTCGCTCGCTCTCTCTCTCTCTCTCGCTCGCTCTCTCTCTCTCTCTTTCTGCTTGTTTTGTTTTTTGAGGTAGTGTCTTTCTCTAGCTGAGTCTGACCTGGAATTCACTATGTATTCTCAGGGTGGCCTTGAACTCACAAAGATCCTCCTGCCTCTGCCTCCTCAGTGCTGAGATGAAAGGCGTGCGCCACCACGCCTGGCTCTGCCATGCTATCTCTAGCGTGATGAAACCTCCCTGGAAACTGAAAGCCTGACATGAGTCTTTCCTCCCATAAGCTGCTTTTGGTCAGTGTTTTATCCAAGTAACAAGAAGGTAACTGCTACAAGAAGTGAGGCAGATGTTTCACACTGTTGGCTTGGGAATTGGTTTGGTTATGTGCTTGGCTTGTACAACACTGAGCTCTTTGCCAAGGAAAATGCAACAGTAATAATAATAAAAAAAAAAACAGTGGCATCACAATTCATCAAATTAACGTTGCTAATGGTAATTGTTGTTTAAGTGCTAAATGAATAAAGTAACTTGGGATCCCGAATGGCTGCTGTTTTGATCATGACAACATGGATTAGTTAGCTTTATGTTACAAAACACTTATAAATTAAGTTATAATTAATTTACAAAGAGGTAGAAATTAGGGCTGGAGAGAGGGCTTAGCAGTTAAGGCACTTGCCTGCAAAGCCTAAAAACCCATGTTCAATTCCCCAGTATACATGTAAAGCCAGATTCACAAGGTGACACATGTGTCTAGAGTTTTTGCAGTGGCTAGAGGCCTGGTGCACCCATTCTCTCTCTCTCTCTCTCTTTTTTAAATTTTTTTTTGTAATTTTCTTTTTAATGAGAGAGAGAGAGAATGAGTGCACCAGGGCCTCCAGTCACTGCAATTGAACTCCAGACGTATGTGCCCCCTTGTGCACATGTGTGACCTTACATGCTTGTGTCACCTTGTGTATCTGGCTCACATGGGACCTGGAGAACTGAACATGAATCTTTAGGCTTTGCAGGCAAGTGTCTTAACCACGAAGGCATCTTTCTAGGCCCTCTTTCTCTCCCTCTTTCTCTCTCAAATAAATAAAATAAAACATTTTGGAAAAAAAAGAGGGAGAAGTTATTTTAGCTCACAGTTTTGAAGGTTCCAATCTATTGGGTGCTCTCTTGCTTTGGGTAGGGGTGTTGGATTTCAGTGGTGGGGAGCGCATGACAGAACAATCCTCACCTCATGAGCCCGGACGCAGAAGGAAAGAGAGGTAAGACAGCACCTCAGAACCCCCTTTGCAGGTACACCTCCAAAGACCATGTGCTTAAAGGTCCATCCTTTCTCAGTGGCAACACTCTTGGACCAACCCTGTAGCACATAGTCTTTGGAAGACATTTCAGGTCCAAAAACTAAGTAAATAAATAAATATAAAAACTAATTGAGGATGGATTCTTCTGAGCACACTTGAGCATGATTAGAGAAAGGAATTATGAGCATCTTAGATCTTTGGAATCTCACAAGTGCACTGAAGCAGGTCACAGGCGCAGATAGAAAGGAAGATGGAAAGTAAAGAGAGCAGCTAGGGAGTCAGCTCTGTTTATCTTCCTCCCTCAATGAAGGATTAAGTTCTCTTCCTGCTGGGTAGGCTCTCTCCTCACAGATAGTCTCCTTTTTGGTTAGTGTGTAGTCAAATGATCAGATGTTTTCATTTGCAAAACCCCTTTGTCTTTGCCAGATAGGGAACAATCATTTCTGGGATAGCCCTCCCCTTTGCCATGGTCAGGTGGTTAGAAACAAATTCCGCATCCTGTGCACACCCAGGAGGAGAGGACAACACAGAGTCGTGGAAAACAAGCGTGCAGGCATCAAAGCGTCACCACAGCATTCCGTCCACCGCACCTGGTACCGCAACCTCTCGGGGAGTAAGAGTGGTACGTTCGCTCCTGGAGGGGAAAGGAGCCTTAAGAAACTCAGGTAAATAAGCCTGGGAAAGCTGGAATTCCAAGGTCACAAGGCTGGGGCCCCAAGGTTGTATAGGGAGTAAGAACTGCTTTGGGTGGGGGGAGACTGTTGTGCACAGAGCTCGAGATGCAGCTTCCATGAGTCATCATGCTGGGGGTGGGCTTTTCCGTGATGCGGCTGCCTTGAGCCCCCCATGCTCCTGGAAGCAACCCGTTTGTAAATAACCTCAACAAAACTCCTTGGTTCACCTAAACTGGTTTTGATGCCATTGTACTTTGTCCGATCTGGGGTAAATAAACATGTTTTGGGGGCTGGAGAGATGGCTTAGCGGTTAAGCACTTGCCTGTGAAGCCTAAGGACCCCGGTTCGAGGCTCGGTTCCCCAGGTCCCACGTTAGCCAGATGCACAAGGGGGCGCACGCGTCCGGAGTTCGTTTGCAGAGGCTGGAAGCCCTGGTGCGCCCATTCTCTCTCTCTCCCTCTATCTGTCTTTCTCTCTGTGTTTCTCTCAAATAAATAAATAAAAAATTAAAAAAAAATGTTTTTGTACTTTCTCAGGACAAGTTTCCTGCAACACTGAGCCACTTTGGGGTCTGCATTTCAGTCGACCACATGAGCAGAATGCAGACACGGTTTGTATTTGATTGCAGATTAAGAAGCCCTCCCCCCTACCCATTCCAGGTGGCCCCATTGAAGGTATTCTTCTGGAGTCGTTCTCACCTCTGAAACTAACACATCAGGTGTGGGAGCTCACAGCTCAGCGAGGCCCTTTCAGCAGGTTCATCCTGTTCCAGATTTAATTCCCTTAACTTTGATCATACTACGGTGGCTTTAAAACATGCCAAGTCTTTCATTCTTCTCCCTTTAAGTTGTGAAACCCAATTAAGCTCCCTCTGAATGTGAGCTGGATGTGCTAACACAGCTCTAATGAACAGAATATTGAGAAGTGATACCATGTCACTTCTGAGAGCACATTGACTGCCACGCTCTTCGTTGCATCTCTGGGGAAGCCAGCTGCCCGGTCATAAGGACACAGTGATGGAGCAGCTCTGTGAACAGGACAGCTTAGCAAGAATTGAGGTCTCCTGCCACTAGCCAGTGAGGAGGAAAGTCCTCTTACCAACAGGCAGAGGAGTGAGCCAGCTCCATGGACAGCCAGTGAGACTGTGACCTCACAGGGGACGCAGAACCAGAGCCACCCAGCAAAGTTAGCCCCAGATTCCGAAGCCAAGGGATCTTAGGCAAGTCAGAAAAACATGGCCTAAGATATTTTGAGCTGAAGAACCACTAATAAGCCAGACTTATAAGGTCGTATGACACACAAAAACTACAATAAATTTGAAAATTTCAAGTGCCTTAAATATATGTGAAATCTGAAAGAAACAGGAAAGAGAGAAAGAGAGAGAGTGAGTAGATGGCCATGGTCTTGACACTATGAGTTTTTTTGGAGAGTGTCATCAACTTTGCAATGGCAAAAAATGCGAGAAAAGCAACCTAAGAAAGGAAGGGTTTATCTGGGCTTTAAGAAGAGATGCAGGGCTGGAGAGATGGCTTAGTGGTTAAGGCTCTTGCCTGCGAAGCCTAAGGACCCAGGTTTGTTTCTCCAGGTCCCACGTAAGCCAGGCGCACATGGTGGTGCCTGCATCTGGGATTCAGTTGCAGTGGCTGGAGGCCCTAGTGCACCCATTCTCACTCTCTCCCTCTCTCTGTCTCTTATAAATAAATAAAAATAAATCTTGTCTTTAAAAAAAATCTTTTGTAGTCATGGAAAATGTTAATAAAAATTAAAAATAAATAAATAAAAGAAGGGACATAGCCCATCGTGGTGGGGAAGGCAACAGGAGCTTTGGAATCATCCTGGAAGATAAATATGTTCTAAAAAGACACTTGTGCCCCTGTCTTTAGCTATCAGACTATGGAAACATGGCCTTGAAGAAATCCACCTAGGAATCTCGTGCTGGGAGAAGGAAAAGGTTGAATACTAATGCAAGGAGAAATTTGTCTCCCAGGAAGAGAGTTCACACGGTTCTGACACCCTGTCAGACCATCTTGCAGGACAGAACAGACTGGAGCTGACATGGGCCAACCATCCCTGGACCAGGACTACTTAGGTATGGGTACTTCTTGCCAGAACTATGAAGAAAAATTGACTTTGTGGTCACTGGACCTTTCAAATCCACTTCTCAATATGGCCACATTGGATAAAACTCCTTTTTCTGTCTTTAACTATTACTTGCCTGTTTAGTTAGACTATCGAGGACAGGTGGCCTAGCCTAGGTAATTAGGGCTGTCCTGGCCCAGGCTCAGACCCTAAACAGCTTCAGTGAGGCAGCTTCACGTTGTGCCCATACTCAGGAAGCACAGAGAGATGGATGCCAGTGCTTAGCCCACTTTTTCCCTTTTTTTTTTTTTTTTTTTTTGAGGCTTTATTTATTTTTAATTTTTTGAGGTAGGCTCTCGCTTTAGCCCAGGCTGACCTGGAATTCACTATGTAGTCTCAGAGTGGCCTCGAACTCACAGCAGTCCTCCTAACTCTGCCTCCCGAGCGCTGGGATTAAAGGTGTGCGCCATCACGCCCGGCTCTTGTTCTTTATTTTTTAAAAGCTTTTCTTGATCACTCTCTTTATTATTGTTGTTATTATTATTATTATTATCATTATTATATTATTTATTTATTTATATTTTTTTTTTGGTTTTGTTTTTGAGGTAGCATCTTATTCTAGCCCAGTCTGACCTGGAATTCACTATGTAGTCTCAGGGTGGCTTCAAATTCACAGCGATCCTCCTATCTCTGCTTCCTGAGTGCTGAGATTAAAGGCATGAGCCACCTATTATTTTCTTCAAAATCAGTACAGGCCAGAAGAGTTGACTCAGTGGTTAAGGCACTTGGTTGCAAAACTTAATAACCTAGGTTTGATTCCCCAGTCCCATGTAACTCCAGAAGCACAAAGTGGCACATGCATCCAGTGTTTGTTTTCAGCAGCCAGAGACCCTGATGTGCCCAATATCTCTCTCCCCCTTGTCTCTTCTCTCTGTCTCTCTCTGCTTGCAAATAAATAATAAAAACCAATACATACTTTTATCCTTTGTTTGGGGGGGTTCGAGGTAGGGTCTCGTTCTAGCCCAGGCTGACTTGGCATTCACTGTGTAGTCCCAGGGTGGCCCTGAAGTCACGGAGATCCTCCTATCTGTGCCTCCTGTGTGCCTTAGATGGCAACAGGCAAGTTCTTATGTGGGAACCCCTGCCTGCTGTTCACTTCTGATCAAATCTAATCACCTGTTGATCGTGGCTGTTACATCCAGCACTCCTTCCTGAATCCTGAGTACAGGACTCTTCAGTGCGAAACAAAGCCCTCCCCGTTTGGTGGCGTGGAAGGGGCTCCACACAGTTCCTAAGACTACTCTCACTGCCTCGGCCAGTCGTAAAGACCTCTCTAGAACATAGGACAGCCTGGTTTGGCCACAGACCTCCTGCTCTGAGGTCTGAACTATTCCATGGAGCACCTCCTCATGAGACACTCACAGAGCCTCAGTCCTGGCCATTCCCCATCCCCATGTGACCTCCTGAGCCATCACTGTCCCCCTTGTTTGGATGGGAGAGCCCAAGCCAGTGTGAGGATGGGGTGATGGAACTGCTATAGAGTCTGGTCCATGGAGGACCTGAGTGACCATAAAAATAAAAGGATCTCAGGCTGGAGAGATGGCTTAGCAGTATTTGCCTGCCAAGCCAAAGGACCCAGGTTCTATTTCCCAGAACCCACGTGAGCCAGATGCACCAGGGGGCACATGTATCTGGAGTTCATTTGCAGTGGCTGTATGCTCTCATGTGCCCATTCTCTCTCTCCCCTTCTCTCTCCCTCTCTCTGCCCCCCCCTCTCAAATAAATAAATTTAAAAATAAGTAAATAAATAAAAGGGTCTCTTAGCAATGAGGTGGATATAACTATAAATAGCCTTAACTGGGGTTGACTCTAGGTCCACGTTTTTAATTTTAATGTTATTTTGGGTCTTTTCTTTTACTATTTTTTTATTAGCAACGTTCATACTTATAGACAATGAACCATAGGAATTCCCTCCCCCCCTACTTTCCCCTTAACAACTCCACTCTCCATTATATCCCCTCCACCTCTCAATCAGTCTCTCTTTTATTTTTTGAAATATTTTATTTTTATTTATTTGAGACAAATAGGCAGGGAGAAAGAAAGAATGGGCACACCAGGACCTCCAGCCTCTGCAAACAAATTCCAGATGTGTGTGCCCCCTTGTGCATCTGGCTTATGTGGGTTCTGGGGAATTGAACTTGGGTCCTTTGGTTTCACAGGCAAGTGCCTTAAGCACTAAGCCATTTCTTCAGCCTCTCTCTCTTTCTTTCTTCCTTCCTTTCTTTTTTTATTTTTTTTATTTTTCGAGGTAGGGTCTTGTTCTAGCCCAGGCTGACCTGGAATTCACTATGTAGTCTCAGGGTGGCCTCGAACTCATGATGATCCTCCCACCTCTGCCCCTCAAATGCTGGGATTAAAGACGTGCACTACCATGCCCAGTTCCTCCCTTTTATTTTATTTATTTATTTTTTTATTTTATTTTATTTTGGTTTTTCAAGGTAGGGTCTCACTCTAGCCCAGGCTGACCTGGAATTCACTATGTAGTCTCAGGGTGGCCTCGAACTCACGGTGATCCTCCTACCTCTGCCTCCCGAGTGCTGGGATTAAAGGCATGCGTCACCACGCCCGGCTACCCTTTTATTTTTGATGTATCTTTTCCTTCTATTATGATGGTCTTGTGTAGGTAGTGTCAGGCACTACAAAGTCATGAATATACAAGCCATTTTGTGTCTGGAAGAGTGCATTGTAAGGAGTCCTACCCTTCTTTTGGTTCTTATGTTCTTTCTGCCACCTTTTCCACAATGGACCCTGAGCCTTGAAAGATGTGATTGAGGGCTGGAGAGATGGCTTAGCGGTTAAGGCACTTGCCTGCAAAGCCTAAGGACCCATGTAAGCCAGATGCACAAGGTGGCATCTGCATCTGGAATTCAGTTGCAGTGACTAGAGGCCCTGATGCACCTATTTTCTCTCTTTTTCTGTCTCCTTCTCTCTGTCTCAAAATAAAATAAATAAATAAATAAATAAATAACAGAAAGGTGTGATAGAGATGTTTCAGTGCTGAGCCCTCCAATGTCACTTCTTCTCAGCATGATGGTACCTTTTGAGTCATTTCAAGGTCCCCACCATCTGAAAAGAGAAGCTTCTCTAACCAAAAATGAGAGTAGCATTAACATATGGGTATGAACATTAAGAAAAGTGTTTACTGGGCAGAGTGGTGAGCATAATATGTACATTTAGGCAGATACCAGCAGACATTCAGTATCAGGGCATGTATTCCCTCCTGCGGAGCAGAGCTCCAGTCCAATTAGAGAGCAGTTATGTTTCCCCCATAACAGACATGCCATTATTGCACCTGTTGGCTCATTTGGCCTAGTGGACCAAATTTAAGGGTTGCAGTGTCCACAGTTGTTTAGCTCCACCAGTGATTTCTCTCTCTCCCATGGAGCTACATGCAGTGCAGATTTCTCCAGTTTTCTGTCAGCTGGTCTACATGGAGGAGGTTTTCAGCTCGGCTCCTGCAGGATTTCTCAGTGACCTTTCAGCGCAAGCATGTGGAGTCTTTAGCAATAGAGAGTCTTGCCGTCTATTCCTGGTGGGACACCAAGAGCCTTGACAATGGCTGTAATATTGCAGGGTGTGGGCATCAGGAACTTTCCTGGCCAACAGCTCACTAGAAGGTATCCTGTTCCTGACACAGGAAATTTTCTGGGTGCGTCATTGTCAAAAAAATTAGGTTTCCATATGATTTATTCATACTGTCTTAGATTTTGATGACCCCCCCCCCATGTTCCTTTACTCAATCTCTTCCCCTAACCTCATTAAATACTTTCTTATTTGTAGCAGAGAGAGAGAGAGATTAAGAGACAGAGTATGGGCACACCAGGGCCTCTTGCCTCTGTAAATGAATTCCACTTTGATGTGTATTCCACTTTGTGCATCTGACTTTACTGGGGAATTGAACCAGAGCTGAAAGGCTTTGAACCCAAGTGCCTTTAACCACAGAACCATCTCCCCAGCCCTGTTTTATTATTTTATCTTAATTTATTTTCAGAGTTGTAGAAAATATTTTATTTACTTATTTAAGAGAAGCAAAGAGGGCTGGAGGGATGGCTTAGTGGTTAAGGCATTTGGCTGCAAAGCCAAAGGATGCAGGTTTGATTCCCCAGGACCCACATTAGCCAGATGCACAAAGGGGCCCATTCTGTCTCTCTCTCCCCCCTTTCTCTGTCAAATAAATGAATAAATAAAAATAAAATATATATAAGAGAGAGAGAATGGGCGCACCAAGACCTCTAGCCACTGCAAACAAACTCCAGACACATGCACCCCCTTGCACATCTAGCTTATATGTGGGTTAGGCTTCACAGGCAAGGGCCTTAACTGCTAAGCCATCTCTCCAGCCCTATTTTTAGGTTTTTGAGATAGATCTCACTCTAACTCAGGCTGCCCTGGAACGTGTGGTAATCCTCTTGCCTCCGCCTCCTAAATGCTAGGATTATAGGAATACACGCAGCTCAGACCTGACTTTATTTTTTATTTATTTGTTGAACTTTTGGGGAGTGGTGTAAGTGTGTGTCTAGGTTGTGATTTCTGCCAGGTGAGTTCAGTACAGGGAGAGAGGGCCAAACAGATAAGAGAATTTGCCAAGCAAACTGCTGCACTGGGCCGTGGACTTGAAGGTGTGCAGGCAGCGACGAGGACATGAGAGGAGATGACAGGTAGTGACATGTGACACAGGTAATAGAGAGATCGCTTGACAGGGTCAGAGTATAAAAGGTGGAAGTCAGCTCCTGCACAGAAATCAAGTTCTTAAAGATTTGGGAAAAAGGGCTCAGCACAAATGGGAAAGAGGACCGGGCATGGAGGCGCACGCCTTTAATCCCAGCACTTGGGAGGCAGAGGTAGGAAGATTGCCATGAGTACAAGGCCACCCTGAGATTCCATAGTGAATTCCCGGTCAGCCTGAGCTACAGGGAGGCCCTACCTGGAACCCCCCCACCCAGAAAAAGGAAGGGGATAAGTAAGGATAATGGGGGGGTTGAATGATCAAAATACATTGTACACATGTATGAAATTGTCAAAAAATAAATTTAGGCTGGGCATGGTGGCACACACCTTTTTCTTTCTTTTTTTTTGGTATTTTTGCTATTTTATTTTTTTTCACAATTTTTTTTTTTTTACATTGCAAAATCTCATTGATTTTATTCTTTTTTTTTAATTTTTATTAACATTTTTCATGATTATAAAAAATATTCCATGGTAATACCCTTCTCCCCCCCCCGCCCCCGCAGGCACACACCTTTAATCCCAGCACTCAGGAGGCAGAGGTAGGAGGATGGCTGTGAGTTCGAGACCACAGTGAGAGTACACAGTGAATTCTAGATCAGCCTGGCCTAGAGCAAGACACTACCTTGAAAACAAAACAAAAACAAAAACAAAATTTAAAAAATTTCTGCCCATGGGTGTGTGTATAGCTGTACAGGTCCCAGTGCACGTGTGCAGAGGCCCAAGGAGGATGTTGGTGAACTCCTCTATCCACTGTGTTTCCTTGAGCCCAGCTTTTTATTTTTTATTTTTATTTTAAATATTTTACTTATTTACTTATTTGAGAGAGACAGACAAAGATAGGCGTGCCAGGGCCTCCAGGCACCGCAAACAAACCCCAGATGCATGCACCACCCTGTACGTGGGTCCTGGGGATCGACCCTGGTCCTTATACTCCGCAGGCAAGCACCTTCACCTCGAAGCCAGCTCTTCAGCCCGAGCCCAGCTCTTTAGACAGATCCCGAGGATCAAGCCAGGCCCTCATGCTTGTGCAGTAAGTACTCTTACCAGCTGAGTCATCTCCCCAGCCCCAATAAAAATATTTTTTTTTATTTTCACATTTTTTATTAACATTTTCCATAATTATAAAAAATATCCCATGGTAATACCTCCCCCCCCCGCACTTTCCCCTTTGAAATTCCATTCTCCATCATATTACCTCCCCATCTCAATCACTGTACTTACATATATACAATACCAACCTATTAAGTACCCTCCTCCCTTCCTTTCTCCTCCCTTTATATCTCCTTTTTAACTTAGTGGCCTCTGCTACTAAGTATTTTCCTTCTTACACAGAAGCCCAATAAAAATATTTTTAAAGCCAGGCGTGGTGGCACATACCTTTAATCCCAGTGCTCCAGAAACAAGTAGGAGGATCCCTGTGAGTCTGAAGCCAGGGAATACAGAGTGAGTCCCTAAGGTCAGCCTAGGCTAGAGTGAGACCCTACCTCAAAAAAGAAAAGGCAGGTGGCGGGGGGTTGCTGAAGAGATGGCTTAGCAGCTAAGCACTTGCCTGTGAAACCTAAGGACCCTGGTTCAAGGCTCAATTCCCCAGAACCCATGTTAGCCAGATGCACAGGGGGCACACAGTTTGCAGTGGCTGGAGGCCCTGGCGCGCCCATTCTCTCTCGCTGTATCTCTATGTGCCTCTTTCTCTGTCTGTTGCTCTCAAATAAATAAATAAAACAAAAAAAAAATTTTTTTTAAAGGCTGGAGAGTTAGCAGTTAAGGTGCATGCTTGCGAAACCTAAGGACCCTGGTTCAATTCTCCAGGTCCCACGTAAGCCAGATGTGCATGGTGGCACATGCTTCTGGAGTTCGTTTGCAGTGGCTAGAGGCCCTGGTGTGCCCATTCTAACTCTCTCTCTCTCTCTCTTTGTCTCTAATAAAAAAAATAAAATCTCAAAAACAAATTGCATGGTATAGTGACACATGCCTTTTAACCCAGCACTTCGGAGATAGAGGTAGAAGGATAGTTGTGAATTCAAGGCCAGACTATAGGGTGAATTCCAGGTCAGCCTGGGCTAGAGTGAGACCCCATCCTGAAAAAGAACAACAACAACAACAAAAAAACAGGGTTGGAGAAATGGTTTAGCAGTTAAGGCACTTGCCTGCAAAGCCAAAGGACCCAGGTCTGATTCCCCAGGGCCCACATAAGCTAGATGTACAAGGTGGCACATGCATCTGGAGTTCATTTGCAGCAGCTGGTGGCCCTGGCACATTCATGTTCTCTCTCCCTCCCTCTCAAATAAATAAACAAAATCAAAATAATTAATTAGGGCTGGAGAGATGGCTTAGCGGTTAAGCTCTTGCCTGTGAAGCCTAAGGACCCCGGTTCGAGGCTCGGTTCCCCAGGTCCCACGTCAGCCAGATGCACAAGGGGGCGCACGCGTCTGGAGTTCGTTTGCAGAGGCTGGAAGCCCTGGCGCGCCCATTCTCTCTCTCTCTCCCTCTATCTGTCTTTCTCTCTGTGTCTGTCGCTCTCAAATAAATAAATAAAAATTTTAAAAAAATAATTAATTATATTTTTAAAAATTTTTTGTATTTTATTCATTATTCATCTGAGAGGGAGGAGAGTGACAGAAAAAGGCTGATAAAGAGAATGAGTATAGCTAGGTGTGGTGGCGCACGCCTTTAATCCCAGCACTTGGGAGGCGGAGGTAGGAGGATCGCTGTGAGTTCAAGGCCACCCTGAGACTCCATAGTGAATTCCAGGTCAGCCTGGGCTAGAGTGAGACCCTACCTCAAAACAAACAAACAAAAAAAATAAATAAATAAAAATAAAACAAAGAGAATGAGTATGGCACACCAGGGCTTCCTGTGACTGGAAACCAACTCCAGACATATGCACCATTTAGAGTATCTGACTTACATAGGTACTGGAGAATCAAACCTGGGTTGTTAGGCTCTGCAGGCAAGTACCTTAGTCTCTGAGCCATCTTGCCAACAATAAATAAATTTAAAAATGAATAATTAAAGCCAGGCACGGTGGCTCACGCCTTTAATCCCAGCACTCAGGAGGCAGAGGTAGGAGGATCACCATGAGTTCAAGGCCACCCTGAGACTACATAGTGAATCCCAGGTCAGCCTGGACTAGAGTGAAACCCCACCTCAAAAAAACAAAGTAGGAATATATATATGTATTCCTACTTTCTAGTTAGTGCTTAGCTCAGGGCCACTTGCCACCCACGATCTTTGTGCCTTGGCACAGCTCTTGCCTTTCTTTTAAATATGCATGTGAGTATATACTGTATATGCTTGTGGGAACGCGTGTGTGAGGAGACCAGTGACTAGAGATTTTGTATCGCCCTCCACTTTACTGACGGAGGCAGCTTCTCTCGGTTGAACCCAGAGCGCAAGGACTGGGCCATTCTAGCTAGCCAGCTCGTTCTGCAGATGCCCGTCCCTGCCTCCCACGTGCTGGGGTCACCGGCAGCCACACGCTCACAGGGCATTTGCGAGAGTGCAGGTTGCCGAACTCTGGAACCCACTCTCATGCTGTTTGATCCATGCGCCGTCTCTCCAGGACCTTCTTTTTGACTTTTTTTTTTTTTTCTTTTCTTTTTGATTTTTTGAGACAGGGTCTCAAACTCACTGTGGAGTTGAGGATGGCCTTCAGATCCTTCTCATCCTGCCTCCGCCTTCCCTCACAAGTACGGGGACGAAGGCGCTTACTACCACGTGCGGCTCCTGCCTCACCTCTCCAGTGACCTCTTCCCTGTTCTGGAGCCCGGATCGGGTACCTATCACTTGAAATGTATTTTTAGGGCTGGAGCAATGGCTTAGCAGTTAAGCGCTTGCCTGTGAAGCCTATGGACCCCGGTTCGAGGCTCGATTCCCCAGGTCCCACGTTAGCCAGATGCACAAGGGGGCGCACGCGCCTGGAGTTCGTTTGCAGAGGCTGGAAGCCCTGGCGCGCCCATTCTCTCTCTCTCCCTCTATCTGTCTTTCTCTCTGTGTCTGTTGCTCTCAAATAAATAAATAAATAATGAACAAAAAATATTTTAAAAAATGCTTTTTTGAAATGTATTTTTAAATGAATGAGTGAATGGGAATGAATCCCTGTATGAACAGTTGTGCTAAGTGCTCTCAGCTCCTCAAAGCAGCAAATGGAAAGTGCAGTGTAAAACGAAGCCCAGAAGCCCAGCTAGGTACTTGAGCCACTGATCAAAGCTGCAGCTACTCCTGAAAAGTTCAGCATCTTTCCGTAAGCTTTTAGAGTCTGGCTCGCTAGACAAACTAGACTCCTTAAATGCCATAGGCTTGCCTCTCGCTGAACTGCTTCCAGGAGTTCATAGCCAGGCGTGGTGGCGCACGCCTTTAATCCCAGCATTTGGGAGGCAGAGATAGGAGGGTCGCCATGAGTGTGAGACTCGTGAACAGTGAATTCCAGGTCAGCCTGAGCTAAAGTGAGACCCTACCTCGAAGCACCCCACCCCGCAAAAAAAAAAAGAAAAGAAAAAGAAGGGGTTCTTTTTATGTATTTATTTCAGAGAGTGAGAGAGGGAAAGAGGCAGACAGAGAGAGAGAGAGCAAGAGAGAATAGGCACACCAGGGCCTTCCACCACTGCAAAGGAACTCCAGACACATGCGCCACTTTGTGCATCTGACTTACGTGGGTCCTGGGGAATTGAACCAAGGTCATTTGGCTTTGCTAAGCCACCTCTCCAGCCCAAGAAGGGGTTCTTGCTTCGAAGTGGGACTGAACAGAAGGTAGGGTGTGTCTGGGCCGGGGAGTGAGATGTGGAGACTGGAGGTGTGTGACTTTTCCTGGGAAGTTTTTTTTTCAATATTTTATTTACTTATTTGAGAGAGGAGACAGATAGAGAGAAAGAGAGATGTATGTGCCACCTTGTATATCTGGCTTATGTGGATGCTGGAGAATTAACCTGGGTCTTTGGGCTTCACAGACAAGCACCCTAACTGCTAAGCCATCTCTTCAGCTCCTTAGGAATCTATTTCTCTTCATCTCAAAAAAAAAAAAAAAAAAAAAAAGACAGCTCAAAGAAATGAGTCCTCCCAAGTTCAGCTTGGTGAATCAATTAATTTATTGGTGTCACAGGAACATGGGTGATTCACAGGCAGCCTCATCATGGGAAAGCCCCATGCCAGCAAACTTGGGGACTCACCTAAGCTGCATCCCTGTAGTTTCCTGCACAACTTGCAGACAGCTTCACCCCTGGAACAGCCCCCTTGCCCCAGAAATTGTTTACTGCTTATATGATCTCACGGAGGGTCTTGAAAGTTTCTTGCACAGTCCATGAACTTGGTGAGTCCTCCCCTCTTTCCAGGAAGAAATGGTTCAACCTGGAGCAAGAGCTACTCAGCAGGTCACAGGAGGAGGACATGGGTCAGTGGGTAGACCTTACATTAAACAGACATTTATTGAGCCCCCGCCCCAGTCGACGCATGCCAGGTGCTGAGGACCCCTAGCAGAATAAGACTTCACCTTGGCACCCAGGGAGCCCGTGGTCCAGAGAGCTGTCCCCCAGGGTGATGTATCTGCTAAGTAGCAGCATAACAAGAGGTCTTTTGAGCTTGAGCTTCATGGACAGATCAGGAAAAAACTATCTTCTGGATGGTTTTGTCAGCATCAAGGGGGAAAGGAAAGAGACGAGGCAGATCGTCAAGAAAGAGCCAGGCTCAGCCAGCTCCGGTGGTCACAGCAGTCTCTCTTCTGTCCTGTCTTCCAACAAACAGTTCTGTTTTGTTTCATCTTTCCACCTGATCACATCACTCCCTCTGGTGGAGGCTCCACTTAGTATCCATTTCTTCAGCTCCTTGATCCTCTTGTTTCCCTGTTATCACCACCTTTTCTTCCCAAATACCACAGTCTCCCAAAAAACTGACTCCATCTATGGCTGGAGTTGACAAGGGGCACCTGGATTTGAACCAGGGACCTCTTGATCTGCAGTCAAATGCTCTGCCACTGAGCTATGCCCCCTGCTGACACTATGCTTCTTAATAGTATCATTTCACCTTGACTATCACATTACATATTAGCATTGGCTGTAAGTTGCAGACTGATACAATAAGGAACTTTGTTGGACCACGATAGAAATATCAGAGAAGCTGGCTGCCAGTGTGTGTGAAACTTTTCTTGGGGAAACGTCAGCAAACATATGGTCACTAGGGCGCCAACAGCAGACCAAAGTAGCAGTTATACCAAAGTCCAACTCAAACTCATAATTTATTGGGGTTACTACAGGAGTATGGGAGAGGTGAATCCCAGCACTGATAATCCCAGCTGTGATAACTTTTTTTTTTTTAATTTATTTATTTATTTATTTGAGAGCGACAGACACAGAGAGAAAGACAGATAGAGGGAGAGAGAGAATGGGTGCGCCAGGGCTTCCAGCCTCTGCAAACGAACTCCAGACGCGTGCGCCCCCTTGTGCATCTGGCTAACGTGGGACCTGGGGAACCGAGCCTCGAACCGGGGTCCTTAGGCTTCACAGGCAAGCGCTTAACAGCTAAGCCATCTCTCCAGCCCCAATGATAACTTTTTTATACTAATTCAAACTAATAAGTTCATACGGTGCTTTTGTTTGTTTGTTTGTTTTGTTTTGTTTTATTTTGTTGTATCAAGGTAGGTTCTCACTCTAGCCCACACTGACCTGGAATTCGCTATGGAGTCTCAGGGTGGCCTTGAACTCACTGCAATCCTTCTACCTCTGCCTCCCGAGTGCTGGGATTAAAAGCGTGTGCCACCACACCCGGCTCATACAGTGCTTTTCAAATTTTATTTTAATTAATTTATTTTTTACACAGTGCTTTTTGTTAGTTGTTTGGTTATCCAGCCCCACATTCTACAATAACAAGGCTGGTGACATGGGGCTTCTCATGTCCTCATGTACAGCTCTTCTGGTAAACGATTTGGAAATACAGTATTTGTCCTTACATCTGAGAATCCACTTTTATCTTAAAGAAATAAAACCTCTCCGACCAGCTGAGTTGCTTGCAAGTCATGCAGGGAGCCCCAGGGGGGATGCAGCTTCCCAGGGCTGCCCCATGTGCTGGGGTGGGCTTTTCGATAATGTAGCTGCCTTTGAGTTTTTTATGCTACTTACTATACATCGCTCAACCTGCTTTCTAAGTAACCCCAGTAAATTTACTGATTTACTAAGATGAAACAAGTACATAAAACATACAAACAGGCCAGTGCAGTGATACATGATGTCGCCTCAGCACTCAGAAGGCTGTGGCAGAAGGATGACCCACACACAGGAGGTCAAGACAAGCAGAAGCAACACAGCAAGACCTCATCTCAAAGCAGAGAAACAGCCGGGCGTGGTGGTGCACATCTTTAATCCCAGCACTCGGGAGGCAGAGGTAGGAGGATTGCTGTGAGTCCAAGCCCACCCTGAGACTCCATAGTGAATTCCAGGTCAGCCTGAGCTAGAGTGAAACCCTACCTTGATACCTTGAAGAACCAAAAGAGGAAAAAAAAAAACAGAGAAATAAGGGGACAAGACAAGAGAGGAGGGATAAAGGAAAAAAGGAAAGGAGAAACAAAATGAAGGAAAGGAAGAAAAGAAAGGTGGGCCAACACATGGAAAATACCATAGGAAGATCATCAGTCTTATTTGGACTTTAAAATTAGAAGAAGAAAAAAAAAACCTATGTGTTCAATGATAGAAGAATGATTAAACAAGCCGGGTGCGGTGGCGCACACCTTTGAATCCCAGCACTTGGGAGGCAGAGGTAAAAGGATTGCTGTGTGTTCAAGGCCACCATGAAAATACATAGTGAATTCCAGGTCAGCCTCAACAAACAAAAAAAGAATGATTAAATAATATTTACTCGGTACAATGTTATATATCTATTTTACAAAGTCATTTAACTTTTCTTAATACTGCCTGCTATATGCAAGACACTGTGCTAACCAAGATTGACACAGAAATAGGAAAAATAATTCCCTCAGAGTTCCACCTTATTTGCTGTGATGTGGTTCCACCTTTTCATCAATAACCCCCTTCTCTCCACCCATACCTTTTCCTTCCTTCCTTCCTTCCTTCCTTCCTTCCTTCCTTCCTTCCTTCCTTCCTTTCTTTCTTTCTTTCTTTCTTTATTTATTTATTTTAAATGAGGCAAAGCCTCCTGCAGCCCAAGCTGGCCTCCTCCAACTTACTGTGCAGCTGAGTGAGGCTAGTCTTGAGATCCTGTCTCTGGCTCCTGAGCTCTGGGATTACAAGCATATGCCACCATGTCTGGTACATCCCACTTTTGGGGGGGGCATTGAGGTAGTGTTTCACTTCAGCTCAAGTAGTCTCAGGGTAGCCTCAAACTCATGGCAATCCTCCTACCTCTGCTTCCTGAGTGCTGGGATTAAAAGTGTGTGCCACCACACCCTGCATTTTTTTTTTTTTTTTTTTTTTGAGAGACAGAGCAGGAGAGAGAGAACTGGCATGCCAGGGCCTCAGCCACTGAAATCAAACTCCAGAAGCTTGCACCAGCACTTGCCTTGCTTTGTGCTAGGTGAAGCTGGCTGTAACACCCACAAACCTGCCCCCAACAATACTCCTCCTCCAGGAGGCTCCAGTTCCCAGATTGCCATCAGCGAGGGATCAAACATGAGAACACATCAGTTTATGGGGAACACCTAAAATCAAGCCACCACACCCAGCCAGTTTTGTTTTTTATTTATTTACTAGAGAGAGAGAAGGTGCACACCGGGGCCTCTAACCACTACAAATGAACTCGACACAGGTACCACCATGTGCATCTGGCTTATGTGGGTACTGGGGAATTGAACCTGCATCCTTAGGCTTCACAGGCAAGTGTCTTAACCACTAAGCAATCTTTCTAGCCCCAGCCAGTTTTTTGTTTGTTTTTTTTTAATATTATTTAGAACCTGGCATGGTGGTGCATGCCTCTAATCCCAGCACTCGGGCGGCAGAGGTAGGAGGATTGCTGTGAGTTCGAGGCCACCCTGAGAATAAATAGTGAATTCCAGGTCAGCCTGGGCTAGAATGAAACCCTACCTGGAAAAAAAAAAATATTTATTTGCAAGACTGAGAGAAAGAGAGGAACAGTGGTAGGGGACGAGAAAGAGGGGGGAGGAAAAGAATGTGTGTATGAGCGTGCCAGGGCTTCATGGCATTGCAAATGAACTCCAACATGGGGCATGTTGTACATCTGGCTTTATGTGGTTACTATCTGGCAGTCACCTCTAATCACTATTTTTTTAACCATTTTATTCATTTATTTGACAGAGGCAGAGAGAGAGAGAGAAAGCGTCAGAGAGAAAAAGAGAATGGGTACAAATGGGCCACTGCAAACGAACTCCATGTGCATGTGCCACCTTGTGCATCTGGCTTACCTGGTACTGGGGAACAGAGCCTCAAACCAGGGTCTTTGAGCTTCACAGGCAAGTGCTTAACCACTAAGCCATCTCTCCAACCCAGATCTACATACTTTTGAGACAGATGAAGAAGACCTATCACTCCCAGGGACCCTGGAAGAAAGAAAACCCAAATGCTTTTTGTGCAAGAACTGATTGGATTATATGGTTTTATTGTTGTTTTGGTTTTTTTGAGGTAGGGTTTCACTCTGGCCCAGGCTGACCTGGAATTCATTATGTAGTCTTAGGGTGGCCTCCCAGGTGCTGGGATTAAAGGTGTGTGCCACCATGCCCGGCTTGGATCATATGGTTTTTGTCTTTCACAAATTAATGACAAGTATTAGATGAGTTGATTTGGGTATGTTAAACCAGGTTTACATGCCCAGGATAAATATCACTTGGTTATCATGTAATTCTAAACTTGAGAGACACTTGTGCCTTTCCTTTTGACTATCAAGCTATTGAAACAATGAACCCCAAAGGATTGAAATGTCCTCAGGAATCTCATGCTGGGAAAAGAAAAAAGCTACAGCCTGGTGTCAGAGGAAGAACTTGACTCCACACCGTTTTGATTTCAGGAGAGACCGGAGCCCCGACACTGACAGGCCAGGCTGATGAGACGACCCCTTGACCAGGACTCTTCATCATACATCACTCCTGTCCTTCGTTTACGTCAGCACTTGGAAGACAGGGGCCTTACACTTCTTTACTCTTTTGGCCATTGTGGCTACATTGAATAAATCTCACTAGGCTAGGTTGTTAAGGCTGCTAGAGCCAAGGATATGACCCTCACAACTCTGTACCCCATCCTAGGTCACAACTCTGGTAACAATTATGTATAATTTTGATATATTGCTGAATTTTCCTTTTTTTTTTTTTTTTTTTTCGAGGTAGGGTCTCACTCTAGACCAGGAAGACCTGGAATTAACTATATAATCTCAAGGTGGCCTCAAACTCATGGCAATCCTCCTACCTCTGCCTCCTGAGTGCTGGGATTAAAGGCGTGCCCCACCACGCCCGGCTTTTAAATTATTATGAACTGTATACTATGAACATATTACATATCGATCATATTTCCACTGGATATACTCTTTTTACTTATTTATTTATTTTTATTTTTTAGAGAGAGAGAGAGCACAAGAGAGGATTGGCCTACCAGAACCTGAGCCACTGCAATCTAACTCCAGACGCTTTCACCACCTGGTGGGCATGCGCGACCTTGTGTTTGTCTCATCTTTGTGCATCTGGCTTCGGTGGGATCTGGCTGGAGAGCTGAACATGGGTCCTTAAGCTTCGCAGGCAAGCACCTTAGCCACTAAGCTATCTTTCCAGTCCAGGTTGTAGTCTAATACACCCTCTCTCCTACACCTATTCCACTGAGGCCCCTCCTTGGTGGTGATGGTGGTATTCACTAAGGGGTCATGGTTTCCCAGCATTCAGCTCCTGTTCCATAGAATGGCTCTATCCAGAGACACTTGCTCATATTTTTTAAAATTTTATTCATTTGAAAGGGAAGGGATGGAGGGAAGGAGAGAGTGTGTGGGAAGGAAGGAGAGAGAAGGAGGGAGCTAGAGAATGAGAATGAATATGAAATGGGTGCTCCAGGTTCTCCTGCCACTGCAAATGAACTCCAGATGCTTGCACCACTTTGAGTACTTTGAATTGAATCCAGGCCATTAGGTTTTGCAGGTAAGCGCCTTTAACCACTGAGCCATCTCTCCAGCATGCTCCCCCCCCCCCCCACACACACACAGCACTTGCTCATTCTTTGAGACCCAGCAAAAGTGTCAGGCTCTTGCGGGCAGACCCTGACTCTCAACAGATGATCTCTCTGCTCCCTGGTGCCTGCTTCAATGTGTATTCCTCTACCTAGCCCTGCCTTATACTGGACTTGAGCCCTTTATGTAACCCACACATCCACTCAAAGCATGGGTGTGCTCACAGCAGACTCCAGGGTCAGTATTTCAATGCTACCTATAGCGCAGAAAATGGTGAATACATAACTGAACCCACAACTGCCCTCCCCTGCTCACTTGCCCTACAATCTCACACTAAAAGTGGCAATGACTGTCTCAAGACTGCCCAGCGGTGCTTGCAACAGATGAAGCAAACATTTCTCAAGTACCCTTAAGCCAGGCTTTGTGGGCCTGGACTCACACGGGGGTCCTGGAAGGGCTTATATTTGGTTTCATGCTCTAATGTAACCTTTTTTTTTTTTTTTTCCCAGGTAAGGCCTCGCTGTAGTCCAGGCTGACCTGGAATTCACTATGCCACTCCTACCTCTGCCTCCCAAGTGCTAGGATTAAAGATGTGCACCACCATGCCCAGCTCTTACCTCTTTTTTTGAGACAGGGTCCTAAGAAGTCCAGGCTGGCTTCAAGTTATGCAGCTATGAGACTTGGAGAGATGGCTGAGCAGGTAAGGTGCTTGCCGGCGACCCATGTTCTGCTCTCCAGATCCCACATAAGCCAGATGAACAAGGGCGAAGCAAGCTCAGTCACACATGCCTACGAGGTAGTGCAAGTGTCTGGAGTTCGATTGCAGGGGCTGAGGCCCTGGTGCCAATTCTCTCTCCCTCTCTAAAAAAAACAAACAAACTATGTAGCTAAAGATAGCCTTGAATTTCTGAGTGCTAGGGTAACAGGTGTTTACCACTATACCTGTTCTATGTGGCACTGGGGATCAAACCCAGAGCTTTCTACATGCTAGACAGGCACTGGGCCCACTGAGCTCACGCTCTATTGGCATCTTGAAACCCTTAATCCTGAACTTGGCTTCAGCCTCGTTATCCTCCAGGTGTGCCGGGGTCAGTAACCAGAGCGACAACTCAGCCCGGCCCAGCGGGAAAGTGCCATCTGTGTCCCAGAAGGAAATAACCTGTATTTCATGGGTAATGTATACGGCTAGTTTCTGAGGGGCACCTAACCAAGTACCACAGGTCAGGAGCTAAAAACGATGGAAATTTATTCTCACATTTCTGGAAGCCAGAAACCTGAAATTGAGATGCCCCATAGCCATATTCATTGGAGACTCGGGGCAGGGGATCTGTTCCATGCTGCTGTCTTGGCTTCCAGTGTTGCTGGCAGTCCGGCATTGCTTCGTGGGGACACATCACTTCAAGCTCTCCAGTATCTCCAGCATACTGTGTGTGCATGTCCATGTGGTATTCTTACATGCACACCAGTTAAGACTAGGGATCTCCCTACTCCACTGCATGTATGCATATAGGCACACACATGCCATGGCACTTACATGCAGGTGAGAGACAAACTCCTTCCGTCCCAAATAAGCAACTTGTTTTTTTTTTTTTTTTAAAGGTGGACAGAACAGCTGAGGGGCTGGCTCAGCAGTTAAGGCACGTGCCTGCAAAGCCTAGCGACCCAGGTTTGATTCCTCAGTACTCACGTAAAGCCAGATGCACAAAGCAGCACAGGCATCTGGAGTTCATCTGCAATGGCACTGTGCCCTGGCATGACCATTGTCTGTCTCTACTTGCAAATAAGTAGTTTTGTTTTTTTTAAATTGTTTGAGAGTCAGAGAGAAAGAGACAATGGGCGCACCAGGGTCTCCAGCCACTGCAAATGAACTCCAGATGCATGTGCCACATTGTCCATCTGGCTTACGTGGGTCCTGGGGAATCGAACCACGGTTTTTTGGCTTTATGGGGAAACACCTTAACTGCTAAGCCATCTCTCCAGCCCTTTTTTTGTTTTTCAAGGTAGGGTTTCTCTCTAGCCCAGATTGATCTGGAATTCACTATGTAGTTTATGGCCTCAAATTCATGGCAATCCTACCTCTGCCTCCCAAGTGCTGGGATTAAAGGCATGCACTACCATGCCTGGATTAATAATTCTTTTGTTTATGTTTTATGCGGCAGGGTCCCACTCTAGTCCAGACTGACCTGGAATTCACTATGTAGTCTCAGAGTGGCCTCGAAGTCACGGTGATCCTCCTACCTCTGCCTCCAGAGTGCTGGGATTAAAGGGTGCACCACCATGTTTGGCATTAACTATTAATAACAAATTAATATTTTTTAAAGGTGGACAGTGCCTGTGGAACATCATTTGAGATTGGCCTCCACATACATGAATGTACACACAAAAAACTGGGCATGCATGACACAACTTTATGGAAATATTAATTTTATTTGAGAGAGAATGGGGCACACCAGAGCCTCCAGCCACTGCAAACTCCAGACACATGCACCACCTTGTGCATCTGATTTATGTGGGTCCTGGGGAACTGAACCTAGTTCCTTTGGCTTTGTAGGCAAGTGCCCCAACCACTAAGCCATCTCTCCCCTGGGAAACATTTTTATTCATAAACATGGAGTACTTTCCAAGAACAAGGCATAGGGCAGGATGCCAAGGCCCCTGCCCTGGCCCATCAAGCCCACATGGATCTTGCTTTCCTTTGGGGCCCTGTCAGGACTTCATTCCATCCAGGACTTTTTTCAGAACGTTGAAATGGAAGTCCAGTTGAAAATAACTGTAACTCGCCATTGATTATCCAAACATGGAGTCAAATACAGTTACTGCATCACAAACAAGTACCAATGCTGACAAGATCACTGGGTAGAGGGGAGTTAATAATTCCTCATAAATGTGGCCTTATTTACAGAGGTTTTAAGTGGATATGACAAATGACAGATTTTCATTAAAAAGCAACTTGACAGACGTGAAAGCCCAGGGCACAGCCAGAGCTAAGAGCTACCCCACTTCTTCCAGAGCAGAGCAAAGCCGAGTTTATCCACATCTGCTCATCCTCTGAAGTGAGGGTGGCACCGTCCCAGCCGCTCAGGGCCGGGGGGGGGGGGGGCGGGAAGGGCGGTCCTTGGAAACACACATGCATGCACTGCAAGTACTCAGGGTCATTGGTGGAGAGATGGGGTACTTGGCAGTTTAGCCTTATAATGCCTAGGGATCTGAAGACCCAATCTGAACAAAAATCTTCAGTAGCTAAGGAGAAACTCAATTTTTCAAAATGGCAGTGTTTCAAAGTGGCCAGCTATCCATTTTGGGTGAAAAGCCCAAGTGGCTGGCCTAAATTGTTGAATGTGACGTTGAGAGCTAACAGATCCCAGGGGATCTTCAGCTATTGGTGGGCCATACTCATGTTTCCCTTCCTCTTAACTTTTGGTGTTTCTGCAACATGTCCTGTGCTCTGGGTCACCTGCCTGTGTTCATGTGTTCCCCAGGTGCTACTGAAGAGACATCCCCCATGACCCACAGCTACAGAAAGGCCAGTGGCAGGACAGGCTGAGGTCCCTTTGCTTGTCAGCTCCGGCTACAGCTGTACTCAATCTTCTGCTCAAAGTCTGGGACACAGTCAGACCAGGCCCTTCTGTGACAAAGTGGTCCAGAGAGCTGCCTTTCTCAGGTTGGGGTGGGAGTTGAGGAGAGGTCAGGAAAAAGTTCTTTGGGTTTTTTGTTTTTGTTTTGAGTCAGAGTTTCATGGTGGCCAGGCTGGCCTCAAAATTAGCATGTTGCTGAGGATTCCTAATCCTCCTGCTTCCACCTTCCTAGGACGGGGATTACATTACAGGCATGCATCACAGACTCAATTCCCAAGAATCTTGTCACAACTCACCAAAGCTCTTGGATATGTGCCTAAGGCCATCTGAGCTGGTCTTATTAATGTGAAGCCAAGCAAAGCATTGTGGCACATGCCTGTAATTCTAGCCGCTCCAGAGGCTGAGGCAGGACCAAAAGTTTGAGGCCACCCTAGGTAACACAGAAAATTTAAGGCCAGTCTGGGCAACTTAACCTATCTCAACATAAACTTTTTGGTTTTTCGAGGTAGGGTCTCACTGTAGCTCAGGCTGACCTGGAATTCACTATGTAGTCTCAGGGTGACCTCGAACTCATGGCGATCCTCTTACCTTTGCCTCCCGAGTGCTGGGGTTAAAGACGTGCACCACCACACTCAGCATAAAAATTTTTTTAAAAAATTTTATTTTACTCATTTACTTAAGAGAAAGAAGCAGATAGAAAGAATGGGTGTGTCAGGGCCCCTAACCACTGCAAATGAACTCCAAATGTATGTGCCATCTTTGCTTTATGTGGGTTCTGGGGAATCAAACCTGGGTCCTTTGAACTTTTGCAGACAAGCATTCTCTAAGCCATCTCTATAGCCCATAAAAACTTTTTAAAAAAATATTTTTATTTGCATGTGCACATATGTGCATGTGTGCGTGGGCAGACCAAGACTTCATGCACCACTTGTCTGGCTTTATGGGGATATTGCAGACTCAAGCCAGCAGGCTCTGTAAGCAAGCACCTTCAAGAGCCAAACCATACCCTCAGCCCCTCAACTAAGAAATTTTTAGGGCTGGAGAGATGGTTTAGTCATTAAGACACTTGTCTGCAAAGCTAAAGAACCTAGGTTCAACTCCCCAGGACCCACATGAGTCAAATGTACAAGGTGGTGCATGCTTCTGGAGTCTGTCTGCAGTGGCTAAAGGCCCTGGTGCACCCATTCTCTACCTCTGCCTTTTTCTCTCTCAAATAAATTAAAAAAAAAAAAAAAGTAACTTTTTAAGACCGGGAATGTAGCTCAGTGGAAGAGTGCTTGCCTTGCATATGCAAAGCCCTAGGTTCAATCTCTATACCCACTGCCCCCTAAAAGGTAAGGCGGCAGAATTCTGGGTCTTTAAAATCTGCATATTGGTAGGTAAAAACACAAAGGGGTGTGACTAAAAATAAGCAAGCACTGAGGGTTGTTTTTTGTTGTTCTTTATTCCCCCTTTTTCTATTCATTTTTCTGCACTGAATTCTTACCCTCTCCTAACTGGGACATGTTCTCCCTCAATCACTGCCTGGTTGGCCAGAGGCAAAGTAAGCCACTCCTCCACGCTCCCACCCAGGCAGCCCAGCCCCTCTAGAGAGGGCTCAAGTTCTGCCTGCGGGACACCAAGCAACTGCAACAAGTCCATGGGTACTTTGACCATCGGGCATTTCCTGGGTATCTTAGAGGATGGCACCATGAACACTGACCTGGGAAGTGGTCTAGGAGAGGCACCTTGGATTCAAGGGGCCCCATGTTAGGGAAGTTGCAGGGTGCTATCCTGCATTCTCCATCTTGACAGAGAGACAACTGTGGAGAGACCTCCCCAGCTGATCATTGCCACTCAGCTGCCTGCCTCCAGGGTACGCCTTGTAATCCTCATCAGTCCCAGGGCCTCTGGATCTGGACGTGACAGAAGGTTCACCGAAGGCTCTTCCCCTACCTTTAAAAACGTCTGTGGATGACACATGGCCTGGGGAGTGTGGGGAGTCACAAGCCACAAAAGAGGAGATTGGGCTGGAATGGATGCTCTGGTGGCGCATGAGCCAGGAGCGACAGGAGAAGCTCTTGCCACACTGGCCACAGGCAAAGCGCTTCTCCTGAGTGTGACTACGCAGGTGCCGCAGGTAGCTGGGCTTATGTGGGAAGCAGGAGCCACAATGGGCACACTGGAAGGCATGCTCGCCCGAGTGCACACTCTGGTGCACTGTCAGGTTGGCCAGGCGTGTGAAGCGCTTGTCGCACTGGGTGCATGGGAAGGGCTTCTCACCTGTGTGCGTACGTCGGTGTTCCACCAACGTGGACAGGCGGGCAAAGCGGCGGCCGCACTGCCCACACGGGAAGGGCCGCTCGCCCGTGTGCGTGCGCCGGTGCTCCAGCAGCGTGGACAGGCGGCCAAAGCGCTTCTTACATTCAGTGCACTCATAAGGCTTCTCTCCAGTGTGTGTGCGGTAGTGTGTGGTGAGTGTGGACTGGTGGACAAAGCTCTTGCCACACTGGACACAGGTGTAGGAGCGCTGCGCTGTGGGTGCATGACGACGCCTGGTAAGAGGGACGCGCTGTGTGCCATTCTGGGGACACTTGGCACTGGCCAGGGGCTGGGAATTGTGGTATGGGTGCTTGTGCTGTGCACTGAGCTCTTCACCACTGAACTTCTGGCCACTTTCAATGCCCTCAATAGCTGGCACAGGCTCACTCTGGGAGCCTAGAGGGAAGGACATCAACTCTCTCTCCCTGGGGACTAGAAGTGGATCCTCACAGGGGCCCCTCTTGAAGTCCTCCTTGCCAGAATCCCCTTCAGTCACCCAGGCTGACTCCAGCCCTGTGGGCTCTCCCTCCATGCTCCTCTTCACTTTGCTGCCCATCCAGGTGTCTGCTGGGAGGAAATACACTAAGTGAGCAACCTCAGCCACAGGCTCTGAAGCCAAGTTACCCAACACCTGCACTCCTGGGTTCTCCCCAGCCTGAGGTTTACCTGAGGCCTTCCCTCTGGCCCCAGCCTCCTTGATGTCCCATTTGCTTCATCTAAATCTACATCTACATCATCCAAACGCCCAGCCATTTGAGTTGTAGGCCTCTGCTGGGCGTGCATCTACCTGTGTTAGTCTCTTTCCTCGTAACTGGAAGCTCCCTGCAGGGATGGCAGAACCGCGTCTTACCCATGAGCCAGTCCTGGCAGTGTCTGCCCAGCACCATGCTGGCTATACTTCACAAAGAAGCTAAGAAACAACTCCAAGAATGAAAAGACCTTGGGCTGGAGGCATGGCTTAGAGGTTAAGGCATTTGCCTGCAAAGCCAAAGGACCCAGCCAGATGCACAGGGTGGTGCCTGCGTCTAGAGTTTGTATGCAGTGGCTGGAGGCCCTGGTGCGCCCATTCTCTCTGTGTGTGTCTCTCTCTCTCAAATAAATTTTTAAAAAAACTTTAAAAAAAAGATAAAAAATGAAAAGACCAGAATTTCATGCAGCTGCATGGAGGGCAGCCTCAGCAAACATACAACCGAGGATGACACAGATCACGGGCACATGTAGTGCTCAGAGACCTCAGGGACCTTTAGCACCTAAGGCTCAAGGATGTATCCTGCAGCCTGCCCCTGGACCTTACCTGAGCACAGGTGTGCTATGGTCATGATTGGTTCCTGCAGGTTCCTCCCACAGGCTTCTTTCTCCTGCTTGATCCAGGACAGAACTGCTTGTGGAGATTCCAGCTGGCCTGTTTCTTTTTAAAATTTATTTGTGAGGGAGATACATATAGAGAGAGGATGAGCACACCAGGACCTCCTGCCACTGCAAACAAACTCCAGACTCATGTGCCATTTTGTGCATCTGGCTTTACGTGGGTACTGGGGAATTGAACCCAGGCTGTCATGCATTGCAAACAAGTGCCTTTAACTGCTGAGCCATCAGATGACATGGGCCCCTTTCCTTAGTCTGGATCAGTGACCACAAGGCACTTCCAGCAGAACCTCAGAGCCTGGCAAATATACTGGGATTTTTAGGAATGCCAACATGTGGTGTGGCATGGAGTCAGGAGAGCTGGAGCAAGTGGCTATGGTCTATAACCAGTGGCCAGCAGTTTTCCACCACTACTACCCCTCCTTCATAGTAACAGGGCACCTGGCATTTGGCTAGGCCCTGTGGTGGTTTCATTCAGGTGTCCCCCATAAACTTAGGTGTTCTAAATGCTAGTCTCCCCAGCTGATGGTAATTGGAAATTAATGCCTCCTGGAGGCAGTGTGCTGTTGGGGGCAGGCTTATGGATGTTATAGTCAGTTTCCCCATGCCAGTGTTGGGCATACTCTCTTGTTGCTATTGTCCACCTTATGTTGGCCTGGGGGTGATGTCCACCCTCTGCTCCTACCATCGTTTTCCCCTGCCATCAAGGAGCTTCCCTCGAGTCTGTAAGCCAAAATAAACTCTTTTTTTGGTCCCACAAGTTGCTCTTGGGATGATTTCTGACGGCAACAGACCCCTAGAATAAAAACCACATTTCCAGGCCTCCCCTGTAAGCCTATGAACAATGGGATGTGGAGGACTGTTTCTCTGTGTCTCCTCCACACATGAGGAAACAAAAACTTACAAGACCAATACTCATACCAACTGTATGTTTGCTGAATTAGAAATAAATGTGTTATCCTTTTTTGTTGTTTTGAAGCAGGATATTACTCTAGCCCAGGCTGACTGGAAGTCACTCTGTAGCCCAGGCTGGGCTTGAACTCAGAAATCTACTGCTTTTTTTTTTTTTTAATTATTTTTATTTTTTCCTTCTCAAGGTAGTGTCTCACTCTAGCCCAGGCTGACCTGGTAGTCTCAAGATGGCCTCGAACTCTACCTCTGCCTCCCAAGTGCTGGAATTAAAGGTGTGCACCACTATGCCTGGCTCTCTACCTTTTTTTTTTTTGGGGGGGGGGGTTCAAGATAGGTTCTCATTCTAGCTCAGGCTGACTGGGAATTCATCTGTAGTCTCACGGTGTCCTCAAACTCACAGTGATCCTCCTGCCTCTGCCTCCCAGGTGCTGGGATTAAAGGGTTTTTTTTTTAATGACAGAAAAATTGGTGTGCCAGGGCCTCCAGCCACTGTAATCAAACTCCAGATGTGTTCTCCACCTAGTGGGCATGAGCAATCTTGCACTTGCATCAACTTGTGTGTCTGGTTTACATGGGATCTGGAGAGTAGAACATGGGTCCTTAGACTTTGCAGGCAAGCCCCTTAAATGCCAAGCCACCTCTCCAGCCCTCTGCTTACTTCTTTTTTTTTTTTCCTTTTTTGATTTTTTGAGGTAGAGTCTCACTCTAGTCCAGGCTGACCTGGAATTCACTATGTCATCTCAGAGTGGCCTCGAACTCATGGTGATCCTCCTACCTCTGCCGCCCAAAGTGCTGGGATTAAAGGTGCACACCACCATGCCTGGCTGCTTACTTCTTAATGGCTACCTTGAATTGCAATGACAGGCCACGATCTTAGAAAGTTGGAAGGGACTGGACATATGACAGCTTGAGCTGCCAAACAACCCTGTCAGGAGTAAGAAACCAACCACTATTTTGCTTAAGCGATTCCATTATTTGTCAGTTTTTGCCAGTCTGTTTTCAGCAGTCTACATAACATAGTGCCCTTGGATAGTTGTCATTCAAGAGCCAGATTACCTCACCAATCTGTGCCAATTTCTAAGGCCCCTCTTTAAAAAACATTTTTTAAATTATGTATTTATTTGCAAGCTGAGAGACAGAATGGGCACACCAGGGCCTCCAGATGCTGCAAACAAACTCCAGATGTGTGTGTCACTTTATGCATCTGGTTTTGTGTGGGTACTGGGGAATCAAACTCAGGTCTTAAGGCACTTGCCTCCAAAACCTAACTGCTGAGCCATCTCTCCATCCCTCTTACAATAACTATGACACTTCCTTCCTGCCCTGGGTATGACACAAGGCTGGCATATTTTATTGAAGGAATGCATGAATAAAGAACATTTCAAGCCACCTATATCAAACCACAACATGGCTCAACACAGTACCAGAGTTGACCCAAGAATATAGGGTTAGACCCCTTGCCTTTCTGTTGTCCTGAGGTACTTCTGACCCAACCATGCTAAGATGTTGCTGCCTTGCCACATGCACCTGCTAGCCATGCACCAGACTGCCTCCATGATGAACCAGACTACTGGAAACAAAGTTCCCAACATGCAGCACTTCAAGCTGCTGAGAAAGAAGACAATAGAATGATCCTCAAGGCAAACAATGAGGGAAAATGGGCTGCAAAAGGTACCCAGTATAGCTGTGTTTTAAAACTGCATTGTTAGCCAGGTGTGGTGGCACATGCCTTTAATCCCAGCACTCGGGAGGCAGAGGTAGGAGGATTGCTGTAAGTTCGAGGCCACCCTGAGACTACAGAGTGAATTCCAAGTAAGCCTGGGCTAGAGTGAAACCCTACCTCAAAGAACTGAAAGAAGTGGCAGCTACCTCCTCTCCTCTACTCCTTAACCTTGGCTTCCTGATTGTCTGTCCTGTCTTTGGCCCTTCTTCACAGCCCTTGGAGTGGTGCCAGGCCACAGTGATGGCTCCAGGGGACATGTGGGAAGTGGCAACTCACCTCTGTCACTTCTTTTTTTTTAAATACTTTATTTTTATTTATTTGTTTGACAGAGAGACACAGAGAGAGAATGGGCACTCCACGGCCTCCAATCACTGCAAACGAACTCCACATGTGTGGGCCCCCTGTGCATCTAGCTAGCATGGGTCTTGGGGAAATCACACCTAGGTCCTTTGGCTTTGCAGGCATACGCCTTAACCACTAAGCCATCACTCCAGCCCTCACCTCCCTCACTTCTATCTGCACGTCTCCAAGTGGGACTCCTGACACCAAGTGCCCTTCCCAGTGGAGTGGTGGTATGCCGGGACTCACCTGTGCTTGGGCTCTCACCCCAGTCTGCACTGGGCAGGCTGTGGCTGCCTTCCTCGCCAGCCTGGGCCACTGAAGTCGGGAGCTCTGGCTTGCAGCTTGCAAAGTCTGTGGGAGGAAGAGGGTAGTCACAGCATTTTCCTTTGCAGGCCTAGAACTGGATCAGTTCACTCCTCATTCCAGCAGAGTAGCTGTGGCAAAGAGTGGCAACAAAAATGAAGTGAATCTAGGCATGATGGTGCACACTTTTAATCCCAGCACTTCAGAGGCAGAGGTAGGAGGATCACTGTGAGTTTGAGGCCAGGCTGGGACTACATAGTGAACTCCAGGTCAACCGAGCTCAAGCAAAACCCTACCTTGAAAAAAAAAAAGAAAAAAGAATCCAAGTTCTCCCCAGCCATTACTGTGAATGAGAAAGACAGAAGACAGAAGTGTTTCCATTCTACCACATTCGGACAGGAGGAGCCCAAGTCATCTAATCAAATCACCTCATGTAACACTGAGAAAAACTGAGGCCTAAAAGAAGTTATACACAGCCCTTTCAAGTGATCACTCTGACCTCAAAGCTAGCCACTTTCACATTCCTGAAAAGGTACCGCTGTGCCAGGAAGGAGAAGTAAGGTGTTCTTGGTTTCCACCTCCCAACAAGGTGAAGAAATGGACACACAGCCAAATGCTCACCTGCCCAAAGCATTAAGAAGTCAGAAGCAAGGATGTAACAATAGTGGGCATCTAGGCTTAACCAAGTCTTACACAAACATGCACCTGTGCATACTTGCCCTGAGGACCTAAGTTGAGGGCTGGCCCTGAATTCCTAGGCTTGGCACACCTTTAAAAGTATGCCTAAAATTAATTCTAAAAATAGGGATTAAAGATACCTTCCACCTGCCTGAAGGCAAAGGATCAGTCTCACAGTGCTTCTGGCCCTCAGATCCAAGAGCCTCAATCAACTGAATAAAAAAGTGAAGTCAGACTGGAGAGATGGCTCAACAGGTTAAGGTGCTTGCCTGCAAAGCCTAATGACCCGGGTTTGATTCCCCAGTACCCATGTGAAGATGCACAAAGTGGAGCATGCATCTGGAGTTCATCTGCAGTGGCCAGAGGTTCTGGAATGCCCAGTTTCTCTCTGTCTGCCTTTCTCTTTCTCTCTCAATTTTTTTTTTTTTTTTGTAATTTATTAACTCTAAGCTTTCATTAAGCTTAGAACAAGTTACATTAAAATAAGTGTTAATGAAAATACTTCAACATTACAGTATTGTAGCCATTTTCAGGGACCTTAACGACCTCAGCTGCCCTTAAGGCTTGTAACATGGCATCACTATTGCCAACTTTCTCTACATTTCTGCAGAAACACATTCAGATAAGCAGACTAATTGACTGGCTAATAAAGTATTAAAAAAAAGAGGGTCTGGAGAGATGGCTTAGAGGTTAAGACACTTGCCTGCAAAACCTAAGGACCCAGGTTCAATTCTCCAGGTCCCACGTAAACCAGATACACAAGGTGGCCCATGCATCTGGAGTTTGTTTGCAGTGGCTAGAGGACCAGGCACGCCTATTCTCTCTCCCTCCCTCCCTCTGTCTCAAATAAATAAATAAAAAGAAAAGGAGAGGGCTGGAGAAATAGCTTAGTAGTTAAGGCACTTGCCTGCAAAGCCAAACAACCCAAGTTCCATTCTCTAGGACCCATGTAAGCCAGATGCACAAGGTGGCACATGCATCTGGAATTCATCTGCAGTGGCTAGAGGCACTGGCATGCCTATTCTTTCTTTCTCTCTCTCTCTCCCTTCCTCCGTCCCTCTCTCTCTCTGTCTCTAATAAACAAATGAAGAGTAGAGAAAGGGCTGGAGAAATGGCTTACTAGTTCAGGCACTTGCCTACAAAGCCAAAGGAATTTAACCCAGGTTAAATTCCCCAGGACCCATTTAAGCCAGATGCACAAGCATTTGGAATTCAGTTACAGCAGCTGAAGGCCCTGGCATGCCCATTCTCTCTATCTGCCTCTTTCTCTCCCTCTCTCGAATAGCAGTTAAGGTGCTTGCCTCCATAGCCAAAGGACTGAGGTTCAATTCCCCAGGACCCAGATGCACAAGGTAGCATATGTATATGGAGTTTGTTTGCAGTGGCTGGAGGCCCTGGCACACCCATTTTCTTTCTCTGCCTCTTTTGCTCTGTCAGATAAATAAATATGTAAGTAAAAATAAAATATTAAAAAAGAAAAGAACCTGGATATGGTGGCACATGCCTTCAATCCCAGCACTCAGGAGGCAGAGGTAGGAAGATCACTGTGAGTTGGAGGCTAGCCTGAGAGTACAATGTGAATTCCAGGTCAGCCTGGGGTAGAGTGAGACCCTACCTCTCAAATAAATAAAATTATTATTTATTTATTTATTTGCCAGAGAGAGAGAGAAAATCGGTATACCAGAATGGATACACCAGGACCTTTTGCTACTGCAAACAAACTCCAGACACATGCACCACCTTGTGCATCTGGGTTATATGGGTACTGGGGAATTGAATCTGGGTCCTTAAGGCCTCACAGGTAAGTGCCTTAACCGCTAAGCCATCTCTCTAGGTGTGTCCCCCCCCCTGTCGGGAGCCATTTTGGCTGGACTTGTATCCATAGCCCTGGGCTTCTGGCCACAGGACATTAGCAAAACTATTGCAGCCTTCCTGCAAGTAAGATTGTGTATCTTCAGTGTCGGGAAGCCATCTGGCAGCAAGCATTAGCATAACCATAACAGCCTACCTGTAAGCAAGATTAGGTATCTTCAGCCATTTAGCTGGTCCTTTGTACTGAGAAATGATTGAAATGCAAAAACTCTTTTGATAAGGAACTTGTAAAGCTCATAAAATCTTTGTCCATAGAAAAACTGTTTGTAAAAAGATATAAAAAGAAATGCTGTGAAATAAACCAGGTCTTCAGTCCTGGTTTGAGGCCTTGCTTCAGCCCTGGACTGGAGTCCATGCTTTCACTCTTTCTTCTGTCTTTCCTTAATCCTCACTCCCCATCAGGCTCGAACCCTTTCAGCCGGCAGGCTCCGGCACCCCTCCATTTATTTTTTCTTTTGGCTTTTTGAGGTAGGGTCTTGCTTTAGCCCAGGCTGACCTGGAATTCATTCTGTATTCTCAGGGTGGCCTCAAACTCACTGGTGATCCTCCTATCTTTGCCTCCCAGGTGCTGGAATTAAAGGCATGCACCACCACGCCCAGCCAGCTCCCCTTTTTAAAAAAATTTATTTTGGAGGGGGCTGGAGAGATGGCTTAATGATTAAGGCATTTACCCATGAAGCCTAAGGACCCAGATTCAATTCCCCAGTACCCATATAAGCCAGATGCACAAGGTGGTACATGTGTCCGGAGTTCATTTGCAGTGACTAGAGGCCCTGGCTTGTCCATTCTCTCTTTCTGTATCTGCCTCTGTCCCTCCCTCCCTCCTTCTCTCTCTCTCTCCCCCATGCACACACACATAAATAAAATTTAAATTTAAGAAAGAGTGAAGCCAAGGCTTGGAAGCCCATGGGCTGCCTCTTACCAAGTGAGCCCAGTGCTTCAGAACTCTCCTTGGCTACTTGCTTCTGGAGTTCTTTCTGACAGTCTTCCAGGCCGCCCTCCTGCTGCTCTGAGACAGCCCTGGCCACCTCTTCAGTAGTCACTGAACCCTGAAAATACAGGTTCCCCACATACCCAGTGAGATACCACCCCTTCAGAGAATAGTTAAAACCAGGTGCAAAACCAGCAGGCACCACTGACTAAACCATGGGACCCATGCTAGCTCCCCTCCGTCACAGGGGCTGGACCCGTGGCTACAGGTCAGGGTTCTCCTGCCCTCTCCTAGGCACACTCTCATCTTCTGCTCCACATGTGAGCTGCATGGGAGGCTTTTTGATGGTTTCCTCTATTCACTGCACAAACATATCCTTCCCACAACCTACTCCTGTCAAACCTTTCTGATGCCATGCTTCTCTTCTGACATTTTTAAGCTCCTTAAAGTCACTGATAATTAGCTTTAGGCATCAAGAAAAAAGATAGGGGCCTGTCTCCATTATGTTCTGTACCTTGGGGGCCTCGCCCTTGCTGCCGGGGGGCAGCCGCAGGACCCAGGAGCTCCTGTTATGCAGCAGGTTCTCCACGTTCTCGAGCCGCCGCTGCAGCAGCCCGTACTCCTGCAGCAGGGTGCCCAGCACGGCCCACTTGCCCTCCAGCTGGTTGCTGAACTCCACGGCTGTCTTCTCACAGTCGGCCAGCTTCTTCTCGGCTGTCCCTGCTCGTACTTCCAGGCTCTGAAGGTGGACAGCCTGAGACTCTGTCTTCTTCTCCAAGGCCTGAACAGCAGACAGGATGGCTAGAAGGGAGATCTCTGCAGACTGGGTCTGGGCCTCTCGTTGGAGGTTAGTCCCTATGTGCCAATCCTGTGATCAGAGACAAGGAGATGATCAGCTGACAGAAGGTGAGGGCCCAGAGCCCTGAAGAATCCTGACAGACTCCTGACTTTGAGTCCCGCAACTCACATAAACAGCTGGGCATGACCACACATGGCTGTAACCCCAGTTCTAAATGGTTGGAGGATGGAGAATTACCAGGCCTCATGGAGAAATAAACAAAATAGGCATTCTCCAGGATCAGAAAGTGACTCTGCCTCCAATAAGAAAGGGTAGACGAGCAATGGAGAAGGACACCCAACATTCCCCTACAGCCACCATAGGCTGGGGCATGCTGTCACAGGTGAGTGCACAGCAGGGGCATATATATACGTATATACATACAACGCCCCCACACACAAAAGAAGTGGGAAAAAGAAGGCAGAGAAAGCATGAAAAAAAAAAAAAAAGAAGGCAGAGAAAGAGCAGAATCCTCCAGAACGTGGGGTGGGGGGACCTCTTTCATGTGCTATAATCTTCACTGGTCAGATCCCTAAACAGGCCCCCCATCCCTCAGCCACCTGACTAAGACAGCAGAGACTAGACCCCATAGAACCTTGATGAGAAGTGTCCTGAACCAGGATCCAAGGCAATGGAAAATGAAACAAGTATTCAAAGACAGGGAGAATTTAACAGAACTTAACAGTCCCAGTTTTTCTACTTGTATTAGTTTAGTCATTTATTTAACACCTTTTACTTCCTCTGGGAACACAGCCCAGCAATGAGAGCCAAAATATAAGAACCCAGAATCCACAAAGCTTGCCCAGGGCCTGGGGTGTACCTATGTGGTAATCTCTGCCCTTACCTTCTCCTAGAACAACTTTCTCCACACTGGAATTAGGGTTACATATGTAAAGTCCTGCTGTTCTAGGCTTAGTGATCACCAAGGATCTTCCACTCTACCATCTACTGGTGAGTGACTTTCTGACCTCACTAAGACTGAAGTGCCTCATCAAACAGCCCGAGAAGTCACCATGCTGGGAGATCAGATCCTAGCTGCCAGGAAGCAGGGGCCCAAGAAGCTCAAAGCTATCACCTTAGTCAGAACAAGGAAATAGTCCACAGAATATCGAGCCTGTAGGAAGTGGACAGTGTATTGTGTATTACTGAAAATAGTAAAATCAAGAGCCCAGTAATGTCTCAGTAGGAAACTCTTCCAGCACTTAACTCAATGTCTATCTGCCATTTGAATTCTGTGCACTTTGAGGAGCTACTCTACTCCTCTATGGTTCTGTTTCCTCACTCACAAGGACATCATGACATCATGGTAGTGAATGAACTTCAGGAACAGAAGAGCACCCAGGGTGTATGATGCTACTATCTACTGTACTATTAAAAACAAACATACGGGCTGGAGAGATGGCTTAGCGGTTAAGCACTTGCCTGTGAAGCCTAAGGACACCGGTTCGAGGCTCGGTTCCCCACGTCCCACGTTAGCCAGATGCACAAGGGGGCGCACGCGTCTGGAGTTCGTTTGCAGAGGCTGGAAGCCCTGGCGCGCCCATTCTCTCTCTCTCCCTCTATCTGTCTTTCTCTCTGTGTCTGTCGCTCTCAAATAAATAAATAAATAATTTTTAAAAAACATACATGAGGGGAGGGGAAATGGTGATGGTGGCAGGGAATTATGATCATGGGATATTGTCTATATTTATGGAAGTTGTCAATAAATAGTTAAAAAAAAACAAAAAAAAAAACATAAGGGAAGTGGAGAGATAGCTTAGTGGTTAAGGCACTTGCCTGTGAAGCCTAAGGACCCATGTTCAACTATCCAGATCCCATGTAAGCCAGACACACAAAGGTGAGGCAAGCGCAACGTTGCACATGCCCACTAGGTGGCACACACATCTGGAGTTTGATTTCAGCGGCTGAGGCCCTGGTGCACGAATTCTCTCTTTCTCTAAAATAAAAATTTTGAATTTTTAAAAAAACAGAGCGCCTGGCATGGTGGCACATGCCTTTAATCCCAGCACTTGAGAGGCAGAGGTAGGAGGATTGCCATGAGTTCAAGACCACTCTGAGACTACATAATGAATTCCAGATCAGCCTGGGCTAGCGTGAGACCTTACCTCAAAAATAAATAAATAAATAAACTGGGTGTGGTGGCACACACCTTTAACTCTACCACTCAGGTAGCAGAAGTAGGAAGACCACTGTGAGTTGGAGGCCAGCCTGAGATTACAAACAAAAACAACGGCTGGAGAAAGGGTTCAGTGGTCAGAGCATTTGTCTGGCACATCTCCTGTTGCTATTATTCACCTTATGTTGGCCAGGGGGTGATGTCCACCCTCTGCTCATGCCATCATTTTCCCCTGCTGTTATGGAGCTTCCCCCTGGAGCCTGTAAGCCAAAATAAACCTCTATTTTTTTCCCCACAAACTATTCTTGGTCAGGTGATTTCTACCAGCAATGTGAACCTAACTACAATACCATGTAAAGCCAGACGCACAAAATGATGCATGTATGGAGTCCGCTTGCAGTGGCAATAGGCCCTGTGTGTCCTGTGCTCCCTCTCCCTCTCAAATTTAAAAAACAAAATAAAAACCCATAGAGAGCCATAGAACAATGATCAGAATGTGTTATGAACCATATTAAGAGCACAAGAACGCTTCCCACCCTCCCCCACGCCCTAATTAAAAAAAAAAAAAAAAAAGACAGCGAAGTGTCCCACCCAGGTTAGATACTAATCACCAGGTGTCTGTCCTCTCCTTCCTCCTCTTACAGCCTGGTGGCTTCATTCCAGGCTCTGACCACTGACCCATACAACAAAGTGTGGCTGGGAAGAGGCAAAAATAGCCTCTACAGATTAGGCACCAACACTCGCGCCTCCCCCTGATGCCCTGACCCAAGTGGCATTCAAGGTCTAAAGCCATGGCAAAGGAATTGCTAACTAGGGGTTATCCTCTACCTTCAGACACAAACTTTCAACAGTTCAGGCAAATTGGCCAGGGAACAGGTCCAAGTTGAGTCTGAAACACTACAAAGTTCTCTCTCATGCAGACACCCTCCCAGCAGCAGACTTTCTGGGATATCTAGGAATAACAGCGAGACAGGGACAGTATGACAGAGCTCGGGCCACGAAAGTCCTTCTGGTACCCCCCTATGTAGACCGGCTCTCCAGGGGCATGAGGGTCCTGAGGAGGTACACCTCACACCACACCTGCCTTGCCTTGGAAAGGAGGTGAGGGTGGAGTGGGCCATCTGGGGACAGCGTGGTCCGAGCACCTAGAAGGAAGACGCCCGGGCGTCTAGTAAGTTCGCTCGCCTTATTCTATGGACAAGGAGAGTAGAAAAAGGTAAGTCTTCCTTGGGTGACCTAGTCTTCCACCCACCATGGCTGAGCCGCCCCCAATTCCGGAAGATGCTAGGGCCGGGCAGGCCATCCTACGGGCGAATTCAGACATCCGCGCCGGCGTGCTGTGAGGGCCGTTCTTACCGGAGCCGAGGTCGCCCCGGCCATGGCTCTGTGCTGTCCCGCCTGGTCCTGGAGTCGCCGCCGCCGAGAACCCGAATGCCCGGCCTCCCCCACAGGCGCGGTCCGCTCACCCAACGATACGGTCGGCGCGGGCGCCAGAGCCGCAGAACAGGCCGCAAGGAGCCCGCAGCACTGCCCGTCCCGGGAGGACCCCGCCCCGCCAGCCTCCTATTGGCCGCCCCTGGAAGCCCCGCCCCTTCCCGACAGACAGGTCTGGACCTTCATTGGCCAGCTCTGGAAAGCCCGCCCCCGCAGCGTGCGCCACATCTCTCACTCAGCGCAGGTGTAGGGGCTGCAAAGGAGGACGCAGGCCACGTGCAAGGTTGGTCACTGGGGTCGCCTGTTGTCACCACCCGGTACAAGCTGCCACATCTCCTGGAGAGCAGGAACCAGGCCACATGCACACAGTTGCTTGGTTGGCTGTTTATTGAGCACCGATGAAACGGTTGCCACTCTTGAAGAGTTCTTATGGGCCCAAACATTTTTTTTTTTTGTTTTCTTTTATAAATGACGGAAGCAGGGCCTTTGGCTAGGAGGATCTGTGACCCAGGCAGGGTCCCCACCTTTCAGACTGCGAAGCACCGCGCAGCCTCTGTCCATTCTACTCAACCCTCAAAATGTGTCCTACCAATACCAAGGACAAACTTGTACAGCTAGCCTAGTCAGACGTGATGGCAGTGGCAAGAGGATTGTCACAAGTTCAAGACTAGCCTACATGTTAAGCTCCAGGCCAGCCTTACGTAGCGACCATCTTTAAAAAAGAAAGAGAGAGAGGGGGGGGGAGGGGGAGGGGGAGGGAGAAAGAAAGAAAGATTGCAAAAAAAAAAAAAAAAAAAAAAGAAATGTGGTTACTAGCGCCTTTAATCCCAACACTTCAGAGGCTGAGGTCAGAGGAATCCAGGCCAGCCTGGACTACAGAGTGAGTTTCAAGAGTGAGATCTTGCCTCAAACCAAAACAAAAAGAAAAAATGAAAAGCACACACCTGAACCTTGTGCTTATGAGTACAGAGTACCTGTTGCTTACAGAGGGCGTTTAGTATTAGAAAATCAGGCCTAGAAGCTTAGTTATCTCTGCCAAACTCAGTGAACACCTAAGAGGTCTTGCAGCTGACAAGCTCGGAGAAGCTACCCTTGTGCCACGTGGGGTTGAGTACTGTTGGCGGGGCACAAAGGCTGGGAAGGCACACCTGTAGGATCCACAGCACAGGAGGTGGTGCCTCGCCAGAATCAGGGCTGAACTGTGGAACAGTGAAGGTCAGAAGGGCATCAGGAAGTTACACAGCAAGCACCCAGGAGCAGGCCTGAATGTGCCCTGGCCTCTGGATGTCACACAAGACAGCAATGAGGAGAATTGGGGGTGGGGAAGTGCCCCAGCTTCAGAAGCACCCACACCAAGGGTAGTGTGTGACTAAGAGGTACAAGGAACCATCTTGAAGATTCCACGTGGTAGAAATTATTGCCTGAACTTCCATTAGAACTGTGCTTTGGTAAAAGAGTCCATGGGGTACCAGCCCAGTGGCTAAATCTTACCTCCCAGAACCTAGGGGAACTTCTACTCCCCAAAAAGAAGGTCCTTTGTGAGGGCTTATGCCTAGAAAAGTGCTGGAGACCAACAAGGGAGAGCAAAGCCCCAAACTGAAGGGGGGGGGGGATTCCCCAGACCTCTGAGACCAGCTTGGGCCCCAAAGCTCAAAACCTTTTACTAATGAGTCCAGGTTGGCTAACTAGCCTCCTTGAGACTTGGGTCTTTGTCTAAGGGAAAGCCTTTCTAGGATGGTGCTACAGCTTGGAAAGGCATCTCAGTAGGTCCAATCAGTGGGTCAACCACACTGTTAGCCCATCTGTGACTTCCATTTCCCTCTCAATTCACAGGGAATGTAACGAAGAAGACCGCCTGTGGGGAAGAACTAAGACCACCAGCCGCCCTGGGCCAGTCAGCACACCTGTGAGATGCTGTGCTTCCAGGACAGTAGCCCAGGCTTCTCCATCAAAGCCCATAGCAGGTCACACTCACTCAATCAGCCTCACATGGAGGAGCTGGCAGAAAATTCTTGCCCCTCAGCTCTCCCTATTGCACAATACTTCCAGATTCACTAAGAAGGGGAGTGTCCCAAAGTAACAATAAAAAATGAAAATTTCCTCCCCTTGGCCACCTGTCTACTCTGTTTTTTTCTCAAATGGACTACACACTATCCAATCCAAGGCTGTCTCAGCAATCTATGGCCCTATCTTGAAAGGGACACAGTCTCTCCTCCTAACTGGTACCACCCAAAGGGTGCACCAAAAATGAGCATCTCTTAAACCTTAAGGAATCCTTCACAAGTCAGGAAAATACAAAAGGCAGGCAAGGGTGACACAGGAATTAGGAAATACAGGCACCCTGTCACACACACATATACACACCGTCACCAAAAATGTTGCTTCTTCCCATTAGAATGAAAAGACTCTCCAAAGCCATCCCAGAATGAGGGACTAGCAGCAGGTCAGGCACAAGGGAAAAGCCTCAAGATGGAGTGACGGTCTTGTCAGGGTACCCAGGAGAATCAGAGCATGTTCTGGCAGGCTCCTGCGTGTCAGCCCTCCTCTGCAGAGCTAGGATCCTGCAAGAATGGACTTCCCTGACTGGCAGAGGACATGAGTAAGCGCAGGCCTGCCTGGCCTCGGGCATGGGTCTGCATGTGCACAGCCAGGTGGTGGTTCCGGTTGAAGGCCCGGCCACACTGCGGACACTGGTAGGGCCGCTCGCCAGTGTGTATGCGCTGGTGACGGAAGAGGTCTGAGGGCCTGCGGAAGGTCTTGCCACAGTAGGGACAGGCAGGCCGGCCCTGGCTGTTGCCCGTATGCAGGCGCTGGTGCAGCAGCAGGCTCTTCCGCTTCTGGAAGAAGCGCAGGCATTCACTGCAGTGGTACACTTTGGTGGCTGCTGGTCTCTGCCCCATAAAGGCACGGCTTGCCAGGGAGCGGTGTCGCGTGGGCTCCTCAGGTATCCAACGGATGACAGGGCCGGGCACTACCACCTCTCCTGGTTCCAGTGTGGTTTGGTCTTCCCCCAATCTGAGGGGAGAAGCATCCCAAACCTCCCTGTGTTCCTCCTCCACATGAGTCCGCTGATGGATTATCAGATTAATCTTTAAGCGGAAACTCTGCCCACACTCAGGGCAGGGGAACACCCGCTCCCGTGGTCGTGGAAGGACGCGGGCTGGCTCCCCCACAGCCCCTGCTGTCTTGGGCGGGTCCCCCACCTGTCCCCCAGCCACACTCTTTGCATGATGTTGCCTGGGGCCTCTAGTCCTGGGCCCTTTGGGGATTCTACACTTGGGCTGGCTCCGGGACTCCAGGAGGAGCTGCTCAGACACCATCTCGTCCTCAGATACTGCTTCTGTCTTGATGGCCACACCACCACCTGGCAAAGGAATCTACATTGGTTGAAGTGGACCACATGGCTCCAGCCCACTCAATCCAAGTCTTGCTTCCAGGATCAGCACTGCTCCCACCTCCCCTGAATCTTTTTGCCTCCAAGTGCATATGCAGTGGGTCAGGGGTGCTGCACAGACATCACGGGAAGCCACCTGTGCTGTTCAACCTTGTTTGCGGTCTTACGCCTCATTCCTGGAAGCTAAGCAAAGAGCAGCAAAGAGAGAAAGCTGCAAAGCCAGGAGCCAGGGAACATTCAGGGTCAGAGATAAGAATGGATCTGGGCTGAGATAGATGGGAAGAAAGGAGAAATGGCTTAGCAGTTAAGGTGCTTGCCTGCAAAGCCGAAGGACCCCAGTTCGATTCCCCAGGACCCACATAAAGCCAGATGCACAAGGTGGCGCTTACGTCTGGAGTTCATTTGCAGTGGATGCCTGCCTCTCTCTCTCTCTCTCTCTCTCTCTCTCTCTCTCAAATAAGAAAAAAAAAATATATGTGTGTGTGTGTGTGTGTGTGTGTGTATGTATGTACAAAGCTTCTTTGAAGCCGGGTGTGGTGGCACATGCCTTTAATCCCAGCACTCGGGAGGTAGAGGTAGAAGGATCACCTTGAGTTTGAGGCCACCCTGAGACTACATAATGAATTCAAGGTCAGCCTGGGCTAGAGTAACACCCTACCTCGAAAAACCTAAATAAATAAAAAGAAGCTTCTTTGGGGCTACATGTATGGGCTATAATCCCAGCACTGGGGAGCTGAGGCAGGACCCTGGGCAGTGAGATATGCTGCCAGAACCCTAAGAGCTGTGATGACCTGAGAACTGTCTGCCACCAAGTTTAAGACCAGCCACCGACTGAGATTCTGCCTTAAAAAATATTCCTAAAAATTCAATGAATACAAGGGTCTTGGGCAGGCAAGTAACTTATCCATCCTCTGAGTCACTCATACCTGACAAATCAACCAAAGCCCACCAAGTGCCCACACTGCGCCTAGGGCTTGGGCCTTCTGTGGGGCTTTGGGGACTAAGAGCAGTGAAAAGCACAGACAAAGGCAACCAGTGGTCCTGAGGCATGCGCTCAGGTTTCCTAAGGCAAGGAATCAAGGGTCCTGGCCCTCAGCACTATCAGAGAAGCAGAGGGACATATAGTATACTTAAACTATAGGCCAACCCATGCAAAATGCCAATGCTGTGGGCCAAGTAACCTCACACAGTTACTGTGAAGCTGCAGCTGGCCACAAACCATTTCCCAGCCAAGCCAGTTCACTACAGGGAAAATTGTATGACAGGCTGACCAGCTCCACATAACCCCTAGGGACACACCTGGAGCAGGGGGGAGGGCTTGCCCTCAGGAGGAAGCCCCTTGATGAATCCCACCAGCAGTACCTTCTCACTCCCAACAGGTCCTGAGCTGTCTACTCCCTTCACTCACCTGGCCCCACACCAGCAGGCAGGCTATCTGTAGGAGCAGAGGCTGGCAATTCACCCTCTGAAGATTCTCCCTCCTGTTTAATTGAGGACAAAATTCTGGTGCTTACTGGAGGCCCTGGGAGAGGGAGAATCAGATGAGAGCCTTTCCTGACGGGTTTCAGAGGGTGCATGACTACCAACCCAACAGGACATGCTAAAGGATCTACCAGGAAGAGGACCCCAGGATTCAATCTGAAAGGCTTCTGTGGTGAGAAGAGAGCTATGAAGGCCACAGCCCCAGCCCCATGCAGGCCTGGCATCATAACTTGTCCCTTCACATCTAACTGTCATCCTTGTTAGCATCAGAGGGTTTGGGGCAGCCCTGGGGCAAAGTCCCAGGTCTGTAATTGGTACCTGAGGTCTCACCTCACAAATTTCATGAGCAGAGCCCAAGATTACAGGCTGGCTGGGAAGGAAGAACAGAGAGAGGAAGGGATGTCACTTCCATCTGTGGGAAGTCATGTGCAGTTGGGAGAGATAACAAAGAAACCACAGGGGAGAAGGCAATAAGACTAGAAGTGAGGTCAGCAACAAGGACAGGAGCAGGGCGAGCCAGTCTAGCCAGAGCACAAGGCTGTGAGGATCAGTGGACAAATCCTACACTCAATGTCCTCTGAGTCTAGCCTCAAATAAGGACAGGCAGGAACTGCCTGTAAATAGAAGCAGATTCAGAATGCTGGAGGCGTGACTGAAGCCAGAGCCCCCAACAGGTCTTCAAAAAGTATACTAAGAAAGCTGGGCATGGTAGCCCACATCTTTATTCCCAGAGGCTGAGGTAACATCACTGTGAGTTCCAGGCCAGCATGGGCTACAGAGAAAGTTCCAGGTTGGCCTGCACTAGAGTGAGACCCTGCCTTAAAAAAAGAAAAAGAAAAAAGCCGGGCGTGGTGGCGCACGCCTTTAATCCCAGCACTTGGGAGGCAGAGGTAGGTGGATCGCCATGAGTTCGAGGCCACCCTGAGAATACATAGTGAATTCCAGGTCAGCCTGGACTAGAGTGAGACCCTACCTCAAAAAAAAACCAAAAAAAAAAAAAAAAAAAAAAAGAAAAAGAAGTCAGGCGTGGTGGCGCACGCCTTTAATCCCAGCACTCAGGAGGCAGAGGCAGGAAGATCACTGTGAGTTCGAGGCCACTCTGAGAATACAGAGTGAATTTCAGGTCAGCCTGGACTAGAGTGAGACCCTACCTCAAAAAACCAAAACATGAAAAGAAAAACAAACAAGAAACTGTACCATGTCAGCCCAGTGCCACACTGGTGACATACATAGCCACACTGATGTAAGAAATCACAGTAAGCAAGCCAGACATGGTGACATTACACCTTTAATCCCAACATTCGAGAGGCTGAGGTAGGTTTGCTGTAAGTTCGAGGCCAGCCTGGGGCTACAGAGTAAGTTCCAGGTCAGCCTGGCTAGAGTAAGACCCTGCCTAAGGTGAAAAAGGGACTAAAATAAAATCACTGGGAAAAAAATCTCAGGAGGGATGCCTGAATATACTCCTGATGGTAGAGAAGAAAAAGAAAAGAAAAAAGAAATCCCCGGAGGCCCAATCCATACTCCTACCAGACAGGTGTGCCCAACAGTACTATTCAGACATTTGTGGGCACTGAAGATACTAAACCTACCTTCTCTGAGACTGATCTTGGGTACCAGTGGGGCTGCGCTGAGCAGGCTCTTGGGTACCCATTTCCCAAGAGCCTGCTCGGCACAGCCCCACTGCATCCCAGTGCCATGGGGTCTGGTGCCTGTGCACTTCTAGGTACCACTCTCACCGCTTTCCAGCTGCCCTCACTCACCAGTACTCGGCCCAGGTGGACTCATTCTTGCTTCTCCTTCTGGCTGCTGCTCAGGGACCTGCCCTTCCTTTGGCTCCTCCTGGGCAGGACTGGCTGGGCTAGGGGCCCGCTCTGGACATGGAGGGAGGCCTGGGAACACAAGCCAGTGACACTGAGCACAACACCAAGTCTGCTAACCAGTAATCAGAGACTCCCTGTAGAGTGGCTAAATGCTGAGTCCCTGGAATAACAGACCAAAAATAAGGTTGGATAAGGTGGCTTTGTCCATTAGTCAGCAGCTAGATTCTTGTATAAAGCCTCTATAGGCACAAGGACTCTGCAAAGCACAGTAATTCACCTGACAGTGCCAGACAGGTCAAGACTCTGGCTGTTTATGGCTGAGAGGAAACAGACCAGGTTGCCTGTGCCATCAACTATTATGGTGCATGGGGTCCCCCCATAAACTGCTCCCCATAGCACCAGGGACACATGGCACAGCAGAAACCCATAGGGAAGATGTGGTCTTTGGAGCCAGAGATAAATCTCTGGAAGACTACTCTTCACTCTACATCCCTACTCCTAGTTAGCCTGGGGTTGTCTCCTGGCACAGCCTTAACAACCAGTTATCACTGTGGTTGTGAAGTGGGGAACCCTCCAGATGAGAATAAGCACCCTTCCCACAAGAAACGGAGCTCCGTGCCCCATTTGTTTCTTTGTTTGCTGGGACTACAGGTCTGTGCCCCCGTGCTTAGTTTTTTTTTTTTCTCTTTCTTCTTCTTTTTCTTTCTCTGCAAGCAAAGAGAGACATACACACAGACAGAGAAAGAAAGAATAGGTCCCAGTGAAAAGACACTTGGGAGGAGGATCAATGTGAGTTCAAGGCCACCCTAAGACTACATAATGAATTTCAGGTCAGCCTGGGCTAGAGTGAGACCCTACCTCAAAAAACAAAAAGGGGGGGGGCGGGGGACTAGGGAAATAGCTCAACAGTTAAAAGAGCTTGCTTGCAAAGCCTGCCAGCCTGGATTTGATTCCCCACATAAAGCCAGATGCACAAAGTGGCACATGCATATGGAGTTCATTTGCAGTGGCCATTCTCTCTCTCACTCACAAATAAAAACTTTTAAAAGGGGCTGCAGACATGGCTTAGCAATTAAGGCATTTACCTGCAAATCCAAAAGACCTCGATTCAACTCCCCAGGACCCACATAAGCCAGATGCACAAGGTGGTGCATGTATATGGAGTTCGTCTGCAGTGGCTGGAGGCCCTGGCACGCCCATTCTCTCTCTCTCTCTCTCTGCCCCTCTTTCTCTCTCGCTCTCAAATCAATAAATCCATAAATAAAATATAAAATAAATAAATAAAAAACCTCAAAACAACAAAAACTACATACAATATAAAAGATACATCTTTTATAAAAAGATAAGAAGTAATGCCAAAAATTTGTAACAACTATTGCACAGACAAGGTTAAGTGCCTGTGTGCCTTCCCAGTTCCCAAATGGTAAAGTACACCCCGTGTTCACACTCACCAGTGTCTGGCTCCCCTGTGCGGGCTGCCTCCTCTGCACTCCCCTTCTCTTGGCTCCAGGGTTCTTCAGGACAAGGCTCCTCTCCCCTCTCTATCCGGGTGAGTAGGTCTGGTTTGGAGATGGCATAATCTGTATACAGAACGAATGGGGAGGTCAAGCAAAGACAAGGACTACGGGAAGCCAACCTTGGGGGTGGGAGACAGATGCTCCCCCTTAGCCTTACCCAGAGAGACCAGCGTCTCGTAGTTGCCCCTCATCACATGCTTGTAGAGTTCCTTCTGCCAGTCCTCCAGCTTGCCCCACTCCAACTCAGAGAAATACACGGCCACATCATCAAAGGTCACGGGCACCTGGAACCACAGGGTCACACTCACCCACACGCCTAAAGGCATGGACCCTCAGCCTCCTCACCTTAGGACACCCAAAGGCTGTACCTTGGGGACCTCGCCCTTGCTGCCGGGGGGCAGCCGCAGGATCCAGAAGTTCCTGTTGCGCAGCAGGTTCTCCGCATTCTCGAGCCGCCGCTGCAGCAGCCCGTACTCCTGCAGCAGGGTGCCCAGCACGGCCCACTTGCCCTCCAGCAGATTGCCAAACTCCACAGCTGTCTTCTCACAGTCGGCCAGCTTCTTCTCTGCTGTCCCGAAGCGCCCCTCCAGGGTCAGCAAGCGCGCCACACAGGAATCCACTTTCCGCTCCAAGGCCTGAATAGCGGCCACGACAGTCCACAGGGTGATCTCGGTGGAGTACAGGTATGAGCTCCTCTCGGCCTCTGGCTGGAGCGAAGGAGAAGGGGCGGGAGGCCTCTGGTCGCTAATTGGCTGGTCTCTCCCTGGAATCTGCTCATGAGAGAAAAGAGAATCATAACATCAAAATGTCCACCACATGGGCTGGAGAAGTGGCTCAGCAGTTAAAGGCACTTTGCAAAGCCTGCAGGCCCAACTTCATTTCCTACCAGCCAACCAGGTAAAGCCGGAGGCAGAAAGCCGTGCAGGCATGTTATTCTGTTTGTAGAGACCCTGACATGCCCATACACACAAACACACACACACACAAATAATTTTTCAGGGGGTTGGGGGGGGGCTGGAGAAATGGCTTGGCAATTAAGGTGTTTGCTTGCAAAGCCTAACGACCTGGGCCTGTTCTGCCAGTACCCATGTAAAACCAGATGCACAAAGTGGCGCATACATCTGGTATTCATTTGCAGTGACTGGAGGCCCTGGTATGCCCATTCTCTCTCTCCTTACAAATAAATAAATATTAAATAATTTTTAAATGTCCACATCAAATGCCAGGCATGGTGGCACATACATGTAATCACACCACCTCCTGCTGAGGCAGTAGAATTACCATGAGTTAGTATGAGGTCAGTGACAACATAGTTAGGTTAGAGTAAGACCTGCCAGGCAAGGTGGTGTCTTTAATCCCAGCACTTGGGAGGCAGAGGTAGGAGGATCAATGTGAGTTTGAAGCCACCTGAGACAACATGGTGAATTCCAGGTCAGCCTGGACTAGGAAGAAAATAAATGAGGGGAGTAGGTACCTCTCAAAAAGCACCCAGGAAACCAAAGGCTTTAGAAACTGTGGAGATGTGTTAATAGCAGATACCACCTGTAGGACTCTACAAGGAGTGTTCTGGCATGTCCATATGCTTTAGAGATTATTTTCCTTGAAATGTGTTGTACTTAACGCTATAAAGCTAACATTCCAAAACTGCTAAAGTTGCTTGTTTGGTTTTTCGAGGTAGAATCTCACTCTAGATCAGGCTGACCTGGAATGCACTATGTAGCCTCAGGGTGGCCTCGAACTCACTATGATCCTCCTACCTCTGCGCCACTGCCAAGCTTAAACCTGCTAATCTCTTTTTTTTTTTTTAACGTATTTTATTTTCTTGAAAAAGAAAGAGAAAGAATGAATGCACCAGGGCCTACAGCCACTGCAAAGGAACTCAAGACGCAAGCGCCCCCTGGTGTTCCCCTGGTGTTTCTGGCTTACGTGGTTCCTGAGGAATCGAACCCAGGCCTTTTAGCTTTTTGCAGGCAACGCCGTAACCGCTAAGCCATCTCTGCAGCCCGTAATTTTTTTTTTTAATCATCAATAACGATTAAATACAAATAACCTGTCGCAGACAGCGATCCGTGGCGGTCCCTTAAATACAAGAACAAGCAGGCATTTCAAAAGTATTCTTTTTTCCAAAGTCCTGCCCGGGGTCCCAGCCATCCCACCTGACAAGCGCCCTTCGGTGGGCCCCTTCAGCCACCGTCATTTCGGCTGTCGGGCGGGGAGGCCACCGTGCCCTCGGTGCCCGCTCCAGGCAGCGGGGCCGCACAGGAAACAATGAACGGCGCCCGACTCGGGAGCGCAAGGCCCCGCGTCGTCCTCGGGCCCAGGAACGGCCGGGCCTGGCGGGGCTGCGGACCGAGCAGCTCGCGGTCGCCCGCCGTCGGGGCGCCGCCCGCCTGGCCCGCGATATCTGGGCCGCCCGCCCGCCGGTGGCCTCCGCGCGGCTCTGCAGGAGGCCGGGGGCTCGGAGCAGGCCGCGGGCCGAAGGCCGAGCCGGGGCGGCGGCCGCTTTCCGCGGCCGGGTGGGCCGAAGACCCTCGCGCCCGCGGCGGCCCTGCCCGCGCGGCGTCCACGGCCCGGGGCGGTCGCTTACCCGGACGGGCTCCGCTTGCGCCATGGCTGCTGTCCGGTTCCTCCGCCGGGCCTGGCGCGGACGGCGGCGGCGGCGTGGGAGGTAGCGGAGCGGGAGCCGCCCAGCCTCGGAGCTGCTGCGGGGCGGCCGCGAGCTCAGCGCGCAGCCACGTGCCCCGCTGGCCCTTTAAAAAAAAAAAAAAAAAAAAAAAGGTCCGCGCCGGGCGGCCGCGCCCCGGGGCGTGCGCAGCGCCCCCTGCAGCCCGCAGGACCCACCGCACGCCGCGGCCGCCGCCCCGCGGCCTTCCGCGCCCGAGCTCCCCGCGCCCGCGCGGGCCGCGAGCCTGGCCGCCGCGACGCCCGCCGCGTCCCAGAAGCGCCCTTCCCGCCCCGCCCCGGCCCGCCCGGCCCCCCGAGTCGGCCGCCGGCCAGCCCGCTCAGCCCGCGGGGCAACTGTGGAGACTTGGGGAGCAGACACCTGCGCGGCTCCCCGCCCCCGGCCGTCCCAAGGGAGTATGTGGGGCCTAAAGCGGGAGTTGGGACAAACTCAGAGACGTTTAAGCTCTGCTTCGGGGTTTCCAGGACAAATGGAAAGAACTAAGAGTTTAGTTTCCTTTAAAATAAAAAGTTACGGAGCCGGGCGTGGTGGCTGCGCCTTCAGTGCTCAGCACTTGGGAGGTTGAGGTAGGAGGATCCACCCCGAGGCCGAGATCACCCTGAGACTACATACTGAATTGCAGGTCAGCCTTGGGCTAGAGTGAAACCCTACCTTGAAAAAAACAATAAAAAAAAAAAAAGATTATAAAATACTGATAAACTATGACTACAAACAAGAATCTGGAGGGCTGGAGAGATGGTTAAGGTCCTTGCCTGCTAAAGCCAAACAACACGGGTTCTATTCCCCAGGTGGTGCATGTATCTGGAATTGCTTTGCAGGGTTAGAGGCACGGGTGAGTCCATTCTCTGTCTCTTTCTCTTCTCAAATAATTTTTTTTTTTTTTGAGGAAGGATTTCATTCTAGCTCAGGCTGACCCGGAAGTCACTATGTAGTCTGAGGGTGGCCTTGAACTCAGGCTGATCCTCCTACCGCTGCTTCCTGAGTGCTGGGATTAAAGGCGTGTGCCACCACACCCTGGTCTGTTTGTGGTATTTTTTTTTTTCCCCCGAGATAGGGTTTCTCTCTAACCCAGGCTGACCTGGAATTCACTATGGAGTCTCAGGATGGTATCGAACTTATGGTGATCCTCCTACCGCTGCCTCCTAAGTGCTGTGATTTAAAGACGTGCACCACCATGCCCGGCTTATGTTTGTGGGGTTTTGTTTTTCTCTTTCTTTTTTCTTTTTCTTTTTTGCAAGGTAGGGTCTCACTCTAGCCCAGGCTGACCTGGAATTCACTATGGAGTCCCAGGGTGGCCTAGAACTCATGGCGATCCTATCTCTGCCTCCAAGTACTGGGGTTAAAGGCGTGTGCCACCACACCCGGCTTTGATTTTTTTTTAAAGAATATTGCTACTGTTACATAATTTTTTTAAATTTTTATTTATTTATTTATTTGAGAGAGAGAGGGAGAAAGAATGGGCACACTAGAGCCTCTAGGCACTGCAAACTAACTCCAGACACATGCACCACATGCATCTGGTTTATGTGGGTCCTGGGGAATAGAACCTGGGTCCTTAGGCTTTCCCAGGCAAGTAAGTGCCTTAACCATGAAGCCATCCCTCCAGTTCTTTTGTTGTTTTTGAGATAGGGTCTCACTCTATAGTCTAGGTAGACGACAGCATGACAAAACACAACTCCCACTGGTCATGGTGGCACACACCTTTAATCCCAGCACTCGGGAGGCAGAGGTAGGAGGATCGCTGTGAGTTCAAGGCCACCCAGAGGCTACATAGTGAATTCTAGGACAGTCTGAGCTTAAGGGAGAATTTACCTCAGAGAAGAAATTTTAAAACAAAAACCAAAAACTCCCCATCCTTTGGTTCATAAATCCTGTCACCTCTTCCACAATCTTCCGTCAGCTTTGGAGGGTGTGACAGACATGTCACACTCATTGAGCATTCTGGTGCTGTCAGATTTCAACAAAACTGCCTCTCTTGTCCAGTCTTCCCAACAGGTGTGCCCAGGACCAGATAATCCCTATTTATGTTAAGGAAGTTGACTACACCTACTAACCCAGGGCTGGGATGAGGAATGAGAACTCTCTCAAGCCACTACCCTGGAAGGTGAGGCTGGTGGGGAGTGTGTGTGTGTAACAATCCAAACAAACCTTACTTCCCTTAAGGAGTTTCTACAGGCACTCCCAGAGAACCTTCATAGCTTGGCATAAAATCCAGACCCAAAGGCGTACAATAGCTCAGTGGTTAAAGGCACTTATTTACAAAGTCTGCTGGCCCAGGTTCAAGTCCCAAACCAAAAGTGGCACAAGCACCTGTTATTGCCATCTGCTCCTTAGTTATCACATAGGCTCAAGACACCTTGAGTCGTGGGGTGCTCCACTTTCTGGAAGTTCTTAATGTCCTTCCTCAGGGTTCCAAGGCTACTGTCCCGTTGGTTTGGATCCCACCAGCCTCCTGGCATTAGATAAAACCTTGGCTGGATATAGTAACTCACAGTCTTTAGCCTCAGCAATCAGGAGGCTGAGATAGGTAGATCCCTGTGAGTCTAGAGTGAAACCCTGCCTCAAAGACAAAACAAAAAATAAAATTAAAATAAAACCTTGGGCCCAAGAAACCTGACAAATGAGTTTTAGTAGTTAGGATATGGTAATATATATATATATTTTTTTTTTGGTTTTTCGAGGTAGGGTCTCACTCTGGCTCAGGCTGACCTGGAATTCACTATGTAGTCTCAGGGTGGCCTCGAACTCTCGGAGATCCTCCTACCTCTGCCTCCCAAGTGCTGGGATTAAAGAGGATATGGTAATTTTTGACCATAGTACCCACATAAATCCAGAAGCACAAAGGGGTACATGAATCTGGAATTCATTTGCAGCAACAAGAGGCTCTAGCATTCTAGCATGCCCATTATCTCTGTCTCTCTTGCTCCCTCTCTCTCCTCTGTAAAATATATTTTTTTTCTTTTTTGAGGTAGGGTCTCACTCTAGCCCAGCCTGACCTGAAATTCACTATGTAGTCTTCAGGTGGCTACTCATCATAATACTCCTACCTCTGCCTCCCAAATACTGAGACTAAAGGTATACACCACCATGCCTGGCTCTAAAAAATATTATTGTATTAATTTGAGAGAGAGGGAGTGAGAAAGAGAGAAAGAGGCAGACGGAAAGAGAGTAAGTATGGGCATGTCAGGGCCTCCTGTCACTGAAAACCAAATCCAAGGCCACGCTGAGGCTACATAGTGAATTCCAGGTCAGACTGAACTAGAGTGAGAACCTACCTCGAAAAAAAAAATATATATATATATATATGTGTGTGTGTGTGTGTGTGTGTGTGCGTGTATGTGTGTACTTTTCACCAAAATTTAGTTTCAGAACAGACCAGCCCGGGTGATAGGCCAGTTGTAGTTCTGATACACACTAGTACTTTTATCCTTAATTATTATTAATCTTTTATGGAGCTGAATTTTTTTCCCTTTCTTTTTCATCAGATCACCAGGCCAGGGTACTTCCTGGTTAACTTGTAAGAAGCCCCAGGGATTAGGATATTTTCAGCTATAATGCCCTACAGGAAATATGCTGGGAGGGAAAATGGCCTGCTCCCAACAGCCATAGCCCCTAGAGACTTTCTCAGTTCAGGCAACCAAAGCACACAACTAAAAATACAAAGGCATATTCTCTGGCTTTTGTTTGTTTGTTTGGTTAGTTTTTGGTTTTCCAAGGCAGGGTCTTACTCTAGCCCAGGCTGACCTGGAATTGACTATGTAGTCTCAGGGTGGCCTTGAACTCATGGTGATCCTCCTACCTCTGCTTCCCAAGTGCCGGAATTAAATGCACGTGCCACCATGCCTGGCTTCCTTGTCTTATTGATATTTATTTTATTTATCTCAGAAAGAGAGAAGAGGGACAGATAGAGAATGGGCATGCCAAGGCCTTTAGCCACTGCAAATTAACTCCAGATGCATGAGCCACTCTGTGCATCTGACCTTCATGGATCCCTGGGAACTGAATCTGGGTCCTTTAGCTTTGCAGGCAAGTGCCTTACCACTAAGGCATTTCTCCAGCCCTTCCATGTCTTTTTACTTATTTATTTGAAAGAGAGAAAGAGACAGATAGAAAGTAGGTATGTCAGGGCCTCTAGCCACTGCAAATGAACTCCAGACACACTCTTGCTCACCTGGCTTATGTGGGTCCTGGGGAGTTGAACCTGGGTCCTTTGGTTTTGCAGGCAAACACCTTAACTGCTAAGCCATCTCTCCAGCCCTTTAAAAAAAAAATTTTTTCCCCTTCCCTGTCTTTTATTTCATTCTTTCTGTAAACTATAACACTGCTAAGGCTGCCCAGAGATAGAAACTGAAAAGTTATTTTCTCCATGGGTAGTGGTTTGATTCAGGTGACCCCATAAACTTATATGTTTGGAATTCTAGGTCCATAGCTGGTGGCAATTTTCTTTCTGTCTGTCTTTTTTTTTTTTTTTTTTTTTTTTTTTTTTTTTTTGAGGTAAGGTTTCACTGCAGTTCAGGCTGACCTGGAATTCACTATGTAGTCTCAGGGTGGTCTTGAACTCATGGTGATCCTCTTACCTCTGCCTCCCAAGTGCTGGGATTAAAGGTGTGTGCCACCATGACCAGCCTGCAATTTGTCAATTGGAGCCTCCTGGAAGCAGTGCATTGCTGGCAGAAGGCTTATGGGTATGTAGTAGCTTTATATTATTGGGATGAATTTCCAAATCAGGCACAAGTTTATGGGAGGAACAGGATTTTTTGGAGCTTACAGATTTGGGGCAAGTTTCATAATGGCAGAAGAAGCTGGTCGCCTTTCACAGGTCCACACAGAAAGAAATACCACCACAAGCAAATACACTCCAAGAAGCCCAGGCAGAGCTCAAACACTCTGCATAAGGTAGGCTGGAATTTAGATCATCCCTAAACACACCTTAGAGCTGGACCCTAGAATCTGTCCACAGTAACACCTCCTCCAGCCAGGCAGCTGGAAATATAAAAAGTTATTAGCTTTTATAAATTCTTGACTCTATTGGGAAACATCTATTTAAACTACTACACTTTGCTTCTGGCTCCCAATAGATTCATAACCATCTCAGATTGTAAATTGTATATTGCTTTTAGTCACATTTAAAGATCTCATAGTCACTACCAACTTAAAAATAGTTTTAAAGACCTGAATCTTATCTGAGATTTAAGAAACTTCTTCAGGTGAAGTCCTATATCCTAACCAGTGACTGACAGTCTCTGAATTTTTCAATTCTGCTCCAGCTGAACTTAATATCCAGAGAAAACTTTTCTTGTTATTTGTTTTTGAGGTGGGGTCTCACTCTAGTCCAGGCTGATCTGGAATTCACTATGTAGTCTCAGGGTGGCCTCAAACCCACAGCTATCCTCCTACCTCTGCATCTCCAGTGCTGGGATTAAAGGCGTGCGCCACCACGCCCCGCAAGAGAAAACCTTTATCTCAAGCCAACAGTGCTCCATGGTAGCCTTTGCACAGTTCTAGTATATCTAAACATCCTGAGTCTCAGCTGCAAATCACAGAACATCTTCTGAAGGCTTCACTGGGCCATCAGGGTCATCATGCCCTGCCTCACGTGTGTCCCAGCATGATCCACTCCATCCATGTGTTTTTCATGCTGCTGCAACCAATACCAGATGTGCAGTAAAAAGGGACAAAATAATCATGACCTTAAAGAGCAGGTCTCTTCTTTTTAGTCAGCTCCTTTCAAAAAGGTTTAATATTTCTACCATTTAGTCATCCCTCAGGCATCCTTTCCATTGTTTCAATGTAGAGCACTTTGGCCATCCTTAACCATGGCAGGATCTTCTATACAATAGCAGCTTCTGCAACCAGTATTAGTGCTAGTAATTTTAAACTTGCTTAAATTTTTTTTTTCCTGGGGTAAGGTTTCACACTAGCTCAGGCTGACCTGGGATTCACTATGTAGTCTCAGGGTGGCCTCGAACTCACGGCAATCCTCCTACCTCTGCCTCCCAAGTGCTAGGATTAAAGGCGTGCGCCACCATGCCCGGTAACTTTAAATCTTAAATTTCTCAGTTCCATCTGGACGCGGTGGTGCATGCCTTTAATCCCAGTAGTCAGAAGGCAGAGGTGGGAGGATCACTGTTTGAGGCCACCCTGAGATTACACAGTGACTTTCAGGTCAGCCCGAGCTAGAGTGACACCCTACCTTGAAGACCCCCGCCAAAAAAAAAAAAAAAAAAAAAATCTCAGTTCCATATCTTTAGCCAAGCACATCAGTTTATTAAAAATTTAATCTTAACAGGGTGTGGTGGCACATGCCTTTAATCCCAGCACTTGGGAGGCAGTGGTAGGAGGATTGCTGTGAGTTCGAGGCTACCCTGAAACTATGTGGTGAATTCCAGGTCAGCCTAGGATGGAGTAAAACTCTACCTCAAGAAACAAACAAAAAAAAAAAATTTTTTTGATCAAAATCTCTGGACATGGGCAGCAGGATTCAGTCAACCCTATGGCAGTAGCCTAGTTCTTTTTTGTTTGTTTTTCTTTCTTTTTCGTTTTGGAGGTACAGTTTCACTCTAGCTGAGGCTCACCTGGAATTCACTATGTAGTTTCAGGGTGGCCTTAAACTCACAGTAATCCTCCCTCTGCCTCTCAAATGCTGGGATTAAAGGTGTGCTCCCATGCCTGAGTAGTGAAATTCCAACAAAGTTCTCTTTAATCTTTCCTTCTTCTTAGAAAGTTCATAAGCATAGCCTCCTTATACAACTCTCTTTGTACTTAGTATTCTCAAAATCTCACCAGAAAGTCAATAAAACTTGGCTTACCACTCTGGAAGGCATCTTCAATTGCAAGTACTATTTCTCCAAAACAAAATTTCCAAAAGACCAAAACCCACATGGTTAGAGTCATCATGCAGCAACACCCCACTCCTAGTACCAATTCTGTAGTAAACAGCTTCATGATGCTGGAATGAACTTACAAATCAGGCAGTTTATGAGAGGAACAGGATTTATTGAAGTTTACACATCCAGGGGATGCTCCATAATGGCAAAAGAAGCTGGCCCCCTTTCACAGGTCCACACAAAGAGAAATATCACCACCGGCAGCACAAGCAAGTACAGGAAGCCCAGGCAGAGCTCAAATACTCTGCATAAGGTAGGCTGGAATTTAGATCATCCCTCAAACACACCTTAGAGCTGGCCCCTGGGATCCATCCACAGTGACACCTCCCCCAGCCAGGCAGCTGGAAATCCTAAATTACAAGCTTTTTTTTTTTAAAAAAGAATATATATATATATATATATATTTTTTAAATTTTTATTTATTTGAGAGTAACAGACAGAGAGAGAAAGAGGGAGAGAGGGAAAGAGAAAGAATGGGCACACCAGGGCTTCCAGCCACTGCAAACGAACTCCAGACACATGCGCTCCCTTGTGCATATGGCTAACGTGGGTCCTGGGGAATTGAGCCTCGAACCGAGGTCCTTAAGGCTTCACAGGCAAGCGCTTAACTGCTAAGCCATCTCTCCAGCCCCCACCAAAATAATTTTTTTTTAAACGTAGAGCCTTGTAGCCCAGGCTGACTTGGAATTCACAATGTAGTCTCAAGGTAGCCTTGAACTCACAGCGATTCTCCTACCTTTGCCTCCTAAGCACTGGAATTAAAGGCATGCACCACCATGCCTGGCTCTAAGTTATAAACTTTAATGAACTTCTGAATCTATTATGAGACGTCTATTTAAACTACCACGGGGTATTACAGCCATCTGACCCTTGCCAGTATTTGGCACACTCTCCTGCTACTGATGTCCATTCTGTCATGCCATCATTTTCCCCTTCGAACATTGAGCTTCCCCCCTCCAGTCTATAAAGCAAAATAAACCCTTTCCTCCCACAAGCTGCTCTTGATCAGGTGTTTTCTGCTAGCAACACAAAGCTAACTGCAAGAGTAAATTGGTACAAAAGGAAAGGGTTTGTTGGTGCTAGAAACCTGACTGAGGCATTGGTCATTTCTGAGTTGAGGGAGGTATGGAAGGATTTGAAACTTTGGCCTAACAGACATCTTGCAGTGCTGTACAGCTTTATGGACCATTCTGGTCAGTTGAACGAGCAGAATGCAGTAAGAATTAGGGACTGTGAGGTTTGGCTTATGAGAGTGAGAAAGAACTTTGTCAGGACTCATCTAGAAGCAGTTTGTGTGAGAGGTTTGCTGCATTCTGCCTGTCTGTGTCCTGTGAACTTGTGTAGGGCTGCATGGTGTAGAAATGGACTGGTATGAGCAGAAGGCTATGGCACAGAAAAAAAAATAAAATATTTGGGCCAAAACTGCTGCCTGTTCAAATACAATTGTTTGAGAGATTACAACCATTGAGATTGGACCAGCGGACCTGCATTTGGACAAGACAAATGCAGACTCATTGGAAGGGGCCTGAATGGTGAAGGAGTGTCCTGTTCTTCAAAATTGGCTTTATTTCCCCCACCCCTGATTAACAAGTTAGTAGCCCACCTGGTATTATGGACTATAACAAATGCAGAAAAGAAAGGGTCTTTGAATTTGCAACATGGTTTTGTGTTTTGGAAATAACCATGGGCAATGTGAAGCAGGCTTGTTGGGTTACCTTTGTGGAGACCCAATGGATTGTAGTTGGAGAACCAGTGGGAAAGCCAGGACTACGGGATGGCTGCCAAGAAGAGCTGCTGGAACCAGATGGAGTACACCTGTGACTATGAACAGCTGAGCTGCAGGGGCGGAATTGGAACTCCACAGACTCATCACTGGTTAGAATTATTGGACTTGGAGAATTGTCACTAGTTAGTTGTCAGACTTGGGGCTACGGAGTTTGATGTTTATCCTGTTTTAAATCTTGCACTGGCTCAATATTTCTTTGCTATGCACAATGCCATTTTTTGCAGTGTGAATGTTCATTCTATGTCATTATGGTTTTTCTGTTTGGTATTATGCTTCAGTTAAAAGACCTTGGACTATGAGGGTGTTTGAACATCATTGGGATACAAATTATGGGGACTTTCAAAATTGGACTGAATGCATTATATTTTATATCACATATGATTATCAGTTTATGGGAGTTAGGGACAGAATGTGGTCGTTTGATCCAAGTGTCCTTCATAGACTTAAGTGTTCTGAATGCTGGGTTCCCAGATGATGGAGATTTGGGAATTAACGCCTCTTGGAGGCAGTGTATTTGGGGGGATGGGCTTATGGATATTATAGCCAGTTTCCCCTTGCAAGTACTTGGCACACTCTCTTGTTCCTATTGTCTACTTGATGTTGGCCAGTAGGTGATGTACAACCTCTGCTCATGCCATTGTTTTCCCTTGCCATCATGGAGCTTCCCCTTGAGTATGTAAGCCCAAATAAACCCTTTTTTTCCCCACAAGCTGCTCTTGGTTTGGTGATTTCTGCCAGCAATATGAACCTGACTGCAACAGTAGTATTGGTTGGACTGAATGCATTGCATTTTTTAAATTATTTATTTATTTATTTTAGTTTTTTGAGGTAGGGCTTCACTCTAGCTCAGGCTGACCTGGAATCACTATGTAGTCTCAGGGTGGCCTTGAACCCAAGGCAATCCTACCTCTCTCTCCTGAGTGCTGGGATTAAAGTTATACAAAACCATGAGCAGCTTAAAATTTTTGCTTGGGCTAGAGAGATGGTTTAGTGGCTGAGGTGCTTGCCTGCAAATTGTAAGGACCCATGTTTGACTCTCCAGATGCCACGTAAAATAGACACACAAGCCGGGCGTGGTGGCGCACGCCTTTAATCTCAGCACTTGGGAGGCAGAGATAGGAGGATCACTGAGAGTTCGAGGCCACCCTGAGACTACATAGTTAATTCCAGGTCAGCCCGGACCAGAGTAAGACCCTACCTCGAAAAACCAAAAAAATAAAATAAAATAAAATAGACACACAAAGGTGAGGCAAGCGCAAGGTGGCACCTGCCCACTAGGTGGCACAAGCATCTAGCGTTCAATATCAGTGGCTGAGACCTTGGCACACAAATTCTCTCCCTGTCTCTAAAATAAAAAAACAAAAAATATCTGAGAGGAATATAGAGAATGGGGGCTGGAGAGATGGCTTAGCAGTCAAGGTGCTTGCCTGCGAAGCCTGATTCATGTTCAACACTCCAGGTCTCACATAAGCCATACATGCATTGATGCAGGCATGCAAGGTCGCACATGCGTATAAGGGGGCACACATGTCAGGAATTTGATTGCAGAGGCTGGAGGACCTGCCATGCCAAACCTCTCTCTCGCTCTCCTGCATTAAAAAAAAAAAAAAAAAAAAAAAGGACAGTCTGCTGCTTAAAAAAATTTTTTTAATTAAAAATTTTAAGGGCTGGAGAGATGGTTTAGCGGTTAAGCGCTTGCCTGTGAAGCTTAAGGACCCCGGTTCGAGGCTCGGTTCCCCAGGTCCCATGTTAGCCAGATGCACAAGGGGGCGCATGCATCTGGAGTTCGTTTGCAGAGGCTGGAAGCCCTGGCGCGCCCATTCTCTCTCTCTCCCTCTATCTGTCTTTCTCTCTGTGTCTGTCACTCTCAAATAAATAAATAAATAAATAATCTTAAAAAAAAAGTATCCCATGGTAATACCCCCCCTTTAAAAAAAAAAAAGGAAAACAAAAAGAAAAGCCAGCCACTGCAAAACTCCAGATGTTTGTACTATTTTGTGCCTCTGGTTTAGGTGGGTCCTGGGGAATCAAAACCTGGGTCCTTTAGATTGCAGGCAACTGCCTTAACCAGTAAGCCATCTCTCCAGCCCTGCATTGCATTTCATATCATGTATGATTTAAGTTTATGAGAGCCAGGAGTGAAATATGGTGGTTTAAGGTGCCCCTCCATAAACTTTTGTCTGAATGCTGTTTCCCAGCTGGTGCTAACTTGGGAGCTAGAGCCTCCTGGAGGCAGTATATTGTTGGCAGCAGTCTTTTTTTTTGTTTTGTTTTGTTTTTGTTTTTCGAGGTAGGGTCTCACTCTGGCTCAGGCTGACCTGGAATTCACTATGTAGTCTCAGGGTGGCCTCGAACTCACGGCGATCCTCCTACCTCTGCCTCCCGAGTGCTGGGATTAAAGGCGTGCGCCACCACGCCCGGCTTGGCAGCAGTCTTATAGGTGTTATAGCCAGCTTCCCCTTCTAAGTATTTTGGCATACTCTCCCACTGCTCTTGTCCACTTCAGTTTGTCAGGAGGCGATGTCTACTCTCTGCTCATGCCATTGTTTTCCCATGCCATCGTAGAGCTTGCCCTTGACTCTATAAGCCAAAATAAATCCTTTGCTTCCATAAGCTGCTCTTGGTCAGGTGTTTTCTGCCAGCTGCAAAGCTGTCACACACACACCCAACACACACACGTGTATGTGCACGTGTGTATAGTCATTCTCTTTCATCCTTTTTTTGGTTTTGATTTCTTAAGGCAGGGTCTCACTCTAGTCCACGCTGACTTTGAACTCACAGTGATCCACCTACCTCTGCCTCCTGAGTGCTGGCATAAAAGGCTTACACCACCACATCTAGCTCTTTCATCCTTTTTAAAAATTTGCACATTAAGCCAGGTGTGGTGGCACACACCTTTAGTCCCAGCACTCAGGAGGCAGAGGTAGGAGGATTGCTGTGAGTTCGAGGCCAACCTGAGACTCCACATTGAATTCCAGGTTAGCCTGGGACAGAGCAAGACCCTACCTCGAAAAACAAAAACAAACAAACAAACAAAAATTTGCACATGAGCCAGGCATGGTGGCACATGCCTTTAATCCCAGAACTCGGGAAGCAGAGGTAAGAGGATTGCTGTGAGTTCGAGCTTACCCTGAGACTACATGGTGAATTCCAGGTCAGCCTGGGCTAGAGTGAAGCCCTACCTCGATAAAACAAACAAAAACTTTTTTAAAGCATGTGCGTGTAGATAGATGTGTTACTGTAACTGAATGCCTGCTATCTGGCTTTATGTCAATAGCTGAGGACTTGAACCTGGGATGGCAAGCTTTTCAAGCAAGTGCCTTTAACCACTGAACCATCTCCTGAGGTCCTGTTTCATATATATATATATTTGGTTTTTCAAGGTAGGGTCTCACTCTGGCAGGTCAGGTTGACCTGGAACTCACTATGTAGTCTCAGGGTGGCCTTGAACTCCCGGCCATCCTCCTACTTCTGCCTCCTGAGTGCTGGGATTAAAGATGTGCACGGGGGGGAGGGGAGGGAGGGAATTACCATGGGATATTTTTTTATAATCATGGAAAATGCTAATAAAAATTTTAAAAAAATGTGCACCACCACACCCAGCTCTCCTTTTGTTTTAAATATTTTATTTCTTTATTTATTAGAGAGAGAGGAAGAGGCAGAGAGAATAGGTACGCCAGGGCCTTCAGCCACTGCACAGGAACTCCAGATGCATGCACCTCCTTGTGCATCTGGCTTAAGTGGGTCCTGGGGAATTGAACCGGGGTCCTTAGGCTTCACAGGCAAACACTTTAACTGCTATTTTCCCATCCCTCTTCTTTTCTTTTTAATTGTTTTGGTTTTTTGAGGTAAGGTCTCACTATAGCCCAAGTTGACCAGGAATTCTCTATGTAGTGTTAGCGTGGCTTCAAACTCGCAGCAATTCTATCTCTGCGTCCAAGTACTGGGATTAAATAGCCATGTGCCACCATGCCTGTTTTTTTTTTTAAATATTTTAAATTATTTATTGGACAATGAGAAAGACAGTAAGTATAGGTATGCCAGGAACTCTTGCCACTGCAAACAAATTCCAGTCACAGGCACTACATTGTGCATCTGGCTTTATGTGGATGATTAGGGAATTGAAGCAAGCACTTTTAGTAGCCCTGAGCCATCTCTTGTCTTTTTTTTTTTTTTTTTTTTAAGTCTATGCAGCCCAGGTTGGCCTCAAATTTCCAGCACTCAACCTTCCTCAGCCTCCAGCATGCTGGAGATACAGGCATATGCCACCTCCTCCACCCTACTCATACCAATCTTTTTCTTACTAATCAGGTGATCAAACCAGCTCATAGCAAGGCCTGTTGGTTGAAGGCTCCAGTAACAAAGCAACAAAAGCTATGAACAGATAACACTTGAATTTCTCAAGTACAGGACCCAACCCAAGACCCTAGACTAATGAGCAAAGGTCAGTATGGAAGAGGCAGCCGTGAGCCTCTGTCAGAGTCTGTGACCCACCTCATCCTGCACCATCCCCGTGTGCCATTTATGTCAGGAGTAGATAGTCACAGAATGACAATGTTAAGAGGAAGCATTAAAAGAGGGAGACAGGCTGAGCGTGGTGGTACACACCTTTAATCCCAGCACTCTGGAGGCAGAGGTAGGAGGATCGCCGTGAGTTCAAGGCACCTGAGACTACATAGTGAATTCCAGGTCAGCCTGAGCTAGCATGAGACCAACCTTGGGGGAAAAAAAAAGAGGGAGACTCCATGTATAATAACCAATTAATTCCCTGTGCCCTCACAAAGCCTTCTTGTGGCAGGCAATACTGCCTCCCTTTCCGTGAATATCCATTATGCATGCTCATTCAATAAACATTTGGTGAGCACCTTCTGTGGGCTCTAGTGATGCCATGGTCTCAGCCTTCCACAGCTTGCGACTTTGGTAACCTTGTCTCTCCCTTCTCACTGCAGCTGCACTCAGGAAGGTTTTCACAGGCTTTTTTTTTAAGTTTTTAAAGTATAACTTTTAAAATATATGTTTTTTAATTTGAGAGAGGCAAATAAAGAGAATGGGTGTGCCAGGCCTATTAGCCACTGCAAACAACTCCAGACACATGCGCCCCCTTATGCATCTGGCTTATGTGGGTCCTGGGAAATTGAACCAGGGTCCTTAGATGCCTTGACTGCTAAGCCATTTCACCAGCCCCACAGGGTTGTTTTTTTGTTTTTTTTTTTTAAACTTTTTCCAACGTCATGTTTATTTCTCTCTCTTTTTTTTTTTTAACGTTTTTGAGGTAGGTTCTCACTCAAGCCAAGCTGACCTGCTGGGATTAAAGGCGTGCACAACCACGCCTAGCCCAGGCTCCTTTTTTGTGGTTGTTTAAAAATATATTTATTTGCAAGCAGAGGTGGGAAGAAAGAGAGAGAGGATGGGTTCACCAGGCCCTCCTGCAAGTGCAAAGATACATGCGTGTAAATCTGGCATGCGGGCTGTCAGGCTTTGCAAGCAAGCCCCTTAACTGCTGAGCAATCTCTCCAGGCCCACAAGCTCCTCCTTGACCTGACTCAAAAACCTCCTAGCATCTCTCATTCTGCACAGCCCTCCCCACAATTCACCTCAAAAAAATAATGCAGGGTCTGAGATGGCTCAGTGGTTAAAGGCACCTGATTGCAAAACCTGCTGGCACAGGAATTCATAAGCTACCCATGTAGGCTGGATTGAAAAGTGCCACAAGCATGTGGTGTTCATTTGCAGTGACAAAAGAATGGTCCACCCATACAACATACACACTCGAGATTTTTTTTTTTTAGTATTTTTCTTTTTAGGTTTTTCAAGGTAGGGTCTCACTCTAGCTCAGGCTGACCTGGAACTCACTCTGAAGTTCCAGGCTGGACTCAAACTCACAGTGATCCTTCTACCTCTGGCCCCTGAGTGCTGGGATTAAAGGCGAGCACCACCTGGCTCAAAAAAAAAAAAAAATTTTTTTTAAGGGCTGGAGAGATGACTTAGGAGTTAAGGCACTTGCCTGCAAAGCCAAAGTACCCAGGTTCAAATCCCCAGGATCCATGTAAGCCAGATGTACAAGGTGGCACATGCATCTGGAGTTCATTTGCAATGGCTGGATGCCCTGGCACACCCATTCTCTCCCCCACCCCTCCTTCTCTATCAAATAAATAAATAAAATTGGAAAAAAAAAGAAAAAGATGGTCTGGGTTCACAGCCCGTCTGCCATAGTACTTCCCTGTTTGTGACAGAGGTCTTCTCACATGAGAACTAGTTTTTACTTAAAGCTCAGCACCTAAGTGCTCATTACTATGACCAGGGCTCCGACTGTGTAATACAATTCTGTCCTTGCTTCAAGGAGATCCAACTTTGCTAGGGGTTGTACTTTTTCCCTGACAATGCTAGTGCACAAGGCTGACCACATTAAGCCTCTCAACAATCAATATTCAGATCTACTACCTGGGTGGAGTTGCTTGGCTGCCTCTGACCATGCCCAATTCTTAAATTTTGTTTATTTTTATTTTATTTATTTATTTATTTGAGAGGGACAGAGGGAGAAAGAGGCAGAGAAAGAGACAGAGAGAGAATGGGGGCACCAGGGCCTCCACCCACTGCAAACAAACTCCAGACAAGTGTGTCCCCTTGTGCATCTGGCTAACGTGGGTCCTGAGGAATCACGCCTTGAACCGGGGCCCTTAGGCTTCACAGCAAGCGCTTAACCACTAAGCCATCTCTCCAGCCCCAATTTTTTTCTTCAAAATTGTTTTTATTAACAACTTCCATGATTATAAAAGATATTCCATGGTAATGCCCTCCCCTCCCCCTCTTCCCCTTTGAAATGCCATTCTCCCTCTTATCCCCTCCCCCTCTCAATCAGTCTCTCTTTTATTTTGATGTCATGATCTTTTCCTCCTATTATGATGGACTTGTGTAGGTAGTGTCGGGCACTGTGAGGACATGGATATCCAGGCCATTTTGTGTCTGGGGGAGAATGTTGTAAGGAGTCCCACCCTTACTTTGGCTCTTACATTCTTTCTGCCACCTCTTCCGCAATGGACCCTGAGCCTTGGAAGGTGTGATAGATATTGCAGTACTGAGCACTCCGGTCACTTCTTTCCAGCACCATGATGCCGTCCGAGTCATCCCAAGGTCACTGCCATCTGAAAAGAGAAGATTCTCTACCAAAAGTGAGAGTAGCATTAATATAAGGGTATGAACATTAAGAGAAGTGCTTACTGGGCAGTTTGATAAGCTTAGTATATACATTTAGCCAGAGAGCAGCAGACGTTACATGCCTAGGGCTCATGACTACCCGTTTTAAGTTTTCAGTATCAGGGATGTATTCCCTCCCATGGAGCGGGCCTCCAGTCCAATTAGAGGGCAGTTAAGTTTCCACCATGACAGATGTGCCAATATTGCACCCATTGTCCATCCCCAATTCTTGTCTGTCCTTGATTAAGTGCAGGTCAGGCTGTGCCATCAGACCTGTCATCACTCCACATTAGGTGTCTCTTTGCCTCTGGCTTCAGCAGTGTATTACTTTTGTCGTTGTCGTTGTTGTTTACAAGGTAGGGTCTCACCCTTGAACTCACGCTGATCCTGCTACCTCTGCCTCCCAAGTGTTGGGATTAAAAGGCCTGCACCAACCAACACACCCGGTGTATTCTTGACAAACAGAAAAACGTCCAATATGAACTTCTTTCATAATACAAGTTTTATTCTAGACAACTGCAAATCATTCAAGGGGACATTCACACATGACCCAGGAGCCCACTCTTACCCCTCCCCCCAACAACAGCGGGGCAGGTACTCAACACTGAGTCCTGAGACAACCATCTGTGCTTTTTCTCCACCACCTCTGGGACACACATTGGAAAGTGTAATCTGAACAACTTCAAGTGACAACTGGTGCAACAGGATCAAACTCAAATAGCCGCTGGCATACGCTGAGCAACCTCAAGTGAAAGTGAACTGAACATAGGAGTCTTTACACTTGGCAGGGGCTTCAGGGTCTCCTTCACTTCCTCTTGGTCCTCCTGAGAATCAGCCTCATCTGAGAGCCTCAGCTCCCCCACCAAGGGAGCCCAGTATTGTTCTGGCTCTCTGGCCCAAGTGTGGGTGGGCTATAAGAGCCCCATAAACAATTCCCTCCCAGAGGGTAGGCCCAGTTCCCATGTTAGGAACAATTTCTACAACTCTTGAAATTTAAAAAACAAGTTTTGAGCTATATATATTTTTTAAATCAACAAGAAAATAACTAAAAAAAAAAAGGTCTTTAGAGCAGGGTAAGCAGATCATTTAAATTATTTCCTCTACTTGTTATTGAGAAAGAGACTACAAGAGAAAGGAAAGTGGAGGTTACACTCCCAGAACTCTGCCAGCATCTGCTCTCCTGTGTGCCCAATTCAACTGTGGGCCCTGGATATGGTCACCTATACCAACCCTATTCTCTATGTACCAGGAAAGACAAGACACCCAGAGACCCAAAGGGGCCAAGGAAATGGCAAACCCAGTGGCAGAGTCAGGTGTCAGGGAAAGGATGGGCCTACATGCCTTTCTCCTGCATTTCAGATCAGCCTTTGGGCTTGGCCAGGGGAAGGGAAGAAGCAAAAGCAATTCTCCTCAGGAAGAAAGCCAGCCTGACTCCACATTGTCTTTTCGGGGGACTAATGCCACTCCCCTCCGCCCCCGGACAGTGAGGGGAGGCACCCTTAAAGCAGGCCATTGGGCCTTCCGGGCTCAGGAGCCAGCCCACCCCTCTCCCGCTGGTGGATTTTCTGGTGCTGGAGGAGGTGCTGCTTCTGGACAAAGCTCTTCTCACACTCGGGGCAGCGGTAGGGCCGTTCACCCGTGTGGATGCGCTGGTGCCTCACGAGATCAGACGGGTGGCTGAAGTTCTTGCCACAGTACCCACAAATGAGGGAGCTCCGGCTTTTCCTCCAAGGGATATGGCCAGGCAGGGCAACTAGGCTGTTAGGTGAGAATCTCTCCTGGATGCGTGGGCCACTGCTGGGGCCCTCCTGCAGGTGGCAGCGCTGGTGGGTTACCAGGCTGACCTTGCAACTGAAGCTCCTCTGACACACGTCACATTGATGTACCTTTGCCTTTCTGGCCTGTGGTTTCAGCCGTGGCCTGGGCCTAAGGCTCTCTTCTGGTTCTGTGGTGGGAAATGCCTCCCAACTTGAGTGGCTCTGCAGATGTGTGGCCAGCTGGTGCTTGTAGCGGAAACTTAAATCACATGCAGAACACTCATAGGGGCTGGAAGTGTCCCTTTTCAGCTTCAAGCCTTGCTCACACTCCTGGCCCAACTGTACCTGCCTGTGTGACTTTTGCTTCTGGAGGCGGTCTGGAGTTCTGCCAAGGGCAGAGTCTCCACTGCTCTCAAATACCTCAAGGTTCGAGTCTCCAGGGCCTGATTCCAAGAAGGCAGAATCACTTGGACCATCCCAGAATCCAGCCTGCTCTGGGACTAGGAAAGCTTGCTGTTCAGCAGCGCCAGAAAACATGCCAGGAAGCCCCGCAGAATCATCTTGTCTGTATAGCACCTCCTGTTGGACCACGGCCCCATCTGCTGCAATGAAAAAGACCCAACAGAACCAAGATTTTACTTGAAGTATGAATACTACTCTTGTTGTTTTAAGGCAAGTTCTCACTGTAGACCAGGCTAGCCTGGAACTCACTCTATAGCCCAGGCTGGCTTTGAATTCCTGGCAATCCTAGAGTGCTGGGATTAAAGCTGTATGCCAAGATTGGTTTATGAATCTATACCATGTTATGGTATATCCAAAACTTGTGTACAAACTAATTATATACATATATGTATGTATATTTTTTTGAGCTAGGGTCTTGCTCTAGCCCAGGCTGACATGGAATTCACTACATAGACTCAGGGTGGCCTTGAACCCTTGATGATCCTCCTGAACCACTGCCTCTCAAGTGCTGAGACTAAAGGCATGTGCCACCACACCCAGCTTGTTTGTTTTTAAAGCAGAGTCTCACTGTAGCCCAGGCTGGCCTTCCACCTCAGTTTTTGGAGTGCTGGGATTAAAGGTGTGTGCCACCACATCTGAGGTTCAGACTGATTTTTCTTTTTTTTAATATTATTTTTATTTATTTATTTGAGAATGGGAAAGAGAGAGAGAGAATGGACACACCAGGGCTTCCAACCACTGCAGACAAACTCCAGACCCATGCACCACCTTGTGCATCTTGCTTACATAGAATCGAACCAAGGTCCTTTGGCTTTGCAGGCAAGCACCTTAACTGCTAAGCCATCTCTCCAGCTCTCAAACCAATTTTTAATCTCCACAAGAATGGCTAAAGAAGAGTCAGGCGTGGTAGTGCACACCTTTAATCCCAGCACTCAGGAAGCAAAGGTAGGAGGATTACTGTTAGTTTGAGGCCAACTTGAAACTACATAGTGAATTCCAGGTCAGTCTAGGCTAGAGCAAAACCCTACCTTGAAAAACTAAAGGGCAAAAGAATGTGGATATGGCTCATTAGTAGAGCGCCTCCCTAGCATGCACAAGACCCTGAATTTAATCCATAGCACTGCAGGCATGGTTGAACATTTCTGTAACCTTAATACTCAGGATGGAGAGGCAGGAGGATCAGAAATTAAGTTATCCTCATTCTTGGCTACATGAGACCCTCTCAAAACAAACAACTCCCTACTGAGGTGACAAGCTGATATCCACTCCTGCAGCCATGTCTTTCTGCCTTGAAACTTCCTCTCCAAACTATAAGCTGAAAATAAACCCTTTCCTTGTTATCAGGTATTTGGTGGTGAAGGTTGTTGCATTTTTGTTTTTTTTTTTTTTAAGGCAGGGTCTTACTCTAGTCCAGGCTGACCTGGAACTCACTCGGTAGCTCCAGGCTGGCCTCAAACTCACAGTGATTCTCCTACCTCTGCTTCCTGAGTGCTGGGACTAAAGGTATATACCAGCATGCCTGGATTGGTCAGGTATTTGTTCATAATAACAAGAAAGTAACAGATAACCGGTTTAAGGAATCTGTTGAGTGGTTAGAGTTAAACTCAAGAGCCAGGCGTGGTGATGTACACAAACTAATCCCAGTGCTTGGGAGGCCGAGGTATGAGGATCACTGTTAGGCTAGCCTGAGACTAACCCCAGGTCAGCCTGAGCTTGAACAATACCCTACCTGGAAAAAAAAAGGAAGGAAAGAAGGAAAGAAGGAAGGAAGGAAGGAAGGGAGGGAGGGAGGGAGGGAGGGAGGGAGGGAGGGAGGGAGGGAGGGAGGGAAGGAAGGAAAGATGACGGTTCTAATGAAAGTCATAAAAATCATCTAACCATCTAATAAGGGTTATGGTAGTTCACGACTATCATCCCAGCACTTGGGAACAAGAGGATCAGGAGTTCAAGGCCAATTTGGACTAAAGAATGAGAGTTTCAAAAACAAACAAAAAGTGCTCACACACCTATAATCCTCGCACTCCACAGGCGGGAGGCTCACCTGGAGTTGGAGGCCAGCAAGGGCTATAAGGTAAGTTCTAGGCAGATGAGATTACTGATGCTGCCTGGTAACTAGAAGTTCCAAAGTCCTTTCTAAGCTCTAGGGACCAGTGTGGTGATGGAACAGGACTGAATTTTGTATAGCCACTCACCTGAGTGGGCACCATGAGGGCCTCCTTCCAAGTCACCCAGCATCTCTGCACCCAACTCCGCTTCTCCCTCTGGTTGGCCAAGGACCTCTGGATTGGAAATGTCACAGGGTGAGCCCAGCAATTTTAAAAACTTACTGCACACTGAGAAGATGCTTAAAAGCAAAATGACCGGGGAGTCAATACTAAAACTTCAATAGATGCAAAGACACAAGGGTTACTATCACTGTCACTTTCCCCTATACATTTCTGGCCAATCCTAATGACTGCTTCAGCTAGCTGCTCTTTCACTGCACTACGCCTTCATTAGGGCCACCAGACTCACACCCGGTGTTCCTTGGTATTCCTCCCAGGACCACCACTGCTTCGCACATGGCTGGAGCCTGGCCAAAGATCCTTTTTACAGTGCCCAATGCCATCCTTGCTGAGGCAAAGTAGGCCTGTGACACTGATAAACAGCCATAAGAAGAGCTGCTTCCCTCCCAGTCACTCTAATCTAGCCACTCTAGCCTCCTTAGTATTTCTTCAAAGACCTACATTTCAAAAGATTTTTGTTTATCAAGCAATATGCATTTGTTGGCAATATACCCATATACATATACATGTAAATAAATAAATATTCATTTACTAGATAACAGGTAATGTTTTACATAAAGCATTTATACAGACTGAGTAGCACTACACTAAATAAACATGGTGAAAACAATGACTGGCTAAGACTCTGGCCAAATGCTAAGAAAAAGGTTTTGGTCATTCTGGTGGTTTGATTCAGGTGTCCCCCACAAACATAGGTGTTCTGAATGCCATGTTCCCAGCAGATCGCAATTTGGGAATTACATCCCCCTGGAGGCAGTGTATTGTTGGGGACAGGCTTATGGGTATTATAGCCTGTGTCCCCTTGCCAGTGTTTGGCACACTCTCCTGTTGCTGTTGTCCACCTGATGTTGGCCAGGCACCCTCTACCCATGCCATCATTTTCCCCTGCCATCATGGAGCTGCCCCTCAAGTTTGTAAGCCTAAATAAACCCTTTTTCCCACAAGCTGCTCTTGGCTGGATGTTATCTGCCAGCAACGCAAACCTGATTGCAACAGTCAGCCTATATTATGTGTCTGTCTCAACCCAAATTACAAGATTTCTTACTGTTGAGGAAATTTCCTCTGGGGAGACACAAATACATGTCTGTAACCCAAATAGGGCTCTGATGGCAGAACAAAGTATGATCACACCAATACCAGTTTGGTGAACCAATGAGTGGCTGTCACAGAGCATAAAGAGGGGTTACTTATAAGAATGTGGGGCCCCCAAAGCAGCCACTTTGATGGAGATTCCTGTGCCAAAATGACTCCTTGGATGCTCCTCCCTCAGCATCAGGATGAGGGCTTACCCACAGAGCATCAGGACCCAGAGCAGCCGCACCATGGACAAGTCTCCTTCCACCATGACTGACAACTTCCCTATGACTGCTTCTAGAAGCTCCTTGTCCCTATCCAGGAGTGTGAGACGACAAAGCAGCGCTTCATTGGGACTCACTGTGCTCCACCCTCAGCCTGGGGATGAGGGCTGACTTAGAGAGCATGAGACCCCCCCACCCCCGCCCAAGCAACACTACAGTGGGGCTCATTTTACCAAGATTAACCCCATGGATGCTCCTCCCTCAGCCTCTGGGTGAGGGATTACTTACAGAGCATAAAGACTCCAATGACACCACCTCAATGGAGCTCACGGGAGCTCATTTTTCCTAGATCTTTTCCTCTGTATATACTCTATCTAACTACCCCCCCTCCCCAATGCCACACACACGCATCTTGTGTATTATTGTATACAGGTGACACAGGGAATGTCTAAATCTCAGGTGGGGGATCTGATGACGCTACACCTTCTCTTGTGAGTTGACCCAACTGCTTTTGATAAAGCCGGGAATAGTTATTTACACCTTTCAATGTGGAAGAATTTTGCCACACAAAATCATCTTAAATAGTATGAAGTGCCCTAGCTATACAATTCAGCAATAATTTGATCATATTTATAAATATACTCAAGAAGTAACTGAGTGAGCACAGAGAAAAATTTAAAAAGCACATACTCCTGACACCTCTGTAAGTCTGTCATTAGAAGGACATGGAAACTCCAATTCCTCCAACACGAGAGCCAGACAGATGTAGTAGAAGGCACTAGTCAGAACTTCAAAGTGTCCCACAGAAGAAAACTGCTACTCACTCAAAGAGACTAGTGTCTCATAGTTGCTCTGCATGACGTTTCTGTAAAGCTCCTTCTGCCAGTCCTCCAGGTTCTCCCACTCCTGCTCCGAGAAACAGACCTCATCGTTCTCCAGGGACCTGGACACCTGCAACCACAAATGACACATAATAAACATCTTGACTCACAACCATGAGGGTCAAGCCAGGGACTTAGAATCTTGGCTAATCAAGGGCTAGGGACTCCCTTCTTGCCTAACTTAATCCTCAGATCTGGATACCTTGGGGACCTCGCCCTTGCTGCCGGGGGGCAGCCGCAGGACCCAGAAGTTCCTGTTGCGCAGCAGGTTCTCCACGTTCTCGAGCCGCCGCTGCAGCAGCCCGTACTCCTGCAGCAGGGTGCCCAGCACGGCCCACTTGCCCTCCAGCTGGTTGCCGAACTCCACGGCTGTCTTCTCAAAGTCAGCCAGCTTCTTCTCAGCTGTCCCTGTGCGCCCCTCCAGGCTCTGTAGGCGGGCAGCCTGGGACTCCATCTTCCTCTCCACAGCCTGAATAGCAGCCACCACCGTCCAGAGTGAGACCTCTGGGCTTTTTTCTGTTGTCTGGGAAGGTGGTGTGGAAGAAGCTAAAGGCGTGGAACGCCGTTTTCTCCTGTGCTATAGGAATGAAGACACACAGTCAGCCAGACAATGCATTTCCAAACATCAGATAAAGAAAGCAATATCCAGCCGGGTTTGGTGGCGCACGCTTTTAATCCCAGCACTCCAGAGGCAGAGGTAGGATGAATGCCATGAGTCTGAGGCCACCCTGAGACTATAGTGAATTCTAGATCAGCCTGGGTTAGACTGAGAGCATCCTCTCCCAAAAAGAAAACAATATGCAAAGGCCAGCTCTGTAGCCAAGAATGACCTTGAACTGATTTTCTTGCCTCTACCTACCAAGGGTTGAGATTACAGGCATCACTGATTATTTCCAGGGTTTTTTTGTTTTTGGGGGGGGGGCAGTTCAAGGTAGGGTCTTGCTCTGGCTCAAACTGACCTGGAATTCACTATGTAGTCTCAGGGTGGTCTCAAACTCAGCAACCCTCCTACCTCTGCCTCCTGAGTGCTACCCTCTTACCCACTGTCTCAGGGAATTCTTGTTTAAGCCCCAAAGCCTCAAACCTTCAAGTCTTTTCCATGACACATATATTATTCCACACTGCTTCTCTAAACACAGCGGAAGACAATGGGAACAAAACACTGAGGGAAAATCACCCTAAAAGAATGCTAGAGTCAGAGGTCATGGTCTGGAGAAAGTCAAAACAAAATCAAACTGGCACAGAACTAAATATTTAAATTTAGCCATGTCCTTCTCCAATACTCATTATAAATGTCTGGGGCAAAAGTTTCCTAAAAGACTTCCCAGGCTGGCCTCAAAACCTGAGCCACCCTCCTAAGTGCTGGGCTTAAGGGTGTACACCTGACTAAGAAAAGTTTAAATGGGGCTGGGCAGATGTCTCAGAGGTTAAGGTGCTTGCCTGCATAGTCTAAGGAGCCAAGCTTGATTCCCCAGTGCCTACATAAAGCCAGATGCACAAAGTGGTACATGCATCTGGAGTTCATTTACAGTAGCTAGAGGCCCTAGTGAACCCATCCTATCTCCCCCCACCTTTATCTATGTCTGTCTCTCTCTGCTTGAAAATATATTATAAAAGAAAATAATAAATGATGAATATAAATGAAACAAAACACAATATTAGATTGCATAAATTGATTTCATGTTTATTTATTTATTTATTTTGAGGTAGGGTTTCACTCTAGCTCAGGCTGACCTGGAATTCTCTCTGTAGTCTCAGGGTGGCCTTGAACTCACAGCAATCCTCCTACCTCTGCCTCCCAAGTGCTAGGATTAAAGGCGTGCGCCACCACGCCCGGCTTTTAGGAATAACATTCAGAACTGACCATGATGTGGACAACTATTGCTTTCCTAAGCTTCCTGGAAGAAACATAAAAGCATAAAAACAACCTTAGCACAGGAAATATCGTAAGTCGATTAAAACTTTTATACCGAGCTGAAGAAAAGGCTCAGCAGTTAAGGCGCTTGATTGTAAAACCTCAGGACCCGGGTGCCCCAGTACCCACGTAAAGCCAGATGCACAAGACGACGCATGCATCTGCAGTTCACTGGCAGGGACTAGAGGCGCTGGCCCACCCATTTTCTCCCTCTGCCTCTTTCTCACTCTCATAAAAACACAAATAAATAAAAATTTAAAAAAAACCTTTTACCTAATAAATATTACAAAATGGGACTGGGGAGATGGCTTAATGATTAAGGTGCTGCCTGCAAAGCCAAAGGACCCAGATTTGATTTACCAGGATCCATATAAGCCAGATGCAAAAGGCAGCACAAGTCTGGAATTCATCTGCAGAGGTTGAAGGCCCTGGCACACCCATTCTCTCTTTCAGTCTCTCAAAAAAATGTGTGTGTATGGGTGTATGTATACATACATACATACATACATATATATGTATACACCCCCCCCCACATATATATGGAAATATATCTTACAAAAACAAGTGGCACTAGTATTTAATGACATACACCAAGACAATTAGTTGTTTTTAACACTCCTTGAAACAGTCAAATCTGGACACAATTCGCCGCCTATTAGTATGTGAATGGTATACAAATTAAAGCATGGCTAAAGACAGTAATATACAACCATTCAAATGAATGAATTGGATCTAAATGCATGGTTTGGAAGCTAGGCAAGGTGGCACACACCTGCAATCCTAGCACTTTGGAGGTGGAGGCAAGAGGATCAGGAGTTCAAGTTTATAATCAACTTCGCAGTAAGTTCAAGGGGCTGGGAAGGCAAGTAAGCTTGAAGACAGGAGTTCTGATTCCCCAGCACCCATGAAAATACTGGGTGGGCATGGTAGCTTGCCCATAATCTAAGCATTCAGGAGGCAGAGACAGGGAATCCCTGGGGCAAGTTGGCTAGCTGAACTACTGAATCAGCAAGCTCTGGTTTCAACTGAGAGACCCTGCTTCAGTAAATAAAATGGGCAGCAATTGAGGAAGATTCCCAAAGTCAACCTCTGGCCTCCACACACACCCACACATATACAACATGAAAACAAACAAACAATAATAATGATAATAATAACCAAAACACTAACTCCATAGTGAGTTTGAGGCCAGCCTAAACTCATGAGACCTTATCTCAAAAAGCCAAAATAGGGCTAGAGAGATGGCTCAGCAATTAAAGATGCTTGCTTGGAAAGCCTGCCAGCCTGCGTTCAATTCTCAAATACCCATGTAAAGTGAGATGCACAAAGTGGTACATGTACCTGGAGTTCATTTGTAGTGACAAAGGGCCTGGCACACTCATTTATATTCTCTCCCCCTCTCATAAACAAACAAACCTATTTTCAAAATATAGTAAGTGAGCGGGGTGTGGTGGCGCATGCCTATAATCCCAGCACTTGGGAGGCAGAGGTAGGATCGCTGTGAGTTCGAGGCCACCCTGAGGCTACTTAGTTAATTCCAGGTCAGCCTGGACCAGAGTAAGACCCTACTTCAAAAAACAAACTATACATACATACATACACACACACACACACACACACACACACACACACACACACACATAATGTATGTAAAGTGTATGGCTTGGAAAAGTGTTCATAACACATTCAAAGGTTAAAACACTAACTTTTAGGGGGGAGGGAGGGAATTACCATGGGATTTTTTTTTTATAATCATGGAAAATGTTAATAAAAATTTAAAAATTAAAAAAAAAAACTCTAACTTTTAGCTAGGACTTGGGAGGCAGAGGCAGGAGGATTGCTGTGTGTTCAAGGCCAGCCTGGGACTAGAGTGAGTGTCAGGTCAGCCTGAGGTACAGTAAGACCCTACGGGGTAGGGAGACAGACGAACAGAAGAACAACAACAACAACAAAAATCTCTAACTTTTAGTGAAATAAATTTATTATGATCCCATTTTTCTCAAGAAGAGAAAATAATGGGGTGGGGATACAGTTCAGTGGTTAAAGGCACATGTTTACAAAGCCTGCCTGCCTGGGTTCCATTCCCCAGCACCCATGTAAAGCCAGATGCAAAGTGGTGCATGCATCTGGAGTTTGTTTACAGCAGCAAGAGACTTTAGCATGGCCTCTTCCCAAATACATAAAAATAAGAAATTGTTGAATTTGCAACATGGCACATGCTTTTTTGTAACAGTTTTTTTCTTAAACTCAGTATTTGAGAGTATTTCTGGGCTGGAAATGGCTTAGCAGTTAAGGCACTTGCCTGCAAAGCCTAAGGACCCAGGTTCGATTCTCCAAGGTCCCATATAAGTCAGATGCACAAGGTGGCACATGTGTCTGGAGTTCGTTTGCAGTGGCTACAGGCCCTGGCACACCCATTCTCCCTCCTTCCCTCTTTCTCTACCTCTAATAAATAAATAATTAAAAAGACTATTTCTGAAATTGGGTGTGATAGCATACACCAGTCACCCCAACCCCAACACTTGGGAGGTGGGAGCATGAGAATCAGGAATTCAAGGTCATCTTTGGATATACAGGGAGTTGGAGGCCACCCTGGTAAAGATTCCCCCCACCCAAGGGGGGTATGGGGAAATGGCTCCTTGGTTAAAGATGCTTTTTTGGAAAGCCTGCTGGCCAGGGTTTAATTTCCCAGTACCCATATAAAGCCAGATGCACAAAGTGGTACATGGGTCTGGAGTGTGCTTGTAATGGCTGTCTACCAAAAATATAAACAATTTTTTTTGGTTGTTTTTTTTCAAAGTAGAGTCTCACTCTAGCCCAGGCTGGCCTGGAATTCACTAGTAGTCTCAGGGTGGCCTCGAACTCACGGCAATACTCCTACCTCTGCCTCCTGAGTGCTGGGATTAAAGGTGTGTGCCACCACTAAATAAACCATTTTTATAAGAGTTTCAGAAAGCAGAGAGTGTATATGTATATACACATACATATAACACACATATGGCTAATTAGGATTTTAAAAAATTTTTTGGTTTATTCTTATTTGAGAGTGACAGACAGAGAGAGAAAGAGGGAGAGAGAGAGAACGGGTACACCAGGGCTTCCAGCCACTACAAACGAACTCCAGACGCGTGTGCCCCCTTGTGCATCTGGCTAATGTGGGTCCTGGGGAATCAAGCCTCGAACTGGGGTCCTTAGGCTTCACAGGCAAGCGCTTAACCACTAAGCCATCTCTCCAGCCTTAATTGGGAAATTTTATTAATTTTTTTTTTTTTTATTTTAGAGAGACAGAGAATTGGCACACTAGGGCCTCGGCCATTGCAGTTAACTCCACATGCTTGCGCCACCTAGTGGGCATGTGTGACCTTGTGCTTGCCTCACCTATGTGTGTCTGGCTTACTTGGGATCTGGAGAGTGGACCATGGGTCCTTAGGCTTCAAAGGCAAGCACCCTAACCACTAAGCCATCTCTCTAGCCCTATTTTTTTTTTTTAAGGCAGGTGTCTCACTCAGGCCTAGGCAAGTCTAGTACTCATAACAATCTATCTTAGTCTCCTGAGCTCTGGGATCAAGGCTAAAAAAGTATACTTAAATGAGACAGTCCTGCCTTTGACTATCATATTGTCAGACCATGAATCAATGAAAAGATGTCCAAAAGTGTCATCACAATTAAGTAAAAGATACAGTCTCTTTGTTAAGAAAACTATAATCTGAGGAGCCGGGTGTGGTGGCACACACCTTTAATCTCAGCACTCGGGAGGCAGAGGTAGGAGAATAGCAAGTAGGAAGATAGCCTGAGCTAAAGCAAGACTCTACCTTGAAAAAAACTGGTTGTAGTGGTTCAATACTCAGGAGATTGAGGGAGGAGGACTGCCATGAGTTTGAGGCCAGACTGGGCTACACAGTAAGTACCAGGCCAGCCTCTTGGGCTACAGTATAGCAAAATAGCTGGGCATGGAGGCACACAACTTTAACCCTAACACTTGGGATACAGAGGTAGGAGGATCACCTTGAGACTACATGAATTTCAGGTCAGCCCAAACTAGAGAAAGTCCATACCTGGAAAAACCAAAAAGAAAAGGAAAAGAGAGAGCAAGAAATGATAAATCTGCTTGAATGAGATGCAAAGCAAGCAAAAAACTAGTGACAGATGTAGCAGCACATGCCATAATCCCAGCATTTGGGAGGGGAAGAAGGATTAGGAGTTTAAAAACCAGGTACAAGCCTGGGCTATGTTAGTTATGTAGTGAGCCTATCAGCCTTGAGTGTATGAGACCCTACCTCAAAAATGCCCACCTAGGGCTGAAGAGATGGCTTAGCAGTTAAGTCATTTGCCTGCAAAGCCTGAGACCCAGGTTCAATTCCTGAGTACTCATGTACAGTGGGCACATACATCAGGATTTCATTTGCTGTGGCTAGAGGCCCTAAAGTGCTCATATTCTCCCTCTACTAAAAAACATAGATAACTTAAAAAATTTAAAAGGGGGGATGGAGAGATGGCTTAGCAGTTAAGGCACTTGCCTGTGAAGCCAAAGGACCTAGGACCATGTCTCACACCAGATGCACAAGGTGGTACATGTGTCAGGAGTTCATTTGCCATGGCTAGAGGCCCTGGTGTGCCCATTCTCTCTCTCTCTCTTTCCTTGTCTTAAATAAATAAATCCATGCCTGCAAAGGTTCAATTCCCCAGTGCCCACCTTAAGCCTGTGGCACTAAGTGGCTCATGTATGGAGACACCTGCTTTCTCATCGTCCGTCAGTCTCTCTCTCTTGCAAGTAAATAAAAAATGAGGGCTGGAGAGATGGCTTAGCAGTTAAGCGCTTGCCTGTGAAGCCTAAGGACCCCGGTTCGAGGCTCGGTTCCCCAGGTCCCATGTTAGCCAGATGCACAAGGGGGCGCATGTGTCTGTAGTTCGTTTGCAGAGGCTGGAAGCCCTGGCGCACCCATTCTCTCTCTCTCCCTCTATCTGTCTTTTTCTGTGTCTGTCACTCTCAAATAAATATATAAAAAATTTAAAAAAAAAAAATGAGCACTAGGCATAGTGGCACTTGGGAGGCAGAGGGAGGAGAATGGCCATGAGTTCTAGGACAGCCTGAGCCTACTTACTGAATTCCAGGTCAGCCTATGCTGTAGGTGAGAACTTACACAGAAAAACCAAAATAAATATTAAAAAATTTAAAAAATAAAAAAATGCACACATACACCCCTCCTGTAAGGTTCTTTGTGTTAGTCTGAAATAGCTACTCCCATGAACTTTTTTCACTCTTGTTGCAGTCAGGTTCGCATTGCTGGCAGAAATCACCCAAGAGCAGCTTTTGGGGGAAAAAGGTTTATTTAGGCTTACAGACTTGAGGGAAAGCTCCATGATGGCAGGGAAAATGATGGCATAACAGAAGGTGGACATCACCTCCTGGCCAGCATCAGGTGGACAACAGGAACAGGAAAGTATACAGAACACTGGCAAGGGGACACTGGCTATAACACCCATAAGTCCACCCCCAACAATGCACTGGCTCCAGGAGGTGTTAATTCCCAAATCTCCATCAGCTGGGAACTTAGTAGTCAGAACACTTAAGTTTATGGAGGATACCTGAATCAAAGCACCACAACCCTTAATTGCTTTTTTAATGCTTTCATGACATTTCTTTCCAAAACAACATGTTCTTTGAATTTTACATGTTTTCAGACCTCAGAGAAGTGGAATCACTCTTCTACGACTCCTAGAAATATCCTGTTGTAGCATGCAGCTTTGCTGTGTAATTTTCACTGTATAACTGATGCTTCCATGTTGGTCATTACAAACCATGTTATGTGAATGAAACAGTGTATGACTCCAAGAAGAAACATGAACAAACATACCCCTAGGTTACATGCAGTGGTTTGAAAGTAATGGCCCCACAGCCTCGGGTACTTTTTTCAGTTTAACTTTTTTTCTTTATTTATTTGCAAAAGCAGAGATAGGAGATGAGGAAAGAGAGAACAAGTGCACCAGGGCTCCAGCTGCTGCAAACAAACTCCAGATGTATGTGCCATTGTGCATCTGGCTTTATGTGGGAACTGGAGCATTGAACCTGAATTAGGCCTTGCAGACAAGCACCTTAACTGTTGAGGTAGTCCCTCCAGCCCGCCTCAGGCATTTTAAAAAAATATTTAATTTTTATTTATTTATTTATTTGAGAGGGGGAAAGAGGTAGAGAGAGAGAAGAGACAGCGAGAGAGACAATAGGTGCACCAATGCAAACGAACTCCAGATGCATGCGCCACCTTTTGCATCTGGCTTACATGGGTACTGGGGAATTGAACCTGGATCCTTTGGCTTTGTAGGAAAGGGCCTTAACTGCTAAGCCATCTCTCCAACCCCAGGCACTTAAAAAAAGTTTTTTGTTTGTTTGTTTATTTATTTGAGAGTGACAGAGAGTCAGAGAGAGAGAGAGAGAGAGAGAGAGAGAGAGAGAGAGAGAGGGAGAGAATGGGCATGCCAGGGTCTCCAGCCACTGCAAACGAACTCCAGATGCATGTGCCCCCTTGTGCATTGGGCTTTCGTGGGTCCCAGGGAATGAAGCCTTGAACCATGGTCCTTGGGCTTAAGAGGCAAGTGCTTAACCACTAAGCCATCTCTCCCCCCCCCCCCTTTTTTTTTGAGATTGTGTCTTACTCTAGCCCAGGCTGCAGGGTAGCCTCAATCCTCCTTCCTCAGCCTCTCAAGTGCTGGTATTAAAGGCCCAGGCACTTTGATTAAGCTTCCTACTTAGTCTTCAACACTGCTGGAGGAGGTGTGTCACTGGAGACGGATCTTGAGTCTGGCCCTAGCCGAGGTGTGTTTGCAGGGTCAGCTAATGCTTGCTGGGGCTGGCAGTTCTCTCTGCTGTAGATACGTGATGCAGTGAAGACCATGATGGAGCTTCCCCAGGAATCTGTATGCCTAAAATAAACCCTTTTTCTTCCATCAACTGCTTCTGGCTGGGTGTTTATTCCAACAAGAAGGTAACTGCAAGATTATAGTTCCAGGAAGGGAATTTCTGAGTCACTGTGGTGGTTTGAATTAGGCGTCCCTCATAAACTCATGTTTTGAATGCTTAATTCCCAGCTGATGGCAATTTGGGAGTGCAGCTTCGTTGAAGGAAGTATGACTGGGCGTGAACCCTGAGGTTCATTAACTCACAGTTGGCCAGTGTAGTTGGCTCATTCTCATGCTGCAGGGTTCCACCTGCTGTGGCAGAGGTGACGTCCAGCCTCTGCTCATGTCACCCTCTCACCTGCCGTCGTGGAGCTTCCCCTAGGGTCTACAAACCCTAATAAACCAATTCCTTCCACAAGCTGCTTTTGGTTGGGTGCTTTGTGCCAGCAATAAGGCATTTGCAACACCCATTTATCTCTGGGTTATCGGACCTTTCCTTAGTGTTCCACAAGATTTCACCATAAAATATGGAATAACCTCCGATGCCTTTTGGGAGGGCTTTGTTTCTTTTGTTTTTTTTTTTTTTTTTTTAGTTTTCTGTGGTAGGATCTATATTTTTTTAAATTTTTTGTTCATTTTTATTTATTTATTTGAGTGTGACAGAGAGAGAGAGAGAGAATTGGCATGCCAGAGCTTCCAGCCACTAATGAACTCCAGATGCGTGCGCCCCCTTGTGCATCTGGCTGATGTGGGTCCTGGGGAATTGAGCCTCGAACTAGGGTCCATAGGCTTCACAGGCAAGCGTTTAACGGCTAAGCCATCTCTCCAGCCCTGTGGTAGGATCTTGCTATAGCCCAGGCTCTTTAATTCTTTTGATAAAAAGCCTAATGTAAACCAAACGTGGTGGCGCATGCCTTTAATCCCAGCACTGAAAGGCACAGTAAAGAAGACTGCTGTAAATTCAAGGCCACTCTGGGCTAGAGCAAGACCCTACCTCGAAAAAAAACAAAAAAAATTAGCCAGTAATGGTGGTGGTGGCCCATGCCTTTAATCCAGTGCTAAGGAGGCAGAAGTAGGAGGATCGCTGTGAGTCAGCCTGGGCTTAAGCGAAACCCTACCTCAAAATATCAATTTTTATTTATTTATTTATTTGGTAGAGAGAGAGGCGGGGTGGGGGGAGGCATTGAGAGAAAATGAGTATGGATGCACCAGGGTCTCTTACCACTGCAAACAAACTCCAGACGTTTGCTTTATGTAGGTACTGTGGAATCAAACCCAACCTATAACCACTGATCCATCTCCCCAACCCATATCGCTAAACTTGTGTACACCTAATCACAAAGCCTCAAAATATACTTAAAATTTGACAAAATGACAAGGAAAAATCATCATCATAGAAGATTCAAACATAACCTTAGTTTTCTTTTGTTTTGGTTTTTCAAGGTAGGGTCTCACCCTAGCTCAGGGCGACCTGGAATTCACTCTGTAGTCTCAGAGTGGTCTTGAACTCAGGGCAATCCTACCACTGCCTCCCTGGGATTAAAGGTGTGCACCACCACACCCAGCTATAACCTTAGTATTTTATTTAGTAGAAAATAATTAAGGGTATTATGAGTTCCATGGGGCCAATGAGTACTTGAAAATGTAGTTAGTATGATCAACAAAATCAATTTTAAAAATTATTTAAATTTAGTGGGACATGGCAACTCATGCCAATAATCCCAGTAATTGGGAGGCAGAGGAAGGAAAACTGCTGATTGTTCAAGGTCAGGCTGATCTAGACAGTTTAGCCAGAGCTAAGAAGCATCCTTTAAAAAAAAAAAAAGGACCAAATAAGTTGTATCAATCTAACTTGAATTAATTAAAATGTGAACAGGAAGCCAGGCATGGTGGCACATGCCTTTAAACCCAACACTCCGGAGGCAGACTTAGGAGGATCGCTGTGAGTTTGAGGCCACCCTGAGACTCCATAGTGAATTCCAGGTCAGCCTGGGCTACAGCAAGATCCTACCTCGAACCCAGTGATCCTCCTACCTCTGCCTCCCATTTGCTGGGATTAATGGTGTGTATCCACACTTGCCAGAGAGAGACAGATACACAAAGAGACAGAGACAGACAGATAATGGGTATACCAAGGCCTCTTGCCACTGCAAATGAACTCCAGAAGCATGTGCCACTTTGCACATCTGGCTTTATGAGGGTTTGGAGGAACTGAACTCCTCCAGTCCTTAGGCTTTACAGACAAACACCTTAACTACATTTTTGTTTGTTTGTTTGTTTTGTTCAAGGTAGGGTCTCATTCTAACCCAGGTCCACTGAAATTCACTATGTAATAATCTCAAATTGGCCTACTTTGAAAAACCAAAATTAAGAAAAAATGAATTTTGCCAGCCTGGGCTAGAGCAAGACCATACCTCAAAAAGCAAAAAAAAAAAAAGGGTCTAAGTGAGGTCAGGGGAAGAGATTGAGTGAAGGAAAGGTGGAGGGAGGGCTAATCAAAATCTAAGAGGATATAATTAGATCATATGGAAACCTACTTTTTTGGACAATGGAACACTCAGGAGCCACAGATTGCTACTAGAAAAATTTCAGGGTCAGAGATGGGATACCTTCCAGTGAGTTGCTGGCCAGTGAGGTCCCTGATGCTCCCAAACATTACATGCCATTGCTAAGGCCCTTATTTTCCTACCAGGAATAGATGGTAAGACCCTATTGCCGAAGACTCCACATACTTGGGCTGCAAGGCCACTGAGAAATCCTGATGGAACTGAGCTGATAACCTCCTCCATGTAGACCAGCTGACAGAAAGCTGGAAGACACCATTCTGCATGCAGTTCGATGGGAGAGAGAGAAATCATCAGTGAAGATACTCAACAGTGGACACTGCAAGCCTTATATTTGGCCAGCCAGGCCAAATGAGCCAACGGGTGCAATAGTGCCTCATCTATCATGGTGGAAACCAACTGCCCTCTAACTGGACTGAGACTCCATGGAAGGGAATATAATCATAAGCCCTAGGGGTGTAACATCTGCTGCTGTCTGGCTAAATGTATATACTACGTTCATCAAACTGCCCAGTAAGCACTTCTCTTAATGTTCATACCCTTTATATTATATGCTACTCTCACTTTTGATTAGAGAATCTTCTCTTTTCAGATGGCAGTGACCTTGGGACGACTCAGAAGGCATCATGGTGTTGGGAAGAAGTGGCAGGAGTGCTCAACACGGCAATATCTCTATCACACCTTCCAAGGCTCAGGGTCCATTGCAGAAAAGGTAGCGAAAAGAATGTAAAAGCCAAAGTAAGGACAGGACTCCTTACAATGTGCTCCCCGCAGACACAAAATGGCCTGGATATCCATGACCTCACAGTGCCTGACACCACCTACACAAGACCACCATAATAGGAGGAAAAGATCATGACATCAAAATAAAAAGGAGACTGATTGAGAGGGGGCGGGTATATGATGAAAAATGGATTTTCAAAGGGAAAAGTAGGGGAGGGAGGGCATTACTATGGGATATTGCTTACAATCATGGAAATTGCTAACAAAAATAATAAATTTTTAAAAAAGAATGAATTTCATGAAAGGTAGCAAATATGGTTCTGATTTCTCTGAAAATGTCTTATTTTATCTTTGCTTTTGAAAGGTAGACACTTTTGCTCAGTACACAATGCAGGGATCACAATTCTTTCCTTTCAGCCTATTGACTATAATTTCACTATTATCTGGCTCCCACTGTTGCTGTTGAGCAGGAAGCTCCCTTAAGTTTTACCATAGTTCATTTGAAAGTAATGAATAAACTGGGTGTGGTGGTGCACGCCTTTAATCCCAGCACTCCAGAGGCAGAGGTAGGAGGACCACTATGTGTTCGAGGCCACCCTGAGACTACATAGTGATTTCCAGGTCAGCCTGGACTAGAGCGAAACTCTACCTCGTAAAACCAAAAAAAAAAAAAAAAAAAAAAAAAAGTAATGGATAGCTGGGCGTGGTGGAGCACGCCTTTAATCCCAGCAGGCAGAGGTAGGAGATCAAGGCCACCCTGAGACTACATGAGTTCCAAGTAGGCCTGAGCTACAGTGAAATACAATCTCAAAGAAAAAAAAAAGTAATAGATCTTGAGCCAGGGGTGGTGGTGCAAACCTTTAATCACAACACTGAGATGGAAGGATTACCATGAGTTCCAGACCAGCCTGGACTAGAGACCCTGCTACCAACATAAATAAACTACTGCTTTTGAGAATTCTCGGGGACTGGTCACATGGTCCAGTGGTTAAAAGCACTTGCTTGCAAAGCCTGATTCCCTAGTAACCACATAAAGCCAGATGCACTAGATGACACTTGAGTATGGAGTTTGTGTGCAGTGGAAAGAGGACCTGGCATGTCCATTCTCTCTCATAAATAAATAAATTCATTTAAAAAGGGGGTTTTTGGGCTGGAGAGATGGCTCAGTGCTTAAGGCACTTACCTGCAAAACCTAAGGACCAGGTTCAAATCCCCAGGACCCATGTAAGCCAGATGCACAAAGGGCACATGCATGTGGAGTTCGTTTGCAATGGCTAGAGGCTCTGGAGTGCCCATTCTCTCTGTCTGTCTCTCTTCTGTCCCTCTCTCTGCTTGCAAATAAAATAATTTTTTTAAAAAAGAGCTCTTGAGGGGGCTGGAGAGATGGCTTAGCAGTTAAGCACTTGCCTGTGAAGCCTAAGGACCCCGGTTCGAGGCTCGGTTCCCCAGGTCCCACGTTAGCCAGATGCACAAGGGGGCGCACGCATCTGGAGTTCGTTTGCAGAGGCTGGAAGCCCTGGTGCGCCCATTCTCTCTCTCTCCCTCTATCTGTCTCTCTCTGTGTCTGTCGCTCTCAAATAAATAAATAAAAATTTATTAAAATAAAAAAAGAGCTCTTGAGCCAGGCATGGTGACACATTCCTTTAATCCCAGCATTGGGGAGGCAGAGGCAGGAGGATTGCCAAGAGTTGGAGGTCATCCTAAGAATACATAGTAAATTCCAGGTCAGCCTGTGCTACAGTGAGACCTCCACCCCCCCCCCCCACACACACAAAAGAAAAACAAAGAAATTCTCTGTACTTCCACTATGTATGTGTCTAGGCAGAGATTTTTTTTCTTTTATCCTGACTGGTAATGTACTGAATTTCCATGCATCTGTATCAGTTCTATAATGAATGCCACAAGAGACATTAGCTAGTTACTCATCAGAGTTTGCCTCCAGGGGCTAGAGAGGTAGCTTAGAGGTTATGTCACTTGCCTGTGAAGCCTAAGGACCCAGGTTCAATTCCCCAGAACCCATGTAAGCCAGATGCACATGGTGGCACATGCATCTGGAGTTTGTTTGCAGTGGCTAGAGGCCCTGGCACACCCATTCTCTCTCTCTCTCTCTCTCGCAAATAAACATTAAATATAACAAATAATGCCTCCAAACGACATAAATTCTTCCCTCCCGTACTCAAAATTCCTCCAGTAAACTGTTTTTTCTTCTAGACTTCTAATTAGGTAAATGTTAGATTTTCTTATTCTGTCTCTTACTCTCATTCTTTCCATTTCTGTTTCTTACTCTGGGAAATTTACTTCCTTCAACAATCTGGTTAACTGTCTTCAACATGGTTGAAGCGCTAAGTAAATATAGTGCTACTTTTTAGCCAGGTATGACAGTGCATGCCCAAAAAGCCAGCACTTCAGAGGCTGAAACATGAGAATCAAGCAAGTCTAAAGCTAGGCTGGGATACTTAGCAAGATTGTCTCAAAAACACCAAAAAACAACTTTCTACTGACTTTTACCTCTATTTTTCATTCTTAGAAGTTTTATTTGATTCTTATTGAAATCTGTTAGTTTTTTTTTCCAAAAATTTAATTTGGGGGGGCAGGAGAGATGGTTTAGTATTACTATTTAAGGCACTTGCTTGCAAAACATTCCCCAGGACCCACATAAGCCAGATGCACAAGGTGGCGATTGCATCTGGGGTTTATTTGCTGTGGCTAGAGGCTTTGGCACGCCCATTCTCTCCCTCCCCCTCTCTCTGCTTCTTTCAAATAAATAAAAAATAAAATACGCTGGGCATGGCGGTTCATGCCTATAATGCCTGCAAGTAAGAACTGGCAAATTAGGAATTCAAGGTCATTCTGTGCTATACAGCAAATTCGAGGCCAGGTTAGGACATACAAAATTACAAACAACAAAAGACGTGGTTGACACCTGAAATCCCAGCCCTCCGGAGGCTCGCTTAGGAAGACTGCCATTAATCCTGAGCTAGAGACATTTGAGTGGGCGGGGGAAAGGAGGAAATAAAGACAAGAAAAAGAAAAAGCCAAGGCTGGAACAGATGGCTCGGGACCCAGGTTCGATTCCCCAGAACCCAAATTAAGCCAGACGCACAAGGTGGCGCAAGAGTCAGGAATTCGATCGCAGTGGCGAGAGGCCCTGGCGCGCCAAATCTCTCTCTCACACACACACACAAAAAAGTGAAAGAAAATATAAATGAAGGCCAATTTAGTCCATGTCTCCCGTACTATTAACTGGAAGGAACCTTTGGAACCCAAAGGAGATAAAGGGCTGCAGAGGTGAGCTCAGGTTGCAGAGTCTTTGGAGTCCTCAGGTCTCTGCACCCCGAGAACGCGACCGGGGGGGGGGACACAGAAGGGCGCGCATCCCCCAGCTTGGTAAACAAAGTCTCCCCACGACACCATTCCCCGGTGAAGGGCCGCCCCGCCTAACTCCGCACACAGATCCACGTCCGACCGAAAGTGGCCGAGGGGGCCGCGCGCGGGTCCCGGGCCGCGGTAAAATACGTGGGCGCGATCACACAGCGCTCGGCCAGCCCGACACACGTTCCCGCGGGAAGGCGCTGAGCTCAAGGCTCTCCACGGCCGACGCGGGCAGAAGCGACGAGGACAGACGCGGCCGAGCGGGAGGAGGACGAGGTCGGGGTCCGCGGGCGCCGGCCGCAGCCCTGGAAAACCGAGTCCCGACGCCGAAGCCCCGCCCCGCCCCGGGCAGGCTCGGCCATCCTCAACACCCCTTGCTGGCCGTGCTCACGAAGCGTCTTACCCGTGCAGGCGACGACTCCGCCATGGCTACAGTCGTCCTTCGACAGCCGGACTCCAGCTGGATGGCCCGCGGGCTGCGTATCGGTCAGCTACGAGCACGGACCCTCCCCGAAGAAGCCGCCGCCGCCACCGCCGCCGCCGTGTTGATACAAAGTGCATTGTGGGAGCGGAACGTTCCCGGGCCAAGAAGTACGGCCGCCGCGCCTCCCACCAGCGTGGTTCCTAGCGCGCCACCGTGCGGCGGGAGGGTGAACAGCAGCACTACTCTTTTTTTTTTTTTTTTTTCTAGCCAAGGCTGACCTGGAATTCGCCATATAGTCTCATGCTGGCCTCGAACTCATGGCGATCCTCCTACCTCTACCTCCCGAGTGCTGGGATTAAAGGCGTGCGTCACCACGTCCAGTTTAGGAGCACGTTCTGCTTGAGATTTAGGGACCTTTATTATGGCTTCTGTGTGCCAAATACTTTGAGGGGGGCCAAAAAAGAAAAGTGTGAAACTTGCATGGTGCTGCACGCTTTTAATCCAAGCACTCAGGAGGCAGAAATAGGAGAATCGTCTTGAGTTTGAGACCAGTCTAGGACTATAAAGTGAGTTCAAAATCATCCTGGGCAAGCGTGAGACATTACCTCGAGGGGAAAAAAAAAAATTGTAAAAGCCACCTGGCTGGCTGTAGGTGTCACTGTGGATAGTAGGGTCCAGCCCTAAGGTGTAGAGGTGAATATGGAATTCCAATCTAAACATATGCAAAGTGCCTGGAGTTCCTCAAGTGTGCTTTCTTTCTTATAGTGCCGGTGTCACTCGAATTTTCTCTGTTTCTCTCTCTCTCTCTTTCTCCTTCCCGCCCTCCCTCTTCTCCCTCCCTCTGCTTTGACCTGTGAAATAAACTGTCTGGTCTGGAGGCTATCTGCTGCACACAGCTTATGATATCTCAGTCTTTGTATTCCAGTAAGAGTGTAAAAACCCTGTCTACAAGAACCTATTTATACGAAGTCCTGTATGTAAACTGTGCGCTCGGCATACAGCAAGCACTCAATAACAATATTTATGGATTTGGGGGGCTGGAGAGATGGCTTAGCGGTTAAGAGCTTGCCTGTGAAATCTAAGGACCCCAGTTCAAGGCTCAGTTCCCCAGGACCCACATAAGTCAGATGCACAAGGTGGCACATGCTTCTGGAGTTCCTTTGCAGTGGCTGGAAGCCCTGGTGCGCCTATTCTCTCTGTCTGTAGCTCTCAAGTGAATAAATAAAAATAAACAAAAAAATATGGATTTTGCTTTGCCTTTTACTACAATGAACTCACCAAGAAAAATGTCAGTTTTTTTTTTTTTTCTGATGTGGTTTTCATCTGCATCATTAGTGCTTGTACCCTATGGTTTCAGACTTCCATATTGTCATGTCATTACCTCACAACCATGGAAAAATAGGCACATGGGGGATGAGGTACAAATAAGGCAAGACAAGGATTCTTCGGGTAGCTACCAGTCAGAAGTGGGCAGACTCACAACTGTGGTGAGGGACTGGTTTCGGTAGCATAACTCATTGAGAACATAACTATTTCTCCCACATCATTTTTTTTTCTTTCTAGGTAGGGCCTCACTCTAGTCCAGGCTGACCTGGAATTCACTATGCAGTCTCAGGGTGTCCATGAACTCCCAGCAATCCTCCTCCCAAGGGAGGAAGAAAGAGAGCGAGAATAGGTGTGCCAGTGCCTCTAGCCACTGCAAACTAACCCCAGACACATGTGCCACCATGTGCATCTGGCTTACATGGTGCCTGGGAGTCGAACATGGGTCCTTAGGCTTCGCAGGCAAGCACCTTATCACTAATCCATGTCTCCAGCCTTCCCATGTCATTAAAAAAAATGGTTTTGGGGCTACAGAGATGGCTTAGTGGTTAAGGTGCTTGCCTGCGAAGCCTAAGGACCCATGTTCTACTCTCCAGATCTCATATAGACCAGGCAGATGCACAGGATAACAAAAGCATGCAAGGTCACAAGTGCACACAAGATGGCCCATCTGTCTAGAGTTTGACTGCAGTGGCTGAAGGCCCTGGCATACCAATTCTCATTTGTTCTCTCTCATGGAAAAAATACCAAAAAACTTTTTTTTTTTTTTTTTTTTTTGCCAGTTGTGGTGGCACATGCCTTTAGCCCCAGCACTTGGGAAGCAGGGGTAGGAGGATCACCGTGAGTTTGAGGCCACCCTGAGATGACAACACACTGAATTCCAGGTCCGCATGGTCTAGAGTAAGACCCTACCTCAGATAAACAGAAGCAAACAATGTAGATAGATATAGATAGATATTTGTTGTTGTTTTGGAGGTAGGGTCTCACTCTAGCTCAGGCTGACCTGGAGTTCACTGTGTCGTCTCAGGGTGGCCTTCAACTCACAGCGATCCTCCTACCTCTGCCTCCCAAGTGCTAGGATTAAAGGAGTGTGCCACCATGCCTGGCCCAGTATATATATATATCTGTGTGTATATATGTATGTATGTGTATATATATATATATATTTTTTTTTTCAATTTATCTGTGAGCAGAAGAGAGAGTGAGTGTATGGGCACATCAGGGCCTCTTGCCACTGCAAATGAACTCCAGATGCATGGGACAGTTTGTGCACCTGGCTTTCCATGGACACTAGGGACTCTAACCTAGGCCAGGAGGCATTGTAAGCAAGTGCCTTTGACTACTGAAGCATTCCCCAACTCTCCAATCCCTCTTATAACACTTAAAATTTTGAATGTGGCCAGGCATGGTAGCACATGACTTTAATCCCAGCACTTGGGAGGCAGAGGTAGGAGGATCACCATGAGTTCAAGGCCATCCTGAGACAATATAGTGAACTCCAGGTCAACCTGGGCTAGAGTGAGACCCTACTCTAGAGTAAGACATATATATATATATATGTCTGTCTGTCTGTCTGTCTGTCTTTCTGTCTGGAGAAGCACGTTGTAGAGTCCCTTCCTTTGGCTCTTACATGCTTTCCACCATCTCTTCTGCAATGGACCCTGAGGCTTGGAAGGTGTGACTGAGATATTTCAGTGCTGAGTGCTCCTCTGTCACTTCTTCTCAGAACCATGGTGCCTTCTGTATCATCCCAAGGTCACTGCCATCTGAAAAGAGAAGCTTCTCTAACCAAAGTGAGATTAGCATTAATATATGGGTATGAACATTAAGAGAAGTGCTTACTGGGAAGTTTGGTGAGCATAGTATATACTTTTAGTCAAACAGCAGCAGATGTTACACTCCTAGGGCTCATGACTACCCCTGTTGTAGGTTTTTAAATAACAGGGATGTATTCCCTCCCATGGAGCAGGCCTCTAGTTAAATTAGAGGGTGGTTGGTTTCCCCCATAACAGATGTGCCACTATTGTACCAGTTGCCTCATTTGGCCTGGCTGGCCAAATATAAGGCTTATAGTGTCCACTGCTGAGGATCTTCACTGGTGATTTCTCTCTCTCCCATTGAACTGCATGCAGTGTGGCTTTTTCCAGCTTCCTGTCAGCTGGTCTACATGGAGGAGGTTTTCAGCTCAGCTCCAGCAGGGTTTCTCAGTGACCTTGCAGCCCAAGTATGTGGAGTTTTTAGCGATAGGGTCTTAGACCTATTCCTGGTGGGAAACCAAGGGCCTTGGCAATGGCCTATAATGTTTTGGGGGCATCAGGGACCTCTATTACCAACTACTCACAGGATGGTATCCCATCTCTGACACTGAAAATTTTCTAGTAACCATCTATGGTTCCTGTGTGTTCCATTGTCCAAAAAAGTAGGTTTCCATATGACATGACCTCATAGTGCTTGACACTACCTACACAACACCATCATAATAGAAAGAAAAGATCGTGACATCAAAATAAAAGAGAGACTGATTGAGAGGGGGAGGAGATATGATAGAGAATGGAGTTTCAAAGGGGAAAGTGGGAGGAGGGATGGTATTACCATAGGATATTGTTTACAATCATGGAAGTTGTTAATAAAAAAATAATTAAATTAAATAAATAAATAACAGTAATGAAAAGAAAGGAAAAAAAGAGAGAGACTGAGTGAGAGAGGGGATATGATAGAGTGGAGTTTCAAAGGGGAAAGTAGGGGGAGGGAGGAAATTACCATGGGATATTGTTTACAATTATGAAAGTTGTCAATAAAAAAATAATAAAAGGCTGGAGGGATGGCTTAGTGGTTAAGGCGTTTGCCTGCAAAGCCAAAGGACCCAGGTTCGATTCCCCAGGACCCATGTCAGCCAGATGTCCAAGGGTGCACAAGTGTCTGGAGTTTGTTTGCAGTGGCTGGAGGCCCTGGCACACCCATTCTCTCTCCCTCTTTCTCTGTTAAATAAATAAATAAAAATTAAAAAACAAAAAAATTAATGTGTCAATATATATAATTTGTTCAGAACTTTATTAATTAATTGATTGGTCAAAAATGATACAGTTTTCCAGCTGGGTATGGGCACACAACTTTAATCTCAGCACTCAGGAGACCAAGGGAAGAGGATTGTCATGAGTTTGAGGAACTACGGAGTGAATTCCAGGTCAGCTTGAGCTAGAGTGAAACTCTGCCTTAAAAAAAAAAAAAATCACAAGTCTGCCAGCCGGCTAGAGAGGTGGCTTAGAGGTTAAGGTGCTTGCCTGCAAAGCTAAAGGACTTCAGTTCAATTCCCCAGAACCAAAGATCCAGTTCAGCCTTGGCTAAGTAAGTCTTTATCTCAAAAAAGAAGGAAGGAAGGAAGATAGGGAGGGAGGGAGGGAGGAAAAAACGTAGGGAGGGAAGAAAGAAGGAAGGAAGGAAGAAAAGAGAGAGAGAAAGGAAGGAAGGAAGGAAGGAAGGAAAAGAAGAAAAGACAAGACTCAGTGAGCTTCCCCAACAAAGTTTATGTAGACCTGGGAACAGAGAACAGCTTTGTACTGATAATTTGCCAGCCTTAGACTAACTGACTAGAGTGAATTCCAGGTCGGCCTGGGCTATTGTCAATCTGCTGAGTCATCTCCCAAGCCTCCAGACTTTTTGCTTGTTTGTTTTGTTTTTCGAGGTAGGGTCTCACTCTAGCCCAGGCTGACCTGGAATTCACTATGTAGTCACAGGGTGGCCTCGAACTCACGGCGATCCTCCTAAATGCTGAGATTAAAGGTGTGCACTACCATGCCAAGCCAACCCCCAGACTTTCACTGGCAAATTGAATTGTGGAAAAAGGAAATGTTTTGGAAGACAGAAGGTGAGAAAAGATGAAATGTTCATTTAAACAATCCAAAAAAAAAAAAAAAAAGAAGAAGGAGAAGAGGAGAAAGAAGGGAAGAAGAATAGAGATGGCTGAGAGTTGGATGTAATTTTGGGGTCATTTGCTGTGCTAGGTGGAAAATCAGCTACACTTAAGTGTTTCTCATGGGAGAAATAAGGAAAACACAGTGAGCAGCCAGGTGTGGTGGTGCACTCAGCACTCAGGAGGCAGAGGTAATAGGATCACTATAAGTTTGAGGCCAGCCTGGGACAACAGAAGAATTCCAGGTCAGCTTGGGCTAGAGAAAGACTACCTCAAAAAAAAAAAAAAAGTAAAGAAAACCCAGTGAGCTTCCCCATCAGAGTTTATGCAGAGAAGGGAGCAGAGACCAGCTCTCGACTGATAATTTGCTCCATGTATAGTGCATTTTCACAACTGTAACAGCTGGGTGGACCATTACTGTAAAATCATAGGTACAGGCTAGTTCATATTGGACCTGATGTGAATTTTTCTTCCTTCCTTTCTTTCTTTTTTCTTTTACGAGGTAAGGTTTCGCCGTAGTCCAGGCTGACATGGATGGAATTCACTCTGTATTCTCAGGGTGGCCTCGAACTCACAGCGATCCTCCTACCTCTGCCTCCCTAGTGCTGGGATTAAAGGCATGCGCCACCATGCCAGATTCTCCCTCACATTCTTACTGACTTCTGTAACAGCTGTGCCTTCTCTGCTTTTAAGTTCTACAGGAGCTATGCCACAGTGGGTCTCAGGCTCGGCAGCAGCCTATAGGACAGTGCTGGTGTCCAAAGCCTTCAGTGTACTAGCTATATTGAAGGAGTTAGCGTGTCAGAGAATCAACTTATTGGCCAGCGACAAGAAGCCTGTAAGGATACAGCCCCTGCTACCTTGATGCCACCCCTTCCCCCCCTCCTTGGACATAAAACCTCCCTGGCCAATGCTAGGGGTCCCCTCGCATTTCCAGAGCCCCGGCTGCAGAAATATGAAGTGTCCCTCTATAAATGACCTCCAATAAAGCTCTTTGTTTTCTTTGAGGTAGGGTAAAAAGGTAATTGGTGAACAAAATGCTAAAGCCAACATCTAGATCTTTCTTACCCTCTCAGGACCTGTGCTGGGAAACCACTTGGGGCAATAGGACCCACCAGAATAGATTTAAGAACCCACAGACAGACAGTCTTGGCACTCACTAGCTCTGGATGGCTTCTCTAAACCCATGTTCCCCAGCTTTCTCAGTTTTGTCCCATTATGACAAACCCTAAGAGGGATCAAGTATGTATTTCCCAAGTATCCACTTATGCAGTCATAAGAGCAAGGACTGTGTCTTATACGTTTCCACTAAATGTTCAACAATGATCCTAGACACCATCCACTTTCAGTCTTATCCCCCAAGCACTCTTTCTCTATCATGAAACAAATTAAGACTGAGGCCATGAGTTGGAAGGTCACGCTGTCATATAGCTTTCTCCAAGCTTGGCATGGCCATCATCACCATTAGACACAGCATCTGTGATACCCTTGGTCCACAATTATGACAATGAAGTAAATAGAATAGCTAGGTCTACAATATTACAATAAGGCCGTTAACATTCCCCCATGGAATGGGAGGCCATAGGACCCGCACCTGAGATTCCAGTCACCTCTGCCTTCTGCCTCTGTTGTGTGTATCTTAGACACGCTGAAGTATATGAAATGGAAAACTGCTTGGGGTGAGACTTCTCAGGGGTGCACCATGCTTCTGTAAGTAACCCCAACACATTCACTCACCAAGCCAGACATGACGGAATCTTCTGTCTGTTTGTTCCTTCCCTAGTACCAGTGAGTGAGCCTTTCTATAGCATGCCAGGGGTCATGCCACAACACCCTTTGCCCCTTCGAACTCTCTTAAACAGTGGCCTCTGCAGGGCTCTGCCTGTATGCAGTAGTCGGGTGGCAATGCAAATGCTGGAAATCCAGATACCCTCACTGGAACTTTGCAGGGGCAGGAAGTCTACAAAGGATACCATAAGATGACAAAGCAAACCAGCTATGCGGAGTTCTGGACACACGGTCCACCATGTCTGGAAGGGCAAAGCAACTCTGAGCTCTGGATGCTAAATCTAAAGTATTACTTTTTTAATGTCATTTTTTCTCATTATTTTAAATTTTACATTAAAAATTACTCACTCCTGTCAGATTGGCTACCATCATGAAAACAAATGATCATAAATGTTGGCGGGGATGTGGAAAAAGAGGAACTCTTCTACAGTGCTGGTGGGAATGCAATCTGGTCCAGCCATTGTGGAAATCAGTGTGGAGGTTCCTAAAACAGCTAAAGATTGATCTACCATATGACCCAGCTAGGCATATATCCAAAGGACTCATTTCATTTCCTTAGAAGTATGTGCTCAACCATGTTTATTGCTGCTCAATTTATAATAGTTGGGAAATGGAACCAGCCTAGATGTCCCTCAACTGATGAGTGGATAATGAAGATGTGGCACATTTATACAATGGAGTTCTACTCAGCGGTAAAGAAAAATGAAGTTATGAAATTTGCAGAAAAATGGATGGATCTGGAAAGGATTATACTAAATGAGGTAACCCAGGCCCAGAAAGCCAAGCGCCACATGTTCTCTCTCATATGTGGATCCTAGCTACAGATGATTGGGCTTCTGCGTGAGAAGGAAAATACTTAGTAGCAGAGGCCAGTAAGTTAAAAAGGAGATATAAAGGGAAGAGAAAGGAAGGGAGGAGGGTACTTAATAGGTTGGTATTGTATATATGTAAGTACAATGATTGAGATGGGGAGGTAATATGATGGAGAATGGAATTTCAAAGGGGAAAGTGGGTGGGGGGGGTATTACCATGGGATATTTTTTTATAATCATGGAAAATGTTAATAAAAATTGTGAAAAGAAAAAAAAATAAAAAGTTAAAAAATTACTTTAGCTGGGCGTGGTGGCACACGCTTTTAATCCCAGCACTTGGGAGGCAGAGGTAAGAGGATCACCGTGAGGCTACCCTGAGACTGCATAGTGAATTCCAGGTCAGCCTGAAATAGAGTGAAACCCTATCTCTAAAAAACAAAACAATTACTTTAAAACAATACATTTTGGGGTCTGGAGAGATGGCTGAGTGTTTAAGGGACTTGCCTGCAAAGCCTAAGGACCTAGGTTCAATTGTCCAGTACCCACGTAAGCCAGATGCACAAGGTGGCACATGCATCTGGAGTTCATTTGCAGTGGCTGGAGGCCCTGGTTAGCCCATTCTCTCTATATATCTGCCTCTTTCTTTCTCTCTCTCCCTCCCTCTCTCAAATAAATAAACAATGTTTTTAAAAGAAGAATACAGGGGCTGAAGAGATAGCTTAGTGGTTAAGGCATTTGCCTGCAAAGCCAAAGCACCCAGGTGGCACACACATTGGAAATTCATTTGCAGTGTCCATTCTCTCTCTCTCTCCCTCCCTCCCTCCTTGCCCCTATCTCTGACTCTCTCAAAAAAAAAAAAAAAAAAAAAAAAAAAAAAAAAGCCTACAAAGCCAAAGGACCCATGTTCAATTCCCACATAAGCCAGATGCACAATGTGGTGCATATCTGGAGTTCATTTGCAGTGGCTGGAGGCTTTGGCACACCCATTTTCTTTCTCACTCAAATAAACAACTTTATGTATATGTACACACACACACACACACACACATACATATATATTGTTTCTCACTCTAGTCCAGGCTGACATGGAATTCAGGGTGGCTTTGAACTCATGGCAATCCTCCTACCTCTGCCTCCTGAGTGTTGGGATTAATGGTGTGCACCACTATGCCTGGCTCTTAAAAATACATTTTTCATGGCCGAGCACGGTAGTGCATGCCTTTAATACCAGCACTCGGGAGGCAGAGGTAGGAGGAATGCCTTGGGTTCAAGGCCACCGTGAGACTACAAGGAGAATTCCAGGTCAGCCTGAGCTAGAATGAGTACAGTTTTCAGACCAGGTTTGGTGGTGCTCACCTTTAGTACTGACACTCAGGAACCTGTGGTTGGAAGATTACTGTGAGTTCAAATAGAGTTTCAGATCAGCCTAGATTACAGTAAGACCTTTCTTCAAAAACAAACTGACAAACAAAAACCACACACATTTTTTCAGGACTATAGCTCAGTTGGTTGAGTACATACATACCTAGCATGCATGGAAGCCCTAGGTTTGATCCTCAGGACCACATAGACCAGCATAGTGGTGCATGGCTTGTAATGTCAGTAATCAAGGTAGAGGCAGGAGGCTCAGAAGTTCAAGGTCATCCTCAGCTACATAGGGAATTGGAGGCCAGCCTGGGCTAGAAAACTTGTCCCAAAAATAAAAAAAAAAATAACCTCAGATCCCCAAGTGCTAGACTAAAGATGGCACAGAAAATGGAGGAGAATCAAGATCCGTCTATAAGACAAGAAGATAGCCAACTACCCACCATGAGATGTACCACCACTACCACATCTTCCAGGGCCCAGGAGAAATTGCAGAGGAAGTGACATGAATACTCTCTTACTGCTAGCCTGACAACCAGCTCCAGGGTGATGGTGACAGATACGAGGATCAATCAAAACCTATCAAAAGGCACCATAATGCTGAGAAGATGTGACAGTGGACTGTTAAGCACTGAGACATCTTTTTCACACCTTCCAGTGCTCAGGGTCCATTGCAGAAGAGGTGGTGGAAAGAATGTAATAGCCAAAGGAAGGGTAGGACTGCTTACAATGCAATCTTCCAGACACAAAATTGTTTGGATATCCATGATCTCACAGTGCCTGACACTATCTACACAAGACCTTCATAACAGGAGGAAAAGATGATGACATCAAAATGACAGAGAATTTAACTGAAAGTGGTAGGGGATCTGATGGAGGGTGGATTTGAGAGGGGGAGAATGAGGGTGAGGGAGGAAATTATCATGATTTATTGTCTATAATTTGGAAGTTGTCAATAAAATGTTTTAAAAAAAAATCCTAGCCCTTGGCAGGCAGAGAGGTAGGACTGTAGTGAGTTCCAGGCCACCCTGAGACTACAGAGTGAATTCCAGGTCACCCTGGGCTAGAAAAGACCCTACCTTAAAAAAAAAAAAAAAATGCTGGGTGTGGTGGCACACACTTTTAATCCCAGCACCTGGGGGAAGCAGAGGTAGGAGGCTCGTGAGTTCGAGGCCACCCTGAGACTACATAGTGAATTCCAGGTCAGCTTTGGCTAGTGTGAGACCCTACCTCAAAAACTAATAAAAAGAACAAATATTAATAAATAAAATAAGGCTTGGAGAGATAGTTTCGTTGGTAATGTGCTTGCCTAGGACCCCCAGTTTTTTAAAAATATATAACTTATTTTGTTTATTTGAGAGAGAAAGAAGCAGATAGAGAACACAAGCACAAGACCTCCAGCCACTTCAAATTACTCCAGGTGCATGCACCACCTTGTGCACCTGGCTTTACATTGTGTACTGAGGAATCAAATCTGGGCCCTTTGGCCTTGCAGGCAAGTGCCTTAACCACTAAGCCATCTCTCTAGGCCCAGATTTTATTTTTTTTTTAAACCAGGTGTAGTTACCCTGTGCTGGGAACTCAATGACAAGTGGATCCCTGGGGCCTGCTGGCTAGCCAGTCTGGCCTACTTGGTGAGCACCAGGCCAGTGAAACTTTGTCTCAAGTAAGGTAGATGGGCCAGGCATGGTGGTGCTCACCTTTTTTTTTTTTTTTAATTAAAAAAATTTTTTGTTTGGCTTTTGAAGGTAGGGTCTCACTGTAGGCTGACCTGGAATTCACTATATAGTCTCAGGGTGGACTTGACCTCACAGGGATCCTCCTACCCTCCTAAGTGCTGGGATTAAAGTCATGTGCCACCATGCCTGCCTTATTTTTTTTTGGGGGGGGAAGGGGGTGCACACCTTTAATCCCCACACTTGGGAAGCTGAGATAGGAGGATCACCATGAGTTCAAGGCCAGACTGGGACTACAGAGTGAGTGTCAGATCAGCCTGGGCTACAGTGAGACCCTGCCTCAAACAAACAGAAAAAGGTAGATGGCAGCTGAAGAATGACAACCAGGGCTGTCCTCTGATCTCCACATGCACACATGTTCACACAAACTATAATAAAAAAATTAAAGACGCACTTTCTCAAAAGGAAATCAAAATTCTAATAAAATCAAGCCCCCCCCCCCACCCTGCCCTGTTTGCCGAAGTGGCCTGTGGGGTTCACACTTGCTGCCTGGAAGCTGGCAGAGGTATGCTTCCTGTCATCATCTTTGCTTGGTCCTGGGGACAGAGGTCACTATGGGACAGATTGAGTACATTCACAGCATGGCTTAGGGTACTTATGCAGTGGGATCCACCAGACTGGCTCCAGGGAACTGGAATCTTGGCTGTCACTAGATCAGTTTCTATACCCCTTTTGGAAATCAGCTTCCTGTGGGTAAAAAGATTAAACTCAAGATACATGCTCAAATGTGTAAAACCACTGCCTCAATGGCAATTCCCCTTCAAGCAGCCAGAATAATTTGAATATTAGTTTACATAGTCACATTATGAAAATATTTTTTTTCATATACTTTGGAAAAGTAGCATGCTGTACCAACCCCTAGCAATCCTGGAGCTAGGGGGCCCCTTCCCTTCTACTAGAGCTCCACAGAACCCTGTCTGCATCTCTCGTCTTGTGATTCCTTCAAAAAGTCGAATGCAGGGGGAAAAATAATAATAATAAAAAGAAAATCCCAGCTTCTTGGATTCCAGTTCATTGAGGCTTTACTGTAGGATGCCATGCTGGAGAGCCCTCCAGCTTTGTGAACATGCACTCTGCAATCTGGATACCTTTTATTTAATTTCAAGAATTCCCTTTGCACGGCAAAATGGGGTCTGAGGAAAGCGGAGCAGTGCAGATGAGCAGAAGGGCAGAAGCAGAGCGCTCACAAAGGTGGTGCCGCTGAGTGCTGGCTACTCACCGCGCTCCCTGGCTGGGAGAGAAGCAGGATCCATGGGAGGAGCAGGAAAAGCCATTTTTTTTTTTTTTTGACACAAACAAGGGTCCTGGGGCATGCCACCCCACCCCAGTGCCTGGCCATGCAAGATGCTGAAATGGAGACTGGCCTGCCAGGCCGCGGTGCTGGGAGCCATGGAGCGTTGCACCAACATGAAAGGGAGTCCTTTGGGCGCTTCCCAAGATGCCTGCAGGGTTGGAGCATAGTAGGATCTGTGTCCATGTCCAGGAGCACGGTCAGTGAACAGATAGCACCAATTGGGAGGCCCAGGGCAGGAGAGAGCTCAGGCTCTAGCACCCATTTGCCCAGCCCTCCTGGGCAGTCTCATTCCTTGGTGGCTGCTCAGGCAGCAGGTCTCTCCTCACCCTCTGCCCTGGGAAACTGGAGTAAATGATCAGGGTGAGGTCTGACCTACGGCACCAGCTGCCTCGGGAGGGCAGGAGCCCTAGCTGTGCAGTGAAAAGCTGTTGCTGCACCTGACTGAGGGACTGGAGGTGGGAAGGAGGCTGGGGGACCAGGATGCTTGGGCACAGGTTCACTGTAGGCAGAACCTTTCCAAGCACAAACCCCCCACATTTTGCAGCCAACCAGTTCCCCATTCCCAGTAACCCCAGGAGTTGGCCCCTGTTGCTTCTGATGGGAGGAGGGGGATAGAGGGACAGGAGACCAGGAAGGTCAGGTGAGAGCGGTCTCTCAGATGACCTGGAGGTAGGCAGTGTGTGCGCTGGGGACACTGCGCTGGGCGGGAGCCCTGATGAAGCTCCGCCACGCTCTTCTCGTGTGATCTTGGGTAAACCATCTCACCTGTGTCTCACTTTCCTCTGTTCCCACGTCGGGAAAACCCTACCCCACCAATCTCAGAGGGATAGGCTAAGGGTAAAAACAGATAACGGATAGAAAACACTTTTAAAAAATTACAAAGCGCTGTTGGAGCGCGAGGCAGTGTTGTCATGAGGACGTTACCCTTAGCACATCCCTCGGCTCACCATTGCACCTTTCTCGCTTTCCCAGGGCGTCTCTAACCGCAGGATTTCCTTATTTCAAAGGGTTTTGAGACGCCCTGATCGCTTTCCCTGGTCACACAATCTGTGGCCCCAGTGGCCCGATGGGCACACCAGGTGGTCCGAGGCGTGTGTCCGCCGATTCTTGCTGTCCCTCTGGCACCTTCCCCTGGCCACTGGGTCCACCCTATGAGATGAGCTGGGCTGTCCATTTGGGTTGGACAGGACTGGGGTACCCAACCCGCACCCCTCCCCTTGTCCAACCCTCTGAGTACCCTGTCTGGAGTGCAATTCCTGTGCCGATTTCCAGCAGGAGGTGGGAAGAGAGAGGGCGGGAAGGCGCGCGCGCGGAGGACCTGTGGGGGGCAAGGGTGACGCTCTGTCCTCAGGAGCCCCCGACCCCCACGCCCGGCCCTCCCCACCCCCCAGCCCAGCCCTAGTCTCGCTCGGGCGGCGCCTGGAGCGGCCGCGGGGCGCCGAGGCCCGGGCCGCTGTGCACGCGCAGGTGGTCCTTGAGCGACTCCTTGTAGCGGAAGCTCTTGCCGCACTCGCCGCACGTGTAGGGCCGCTCGCCCGTGTGGATGCGCTGGTGCTTCAGCAGGTTCTGCTTGCGGATGAAGCTCTTGCCGCACAGCGCGCACTGGAAGGGCCGCTCGCCCGTGTGCAGGCGCTGGTGGTTCTGCAGGTGCTCCTTGCGGCTGTACGTCTTCTCGCACTCGGAGCACTTGTAGGGCCGCTCCCCGCGGTGCGTCATCTGGTGGCGGATGAGGCCCGAGTGGCAGTTGAAGCTCTTCTCGCACTCGGCGCACTCGTACGGCCGCTCCTTGGTGTGGCTGCGGTGGTGGATGATGAGGCTCTTGCGCACGCCGAAGCTCTTGCCGCACTCCGGGCACGAGTAGGGCTTGGTGCGCGCGCCGTGCGCCAGGAGGCTCCGCCGCAGGCCGCCCGGGCAGCAGCTACCGCAGCCGCCGCCGCCCGCGCCCGCGCCCGCGCCGCCGCTGCCGGGCCCGCTGCCGCCGCCGCCCGCCGCGCCCTCCCCGCCCGGCGGAGCCTCGCCCGCGCTGCGCTCCCCGGCGAGCGCCGCGAAGCCGTTCTCCAGCAGGCCGCGGCTGCCAGGGCCGCCGGGGTTGTCGGGCACGGCCAAGGGGGTCAGGCTCTGCGGCTGCGGCTGCGGCTGGGGTTGCGGAGGGGCTGGGGGCGCGTTCTTCACCAGCATCAGGCTGTCACCTGGAGCGGGGAGGGACAGACACCAAGAAGTGAGTGAAAGTTGACCGTGGCCTTCTCCAGGACCCCACACTATTTATCCTAGAGAGGGGCCCCGGGTTGCAGCTTCTATAAAAATGAGAGTAATTGGCCGGGTGCGGTGGCGCACACCTTTAATCCCAGCACTTGGGAGGCAGAGGTAGGAGGATCGTTGTGAGTTCGAGGTCACCCTGAGACGACATAGTGAATTCCAGTTGCGCCTGGGCTAGAGGGAGACCCTACCTCGAAAAAAACAAAAAATAAATAAATAAGAAATAAAAGAGAGAGAGAGGGAGAGTATTGAACAGATGACAGGTATCACCTGTGCGGACCTCAGGCATAGCAAAGCCACCGGGCTGGGGAGCAGGGGAGGGGCGGAGTCAGGCAGGTGGCCACGCCGGGAAAGGAAACACCACCGTTCTGAAGTAACAAGATTTATTGTAGTCTGAGGGCCAGTGCTAATTTATATCTGGAGACTGTGTCAATGGGAAGGAGGGAATTGGCTAGAATTTATCTGGAATGAAAACTTGTGTACAGGCTTACAGGATTGGAATACAGTGGAGTCCTGCCAAGGCCTGAGGGGCACATGGCTCTTGACAACCTTAGATGTCTCTAGACAACCTGCCTCCCCAGGAAACTGCTCCTGTTGCTGCAATGTCGTCTTTCTCTTGCACCCCTATATCCCCAGACCAGGAGTGCCCCAGCTTTCTGTTGCTCTGAGGGCCATCATGGGCAAAGTTCGGGCTCTGAGCTTCAAAACAATGACCTCAGTCCCTCCATTCAGTGGTCTTGGGTCGTCACACCAGACTCTGGCATTCCTTCTTCCCTGGGGGAACCCTGATCCCTATTCAGGGGCAACCTGTGGAAGAACTGGGAGGAAAGTGAGCTCAGTCGTTTCTCTCCTTTGTGCTTCCACCCAGGAGCAGGGCCCAAAGTGGAGACCATGTCTCAGGCTCTGCCATGTTAACACCCCACCCCTCAAGCTTATTGGTGTCTGAGGCCCGTGGTTGTATACCACCCTCCCCCAGGCAGGGGCTGTCCTACCCCTTTCTCTTTTTAATTTTTATTTATGTGACAGAGAGAATGGGCAATGGCCTCTAGCCGCTGTAAACAAACTCCAGATACATGCACCACCTTGTGTATCTGCCTTATGCGGGTCCTGAGAAAATGAACCTGGGTCCTTTGGCGTTGCGGGCAAATGCCTAAACCGCTAAGCCATCCCTCCAGCCCCCTCCCTTAGTTTCAGTCAATACTACAGGCAGATAACTATCTCCACAGGACACCTAGCCAGGAACAAAAGCCAACTGATTCTTTTTGTTGTTTTTGTTTTTGTTTTTGTTTTTGTTTTTGTTTTTTGAGGCAGGGTCTCACTCTAGCCCAGGCTGACCTGGAATTCACTATGTAGTCTCAGGGTGGTCTTGAACTCACAGTGATCCTCCTACCTCTGCCTCCCGATTGCTGGGATTAAAGGTGTGCGCCACCACACCCGGCTTCCAACTGGATTCTTTTTTTTTTTTTTTTTAATTTTTTTTATTTATTTGAGAGCGACAGAGACAGAGAGAAAGACAGATAGAGGGAGAGAGAGAGAATGGGCGCGCCAGGGCTTCCAGCCTCTGCAAACGAACTCCAGATGCATGCGCCCCCTTGTGCATCTGGCTAATGTGGGACCTGGGGAACCCAGCCTCGAACCGGGGTCCTTAGGCTTCACAGGCAAGCGCTTAACCGCTAAGCCATCTCTAGCCCACCAACTGGATTCTTAATGCTCAGGTGTGTCACCCCAGCTCCTGAGCATTTTGCGAGATTAGCTGTGGCCCTTGTATCAGCTGTATTGTGGGTCTTTGAGGCTCCCTCTGCCAAGCCCTGCTACTTTCACACTTCATGGGTATCATTCTCAGGAATTATCCGTGCTCTCTATTCTCTTAGGGGTACTTCCAGGTACTTCCTGTTCTGAAAATTCCCTCAGCTCAACATGAACACAGGTCCACTTTCTCATCATGCTCTGCAACCCAGCCTATGTTCTCTCTGCCTGCCCCAACTTGGCACCCAAGGTCCAGTACCACAGTGACCCACTGGAAAACACCGCTGTGGCTCTCCAACTTCTCTCCGCAGATATGCCTGCCTGGAGAACCCCAATCCTGCAACTGTTCTCAAGCGTTTACATGTTGTGGCACAACGCTACCCGGCTCTCCTGAGGATGTTCCCTGTAGCATGGTGCCCCTGGCTCTCATCTCTAGTGGGCTCTGCAATGATTATGTCACAGCTCCTTCTTTAGCTCTGTCTCCTCAAGCATGATCATGGGGGCTTTTCTTTTCAAGTTACTGTTACTAAGCATGTGATTGAGTTCTGGCCAGTGAGGTGTGAGAAGTTTGCTGGGACACTTCTGAAAGTTTGCAGCAGTAAGAGACTGGTGTGTTCATACAGACACTTTTTTTTTTGAGGTAAGGTCTCACTCTAGTCCAGGCTGACTTGGAATTTACTCTGAATTCTCAGGATGGTCTGGAATTCACAGCAAGCCTCTTACCTCTGCCCTCCCAAGTGCAGGGATTAAAGGCATGCACCACTACACCAGGCTTAATTTTTTTTTTTTCTAAATGCTAGGCAAACACTAGAACATAGAAATACACCCTCGTACCTTTTATCATTTTTATTTTAATTTTAAGGCATTTTATTTAGTTGCAAGGATAGAAAGAGAGAATATGGGTGTGCCAGGGCCTCTAGCTACTACCAATGAACTCCAGATACATGCCACTTTGTGCTTCTGGCTTTAGTTGGTACTGAGGAATCAACCCAGTTCATTAGCCATTGCAGGCAAGCGCCTTCACTGCTGATCCATCTCTCCAGCCCTTAACTTTATTTATTGATATGAGAAATAAGACAGGGCAAGAACTGGGCAGCACTTCCTGGCAGTACCTGATGAACTGGTTCCTGTGCCTTCAGGGCCAAATATAGAAAGAAGGCTCAGTTGGTAGATTCTCTTTCTAGCACACATGAAGCCCTGGATTCAGTTCCTAGAACTCTGTAAAACTGGGTATGGAGCTGGAGTGATGGCTCAGCAGTTAAGGCACTTGCCTACAAAATCTAAGAACACAGCCTTAATTAGATTCCCCAGTACTGACGTTAGGCCAGATGCACAAGGTGGTACATGTGTCTTGCAGTGACTAGAGACCCTGGTGTGCCTATTCTCTCTATCTGCCTCTCTCTCTCTCTCTCTCTCTCTCTCAAATCAATAAATAAAATAAAAGATTAAAGAAAAAACTAGGTATGGTGGCACACACCTGTAATCCTAGCACTTGAGAGGTAGCAGAGAGATGATCAGTACTTCAAGGTCATTCTTGTTTTTGTTATTTGAGGTAGGGTCTTACTCTAGCCCAGGCTGACCTGAAATTCACTATGTAGTCTCAGGGCGGCCTTGAACTCTCGGCAATCCTCCTACCTCTGCCTCCCTAGTGCTGGGATTAAAGGCGTGTGCCACCACGCCCGGCTAAAGGTCATTCTTGGCTGGCTACACAGGTTCAAGCTCAGCATGGAATATATGAGACCTTGCTCAAAAAAAAAAAAAAAAATCAATCATGGTGGCTGGAGCTGGGATCTGGAGGAGGCCTCCGTGCCACCATTTCCTCCGGTGCCAGCAGTCAGTGTTCTAACTCTTCCCCCGTCATCCCAACATGCCATCAGCTTGCAAAGAGGACTGCTCTAAGTTCCACTTGAAATAAGGGCATACACCATCCTTTCCCATCTCCTAATTGTTCCTATACTCTGAAGGCTGCCCTAGCAGAGTCACACTAGGGGGCAGGCTGAGACAGGCAGCCGCACAGCAAGCCTTGACAACTGGCTCTACGTAAAACACTCAGAAGCTCCAGCAGAGGCAGAGTACTCACTGGGGCCAGAGTCTAGTCCAAGCTCTCCTTCCATTGAGTCACGTGAGCCCCATGGGTACGGCTGCTCTTCCTGCTTGATCCAGGACAAAATGTCATGTGCTGAGATGAGAGACTCTGTTGTCAGGAAAGAAGGTGATCTTAGACTTCAATCATTTTCATCCAGCACCTCGCTGAGGGCTTGGAAACCACTGGAAGGTGGGTGTGTTCATGTTGGATTTATGGAGGGTCCTTCTTGCCCTCTCAGCAATCCGTATGAGCTTTCCCTCACTACTGGCTACAGCTAGTGGCTGAAGAGGGGAAAATGCATCCCAAAGCCAAACTTGGGTCTTCCATTTACCACTGAGCTCCAGAGGTGCTGTGGGGCCAGGACATGCCAAAGGAAAGCTCAGCTCTAATGGCCTGCAGAGCCATGGCTGTGGGGTCTGACTCAGAAATCAGCAATGCAAAAGTAGCTAGAGCTGCTGACAAGGCCACAAGCAAGGTCTGAGGACTCTGTGAGGGTTCTGCTTTTCCATCTGCCTGGTGCACTCAGTTTCTTCCCTATCAACACGAAAATTCAAGGACCCCTCGACTCTACTTCTCGCCCTCCAGGAGCAGCCATGTCAGAACTGCTAGGAGTGCTATTGGTCCTCCCTGCTCTGAAAACACACACACAGCCCAGGCGGGTGAGCTTCTGGGATGCCTGGTGCCTCCTCCAAAGTTTCATCTAACTGGTATTCACACAAAAGGAATTCCAGAAAGCAGGGATTACTTTCTCTGTGACACAGAAATATACACAACTATCTGAAGCTTTTTGGTTGTTCTGATTGTTCAAAAAGCAACAAAGGTAATTTTAGTACCAATTCCATTGGCACAATAAATAATCAGCTTACCAATTTGTTTGACATTTAATTCATTCTTGCTCATTTCTCACCTGAATTGGGGTCTGTGGGAATATCTCTCTCTGCCAAATCCTGCTGGTCCCAAACACACTGTTGCTCCTCCTGCTTAATCCTGGACAAGAGGTCCTGGGCAGAGATGGGGGAGTCTACTTGTGGAAACAAAACCATCACAGGTATTAGAAGAAATCTCTGATTTCATGCAATTATCTGTTTTCCCTAAAAGCTCAGGCATAGGCATAATTAACTTATTCTAATTAACCAAAGGTTCAAGTCACTCTGTCCACAAAGAATGCATATTTGGAACTTTGGTTGTATGTTTAGTACATGCCACAGGGATGTGATACAACAGTCACTTTAAGAAGTGGAGTAAACTCCATAAGCCAGGTGTGGGCACACACCTTTAGCCCAGCACTGAGGAGGCTGAGCTAGGAGGATCAGTGTGAGTTCAAGGCCAGCCTGGGTTCCAGAGTGAGCTCCAGGTCAGCCTAGGCTAGAGTGAGACTTCAGAAACAAACAGGGCAGGGAAGATGGCTCAGCAGTCAAAGGTACTTGCTTGCAAAGCCTGCCAATTCAGGTTCAATTACCCAGTGTGATAGTTTGAATGTCTCTCCCCCAATGGACTTACATGTTCTCTTAAAGCATGTAACTTGGATTTTCAGCCACCTGGCTGGAAGAGGTGTCACTGTGGGCAGATCCTGGGGTCCAGCCCTAAGGTGTGTCTGGGGCAGATCTGATTTCCAGGCTAAAGGTTTGCAGAGTATTCTCAGTTCTGTCTGGGTCCCTGCTGTTTGCTGCCCATTCATGCTTTGTGTGTGGCACTGGCTGGGTGTGGTCGCTGCTTGGATCTATAAAAGGGAGCCAGCTTCTTCCACCATTAATGGAACTTCCCCTTGGATCTGTAAGCTAAAATAAACCCTTCCTCCTATAAACTGTGTCTGTGTGGAAGTTCATCTCAGCTACAAGGAGCTCACTACAACACCCAGTATCCACATAAAGCCAGATGCCTAATGTGGCACATTTGTCTGGAATTCGTTTGCAGCACCAAGAGACCACGGTGTGCCCATATCCCCTCATGCAAAAAATAAATGCAAATAAAACAAACAACAAAAAAAAGATATGGACTATGTTCTATACTTTTCTAAGATGAAACATCCTCTTTTCTCAACAGTCCATTAAAACTAATTTCTCCTTTATCTTCTCTCTCTTAGAAAAAGGATCTTATTAGTTGTCAGGGTGACCTTGAACTGCTGACATTCTTGCATCCACAGGAGGAGGCTACCACACCTGGTTTATGCATTGTAAAGGATCAAACCCAGGGCTTCATGCCAAGGAAACAAGCACTCTAACAGCCCCATCTCTCTCCTTGCCATCTTATCTCTTTTTAAAATTTTTTTCATTTTTTTTTATTTATTTATTTGAGAGCAACAGACACAGAGAGAAAGATAGATAGAGGGAGAGAGAGAGAATGGGCGTGCCAGGGCCTCCAGCCACTGCAAACGAACTCCAGATGCGTGCGTCCCCTTGTGCATCTGGCTAACGTGGGACCTGGGGAACCGAGCCTCGAACCGGGGTCCTTAGGCTTCACAGGCAAGCGCTTAACCGCTAAGCCATCTCTCCAGCCCCCATCTTATCTCTTAAAGGTCTCTAAAGACAGCAATACCTGATGCTTTCAAGGAATCCACCTGACAACCTATGAAGGGGAATACGCTATCTACTCACTATTATCACTTGCCTATAGATCTCAGGCTTTCCAGAGGTGGAATGAGTATTAAGCTGTCACAAGTGGGCAAGTAGTATGATGGTACATTAATGTATTTCATCTGATGACTGCTTATAGGTGTCAACTTGGTTTAGCCATCATATCAAGATATTTGGTCAAACCCTTAACTGCTAAGCCATCTCCCCAGCCCCAGGAAAGGGAGATAATTTAACACTAATTGTACAAAGAAGAAAGGAAATAGAACAAGCAAAGCTGGATGAAGCCATAAACCCTTGACGCTGAATGCCATGAAGGCCTGTTAGAGCCTTGTCTCTGCCCTATTCTGCACCTACAGCTTTTCCACTGCTGGTACCCTTGGCCTGGCACCAGTCTCTCTGTACCCATTCCCTCGTCTCCCCTCCCGGGCCAGGTGGCCATTTGGCCCACTCACCAGTGATGGATTCTGTGGGGATGGCTCTTTCTTCCAGACTCCGCTGGCCCCGCACACACAGGGCTTCCTCTCGCTTTACCTGGGAGGCCACATCCTGTGCAGGCACCAGGGGCTCTGCTCCTGCGGATAGAGGACCATTCTGCTTTGAGTCGTTTTTCCCTACGCTGATCGCCAGGAAGTTCTGAAGTCAGAAGCATCATTGCCAACACTTCCAGAGGATATTGGGTTTCTACTTAGAGCCACAGGGGCCCTGAAGGTCTCCGAAGCAGAAAATCAACCAACATTTAAGCCAAAGGGAACCCAGAAGCAGTGCCTCCTAGAGTGCAGGGTGCCTAGCCATCCGTTCCTGCCCATCCCTCTTCCTGCCGTAGTCTTCAACAGTCATCACCTGTGTCTGGGGCCACTGGGATTTCTCTCTCTTCAGGGTGATGTTGCTCCCACACACAAGGCTCTTCTCTGGGCTCTGCCTGGGCTGGAGCATCTGACTTGGGCACTGGGCCATCTGTGTCTGTAATGGAGATGAGGAAAAGAAGTATTAAGCTTACCAGTGAATTTGGATTGAGGTGATGGGGGGTGGTTTCCATAAGCCATCTTCCCATCTCCACCTGAGCATCCCTTGTTGTGGTAGCCATTGTGAAAGGTAGGTATCTCCTAGGAGGAACCTTGAAGACAAGCCAGGAGATTCCCAGACTCCCAGTGTCAAAAGATCTGGTCTCTAAGAGCCAGGAGCACACAACTTGCAGCTGACCTTAGGCTGACAGACTGCAGAATACAGAGGGGCAAATGTATTATTTTACTGTATTCTAAAGTAGTAGTAGCGGGGGCTGGAAATGGAGACAGTCAGCAGGTAAGAGTGCTTGCTGTGCAAGCAAGCGCACATGAGGTTGATCCTCAGCACCCACATAAAATTCAGGCAGGAGCCGGGTGTGGTGGTGGCACATGCCTTGAATCCCAGCATTCGGGAGGCAGAGGAAGGAGGATCGCTGTGAGTTTGAGGCCAGCCTGAGACTCCATAGCGAATTCCAGGTCAGCCTGGGCTAGAGCAAGACCCTACCTTGAAAAAAAACAAATAATAATAATAAAAATAAATGGCACGACCACATAGACCTGTAAGTCCAGAGCTGTGGAAAATATACACAGGAGGATCACCAGGGCTCCCGGTTCCCAGTCTGACCAAAAAATACAAAGAGCCCTAGGTTCAGGGAGAGACTATCTCAGGAAAATGATGCACAAGAGCAATAGAGGAAAACACCTGATGTCCTCCCCTGGCCACTGCACGTATGCATACGGCTGCATGCTCTGCATACAGTACACATGCCCACCACACAACACAACACACACACAGAATAAAATAGTGGTAGTGTCACAGAAGATTCTATGGTGACAAATCTACTATTAGGCTTTTACTGTTCACCATTATTAACTGCTCTGTGCCACTAGCACCAAAGGCAAACCATTTATTTCCATTTGGTTCCTTCACATTTCACAGGCCTCTCCCGAGAGCGCTCACCAACAGAGAGAAGGTGTCCTTACCCAGGGACATCAGGGTTTTGTAGTTCTCCTTCACGAGGTTGTTGTAAAGCTCCTTCTGCCATTCGTCCAAGTTCTTCCATTCGTCCTCAGAGAAGTAGACAGCAATGTCGACAAAAGTCACTGGGACCTGAGCCAACAAGGGTTTAAGTTAGTAACATCCTGCTGCTGCTCACTGCTTCACCTGCAAGCCATGGATCCCTCCTAGGCCCGAGCCTGGCCTCTGCTCCCAGCATTCCCATCTGTGCACCCAGATGACGTCAGTTCACCTTTGTAGACTCATCCCTGTCCATCTCTGGCCCTCTTAGCTTCTAACAGCAATCATGATGAACAGTACCCTTTCTTTTCTCTCTCTCCCTCTATTTTCACAGCTTTTTTATTTTATTTATTTGAAAGAGAGAGAGAGAGGCAGAGAGTAAATGGGCATGCCAGGGCCTCCAGCCACCACAAACAAATTCCAAGTGCATGCACTACCTTGTGCATCTGGCTTACGTGGATCCTGGAGAAATCAAACCTGGGTCATTTGACTTTGCAAGCAAGCACCTTAACAGCTAAGCCATCTTTCCAGCCCTCTTTTCTTTTTTATTGAGCATAGAACTCTGTCCTTTGCTACTTCACTTTCAGGTCAATCAGACACTGAAGGAACCATAGTCAACGTGCTTCCTTTGGGATGCAGAGTAAAGAGGTGCAAAGAGTGAGAACCAGGGAGTCAAACACAGTAGAACTCTGTGACAACCACCTGTGTGTACACAGTTACATAACACTTGTGCCATCTTGTGTGTCTGGCTTATGTGGGATCTGGGGAGTCAAACATGGGTCCTTAGGCTTTTCAGGCAAGCGCCTTAGTTGTTAAAACATCTCTCCAGCCCCATTTTCTTTCTTTCTTTCTTTCTTTCTTTCTTTCTTTCTTTCTTTCTTTCTTTCTTTCTTTCTTTCTTTCTTTCTTTCTTTCTCTTTTCCCCTCTTTCTTGAGGTACGGTCTTGCTCTAGCCCAGGCTGAATCCACTATGTAGTCTCAGGCTAGCCTCAAACCCACAGCCATCCTCCTACATCTGCCTTCCAAGTGCTGGATCTAAAGGTGTGCACCATCACACTCAGCCACAGTTACATTTTATATCACTACAACATGTACAACAGAAGCACATGCCTCATCTCCGGGATCTTGCTGTGTTGTTACGAGGAAGTGCCACTGCAGCCACAATCCTGGCTAACCGGATTCGCTATACAGAGTTTCCCTTTGGCCAGGATCCTTGTCCACACTCAATTCAGCCCTCATGAGCACCACCTCAATTAGGACCAAACTGTTCAAAATGGTTTCGCTTCCATGATTTTAATCACTGAACTTCCCTCTCTGACCACAAAGCTTTCCCTCCTGGCCCTCTCACATCCATCCCCACTGAAGCAGCACCTCGCTCTCACTCTGACAGACATCCGCCCCCCCATCCTCCCCAGACCCTAGTCTCTGTGTCATGTAAGGTTAAGGCTGGTCTGTGTGGCATGTTGGCATGAATAAGATAGAACCAGAAGAGTGAAGTGAATGGCTATTACTGCACAACTTGGTTAGTGGGCACGGTGGCACACACCTTTAATCCCAGCACTCAGGAGGCAGAGGTAGGAGTACCACCATGAGTTCAAATCCACCCTAAGACTACATAATGAATTCCAGGCAAGCCTGGCATGGAGCAAGACCTTGAAAACCAAAAGTAAAACTGAGCTAAGCGTGGTAGCGCATGCCTTCAATCCCAGCACTTGGGAGGCAGAGGTAGGAGGTTCACCGTAAGCTCGAAGCCAGCCTGAAACTACATAGTGAATTCCAGGTCAGCCTGGGCTAGAGTGAGATGCTACCTCAAAAAAAGAAAAAAAAAAAAAAAGCCGGCTGTGGTGGTGCACACCTTTAATCCCAGCACTCAGGAGGCAGAGTTAGGAGAATCGTTGTAAATTCTAGGCCACCCTGAGACTCCATGGTGAATCCCAGGTCAGCCTGAGCTAGAGTGAGACCCTATCTTGAAAAAAAAAAAAAAAAGTCAGCCCTAAAATCAAAGCTGGATTGGCAAGTTGCAATATTTACACTTCCTCGGTGGCCCTGTCATCACCTGACAGAGCCCATCCATTCATCTTGAGAAGAAACAGAACTTTTAGTCTGGGAAAACTTCAGTTTAATTCCCTGTTGCTGATGAGACCACAGAATTCTTCAGTTAATATCTGCCATAAATTTACACCTGCAGTTGTCCCATGGAGGCTTTGCAAAGCCTTTTATTGACTTCATGTTGACATCTCATCATGTTCCCTGGAAGGCTTATTTTAAACTTTACTTCCTCAAAGTCATTTTTTTTTTCTTTTTTGAGATAGAGACAAAGGGAAGGAGGGAGGGGAAGAAACAGAGAAAGAGGGAGAGAGAATGGGCATGCCAGGACCTGTAGCCACTGCAAATGAACTGCAGACGCATGTGCCACCTACCTTATGCATCTGGCTTACTTGGGACCTGGAAAATTGAACTTGGGTCCCTAGGGTTCGCAGACAAGAATCTTAATCACTAAACCACCTCTGCAGCCCACTTCCTCAAGTCTTTCTTGGGCCTTCCTGCACCTTCTCCTCTCTCTTTTTGATCTGAGGTGGATGCTGGCTCCTTCCTTGCTGAGACAAACTTGCTAATATGCACCCTGCATTTCTCCCGCACCTCCCCTTTGTGAAACTTAAACAATCTTTCACATCTTCAATTTCTCCCTCTCACAGGCTTTTTCTCCTGAGGATCATCTTAACGTAGGAAAAACCTTCACTCAGCTGCTACCTCAATTTACTCTACTCTTGATCATCACACGGAACATCCCAAAAGACATTCTAGTTTTCCCTTTTCACAACCCAGGCATACTTTTCCTCTTTAAAATCTATTTGTCTAGGGCTGGGAAGACATCTTAGTGGCTAAAGGTTCTTGCCTGCAAAGCCTGTCAGTCCTGATTCAATTCCCAAGCCACCCATGTAAACCAGATGCAAACACAAAAGAAGTACAATCATCTGCCTTTTGTTTATAGTGGTAAAGAGGCCTCGGCATACCCATATCCTCATATACGCTCACGCAAGTAAATAATATATATATAGGGCTGGAGAGATGGCTTAGCGGTTAAGCGCTTGCCTGTGAAGCCTAAGGACCCCGGTTCGAGGCTCGGTTCCCCAGGTCCCACGTTAGCCAGATGCACAAGGGGGGCACACGCATCTGGAGTTCGTTTGCAGAGGCTGGAAGCCCTGGCGCGCCCATTCTCTCTCTCTCCCTCTATCTGTCTTTCTCTCTGTGTCTGTCCTCTCAAATAAATAAATAAAAAATGAACAAAAAATATTTTAAAAATATATGTATATATTTTATTTATGAGAGAGACAAAGAGGTAGACAGAAAGAGAGAATGGGCACACCAGGGCCTTCGGCCACTACAAATGAACTCTAGAAGCATATGCCAACTTGTGCATCTGGCTTACATGGGTCCTGGGGAGTTGAGCCTAGGTACTTTGGCTTTAAAGGTTAGTGCCTTAACTGCTGAGTCATCCCTCCAGCCCAATAGGTAATAATTTATCATCTCTAAAACAATACCTGAAGCTGAGCATGGCATCTCATGTCTATAATGCCCACAATCCTAGCCCTTGAGAAGCTGAAGCAGGAGGATTGCTATGAGCTTGATGTCAGCCTGAGCTAGAGTGAGATCCTGCCTCAAAAAACAAAACAAAACAAAAAAATAAAACTAGGAGGTCACCAATAACTTGCTGCTAAAATCCTCACTGCATAAATCCTTTGAAAAGTCAGACCATGTTCCTAGAAATTTTTCCTGTTTAGTTCCCACCATAACTATGTTGCCTGTTGTCCAACCGGCTTATGTCATCTACTGTTTCTTCTTTGTCCCAAGACAAAGCCCTGTCCCTGTCTTTCTATGTTGTTTTTTTTTTTCACTTTCCCTTTGGCAATTTCATTGTTTTTACTACATGTTACATTTTTGTGAATGATACTTAACTTTCCTTCCTCCTTCCAAAGTTCCATAGCCTTCTGAGTGGTGACTTTAAGTATAAGTATCTCAAACCAAATATATCCAAACTAAGTTCAGTATTTTTAGCAATTCAGTGGCTTTTTTTTTTTTTTTGCCTTATTTCATGATTTATTTGGAAAATCTGAACTTCAGAATTATATGGACACATGGAAGCAAGCATCACTTGTTTGGGTGGGGGGAAAGGGGAAAGGGAGAGATATCAGGGTCCCTTGATGCAAGTGAATGCCCAAGTGGCTTTATATGGGTGGCTGGAGAAATGAGTGGAGGCAGCAGTCTTTGCAAGCAAACACCTTTAACTACTACGACTTCTCTCCAAGTCCCAGACTTTTTTTTTTTCTTCCTGAGGTAGGGTTTCAATGTAGCTCTGGCTGCTGCGAGCCCCCTAACCCGCAGGAAAAGCCCATCTTGTAATGGCGTCTGTAGCCGCTCCCTGCATCTGGCTATCTGGAATTCACTATGTGGTCTCAGGGTGGCCTCGAACTCATGGAGATCCTTCTATCTCTGCCTCCCAAGTACTAGGATCAAAAGCATGAGCCACCATGCCTGGCTTCCCAGACATTACTTTTTTTTTTTTCTCAGGTAGGGTCTGGCTCTAGCCCAGGCTGAGCTGGAATTCACTGTGTAGTCTCAGGGTGGCCTCAAGCTCACAGTGATCCTCCTAGCTCTGCCTCCCAAGTGTTGGGATTAAAGGCGTGAGCCACCATATCTGGCCAGACTTTTTAAAGCTTCTTGGTGACAGGATACAGAGAAGTCTGAGACATGGTCTGCGACAGAGCCTACAGCCTAGCTAAACAAGAAAAAATGATCCATAAATTAGCTACAAATCCATTAATAGACTTAACACAGCCAAACAGGCACAAAGAAACTGACAGTACATCTTTCCTGAATCCAACAGAAAGGCTTGGGTATCTCACAACTCCAAAGATGCACAGTGAGCTAAGACTGTGGTGAGCACTATTAACATTTGCACGGCACACTAGGGTTGCAGTGACTTTAAAACCTAACCATGGGCTGGAGAGACAGCTTAATGGTTAAAGGTGCTTGCCTGTGAAGCCTAAGGACCCAGGTTCGATTCCCCAGTACCCATGTAGGCCACTCACGCCATGTAGGCGCTCATGCTTGCCCATGCGCATGCTCGTGCTCAAGCTCTCTCTCTCTCTTTCTCTCTCTCTCCCCCCCTCAAAAAATAAATAAAGAGCCAGGTGTGGTAGTGCATGCGTTACAACAGAACAAAACAAAACAAAACAGCCATGTATTTACTGACAAACCTTCAAGTGGTTTGGTAACCTGCTTCTAAAAAAATAAACTGATGGTGTGCTGATTAGTCCTGTCAACTTGATGAATTTAGTCAAAGGAAACAAGCCTCTGGGCAAGTCTGGGAAGGAGTTTCTAGATTAGGTTAATTGAGGTGTGGAATGGGCTGGCAAAAGCCATACCAAAAAAAAAAAAAAAAGCCGGTGTGGAGGCGCATGCCTTTAATCTCAGCTCTCAGGCAGAGGTAGTAGGATCACCCTGAGTACAAGGCCACATTGGGACGACATAGTGAATTCCTGATCAGCCTGGGCTACAGTGAGACCCTATCAGCAGCAAAAACCAAAAACAAACAAACAAAAAAAAAAAAAAGAGGGAGGGCTTGAGAAATGGCTTAGCGGTTAAGGCACTTGCCTGTGAACCCTAAGGACCCAGGTTTGATTCTCCAGGTCCCCCCAGCATAAGCCATATGAACATGGTGGCACATGCATCTGGAGTTTGTTTACAGTGGCTAGAGGCCCTGGTGCACCCGCTCTCTCTCTCTTTCTGCCTCCCGTCCATCTCTCTGTCTCTAATAAATAAATAAAAATAAATCTTAAAAATAAAAGAAAAAGAAAAAAGGAAAAAGAGGTTGAACACAGTACTCCTCTCCATGTTTCTTGTGGATGCAATGGGAAGAGCTGCTTCAGGCTCTGGTCACCATGTCTTCCCTGCCACGGCGGAACTGAGAACCAAAACAAGCCCTTCCTCCCTCTAGCTGCTTCAGGTCAGGTATGTTGTCACACCAACAAGACAAGAAACCAATACAGATGTTTTGTGCCAGGAGTAGGGCTGTGGCTGTGATAAACCTGACCATTTGAGCCCTTTGGGACTGGAGGTTTGTGGGAGGAACATAGAAGAGTTTTGAACTTTTTTGCTTTTGTTTTTCAAGGTAGGGTCTGGAATTCCCTAAGTAGTTTCAAGGTAGCCTTAAAATCACGGCAATTCTCCTACCTCAGCCTCCCAAGTGCTGGGATTAAAGGCGTGTGCCACCATGCCCAGCTGAGTTCTGTACTTTGAACTAGAAAAGTCCTAGAATGTTATAAGGAGAGCCTGAATAGACTATTCTGGTAGAAGTTTGGAATACCAGAACGCTGAAAGAAATATTGACAGTAGAATGGCTGATGGGATTTCAGAAGGGAACAAAGACTATCAGGAACTGAGCTAGAGGCCATTTAAGTTATATTCTAACCAAGAATCTGGCTACATTCTTCAAATGACATGAGAACTTAAGTGAGACTAAATTTAAAAAATAATGATCTGGTATAGTGACCTGAGGCCAGCCTGGGACTGCAGAATGAACTGTACGTCAGATTGGTGAGAGTGAAACATTACCTCAAAACAACCAAATTAAAAAAACAAAACAGATGTGGTGGCACATGCCTTTAATCCCAGCACTCAGAAGGCAGAGGCAGGAGGATATATACATATACATACATATATATATATATATACATATATATATATATATGTATATATATATATATATGTATGTATGTATATATATATATGTTTTGGTTTTTTGAGGTAGGGTCTCACTTTTAGTTCAGGCTGACCTGGAATTAGTGTCAGGGTGGCCTCAAACTCACAGCGATTCTACCTCTGCCTCCCAAGTGGTGGGATTAAAGGTGTGTGCCACCACACGGGCTTTATTTCCTCTGCCTCCCCAAGTGCTAGGATTACAAGTGTGTGCCACCACACCTGGCTCAAAAAAATACACACATATGCATGCACACACACATATATACACACTTTATTTATTTATTTATTTATTTTACTTTTCCAAGGTAGAGTTTTGCTCTAGGCTAGCCCAAGCTAACCTGGAATAGAGCCTTAGCGTAGCCTAGAATTCACAACAATCCTTCCAAGTGCTGGGATTAAAACCGTAAGCCACCACACCTGGCCAAAAAAAAAATAATAATAATGTTCTTTTAAAGAACTATTTCTTCAGGTTTAGCACAAAATTGATGCAACTGTGGTCCAAGAGGGCCAGGCTTTATCCTCAAGAGCAGAACTCGGCAGCATTGTCCACATGGTACTGGTTTACAGGCAGGAAATATACAAGAATGCAAAGGTCACAGAGTCTGGAAACATGGCTCCAAGTAAACACTGAGGCCCGGCAATGTGTGGTACTGTTGGAATCCCTGTAATTTGACCCTGAGAGGACACTGAGTGAAGCTATGAAGTCTAAACCTCAGTGGAGACCCCAAGATGTTGGAGATGCCAGAAACATGGGATATCTGTTCATGCAAGTTTCATATATAGAGTGGAGCTGGCCCAAAAGAGGCTATATGTGCTGTAGGCAGCAGCTCAAGAGGTGAGGTTACCAAGCCCTTTAGAGCCCACCTGATTAAATCACAGATAGGACACAGAGCTATAGGATATGGTGTTTTCCTTGCTATGTCTTGGTCTTGCTTTGTTCCATTACTTCCTTGGAATGTCCTCACTCCTTTCTTTTGGAACGGCACTATTTACCCTGTGACATTGTATGTTTTAAGTACATAACTTGCTTTTGAAGTTACATAGGCTTACAGCAAAGAGACGGCCTGAGTCTCAGAAGAGTTTCTACACTTATACTTTTTTTTTCCTAATTTTTTTTTAAATATTTTTTGTTCATTATTTATTTATTTATTTGAGAGCAACAGACACAGAGAGAAAGACAGATAGAGGGAGAGAGAGAGAATGGGCGCGCCAGGGCTTCCAGCCTCTGCAAACGAACTCCAGACGCGTGCGCCCCCTTGTGCATCTGGCTAACGTGGGACCTGGGGAACCGAGCCTCGAAATGGGGTCCTTAGGCTTCATAGGCAAGCGCTTAACCACTAAGCCATCTCTCCAGCCCTTTTTCCAAATGTTTATTAACAACTTCCATGATTATAAAAAATATCCCATGGTAATACCCTCCTTCCCCCCACTTCCCCCTTGGATACTCCATTCTCCATCATATCCCCTCCCTCTCTCAATCAGTCTCTCTTTTATTTTGATGTCATGGTCTTGTGTAGGTAGTGTCAGGCACTGTGAGGTCATGGGTATCCAGGCCATTTTGTGTCTGGAAGAGCACATTGTAAGGAGTCCTACCCTTCCTTTGGCTCTTATATTCTTTCCACCACCTCTTCCGCATTAGACCCTGAGCCTTGGAAGGTCTTTTAAACAATGTTAGAATAAAGATTTGGGGAATGTTGAAATTGGACTAAATGCATTTTGCATTATGAGATAACATAAGCCTATGGGAACAAGGATTAAAAGTTACAGCTTTAAAATGATATTTCTGGGGGCTGGAGGGATGGCTTAGTAGTTAAGGCATTTGCATGAAAAGCCAAAGGACCCAGATTCAATTTCCCAGGACCCACGTCAGCCAGATGCACAAGATAGCACTCATATCTGGAGTTCGTTTCCAATGGCTGGAGGCCCTGGCATACTCATTCTCTCTCTGTCTCTCTCATTCTCCCTCTTTCTCTGTAAAATGGATTTTTTAAAAAATAATATGTTTGGGGCTGGAGAAATGGATTAACAGTTAAGGAATTTGCCTGCAAAGCCAAAGGATCCAGGATCGATTACCCAGGATCCATGTGAGCCAGATGCACAAGGTGGCACATGCATCTAGAGTTCATTTGTAGCAGCTATAGGCCCTGGCTCACCCATTCTCCTTCTGTCTTCCTATTTCTGTCTCTCTCAAATAAATAAAAGTAATTAATTAACTTTAAAAATGATATGCTTTGATATTCAATTGACAAAATGTGCAGTTGTGCTGGTTAATCTTGTCAGCTGGATGGGATTTGGAAACAAGCCTCTGGGAGTGTTTATAAGGGAGATTCTAGATTGGGTTCACTGAGGGGAGGAGACCTACCCAAATGTGGTGGCACGATTCTGTGGACTGGGGTCTTGGATTGTGTTAAAAGGAGAAAGTTTGGCTGAAGAGATGGCATAGCAGTTAAGACAGTGGCCTATGAAGCCAAAGGACCCAGGTTTGATTCCCCAACCCACATAGGCCAGACAGACACACAAGGTGGCACATGCATCTGGAGGAATTTTGCAGTGGCTGGAGTTGGTGGCATGCCCATTCTCTTTCTTTCTTTCTTTCTTTCTTTTCCATTTTGTTTTTCCGAGGTAGGGTCTCGCTCTGGCCCAGGCAGACCTGGAATTCACTATGTGGTCTCAGGGTGGCCTCGAACTCACAGTGATCCTCCTACCTCTGCCTCCCAAGAGCTGGGATTAAAGGTGTGCGCCACCACGCCCGGCTTCCCATTATCTATCTATCTATATAGCTGCCTCTCTCTTTCTCTCAAATAAAGTTGTTTTTTTTTTTTTTTTTTGTAAATAGGAGAACATGAGCGCAACACCAGCCTTCTTCGCTCTCTGCTTCCCAACTGTAGATGCAACATGACCAGCTGCTTTACGCTCTTGCTGCCCCACTGCCCCAGTCACAACGGATGTGCCCCAGAACTACAAGCTGAAGTCCCCTCCTCTCTAAAGCACTTTTGTTGTTGTTGTTGGTTTTATTTATTTTTAAACATCTATTTATGTATGTATGTACGTATGTATGTATGTATGTTGCTGGGCATGGTGGCACACACCTTTAATCCCACAATTCGCGAGGCAGAGGTAGGAGGATCACCATGAGTTCAAGGCCACCCTGAGACTCCATAGTGAATTCCAGGTCAGCCTAAGATAAAGCAAAACCCTGCCTTGAAAAAAACATGTAGAAATCTTTTACTTTGGAGAGAGAATTGGCATGCCAGGAACTCAGCCACTTAAATAGAACTCTGAACGCTTGCACCACCTAGTGAGCATGTTTGACCTTGTGCTTGCCTCACCTTTCTGCATCTGGCTTATGTGGGATCTGGAGAGTCTAACATGGGTCCTTAGGATTCCCAGGCAAGCACCATAACCGCTAAGTCAACTCTCCAGCCCGATTTATTTATTTGTTTAATTTTCATGGTGTGCCAGGGCCTCCATCCACTGCAAACAAACTGCAGATGCATGCACCACATCTCCTTCTGGCTTACACAGGACCTGGAGAACCAAACCTGGGTCCTTATGCTTCTCAGACAAGTGCCTTACCACTAAGCCATCTCTTGTCAGGCCTAAAGCTGCTTCTTGTCAGGTATTTTCTCAAAGCAATGAGAAAATAATGACAATACTAAAAAACTAAATATAACTATAAATACAGACTGTGAACAACTCTAAGACTAAGTTATAGAGAACACTGCTTCCATCTTAGCACTGTTTCCATCTTAGTTTCTCTCTTGGATCTCTCACTATAGAGGAAAGGGGGAGATAGTTGCCATATGATAAGTAGGATTAAGCAGTCTTGGGAAAGCCCAAGTAGTACTGATGGTCCGGTCAGGGAGCCATCTTGGCACAGCCAAACCCCCAGTCAAAAGCCAAACTGAATGGAACACACAGGAGCCATAGATTGTTACTAGAAAATTTTCAGTGCCAGGGATGGGATACCTTCCAGTGAGTTGTTGGCCAGGGACATCCCTAATGCCCCTAAAACATTACAGACCATTGCTGAGGTCCTTGGTTTCCCACCAGGAATAGATGGCAAGACCCTATTGCTGAAGACTTCACATAATTGGGCTGCAAGGTCACTGGGAAAGCCTGCTAGAGCTGAGCTGAAAACCTCCTCTATGTAGACCAGCTGACAGAAAGCTGGAAAAAGCCAAACTGCATGCAGCTCAATGGGAGAGAGAGAAATCACCAGTGAAGATACTCAGCAGTGGACACTATAAGCCTTATATTTGGCCAGTCAGGCCAAATGAGGCAACTGGTACAATAGTGGCACATCTGTCATGGTGGAAACTAACTGCCCTCTAATTGGACTGGAGGCCCGCTCCATGGGAGGGAATACATCCCTGATACTAAAAACCTACAACAGGGGTAGTCATGAGCCCTAGGACTGTAACATCTGTTGCTATCTGGCTAATAGTAAATACAATGCTCACCAAACTGCCCAGTAAGCACTTCTCTTAATGTTCATACCCATATATTAATGCTACTCTCACTTTTGGTTAGAGAAGCTTCTCTTTTCAGATGGCAGTGACCTTAGGATGACTCAGAAGGCACCATGGCGCTGAGAAGTGACAGAGGAGCACTCAGCACTGAAATATCTCTATCACACCTTCCAAGGCTCAGGGTCCATGCGGAAGAGGTGGCAGAAAGAATTAAGAGCCAAAGGAAGAGTGGGACTCATTATAACATGCTCCTCCAGATAACAAAATGGCCTGGATATCCATGACCTCACAGTGCCTGACACTACCTTCACAAGACCATCATAATAGGAGGAAAAGATCATGACATCAAAATAAAAGAGAGGCTGATTAAGAGGGGGAGGGAAAGCCGGGCGTGGTGGCGCACGCCTTTAATCCCAGCACTCAGGAGGCAGAGGTAGGAGGATCACCGTGAGTTCAAGGCCACCCTGAGACTACAGAGTTAATTCCAGGACAGCCTGGACCAGAGTGAGACCCTACCTCGAAAAACCCAAAAAAAAAAAAAAAAGAGGGGGAGGGAATCTGATGGAGTGTGGAGTTTCAAAGGGGAAAGTGGGGGGAAGGAGGGAATTATCATGGGATATCGTCTACAATTATGGAAGTTGTCAGTAAAAAAAAAAAATTAAATTAGGGGCTGGAGAGATGACTTAGCAGTTAAGGCTCTTGCCTGCAAAGCCAAAGGACCCATGTTTGATTCCCCAGGACCCACGTAAGCCAGATGCATAAGGGGCACTCGCATCTGGAGTTCATTTGCAGTGGCTGGAGGGCCTGGCACGCCCATTCTTTCTCTCTCTTTCTCTCTGCCTGCCTATTTCTGTATCTCTCTTTCAAATAAATAAATAAAAATATTTTTTAAAATTAAATTTAAGAAAAGCCAAACTGTACCTTCATGGGACTACGCGGAACCACCCAGTAAGCTGCTACTGAATTCCTGACCACTGAAACTATAATGATTATTTTTAGGCTACTTTTGGGTAGCAGTAAGCAATAAAACATGACCTACATACTGTTCTTTCCATAAACAAAATCAAAGAATCCTTATAACTCCATAAAGTGAGTATATACCATCTCTATGCTATAAATGAGAATGCTGAAACTCAAGAGGACTAGCTAGGTTTATTTAAACTATTTCATGATTACTTCTGGGGCTAGAGAGATGGCTTAGTGGTTAAGGCACTTGCCTGCAAAGCCAAGGATCAAAGGTCAATTCACTAGGACCCACGTAAGCCAGATGCACAAGGTGAGGCGTGCGTCTGGAGTTTAGTTGCAATGGCTGGAGACCTGGCATGCCCATTATCTCTCTATATGCCTCTTTCTCTCTCAAATAAATAAAGATTGTTTCTTGGCTAGGGAGATGATTTAGTGGCTAAAGGAGCTTGAATGCAAAGCCTGCCAGCTTGGGTTCAATAATCCAGCACCCATGTAAAGCCAGATGCACAAAGTGACACAGTGTTTGTTGTTCTTTTGCACTGGCAGGAGGCCCATACCCCTCTCTCTCTCTCTCTCTCTCTCTCTCACACACACACACACACACACACACACACACACACACACACCCTCTCTCTCGAATAACTAAAAGTAAATTTTTTTTAAAGTTTACTTCTAGCCAGGTGTGGTGGTGCATGCCTTTAATCCCAGCACTCGGGAGGCAGAGTTAGGAGGATTGCCATGAGTTCAAGGCCACCTTGAGATGACAGAGTTAATTCCAGGTCAGCCTGGACCAGAGAGAGACCCTACCTCAAAAATCCAAAAAAAATAAAAATAAAAATAAAAAAAATTTACTTCTAGCTGAGCATGGTGGAGCACGTCTTTAATCCCAGCACTTGAGAGGCAGAGGTAGGAGGATCACCATGAGTTCCAGGCCATCCTGAGACTACATAGTGAATTCCAGGTCAGCCTGGACCAGAGTGAGACCCTACCTCAAAAAAAAAAAAAAAAAAAAAGTTTGCTTCTGTCAGGTATGGTGGTGCACGCCTTTAATCCCAGCGCTCCGGAGGGAGGCATAAGTAGAAGGACAGCTGTGAGTTCAAGGCCACCCCGAGACTACAGAGTGAATTCCAAGTTAGCCTGATTCTTTATGCTTGTTTGGAGGGACAGTATGATTGTTAGTACTGACTGTCAACTTAACGAATCACCAAGGAGACAAATGTCTAAGCATGCCTGTGACAGTTTTTAGATTAGGTTAACTAAGGTGGGAAGACCAATCCTAACTGGGAGAGACCATTCCATGGTCTGGCATTGTGGAATAAAGAAAGAAAGAAAGAAAGAATATTCTGGGTGCTGCATCGTTCTGTTTCCTGGCTGCTGAATGAACGTGAGGAGCAGCTTTATATACCACACCCTCCCTGCCTTACTGGATTGTATCCTCTCAAACTGTAATCCAAAATAAAGCCCTTTTCCCTTTAAGTTGCTTCTTGTCAGCTATTTTGTCAGAGCCATAAGGAAGATAATGAATATAGACAGAGCATTGCTATACAACACAGGCTGGCCTTAAATTTGAAATCTTCATGCCTCAGCCTCCTAAATGCTGGGGTTACAAGCATGTATCAGTGTGTGGTTTGGTTCTTCAGTATAAATGGCCTTGGGGAGCACACTGATTAAGGAAATTGAGGAGACCCCTGGTGGAGGCAGGTGGGTGAAGAGAAGCAAGGCAAATAGGGAAGGAGCTTCCTGGCACAGTGCCCCTGAATTGGGAACATAAGTGTGATGCTGGAGTCCAAAGGGCAAAAAGGAGTGTGGTGAAGATGAAGTCAGAAAGGTAGAGAACAGACAAAGCTTGGGCATAAGGTGGCACAGTGGTACACCCTTTTAGCCCAGCTTTCGAGAGGTTAAGGTGGGAGGATCACTGTGAGTTCAAGGCCAGCCTGGGGCTACCAAGTGAGTTCTAGGTCAACCTAGGCTTTTAAATGCTCTGTCTCACAAAAACAAACAAAGGAACTACCAAAAAAATACTTCGGGGCTGGAGAGATGGCTCAGTGGTTAAAGTACTTGCCTGCAAAGCCTAAAGACACAGGTTTGATTCCCACGGAAAGCCGGATACAGAAAGTGGAACATTTTTGTGGAGTTCATTTACAGTGGCTAGAGGCCCTGGCACACCCATTCTATCTGCCCCTTTCTCTCTCTCTTTCTTTTTTTTTTGTTACATATGGACATATTTAGCATGTAAACAACACATGTTGGTACCATCTTTTCCATCCTCCCTGACCTTTTTCTGCAAAGGGCTTCCTCATTGGGGATATAGGTCAATCCCATAGGGATTCTGGGTCATGCATTATGGGGGGTGGAGAGAGGCAATATCTCTGTTTCTCACTCTTAAGTAAATAAGGTTACGCATAAGGTGGCACACACAACTGGAGTTCAACTGCAATGGCTGAAGGCCCTGGCACACCAATTCTTTCTCTCTCTCTCATTAAAAAAACAAACCATGCTGCTAGAAATAAATGACAGGAGTGCTCAGCACTGCAATATCTCTATCACACCTTCCAAGGTTCAGGGTTTATTGTGGAAGAGGTAGCGGAAAGAACATAAGAGCAAAGGAAGGGTAGGACTCCTTACAATGTGCTCCTCCAGACACAAAATGGTCTGGATATCCATGACTTCACAATGCCTGACACTACCTACATAAGACCATCATAAGAGGAGGAAAAGCTAATGACATCAAAATAAAAGAGAGACTGATTGAGAGAGGGAGGGGATATGATGGAGAATGGAGTATCAAAGGGGAAAGTGGGGGGAGGGAGGGCATTACCATGGGATATTTTTTATAATCATAGAAGTTGTTAACAAAAAAATTTTTTGAAAAAAAAAAAAATTGAAGACGGGAGTGGTGGCGCATGCCATTAATCCCAGCACTCGGAAGGCAGAGGTAGGATAATCGCCATGAGTTCAAGGCCACCCTGAGACTACATAGTTAATTCCAGGTTAGCCTGGACCAGAGTGAGACCCTACCTCAAAACAACAACAACAACAACAAAATAAAAAAACCCAAAAAACAAACAACAAAAAAAAAACAACTTGGGCATTTATTAGGAATAAGATGGAAAGCCATTTGGAAGGTTGAAGCAGAAGTATGGTATGACTGAGATATTATGAAGTGGGGTCCAAAGAGAGGTGTCCAGTTACCAATTTAATGGAATACTGAGAATAAAAGACATGTGGGCTGGAAAGCCAGACCCAGATTTGATTCCCCAGGATCCACATAAAGGCAAATGCACAACGAAGCTCATGCGTCTGGAGTTTGTTTGCAGTGAATAGAGGCCCCGGGGTGCCCATTCTTTCTATCTGCCTCTTTCTCTCAAATAAATAAACAAAAATTTAAAAAATATATAAATAAATAAAGGCCAGGTGTGGCGGCGCACGCCTTTAATCCCAGCACTCGGGAGGCATAGGTAGGAGGATTGCTGTGAGTTTGAGGCCACCCTGAGACTAGAGTGAATTCTAGGTCAGCTTGAGCTAGAGTGAGACCCTACCTCAAAAAAGAAAAAAATAAAATAAAATAAAAAATAAAAAAGAATAGAGGACATGTTCAGTGAGACCAGAATGGATGCAGAATGAGAAGGGATCAGTAGAACTGAGACATCCACCACACTCAGCTTTGGAAGTCCTTTTCTTTCTTTCTTGTTTGTTTCTGGAAGTCCCTTTTGAATGAATTCTCTCTGAGAAATAGAAAGCAGGCATACTAACTTGAGAATGTAGTATTGATGAACCAGAAGAGTAGAAAGGCAAAAGGAAAAGACATGGGGCATGAATTTTGAACCCAACAAAGGTTCACCTGAGATCAGGGATTATAACTCGAAAGTGATTCTAACCAGTGGGGTTTAGAACTTTTACCAGCTTAGATAAGCACATGCAATGTCAAATAAAACAAGAAAGAGAGAAAGAGAAGGGTGAGGGGAGGGAAAAGAAAAGCAGGTGCTTTTTAGTTCTAGCACTCAAGAGGCTGAGGTAGGAGAATTCTTGAGTTCAAGGCCAGCTTAAGGCTACAGAGTGAGTTCCAGGTCAGCCTGGGCTAGAGTGAAATCCTGCATAGAAAAAACAAAGCAAACTGCAAGCAGTGAGAGTCACTGGTCTTCACAAACAACTGGCAAGACAGGGAGAACGGGAGATGCTGAGAGCAAAGGTTGCAAGACAAGCATTGAAAATGTCTATGAGGAATGGGACTGTGGTCGTTTGAATGGATGACTCCCAATATATTCAGATTTTTTTGTTTGTTTTTTTTGGGTTTTTTTTTAGAGGTAGTGTCCCACTCTAGCCCAGGCTGACCTGGAATTCACTACGTAGTCTCAGAGTGGCCTGAAACTCACAGTGATCCCCCTACCTCTACCTCCTGAGTACTGGGATTGAAGGTGTATGCCACCACGCCAGACTTATATTCAAAATTTTATTAAGGTCTGTAAATTAGATCTGCAGCCACCTGGCTGGAGGAGGTGTCACTGTGGGTCGGTCCTAGGGTCCAGCCCTAAGGTGTGGGGGTGGATTTGGAATTCCAGTCTGAAGATATACAAAGTGCCTTGACCTTTGCCTGGACTTCCTAAGTGTACTTGGTGTGGTGGAGGTGTGGTTGTATCATATCTTTCTCTCTCTCTTGGTCCTGTGATAGGTGGCCAATTTCTACCATTATGGAACTTACCCTAGATCTGTAAGCTTCAAATTCATTCCCTTCATCCATAAGTGGCTGGTTTGGAGGTTCATCTCAGTGGTCTGAAGCTGCCCGCTTCAGAATTGGTACCAGAGCGTGGGGAGTGCTCAGATGACTCTGGCCATGTGGATTTGGGTCTTTTGGAACTTGTGTGCTGGAGGAATGACAAACTTGGTGCTTGCAACTGAAGACTCTTCTGGAGTAGTAAGCCAAGTATTATGGACTATTCCAATAACAGCTGAAAATGCTAAGTGCAGGGAGAACTGTATTTGGCAACTTGGCTTATAAACTTTCTAAGGGGGTGAGAGACTACAGAATACCTTGTTGGAACTGGGCTATTGGTACAAGAGCTGGTTGCCTTCTGCTGTCCATGCCCAAAAAGTTTGATGGAAGTTAAATTTGTTGTTGTTGTTGTTGTTTGAGGTACGGTCTCTCTCTACCTCAGGCTGACCTGGAATTCACTGTGTAGTCTCAGGCTGGCCTCGAACTCATGGCAATCCTCCTACCTCTACCTCCCCAGTGCTGGAATTAAAGGATTGTGCCACCATGCCCAGCTTTTTTTGTTTGTTTGTTTGTTTGTTTGTTTAATTATTTATTTAGTTAGAGACAGGGAGAGAGGGACAAAAAGAGGCAGATAGAGACAACAGGCTTGACAGGGCCTTCAGCCATTGCAGATGAACTCCAGATACAAGTGCCACTTTGTGCATCTGGCTTTTTACCTGGGTCCTAGGGAATCAAACCTAGGTCATTTCCCTTTGCTGGCAAGCACCTTAACTGCTAAGCCATTCCTCCAGCCCCCAAAGTTAAATTTGTAATGGACTGATGTGCTTGGCTAAAGATATGAGACTGAGCCAGGCGTGGTGGCACTGTGGATGGATCCTAGGATCCAACCCTAAGGTGTGCGGATGGATTTGGAATTCCAGTCTAAAGCTATGCAATGTGCTTGAGCCTTGCTTAGAGTTTTTTTTTTTTTTTTAATTTATTTATTTCAAGCAGAGAGAAAAGAAAGACAGACAGACAGACAGAGAATGGGCACACCAGGGCCTCTGCCACTGCAAATGAACTCCAGATGCATGTACCCCTTGTGTATCTGGCTTACGTGGATGCTGGGGAATTGAACCTCGGTCCTTTGGCTTTGCAGGCAAATGTCTTAACCATTAAGCCATCTTTCCAGTAGGGTCTCATTCTAGCTCAGGCTGACCTGGAATTCCCTCTGTATTGTCAGGGTGGCCTTGAACACACAGAAATCCTCCTACTGCCTGAGATTAAAGGCATGTACCACCATGCTGAGCCTCGCTTGGAGTTTTTAAGTGTGCTTGTATGTGGTGTTGGTGTGGCTTGTGGCTTCTCTCTCTCTCTCTCTCTCTCTCTGCTTGTGAATGAAAGGGGGCCATTATGGAATTTCTTTTGCCATTGTGGAATTTCCCCAGGACCTGTAAGTTTCAAATAAATTCCCTTCTTCCATAATGTGCCTGGTTTGGAGGTTCATCTCAGTGACCTGAAGCTGTCTGCTACAGGGACCAACCTTGCAATGGCACAGCAATCAGGACATGTTAAGAGGATGTGACAGGCCTTACAAAGACACTGGGACAGCTGGGAGTCAGTGAAGTGTACAAGACCCAACAAGATGAAATCAAGGGTTTTGTTCACCTGTGCAGTTCCTCACCTCCAGCCCTGCCCCTGTCTAACCACATACCTTGGGGGCCTCTCCCTTGCTGCCGGGGGGCAGCCGCAGGACCCAGAAGTTCCTGTTGCGCAGCAGGTTCTCCAAGTTCTCGAGCCGCCGCTGCAGCAGCCCGTACTCCTGCAGCAGGGTGCCCAGCACGGCCCACTTGCTCTCCATGTGGTTGCCAAACTCCACGGCTGTCTTCTCACAGTCAGCCAGCTTCTTCTCAGCTGTCCCTGTGCGTCCCTCCAGGTTCAGCAGCTGGCTGGCCTGAGCATCAACCTTCCTTTCCACAGCCTGAATGGCGGCCACCACGGTCCAGAGTGAGATCTCTGCTGTAGGCAACTGAGGCTCCCGCATCATGCGGTCAGGAAAGACGGGAGCCCTATCTGGGAAGGGCGGAAACTGAAAAGGCATTGGCCGCCGGGCATCCATGTCCCATTCTTGAGCCTGTGTTTGAAGGGAGAAAGTGACAGCTCGGGGTAAGAATATGCATAATGAGGCATGCTGTGGTGGTGCATGCCTTAAATCTCAGCACTTGGGAAGCTGAGGAAGGAGGATCGCCATGAGTTTAAGGCCACCCTGAGATTACAGAGTGCATTCCAGGTCAGCCTGGGCTAGAGCAAGACCCTGCCTCAAAGAAACAAACAAACAAAAAAAAAAGTTGGGGGAGTGGGAGAGGCTGGTGGGATGGCTTAGCAGTTAAGGTACTTGCCTGCAAAGCCAAAGGATCCAGGTTTGATTCTCCAGGACACACATAAGCCAGGTGCACAATGTGGTGCATGCACCTGGAGTTCATTTGCAGTGGCTAAAGGCCCTGGCATGCCCATTCTCTTTCTCTATCTGCCTCTATCTCTCTCAAATAAATAAAATTTTAAATTGTTTAAAAAAAAAGAAACAAAGCAACAAAACTAATAATGTGTGGATGAGGAGAGGCCTGAAATTGGACAATTAATGAAATGTCATGGATTGTCTTTTACGGATCCCCACCTCTGGCTGCGGAGCTCAGTAATGCTCGCAGCCATAGTTACAACCACTACCCACCCATGGAGCTATTCTCCCATCCCCTGTGTGATCACTAGTTCATCTACCTTGCCCCTTGGCAAGTGGAGGCAACAGAACCTTTCTTTTTTTAAATTTTATTTTTCTAGATCGGGTTTCATTGTAGCCAAAGCTGACCTGGAATTCACTACATAGTCTCAGAGTGGCCTGAAACTCACAGTGATTCTCTTACCTCTGCCTCCCGAGTGCTGGGATTAAAGGCGTGCACCACCACGACCGTAGACCCTTTCTTTGGTTTATTATTTTTTCAATGGTTTTTCAATATGGGGTCTCACTATAGCCCAGGCTGACCTGGAATTCACTAAATAGTCTCAAGGTGGCCTCAAACTCATGGCGATCCTCCTACTTCTGCCTCCCGAGCGCTGGAATTAAAGGGATGGGCCACTATGCCTGGCTTAGACCCTTCCTTTGAATAAAACAGATGCTTAATGGGCTCAACCTCATGACAAACTTCATATTGGCCCCATGCTCTGTGTTTCAAAGTTCAGACTTTTCCTGTAAGTTGACAATGTTAATCTTCCCAGCAACCTCTCGGCAGGTTAGGGCAAGAATGATGATCTCTGCTTTAAAGATGATGAGATTGAGGCATGGAGAAGCAGCTGGTCATCGCTCCGACAGCACCACCCTGCACTGCCAACTGGCACAGTTCTAGGTGCCACAGGTAACACAAACACTCCACAAACATGTTGCCACCACCATTCCCACCAGGCCTGTAGCCAAGGGAGACTAGAGCAACCAGGCCGGAGGGTACTTGAGGAGTTTTAAAATTCTATATTCAACATAGTCAGAATAGTTCAACAATCCAGAAATACTTTGCAAAGTGAAAAATGTTTAATAGAAAATATCATTCACAGCCGAGCATGGTGGCGCATGCCTTTAATCCCAGCACTCAGGAGGCAGAGGTAAGAGGATCATTGTGAGTTTGAGGCCACCCTGAGACTACATAGCGAATTCCTGGTCAGCCTGAACTAGGGTGAGACCCTACCTCAAAAAAAATAAATAAATAAATAAAATAAAAATAAATGTATATATTATCATTCATTAGAGATGAGAAGAAAACATTCTTCACCTTCAGGAGGGATGAGAAAAGGCTGTTCACCCCCTTCCTGCCACCCTGGGGAGAGGGTGCGCCGAGACACCCTTATCTGCAGTAGGTTGAGGGTGGTCATCATTTACAGGTAATCTGGGAATGGGAGACACACTGTGCCAGCATCCAGGGCTGGCCAAGTGACAAGACAGGCTTATAACTGACCCTCAGTCCTAGGATAGAAGGGAGTGTCCCTTCCCTCCTTGTTCTCCCACCTACTGTTGTTGAAAGGGCCCTCTGGTTGGGACAAGTGGAGACCTGTTGCTTTGAGGTGACCTGGATGGGACTTTGACAACCATTCCAACAATATTGTCAAATTCAGAGTAGCAGTGACAGCCAGAGCATCGCCCAGAGTATCTTAAGAGACCCTCTCTGAGAGGAGACAGGGTTCAGGGAATGCCAGCCCCCGCTGGGTCAGGAGTGGCTAGATTGCCATCAAAGCCATCCATCCGCTTGGTTCATGGACGTTCACTTGGGCTCTACCTAGAGAAGGGGTGACAGTGGAAATTCAGGAAATCTAGGGCTAGTTTCTTTTTTTTTTTTGTTTGTTTCAGGTTTGAAGACCTACAGCTAATAGAAAAAAAAAAAAAAAACAAAGATGAAGCACAAACACAAGTCCCAGCTGACTTCTTACATCCTGGCTGAGAATCAGGTAAAGGCCGAAGGACCCCTCTGCAGAGTCCAGTCCCGGGGAGGAGGGGGCCAACTCGGGCGTCTTGGTGCCGGTGCTCAGGCCGCTCGGCACCTTTCAACCTGTGGTTTCCGCCCCGTGCCAGGGCGCTGGCTCTCAAACTCCTGGGCGCCCTGGGATCTTTCATGGAGCCTAAAGAAACGGCAGTTTCCTCCTCCTTTCACACCCCAAGACTCCAGGCAACGGCTCAGGGACGCGCCTTTGGGCGTCGTCAGTGGTCTTCAAGGTGCGATCCCAATACGCGGTCAAGTTTGCCAGCCCGGGACGACAACGTGCCCTCCCCGCGGCCCCTTTCCCGGGCTCTCCCTGGGCGCCGGGGCGAAGTGGGCAGCTCGGCACGCTCGCAGAGAGACGGCGACGGGAAACGTCTTGAACCCGACGGGCGGCCGTGCGCGCAGGCCTGCCGCCAACCCTCCGCCGGCCCGGCGCAAGGACGGAAGCCCCGTCGGGCCCGGACGGAGTCGCGGCCGCGCCCGGTCCCGGGAAGGGCAGCCGCGGGCCTCCGGCAGCCCGGGCCGGCCTGGGGGCGCCGCGCAGCCCCGCAGCGCTCGGGGGGCAGCCGCGCGGCCGGGGCCCGCCGCTCGGGCCTGCACGGAGCCCAGCCGCCTGCCCGCTGGCGGCCGCGTCCGGCGCGGGCACGACGCGGAAGGGCGGGCGCCGCGAGGCCCCCGAGGCCCGGCCGGCCCCGCCCCGCCCCCACGGCAGCGGCGCGGCGCGGCCATGGCGCCCGCGGGGGCTGCACCCACCTGCATGGGCGGCATTCCCTCGGCCATCTCCCCGCGCAGCGCCGGCTCCTGGTGGCAGACCTCCTCCGGGGGCAGAGCCTGGGCCCAGCTCCAGCTCCCGCTGTCCAGCCCCAGGCCCTGGATGCCCAGCTGCTGAGGCTGCGGCCGTGTTGACACAAACTGCATCCTGGGAGTGCTGTTTCCCCGCTCGGGCCGGCCAGGGAGAAGAAGAACGTTTTCCAGGCGCCTTCCCCCTTGCCGGGGCCGGACAGCTCCATCTACAGCCCGTAGGAGCAAACAGTCCCCTTCGGTGACGCTCCCCGCCCTCCGCAGCCCCAGCGCCAGCCAATGGCCTCGGAGCTCCTGCCCGCCTGCGGGCCCGGCCCGAGCCACTCCGGACTTGGGGGGACCACGGCCGCCCCCGCCCTCCCCGGAGCCGGGATGTGGCGCCCAGGGCTCGGGCCTCTTGGGCTCGGATGGCCCGCCTTCGTGCAGGGGCCTGGTTGCTGTTAGTTCTGCAAATGTAGTGAACATCCCTGGAGAAAATGGTGCCCGGCCCTTCTGGGATTCTTAACGGAAAGACCTGAACACCTACTGTGTGTCCAGCCATGCGGTGGGTTTTGTGGTTCGCATACACCTGAGTTTAGGTTGCAAAATCACCACTGGCTGCGCCTTTAAGCAATAATTTCTCTGAGTTTCGCATGTTCTATATACATGGGAGAAAAATGTTTACTCTGGTCTATTTTAAGGTTGAAAACCTAGGAGATTAATGTCTGGCACATAAAGCACTCAGTAAAGGTAGTTACCCGTTCCCCTCCTTCCCCCCAAAAGAGATAAGTCTTTGTACTTACCGGAGCATAGGGCATAGTGTTCAGTTTGTCTTCCTAAGATGACCAGTCCTTACCTTGTCCAGGACAGAGGTCTTCAAGGCCTATCACCAAGGGAAAAAAATCAAACCTTCTGGCACTTGTGAGGACCACTACACTTAGTAAAATAAAGAACAACATAGGCCCATCGGGTGGGCATAAGCCTAGAGGGCATTCAGAACGGCAATTTTAAGTGTTTTCTCTGTTAGCATGCTTCCAGGATATAGAAATGAGTATTCCGAAACTGGGCATGGCGGCACACGCCTTTACTCCCAGCATTCAGGAGGAGGATTGTTATGAGTTCAAGGGTACCCTGAGATTACATAGTGAGTTCCAGGACAGCCTGGGCTAGAGTGAGACCCTACCTCAGGGGAAAGGAAAAAAAAAAAAAAAAAAAAAAGCAGCGACACACCTCAGTCTGACCTAGGGATGGAAGATGGAGGACTGGAGCTGAAGAGATAGCTTAGCAGTTGAGGCACTTGTCTTGCAAAGCCTAAGGACCCAGGTTTGATACTCCAATACCCATGTAAGCCAGATGCATAAGGTGGTGCATGCATCTGGAGTTTGTTTGCAGTGGCTGGAGTTCTCTCCTTTTGCCTCTGTCTCCCTGATGAGTAAATAAATATCTTTTTAAAAAAGGAAGATGGAGGACTACGTTAATCCTGGTTATAAGCTATCTTTTCAGGATAAAACAATACTATGTCCTTTCCTAGCATTAGTGAGCTATAAGACACCACCATAGTGCAGCCAATTTTTTTGTTTTATTTATTTGTTTGAGAGAGAAAAAGAGACAGACAGAGAATGGGCACACCTTGCGCAGCTGGCTTATGTGGATTCTGGGGAATTGAACCGGGATCTTTACATTTTGCAGGCAAATGTCTTAAATGCTAAGCCATCTCTTCAGCCCCCATCTACATTTTTGCCCCTAGTGGTCAGAGTGGCTGCTTAGGCTTGCAGTCTTATTTATGGCTTAATATGAAGGAACTCGAATAGCATGAAATGCACATGCTTCATTGCACTTGTATTATTTTATATCCAACCAAGCCTAGCACCAACAGGCCATGAACAACTACGATGGATACAAGCTGAGGGTATTGGATGGGGTGACTAAAGGGTACTTCCAGAAGAACATAACAGGAATGAAGGGGGACTGCTGCAATCACAATGGACACAAACTCTATTACAGGTTCTTCAGTGGCCAAGGAGCTGATGAGGCCAAGGTATCTTATGGTCGGGGTCCTGAGCTAGGGTCATTTGTGCTCCTGCAACCATGCCAGCATCTTGAGGACTCTGGGCTTGGCCTGTAGCAGACACAGCTGCAGTGAATGTTGTCCTTCCCATTGCTTCCAGTGCTCTCACCTATGGAGAACAGTCAGAACTTTCTGACCACCATTCCCACAGCTTTATATTCCACAGACATCACCAAAATCAAATCATGACTTCCCACTGTGGATTCAAAGACTTTATCACTCTAAAATCCCAACTTTGCTAATACTGGCTAATAACAACTGGGTTTTCTTAATTTCATGTATTTTAGCTATATTTTGATTTATGATTTATTAATTATTCCTGACAATTGACTTTATCCTGTTGTTGACTCCTTCAGGTTGGCTACTTCTCCTGATATATATATATTTGGCTTTTTGAAGTAGGGTCTCACTCTAGCTCAGACTGACCTGGAATTCACTATGTAGTTTCAGGGTGGCCTCGAACTCATGGCGCTCCTCCTATCCCTGCCTCCCAAGTGCTGGGATTAAAGGCGTGTGCCACCATGCCCATTTTATATGTTGTTTTTTTTTTAATTACAAACAAGACTAAGAACTGATTAATGTATATAGATTCACATACATCTTTAATTCTGCATTCTGCTTATTTAACCAAGTCTCTAGGAATGTGCTTGCCATCTTCCTGATATGTTAAAAATCTCTGTGTGTGTGTGTGTGTGTGTGTGTGTGTGTGTGTGTTTCTTTGATGGACACATCACAAGCCTGTGACCCCAGCACTAGGTGCATATTTGTAGAGTGACATACTTCTTGGCTGGTGTTGATGCTTCTGCTCATTCAATACTGGGCAGTAGTCATTTCTTTATTCCCAACTTGCTGGTCTGGGAGGTGGAAACAGGAGGATCAGGAGTTCCAGGTCATCCTTAGAGTTCTGCTTCTTGCTTGGTTCCTCAATTGAAGTCTGGGGCCAGCTTGCTGCAGAACAGACCAGCAAGTTGGGAATAAAGAAATGACTACTGCCCAGCATTGAATGAGCAGAAGCATCAACACCAGCCAAGAAGCTTATCAGTCAACAATTCTGCACTACTACAGCAGTAATCCTGGAATATGTGTTTCAAAGTACTTTAACTTTCTCTCATTTATCCTCACACCTTTAAAAATTAGGTATATCCAGATGTGGTGGCACATGCCTTTAATCTCAGCACTTGGGAGGTTGATGAAGAGGAATCGCTGTGAGTTCAAGGCCAGCCTGGAATACAGTGTGAGTTCTAGGTAATCCTAAAGTGAGACACTGCTTTGAAAATAGGGGGTGGTGTGGAGCTGGGCATGGTGGCTCACGCTTTTAAACCCAGCACTCAGGAGGCAGAGGTAGGAGGATTGCTGTGAGTTTGAGGCCACCCTGAGACTACATAGTAAATCCCTGGTCCCAGAGTAAGACCCTACCTTTAAAAAAAAAGGGGTGGTGGTGGTGGTATGGTGGTGCATGCTTTTAATTAGAGGCAGAGGTAAAAGGATCACCATCAGTTCCAGGCTACCCTGGGCTACAGTGAGACCCTACCTTGAAAAACCAAACAAGGGCTTGGAGAGATGGCTTAGTGGTTAAGGCGCTAGCCTGCAAAGCCCAAGGACCCATGTTTGATCTGTCCAGATCCCATGTAAACTAGATGCACAAAAGGTGAGGCAAGCACAAGGTTGCACATGACCACTAGGTGGCGCAAGTATCTGGAGTTCGTTTGCAATTGCTGAGGCCGTGGCAGGCAATTCTCTAATAATAATGATGATGATAATTAATAATAATAATAGTAATAATAAAGGTATTGCTGGGCATGATGGCACACAAATTCACAACTTTAATCCCAGCACTTGGGAAGCAGAGGTAGGAGGATTGCTGTGAGTTGGAGGCCACCCTGAGACTATATAGTTAATTCCAGGTCAGCCTGGGCCAGAGTGAGACCATACTTTGAAAAACTAAAAAAAAAAAAAAAAAAAGACAGAGGAAACAGGTTCAATTCACCAGTACCCAAGCCCAGAAAGAAAAAAATGAATCCCATGTTCTCTCTCACAAATGGATCCTTTTATTGTTTGTTTGGATGAAAATAATAAGGAGATATGAGATGGAGTATGGGCTATGATTCAAGACTATGAGAAGGGAAAAGAGGTGACAAGAAGGTGGAAAGAACAAAAGGAAATGTATACTATGGAAGCAGAAAGATGGCTATGTTGGGGAGAAGAGAACAAGGGGGACAGGGAAAGGGGAGAAAGGTAAATTAAAAAATTGTCTGATAAAACTAATTTTCTGTATGTGAATAAAATTTAATAAATTATAGGAAAAATAATCACCAAGCAACCCTACCAAAGCATCACTCTGCTTTCCTTTTACTTTCCTGTACTTTAAAATGAAGTTAAATGCATACTTTATAAGAACTTAAAACAGAAATGTACTTTTGCTAGAGCTTTGTCAGTAGCTTGAAAGACACTATGATTAGGAGACTTTATTTTTATTTGTTTGGTTTTTCAAGGTCGGATCTTGTTGTAGCCCAGGCTGGCCTGGAATTCACTGTGTAGTCACAGGGTGGCCTCCAACTCTCAGCAATCCTCCCACATTGGCCTCTCAAGTGCTGGGATTAAAGGCATGCTCCACCACAGCCCAGGTTTTTGTTTTGTTTTGTTTGTTTGTCTGTTTGTTTGTTTAGGAGACTCTATTCTGTGGTTAAGCAAAGTGCTCATTCTGTTGTGTTGAAGCTGTCACTCCATAGACAGAATTTAGGAAGAAACCAGATTATTGCTACCTTGTTCAATAACATTAGAATTACAAAAGTTAAAAGCCGGGCACACCTTTAATCCCAACACTCGGGAGGCTGACATAGGAGCATCTTCATGAGTTTGAGGCCACCCTGAGACTTACATAGTGAATTTCAGGTTAGCCTGAGCTAGAATGAGATTCTACCTTGAAAAGAGAGAGAGGGAGAGGGAGGAGGAGAAAGAATTACAAAAATTACATCTTCCACAAATTAAGTAGTTTGCCCAACATGAGGGAATGTTAAACCAGAATTCAGTTTTTAACTCCAACGTTCCATAATACAATTATTGAGCATCTACATGCCTAAGACCATGAAGGACACAAAAGAAGACATGGATTGCTTGTGAATAGCTTAGATTTTAGGCTAGTTTTAAGACTTTATAGCAAATATTAGCTTTGCTAATAAACACAGAGTCACACAGCTCAGTGGGGTTTTCTCAGATCCCTTCTTTGAAATGTAGCTTGGCTATCGTGGAGAGCTTTGCAGCACCCTGCTTTGGTAGCTGCTCTGATTCGTCTGTATTGCTCTGCCTTCCTTAGTATTCTTAGGTGTGATTTGGGGTGGTAGACAATCTGATTGGCCAAAGCCCCTGTAGGTACCAAAAGCCCTTGGATGTATGTGTATTTGAATATGGCCAATTACTTATTTTTTTTTTTATTTATTTATTTTTTTTGGTTTTTTGAGGTAGGGTCTCACTCTGGTCCAGGCTGACCTAGAATTAACTCTGTAGTCTCAGGGTGGCCTTGAACTCACGGCGATCCTCCTACCTCTGCCTCCCGAGTGCTGGGATTAAAGGCGTGCGCCACCACGCCCGGCGTGGCCAATTACTTATTTAAAAAGAAACTGAAGGGACAGGGGATGAGGTATAGCTCAGTTCACAGAGTACCTACCCAGCACACATAACCAGGCATGATGGCATACATCTAAAATTCCAGCACTTGGGAGACTTAACACAGGAGAATTGTGAGTTTGAGGCCAGGCCAGACTGTGCTTCATGGTGAGACTCTTGTCATTAAAAACCTATTTGAAGCCGGGTGTGGTGGTTTAATTCTGGTGTCCCCCATAAACTTAGGTGTTCTGAATGCTAGGTTTTCCCCTGCCATCGTGGAGCTTCCCCTCAAGCCCATAAGCCAAAATAAATCTTTTTCCCAGAAGCTGCTCTTGGTTAGGTGATTTCTACCAGCAATGTGAACTGGACTGCAACAGTAAAGTGGTACTGAGGAGTGGGATTGCTGCTAGATGCCTGACTGTGTGACTTTGGCCTTTTGGAGCTGATTTTCAAGAGGAATGTGGAAGGAGTTGAAACCTTGGCCTAAGAGATGCCTTGCAGTGCTGTAAGTACAGCTTGATGGACTGATCTTGTCTGAGCTGCAGGACCTGAATGCAGTAAGAACTATCGACTGTGAGGGTACGAGCTTTGCTTGGACTGGGCTAGCAGTTTGTGTGAGAAGTTTGCTCCTATGCCCGTGTCCTGAGAAGTTGTGCAGGGTTGCTTTGCGGAGAAATGAACTGGTGTGAGCAGAGGGATATGGCACAAGAAGAAAAATCTTTGGGTGAACTGTTGCCCATTCAGCTGCAACTGAGAGACTGGGCTAGCTGACCTGTGCTGGGGCAACAGGAAGAATGTCAATTCTTTTGAAGGGGTCTGAGTGCTGAAGGAGTGTCCTGTTCTTCAAAGTCTGCTTTATTCCCTCCTGGATTAACAAATTGGCACCCTACCTGGTATTGTGGAGTATAAGAAATGCTGGATGGGCTGGAGAGATGGCTTAGCGGTTAAGCGCTTGCCTGTGAAGCCTAAGGACCCCGGTTCGAGGCTCGGTTCCCCAGGTCCCACGTTAGCCAGATGCACAAGGGGGCGCACGCGTCTGGAGTTCGTTTGCAGAGGCTGGAAGCCCTGGCGCCCCCATTCTCTCTCTCTCCCTCTATCTGTCTTTCTCTCTGTGTCTGTCACTCTCAAATAAATAAATAAATAAAATTATTAAAAAAAAAATGTTTTTTAAAAAAAGAAATGCTGGAAAGAGGGTCATTGAGTTTGCAACATGGTCTTGTGTTTTGGAAATGGCCATGGGCAGTGTGAAGCAGGTTTGTTGGTTGTCTGCACGGAGACCCCATGGGGCCATGATGATGAACTGTGGATTGCAGTGGAGACCCAGTGGAGATGCTGGGACCAGAAGATGGCTACTAAGGAAAGCTGCCAGCCCTAATGAAGTTTTCCAGGACTATGAGTAGCCTAGCTGGAGAGGCGGAATTGGAATACCAGAGACTTGTTGCTGGTTAGAATTATCGGACTTGAAAATTTGTCACTGGCTAGAGTTGTTGGACTTGAAGCTACAGATGTTTGCCCTGGTTGTTTTAAATCTTGTATTGGTTGAATGTTTCTTTGCTATGCCCAGTGCCATCTTTTGCAGTGTGAATATTTATTCTGTGCCATTATGGTTTTTTTGAGGTTATTTTTTAGTATTATTGCTCAGTGAAAAGATCTTGGACTATGGGGATGTATGAACATCAGTGGGATTGATAAAAACTATGGGGACTTTTAAAGTCAGACTGAGTGCATTGTATTTTACATCACATATGGATATCAGTTTATGGGGGCCAGAGTGGGAATGTGGTGGTTTGCTTCAGGTGTCCCCATAAATTTAGGTGTTCTGAATGCTAGGTTCCCAGCTGATGGAGATTTGGGAATTAACACCTCCTGGAAGGAGTGTATTGTTGGGGGCGGGCTTATGGGTGCTGTAGCCAGTTTCCTCATGCCAGTGTTTGGCACACCCTCCTGTTGCTGTGGTCCACCTTATGTTGGCCAGGGAGTGATGTCCACCCTCTGCTCATGCCACCGTTTTCCCCTGCCATCATAGAGCTTCCCCTCGAGCCCGTAAGCCAAAATAAATCTCTTTTTCCCAGAAGCTGCTCTTGGTTGGGTGATTTCTACCAGCAGTGTGAACCGGACTGCAACACTGGGCATGGTGGCACACGCCTTTAATCCCAGCATTTGGGAGGCAGTGGTGGGAGGATCACTGTGAGTTCAGGGCCAGCCTGAGACCAGCATAGTGAATTCCAGGTCAGCCTGGCCTAGAGTGAGACTCTATTTAAAAAAAAAAAAATTAGAGCAGAGCACGGTGGCATATGCCTTTAATCTCAGCAGAGACAAAGGTACAAGGATCTCCATGAGTTTGAGGCCACCCTGAGACTACATAGTGAATTCCAGGTTTGCCTGGGCCAGAGTGAGACACTACCTCAAAAAAGCAAAAAATAAATTAATTATATTAAAAAAAATTAAAAACTAACAAACCCAGAGCAGATCAGAAAGGGACAACACTCTTTGATTCCAAGTGACAAATGATTTCTTCTGCAAGACGGACAACATAGCCTGGCTTACGGGACAACAGGAAGTCTCTGAAGAAGCCCTGACAGGGGCTAACATACTATCTCCATGCAGGTAGTACTGAAACATCGTACTCTGCCTATTCCCTAACAAATCTACTGGGTCTACATATTAAGGCAGGGGCCAGAAAACACTTACTACTCTCTCTAGTTTACTGTGCCAGAATAAACCCCAAAGAGGAGTTGTGCCAGAATCCCAATTATAAAATTAAAACTAAGGAGAATCAGAGACACATACAGTCATGGCATGCGAAAACTTATGGGAGCTGCCAGGTACAGGAAAAAAAAAAATCAAAAGCTGGGCATGGTGGCACAAGCCTATAAACCCAGCACTTGGGAGGTGGAGGCAGGAGAACCAATCAGTTCAAGGCTACTCTTCCCTATATATTGAGTTCAAGGCCAGCCTGGGATACCCCAGACCATGTCTCGAAAATTCAAAGGAAAAAATATTGATAAAAGGTTATTCTTAGCTGGTTATGGTGGTGGTGCACACCTTTAATCCAAGCACTTGGGAGGCAGAGGTAGGACTGACATAAGTTTGAGGCTACCCTGAGAATTCCAGGTTAGCCTGGGCTAGAGTGAATCCTTATCTCAGGGAAAAAATGAAAAAAGATTGGGCTGGAGAGATGGCTTAGTGGTTAAGCGCTTGCCTGTGAAACCTAAGGACCCCGGTTCGAGGCTCGGTTACCCAGGTCCCAAATTAGCCAGATGCACAAGGGGGCGCACGCATCTGGAGTTCGTTTGCAGAGGCTGGAAGCCCTGGCGCGCCCATTCTCTCTCTCTCCCCCTCTGTCTTTCTCTCTGTGTCTGTCACTCTCAAATAAATAAAAATTAAATAAAAAATAAATAAAGGTTATTCTTAGCTGGTTATGGTGGTGGTGCACACCTTTAATCCAAGCACTTGGGAGGCAGAGGTAGGACAGACATAAATTTGAGAATTCCAGGTCAGCTTGGGCTAGAGTGAATCCTTATCTCAGGGAAAAAAAAAAAAAAGAAAAAAGATTGGGCTGGAGAGATGGCTTAGCAGTTAAGGCCCTTGCCTGCCAAGCCAAAGGACCCAGTTTTGATTCCCCAGGACCCATGTAAACCCAATGCACAACCGTTCATTTGCAGCAGCTAGAGGCCCTGGCACACCCATTCTCTCTCTCTCTCAAATAAATGTATATATTTTTTTTTTTTGGTTTTTCAAGGTAGGGTCTCTCTCTGGCTCAGGCTGACCTGGAATTCACTATGTAGTTTCAGAGTGGTCTCAAAACCAATGATCCTCCTACCTCTGCCTACCTAGTGCTGGGATTAAGGTGTGTGCCATCACACCCAGCTTAAATGTATATTTTTAAAAATGATGCGAAATACAAGATGGTGGACAAATAGCTTACATAGACAATGATCATATGTTTCTGCTGAGAACCTCAGGTCTTTTTGTTTTTGGATACAATGTTTGGCTTCCTGGCTAGCCTGGAATTCTGTGATCCTTCTGCCTCAACCTCCTGAGTGCTAGGATTACAGGTGTGAACCACCACACCCAGTCAAACTTGGATTCTTGATTCTGGCCACCTCCAGGTGAGTCTGGCTTTACGATCTCTCAAGTTGTCCGGTAAAATTATTCTTTTTTTTTTTATGGTTTTTCAAGGTAGGGTTTCACTCTAGCCCAGGCTGACCTGGAATTCACTATGGAGTCTCAGGGTGGCCTCGAACTCACAGTGATCCTCTTACCTCTGCCTCCCAAGTGCTGGGATTAAAGGCGTGGGCCACCATGCCCGGCTGGTAAAATTATTCTTTGTGTTGTAAGTTCTGGGCTAAACTCTTTTATATGGGTCTTATCCCCATCTTATAGATAAGGGAACTAAGGCTCCAGATAGTTAACAGACCTGTTGTATTACTTATGTTAAGACTTGAATCTAGTCCTTGCTCTTAGTCATTAATACTGTACTAACCTGCACAGTTACACTTAAGGCCCTGCACTGTCTGCTGCACCCCATTTGATTTCATTTGTAGAAGCCTGCAACTTCTCCAAAGATGGGCCTCTGTATATACACATGAGGTGAGAAATGACTGCTCCCCTGCTACAAAGAACAGTGAATTCAGCAGGGTCAAATGTATCCATAAAAACAATCATACCTAAGGCTGGGCGTGGTGGCACATGCCTTTAACCCCAGCACTCGAGGCAAATTAAAAAAAGAGAAATCATGTCTGATGACATCAGAGGCCCTCATCTGTAAGATCCTTTTTAGGGGATAAGGTGTGCTTTTACTCATTAGGCAATTGACAAGTCTTTTTTTCCCCAGGCTGGCCTCAAACAGCGATCCTCCTCCCTCTGCCCCAAGTGCTGAGATTAAAGGTGTGTACCACCACGCCCAACAAGACTTTGTTAAGAAGCTAAGATACAGAGGACGGGTATCCCACCTTTCCTCAGAGGAAGTCTGACATAAACTTGGCACTTCCATCTCATTGGAATGAATAAAGGAACTTTGGCATCTTTTCTCTCTCCATCAAGGAGCCTTGTGAGACTAAGATAGTGAACATTTGTTATTGTCTAGTGAACCACAGGATCTGGTTAAGGTAGGCATGGGCACCATCTCTCAAGAAAAGCCTAGTGGAGCACCGATCAGACACTTTGCAGACACTGTGAGGGAGGTGATGTAGAACTTGGCTCTCTAGAGGCTAACACTAAGGTGTTTCTATCACATGTCCAGAAAAAAGGGATCAGAATCATTTTCCACTTTCTAGACAACCAACCTACATTTGTTTTTGCAGCTTGTGGCTGAGCCAGAGGTTCATCGAATGGTGAGAATGAAAAACTTGGTTAGAGTTAACATCTGGATGCACTCTAAGAAGGGCAGACTGATGAGGGCACTTCTGGGCTTTCCTCTTTACTGCAGTGTGTGGTCAGGACTGCTAAGCCTCTGGCAAGTGCTTAACTGCAGGGTTAACCATATGCTTCTCTCAGGAACACTGGGTGAAATAAGGAGCTCTCCACATGAGGAGAACTTCTGCTGGAGTTCACCTTACCTTTTCCAACAATCCATTTTTGAATCTTTGGTGAACAAACAAGTTTGACCTGATTAAGGGACCGGTGAATGAGAAGAACTGGCTTGTACAATAGTTGAACTTCCTGATTTTGAACAGCTATGGACAGGACCCCACGTACTTCTTTCTGGAATGGATCTGCACATCACCTGATATCTGATTGTACAGCTCTTGCTTGGTTGGTTGGTAGTTGAACTGTAATGTTTGCCAAAGTTTAGATTCCTGCTGGCTAAAGTTCCTTATAGAAAGGGCTGTGAATCCACCTGTGACATTTTTTGTTTTTGTGAGGTAGGGTCTCACTCTAGCCCAGGCTGACCTGGAATTCACTCTGTATTCTCAGGGTGGCCTTGAACTCATGGCAATCTTCCTACTTTTGCCTCCCAAGTGCTGGGATTAAAGGTGTGCGCCACCTCGCCCTGCTCCATCTGTGACATTTTAGTGCACAGATCTCTCATTACCCACTTAGTATCCTGGTCAACTTTGAGTTAAATCACTTTTAGGTGTTATCTAACCCCACATCACACCTAGTGTAGGGATCTCTTCAGCTTTCCCTAGCAGATGCTTCCTTCCATCAAGAAAAAGCTTACCACCTCTGATAGTCTTTGACTTTTTTTTCCTTTTTAGTTAGTGGAATCAAGATGCAAATCTCTCATTCAAACTTCTGAGTCACCAATGAGGTCATAATGCTGTTTTGGGTATTTCCAGGACTCCCAATTTTTCCTATGGGATACCTAGGTTCTGGCTAATAGTTTTTCATTCCAATACACCAGGGTTTGCCATCATCTGTCTTGTCTATCCCTGTGGATTTTTTTTCATTGTGTTTTTTGAGGTAATGTCTCACTCTAGTCCAGGTTGACCTGGAATTCACTATGTAGTCTCAGGCTGACCTCGAATTTACAGTGATCATCATACCTTTGCCTCCCAAGTGCTGGGATTAAAGGTGTGCGCCACCACGCCTGGCCCTGTGGGTTACTTCATTGCCTACAAAGTTGTTATGAAAGCAGACCATGTCTCATACACATGGTCCCTTGCATTGCAAGTGTCATAGAATAGTGTTTTATACATGTAGAATCCTGAAGAGCATGTTCAGACAGAGCCTTCCCAGCAGCATACATAACTGCACAAATACCATTTCCTAGCATGGTCACACAGAAGGCAGAAAGGTTGGACTCAGTGATATGGAGAAGCAGGTTCCTTCCTTACTCATCAAGGTAGTTTATGTCTAATAGACCCAGACCTTATTCCAGGCATCATAGATGATTCTGGATACACAAAGGTGTAGGGGAAAAAAAACAACTTTTTCTGCCCAAGATAAAGGGGTTTTGCATTCTGTCTTCCATCTCAGAATCCAAGTAAAAGCAAAACAAATCAAACTGATTTCCATCAAGTTTCTACAAGAACTGTTCTGCTTTGATTTTGCTGTCTCACTTGGCTTTGCCTGGACAGAAGCCAGAGTTAGAGACAGGGTTTTGGCAGAGAAGAACTGTAGTACAAGCTTTTTCTTTCTTTTTTTAAATTTCCAGGGGCTTACTTGCTTTCAACAGCCTTATTTTGCAGATGAAAATGTGAGAGCTGTAAAGAGAAAAGGACCCAACCCAGTTGCACAGACACCTAGGAGCAGATCCAGGTTCAGATGCTCCTAAGTGATTAAGGGACTCCAATGAAAGAACACATGGTAGCCAAGGTCACTCAAACAGGCAACACAGGCTGCCCCTGTCTACATGATAGCACATTAGTGGTTGAGGAAGGGTCACAGTCTGCTCCAACTGTCAGTGCAGTAGGATCAGGGAACGGGGATGGTCCCTCTCTCTGATGGCTCAAGCGTGCCACATTACAATACTGTTATTACATTATTGAGGAAACAAAAGCCCTGAGAGTACAATGCAATGCACTTTCTGAAACTCCTTAATGCTTCTGGAAAATGCTGTGATCTTTGTTCTTGACGGCTACAAGTAAAAGACACCAGATATGGAAAAGCCAACGTATTGGCTTGGAAAAGATAAGGAATAATTTGACATCAAGGACTCTAAAATCATGGTTCAGACACAGACTCTAGGCTGTTCTGTCAGTTGTGCCAGCTGCTTAGGGTCTGAGGATATTGAAGCTGGATGGAGAATTCTCCCAATTTTCTAATCAGGGCCTTCATAAAGGTTTCTGGCCACTTAAAAGCCATATAAGAGCTGGAATATTTCAAAGCAAGCTACTAAAAGCTAAGGTCCCCCTAAATAAGATATTAATGTCAGCTTTCTTGTTCACCAACATTAAACAAAATGTATTAGCAGATGGAATCTAGACCTAGGAAGGTGGTCTGAGTCACCAGTTTCAGGGAAAGTTGACTACACAGGCGTGAACAGAGCTTAGCTGATTTCAAGGGTAAAGCAACGTAACAGTAGCTACAGCACAGGATTCCAACAATCAGCTCACCGCAAAGGAATCAGTGAGACTTTGGACACCCTCATGCCTTATAAGGGCTTCATGCTCGGGGGGGCTTTTCCCATGAACCTGTTTCTACCTAGAGGCACAGGCTACTTTCACTCTGCTACCTAGTGAAAGGAGGATCAGAGGCCAAATCTTGCTCTCCAACCTCTCTGAAATACTGGTAACTTCTGCTTCTGTGATACCTTTGAAAAGATGGAGGTGCTGGATGCTTTTCCAGTTCTTTCTGGATTTCAAAATGTGGTATTCTGGTTCTGTTGGCAAGTTCCAAAACACAAGCATGTCTCTAGCCAAGTGTAGAACACCCCAAATTCCTTTATGTACCCAGTAATAATTACTGTGGGTGGTGAAGGGGCTTTGTGGGCTGTCTTCCTGACTTTCTGTCTGGCTGTGAACAGATAAGAGGCCACAGATCTATAAAACTCCCCCTCCACTCCCTTCCCCATACCACTGATTGGTCTCTAAGCCATCTGTGTTAACACCTAGGCCAGAAGTTTCAAGCCCAGTTAAGAGTGGACCAGGTGGGTCTGGCAGCTGTGTGGAGGGGTCCCTATCACCCACAGAGCCTCCACTATGGCCAGTCCGAAGGTGGTCCTTGAGTGTCTGCTTGTAGCGGAAACTCCTGCCGCAGAGAGCGCAGGGATAGGGCCGCTCGCCCGTGTGGATGCGCTGGTGCTTCATGAGGTGATGCTTGCGGATGAAGCTCTTGCCACAGTGTGGGCACTGGAAGGGCCGCTCACCTGTGTGCAGCCGCCGGTGGTTCAACAAGTGTTCCTTGCGCATGAAGCTCTTGCTGCAGTCTGTGCATGGGTAGGGTCGCTCGCCAGTGTGGATCATCTGGTGGCGGATAAGAGCTGAGTGCCCATTGAAGTCGATGCCACACTGAGGGCAGGAGAAGGGGCGCTCTTGTGCATGTCCCCGCTGGTGCAGCAGGAGGCTGATCTTCAGGCTGAAGCTCCGGCCACACTGTGCACAGCGGAAGGGCCTCTCACTGGCGTGAGCTCGCCGATGGCTGGTTAATCGAGCTTGGTCAGCAAAGCGCTTGGGGCAATCAGGACAGGGGAAAGGTCGTTCAGTACTGTTGTGGACACGGAGGTGGTAGGTGAGTCGTGAGGGGTGAGTGAAGGTCCGGGCACAGTGTGGGCAGGTGGGTGGTGGTTCACTGGCAAAGTCCTGGGAGGTGCTGCCAAGGTCCACCTGTGGAGCAAAGTGCTTGGGACACTGAGCACAAGTTAAGGGATGATCGCCAGCATGGCTGCATTGGTGTGTCATGAGCATGTCTTGGCTGAGACTCTTGCCACAGTGGTGGCATGAGAACATCTGCTCTCCGACTGGAGGTGGGAGTGGGTAGCTTCCTAGCTGAGTAAAAGTCACTTGTCCCTCTGATGCTTCAGGTAAGTCAGTGGCTGCACGTCCAAAAGGTGTTATGGGTGCAGATTGCTGACTTTTGAAAGCTACGTCTGAAAAAGCATCCTTTGCTGCTGCTGCTGGAGGAGCAGAGAAGGTGACTGGAACTTCAGGGCACAAGGAGGCTCTGGCAAGGTCTTCTGCCTTGATGACAAGCTCTTCATCTGAAAGGAAGACTCAAAAGTTACATCTGGCAACAGCTGCCTCTCCAGCACCCTGTGTTCCTACCCTGCGCTCGCAGGCCGCCCCGTGCTCTCAACTGCTCACACAAGCGCAGCAGAGGGCCGCTGTGACTAATCCAGGCACTTGTAGGGCCTGTGGCAAATTATCAGAAATTGAAGGATGTACTTCTTTATGTTCTATTTGAAAAAGGAATAATAAATATTCTCCATATTATTTTTAGCTCTACTCAAGAACTTTCTGAGTCGGGCGTGGAGGCGCACGCCTTTAATCCCAGCACTCGGGAGGCAGAGGTAGGAGGATTGCCGTGAGTTTGAGGCCACCCTGAGACTCCATAGTGAATTCCAGGTCAGCCTGGGCTAGAGTGAGACCGTACCTCGAAAAAACAAAACAAACAAACAAACAAACAAAAAAAAAAGCTTTCTGTAATGACAAAGCTTTAAACCATCTATATAACTCCTATTCTAATCCCATTATTATTTTCCTTTGAGGAAGGGCACCTGTCTAACAACATTTTTGTATACACTCTATCACAGCTTCCCTTTTTTTCCCCCTTGGCTTGAGAGACCATCTTTCTGTGTAACCCTATCTACAACTCACTATATGATTAGGGTGACATTAAATTTATAGCAATTCTTCTGTTGCTACCTCCCGATGGCTGAAAAGTACCACCCGTGGCTTTTTTCTAGCCTAAGTGTCTTCAAATGTACTTTGTTTTTATGTATTCTCATACTTTTGGTCAATCTAAATGCAGTTGTTTTTCTTTCCCTGACAATTCTGTTTATTTTTCTTTTTAAAAATATATTTATTTGAGGGCTGGAGAGATGGCTTAGCGGTTAAGCACTTGCCTGTGAAGCCTAAGGACCCCGGTTCGAGGCTCGGTTCCCCAGGTCCCACGTTAGCCAGATGCACAAGGGGGCGCACGCGTCTGGAGTTCATTTGCAGTGGCTGGAAGCCCTGGCGCGCCCATTCTCTCTCTCTCCCTCTGTCTTTCTCTCTATGTCTGTCACTCTCAAATAAATAAATAAAAATTAAAAAAATATATATATTTATTTGAGAGAGAGAGAGAGTCAGATACACAGAGAGAATGGGCATGTCAGGGCCTCTAGCCACTGCAAATGAACTCCAGACACATATGCCACCATATGCATCTGGCTTATGTGGGTACTGGAGAATTGAACCTGGGTCCTTAGGCTTCACAGGCAAGTGCCTTAACTGCTAAGCCACTTCTCCAGCCCCGCCCCCCTTTTTTGAGGTAGGGTCTCACTGTAGCCCAGGCTGACCTGGAACTCCTAATGATCCTCCTACCTCTGCCTCTGAGTGCTAGGATTAAAAGTGTGTGCCACCACACCTGGCTATCTTTCTTTTTCAAATTTTTTTTGTTGTTGTTTGTTTGTTTTTTTGAGGTAGGGTCTCACTCTAGCCCAGGCTGACCTGGAATTCACTATGGAGTCTCAGGGTGGCCTTGAACTCACAGCAATCCTCCTACCTCTGCCTCCCAAGTGCTGGAATTAAAGGCGTGTGCCACCACGCCCAGCTCTTCTTTTTTAAATATTTATTTATTTTTTTAATTTATTTGAAAGACAGAGAGAGGCAAACTGAGAGACAGAATGGGTGCACCAGGGCCTCCATCCACTGGAAACGAACTCCAGATGAATGAGCCACCTTGTGCATTTGGCTTACGCAGGTACTGGAGGATTGAACTGAGGTCCTTTGGCTTTGCAGGCAAATGCCTTACCATTAAGCCATCTTTCCAGCCCTCTTTCTTCTTAAAATATTTATTTATTTACTTGACAGAGAAAGAGAGAGGGAGAGAATGGGCATGCCAGGGCCTCTAGCCACTGAAGATGAACTCCAGATGAATGCGCCCCTAGTGCATCTGGCTAATGTGGGTCCTGGGAAAGCAAACCTGGGTCCTTTGATTTTGCAGGCAAATTCCTTAACTGCTAAGCCATCCCTCCAGACCCCCTTTCTTTTTTAAATATGGTACTTGAGCTGGGGGTGGTGGTACACTCCTTTAATCCCTGCACCTGGAGGCAGAGGCAGAAGGATCACCACAAATCTGACATTAGCCTGGGGATACACAGGGAGTTCTAAGTCAGCCTAGGCTAGAGGAAGACCCTACATCAAAAAACAACAAAAAATTGGGCTGGAGAGATGGTTTAGCAGTTAAGGAGCTTTCCAGTAAGGTCACGGGACCTGGGTTTGATTCCTCAATACCCATGCAAAGTTTGCAAGGTGGTACATGTGTCTGGAGTTTGCTTGCAGTGGCTTGAGGGTCTGGCACATCCATTCTCTCTCTCTCTCTTTCTCTCTGGCCCCCTTAGTAAATAAATTATACGTGTGTGTGTGTGTATTTCTTTAATTTATTACTTTTTTTTTTTTTTTTTGGTTTTTCGAGGTAGGGTCTTGCTCTAGTCTGGGGGCTGATCTGGAATTCACTATGTAGTTTCATGGTGGACTCAAACAGCAATCCTCCTACCTCTGCCTTCTAGGTGCTGGGATTAAAGGCATGCACCACCATGCCCAGCTAAAATATTTTTTTTAAACATTTTAAAAATTACATATATATAGATTGAACCCAGGGCTACATGGGTGTTAAGTACACACTTTATCACTGAGCTATACCTGGACCCAACATTTCTAATTTGTCCTTACAGCTAAGAGTGTGTTTTCTCACTTACAATTTATCTCAGTGACCTTTTGGTTTGATTTCTTGGTTGACTGTGTCTCTTGGCTTTCTCCCAGTTCCTTGTTTCCACACAGCCCGTTTCAGCTGCATTCTTCAGTCACTTCTGGCACAACCCGGATCTGGTCATTAGAATCTGTTCTCTGTTACTCACCAGCATATGTACCTTTGTAAAGGTCACTCTCCTTGGCCTCCTGGGGGACCACAACCTGAGGCTCTTCCTCTTGTTTAATCCAAGACAGAATATCTGAGGTTGAAAGGCCAGGCTCTGTTGGGAGGTTGGGGAAAGAAGAGAGAATGACCTTCAGGGAATTGAATCTGCTGGTTGGTTTACTAAACACTGCATTTTGCCCAAATACTTCTTTTCCTTTTTTTTGAGAAGGGTCTCATATAGCCCAAGATGACTTCAAAGTTATTATTATAATAGTGGAAGATGACTTTGAAGTCCTTATCTTTCTGCCTCCACCTTCCAAGTACTGAGGTTACAAGTGTATGCCACTATGCTTGGCTGATTTTTGTGGGGTTTTTTGTTTGGTTTGTTTGGTTTTGGTTTTTCGAGGTAGGGTTTCATTCTAGTCCAGGCTGGCCTGGAATTCACTATGTAGTTTCAGGTAGCCTCGAACTCATGGCAATCTTCCTACCTCTGCCTCCAGAGTGCTGAGATTAAAGGTGTACGCCACCAGGTGTGGCTCAATTTTTGTTATTTTTAAGACAGAGTATCAGAATTTAGCCCAGCTTAACCTCAAACTAATCCTCCTGGATTGACCTTCTAATAGGGACGCACAGCCACATATAGTTCCAAATTCTTATTTCTCACTATAACAAAACAGATCTAGTTTTTTTGTTTTGTTTTGAGGTAAGGTCTCGCTCATGCCCAGGCTGACCTGGAATTCAGTCTGTTGCCTTTGGCCACTACAAACAAATTCCAGATGTGGATCCCCTTGTATATTTGGCTCACATGGGTACTAAGGAATCAAACCTGGGTCCTATGGCTTTGCAGGCAAGTGCCTTAATCACTAAACCATCTCTCTGGCCCTAGATATAGCCTTTTTAAGTGTATACAACAACTCTGTATAATTATTGAGAATGAAAGCAAACTTTCATATTATCTTTTCTTCTCTTTCACTTATTCTTGTTTTTGAGGCAAAGTTTTGCTGTGTAGCCACAAACTCTCATCAATTGTCCTGCCTTAGCTTCCCAAGAGCTGCCATGACAAGTATATACCACTACCCTGGCTTTATATTTGCTTAAATGATATAGGTCATTGTCTCATGAGTCTTCTGAGAAATGAAAATAGCATCTGCTAAGTCCTTTGGGTCTTGGAATTATTTTAAAAGAACCCAGCCCCATCCCAGAAGGCTTTACACACCTGCATAACTGCTTTCCTTGCTTTATTCCAGCCTAGGCCTACATGGTCTTTTCCTTTTTTCTTTCTTCTTCTTCTCTTTTTTTAATCTATAAATAAGGACAAGCTGGCAAGCTGCTAAAGTCTATAATCTCTCTGTACTATTTCTCAAAAAAGCCAAACAAGCCGGCATGGTGGCGCATACCTTTAATCCCAGCACTCAGGAGGCAAAGGTGGAGGACTGCTGTGAGTTCAAGGCCACCCTGAGACTAAGCAGTGAATTTCAGGTCAGCCTGGGCTAGAGTGAGACCCTACTTTGATAAACCAAAACAAACCAAAAAAAAAAAAAAAAAAAAAAAAAGTTCTAGTGATTAGCTAACTGAATTAATACAACCACTAAATATTTATTTTATTAAATGACTGGTCTTCAGAACTACTACCACATATACGCATATAATATCACATATACACATGTAATACTGAAATGCCTATCAAAACCTAGTGAGAGTGGTGTGTGTGGTATGTGAGGACCTTCAGAAAATGAAATGAAGAGAGCAGAGAACTTGGATAACAGGATGGCCTAATTGCACATCTGTTCAGTGACAGTATGGCCACGGTGCCAGGTTAGCATAGTGACACTCTACATACATTCCTCACAGACCAACACTGGATAATTAAAGACACAAAATGAAAGTAAAATCACTGGCCAATGCCAGCAGTGGGCTTAGGAGAAAGCCAGGAGATAGAGAAAAACTGAATACTGATGAGTTGAGAGGAACTGTACAAATGCTAAGGTTATGTTTTAGCATGGTTAAAATACAAAGGCTACAGGCTGAAGAGATGGCTTAGTGGTTAAGGCATTTGCCTGTGAAGCCTAGGGACCCAGGTTTGACCCTACAGATCCCACATAAGCCAGACACACAAAGGTGAGGCAAGCATGTGGTCGTACATGTCCACAAGGTGATGCAAGCATATGGGGTTCAACTCCAGTGGCTAAGGCCCTGGTGTGCCAATTCTCTCTTTCTCTCTCTCTGCCTCTCTTTCTTTCTAAAAAAGAGAAAAAAAAATACAAAGGCTAATAAGCATAAGAAGAAATAGTATTTGTTTTTACAACAGGTCTTACATAGCCCATGTTGGCTTTGAACTAACTAGGTAGTCCTGATAGATTATCTTGAATAGCTCTGATTCTCCTGCCTCTGCCTCTGCAGTACTAGGATTTATAGGCATGCAATACCATATCTGGTAAAAATATAAAATTCAAACACACACACACACACACACACACACGGGGAGGGGGAGAGATAAAATTTCATTATCTACATTGGTTGAATCCCATTTTAAGGACAAAAGTGATTAAGTAACTATGATTTGGTGTGTGTTTTAAGCCAATATAGATTACACTATCTGAAAAGTTGCTAGAACCTAAAATTTCTAGGATTTGCACAAAGGTCAGATAAAGTAACTGAGGTAAAACATTTTGAGCTGCAGGTGGTGGTGCAAGTATGAAATCTTAGCATTCAGGAAACCGAGGTAGTAGGAACTTGAGTTCCAGGCCAGCCTGCTCAACATGGCAAGTTCAAGGTCAGCCATAACTACATAGCAAGATGGCCTCAAAAAAAAGAAACAATAAACCATGTTGAAATTAAATTCTTTTTTTTTTTTTTTTTTTTTTTTTGGTTTTTGAAGTTAGGGTCTCACTCTAGTCCATACTGACCTAGAATTCACTATGTAGGTCTCAGGGTGGCCTCAAACTCAGGAGAATCCTCCTACCTCTGCCTCCTGAGTGCTGGGATTAAAGGTATACGCCACCATGCCCAGCTTAAATTCTTCTTAAGTAGACTAAAAATACTTGAAATGTGCAACTACCATTGGCAAAAATTACCAAAAAAATTGTTAACGAATGTAAGGCTATAACATAGTGAGGTGAATATTTTAAATATTTGTATAATAAGTTGAGACCTCAAAGTCTGATGACCTGTTTCCAAGAAGGTGAAGTTAAAATAGTCTTTTGTTGGTTGGTTGGTTGTCTGAGAGGGTCTTGCTCTGTAGCCCACGCTGGCCTCAAACTCACAGCCATTGTCCTGCCTTAGTCTCTGAGTATGTGCCCCACCATGCCTGACACAAAAACGGTGTTGAGGCAACTACATGGAAGGTTTATTTATGTTAGGATATGCTGTAATCATTAATTTTCTTTTCTTTTTTCCTTTTTTTTTTTGAGGTAGGTTCTCTCTCTAACCCAGGCTGACATGGAATTCACTATATAGTCTCAGGGTGGCCTTGAACCCATAGTGATTCACCTACCTTTACCTCCTGAGTGCTGGGATTAAAGGCATGTGCCACCACGCCAGCTGAATTTCTTTAGGAAAAGAAAATTAGCAAAACTTAAGTGACCAGACATAAACATAGGATATAGCGCCAGACAGGGTGGTGCACACCTTTAATCCCAGCACTCAGGAGGCAGAGGTAGGAGGATCACCATGAATTAAAGGTCATCTTCAGACTACAAAGTAAATTCCAGGTCAGCCTGGACTAGAGTGAAACTCTACCTAAAAAAAACAAAAACAAAAACAAAAACCATAGGATATAGCAATGAACCTGGAACAATTATGGTCATTTTTCCCCCCAGGACTATGACTTTGTATTGAACTCACCATAGCTTCTAACCTAAAAGCTCTATAGGGCATTCAGTAATTATTCCACTTGAATTTATTGCATAAAGATTTTCTCCAAAGAATTCTAGAAAATAATGGGATATCAATATTAACGACTAGTAACAAAATAAGGGCCACAGACATATATACTTTTTTTTTTTTTTTTGAGGTAGGATCTCACTCTAGCCAAGGCTGACCTGGAATTCACTATGTAGCCTCAGGGAGGCCTTGAACTCACAGTGATCTTCCTACCTCTGCCTCCTGAGTGCTGGACTTAAAGGCATGCACCATCACACCCAGCTACATTTTTTTTTTAATTTTTAATTTAACTGAAAGATAGAGAGATAGTTAAAGAATGGGCGCACCAGAGTCTTCGGTCGCTGTAGACAAACTCCAGATATATGCACCACCTTGTGCATCTGGCTTATGTGGGTCCTGGGGAATCGAACCTGGGATCTCTGGCTTTACAGGCAAGCACCTTTACCACTAAGACATCTCTCCAGCCCTATATATTTGTCTTGGTAAGAGACAAAGAATAATTTCAGAAAATGTTATGAGCATGTAAGGACCAGCATATGGTCCAGGGACAGTTTAGATAAATAAGTTTGTTTTTCTTTGTGTGTGAGAGTAAAATTGCAAAGTCAACCTTTGTAAGCAAAAATCTAAGAAAAAGCTGAGTACAATGACATAGTAAGAGATTACCAGAAGGTGTGTGTGCAACCCTAGATAAGTAGTGGAAAATACAAAAAACCCAGCTGCTTAGCAGCCGTTGTCCCAGTCCTCCCGACACTATGACTGACTGAACGGCTGCTCAGCGATCCGGACTGAGACCTCCGCGAGACGCATCACTGATCCGAATTCATCTGCCCGACACGCTGTCCGAACGACCGAGACGACTGAGACTCGCCTTGAAAACTGCGAACCGAGAAAAAGTCGGAGCACGGACCCCGCGTCGCCAGGTTGTGACGTCAGAAATCTCACAGACCGAGTCTCGCGTTGAGACCGAGTCCCGCGATACTGCGTCCCAAGTCTCGCGATATCAGGTTGTATACATGTTAGACTCATTAGAAATATTCTTGTGTTAGTAGTGATGAATATAATTTGGATATATATTATATTAGCTATAATATTAGTTGTGATAGTTTGGACTTGCTTGTTTGTGACTTTCATCCCAGTAAACTCCTTTGCGAGTACACCAGCATCTGAGTATTATTGACCTTCGTGGGCGGAATCCTCTCAACCAATCATCTTTGAGAGTGCTTTTTTTTCTTTTTTCAGGACAAGATCATTAGTTATTTATTTTTTTAATTTTATTTATTTAATAGAGAGAGAAAGAGAGAATAGGCAAGCCAGGGCCTCTAGCCACTGTAAATGAACTCCAGATGCAGGCACCACCTTGAGCATATGGCTCATGTGCGTTCTGGGGAATCAAATCTGTGTCCTTAGGCTTCACAGGCAAGCACCTAAACTGCTAAGCCATCTCTCCAGCCCAAGTTTATCTTCTTTTTTTGGGGGGGGGAGGGGTAGGGCCTCACTCTAGTTCAGGCTGACCCAGATTTCACTATGTAGTATCAGGACAGCCTTGAACCTAAAACTCATGGTGATCTTCCTAGCCCTGCCTCCCCAGTGCTGGGATTAAAGGCATGCTGCAAAACTGTAATATTAAGGCTAAGATTTTTTGTTTGTTTTTTGGGGTAGGATTTTGCTCTAGCCCAGGCTGACCTAGAATTCACTATGTAGTCTCAGGGTGGCCTTGAACTCACAGTGATCTTCCTACCTCTGCCTCCCGAGTGCTGGGATTAAAGGCATGAGCCACCATGCCTAGCAATTCTAAGATATTTTGACATAAGAAGGGGGTTAGCCAAGCATAGTGGTACAAACCCTTAGACTTAGCACTCTGGATGGAGGCTGAGGCAGGGGGATCGCCATGAGTTTGAGGCCAGCCTGGGACTACAGAGTGAATTAGAGGTCAGCCTTAGCAAGACTGAGACCTCACAAAAACCAAAAAGGAGGGATACCACATACTAGTGCCATTTCTCTCCTGACATGTATTCTTCCATATAAGTAACTTCATGTAGTCAAAAGAAACCATTCTTCCTAAAGCTCTAGAATAATACAATAATACCATACAGGTTTCATTTTATAGGAAATTTGGATAATATATTTTATAAAACTGGGTCTTTTAAAAGTACATCAAAATTCCTTTTTTCAAAAAAATATTTTATTTTGGGGCTGGAGAGATGGCTCAGCAGTTAAGGCACTTGCCTGCAAAGCCTAATAACTTGGGTTTGATTCCCCAATATCCACGAAAAGCCAGATGCACAAAATGGCACATGCATCTAGAGTTCATTTGCAGCAGCTGGAGGCCCTGGAGTGCCCATTCCTTCTCTCTCTGCCTCACTTTGTTTGCAAATAAGTAAATAAAATAATAATTATTTGAGACAGACAGACACACACACACACACACAGGCAGAGAGAGTAAATGTGGACCCACCAGGACCTCCTGCCACTGCAAATGAACAACAGATACATGTGCTACTTTGTGAATCTGGCTTTATATAAGTACTAGGGAATCAAACATTAACCATCAGGCTTTATAAGCAAGAGCCAGCCCCATAAGCACATCAATATATCTAATATAAATATATTTGTTTTGGGCCGGAGAGATGGCTCAGCAGTTAAGGGTGCTTCCTGGACAATCATGAGGCTCTGAGAGATTGATTCTCCAGAAGCCCACATGTAAACAGGTGGGCATGACCATACATATCTGTAACCCAAGTCCTATGGGGAGGAGAGACCAGAGAATCACTGGTCAAAAACAGCAAGCTCCAGAATGAATGAAGAGTCTCAAGAAAATAAGCAATGAGAGATGGGGAAGAGAATACTCAACAGTCCCCTCTGGCTTCTGTGAGCACACAGGGTTGCCTTCACACCGACTACATGCAAACACATTAAATACATTGGTCTAACAACAAATTACTGGTTAGCTCAGGCTGACCTGGAATTCACTCAATCTCAGGCTGGCCTCAAACTCATGGTGATCCTCCTACCTCTGCCTCCCAAGTGCTGGGATTAAAGGCGTGCACCACCACACTCAGCTTTTCTATTAAGACTTCTTTTTTAGAGACAGGGTCTCACTATAGCCCAGGCTGTCTTTGCACTCACAGCAGTCTTCTTACCTCATCTCCCCAGTGCTGTGATTAAAGCTGTGTGCCACCATGCCTAAGTAAAACTGTTTTAAAAGTAAACAGGATACTATGAAAACAGAGTAGGACTAGAGATGCAGTTCAGCTGGTCAAATGCTTACCCAGCAGGCATGAAGCCCTGGGTTTGATCTCTGGCACCACATTTTAAAAACTGGGAACTGGAAAGATAGCCAGCATTAAGGGCACTTGTTATCACAGCCTGTGGGCCTGAGTTCAATTCCCAAGCCATCCATGTAATCCAGATGCCAAAAGGGACACAAGCTTCTGATGTTCATGTGCAGCAGCAAAAGGCTCTGGCACAACACACACTAAATAGATCAATATAAGAAATTAAAAAGAGGGGCTGGGCTGGAGAGATGGCTTAGCAGTTAAGGCACTTGCCTGCAAAACCTAAGAATCCAGGTTTGATTTCCCAGGATCCACATAAGCCAAAGGCACAAGGTGATGCATGTGTATGGAGTTCATTTGCAATGGCTGGCGGCCTTGGAGCATCCATTCTCTCTTCATAGCTTCCTCTTCTTTTTTCTCCCTCACTCAAATAAAATAAATTTTTTAAAAAACTAAATAAAAATAGGGCATGGTTATTAGAACTAAAGTCAAAGATAACACCAAATACAGATGTAGTGGGTGACTTCAATACCCCTCTCACATCAATTAACAGGTCATCCCAACAAAAAATGAGGGCTGGAGAGATGGCTTAGCAGTTAGGCACTTGCCTGTGAAGCTTAAGGACCCCAGTTCAAGGCTCGATTCCCCAGGACCCACATTAGGCAGATGCACAAGGGAACACATGCATCTGGAGTTCGTTTGCAGTGGCTGGAGGCCCTGGTGCACCACTTCTCTCCCTCCCCCTCTCTCTTTCTCTTTCTCTCTCTCTCTCTCTCTCTCTCTCCCCCTCTCTATCTGCCTCTTTCTCTGTATGTCGCTCTCAAATAAATAAAAGTAAACATGAATAAAATATTTTTAAAAAATAAACAGAGATGCATCTGGTTTAAATGAGGTCATAGAAGAAATGGACCTAACAGACATATACAGGACATTTTATCCAAATGCTGACAAATGCACATTTTTTTCAGCAGCACATGAAACATTCTCTAAAATAGACTATATATTAGGACACAAAGCATATCTTAACAAATGCAGGAAAATTGAAATAATTCCTTGCATTCTATCTGACCACAATGGAATCAAACTACAAATCAATAGCAAGAAAAGCTATAAAGCATACACAAAATCATGAAAACTAAATACACTACTAAATCAATGAAGAAATCAATAACGAAATAAAAAAATTCATAGTCAAATGATAATGAGAACGCACCACACCAAAACCTTTAGGACACAATGAAGGCAGTCCTAAGAGGGAAATGTATAGCTTTAAGTGTCTATATTAAGAAACTGGAAAGGTCTCAAGTAAATGACCTAATGCTTCACCTTAAAGCCTTGGAAAAAGAAGAACAAGGCAAACTGAAAATCAATAGATGGGAAGAAATAATAAAGATTAGGGCAGAAATTAATGAAATAGAAACCAAAAAAAACAATGCAAAGAATCAATGAAACAGAGTTGGTTCTTTGAAAGGATAAACAAGATTGATAAGCCCTTAGCAAATCTAACCAGAAGAGAGAAAAGACACAAATCAATAAGATTAGAGATGAAGCCGAGTATGGTGGTGCACACCTTTAACCCCAGCACTTTGGAGGCAATGGTAGGAGGATCACCATGAGTTCGAGGCCACCCTGAGAATACATAGTGAATTCCAGGACAGCCTGCACTAGTGTGAGACCCTACCTCAAAAAACCAAAAAAAAAAAAAAAAAAAAATTAGAGATGAAAAAGGCAGCATCACATTACATATCAGATAAGTTGAAAAAATAATAGGGACATACTATAAAAACATATACTCTACTAAGTATGAAAATCTGAAAGAAATGGATGATTTCCTTGATTTATATGACCTATTTAAATTAAATAAAGATGAGATTAATCACTTAAATAGACCTATAACAAGTATGAAGATCCAAGCAGTTATCAAAAATCTCACAACTAAAAAAAGTTCAGGCCCAGATGGATTCACTGCTGAATTTTACCAGACCTGTAGGGAAGAACTAACACCACTGCTTCTTAAGCTTTTCCATAAAATAGAAAAAGAAGGAATCCTACCAAACTCCTTCTACGAAGCCAGCATCACCCTGATACCAAAACCACACAAAGATAGAACAAAAAAGAAAATTACAGATCAATCTCCCTCATGAACAAAGATGCAAAAATTCTCAACAAAATATTGGCAAACAGAATGCAAGAATATATCAGAAAGCTCATATACCCTGACCAAGTAGGCTTTATCCCAGAGATGCAGGATCCTCTCATTAGATTCAGAGAAAGCGTTTGACAAAATCCAACATCCCTTCATGACAAAAGTCCTACAGAGGCTGGGAACTGAAGGAACATATCTCAATATAATAAAGGCTATTTATGACAAGCCTTCAGCTAACATATTACTAAATGGGGAAAACTGGAAGCTTTTCCACTAAAATCAGAAACAAGACAAGGGTTCCCAATATCCCCACTTTTATTTAATATAGTACTGGAAATCTTAGTCATAGCAATAAGGCAAGAGATGCACATAAAAGGGATACAAATTGGAAATGAAGAGATCAAGTTACCATTATTTGCAGATGACATGATTCTATACATAAAGGACGCTAAAGACTCTCCCAGCAAACTGTTGGAGCTGATAAACACCTATAGCCATGTAGCAGGATACAAACTAAATACACAGAAAAATAGGGCATGGTGTCGCATGCCTTTCATCCTAGCACTCAGGAGGTAGAGGTAGGAGGATTACCATGAGTTTGAGGCCACTCTGAGACTACACAGTGAACTCCAGGTCAGCCTAGGCTAGATCTAGATTGAGATGCTACCTCACTCCTGTCAGATTGGCCACCATCATGAAAACAAATGACCATAAATGCTGTTGAGGATGTGGAAAAAGAGGAACCCTTCTACACTGTTGATGGGAATGCAATCTGGTCCAGCCATTGTGGAAGTCAGTGTGGAGGTTCCTAAGACAGCTAAAAATAGATCTACCATATGACCCAGCTATAGCACTCCTAAGCATATATCCTAAGGACTCATCTCACTACCTTAGAAATACTTGCTCAACCATGTTTATTCCTGTTCAATTCACAATAGCTGGGAAATGGAACCAGCCTAGATGTCCCTCAACTGATGAGTGGATAATGAAGATATGGCACATCTATACAATGGAGTTCTACTCAGCAGTAAGGAAAAATGAAGTTATGGAATTTGCAGAAAAATGGATGGATCTGGAAAGGATTATACTAAGTGGGGTAACGCAGGCCAGAAATCCAAGCGTTGCGTGTTCTCTCTTATATGTGGATCCTAGCTACAGTTGATTGGACTTCCGTGTGAGTAGGAAGAAAACTCATTAGCAAAGGCCAGTAAACTAGAAAAGAAATATAAAGGGAAGAGAAAGGAAGGGAGGGGGGTACTTAATAGGATGGTATTGTATGCATATAAGTAGAAGAATAGATAAATGGGGATGAAAAAGCCCAAGGTGAGGTCAGGAGAAAAGATTGAGTCAAGGAAAGGTGGAGGGAGGGCTAATCAAAATCTAAGAGTAGATATAAATAAATCATATGGAATCCTACTTTTTTGAGCAATGGAACATACAGGAGCCATAGATTGTTGCTAGAAAAATTTCAGTGCCAGGGATGGGATACCTTCCAGTGAGTTGTTGGCCAGGGAGGTCCCTGATGCCCCCAAACATTATAAGCCATTGCCAAGGCCCTTGGTTTCCCACCAGGAATAGATGGCAAGACTCTATTGCTGAAGACTTCACATACTTGGGCTGCAAGGCCACTGAGAAATCCTGATGGAACTGAGCTGATAACCTCCTCCATGTAGATCAGCTGATAGAAAGCTGGAAGAAGCCATTCTGCATGCAGTTCAATAGGAGAAAGAGAAAACACCAGTGAAGATACTCAACATTGGACACTGCAAGCCTTATATTTGGCCAAACAGGCCAAATGAGCCAATGGGTGCAATAGTGGCACGTTTGTCCTGGTGGAAACTAACTGCCCTTTAATTGGACCACTCCATGGGAGGGAATACATCCCTGATACTGAAAACTTAAAACGGGTAGTCATGAGCCCTAGGGGTGTAATTTCTGCTGCTGTCTGGCTAGATGTATATACTATGCTTATCAAACTGCCCAGTAAGCACTTCTCTTAATGTTCATACCCTTATATTAATGCTACTAGAGAATCTTCTCTTTTCAGATAGCAGTGACTTTGGGACAACTCAGAAGGTATCATGGTGCTGGATAGAAGTGACCAGAGTGCTCAGTACTGTAATATCACTATCACACCTTCCAAGGCTCAGGGTCTAATGTGGAAGAGGTGGCAGAAAGAATGTAAGAGCCAAAGGAAGGGTAGGACTCCTTACAACGTGCTCCCCCCAGACACAAAATGGCCTGGATATCCATGACCTCACAGTGCCTGACATTACCTACACAAGACCATCATAAGAGGAGGAAAAGATCATACATCAAAATAAAAGAGAGACTGATAGAGATGGGGAGAGGATATGATAGAGAATGGAGTTTCAAAAGGAAAAGTGGGGGAAGGGAGGGTATTACCATGGGATATTTTTTTATAATCATGTAAGTTCTTAATAAAAATTTGAAAAAAAGAAAAAAACAACAATTAAAAATAGGGTTAGAGGGCTGGAGAGATGGCTTAGCGGTTAAGCACTTGCCTGTGAAGCCTAAGGACCCCAGTTCGAGGCTTGATTCCCCAGGACCCATGTTAGCCAGATGCACAAGGGGCACCTGTGTCTGGAATTCATTTGCAGTGGCTGGAAGCCCTGGCCTGCCCATTTTCTCTCTTTCTCTGCCTCCTTCTCTCTGTCTGTCTCTCTCTCTCAAATAAATAAATCAAAATAAACAACAACAAAGAAATAGGGTTAGACAGAGATGACTTAGTGGTTAAGGCACTTGCCTGTGAAGGCTGTGGAGGCGAAGGACTCAGGTTCAACTCCCCAGTACCTACATAAGTAGATGCAAAAGATGGGGCATGCCTCTGAAGAGGCCCTGGAATGCCCATTTGCCCCCCCCCAAATAAATAAAATATCTCTTTGAAAAAAAAAATACACAGGATAAACTTTCAGATTCAATCCAGTAGTGAAGAAAAGAAAAATGTATGAGAATTTTCTGACAGCCAAGGTGATATGTGAGAAATACAATTACAGCAATCTTTCCTCAGCCAGCTTCAAATCTGGGAACATCCATACTGCCAGCATTGCATCAAGGTCCACTACTTTTTTTCTCAAGGTAGGGTCTCAATGTAACCCAGGTCGATATGGAATTCACTCTATATTCTCAAGGTGACCTTGAACTCAAGGCAATCCTCCTATCATTGCCTCCAAGTGTTGGGATTAAAGGCATGCACCACCATGCCAAGCCCACTTTTTAAAAATAATTTTATTTTATTTTTTAATTTAATTAATTAATTTATTTATTTGAGAGCAACAGACACAGAGAGAAGGACAGATGGAGGGAGAGAGAGAGAATGGGCGCACCAGGGCTTCCAGCCTCTGCAAACGAACTCCAGACGCGTGTGCCCCCTTGTGCATCTGGCTAACGTGGGACCTGGGGAACCGAGCCTTGAACCGGCGTCCTTAGGCTTCACAGGCAAGCGCTTAACCGCTAAGCCATCTCTCCAGCCCAATAATTTTATTTTTATTGATTTATTTATTTGAGAAAGAGATGAAGACAGAGAGAGGGGGAGGAGAGGGGAAGAATAGGCACGCTAGGGCCTCCAGGTGCTGCAAATAAAGTTCAGATGCATGTGCCACCTTGTGCATCTGGCTTACGTGGGTTCTGGGGAATCAAATTGTGGTCCTTTGGCTTTGAAAGTAAGCACCTTAACCACTAAGGTATCTGTTCAGCCCATGGTCCACTTAAATGGAATCCTAGCCCCTTGTGACTTCTGAAGGGCTAGGTATACCTTTCCCTGAAGCACTTTACTTGAGATGAACATGACTGCTTTCTTTGTCATGTAAGCACATGTGTATATCATTACATCATTAGGTCTCAGTAATTTTTTTGTTATTGCTGTTTTTAAAGTAGAGTCTTGCTCTAGCTCAAGCTGACCTGGCATTCACTATGTAGTCTCAGAGAGGCCTCGAAAGGTCTTGGTAACTTTACTAATATTCCTTAGATATGTCGATGGTGCTGAACTAAGCTCCTTCTAGTATTTAAATGCTCAAAGTCAAGGTGTTCTAGCACAGAATGGCTCTAGAAGCCGCTAAGCCCCAAGATTTCTTGGTATTAGACTCTCTTTTCTGACCTGGGAAGGAAACTCAGAAGTGCCTCATCTCTTTTCCAACCTACCTTCACTGGGGTCTGTAGGGACCTCACTCTCCTGTGGCCCAGGCTGGTCTGTATTCTGTTCTCCTGGTTGAATCTGTGATAAAACATCGGGTTGGTTCATGGCATAATCTAGGAGGGGAGAAATTGACAGTGAGTATGGCAGAGATGAATCAGCATGACAATGAGCTGTCAGCAAGGCTGAGCTGAATCTTTGAGATCTGCAATCCTAGGGAATTTCCTTTAGATTCTCTTATCACTTTTCCCATCCATCCACTTCCAACTATTGATGATAGCTACTCAGGAAAGCAGGTAAGAAAGAGGAAATGCAGGCTGGAGAGATGGGTTAGTGGTTAGGGCACTTGCCCGTGAAGTCTAAGGACCCAGATTCAATTCTCCAGGTCTCATGTAAGCGCATGCGTCTGGAATTTGTTTGCAGTGGCTAGAGGCCCTGACACACCTATTCTCTTTCTTTCTCTCCCTATCTCTGATGAATTTAAAAAAAAAAAAAGGAAATATAACATGTGGGAGAAGCACATGTATTAGGTTATCATGTATGTCTGTGACAGTGTAACTCAAGGGGGAGGGGTCAAATGCCTTTCAACGAGAATGCCCAGGAAAAACATGAGGTGGGGTCTCCTAACTCTGAATTCTATTCTCTGTTCTAATTTTGCAAAAGAGACTATAATTTCCCACTTAGGAAATGGTAATTGCCCAGACTCTGAAGTGTGTGAAAATAGAAATGCTAAAGGAAAAGGGACTATCTAAACCCTCTTGGAACTGCTGTCACCTTATTCAAAAGGTGCCAACTCAGCCTCACCCAAGGAGATGAGAGACTCATAGTTGCCCTTCATGATATTCTTGTAAAGTTCCTTTTGCCATTCTTCTAATTTTTCCCATTCTGGAGTGGAAAAGTAGATGGAGACATCATCAAATGCCACTGGCACCTAAAATCACAATCAAATCGATTAGTCCTTCCCATTGCAATTTAGTTATTTAAAGAATCTCTTCAATTATCCACTTTAATTATTATTACCATTTTTTTTTTTTTTTTTTTGAGGTAGGCTCTCACTCTAGCCTAGGCTGACCTGGAATTCACTGTGCAGTCTCAGGGTGGCCTCGAACTCACAGCAATCCTCCTACTTCTGCCTCCCAAGTGCAGGGATTAAAGGTGTGGGCCCCCATGCCTGGCTTAATTATTTTTTTTACATTTTCTTTTTTTCCCCCTCTTTTATTTGGAAGAGAGAGAGAGAGAGAACGGGCACATCAGGGCCTTCAGCAGCTGTAAATGACTCCAGAGGCATGTATCACTTTATATATCTGGCTTTTAATGGGTCCTGGAGAACTGAACTTGAGTCCTTTGGCTTTGCAGGCAAGCACCTTAACTGCAAATCTCATACAGTTCAAAAGACTAGGTCTTTTTATTTTTTAAGTTTAGAGTGATATTTATAATACAACAAGTGCTGTGCATGGTGGTGCATCCTGGCACTCAGGAGGCACAGGTAGGAGGATCACTGTGAGTTCGAGGCCAACCTGAGACTACATAGTGAATTCCAGGTCAGACTGGGTTAGAGCAAGACCCACTTCAAAAAAAAGAAAATGACATAAAAAACTGAGATACGGGGCTGGAGGGATGGCTTAAGTTTAAGGCGTTTGCCTGCAAAGCCAAAGGACCCAGGTCCAATTCCCCAGGGCCCACATAAGCCAGATGTACAAGGGGGCACGGGCATCTGGAGCTCATTTGCAGTGGCTGGAGGCCCTGGCGTGCCCATTCTTTTTCTCCCTCTCTCCCTCCCTCCCTTCTTCCCTCTTTCTCTGTCAAATAAATAAATAAACATAAAATTTAAAATAAAAACTGAGATATGGGGCTAGAGAGGTGGCTCAGTGCTTAAGATGCTTGCCTGCAAAGCCTAGTGACCTGGGTTTGATTGCCTAATACCCATGTAAGCCAGATGCACAAAGTGGCCCATTCATCTCGAGTTCGTTTACAGTGGCTAGAGACCCTGACACGCCCATAGTCTGTCTGTCTGTCTGTCTCTCTCTCTCTCTGTTTGCAAATAAAGAAAATGAAAAGATTGAGATGTAATTTTATAACTAACCCACTTATTTTTTTGGTTTCTATTTACAGTATTTTTCTTTTTTTTTTTTTTTCAGGGAGGGTCTCCTCTAGTCCAGGCTGACCTGGAGTTTACTACGTAGTCTCAGGCTAGCCTTGAACTCACAACTATCTCCCTTCCTCAGCCTCCTAAATGCCAAGATGAAAGGCATGTGCCAACTCACCCAGCCTACAATAGTTTTTTTTCTCATTCTAGTCCAGGCTGATCTAGAACTCACTCTACTGGAGCCCAGGCTGGCCTCGAGTTCATGATGATCTTCCTATCTCAGCCTCCTGAGAGCTGAGACTTAAGTGTGAGCTACCATATCTGTCTGTTTTGGTGACTGAGCTAAATGAGGGTCTGGCATGAGCATGGGTGAAGGTTACATACTGGCTATACTCTTACCAGTGGCTACACTACTCAAGAATATAATGCTAGCCCCCACCCCTCCTGCCACTCCCAGCCAATTAACTACCAACTGACTCCTCTGGAAGGTGTGGCATCTCCTAAGATTCCCTCCCCCATCCATGATGGAATCTTGTGCAAATCAAGCTACTATGGGCTCATGAGGGTAATGGCATTGCTGGGTCTAGAACATACAATTCCACAGAACTCTTCACTGTCCTCCAGCTCTTTTTTTTTTAAAAAAAATATTTTTATTTATTTATTTGAGAATAAGAGAGAAAGAGGGGGAGAGAGAGACACAGAGAGAATGGGCATGTCAGGGCCTCCAACCACTACAAATGAACTCCAGACACATGCCCCACCTTGTGCACCTGGCTGGCTAATATAGGTCCTGGGTAATCGAACCTGGGTCCTTTGGCTTTGCAGGCAAGTGCCTTAAATGCTAAGTTATCTCTCCAGCCCTATCCTCCAGCTCTTAAATTTTTTCTGCCCCATCTTTCACAATCTTCCCTCAGCCTTGGCAGGGATGATATAGATGTCCCATTTAGGGCTTAGCATACAAATGTCACTTATTCTCAGCATTTTCACCAGCAATGCATCTCTCCATCAACCTGCAAGAAACTTCTGTGGTTATGACTGATAGCACTCATCTGGAGGGATAAATATAAATACACTCTAAGGGCTAGGATACTCCCACCATAGGCTTCTGACCAGGTTTACAGGACCAGGCAGGAATCCCTCCTATAGAGAGGTTCTCAAATCTAATCAGTAAACAGTTGTTTGACTCCATAATGGTCATTTCATTATTGTACCAGAGGACACATCTTGGATGAAAAAGCTAAACCTTGATTATAATTTCCATCTTTTCAGTGTTTTCTATGATGACTTTTTTAAGATAACACAAACAGTTATCTTTTTTGGTTTGTTTGTTTTAGTTTTTCAAGGTAGGGTCTCACTCTAGCCCAGGCTGACCTGGAATTCACTAAGTAGTTTCAGGGTGGTCTTGAACTCATGGCGATCCTTCTACCTCTGTCTCCCAAGTGCTGGGATTAAAGGTGTGTGCCATGATATATAGATTTTAATAATATTTATATCCTCTGACATATCTACCACTTAACAATACAACTTTAAGTATCTTTTACACAAATGTTCCACTTGGTCACTTACAAAAGCAAGTTGGTCCTGATGAAATCATATTTGGTGAGTGAAGGAACCATGGAAGGATTTCTCATTAGCTTTCCCCCTGTATTTTGATGCACTGGATCTGAAAATGGGAAGGCTTGATGTCAGCACCAGCCCTCCAGCCCCAAGGACCAAAGAAATGCTTGTCATTAGTATTCCGTTTTTCCTTTTAAAGAGTGTATAGAAGGAGCTATGAAAGCCCCTTTACTGATACTGTCTGGGATTATTTTATTTTTGCAACAAGGTCTAGCTACCTAGCCCAGACTAAGGTTGAACTCTACATCATCTTCATGCCTCAGCATCCCACGTACTGGGATTACAGGCATGTACCACCAATATGACTCAGATTTTGATTGAAAATGTTTGTTTACATTCTTCCTTTAGATTTCTTATGATATTGTTTCCTAAATGTAACTCCCTCTTTGCTTTCAAAAATGTTTCCAACCCTGGGAGCTTTGATTGATGGGGGAGAGGAGGTCCAGGGTGTGCTATAGACAAGCCTTATATAATCTTTTTTTGCTTGTTTGTTTTCCAAGGTAGGGTCTCACTCTTGCCCTGGCTGATCTGGAATTCACTAGCCTTAGAATGACCTCAAACTCACGGTGATTCTCCTACCTCTGCCTCCTGAATGCTGGGATTAAAGGCATGCGCCATCATGCCCATATCTTATAGAACATTTTCTCTATTTAATGCCTGAGTTTGTCCAATTCTTTTTATTTTTTTTTTTCAAGCAGAGAGATGGAGAGAGCACAGAGAATGGCCATGCCAGGCTGCAAGTGAACTCCAGATGCATGTGCCACCCTAAAGCTTACATGGATACTGGGGAATTGAACCTGGGTCACTAGGCTTTGCAGGCAAGCACCTTAGCCACTAAGCCATCTCTCCAGCCCTCTAATTCTTTTTATATGTTTATATTTATTTGTGAGAAAGAGAGAGAGTAAGTAGGCATGGGCATGCCAAGGTCTATTCCCAATGCAATCAAACTCTAGATGCATGAGTCACTTTGTACATCTGGCTTAACTAGGTACAGGGGAATCAAACCAGGGTGGTAGGCTTCACAAGCAAGTGCCTTTAGCTACTGTGATAGTTCGATTCAGGTGTCCCCCATAAACTTAGGTGTTCTGAATGCTAGGCTCCCAGCTGATGGAGATTTGGGACTTGATGCCTCCTGGAGGCAGTGTATTGCTGGGGACGGGCTTATGGATATTATAGCAAGTTTCCCCTTGCCAAAGTTAGGCACACTCTCCTGTTATTATTGTCCACCTTATGTTGGCCAGCGGGTGATGTCCACTCTGTGTTCATGCCATCATTTTCCCCTGCCATCATGGAACTGCCCCTTGAGCCTGTAAACCAAAATAAACCCTGTTTTCCCAAAAATTGCTCTTGGTTGGGTGATTTCTGCCAGCAATGTGAACCTGACTGCAACTACTAAGTCATTTTCCCAAACCCTTATTTTTTTAAAAATATTTTTATTTACTTACTTGCAGGGATAAACAGACAACGGGCATGCCAGGACCTCTTGCTGCTGCAAATGAACTTCACGTATATTGAACCTAGGTTGGCAGCATTTTAGAGGTAGGGTCTCATTCTAGTCAAGAATGACCTGGAATTCACTATACAGCCTCAGGGTCCCCTTGAACTCATGGCAATTCTCCTACCTCTGCCTCCCAAGTGCTGGGATTAAAGGCATGCACCGACCATGCTCAGCTCAAGTTCTTTTTTTGGGGGGGAGGAGGGTTCGAGGTAAGGTCTCACTCCAGCTCAGGCTGACCTGGAATTCACTATGTTGTCTCAGGGTGGCCTCGAACTCCCAGCAATCCTCCTATCTCTGCCTCCTGAGTGCTGGGATTAAAGGCATGCGCCACCACGCCTGGCTAATTCGAGTTCTTTTTCTTTTAAAAAAATATATTTTATTTGTGCTGGAGAGGTGGTTTAGCGGTTAAGGCAATTGCCTGCAAAGCCTAAGGACCCAGGTTCGATTCCCCAGTATTCACGTAAGCCAGATGCACAAGGTGGCATATGGGTCTGGAGTTCGTTTACAGTAGCTAGAGGCCCTGGCATGCCCATTCTTTCCCTCTCTCTCCCCCTTTCTCTGTCTGTCTTCCAAATAAATATGTTTTTAAAATTAAAAATTTTAAATCTTTATTTATGAGAAAAAAATAGGCAAATTGAGAAAGAAGCCAGGAGGGAGAAAGAAAGAGAGAGAATGGGTGTATCATGGCCTCTAGCCACTGCAAACAAACTCCAAATACATGTACCACCTTGTGCATCTGCTTTATGTGGGCACTGGGAAATCAAACTGGGTCCCTAGGCTTTGCAGACAAGGTCCTTAACTGCTGAGCCACCTTTCCAGACCAGAAACAAGAGTTCTAATAGAGCTAAGATGATCTTAAAAAGAGAGAAATTTGGCTAGTTTTAATGAGAATGGAAAAAACATTTACATGAGGAAAACTGAACTGAAGGGTATAAAGGACAATTATAAAGTCTGTATTACTTGAGGTTAAAGTTTCATGTAGCGAATACTACTACCCAGGACAGAAAACCCTATTTCCCAGCATAGGTTGATCTAAAGATAGGCACTTAACCTCAGCAGAAACTAGAAGGCACTTGTTTTTAGTCCCAGCACTTGAGAGGCTGAGGTAGTAGGATCCCTGTGAGTTCAGGCCAGCCTGGGGCTACTGAGTGAATTCCAGAGCTGGAGTGAGACACTGCCTGGGGGCAAGGGGAGAAACAAGAATTGTCTGGGGGGCGGAGAGCTAAAGAGATAGCTTAGTGCTTGCCTATGAAGCCTAAGGACCCAGGTTTGATTCCCCAATACCCATGTTAGCCAGATGCACAAGGTGGCATATGCATCTGGAGTTTGTTTGCAGTGGTTGAAGGCCCTGGCACATCCAGCCTCTCTACCTGCCTCTCTCTCCCCAGTAAATAAATATTTTTTTATTTTTTTAAAAAGAGTTAACCTGGGGAAACTAAGATACCTAATGAGGACACTGTCCCTTGATGTAAAGCTTTCCTCACCTGGCATTTGGTTATGCACCATAATGTCTGGCTATTCTTCCCCTACCACTGCTATCATTCTTTTTCCTTTCTTTTCTTTTCTTTTCTTTTTTTTTTTTTTTTTTTTTTTTGAGGTAGGGTCTCACTCTAGCCCAGGCTGACCTGAAATTTACTATGTAGTCCCAGGGTGGCCTTGAACTCAGCAATTCTCCTACCTCTGCCTCCTGAGTGCTGGGATTAAAGTCATGTGCCAACACGCCCAGCATATTTTCTTTAAAAAAAAAATTTTTTTTTTTTTTTGGTTTTATAAGGTAGGGTCTCACTCTAACCCAGTTTGTCCTGGAATTCACTATGTAGTCTCAGGCTAGCTTCCAACTCACAGTGATCCTTCTACCCTGTGTCTCACCACACCCAGCTAAATATTTTTATTTGAGAGAGAGAAAATGAATGAATATGTTTCAGGGGGTCTTGCCACTGCAAACTCCAGACACATGTACACTTTGTGTGTCTGTCTTTACGTGGGTACTGGGGAATTCAACCCAGGCCTCATTATCAGACTTTGTACATAGGTGTCGTTAACTGCTCAGCCACCTCCTCAGTCCTGTATATATTTATTTTCTTTCCTAGGAAAATAAAAGTGCCAGAAAAGCTTCAGTGAACTGCTATACCCTGGGGATGCAGATTAAGCAAATACTAAGTGTTCCAGAAATATTAGTTGAATCTAGGCATGGTATCATATGCTTTTGATCCCAGTACTTGAGAGGTTGGGCAGAAGGATAGAGTTCAAAGATTATCTACACTATGTACGAAGAAAAAGAGGTACTTTCCAAATAGATAATCACAAAACAACTTCATAGTTCCTTCAACCTAAATTTTTTTAAAATTTTTATTTATTTATTTATTTTTTCTTTCGAGGTAGGGTCTCACTCTATCACAGGCTGACCTGGAATTCACTATAGAGTCTCAGGGTAGCATTGAACTCATGGTGATCCACCGACCTCTGCCTCCCCAGTGCTGAGATTAAAGGCATGTACCACAATGTCCAGCTAATGTAAAATATTTCAAGAAGCAATTAAAATATCAAAGTAACTAATTGACCAAGATTAACTTTACTCCTAGTATAAGATGTCACAGTACCATCAATACGTATAAGTGAGGAATTTCCTTTGGTATATTTCCTTACTATTAGAGTAGTATGCCGTAGTACCATCATATACCTAGAAGTGATGAGTTACCTTTGGTATATCTCCTCACTATTAGTGTAAGATGTTGGAATACTGTCGTATACCTGGAAGTGAGGAATTACCTTTGGTATATCTCCTCACTGCTGGTGTAAGATGTCTGAGTACCATTGTATACCTGGAAGTAAGGAATTACCTTTGGTATATCTCCTTTGACACCTGGGGGCAGCCGCAGGATCCAGAAGTTCCTGTTTCTCAGCAAGTTCTCCAAGTTCTCCAGCCGCTGCTGCAGCAGCCCATACTCCTGCAACAAAGTCCCCAGCACTGCCCACTTGCTGTCCAGCTGGTTCCCAAGCTCAGTCACTGTCTTTTCACAGCTGGCTATCTTCTTCTCTGCTGTCCCTGTCCTGCCTTCCAGGTGCAACAGTCGCCGGCTGTGGACCTCCACCTTCCTCTCTATGGCCTGCACAGCAGCAACTACTGTCCACAAGGAGATGGCTGCAGTCTGCAGGTGTGCGTCATTTGCTGCTGGGGGTGTAGGAAGAGGAAGTGGCTGGAGGGATGTAAGGCATTCGGAGTCCCATTCAGAAGTCTGTGTGCAGTGGAGAGAAGGGACAAGACATTGGCTGTTAGGAGGAACCTTGACTCAGAACCAGCAGATAAGAACTGCTATCTACTGAGATTTCTCCCAATGGTTGTGGGGCAGTTTTGGAGGCCTGAATAAGCCTCTTTGCTCTGGAGCTTGTTGGCATCTTGAGAACTGGTCTGGTGATTCAGGGATAAATGTGGAAAGATAGTGAGTAAATGAAACTAGCCTTTTAATTATTTATTTATTTATTTATTGTTGGTTTTTCAAGGTAGGGTCTCACTCTAGTCTAGGCTGACCTGGAATTCACTCCTACTTCTGCCTCCTGAGTGCTAGGATTAAAGGTGTGTATCACCACACCTGGCTAAGCTAGCTTTTTAAAAACCACTCTGCCACATTTTCTCTAACATAAGGCTCAGAGGCCCAGGCTGATGCTGCTTCCTTGATCTCTAGAAAAGGCAAGCACACACAGGAATCCTCTTCAGGTTTCATCTACCTCATTTCCTTTGACACATCTCTTATAAATGTATACTCCGGCCCAGCCCATCACCCAATTTATACAACACAACCATACCATTCAGTAACAAGAAAACAGCCTGAAGATGCAATGTCTGGAGAAAACATGACTTGTTTTCAATATTTGAGGATTATAAAACAGAAGACAAAGCAAGCTTGTTTAATCTTATACTCTTGTAACTCCCAAGGACAGACTAGAATCAACATATTGAAATTTTCAGAAAAGCAAACTTTGGCCTAAATAATTTTTTAATTAGATTTTTTTCCAAGAAAATTAACAGGTTGCTCATTATTGAAACAAAGTGTGTTATAAAAGCAAGAACTGTTCATAAGTAAGAAGTTGGTCTTGTGTCCTGTAGGGTATGGTATATGGGACTTAGTTTCTTGGTTTTTTGTTTTTTTTTTTTAAATCTCTAAAAATGACAATAAAGGTTTGTTAATAAAAAAAAAAAAAAAAAAAAGAAGTTGGAGCAGGATGGCCACTCTATGAACAGGTCTTCCTCTCTGAACCTGATAAACCGCTCTGCCCACAGCCTTCCCTCTTTCTACCTCAGGCACTACTTGATTCTCATTTCACCCAGTCTGCAGGCCCTATAATGATTCCCCTTGCTCCTGGCTTAACACCCGTTTCTGGTTTTGCTTTCTTCCAGGCTTTACCATTTCAGCCACTTTTAGCCCTATTTCACTCATGTCTCTAAGCCTCATCTGCTCAGCTAACCAACCCTGAATCAGTCTAACCATGCTTAGTCTCTGTTTCCACAAGCAGACTCATAAGATACTCAAGGAACCCACCCAACCAGGTGAGCTGCTGTCAGCCCATCAGCCCACAGTAAGGGTTCCTAGTTCAGTGGGGCCCTCCACACTGCCTCCAGGCTCCTGCAAACCATCAACTAGTGTGTAAAAGAATCAAATGGGAAAAGCTGAACATGGTTGTGCATCGCTGTAATCTCGGCACTTTGAAAACTGAGATAAGAGTATTGCCATAAATTTGAGTCTAGACTGGACTACACAGGACCAAGCCAGCCAGGGCTCAAACCATAACCCCTCCAGCACCACATACATTTACACAAGCTGATTTGGTAGGTCTAGGAGTAAAATGAAGACTCTGTACTTTCAACAAGCCCTCAAGCGATGTTATCTCTGCTGATTTAGGGAACACACATCTTTCCACACAGTATTCTCACTCTCCAGAGATGACATAGTCTCTTACTTTAAGAAGAAAATGAAGCCAGGTGCATGCCTTTAATGCCCGCACCTTGGAGGCAGAGGTAGGATTAGGACTGCCCTGAGTTTGAGGCCAACTTGAGACTGCAGAGGGAATTACAGGTCCGCCTGGAGTAGAGCAAGACCCTACCTCAAAAAGAAGAAGAAGAAAGAAGAAAGAAGAAAGAAGAAAGAAGAAGAAGAAGGAGGAGGAAGAGGAGGAAGAGGGACCTAAACTCTTTTTACTCATACTTCTCACTTCAAAAAAAAATTTTTTTTTTGTTGTTTTTCGAGGTAGGGTCTCGCTCTAGCCCAGGCTGACCTGGAATTCACCATGTAGTCTCAGGGTGGCCTCGAATTCACGGCGATCCTCCTACCTCTGCCTCCCGAGTGCTGGGATTAAAGACATGAGCCATCATGCCCAGATGATAATTTTTTGAATGTACCTTTGAAGGTAAAAAGGATTAACATTCATTATACCAGTGGAGAGGTTGTCTTGAAATAGGTTGAAACTTTTTCACTTGGAAAGAAAACAAAGCATGTGTTAGGTTACTGAGAAAATTTGAAGTGAGAGGAGCTGGGTATGGTGGTGCACGTCCTTAGTTCCAGCACTCGGGAGGCAGAGGTAGGAGGATCGCCGTGAATTCGAGGCCACCCTGAGACTACATGGTGAATTCCAGGTCAGCCTGGGCTAGAGTGAGACCCTACCTTAAAAATCAGAGAGAAGCTGGGCGTGGTGGCACACGCCTTTAGTCCCAGCACTCGGGAGGCAGAGGTAGGAGGATCGCTGTGAGTTTGAGGCCACCCTGAGACTACAGAGTGAATTCCAAGTTAGCCTTCGCTAGAGTGAGACCCTACCTCAGAAAACCAAAAAAAAAAAAACAAAAGAAAAAAAAACAGAAAGAGAGAGAGGTGTCCATTTCAGTGCCATATCCACTGGTTATATGTGACCATTGAACACTTGGAATGTGGTCAATTTGACTGATATGGGCTGTGAGATGTGGAAGACACTATAAGGAGGACTGGAAACATGGCTTAGCAGTTAAGGTGCTCGCCTGAAAAGCCTAAGAACTCACGTTCAGATCTCCAGGTCCCACGTGGCCAGGTGCACAGTGACACAAGCACAGAATGCTGCACATGCACACAAGGGGGCACACACATCTGGACTTTGCTTGCAGCAAGCTGAAGGTCCTGGTCCACCCATTCTCTCTCGCTCAAAAAAAAGTGTAACATCTCAATAATGTTGAAATGTATATTACTATTGAAATATTTTGCATGCATTGGGCTAAATGAAACATTAAAATTCATTTCCTCCAGCTTTTTTTTTCTTCTTTTTGAGATGCCTTATCTGACATTTTGGCTCAGGCTGGCCTCAAACTCCTGATCTCACTGCCTCAACACCCCAAATGCTGGTATTACAGGTGTTAAAACGGTCAGCACGTCCAGCTCTCTTTTTAAACATGACTATTAAAGAAACTTCCGGCCTGGAGAGATGGTTTAGCTTAAGCGCTTGCCTGTGAAGCCTAAGGACCCCGGTTCGAGGCTCGGTTCCCCAGGTCCCACGTTAGCCAGATGCACAAGGGGGCGCACGCGTCTGGAGTTCGTTTGCAGAGGCTGGAAGCCCTGGCGTGCCCATTCTCTCTCTCTCCCTCTATCTGTCTTTCTCTCTATGTCTGTCGCTCTCAAATAAAGAAATAAATAATTTAAAAAAAAAAGAAACTTCCGACATTTCTATAGGTGTCCTTACTATCTTATATATATATATAATATGTTATATATATATATATGTATACACACACACACATATATATATTATATATATTTTTTGGGGGGGGGAAGGGGCAAAAAAAAAGCTCAACAGTAAAGGCGGCATTCCCTCCTGCTCTATTCCCCAGCCCAGGGCTGTTGCTCCCTCTCTTTTCCTTCTTCCTTTTATTTTCTCAGCAGACTGGTCTGGCACTTGACCTACTAAAAAAAATGCCTCTCTTGAAGGGACCAAAGGCTTCTCAGGTGGCGATTCCAAGCAATACTGTCCAGTCATTCTGTGGCTGACCATTCCCTCTTCCTCCATGACTGTGTGCAATGGACCGTCCGGGTTGCCTTGGTGGGCCTGGGCACTGGTGCCACTGCTGGGCGCACTGAAGGCCTGCAGCACGTAAGCCCACGCGCGGCTAACCCCACGCTCGGCGGGGTGCCAGCCCTTCCTTCCGCGGGGGGTCGTCCCCCAGGGGCCTCGGCGCGCCCAGGCGTGGGACGGCGTCGTCACGTCACGCAGCTGTTGGGGGGGCGCGCCTGGCTTTCATCCTTCGCAGGTGACTGCGCCCCGAGGGGAACCTGCTGACCAACAGCTCTCACGGCTGTACGAACGGCCCACAATGGCAGACAAAATAAATAATAATTTAAAAAAACATCTCGAGTCCACTTCCCTATTCTGCAGCCTGACGAGAAGCGGGGCTCAAAACCTCCAACAGGCGCAGAATGTGGGGGGCCGCGGGCAGGGCCGAGCCGTCCGCGGTCGCGAGACAGCCGCAGCCCCGGCGTCGGCCGCCCGGACCCTCGTCCCCTTTGCCACCCCGAGCTCCGGGTCGCCGGGACCCTCGGTCCTCGCATCGCGCTCGCGTCACCCTTACCGGAGCCGCGGCCGCCTCTGCCATGGCTCTACGTTGCCGGGCCCGGTTCCGGGAGTCGTTGCTGCCGCTGTAGTTCGACGATGGTCCGGGGCAACTCGGGTCTAGTCCGCGGGCGGCGCAGCTCGGCCCGGCCCGGCCCTTCCGCGCACTGACCGGACTCGCGCGGGCAAGCCTGCTTCCGGGGACGCGCTGGAGCCGAGTCGCGAACTGCCTCTGCAGCACCGGCTGCAGCGCTACCGCAGCTGGCACTCTGTGGGCAGCGAGTTCATCGGGCGCTGCGCACAGCCTAGACTAGCCGCCCTACAGTCCGTCCTGCGCGGCCAGCGCGCCCCCTTGCGGCTCCAGCTCCCAGCGCGCCCCCTTGCGGTTCCAGCGCGCCCCCTTGCGGCTCCAACTCCCAGTGCGGGGAGGTGAGGCTTATGCAAACCACTTGTAGTTTTCTGACCCGCGATAAAGCCCCAACAGATGGTAGTTTAAAGGCCAATCTCAAAATACACAAACCAAGAATTATTTTGGAGAGTGTTTTTCTTCATAAGCCCAATTGGCCAGGAGGGCTTCTGCCAAATGCTGAGTTGGGAGACAGGAGACTGTGGGTAGGAATTTTGAAGCCGTGTCCCTGGCAGAAATTATAAACAGGTGAAGTGGATCACATCGCAGGTGGCTCGTGTGGGACACCCAATAATATTGTTCTTGGATTGTGACTTGGTCTACAAGTGGAATTTTTGAGGTCAACTAATAAAGCTTGCGGTTAGGGTCCGTTCTATCTATCTAAGCTATGGAACAAGTGAGAGAACAGGGATGTTAACAAAAGAAACAGTTTTCTTGTTGTTGTTGCTGTTATTGTTTTTGGTTTTTTTTTTTTTTTTTTTTTTTTTTACTTTCGAGGTAGAGTCTAGTGTCTCACTCTAGCCCAGGCTGACCTGGAATTCACTCTGAATTCTCAGGGTGGCCTCCAACTCACGTGCTGAGATTAAAGGCGTGCACCACCACACCCGCCCCAAAACTGTATGTTTTTAAACAGTGTGTGTCATAGAAAGATAACCACAAATCCACGATTTTCCCTCCTTTCAAACACATGAAATCAAGATCCTTTCAAACATGTATCTCGGTAAGTGAATCAAGTCAATGCCCATAACAGTAAAAGGGAATATAAATCACCAAAATATGAGCACCATCCTGTTGGGCCACTTACATTTGAGCTACTATTGCTACTTTTAGAGTATAGCTACTATGCAGTATGTGTTTTTTTGTTTTGGTTTGATTTTGGTTTGGGTTTTTTGAGGTAGGGTTTCACTCTAGACCAGGCAGACCTGGAATTCATTATGTAGTCTCAGGGTGGCCTCGAACTCATGTTGATACTCCTACCTCTTGCCTCCCAAGTGTTGGGATTAAAGACGTGCACCACCATGTCTGGCCAGTACATGTTTTGAGGTCTGCCTGAGCATAAACTGTGGTCAAATGGTCAATAGGTGATAGTAAAAATCACCATTCTCTGAATCAGAATCAAATAATTGAATGAAATTCTAGGACACAAGAAAAAAAAATCGGAACTATCTGTCTATGTAGTGGGGAATAACCTTCAATTCCTGATCCTCTTGCCTCCACCTTCCCAGTAAATAAGATACTAGAACCCAGCTCCACTGTAGAACAAAGCAACAAAACTAGCTCTGTCTATAAAATATGATGACATAATACAATCAGCAAATTATTAGGGTTGTGAATGTAGCAAAGATGATAGAGTGTTTACCTAGCATGCATAAAGATCTGGGTTCCATCCCCAACACCACCTAAAACCAGACATGAGCTGGGCATGGTGGTGCACACCTTTAATTCCAGCACTTGGGAGGCAGAGGTAGGAGCACCACCTTGAGTTCCAGGCCACCCTGAGACTGCAGAGTGAATTCCAGGTCTAGCCTGGGCTAGAGTAACACACTACCTTGAAATACAAAAAAGCCAGACATGATGGTACGTGCCTGTAACCCCAACAATTGGGAGATGGGGGAAGGAGGATCAGGAGTTCAAGGTCACCCTAGGCTAAGTAAGTTTAAGGCTTAAAAAAAACTCAGAAAAGTAGAAAAGTAGGAATATTAGGAAATTACTTCAATGTGAAGAAAGGTAGCTGCAAAAACCTATAGCTGAGGCTGGATAGATGGCTCAATGACTAAACACACTTGCTTCCGAAGTCTACTGGGTTTGATTCTCCAGTACTCACATAAAAGCCAGTTGTACCAAGTGATGTATGTGTCTAGAGTTTATTTGGAGCAACGGGAGGCCCTGTGGTGCCTATATATATTCTCTCTCTCTCTCAAATAAATAAATAAAAACTTTAAAAACATATAACTATCCAGGTGTGTTAGTGCATGCCCTTAATCCCAGCACTAGGGAGGCAGATGTAGGAGGATCTCTATGAATTCAAGGCCACCCTGAGACTACATAATGAATTCCAGGCCGGTCTGGGCCAGAGCAAGACCATACCTTGAAAAAAGAAAAAGCAACTTGGCATGGTGGTGCATGCCTTTAATTCCAGCACTTGAAAGGCAGAGGTAGGTGGATCACCATGAGTTCAAGGCCACCCTGAGACTATACAGTGAATTCCAGGTCAACCTGAGTGAAACTCTACCCCAAAAATCTAAAAAAGGGAATAAAAGAAACAGCACAACTAACATCATACAGTAATGAAAGACCATATGAATTTACCTAAGATTAAGACATGAAAATGGGGCTGGAGAGATGGCTTAGTGGTTAAACACTTGCCTGTGAAGCCTAAGGACCCCGGTTCGAGGCTCGATTCCCCAGGACCCACGTTAGCCAGATGTGCAAGGGGGCCCATGCATCTGGAGTTCGTTTGCAATGGCTGGAGGCCCTGGCGTGCCCATTCTCTCTCTCTCTATCTGTCTCTCTCTCTTTCTCTGCCTGTCGCTCTCAAATAAATAAATAAAAATAAACAAAATATATTTTTTTTTAAAGACATGAAAATGATGTCCACTCACAACATTCCTATGCAGGTATAGTAATCAATATAGTGTAAGATGAGATTAGCAAAAAGACAAACCCATGAATCAATGAAACAAAGTAAGAATCCAAATTACACACATGAAAGCTTAGATAATTGAATTTTTACAAAGGTGTAAAATAAATTCAGTGACACTGGGCATGGTGGTGCACACTTGTAATCCTAGCTTTAATGGAGGCAGAGGTAGTAGGATCACTGTGAGTTCAAGGCCACCTTGAGACAACATAGTGAATTCCAGGTCAGCCTGGGCAAGAGTGAGACTACCTCAAAAAACCAAAAAAAAAAAAAAAAAAAAAAAAAAAAGGCATGAAGAAAGAATATTTTCAACTGTGTTTTGACTATTTGACTTATTATACATGTAAGACACAAAAATCCTGAACACATTTCACACAAAAGTAAAAAATAATCATGTTAAAACAAACATTTCAAGCATAAAACTATGAAACTCCTGGAGGAAATCAAACAAAACTCTTAATGAAGTAGGATTAGGCAAAGATGTCTTAGATATGACCCCAAAATATCAATAAAAAACAAAACTTTGTACATCACCAAAACTATTTAGCTACGAAAGATAAATGTTACAAGAATGAAACCAAAAGCTACAGAACTGAGAATGGAGAGATGTCTTAGCAGTTGAGGTGCTTGCCTGCAAAGCCAAAGGACCTTGGTTCAATTCCCCAGGACCCACGTAAGCCAGATGCACAAGGTGGCACATGTGTCTGGAGTTTGTTTGCAGTAGCTGGAAGCCCTAGCATGCTGTGCCCTTTCTCTCTCTCCCTCTTTCCCTCACTTAAATAAATAAATAAATAAAAATCTTTTTCTAGTACGTTTTTAAATTTATTTTTTATTTACTTATTTGAGAGTGGCAGACAGAGAGAAAGGGGCAGAGAGAGCAAGAGAGAGAATGGGCTGTGCAAACGAACTCCAGATGCATGTACCACCTTGTGGATCTGGCTAACATGGGTCCTAGGGAACCAAGCCTTGAACCAGAGTCCTTAGGCTTCACAGGCAAGTGCTTAACTGCTAAGCCATCTCTCCAGCCCAAATCTTTTTTTTTAGTCTAGCCATCAGGAAAATGCAGATTAAAACTACATTGAGATTCCATCTCACTCCTGTCAGATTGGCCACCATCATGAAAACAAATGATCATAAATGTTGGCAGGGATGTGGAAAAACAGGAACCCTTTTACAATGCTGGTGGGAATGCAATCTGGTCCAGCCATTGTGGAAATCAGTGTGGAGGTTTCTAATACAGCTAAAGATTGATCTACCATATGACCCAGCTATAGCACTCCTAGGCATATATCCAAAGGAATCATCTCATTTCCTTAGAAGTACATGCTCAACCACGTTTATTGCTGCTCAATTTATAATAGCTGGGAAATGGAACCAGCCTAGATGTCCCTCAACTGATGAGTGGATAATGAAGATGTGGCACATTTATACAATGGAGTTCTACTCAGCAGTAAAGAAAAATGAAGTTATGAAATTTGCAGAAAAATGGATGGATCTGGAAAGGATTATACTAAGTGAGGTAACCCAGGCCCAGAAAGCCAAGTGCCACATATTCTCCCTCATATGTGGATCCTAGCTACAGATGATTGGGCTTCTGTGTGAAAAGGAAAATACTTAGTAGCAGAGGCCAGTAAGTTAAAAAGGAGATATAAAGGGAAGAGAAAGGGAGGAGGATACTTAATAGGTTGTTATTGTATATATGTAAGTACAATGATTGAGATGGGGAGGTAATATGATGGAGAATGGAATTTCAAGGGGGAAAATGTGGGGGAGGGAGGGTATTACCATGGGATATTTTTTTATAACCATGGAAAATGTTAATAAAAATTAAATAAATAAATATTTTTAAAAAGCCTCAGACACACTCTTGTCCTGTTGTCCACCTGATGTTGGCCAGGGGGTAATATCCACCCTCTGCTCATGCCATCATTTTCCCCTGCCATTGTGGAGCTTCCCCTGGAGCCTGCAAGCCAAAACAAACCTCTTTTTCCCACCAAAAACAAATTTTTAAAAAAAGGCCTCAGAAATATATGTGGGACAATCACAAAGGCAGTATGCCCCTTTTTGGAGTGAGGAATTGAAACAAGACTATGTAATCTGGCCTGGTCTTGAACTGATGATCCTCTTGTATCAGTATTTCCGTGCTGGAATTCAGATTACATCTCCATGTCTGGCCCAGAATTGTACTTTTTTTTTTTTTCCAAGGTTGGGTCTTGCTCTAGCTCAGGCTGACCTGGAATTCACTATGTAGTCTCAGGGTGGCCTTGAACTCACAGCGATCCTCCTACCTCTGCCTCCCAAGTGCTGGGTGAGATTAAAGGCGTGCGCCACCACGCCCGGCTGTATTAGTAACTTTTCTTGTTGCTGTGACAAAATACCAGACAAAAGTAAATTAGGGAAGGAAAGGTTTATTTTGGCTCACAGTCCATCCATCATGCTGCGGAAGACACTGCGTCTGGGAGTACAAGGCAAGTGGTCACATTTGCATCCACAGGCAGGAAGCAGAGAAAGATAAATACCGCTGGCTCAGCTCACGTTCTTCTGTTTATTGGGCCTCAGTCCCCAGCTCATGGAATGGTGGCCACATTTGGAATGGGTTTTCCCCAACTTCAATTGAAGCAAGCAATCCAGAAATTATTTCACAAACACGTTCAGAGGTTTGTCCCTTATACGGCTGTAACATGAACCATTACAGTCTCCATGTTTCTCGTCCTCTGGGGTCTGGCCTCCACCTTCCAGGGAGGTTCAGGGGATGGGTGGGGGGGGAAGGAACCTAGGTTCCCTAGCGCCCTCTGCTGGCGGCTCAGTCTGTGTCTCCCAGTCTTTCTTTCTCCCTGTCATCGCAATTCTTTCAAACCATCTCCGACTGTTATCTCCCTTGAAAATGTCGGAGCACTGATCCTAGTCGGAGGCTGCTCCGCCGGGTCCTGCGGGACTCTGCGGCGTGGACCGACCCCCGAAGCGCCGCCTCTTCCCTCCGGCAGGGGACGCTGTGGGGAGCGGCCGCGGAGTCCCGGCATGCACCGCGCGGAGCGCGCGCTGGGCTCGGGGCGGCGCCGGGGCGTGCGTGCGTGTTCTGCCTAACAGGGCCCGAGCGGCTGCGGTGCGAGGGCGGTGTCGGCGGTTCCTTCCTGCTGGTGCCTGTGGCGGCTGGAGACACGCGGGTCTGGAGTCGATCCAGGATCCAGCGGGAGAGTCGTGATGGAGTCCGGGGCTGCGGCCGCCGTGGTGGGCATGGCGCCGCCCTGCCCCTCAGCCCAGGCGTGCCCGCGCGCACGGTTGGATCCGAGAAGAGAGAATCTGGGCGGGAGGAAATGAACCGAGATACTGGACACTGTTTCCTCTAGGCAATGGCGGGAAACTTGACAGCTGTTTGGGTGATTAACCCCGAATCATATTATTTGCACTGTTTTTGTTTTTTTTGTTGTTGTTTCTTCTTCCCTTCTGCACCCCCCCCACCCACGTTGCCCAGGCTCCTTGGGAAGTACAGATTCAAGCGCTGTGTAGCCCAGGCTGGCCGGAAACCTGTCATCCTCTTGCTCCAGTCTCATAGGTACACCCATACACTGTACTTGGTTGGGGACCTCCTGGAATACTGTTCGGCTAAAGTTGATGGTGTCTGGAAGTTCTTTGGTACATGAATGAAGTGCAAGCAAACTAGAGGAGCTTCTTTCAGATCCTAGCCTAAAAAAAAAAAATAAGAGCAAGTTTGGACTTGTTATAATAACTGATATTTAAGTTTTTAGAACTCATAACAGGTTTTTTTTTTTCCTTAACAGTTATTTGAGAGACAGAGAGAGAAGCAGAGAGAATGAGAGAGTAGAGTGAGAATGGGCACGCCAGGGCCTCCAGCCACTGCAAACTCCAGACGCATGCATCCCCTTGTGTAACTGGCTTACATGGGTCCTTTTGCTTTGCAGACAAGCACCTTAACTGATAAGCCATCTCTCCAGCCCATAACAGTTTTTATTTTGTTTTCTTTATTGGTTTTTTGAGGCAAGCCAAACATACTGGCCTTTTTTTTTTAATAAGAGAGAAAGAATTGGTGTGACAGGACCTCCAACCACTGAATTGAAGTCCAGACGTAAGTGCAATCTGATGCATATGTGTGACTTTGTGCGCTTGCATCACCATGCGCATCTGGTTTACATGGGATTTGGGGAGTAGAACATGAATCCTTAGGCTTCCCAGTCAAGTGCCTTAACGGCTAAACCGTCTTTCCAGCCGTTTTTTATTTTATTTTATTTTATTTTTTAATTTTTTTTTGAGGTATGGTCTCAGTCTAGTGGAGGCTGACCTAGAATTCATTCTGTATTCTCAGGATGACCTCAAATTCACAGTGGCCCTCCTACCTCTGTCTCTCAAGTGCTGGGATTAAAGGTGTGTGCCACCACACCCAGCTTCATAACTTTTTTAAAAAATATTTATTGGGCTGGAGAGATGGGTTAGTGGTTAAGGCACTGGCCTGCAAAGCCTGAGAACACTTGTTTGAATCTCCATGTCCCACGTAGAGCCTGATACAAAAGTGACACAAGCATGCAATGTCACACATGAACACAAGGGGGTACACACAAATGAAGTTCTTTAACAGTGACTAAAAGGCCAGCCTAGGCTAGAAATCCAACCTCGAGCCCCCCCCCCCCGCCAAAAAAAATTGAACATTAAAAATTAGTCCCAGGCGTGGTGGTGCACACCTTGAATCCCAGCACTTGGGAGGCAGAGGTAGGAGGATCACTGTGAGTTTGAAGCCACTGAAACTACATAGTGAGTTCCAGGTCAGCTAGAAGAGACCCTACCTGAAAAAAAAAAAAAAAAAGGGAAAGCTGGAATTTGTAATATTGCAGTGTGAATACAAAGGAAAGAAAGGAGGCCTGGGTACAGAAAGTAGAGAGTAGTGAGAGGGGCCACTTAGGTGTCTCCAGGGAAATAATCAAAGAGTAGCTTAAATTTGAGGACATTACACCTTACTGTTTCTCTAAGTCACTGCCTCATACTGTTATCATTAAGGCCATTTCTCCTTCCTTCCTTTTGTGTGTGTTGTGTATATGTGTGTGTGTTTGCATGCACACGCACACATGCACATGGCATCAAGGTCTCCTCCTGCTGTACATACATGCCTGCCAAGCTTTATGTGAGTGGCTGAAGAACTGAACCCAGGTCAGCTGGCCTTGCATGCAAGGTCTTTAACTGCTGAACCATCTCTCACCCCTCCTCCCCCCACTAAGACCTTTTCTACTGGTATCAGTTTAATAACTATTCTCAGTCTAGCTGGATTCATTCCACTTAGGGATTTATAGTTTATTTTCTCTGAAATATGATAGGAGATGGTTTAGCAGTTAAAGCACTTGCCCTCAAGGCCAAAGTAGCCAGGTGCAATTCACCAGAGCCCATGTAAGCCAGATGCACAAGGTGACACATGTATCTGGAGTTTGTTTGCTGAAGGCCCTGGTGCACCCATTTTCTCTCTCTTCCTCTCCCACTCTTTCTCTCAACTAAATCAATACAAGTGATAGGTCAGCCATATAAAATCAGGAGCAACAGAGGGACAAGCTAGTGCAAAGTCAACTATGCAAATGACTTTGAGTCATACTCTGTAAACCAGGCTGTGTCTGTGTGGACTGTTGGCAGGCCGTGCTTTTTCCAAGCACTGTTGCTCCCCTGGGCGGAAAAGGGAGAACACAATTAGAGATCAGTGGTAGCTCATTAAAGCAGAAGTGGCACTTAGGCCTTCTCCTGGTGAGCTGTTGTATGTGAAGAATATTGGTAAGTCGTCATGTTTGGGTGAGTAAGATGGCCTTAAGGTCATGAGTCACTGAGTTTTCCTAACAGTTTCCTAGATCTTTCTGGACAGTTGCTTAGAATATCAGTTAGAAGCATTGTTTTGATAAAGAAGTTGGGCTGGAGAGATGGCTTAGTGGTTAAGACACTTGCCTGCGAAGCTTAAGGACCCAAGTTCGACAGCCCGGAACCCACATAAGCCAGATTCACATGATGGCACATGCGTCTGGAGTTTGTTTGCAGTGGCTAAAGCCCTGGCACACCCATTCTCCCTCTCTCTCTAGTAAAGAAAAAAATAATTGCTAGTTTTGGCCTGGAGAGATGGCTTAGCAGTTAAGGCATTTGCCTACAAAGCCAAAGGACCTAGGTTCTATTACCCATGTAAGCCAGATGCACCTGGTGGCACATGCATCTGGATTTTCTTTGCAGTGGCTGGAGGCCCTGGCACATCTATTCTTCCCCTTCCCTAATAAATAAATAAATAGATAAATAAGTCCTTGTTGCAGTCAGGTTCATATTGCTGGTAGAAATCACCCAACGAAGAGCAGCTTGTGGGAAAAAAAGGTTTATTTTGGCTTACAGGTTCAAGGGGGAAGCTCCATGATGGCAGAAAAAAATGACCACATGAACAGAGGGTGGACATCATCCCCCGACCAACATAAGGTGGACCATAGCAACAGGAGAGTGTGCCAAACACTGGCAAGGGGAAACTGGCCATAACACCCATAAATCCGTCCCCAACAATACACTCCCACCAGGAAGCATTAATTCCCAAATCTCCAACAGCTGGGAACCTAGCATTCAGAACACCTAAGTTTATGGAGGACACCTGAATCAAACCAACACAGTCCTTGAAAAAAATAAAGCCTTTAATCCCAGCACTTGAGAGGCAGAGGTAGGAGGGTTGTCAGGAGTTTGAGGCCACTGTGAGACTATATAGTTAATTCCAGGTCAGCCTGGGCTACAGCGAGACCCAACCTGAAAAAAAAAAAATAAAATAAAATAAAAATAAACAAATGCTAGTTTGGGGTTGGAGATATTGCTCAGTAATTAAGGTGCTTGGCTGCAAAGCCTAAGGACCCAGATTCAATCTCCCAGTACCCATGAAAAGCCAGATGCACAATGTGGTGGTACATGCATTTGGAGTTCATTTGTAGCATCTGGAAGCTATGGCTTCCCCATCTATTTTCTCTTTCTCTCTGCTTGAAAATAAACCTTTTTTAAAAAGAAGGTTAATTTTCCATATTTAAGTGGACAGCAAGAGTGAGAATGTATTATTTTTGTAAAGAGAAATATATATACACACACAGTTCACATAGATACAAACTTAAAAAGTCCTGAAATAAATAAATAGGGCTGAGATAAAGCTTAATGGTTAAGGCTCATGCCTGTGAAGCTTAAGGACCCAGGTTCAATTCTCCCGGTCTCATGTAAGCCAGATGCACATGGTGGCGCAGCTTCTGGAGCTTGTTTGCAGTGGCTGGAGGCCTTGGTGCGCCCATTCTCATTCCCTTCTCTCTCTCTCTCTGCCTCAAATAAGTAAAAGTAAATCTTAAAAATAAATATTTTTTGTTTGTACCACAGCCTTGTACAAAGCACTTACAAGGCTGTGGTACAAACAGATATCCCATGGAATACTACATGTTGGAATCATGTGTTTCTGTGGAATAGTCAATCTCAGCGTGCACATCTTTTGACTGCAGCTACAGAAGTGTTCTTTAGAAAAAGTTGTGACCCAATTTACTCTGGTAAGGGCAGAAACGGTTCACATTCCATTATTTGTAAAGTTACCTGCTGTTTGCTTTCATTATTTTTGCTACACATTTTATTTGTATTTAAATGTTTCAGGCAACCTAAGAACAAGTGTAAAAGTACAGTAAAATGAATTCTTGGTATTCATGACTTCATGTGTATCAAGCACCGCAGTAAACAAAAATCCCATGTATTTAACTTTTTTAGGGTTTTTTTTTTTTTTTTGCTTTTGTGATTTTTTTTTTTTTGATACTTGCCTAACATGCATGTGCTGTAAAAATAGTTAACAGGGAAATAACTTGAGATGATGGCTAGCTTTGTTTAATGTCTTATGAAATTTTCATGAACAATCCAAGCATAATTGTTAAGAACATGTGTATTAAGTTCATGTCAGTGGAATAAAAGTTTTATGAATAAAAAAAAAATAAATAAAAAATAAATATTTTTTAAAGGGCTGGAGAGATGGCTTAGGGGTTAAGACTCTTGCCACGAAGCCAAAGGACCTAGATTCAATTCCCCAGGACCCATGTAAGCCAGATGCACAAGGTAGCACATGTGTCACTGGCTGGGGACCAAGCATTCAAAACACATGAGTCTATGGGGGACCTCCCCTTCAAATGAACACACAAGCTTACACCCTTCCTGTGTTTCTATTTCTTCCCCACATTTTGTTTCTCACACGTTCTTTCTGCTTCTTCCACTTCTTTGTTCTTCAGTCTCCCTGTAGATGCTTTGGGTGCCCTGCCCTCATTCCTTGTGCCCACCTGTCAACACATGCAGTATCTGTCTGAGGCATGGGTGGGTAAATCTCATTTCTCAGGGTTTCTCTGGCCAAGGGACCAGCGCCTGGGTCACTAAAAGTGCTCCCAACCAAAAAGGACAGAACTTGTGGACAAATATCCATCCTGGCCTGAGTCAGATCCGAAGGGTGAGGATTGATGCCCAACCAGCATCCCCGGCTTGTGCCCTTTCTTTCCCTTTGCCCACAGTGGCAACCTGTTTTAAGGGGAAGCCCATTTGCGGGCCATCTTCTTACATGTCCAGGCTCCTGGGTTTGATTCCTTCATAGATGAATCAACCAACTGTCTCTCCCTCTATCTCTTTATTCTCTCTCTCTCTCTCCATCCGTCTCTTTCTTTCTCTCTTTATTTTTTGCGTTTTGGTTTTTCGAGGTAGGGTCTCCCTCTAGCCCAGGCTGACCTGGAATTCACTATGTAGTCTCAGGGTGGCCTCGAACTCACAGCGATCCTCCTACCTCTGCCTCTCGAGTGCTGGGATTAAAGGCGTGCGCCACCACGCCCGGCTTCATCCCTCTGTTTCTCTCCTCTCCCTCCTCTCCGTGCCACCGTCTTTGCAATTCAGCTCATATGCACCGGTTTCCCTCCCTTGGAAAATGTAGACGGTCCCCTTAACTGCTTTGCCTGGGCCAATGCGAAGAACGACTCCCGCCCGTGCTCCGGCTCCTCCCGCCCGCAGGGGGCGCTGTGGGGCAGAGCGGCCGCCGGGTCCCGGGCCCGCGCGGGGCGGCGGTGCTGACCTTGGGGAATTGGCCGGGCATCGGGGCCGAGCAGGTGGCTGCTGCGGGTGGAGAACCGGGCACCGCTGCACTGTGGAGGACGGTGGACGCCGTCGGGGCCACGCCCTGCAACGGGCCATGGTCGAGTCCGCTAGGGTAGGGGGCCCCCGGCTGGCTGGCCGCTGGGTCCTGGGGCCGGCGTGGGTGCGGGGCGTGGGGGGTCCGGCGCGGGGGGCCGCCGCTCGGGGGCTCGTGGGTGCCAGACCCGAAACAAAGGCCCCGAGCTGGGAGGGCGAGGGCGCGGAGGGCGCGCCCCGAGGTCCGCCGCTGAATGCAGAACGCGGGCTCGGAACGAGGAGCTCGGAATTGATGTCTGGCGCCGTTCCCATGTCAGGATTTAGCCGCCAGCTTGACGGCGCTGCTCATGTTGAGCGCATGAGGGAAGGACTGTGTGCTCCGGGGGTCCTAGAGGACAGGAAGACCCGAAAAGAACACGGACTTGCTTGATTATTTAGTGTTTCATTGAAATCAGGGTATAGAGGGGGTGGCTAGGTTTTAGTAAGGTTTCTTCTTTCTTTTTTAACTTTTCTATTTAAAATTCTTGAAAAATAACTTGAGCTTATTAACTTTAAGACCCCTGTACAATCTCAACAAAAAAACATTTTTCCAAGGCTAAGCATATGAAAGATTCACAGCCCTTTCTGGTTTTTTGAGGTAGGGTCTCGCTCTAGCCCAGGCTGACCTGGAATTCACTATGCAGTCTCAGGATGTCCTCGAACTCACAGCGATCTTACTACCTCTGCCACCCAAGTGCTAGGATTAGAGGCGTGGGCCACCACGACGGGGGTTGACAGCACATTTAAAAATTTTTATGTATATATATATATAGAGAGAGAGAGAGAGAGAGAAATATGCAGGTAGAGAGAGAATGGGTGCACCAGGGCCTCAAGCCGCTGCAAACGAACTCCAGACATGTGCACCCCCTTGTGCATCTGCCTCACGTGGGTCCTGGGAAATCAAACCTAGGTCCTTTGGCTTTGCAGGCAAACACCTTACCCACTAAGCCATCTCTCCAGCCCCACAGCATATTTATAGACAGTAAATAGAAGTTATGTCATTCCTGTAGATGGAAAAATAGCCATAAGAAAATATTCTTCCAAATTAATATATCAATTTATTTCACTTTCATGGAATGGCAGGTATTTTTAAATTTATCCACTACAGAAATACACCTGTAACCTGTAATCCAAAGATTACGTTGCCCCACCCAGTGGAGTGAAGTAGAAATTTTATTGTTTAAGGCCTTTGTCTTTTGTTTTGTTTTTGTTTGTTTGTTTTTAGGTAGGGTCTCACTCTAGCCCAGGCTGATCTGGAATTCCCTATGCAGTCTCAGGATGGCCTTGAACCCGGGTAATCCATGTACTCTGCCTCCTGAGTGCTGGAATTAAAGGAATGCCCCAGCACAACTGACTACCTTTGTCATTAAAAAAAAATTTTTTTTTTGCTTATTTTATTCATTTGATAGAGAAGTGAATGGGTATGATGGAGACTTCAGCTGCTCCAAACGAACTCCAGATGCATGCGCCACCTTGTGCATCTGGTTTAGGTGGTCCTGGGGAATTGAACCTGGTTCCTTTGGCTTCACAGGCAAGTGCCTTAACCACTAATATCCCTGCGGCCCACCTTTGCCATTTTTTTTAAATAAAATATTTGAGAGAGGGGCTGGAGGGATGGCATAGTGATTAAGCACTTGCCTGTGAAGTCTAAGGACCCACCTAAGCCAGATGCACAAGGTGGCGCATGTATTTGGAGTTCGTTTGCACTGGCTGGAGGCCCTGGTGTGCCCATTTTCTCTCTCTCTCTCTTGCTCTGTCACTCTCAAATCAAAATAAACAAAAAAATCTTTTAAAAAATTATTTGAGGGCTGGAGAGATGTCTTAGCAGTTAAGGTGCTTGCCTGCAAAGTCAAAGGACCCAGGTTTGATTCCCCAGGACCCATGTTAGCCAGATGTACAATGGGGCACAGGTGTCTGGAGTTTGTTTGCAGTGGCTAGAGGCCCTGGCACGCCCCTATTCTCTCTCTCTCCCCCCCTTTCTCTGTCAAATTAATAAATAAAAATAAAATATTTTTAAAAATTATTTGAGAGAATAGGGAGCTAGAAGTGTAGGCAGGTAGAGATAATGGTCATGCCAGGGCCTCCTGACACTGCAAACAAACTCTAGAAACATGTGCTACCTTGTGCATTTGGATTATATGGGCACTGGGGAATTGAACCTGGGTCCTTAGACTTCACAGCAAGCACCTTAACCACTATGCCATCTTTCCAGCCTGGCCCCCTTTGTCATCTTAACTGAGCAATTATTGTACACTGTGACTGGAGTATAGTTTTTTGATCTTCACAATTTCATGAATTGAAGTTCTTCTCCTTCTTTCTGTCATTCTTTCTCTCTCTCTCTTTTAAGATAGGGTCTCATGTGTCCCTGCCTAATCCTGAAATTGCCAGGTATCCAAAGGTGACCTTGAGCTTTGGATCCTCTGGCCTGTACCTCCCTAGAGTTGGAATTATAAATGTGCCACAAATTTGAGGCAGCCTGCTACACATAGTGAGTTTCAAGTCTGAAAAGTAAGACTCGCAGTCCTTTGGATAGTAGAATGGCTCCTACGTGACTGATAGGCATGTAGGAGGCACGTCCTGAACACATAGAACATCACACTATGCAGAAAAGCATACAGTTTAAGACTTACGCCAGAAGCTGGGCGTGGTGGCGCACGCCTTTAATCCCAGCACTGGGGAGGCAGAGGTAGGAGGATTGCCATGACTTCGAGGCCACCCTGAGACTCCACAGTGAATTCCAGGGCAGACTGAGCTAGAGTGAGACCCTGCCTCGAAAAACCAAAAGAAAAGAAAAGAAAAAATAAAAAAGCTTACAAGCGGGCTCCTGGAGGCTGGAGAGATGGCTTAGCATTAGTTTATCATGGCAGGAATAAGTCACATTGCATCTGCAGGCCTGGAAGCAGAGAGAGGTGAATGCTGGTAACTTGCTTTCTCCTTTTTATGCAGTCTGGGTCCCCAGCCCATGTGATGGTGCTGCCCACATTTGGGGGGGGGGGTCTTCCCACTTCCATTAACCTAGTCTAAACAATCCTTTACTGACATACCTAAATCCATGGTGATTCCAAATTCTGTCAAATGAGATGGGTTAGTGGTTAAGCGCTTGCCTGTGAAGCCTAAGGACCCCGGTTCGAGGCTCGATTCCCCAGGACCCACGTTAGCCAGATGCACAAGGGGTGCAAGTATCTGGAGTTTGTTTGCAGTGGCTGGAAGCCCTGGCACGCCCATTTTCTCTCTCTTTCTCTCTCTCTGACTGTTTCTCTCTCTGCCTGTATCTCTCAAATAAGTAAATAAAAATAAAATAATAAAAATTTTTTTTAAAAAAAAGATATTTTTTCTCTCTTATTGTAAGGAGAGAGACAGAATGGGCACACCAGGGCCTCTAGCCAATGCAAACTCCAAACATATGCTCCACCTTGTACATATAGCTAACGTGGGTCCTGAAGAATCTACCTGGGTCTTTATGCTTTGCCAACAAGTGCTGTACTGCTAAGCCACCTCTCTTTGTAGGCTTGAATCCTACAAAGGTAAAAGTACTGATGCATAAGGAAACGCAGCAGAACATTATCTTTTTTATTTTTTTGAGGTAGGGTTTTGCTCTATCCCAGGCTGATCTAGAACTCACTCAGTAGTTGCAGGTTGGCCTTGAACTCACAGTGATCCTCCTACCTCTGCCTTCTGAGTGCTGAGACGAAAGATGTGCATCACTATACCCAGCTTCTTAAATTTTTGTTTTGTTTTGTTTTTTCAAGGTAGAGTCTCACTTTAGCTCAGGCTGACCTGGGATTCACTCTGTAGTTCCAGGCTGACCTCAAAATCATGGCAATACTCCTACCTCTACCTCCCAAGTGCTGGGATTAAAGGCTTGCACCACCACGCCCAGCTTCTTAAGTTTTTTATAAGAATGATCTGGAGTCATTTTGCAATAATCATGACTGTCTATTATATCTGTCAATTCAGAGCCCTTTGACTTTTGAGGATGTGGCAGTTCATTTCTCGGAGCAAGAATGGCAGAATCTAGAGGAATGGCAGAAGGAGCTTTACAAGCATGTCATGAGAACCAATTATGAAATGCTTCTCTCTCTAGGTAAGGAGTGTTCACGTTCTGGGGCACGTCATGGAACTGCATCTTCTGAGGGCTCAGGCACTTGGTGCTCCTACTTGTCAGGTAGCAAGATTTCTTGGAAATTTACTCAGAAAGGCTTTTTACCCTATTTTCTTTATTTTGTTTTTTTTCGAGGTAGGGTCATGCCCTAGATTGGGCTGACCTGGAATTCACTATGTAGTCTCAAGGTGCCCAACTCACTCCTACCTCCTCCTCCTGAGTGCTGGGATTAAAGGTGTGCGCTAGGACTGGAGAGATGGTTTAGCGGTTAAATGCTTGCCTGTGAAACCTAAGGACTTGGGTTCGAGGCTTGATTCCCCAGGACCCATGTTAGCCACGAGTCTGGAGTTCATTTGCAATAGCTGGAGGCCCTGGCGCCCATTCTCTGCCTCTTTCTCTCTCTGTCTGTAGCTCTCAAATAAATAATAATAAAAAGTGTGCACTACCATGCCTACCTCATATTCTTTTTTAAAGTAATATTTTAAATGCTTTTTAATAAAATAATATTTTTATTAACCTATACTCAGTTAATTCCAGGCTGACCTGGAATTCACTATGTAGTTTCAGGGTGGCCTCTAACTCTCAGTGATCCTCCTATCTCTACTTCCCAAGTGCTGGGATTAAAGGCATATGCCACCATGCCTGGCTGCAACCACTTTATTTTTTACTTTTCCTACCCTCTCTCCTTTTAACTATATCCATTTTACAATTGGTAGTTGCCTTTACTTATGGTAACACCTGTTTCTTGATTATTGATATTAATAGCATTAATTCATTTAAAAAAAAAAGAGATTGGGGGCTGGAGAGAGGGCTCAGCATTTAAGGTGCTTGTCTGCAAAGCCTAACAACCCCAATTCAAGTAACCAGTACCCATGTAAAGCCAGATACACAAAGTGGTGCATACATCTGGAGTTCATTTATAGTGGCTGGAGGCCCTGATGTGTCCATTCTCTCTGTCTGTCTCTCTTCTCTCTATCTCTGTCTGTTTGCAAATAAATAAAAATATTGTGTTGGGTGTGGTGGTGCACGTCTTTAATCCCAGCACTCAGGAGGCAAAGGTAGGAGGATCACCATGAGTTCAAGGCCACCCTGAGACTACCAAGTGAATTCCAGATCAGCCTGGGCTAGAGTGAGACCAAATATATATATAATTAAAAAAAAAAGATTAGCTTATTTATTTCCATTCCTTTTCTGTTTTTCTTCTCTGATTTTGTCTCTTTTTTTGCATGACTTTATTGGTTTGTTTTATAATTTAAAATAATCTACTTAAGGGCTGGAGAGATGCTTAGTGGTTAAGGCACTTGCCTGCAAAGCCAACGGACCTAGGTTTGATTCCCCAGGACCCACGTAAGCCAGACATACAAGGGGGTGCATTCGCCTAGAGTTTGTTTGCAGGGCTAGAAGCCCCGGTGTGCCCATTCTCTGTCCCTCTCCACTTCTCTCTCTCTCTCTCTCTCTCTCTTTCTTTCTCAAATAAGTAAATAAAAATAATCTACTGAAATCTTTAAATCATGATCCAGCAACATCATATGTCTTGACTCCTTCAACATATAAACATATGTTAATTACCTCCCGTACTCCTCCCATCTTTCCTGCCAACTCATGGCAGCTCTATCTACTTCTTTAATATGTCAAGGTTTCTAAACTTATATTCTTTTTTAATGTTTTTATTTTGTTTATTTATTTGAGAACGAGAGACAGAGAAAGAGAGAGAGAATGGGGCCACTGCAAACAAACTCTAGGGACGTGCGCCCCCTTGTGCATCTGGCTAACATAGGTCCTGGAGAATCGAGCCTCGAACCGGGGTCCTTAGACTTCACAGGCAAGTGCTTAACCACTAAGCCATCTCTCCAGCCCTAAACTTATATTCTTTATCATAGTTTAGTTTTCCAGATTGTAGCTATGAATTGTTCCTAAAACATGTAACTCAAGACATGTATTAAATTATTTTATTGTTACCCAAAAACCACTTAAAGAAATTGAATATACAGAGAAATATACTTCTAGATTACCAAGCCTGGGCTACTCTCAAAATGTGTCCCAAGCATTGAGCTGAGAGGATTGTTTTTATCATAGTCATCAGTTCAAAGTCATGTTGTGTTCACAATCATGAATGAACTGTTTAGATTTGTGTTTCAATAACTTTCTCCTTTATTCATACTTTCATTCATATGCTTCTGATTATGCATGCTCTTCATGATACTGTCAGTTCTTTTCAAATCCACATATATACTTAAAGCAGTGCCATCTCAAAGATGAGGAGGACTCTAAGCTGATCCTAGAGAACAGAGGACAGGGCTGGAGGAATGGCTCAATGGTTAAGGTTAAGGTTTAGCTTGCAAAGCCAAAAGGACCCATATTCAATTCCCCAGAACCCACATTAGCCAGATGCACGAGGGGGTGCACACGTCTGGAGTTTGTTAGCAGTGGCTGGAGGCCCTGTATGCCTATTCTCTCTCTCTCTAATAAATAAAATATTTTTTAAAAATTAAAAAAATGAGAACATAGAACAGCCAAGGCGAGGTTTTTTGTTTTTGTTTTCAAACACAATGGAAGGTGATTGCTCTACCATAGAGCAAGACTTAATGTTAGAGATGGGAAAATATGTCACCCATATTTTGAAGACATGAAACAGCTGAAGTGGTAATTCACCACAGCCATCTTGCAAAACAGAACAATTTGGGGGCATATAGTAAAGCTGATGGCACATACCCACTGTGATACAGCAGCTCATGGGAATGACAATGTCTGTGATGTGCCTAGAGCTTGCTGGCAAGCAAATGGACAAGAGGGATTGAGATATACTCCTGTAAGTACAAGTAGCATCAAATGCATGAGCCCAAGCTCATTGTTTCAAATTAGTGAAATTTTGAAAATAAAATTTAAGCAAGTACCAGAATTATACATGGTGTGGTGATTTGAATCAGGTGTATTCCATAAACTTAGGTGTTTTGAATGCTAGCTTCCCAGCTGATGGAAATTTGGGAATTAAAGCCTCTTGGAGGCAGTGTATTGTTGGGGGTGGGCTTACGATTGTTATAGCCAGTTCCCTCTTGCCAATGTTTGGCACATTCTCCTGTTCCTGTTGTCCACCTGCTGTTGTCCAGGAGGTGATGTCCACCCTCTGCTCATGCCATCATTCTCCCCTGCCAACATGGAGCTTCCTCTGGAGTCTGTAAGCCAAAATAACCTTTTTTTTTCCCCCACAAGCTGCTCTTGGTCCAGTGTTTTCTGCCAGCAGCATGAACCTGACTGCAGCACATGGCTTATGCAAAAGTTTTAAGAATCCAGGTGTCTGTGGGGGGGAGGGTATTACCATGGGATATTTTTTATAATCACGGAAAATGTTAATAAAAATTGAGGAAAAAAAAAAAAAAAGAAGCCAGGTGTGATGGCACATGCCTTTAATCCCAGCACTTGGGAGGCAGAGGTAGGATAGCCGTGAGTTCAAGGCCAGCCTGAGAGTACATGGTGAATTCCAGGTTGGCCTGTGCTAGAGTGAGACCCTACCTCGAAAAACCAAAAGAAAAAAAAAAGGGGGGAATTAAGCAGGCCGTTAATACTTATTTATATGTATATATTTTTTAAATGAAAATGAAAATGGGAGCTGGCCAGGGTGGCACACTCCTTTAATCCCAACACTTGGGAGGCAGAGGTGGGAGGATCTCTGTGAGTTCAAGACCAGCCTGGAACTAAAGAGTGAGTTCCAGGTCAGCCTTGTGCAAGAGCGAGACCCTACCTAGGAAAAAAACAAAAATAAAAATAAATAAATAAACAGAGCTGAAGTGATTGCTCAGTGGCTAAATGCTTGCCTGCAAAGCCTAACGACCTGTGTTCGATTCCTCAGTACCCATATAAAACCAGATGTACAAAGTGGTGCATGCATCTGGAGTCCATTTGCAGAGGCTGGAGTCCCTGGTATGCCCTTTCTGTCTGTCTCTACTTGCAAATAAATAAATTAAAATACTTTAAAAATAAACAACATAGGGCTGGAGAAATGGCTTAGCAGTTAAGGCATTTGCCTGCAAAGCCAAAGGATCCCAGTTCACTTCTCCAGGACCACATAAGCCAGATGCACAAGGGGGTGCATGCATCTGGAATTCATTTTCAGTGGCTGGAGGCCCTGGTGTGCCCATTCTCTCTCTCTCTCTCAAATAAATAAATATTTTTTAAAATAAATAAATAACATAAAACATTAGGCTATAAATGTAGTTTATTGGAAGAGCACTTACCTAGCATGTGTGAGGCACTGGTTCAATCCTTACTAACAAACAAATATAAAGTTAACACACTGGACTAGGGGTGTGGCTCAGTGATAAGACTACTTGTTTAATATGTCATAGGCCCTGTGTTCCATCCTCAACCACACAATGTATAAATAAGTAAATAAGTATACATGGAAATTATGAGCACTAAGAGATTTAGCAGGGGAGTGCTTATCTCTGAAGATAAACACCGAATTCAGGGGCTTTAATCATGTGAATATAAAGTAAGTGTGTTAACATGGTAAGATCTGACAGCATCCAGGTTTTTAAAAACTTTCTAAATATTTACTTATTCATTTATTTGCATATGTGTGTGTGGGTTTGCCAGGGTTTCTTGTCACTGCAAACAAACAGCAGACATCTGTGCCAGGTTTTGTCACTTTTTGTTTTTGTGTCTAACTTTACATGGTGCTAGGGAGTCAAACCTGGGCTAATAAGCTTTGCAAGCAAGTGCCTCTAACTGCTGGGTCATGTCCCCAGCTGTAGATTTTATATAATTCTCATTTTTCCACAGGCTCAAAATACTTTTTGCATTTTTTAGTAATCTTTTTATTTGTTTATTTGCAAAGAGAGAAATACAGAGAAGAGAGACAGAGAAAGGGCTCTCCAGGTCCACTAGCCACTGCATGCTAACTCCAGAAGCATGTGCCACTTTATGCATCTGTCTTACCTGGGTACTGGGGCATCAAACCTGAGTCCTTAGGCAAGCACCTTAACCACTAAGCTGTCTCAACAGCCCTTGAAATGTTTTTGCTTATGTGTCCGTGTTCACATGTGCACTAGTAGGTGTGTGTGCATGTGCAAGTGCAGGCTAGAGGACAACTTCAGGTGTTCTCAGGTAACCATTCACCTTTTGTAAGACAGGGTCTCTCACTGGGCTGGGACTCACCAAGTGAGCTAAACTGGCTGCCAGTGAGCCTCATGGATCTGCCTGTATCTGTGTCCCATCTCTGGGATTATAAACCCATGCCACTACATGGGTTCTTAAGGACATTAAAACAGGCTGGGTGTGGTGGTACATGCCTCTAATTTCAGCACTCTGGGGGCAGAAGTAGGAGGATCACTGTGAGTTTGAGGCCAGCATGACTCTACATAGTGAATACCAAATCAGCCTGGGCTAGAGTGAGATTCTACCTCCAAAAAAAAAAAAAAATTATACACACACACACACACACACACACACACACACATATATATTTGCTATTTTGTTTCACTTGCAAGCAATGGTAGATAGGTGGACAGTTTGCTTCTCTTCAAATAAACCTAGTACTTGTTGCCATGTCATGCATTATTCCATAAATGTATTTGGATAAATTTAGAAACAATGTGCTTTATAGTGCTCAAGGAAGGCAGATTACCCTGTCTGACTTCTTTGTGCAGATGGTGGACTTCCCAAACCAGAACTGATTTCCTGGATTGAAAAGGGTACAGAATCCTTCTGCAGCTGGGCAGAGGCACAGAAACTAGAAAACGTGATTCACCCCTCTGTTGATGTGCATTTTGATCCAGTTATTGGGAAACAGCTATTTGGAGGTGAGTATTACGAAATCAGGGTCTGGAAGCTGAAGAGATGGCCTAGCAGTTAAAGGCACTTGCTTGGAAAGGCTTGACAGACTGGGGCTGGAGGGATTGCTTAGCGGTTAAGGCATTTTTCTATTTTATGGAAAAGTTTGAGAAGCATTGGTGTTAGTTCTTCCCTGAAGGTCTGGTAAAATTTGCCAGTGAATCCATCTGGCCTGGACCTTTTTTAGTTGGGAGATTTTTTTTTTTTTAGGTTGGGAGATTTTTTTTATAACTACTTGGATCTCCATACTTGTTATAGGTCTATTTAAGGGGTTAATCTCATCTTGATTTAATTTTGTTAGGTCGTGCCAGACGTGGTGGTACACGTCTTTAATCCCAGCACTCAGGAGGTAGAGGTAGGAGGACCACCATGAGTTCAAGGCCACCCTGAGGCTACATAGTGAATTCCAGGTCAGCCTGAGCTAGAGTGAGACCCTACCTCGAACCCCCCCCCAAAAAAAATATACATATATAAATAATTTTGTTAGGTCATATAAATCAAGGAAATCATCCATTTCTTTCAGAATATATGTTCTTATAGTATGTCCCTATGATTTTTTTCAATTTCTCTTATCTCTTGTGATGGTGCCTTTTTCAACTCTAATTTTATTAGTCTCTTCTCTCTTTCTTTTGGTCAGATTTGCTAGGGGTTTATCCATCTTGCTTGTCTTTTCAAAGAACCAACTCTTTGCTTCATTGAGTCTTTGGATTATTATTTTTTTTTGGTTTCTATTTTATTAATTTCTGCCCTAATCTTCATGTCTACTGATTTTTTTGTTTGTTTGTTTGCCTTGTTCTTTTGCCAAGGCCTTAAGGTGAAGCATTAAGTTGTTTACTTGCAACCTTTCTAATATTTTTTTTTTTTTTTGAGGTAGGGTCTCACTCTGGTCCAGGCTGACCTGGAATTAACTCTGTAGTCTCAGAGTGGCCTCGAACTCATGGCGATCCTCCTATCTGCCTCCCAAGTGCTGGGATTAAAGGCGTGCACCACCACGCCCAGCTCTAATTTCTTAATATGGCACTTAAAGCTATAAATTTCCCTCTTAGGACTGCCTTCATTGTGTCCCAAAGGTTTTGATATGTTGTGTTCTCATTATCATTTGATTCTATGAATTTTTTGATTTCCTTCTTGATTTTTTTCATTGACCCATTCATCATTTAGTAGTGTATTGTTTAGTTTCCCTGATTTTATGCATGCTCTATAACTTTTCTTGCTATTGATTTGTAGTTTCATCCCATTGTGATCAGATAGAGTACAAAGAATTATTTCAGTTTTCCTGTATTTGTTAAGATTTGCTTTGTGGAAGCCGGGCGTGGTGGTGCACGCCATTAATCCTAGCACTTGGGAGGCAGAGGTAGGAGGAGCGCCATGAGTTTGAGGCCACCCTGAGACTACATAGTTAATTCCAGGTCAGCCTGGACTACAGTGAGACCTTGCCTTGAAAAACAAAACAAAAAAACAAAAAACAAACAAAAAAAAAAAGATTTGCTTTGTGGGCTGGAGAGATGGCTTAGCGGTTAAGCACTTACCTGTGAAGCCTAAGGACCCCAGTTCAAAGCTTGTTTCCCCAGAACCCACATAGCCAGATGCACAAGAGGGCACACACATCTGGAGTTCGTTTGCAGTGGCTGGAGGCCCTAGCGTGCCCATTTTCTCTATTTTTCTCTATCTGCCTCTTTCTCTGTCGCTGTCAAATAAATAATTTTTTTTTTAATTTTTATTAGCATTTTCCATGATTGTAAAAACATATCCCATGGTAATTCCCCCCCCCCCCACTTTCCCCTTTGAAATTCCATTCTCCATCATATTACCTCCCCAACTCAATCATTGTACTTACATATATACAATATCAACCTATTAAGTACTTTCCTCCCTTCCTTTCTTTTCCCTTTATATCTCCTTTTTAACTTACTGGCCTCTACTACTAAGTGTTTTCTGTCTCATGCAGAAGCCCAATCTTCTGTAGCTAGGATCCACACGTGAGAGAGAACATGTGGCGCTTGGCTTTCTGGGCCTGAGTTACCTCACTTAGTATAATCCTTTCCAGGTCCTTCCATTTTTCTGCAAATTTTATAACTTCATCTTTCTTTACCGCTGAGTAGAACTCCATTGTATAAATGTGCCACATCTTCATTATCCACTCATCTGTTGAGGGACATCTAGGCTGGTTCCATTTCCCAGCTATTATAAATTGAGCAGCAATAAACATGGTTGAGCATGTACTTCCAAGGAAATGAGATGAATCCTTCGGATATATGCCTAGGAGTACTCTAGCTGGGTCATATGGTAGATCAATCTTTAGCTGTTTTAGGAGCCTCCACACTGATTTCCACAATGGCTGGACCAGATTGCATTCCCACTAGCAGAGAAGGGTTCCTCTTTTTCCACATCCCCGCCAACATTTATGATCATTTGTTTTCATGATGGTGGCCAATCTGACAGGAGTGAGATGGAATCTCAATGTAGTTTTAATCTGCATTTCCCTGATGACTAGTGACGTAGAACATTTCTTTAGATGCTTATATGCCATTTGTATTTCTTCCTTTGAGAATGCTCTGTTTAGCTCCATAGCCCATTTTTTGATTGGCTTGTTTGATTCCTTATTATTTAACTTTTTGAGTTCGTTGTATATCTTAGATATTAATCCTCTATCAGATATATAGCTGGCGAAGATTTTTTCCCATTCTGTACGTTGCCTCTGCTTTTTTCACTGTGTCCTTTGCAGTGCAAAATCTTTGTAATTTCATGAGGTCCCAGTGATTAATCTGTGGTTTTATTGCCTGAGCAACTGGGGTTGTATTCAGAAAGTCTTTGCCAAGACCAATATGTTGAAGGGTTTCCCCTACTTTTTCCTCTAGCAGTTTCAGAGTTTCAGGTCTGATGTTAAGGTCTTTAATCCATGTGGACTTAATTCTTGTGCATGGAGAGAGAGAAGAATCTGTTTTCATCCTTCTGCAGATATAAATCCAGTTTTCCCAACACCATTTGCTGAAGAGGCTGTCTTTTCTCCCAATGAGTATTTTTGGCATTTTTATCGAATATCAGGTGGCTATAGCTACCTGGACTTACATCTGGGTCCTCTATTCTGTTCCACTGATCTACATGTCTGTTTTTGTGCCAGTACCATGCTGTTTTTGTTACTATGGCTCTGTAGTATAGGCTAAAATCAGGTATGGTGATACCACCAGCCTTATTTTTGTTGCTCAGTATTACTTTAGATATTCGAGGTTTTTTGTGATTCCAAATGAATTTTTGGATTGTTTTTTCTATTTCCATGAAGAAAGCCTTTGGAATTTTGATAGGGATTGCATTAAATGTGTAGATTGCTTGAGGTAAGATTGCCATTTTCACAATATTGATTCTTCCAATCCAGGAACAAGGGATGTTTCTCCACTTTCTAGTGTCTTCTGCAATTTCTCGCTTGGGTGTTTTAAAGTTCTCATTGTAGAGATTCTTTACTTCCTTCGTTAGGTTTATTCCAAGGTACTTTATTTTTTTTGATGCAATTATGAGTGGGAGTGATTCTCTGATTTCATCCTCTGTGTGTTTGTTGTTAGCATATATGAAGGCTACTGATTTCTGTGTATTTATTTTGTATCCTGCTACATGGCTATAGGATTTTATCAGCTCTAACAGTTTGCTAGTAGAGTCTTTAGGGTCCTTTATGTATAGAATCATGTCATCTGCAAATAATGATAACTTGATCTCTTCCTTTCCAATTTGTATTCCTTTTATGTGTGTCTCTTGCCTTATTGCTATGGCTAAGACTTCCAAAACTATATTAAATAAAAGTGAAGACAGTGGACACCCTTGTCTTATTCCTGATTTTAGTGGAAAAGCTTCCAGTTTTTCCCCATTTAGTAATATGTTGGCTGTAGGCTTGTCATAAATAGCTTTTATTATATTGAGATATGTTCCTTCTATTCCCAGTCTCTGTAGGACTTTTGTCATGAAGGGATGTTGGATTTTGTCAAATGCTTTCTCTGCGTCCAATGAGATGATCATGTGATTTTTGTCCTTCAAACCGTTTATATAATATATTACATTTATAGATTTGCGTATATTGAACCATCCCCCCATCTCTGGGATAAAGCCTACTTGGTCAGGGTGAATGATTTTTTTGATATACTCTTTTATTTATTTATCTATTTATTTATTTGAGAGCAACAGACACAGAGAGAAAGACAGATAGAGGGAGAGAGAGAATGGACGCTCCAGGGCTTCCAGCCTCTGCAAACGAACTCCAGACGCGTGCGCCCCCTTGTGCATCTGGCTAACGTGGGACCTGGGGAACCAAGCCTCGAACCAGGGTCCATAGGCTTCACAGGCGAACGCTTAACCGCTAAGCCATTTCTCCAGCCCCCTTGATATACTCTTGTATTCTGTTTGCCAATATTTTGTTGAGAATTTTTTTTTTTTTTTTTGGTTTTTCGAGGTAGGGTCTCACTCTGGCTCAGGCTGACCAGGAATTCACTATGTAGTCTCAGGGTGGCCTCGAACTCATGGCGATCCTCCTACCTCTGCCTCCCGAGTGCTGGGATTAAAGGCATGCGCCACCACGCCCGGCCCTTTGTTGAGAATTTTTGCATCTATGTTCATGAGGGAGATTGGTCTGTAATTTTCTTTTTTTGTTCTATCTTTGCCTGGTTTTGATATCATGGTGATGCTGGCCTCATAGAAGGAGTTAAAAGGTAAAAAAAAAAAAAAAAAAAAAAAAAAAGCTAGGCGTGGTGGCGCACACCATTAATCCTAGCACTTGGGAGGCAGAGGAAGGAGGATTGCTGAGAGTTCGAGGCTACCCTGAGAATACAGAGTGAATTTCAGGTCAGCCTGGGCTAGAGGGAGACCCTACCTTGAAAATCTGGAAAAAAAAGAAAGAAAAAAAAAAAAGATTTTCTTTGTGTTCTAATATATGGTCTATTTTAGAGAATGTTCCATGTGCTGCTGAAAAGAATGTGTATTCTGCAGCATTTGGATGAAATGTAGATATTTATTAGGTCCATTTGTTCTATGACCTCATTTAATCCCAATGCCACTGTTTGTTTATTAGCTGGGATGACCTATCAATTATGAGAGTGGGGTGTTGAAGTCACCTACAACTGTGTTGGTGTTATCTGTGACCTTAGTTCTAATAGCATTTGTTTGATGAAATTGGGAGCCCCCATGTTAGGTGAATATATGTTTAGGATTATAATGACTTCCTGTTGGAATGTGCCTTTAGTCAATATAAAGTGACCTTCCTCATCTTTTCTAACCAATGTTGGTCTGAAGTCTACACTATCAGATAGGACCTGTTGCAGTCCGGTTCGCATTGCTGGTAGAAATCACCCAACCAAGAGCAGCTTTTGGGAAAAAGAGATTTATTTTGGCTTACAGGCTCGAGGGGAAGCTCCACGATGGCAGGGGAAAACGATGACATGAGCAGAGGGTGGACATCACCCCCTGGCCAACATAAGGTGAACCACAGCAACAGGAGGGTGTGCCAAACACTGGCATGGGGAAACTGGCTATAAAGCCCATAAGCCTGCCTCCAACAATACACTCCCTCCAGGAGGCATTAATTCCCAAATATCCATCAGCTGGGAACCTAACATTCAGAACACTTAAGTTTATGGGGGACACCTGAATCAAACCACCACAGGACCCCTGCTTGTTTTCTAGGCCCATTTGCTTGAAACACTGTTTTCCCCTGCAAATGAACTCCAGATGCAGGCACCCCCTTGTACATCTGGCTTACATGGGTCCTGGGGAATTGAACCATGGTCCTTTAGCTTTGCAGGCAAGCGCCTTAACTGCTAAGCCATTTCTCCAGCCCCTCTTCTCAGTTGAATCATGTCATAGATCCGCTCGTTTAAGTTTAGCAGACAGTTACAGACTTACTTTGGATAGGACATGGTGGGTTTGGATGGTTCAGCAGGGTGCTCTGAGCATCACAGGTCCTAGTTATGAGTGGCTGTACTGCGATGATCTTTAGTCATGCCATAGACAGGAGGAACGACTGAGGTTTGTGTTCAGTTTCAAGAAGTCAGCAAGCTATGAACTCAGGAGAAATGAAATGTCATTCATTTCCTCTTAAATCCTCTTGACAAGTCAGCATTCCTTTGGTCTCTTTTCAGGAGAAAAGGAAGCTATTTCCTTTGGACCTGACCAATGCATGGATCTCATGAACGCACAGAGGCACAACCCTGAGGCTCTAACTGCAATGGTTAACAGTTCCAGCCAGTCTGCTCAAAGAGAAGGGATCTCAACTTACAAAGCTCTGGGTTTCCCTAGCTTTCTGGAAGTCCCTGTCCAGCAGCATACCCACCACTCTTTGCCTGTCCACGGGGAAAACTCCTGGAAGAACCACTTCGTGAAGCACCAGAAGGGTCATTCCAAGGACCCATCACACAAGGTCTGGAAGAAGATCAACAAACGGGCTAGTGCCCAGCAGCAATGGGACACGGCAGGGGCACAGAGGCATTTCCCATGTCCTGAGTGTGGGGAGAGCTTCCGCCTGAAGAGCACATTGCGAGCCCACCAGCAGCGACATGGCAGAGAGAGGCCTTTCACCTGCAGCGAATGTGGCCGAGCCTTTGTCCACCAGTGCAGTCTCCGAGACCACCTCAGAGTGCACAGTGGGGAAAGGCCCTTCCAGTGCCCAGACTGCCTTAGGAGCTTCCGCCTGAAGGGCCTTCTGAAGGCCCACCAGTTTACCCATAGCAAGGAGATGCCATTCTCCTGTGGGGAGTGTGGCAAGGGTTTTACCAAGCAGTGCAGCCTCACTGGGCACTTGCGTGTGCACAGTGGCGAGAGGCCCTTCCAGTGCCCAGAGTGTGACAGGAGCTTCCGCCTGAAGGGGCAGCTGCTTAGCCATCAGCGTCTGCACACAGGCGAGAGACCCTTTCAGTGCCCAGAGTGTGGCAAGAGCTATCGTGTGAAGTCTGACATGAAGACACACCAGTTGATGCACAGCGGGCAGATGCCATTCTCCTGTGAGTGTGGGAAGGGCTTTGCCAAGCAGTCTAAGCTTGTGGAACACATCAGGATACACACAGGGGAGAAGCCTTTCCAGTGTCCCAAGTGTGACAAGAGTTTCCGCTTGAAGGTGCAACTGCTTAGCCACCAAGGCCTGCACACGGGGGAGAGACCTTTCCACTGCCCCGAGTGTGATAAAAACTTCCGGGAAAGGAGCCACATGCTCAGGCACCAGCGCATCCACAGGCCTGAGAGGCCCTTTGCCTGTGGTGACTGTGGGAAGGGGTTCATTTATAAGTCCAGACTGGCTGAGCACATCAGGGTGCATCCAAAATCCTGCCAGGCCCCAAGGAAGCCTGACATTAAGACAAGGCTTAGCCAACTGTTGGCAATGATAGAGGCTGACTGGAGCTGAGGCAGGTGGGACATCAAAGCAATGGGCACAACTAAATTACCAGGGAATCCTTGGGGTTGGTAGTCAAACTCACTGGAAGGCAGATGTTAGGAACTGGGGACTGGCTTTGAGCAAAAATGTAACACAAAATGGGAATATAGGAAACCATAAAGGACTTTATGTTTGGAAACTTCACCAATTATATTTCCTATCCATTGGTTAAAAGAAGATATTTGTTCTTCCTGTTATCTTAGGTGACAATTTTCACCCAAATGCACAGTTGCATCTTAAAGTCCCACCTTGGGCATTTGCTTGCAAAGCCTGCAGGACCAGGTTGAGTTCCCCAGTACTCACATAAAGGCAGAGCATAAATTGGCACATGAGTCTGGAGTTCATTTGCAAGGGCAAGAGGCCCTTGTGCACCTATACTTACTGTCTTTAGCTGGCTGTCACTTTCTCTTTCCCTCCCCTCTCTCAAATGAATAAACAAAAATACTTGAAGTCCCATCTTGAATTTAATAAGGAAATCCTATCATTCTATATCTCTCTCTTTTTTCAAAGTAGAGACTCACTCTAGTAATATGCTGGCCTCACACTCATAGCAGTGATTCTCCTACCTCTCTGCCTCCTGAGTGCTGGGATTAAAGGCATGCACCTTCCTGTCATTCTCAAAGCTGAAAAGGTATGGATGCCATGAAATGTCAATTCTACCTTTTTTCTTTTCAGAGTATGGCTCTAAAATGTGAGTCAAGAGCCGGGCATGGTGGCACACACCTTTAATCCCAGCACTTGGGAGGCAGAGGTAGGAGGATCGCCGTGAGTTCAAGGCCACCCTGAGACTACATAGTGAATTCCAGGTCAGCCTGGACCAGAGTGAGATCCTACCTCAAAAACCAAAATAAATAAAATAAAATGTGAGTCAAACTGAATTTTCCTGACATGAAATGCTCTTGGATTTGGTTTTGGTTCATTTCTTAAATTTATTTTTTATTTTACTTTATTTTACTTTTTTGGTTTTTTGAGGTAGAGTCTCACTCTAATTCAGGCTGACCTGGAATTCACTATGTAGTCTCAGGGTGGCCTTGAACTCATGGTTTTCCTCCTACCTCTGCCTCCCAGGTGCTGGGATTAAAGGCATGCGCCATCACACCCAGCTTCATTTTATTTTTTTTAAATAGCAATAAGATGAATTCATGTGAATGCCAAAGTTCAACAGTGTGTATAGTGATTGATGCATTGTGCTTCTTGAGGAAATGCTGCTGATGGTCCCAGAAAAACCTGACTGATCTGAGTTGAAGCAACAAAAACACTAGTTGCTGAGTGGCTTGGATCCAAACCAGAAGTTGATGAGATAGAGTTGGATAGATGACTCAATGGTTAAGTGTATTTCCTGTACAAGCATAAGGACCTGACAGGGGCATAATACTGGTCAAATTCAAATGTATAGAACCCATGTTAAACAACTGGGTGAGGCCACATGTACCTGGAACCCAAATTCTGAAGGAGAGCCAAGACTCAAGAATCACCAGAGCTTGTGGGGAAAAAAAGAAAAAACTACCACCACAAAAAAGGAAGCTCCAGATCAGTAAGAGACTCGCTATAGCCAGACGTGATGGTTCACACCTTCAATCCCAGCACTCAGGAAGCAGAAGTAGGACTGCTGTGAGTTTGAGGCCACCCTGAGACTACATAGTAAATTCCAGGTCAGCCTGGGCTACAGCAGGACCCTACCTTGAACCTGCCTCCCCCCACCAAAAAAAAAAAAAGGCTAAAATAAGAATGGACAGAAGAGTGGGGGTGCATGCCTTTAACCCCAGCACTTTGGAGACAGGTAGGAGGATTGCTGTGAGTTTGAGTCCAGTCTGAGGCAACGTAGTGAATTCCAGGTTAGCCTGGGCTAAAGCAAGAACCATTAGCTCCCCCACCCCACCAAAAACATTTTGACAGAAGCATGATGAGTGGGACATCCGACTTTCTGCTCTGGCCACCACAGGCGAATGTACCCTGCTACAGGCGAGCACATGAAGTATTGCAAGGGAACATACATATGTATACTACACACACGATATTGCAAGTGTTTTGTCACTTGGCCTGGCCAATGCCTTGTGGGTTTTTTTTTTTTTTTTTTTGTAATAAACAGGGGAGAACTCAAAGATCATAATCTAAAATGATAGTCAAGAATGAAAAGCCTTAAGCCAGGCGTGGATGGGTCAGTGGTTAAACAGGCTTCCTTCCCCCCCCCCCCCCTGCCAAGGATCAGGTCTAATGTAGAAGAGGTGGCGGAAAGAATGTAAGAGCCAAAGGAAAGACAGGACTCCATACAACATCTCCCTCCAGACACAAAATGGCCTGGATATCCATGGCCTCACAGTGCCTCACATTACCTGCATAAGACCATCATAAGAGGAGGAAAAGATCATGACATCAAAAGTAAAAGAGACTGATTCAGATGGGGAGGGCATATGATGGAGAATGGAGTGTCAAAGGGGTAAGTGGAGGGAGGGAGGGTATTACCATGGGGCATTTTTTATAATCATGAAAGTTGTCAATTTAAAAAGAAAAGTTAGTAAAAACTCATAGGAAATTATGAAGACAAATATTTGACTGGGTTCCTACTTATTTTTTAAGACTTCTTTAAGGTAATACTGAACTGTTTGATTGTCTAAATTCTATATAGTCTAAATTCTATATTCAAAGATGTCACCAATGGGCTGGAGAAATGGCTTAGCGGTTAAGTGCTTGCCTGTGAAGCCTAAGGACCCCGGTTCAAGGCTCAGTTCCCCAGGACCCACGTTAGCCAGATGCACAAGGGGGCGCATGCATCTGGAGTTCGTTTCCAGTGGCTGGCTGGCTCTCTCGCTCTCTCTCTCTCTCTCTCTCTCTGGCTCTTTCTCTGTCGCTCTCAAATAAATAAAAATGAACAAAAGAAAAGATGTCATTGGTATAAATGCTTGCATGCTTTTTCTACCCTACATAACTGATAGGGAACCCTGAGATTCATAGACATTAAAAATATTAAGGGCTAAGCCTGGCGCGGAGGCGCACGCCTTTAATCCCAGCACTCGGGAGGCAGAGGTAGGAGGATTGCCATGAGTTTGAGGCCACCCTGAGACTACATAGTGAATTCCAGGTCAGCCTGGGCTGGAGTAAGACCTTACCTTGAAAAACAAAACAAATCAACAAAAATATTAAGGGCTGAAGGGATGGCATTTGCCTGCAAAGCCAAAGGAACCCTGGTTCAATTCCCCAGGACCCACATAAGAGGCAGGAAGAGTGCTGAAAGCTGGAGGCCAGCCAGAGCTACACAGGTCTCAGGAAGTAAAACAAAACCAAACTAAATTTCCTAATTACTAACATCTTTGGGTGGCCCACTTTCTTCTCCCGCATTCACAAGAAAACACTGCTGAAGTGTTGAGATTTATTTATCCTTGCCTTCTATAGTTTTTCAGACATGTTAATCCCCAGGTATTAAAAAAAAAAACACTATAACCCTAATGCTAATAAGGTACTTTTGGACCTACAACCCATATTTATTCTCCAAAACATTTAAGAAGGAAAACCTGAAGACTATAAAAACTACTAGATTACCTATCTGACATTGTTGCTTAAAAAAATATTTTTTATTTTTATTTATTCGACAGAGAAAGGGGAGGGGGAAGAGAATGGGCGCACCAGGGCATACAGCCACTGCAAATGAACTCCAGACACATGCGCCCCCTTGTACATCTGGCAGTCCTGGGTCAGCCATCTCTCCCGTTGTCTGTTTCTGAAAAATTGAATAAGTAACATAAAGCGATGTTGAGACCACAATCTGATGATTTGTTTACAGACCATGGAATCCTAGTTGTGGTTGACGGTGATTATTACTACTAAGACAGGGTCTCACTCTGCAGCCCAGACTGACCCCACAGACGTGGCAGTCTTCCTGCCTCTCAGCCTGAGGGCTGGAATTGCAGACGTGCACCATCACTCCCTGCTCTGGATTGGTTTTACTTCATCCTCTTCCTGGTTACTCACTCAACATAATAGCCGTCCAGGAAAAAACAAACTTTTATAGGCCCAAGAAGGAAAAGAAAACCAAACTAGGGCTGGAGACAGGGCTTAGCGGTTAAGACACTTGCCCGCAAAGCCAAAGGGCCCAGATTCATTTCCCCAGGACCCGCGCAAGCCACACCCACAAGGTGGCCCAAGTGTCTGGAGTTCGTTTGCAGTGTCTGGAGGCCCTGGCTCGCCCATTCACTCTCAAATAAATAAAACAATTAAGAAAAAAATAGCAAACGAACATGAAATAGGAGTCAGAATGCTTGTTTATTTCCTTTTCCCAACAGACTAGTTCGTGCTCCTCAATGCGCTCTGGTTTCCAGGCTTCAGGGGTGGGGTGGGAATAACCATCAGACACACAACGCCAGCCCCCACACCTTCACTAAACTACGCGTGTTCTTCAAGGAAGAAGCTGAGCCCCGCCCCGTCACGCCCCACCCGCTATGGAACCAACCAATCGCTTCCCTGGGCGTACACAGGCTCCGCCCCTCACGTCCGGCCCGGCCTCCTTTGTTCTCGACTGCTCTCTTTCTCCGCCTGTGCGCTCCGGGCAAACCGAGTGGCAGCCGCTGATTGGTGGTCGCCGCGCAGCCAATCAGAAGGGGGCACCTCACATTAGGGCTCCGAGTTTTAAACGCTGGGCTGAGGGGCGCGCCGACGCGAAGGATTTAGGAGGCCCGGTGGTATTGCCATGGGCGGGGTCCAGAGTTTCGGCCGGGCGTCGTGCGGGGATTGGCTAGTTCCCGCGGGCTTCCCCCGCCGCTAGCCAATCACCGGGGAGGACTTCCTGGAGGGTTTTTCTTGCGCTCGGGTGTCGCTCGGAGGGTCCGTGAGTGCTCCGCCGGACCGAGTTGGGCACCTCCCGCCATGAGGCCCCGGAAAGCTTACATGCTGGTGTTGCTCTTGGCGCTGACGCAGCTGCTGGCCGCGGCGAGCGCCGAGGGAGCGGACGAAGGTGAGCGGACCCGGGGGAGGATCGCCGCGCGCTTTGCGTGGGTTGAATACCTTGCAGGCCTGGGAGGCTGGGAAGCCTCCGCGCTCACCCTTGCGGATGACCAACTTTCTGGAGTTTCAGGGGCCGGTTACCGGGAAGCGGGGTTGCTGTAGACATCTCGGGAGAGGTGATGGCCGGGAGGCCGGCTGAGCTCCCGCTCGAGGCTGGGACGTGGAGACGGCGTGCCGAGGTTGCTTTGCAACTGACGTTTTCGCCCTCATTTGTTGAGATTTGCCCCTCTCTCCCTTGCTGGTGGTCAATACGCCCAGGGAGTGTGAATGGGAGGGGCATGATTTGCCTTTACAGACGAAGCCGTCGCAGGCATCAGGAATAAGGTTTTGTTTTGTTTTAATTGAGATTTTTTAACACAAGCGTTTTGATTTGAGAGAGAAGGTCGGCTTGATTTGCGTCTTTCATGGAAATTGGAGCAATCATTCCTTCTAATCAGTATTTATTCAGTGCCCTTTACCTGCCAGGTGGCTGCAGTGGGTTTTGAGAGGCACACAGTCTATTAAGAACAGTGTATAATTTCCATCCATCATCCTTGTGGTTTCCTTTTCTTCGAAATCAGTCAGCTACAAACACGAGAAGTTTAGCAGTTACGAAGTACTGGTTAAAATTGCTATTCCTAGAGAACAGAGCATCCGGTAGGATCTTAACCTTCCCCTACTCTGAACTTTCTTTTAACCACTAGTTTTTACCTGAGTTCCTTTTCTGAGATTAGTGGGTAAGGGGAATGTGAACTTTATCCTCTTTTAACAGATTGAGTAACTAACTTTCATGTGGATCATTGAGGAGTCTGCCCAAGTGAAAAAGGTAGCACTCCATTTGGAAAGCTACCTGCTGAAAGGAACCGGGTATCAGTACTAGTGTATCATCTGAGTGCTCATTTAAATACAGAGACCCCAAATCCTGTGTGAAGCAGTTATACAGAGGGTGGTCCCTAAAAATCTGCATTTGAAACTGTCTTTCAGTTTCAAATGGGTAGAATAAACTTTGAGAGGCACCTGAAAGTTTGAGGACTGTTGTGGTTTGTTGGGTACTTTAGGAGAATACAGTGGTCTGTTTGGGGTTGAGCTCTTGAGAGGGTTTAGAAGAGGGCATTTCAAGGGCTGTTGACACCAGCCATTTTGTACAGTAGGTCACTAGTGCAGTGGAGTCCCTGGAACAGTTTCCTCAGGGGGAGCCCAGCAATCTCTGGTGTGTCCTGGCCAAGGGCAGCCCTCCCGTGGAAGATCCTCATGACGTTGGCAGGGCTGGGGATGTGGCTTGAGGATAGATCACTTACCTAACATGTTCACAGTCTTATGTTCCATCCCCAACACTGTATAAGAATTGGGGGGTTCACAAGGTCAACCATGTTTGGCCTGTAGTACATACCATCTATAATTGATCTTTAGTTAGACAGTAACTTTGTTCTTCTCTGTTCACTATTTACTGTTCTGTGGTGGCCTAATGGTAGTTTGTCCAGCTGTTTCAGGCTCCTGCCTTGGAGGAATTGAGTGTGACCAACTGAAGAGATTGTGAGGAGGGCACTCTCACAGTAAGGAGGAGCTGACTATGTGTGGCCTGGGCAGGGACGCAGTGTTGTTACCAGGTTTGTTCAGTAAGAGTAGACAGGGATTGCAACAACTTTGTTTTATCCCCATGTTTCAGGAGTGGTCTTATGATGTAGACTAAGCCATGTGAACATGAATGTGGGATGCTTCGTGTGCTTTGTGCCAAGGAAAGCTGCACGCTTTCTGAAGGTGCTAGGAAGTTTTGGGTATGTTTTCGATGCTGGAATGGCAAGCTTTAAAAGTGAAGCCTTGGCGCTCTACCTCCTCCTGCCTTCTCATGGTCAGGGGCTCTCTCTGTACTTTGTCCTCTTTCCTTCTCTTAATCTAATAAAGTCTCTCTAACACTTTAAAAAAAAAAGTGAAGCCAAGTGAAAAGAAGTCTCCCCAATAAGATGTGATGTGTTTAGTGTGCAGGGATGTGTGGGTTTCTGGTAGATAGGAGTAGAGAGCCATGGACTGAGGACAGAGCACTTGCCAGCCCCTTCTCAGATTCCAGAGTGATGAGCACCAGGTCTGTCTGAGTTGAAAGGAATGGGAAGGTAGGGCCATGCCTTAGAAGTCACTTTTTTTTTTTTTTTTTTTTTGGTTTTGTTTTGTTTTTTTCAAGATAGGGTCTCACTCTAGCTCAGGCTGACCTGGCTCAGAGTGGCCTCGAACTCATGGGGAGCCTCCTACCTCTGCCTCCTAAGTGCTGGGATTAAAGGCCTGCATCACCACACCCAGCTTAGAATTCATCGTTTTAAAAATATGTGTGTGGGGAGGGTGAGTATGTTTTTGTGTGGGTGTATATGCTCATTTATGTATATGGAGACTAGAGGTTGATGTGGGGTGTCTTGCTCAGTAATATTTTAATATTTTTTTTCACTCTTATGAGATATGCCTCTGAATCCAGAAGACGGATTTGGCTTTTTTAAAACCATGAAGTTTTCTGGAATTTAAAGTGTTGCATTATTTCATTAATCATTTGTTTATAAAAAATAAAAATCTGAACCTTTTAGGTGTCAACACCTGTTAAAACAAAATTAGGTGCTAAGCTGAGCATAGTGGTGCCAATCTTTAATCCCAACACTGGGCGGCAGAGGTAGGAGGATCACTGAGTTTGAGACTGCATAGTGAACTCCATGTTAGCCTAGGCTAGAGCAAGAGTAACTCAGAAAAACCAAAGCGGGGGGGGGGGGTTAGGTGCTGGATATCTGAACACAGGTCCTTATAGTTGGGTGGTAAGCAGTTTGTACACTGACCCATCTTTCTAGCCCCCAAAATTCATCTTTTTAAAGTGTCAAGAAATAATTTGCCTCAGGTTGATTGTGGTGGGGCATGCCTTTAATCCCAGCACTTGGAGGCTGAGGTAGGAGGATAATTGTAAGCTGGAGGCTGGTCTTAGCTACAGAGTGAGTTTCAGGTTAGTCTAGACTAGAGTAAGACCCTGCCTCAAAAAACAGAAAGAGAATAAGACTGTCTTTTGGGAATGCACTGACCCATTGATCAGGAGTACTCCATTGTTAGTAGTGTTGAGAGTCTCCTTCATGCTGTGTAATCTGCAGTAGCCCTTGCAGTATACAGTTGCCAGGGTCAGTCCTCATTACTCCTTTTGAGGCTTTGGGAATCCAGGAAAGTTCTAAAGAGGAGAGTTTCTAGTTTCTAACCAGTGTCGGTATTTTCTGCTTGTATTCTTTAGAAACAGAAAATGCCATTGAGGAGGAAGATGAGGAGGAAGATGAAGAGGAGGAGGAAGATGACTTGGAAGTTAAGGAAGAAAATGGTGTCTTGGTCCTGAATGATGCAAATTTTGATAACTTTGTGGCTGACAAAGACACAGTACTACTGGAGTTCTATGCACCCTGGTAAGGACCAACATTTTATTTTATTTTATTTTTTAATTTTTTTTTTTTAATCTGTTCTTTTTTTTATTTATCTATTTGAGAGAGACAGACACAGAGAAAAAGAGAGAGAGAGAGAGAGAATGGGCGCGCCAGGGCCTCCAGCCACTGCAAACGAACTCCAGACACATGTGCCCCTTGTGCATCTGGTTAACGTGGGTCCTGGGGAACCGAGCCTCGAACCGGAGTCCTTAGGCTTCACAGGCAAGCGCTTAACCGCTAAGCCATCTCTCCAGCCCAACATTTTATTTTTTATTTTATTTTATTTTTTTTTTTTAAGTAGAGTCTCACTTTAGCCCAGGCTGACCTGGAATTCACTCTGTATTCTCAGAGTGGCCTCGAACTCATGGTGATCCTCCTGCCTCTGCCTCCCAAGTGCTGGGATTAAAGGCATGAGCCACTACACCCGGCTGGGACCAACATTTTAGATCTTGCAACTGGACATCTCTATATAGTGTACTTGGCCCCTCAGTGTCATCCAGGCCCCAGTAGGATGACTGTGGGAGTCTGGCTGCATGAACTTGAACTCTTTCTTAAATCTTTTATTCTTATTTTATATATTTGAGAGAGAGAGAGAGAAAATGGGCATGCCAGGACCTCTAGCCACTGCAGACTAACTCCAAATGCATGTACTACCTTATGCATTTGGCTTACATGGGTCCTGGGGAATCAAACTTGGGTCCTTAGGCTTCACAGACCAGCACCTTAACTGCTAAGCCATCTCTCCATCTTCTTCATCCCCCCACCCCCATCCCGAAGGGTCTCACACTAGTCCAGATTGTCTCTGTAGGCCCAAGCTAGCCTCAAACTCATGGAAGTCCTCTTATCTCAGCCTTCTTGGTGCTGAAACTAAAGGTGTGCACCACCGTGCTGGGCAAGAACTTGAACTCTTGATGTAGGAATACTGGGGGCTAGGGGTTCATTTATTTCTCTAGCTGGCATTGGACAGCCTTGAGCCAGTCCTTCCTCTAGAAAGGCAGTTTTGGTTTCTGAGCAGAGCAGGTAGTCAAGAACAGCTGCCCCAGGTGCAGGCTGTTGGCCTGTGGGTTTTGGTTTTATTTCTACACACAGGCCCTCAGAGAAACAAGTATTCATAAGCTTTTCTTTCCCATCCTCGTTGCCTCCTGGTTTCACTTCTGAGACAGAATAAGGTAGTCTCATATTATTTGTTCAGTATGTGATGCATGAGCATAGTGCAAGCATTTTTTATAAAATATTTAGTGTGGGAGAAATGGCTTAGCAGTTAAAGCACTTGCCTGCGAAGCCTAAGGACCTAGGTTCAACTCCCCAGAACACATGTTAAGCAGATGCACATGGTGGCTCATGCATCTGGAGTTAATTTGCAGTGGGAAGAGGCTTTGGCCTGCCCATTCTCTCCTCACCCCCATCTCTGATAATTAAATGAATAAAAATAAAACACTTTAGGGCTGGAGGGATAGCTTAGCAGTTAAGGCATTTCCTTGCAAAGCCAAAAGACCCAGGTTCGATTTCCCAGCACCCATGTTAGCCAGGTGCACAAGGGGTCACACACATCTGGAGTTCATTTGCAGTGGCTGGAGGCCCCAGTGTGGCCATTCTCTCTCTGTCTCCCTCTTCTCTTTGCCATATAAATAAATAAATAATAAATTATTTTTAAAAAATAAGTTTTATGTGTGTGTGTGTGTGTGTGTGTGTGTGTGTATAACTTGTTTGTTTGTTTGTTGTTGTTGTTGTTTTTTGAAGTAGGGTTCCACTCTAGTATAGGCTGACCTGGAATTCACTATGTGGCCTTGAACTCACGATGATCCTCCTACCTCTGCCTCCTGAGTGCTGGGATTAAAGGCATGAGCCACCACGCCTGGTTTAGTAATATACTTTAAAACAGCTAGACAGTCCTCTTTTTTTTTTTTTTGGCGGACGTGGTGGCACACACCTTTATGAGAGAGAGAGAACATGCACTAGAGAGAATTGGCACGCTAGGGCCTCTGCCACTGTAATCAAACCCAGGAAAACACTCTGCCACATCCCTCAACCTTTTTTAAAGAATTTTTTTTGGTGTGCGTACACATATGTATGCCTCTGTGTGTGTGCGTGCACACTTATATGTTGGTGCACATACATGTGTGTGCATGAATATAGGGACAAGAGATCAATGTCAAGTGTCTTCCTCATCTGCTTCCATCTTATTTTTAAAAATAAAAAAATACATATATATTATATATATATATATATATATATATATATATATATATATATAAATGTGTGTGTATATATGTTTTGGTTTTTTGTTTTTTTTTTGTTTTTTGGTTTTTTTTTGTTTTTTGTTTTTTTTTTGGCTTGGTGTGGTGGCACACACCTTTAATCCCATCACTCAGGAGGCAGAGGTAGGAGGATTGCTGTGAGTTCAAGGCCACCCTAAATTCCAGGTCAACCTGGGCTCAAGCAAGACCCTACCTCCAAAACACCAAAAAATAAATAAAAGTAAAAAACTTAACTTATTACAGAAAGGGAGAGAGAGAATGGGCACACCAGGGCCTCCAGCTACTGCAGGCAAACTGCAGCTGCCTGTGTCACCATATGCATCTGGTTATGTGGGTCCTGGGGAATCCAACCTGGGTCCGCAGGCTTTGCAGGCAGGCACCTTAACCGCTAAGCCATCTATCCAATCCTCTACCTTATTTTGCCCATTTTTTCTCTCTTTCTCTAATAAATAAGTGAGTAAATAACACATATGGGCTGTAGACATGGTTTAGTGTTTAAAAAACTTGCCTGCGGAGCCTAAGGACCCAGCTTCAATTCTCGAGTACCCATGTAAGCCAGATGCACAAGCTGGCACATGTGTCTGGAGTTTGTTTGCAGTGGCTGGAGGCCCTGTCATGCCCATTCTCTCTCTCTCTCTCTCTCTCTCATATGTATATTTAATACATATTTTTGTGGCTGGATGTGGTGGCACTTGCCTTTGCTCTCAGCACTTGGGAAGCAGAGGTAGGAGGATCACCATGAGCTTGAGATGACATAGTGAATTTCAGATCAGCTTAGGCTAGAGCAAGACCCTACATTAAAAAAAAAAAAAAAAAAAGGTTGGAACTAGTGTTTTACACCTTTAATCCCAGCACTTGGGAGGCAGAGCTAGAAGGATGGCAGTGTGTTCAAGGCCTCCCTGAGACTACATAGTGAGTTCCAGATCAGCCTGAGCTAGAGTGAGACCTTACCTCAAAACAAAATTTTTTTTTTCCATCCACAGTTGACTGAATCAGTGAATATAGAACCAGTGGCTGGGGGGGGAGGGGGGAACGACTGTAAATAGAAGTAATCATTTAGGCTAAGAGTTGAAAATATTTGCCCACGTCATTGGCCTTCTGTATTTCTTTTTTTTAAATTTATTTATTTTATTGACAACTTCCATGATTGTAAACAATATCCCATGATAATTTCCTCTCTTTCCCCACTTTCCCTTTGAAACTCCACTCTCCTTCATATTCCATCAGACACTTCTGTATTTTTTTTTTTTTTTTTGAGGTAGGGTCTCACTCTGGCTCAGGCTGACCTGGAATTCACTATGTAGTCTCAGGATGGCCTTGAACTCTTGGTGATCCTCCTACCTCTGCCTCCCGAGTGCTGGGATTAAAGGCGTGTGCCACCACGCCCGGCTACTTCTGTATTTTTTAATGGCACAACTTTCCTAAAAAACCCCTGTTTTGAGAATCTTGGATCTTAGCTTCCATGGATGCAGGTAATCTGTTTGTCCTTTAAATTTAATTCATAGGTGTGGACATTGCAAGCAGTTTGCTCCAGAATACGAAAAAATTGCCAGTACCCTGAAGGATAATGATCCTCCCATTGCTGTTGCTAAGATTGATGCAACCTCAGCCTCCATGCTGGCCAGCAGGTTTGATGTGAGCGGCTACCCCACCATCAAGATCCTGAAGAAGGGACAGGCTGTTGATTATGAGGGCTCCCGGACCCAGGAAGGTGAGTAGAGAGAGGAGTGAGCAGTTAGGAAGTAGTGCTTGTGAAACTAAGATTGGGGGAGGGGAATTACCACAGTTTATGTCTACAATTATGAAAGTTGTCAATTTAAAAAAAATAAGGTAGAGCCAGGCGTGGTGGCGCACGCCTTTAATCCCAGCACTCGGGAGGCAGAGGTAGGAGGATCGCCGTGAGTTCAAGGCCACCCTGAGACTACAGAGCTAATTCCAGGTCAGCCTGGACCAGGGTGAGACCCTACCTCAAAAAAAAAAAAAAAAAAAAAGTAGAAATGAAACTCTTTCTTTTTTTCATTTTTCGTGGTAGGGTCTCACTCTAGCCCAAGCTGACCTGGAATTCACTCTGTAGTTTCAGGCTGGCCTCAACTCACGGTGATCCTCCCACCTCAGCCTCCCGGGAGTCCTGGTATTAAAGGTGTATGAGAGAAAAAGAATTGGTGTACCAGGGCCTCTAGCCATTGTAATCAAACTCCAGATGCATGCATGCATGCATGTGTCAATTTGTGCATCTGGCTTATGTGGGTTCTGGGGAGTCAAACCTAGGTCCTTAGGCTTCACAGGCAAGTTCCTTAACCCCTAAGCCATCTCTCCAGCCCTGAAACTCATCCTTGGTGGAAGAAGTACCTTTAGCATTCTAGATCTTGACCTCCAAGATCTAGTGTAGAAATGTTAAGAAGCAAGGTGTGGTGGCATACACCTTTAATACCAGGACTCCTGGGAGGCTGAGGTGGGAGGATCACCGTGAGATGAGGCCAGCCTGAAACTATAGAGTGAATTCCAGGTCAGTCTGGGCTAGAGAGAGAGATTCTACCTTGAAAAAACACCCCTGGCCACTTAGTTCTTGTTTTGTAGATGATGTTGTTTGTTTTTACTTATTTATTTTTCAAGGCAGGGTTTTACTCCAACCCAGGCTGGCCTAGAACTCACTGTGTAACCCCAGACTGGCCTCAGACTCACAGCGGTTTTTCTACCTCATCCTCCTGAGTACTGGGATTCAAGGCATGCACCACCACATCTGTCTTTAGAAGTGCCTTTAGAAGCCACCATTTGTAGTGTTCTTCTAGGACAGTGGTTCTTGGTGGTTGGCATGTGTCTGGAAGATTTACTGAGACACATTGCTGGGACCCAGTCAGCCTCATGGATGCTAGACAAGCACTGTACTTACTGAGTTTGTCAACTGAGTGAAGTTTGTTTTGTTTTGTTTTGTTTTTGGTTCGTTTGGCAAGCAGGGAGAGAGAGAATGGGCACACCAGGGCTTTTAGCCTCTTGCAAATGAACTCCAGATGCATGCGTCACTTTGTGCATGTGGCTTTGCATGGGTACCTAGGAGTTGAACCAGGGACATTAAGCTTTGCAGGTAAGCGTCTTAACCACTCAGTGAGTGAGATAGAATACGTGGGCCTCCACTTGATGAACTGGCTCAGGGCTTCCTGGTATGTATGAGAGCTGGTGTGAGTAGTATGCAGTGAATGCATATGAAGGTGGCAACTCGAGCCCTTCAGTTTGAGTCTGCTCTTCTGCAGTAGGAGTTCTCCTTGGCCCTTGGCAGTATCTGTTAAGTGTAAAGAGTTTGCAGCTCTGATCCCAGAAAACATTTGAGAAGTTTGGTTTGTTTTGTTTTTTTGTTCTGGGGATCACACCCGGAGCCATGTGCATGTGTGTTAGCAAGTGTTCTGCCAGTGGGCTACCTGCGCAGCTAGCTGCCTCTGTTTCGTGGAAGTAAAGCCATAAACAGGCATTTATGGGGGGGGGGGTGGCGGAATCTGGCCTGAGGAGGTAGCTCAGTGGTTAATGGTGCTTGCTTGCAAAGCATGCCAATCTGGGTTCAATTCCTAGACTCAGAAAGTGACACATGCATCTAGAGTTGGTTTGTGGTGCCAAGATAACCCTGGCATACCCATTCTTTTGCACACACGCTCTCTTAAACATTTAAAAGACAAACCCTTCTGAAGTAATCCCACTACAGCCTGAGTTAGTTTTCCTCTTGTGCATTTTTCTGATTTTTTTGCACACATTTTATGATCTGTTTAACACACTGGCTACAGGTGTGTGTTGTTTGTATTGTATTGGGTGTCTGTGATGAAACTGGGTGGGAGGTGTCTGCTGAGAGTTCTCATGAAGGTGGCACACAGTCTGGGAATAGAGAAAATCATTCATTGGTCATATACCATCAAGAGAAGGTTGTAGGTCATGTAGATGACAGTGAAAATGCCACAGACAATTATGGAAAGTGAGACCCTCTGACTTGACTGTGTTCCCCATATCCAAAGGAGCCTTGGTTAGAAATGCAGTCCAAGCTGGGCATGGTGGCGCACACATTTAATCCCAGCACTCAGGAAGCAGAGGTAGGAGGATCATCGTGAGTTCAAGGACCCCCTGAGACTACATAGTAAATTCCAGGTCAGCCTGGGCTAGAGTGAGACCCTACCTTGGGGGGAAAAAAAATAAAAAATACAGAAAAGAAATGCATCCAAGTTCAAGAACAAGAAGTCACAGATTTCCTGCTCTCCTTGTCCCTGCCAGCCACTCTTTTGTGTTTTCTCTCTATACCTGTTTTCCTTTTTTTTTTTTTCCCCTTGTTTGGTTTTTTGAGGTAGGCTCTAGCTCTAGCCTAAGCTGATCTGAAATTCATTATGTAGTCTCAGGCCGCCCTTGAACTCACAGTGATCCTCCTATCTCAGCCCCACCCCCCTCAGTGCTGGGACCAAAAGCATATGCCACTCCTGGTTTTCAGGGTCTTTTTTTTTTTAATTAATTAATTTATTTGTTTATTTATTTGAGAGTGACAGACATCCAAGGAGGAAGAGAGAAAGAGAGAGGGAGAGAGAGAATGAATGGGTGCATCAGGGTCTCCTAGAGAGAATGGGCTCACCAGGGCCTCTTGTCACTGTAAACAAACTTCAGACTCATGTGCTGCTTTGTGCATCTGGCTTTATTGGATAGTGGGGAATTGAACCTGGGCCAGTAGGTTTTGCAAGCAAGCACGTTTAACCACTATTCTACCTGCTGCTGCTTCTCTCTCTCTTTCTTTTCTTATCTTTTGTTTTTGTAGGTAGGGTCTTGCTGTAGTCCAGGCTGATCTGGAATTCACTCTATCATCTCAGGCTGCCCTCAAACTCACTGCTATCCTCCTACCACCTTGCCCGCTTCTACCAACTTTCTGAGTGAGCTGAAGAACCTACTAACTCCATGTTTGTTTCTGTTCTTTTGTTGTTTGTTTGTTTTTCAGAAATTGTTGCCAGAGTCAAAGAAGTCTCCCAGCCCAACTGGATACCTCCACCTGAAGTCACACTTGTATTGACCAAAGATAACTTTGATGAAGTTGTGAATGATGCAGACATCATTCTGGTGGAGTTCTATGCCCCATGGTAAGATGGGAGTCAGGTTCATGTTCTTAAGAAACTGATTTCAAAACAGGGCGTGGTGGTGCATGCCTTTAATCCCAGCACCTGGGAGGCAGAGGTAGGAGAACCACAGTGAGTTCGAGGCAACCCTGAGACTACATAGTGAATTCCAGGTCAGTCTGAGCTAGAGTGAGATCCTACCTCAAAAAATTAAAAAAAGAAAAAAGAAAGAAAGAACGAAACTGATTTCTCAGCACTCTGCTAAGCTTAGCTGAAAGGCTGCAGACGCAGAGAGAGTATAGATAGACACAGGGCAAGGTTGAGGCGCCAAGTGTTTTGGGAAAGGGATGATGCTTCTAAGAGACCATAATGTAGTTAGTATGGGAGGGGGACAGAGGAAGGAAATTCTCATTCCCTTCGGTTGGGGGGCAAATTGACCCAAAGGAAAGAAGATTCCAGAAGGGGGGAGAGACCATATACATGGCTGATCTGTAGGGTTCTCAAAAGCTTAGGGACCAAAGAAACTGGTGTTATGGAGAGAACATGGCATTTAACTACATGGATGATCTGGGTATGGGAGCAGTCAAAGTAGTCAGATCACACTGTTTTGTTTTTAAGATAGCATCTTCTTGGGGAGGGGGGGGGCATGGAGGGATGCCTTAGCAGTTAAGGTGTTTGCCTGCAAAGCCAAAGGACCCTGGTTTTATTCCCCAGGATCCCCGTAAGCCAGATGCACATGGGGCGCATGCATCTGGTGTTTGTTTGCAGTGGCTGGAGGCCCTGGCGTGCCCATTCTGTATGTGTGTTTGTCTCTCAGTCTCATTAATAAATAAAACTTTAAAAAAAAAAAAGTTAGCATCTTGGGCTGGAGAGATGACTAAGAGATTAAGGCACTTGCCTATAAAGCCAAAGGACCTAGGTTTGATTCCCCAGTACCCATGTAAAAGCAGATACTCAAGGTAGTTTGTATGGTAGTCTGGAGTTCATTTGTAGTGACCAGAGGCCCTAGCATGCCCATATTCATTATCTTCCCCTCCCTCCCTGTCTAATAAATAAAGAAAATATGTTTTTTTATAAAAAGATAATTTTGTTGTTCTATCTTTGCCTGGTTTTGCTATCAGGGTAATGCTGGCTTCATAGAAGGAGTTTCGTAGGATTCCTTCTTTTTCTATTTTATGGAAAAGTTTAAGACGTATTGGTGTTAGTTTTTGCATGACAGTCTGGTAAAATTCACTAGTGAATCTATCTGGGCCTGGACATTTTTTAGTTGGGAGATTTTTTTGATAACTGTTTGGATCTCCATACTTGTATAGGTCTGTTTAAGTGGTTAATCTCATCTTGATTTAATTTAGGTATATCAATCAAGGAAATCATCCATTTCTTTCAGATTTTTATACTTTGTGGATATGTTATTATAGAATGTCCCTATGATTTTTTTTTTAATTTCTCTGGTATCTGTTGTGATGATGCCTTTTTCATACATAGTTTGATTAATTTGTGTCTCTTTCTTTTGGTCAGATTTGCTAAAGGTTTATCAGTCCTGTTTATCCTTTCAAAGAACCAACTCTGTTTCATTGATTCTTTGAATTGTTTTTTTTTTTGTTGTTGTTTGTTTGTTTCTTTTGGTTTCTATTTCATTACTTTCTGTCCTAATCTTTATTATTTCTTCCCATCTACTGATTTTTGGTTTGCCTTGTTCTTCTTTTTCCAAGGCTTTAAGGTGAAGCATTAAGTTGTTTACGTGCGACCTTTCTGATTTCTTAATATAGGCACCTAAAGCTGTAAACGTTCCTCTTAGGACTGCTTTCATTGTGTCCCAAAGGTTTTGTTATGTTATGTTCTCATTATCATTTGACTCTGTGGATTTTTGGTTTCTTTCTTCACTGACCCATTCATCATTTATTAGTGTATTGTTTAGTTTCCATGGGTTCATCATCCCTCAGCCTTGATATTTCTCAGGACGGGCCATGTGGACTAGAAGTGCATCAAAAATAGGAGCATCAGGCCAACAAGTAGCTGCATTCTGTGGATAAGCCTCCAGGCCATCCTTCCAGTCAGTAGGGAAACGGAAGGCTGTGGGCCTGGAATCTGCAGGCAGAGACTGGCTGAAGCACAGCAAGGAGCCAGGGCACCTCAGCTCCAGGCAAGCACGCACATGAGCCCACACGTACAGCTTTGTAGATTCTGCAGCAAGTATACCTGTTTTTTTCGGGGTGAAATGACAGTTGAATGGTGGAAAGGAAAATGAACTGAAGGAGAAAAAAGGAGATGCCCTGGTGTGTCAGGGGATTAGCTAGACCTGTGGCATACTCTTAACCCACCTTCAGTGGTGGAGAGATGCCAGCTCTTACATTGTTGTAGAAGGGGCCCTTGAATGGTGGGTGGAACAGTGGGAGGAGGGAGGACAGCATGACTGTATGGGTGAGTTACTTTGCAGATTCTAGCTTATGACCATTCAAGAGCCAGGTAAGAAGACAGAGCCTAGGCTATGTAAGGCTATGGTCAGGTGTGAGCTGTTGGGGTTAGTGGTATAGACTGGCTATATTAAGTGTATTTTTAAGTTTTCTGGGTATGTGTGCATGCAGCTAGAGTATTAGAGGTCATACTCTGTGTGTCAGGTATGCCAGGCACATGCTGTACCACTGAAGTGCTCCTCAGCCCCTGAACATACTATGCTGCTAAATGCAGTAGTTTTAATTCCGAGTACATCTACTCATGCTCACCTCCTGCCATGGCTGGTTTGTAGGGTAAGAGCTTGTCATGCTTTGCTGTTCTCTGTGCTGTCAATCACATTGTTGCCTGCCTTCACCCTCCTGGGCTGCTGTGTGATTGCTTCCTGCCCCTCAATCCCAGCTCAGATGTTCCTTTGTCTGTGAAGTGATCCCAGATTTTGTATCCTTGCAGACCCTTAGCTCCCATTTCCCTTCGTGGGACATTAGTTTTTTTGATATTTTTCCACATTTCCCTTTGTGCAAGTTTGTGATACTCTTGTCCACACAAGCACGTGCCCATAATATGTGTACGCCATGGCAAGAAGTTCATTTCTTAGGCCTTTTGGCTTATCCCTAAGGGCCTGGCTTAATGCTGTCACCTAAGACATATTCCAAGATTTGGTGGCTATAACCAAGATGTGTGGGGCCTCAGGATTAGTCTCTATACCTCATTTAGTTGGGAAATGTATCTACAATGGGCCAGGCCCCTCACAGATCTGGCTTCCTTTTGGCAGGTGTGGGCATTGCAAAAAACTTGCTCCTGAGTATGAGAAGGCAGCCAAGGAGCTCAGCAAGCGCTCTCCCCCAATTCCCCTGGCCAAAGTCGATGCCACTGCAGAGACAGACCTGGCCAAGAGGTTTGATGTCTCTGGCTACCCCACGTTGAAAATTTTCCGCAAGGGACGGCCTTTTGACTACAATGGACCACGAGAGAAATATGGTATGGCTGCTTCCTTCCTCCCACCATGCGGAGAGGGAGCTGCCCTTGTATGGCTGGGATCTTAAGGGTGTGGTCAGCTCCAAGGACCTTCCTCAGGCTTGCGCTTTGCTCCTAGGAATTGTTGACTACATGATTGAGCAGTCTGGGCCCCCTTCAAAGGAGATTCTGACCCTGAAGCAGGTCCAGGAGTTCCTAAAGGATGGAGATGATGTCATCATCATTGGAGTCTTTAAGGGGGACAGTGACTCTGCCTACCAGCAGTATCAGGATGCTGGTAAGTACTGGCCTTCTGGGCTGAACCAAATACACATGCCCTGCCAAGATTCCTGAGGCAGCTGGGAAGTCTGCTATTCTGCATAAAATTACCTCAGAGGAAGGGTGCTTGCTTAGCTTGCATGAGTGTCTGGATTCCTAATACTGACTCCATGCCCTATGCATATGATCTTTCCCCTGTATGTTTGTGACAGTAACTGGCCTGATGTGATCAAATGCTTAGTAGGGTGCCAGGCTAATCTTGCTACTCTGAGAAGAGAAGTTGTAAACATCTGTCAGCAGTCATGTTCTACTAAGGTGGGGCAGGTGCCAACAAGAAATCCATTATAAGGGCTGGAGGGATAGCTTAGTGGTTAAGATGATTGCATGCAAAGCCAAAGGACCTAGATTTTATTCCCCAGGGCCCCCATAAACCAGATGCACAAAGGTGGTGGCTCATGTGTCTGAAATTTGTTTGCAGTGGCTGGAGGCCCTGGTGCAGTCATTCTCTCTTTCTGTGTATGTGTGTGTGTCTCAAATAAATAATACTTTAAAAAAAAAAAAAAAAGGCTAGAATGAGACCCTACCTCAAAAAGAAAAAAGAAGCCGGGCGTGGTGGCGCACGCCTTTAATCCCAGCACTCGGGAGGCAGAGGTAGGAGGATTGCCATGAGTTCAAGGTCACCCTGAGATGACAGAGTTAATTCCAGGTCAGCCTGGCCCAAAGTGAGACCCTACCTCAAAAAAACAAAAAAAAAAAAAAAAAAGAAAAGAGACTCTGGCTCAAACAAGAATAGTTGGAAGAGCAGAGGAGCGGGACACCTCATATTCTGCTCCTGGTCACCTTGGCAAGCACCCCTTTCCCACTACCACATGCATGAGGGCACATACGTATACATATACAGCACACACAACACCACATGTCATGCACTGAAGGGAAAAAAAAATAGAAAAGAAAGACAAAATTCCTTTAAGCCAGATATAGGCTCACTCCATTATTAGCACTGAGGAGGCTGAGTAAGGGAATTACCAAGAGTTCTGAAGTAGCCTGGGCTACATGGTGAGCTCCAGACCAGCCTGGGTTCAGTCAGTGAGGCTTAGTACATTCATGTTTCAATTTTTTTTTTTTAAGACAATCTATTCAAAGCTGGCTTTGATTCTGGGTGGGGTGCTGGCCATCCTGAGAGACCCCAAGACTGAAAATGAAAATGGGTTTGCATGACCCTCAGAATCTTGTCGCTTGCTCTGAATGTCCCCTCACACACCAAAGATAAATGACCAGGTACAGGTATGCTTTCAGTGTATTGCTTGCCACTGTGGGCTAATTGTGGCACAATACTTCATGTACAGATTGGTGTGTATTAAAATGTATAGTAGAGCCGGGCATGGTGGCGCACGCCTTTAATCCCAGCACTTGGGAGGCAGAGGTAGGAGGATCGCCGTGAGTTCAAGGCCACCCTGAGACTTCATAGTGAATTCCAGGTCAGCCTGGACCAGAGTGAGACCCTACCTCAAAAAACCAAAAAAATAAAAAAAGTATAGTAGAGCTCTGTTTGATTCATGTTGTCTTAGTCTTCATTGGTTAGCTGTCATCCATTCATAACTAGTTTCTGGGAAGAAACTTGCCCAGGAAAAGCCCACCCTCGCTAGGGCTTTGGCTGAATGCAGAACATACAGATAGCCCACAACTGAGGCAGAGTCTGGTATCCTCATGAAAGGCTACATGTTCAACTTCAGTATAGGGACTTAGGAGCATTTGGTACTGGCATGTCCTCCATGAGGCACTTTGGCCTGAGTGTCAGTGTACTGCTTGTTACTGGTGTGAGGTGACAGTTGCTCCTGACAGTTTTCTGTGAACAAGTTTTCAGCATTTTTTGACAAACTCTAAGATACAAAACTTAAGATAGTATATCTAAGCCAATTTAATTTTTATTTATTTACTTGAGAGAGAAAAAGAGAGAGATTGGGCACGCCAGGGCTTTCAGCCACTGCAGACATGTGCCGCCTTGTGATTCTGGCTTACTTGGTCCTGGGGAATTGCACCTGGGTCCTTTGGCATTGCAGGCAAGCATCTTAACAACTAAGCCATCTCTCCAGCCCTGAGCTGAGTTTTAAGAAGTCTCCTTCATGTGTTTAAGCTCTGGGTGTTGTCATCCACTCGGGATTTATAGTAGTACTCACACTGTCTTTGGGACATTTAGTTTGACCAATGTGGGTAATAAATGACAGTCATGTAAACAATTTAATATATTTTTCTGTTACTTTGTCAGCTAATAACCTGAGAGAAGATTACAAATTTCACCACACTTTCAACACTGAGATAGCTAAGTTCTTGAAAGTCTCCCCAGGGAAGTTGGTGGTAATGCAGCCTGAGAAATTCCAGTCAAAATATGAACCCAAGAGTCACATGATGAGCATTCAGGTGAGTAATGGCTCCAGGGGTATAAAGTGCCCTTTGCCATGCCAGCCCAGCGGTACCCTGCAGACACAAGGACTTTGAGTTTGAAACGTAGAGGTTTTGCTGTGTGCAGAGAGTGAGTGCCTTTCCCAGCCCCAGCCCTTCACCCCACTGGAACCTTGAAGGCATGGCGTGTGAGCTGAACTAACAGGAGGCTTGCAGGCCAGTGTATGCTCAGTTGGGCGAGACCAACAAGTCTCAAGGTCCATCCCCAGTGACACCTCCTGTAAGTTCCACCTTCCAGAGGCTCCCCAACTTGACACCAGCTATGGACCAAGTACTCAGAACTCAGGAGGTTGTGGGGGACATTTTACATTCAAATGACCACAGCCAGCTTTGCAGGAGGATGTGATTGGGAGATGCACACATCTGCTAAGTCAGGGGCCTGAAGCCTTGCCAAAACTACTTGGTTTTGTCATAATGGCCACTGTGTCTTCATAGCTCTGCCAAGCATGATCCAGTTTCCCTCAGTGTTCATTGTACTCTGCATTTGGCCTGGGTGTAGCCAGAAGTGCTGCTGGATCTGAGCTGAGCCGCATCTGCTGGCAGGTAGCTTGGGTGCCAAGGCTGTGATGCAGTCGCAAACCCTGGTCCTTAGGTGGAACTACTGAGTATGACACATGGACTTTTGTTTCTGTTCTTCTTTACCAGCCTCTCAAGTCCCACTCTTATCTAATTACAGGGTTTGTCATACTCAAGTCTAGAAGAGTAGCCTGGGGACTGGAGGGATGGCTTAGCGGTTAAGGTGCTTTCCTGCAAAGCCAGAGGACTCATATTTAATTCCCCAGAACCCATGTAAGCCAGCTGCACAAAATGGTGCATGCATCTGGAATTCATTGGCAGTCGCTGGGCGGGGGTGCCTGGCATACCTATTATCTCTGTCTCCCTGTCTCTCTCTCTCTCTCTCTCTCTCTCTCTCTCTCAAATCATTAAAAAAAAAAAAAAGGTAGGCCAGGTTTCCAGACTGGAGGAGCCTTGGTCCAGCCCAGTGTTCATGTCCTTCACTGGGTAGTTCTCAGATAGAACCCTAGATGTCAACTCTGAAGCTCTATTGGCAGGAAGCTTGTACAGAGAGCACGCCCATGCACTGGGGTCTCCTAATGCTAGGATGAAAGAGCAGCATCAGTGTGGTGTGGTGGCACATGCCTTCAATCCCAGCCCTCGGGAGGCAGAAGTAGGAGTAGCACCATGAGTTGAGACGACATAGTAATTTCCTGACCAGCCTGGGCTAGAGTGAGACCCCACCTCAGAAAAATAAATAAGTAACAACAACAACAAAACAGTGTCCTTCACAGACCCTGGTAGCCCATGAGCACTTGGTGTTTGAGCTATGGGCTCTTGTGGAACTTGAGAGAATGAGAGATGGAGGAGAGAATGAGAGATGAGGTATAAGCATCAAAGAAGCAGCCTAGAACTCCCCCCCCCCCCCCCCCCCAGAGAGAGACAACTGTCCTGTGTTTCTGGCATTTGTCTTCCTCTTTAGTTTGTCTCACAGTCCGAGTTTCTCTTCCATGCAAGGCTCAGGGCCCTCTTCCATGGATGTAGAGAAGTCCCTCTTCTCATAGGCATCTGTGCTCTAGTGAAGGGCTCTGAAGCCAGTGTTTTTGGTTTTTGAAGCAAAGTTGAAGGTTCTTAAGAAAAGGTTTTAGGGGCTGGAGAGATGCCTTAGTGGTTAAGGCATTTGCCTGCGAAGCTAAAGGATCCCGGTTTGACTCTCCAATCCCCACGTAAGCCAGATGCACAAGGGGTCTCGTGCTTCTGGAGTTTGTTTGCAGTGGCTGGAGGCCTGGCACACCCATTCTCTCTCTCTCTACCCCTCCTTTTGCCTCTTTCTCTCAAATAAATACATAAAATATTTTCTTAAAAGAAAGGTTTTGGGCTGGAGAGATGGCTTAGCGGTTAAGTGCTTGCCTGTGAAGCCTAAGGACCCCGGCTCGAGGCTCGGTTCCCCAGGTCCCACGTTAGCTAGATGCACAAGGGGGCGCACGCGTCTGGAGTTTGTTTGCAGAGGCTGGAAGCCCTGGCGTGCCCATTCTCTCTCTCTCCCTCTATCTGTCTTTCTGTGTCTGTCGCTGTCAAATAAATAAATAAATAAAAATTTAAAAAAAAAAAAAAGAAAGGTTTTAGGACTGGAAAGATGGCTTAGCGGTTAAGGTGGTCTGCAAAGCCAAAGGACCCAGGTAATGAGCCAGGCATGGTGACACATGCCTTTAATCCCACCACTTGGGAGGCAGAGGTAGGATCGCCATGAGTTTGAGGCTACCCTAAGACTAAATAAAAAGAGATTATGATCCACTCACTCAAGTCTGTGGAGTCCATCTCTGCTGCTCTGCTCGTGAGTTTGCTCACCTCGGGGCATCAATTTAATGATAAACTGTAAATTACATGCCTCAATGCAGCCCCTAAGGAATTCCTTACCTGTGTTTCTTCCACATTCCACATACAGTGACATCAGATCAGCTCCTCTTTCCATTGTGCTCTGCTCTGTTGCTTCCTCTTCTGTGTGCCTTCTCCCTTCCCACCTAGAAAGGTTCCTGTGCCTCATTGCCAAGAGGTATCACCTTCCTGACTACCCTATGCAGACAAGGTTTACTCAGCGTTGTATAACCTTGGGCAAGCAGTTACGCCTCACCTGTAAAGTAGAGACAACAGTGTGCATCTTCAGTTGTTGATGAGGTGATGTCCTTAGCGCTTAACCGCTAAGCCATCTCTCTAGCCCAGATATATTTTTTTTAAATGTACCTTATAGAGCTATTGTGAAGTTTAGTTATCTGTTAGCAGATGCTGTCATCTAAGAACCAAGCTTGAGCTGTTTGTCACCAAGCTTGTGAGCTCAGGCCAAAGGAAACGGTCTGCTTTGCCTGAGAAGTGTGCTACTGTTGACTACAGGGATGTATTGGAGTGAGCTTAGATAGGACTGAGTGTCTGAGCTCCCTGCAGACATCTCTATTCTTTTTTTTTTTTAATTTTTATTTATTTATTTATTTGAGAGCGACAGACACAGAGAGAAAGACAGATAGAGGGAGAGAGAGAGAATGGGCGCACCAGGGCTTCCAGCCTCTGCAAACGAACTCCAGATGCATGCGCCCCCTTGTGCATCTGGCTAACGTGGGACCTGGGGAACCGAGCCTCGAACCGGGGTCCTTAGGCTTCACAGGCAAGCGCCAGACATCTCTATTCTTTAGCAGAACCTGTGAAGGTGAGTTAGCTAAACCCCCTTTTCTTGGTTTTCTTTCACCTGTGCCCTCTTTGGAACAGGATTCCACAGAGCCAGCAGCCATCAAGGACCACGTGGTGAAACATGCCTTGCCCTTGGTGGGCCACCGCAAGACATCCAATGATGCCAAGCGGTATACCAAGCGTCCCCTAGTGGTCGTGTACTATAGTGTGGACTTCGGATTTGATTACAGAGCTGGTGAGAGACCCCACCAAAATCTGCCTGGGTGGGGTGGGACTAGCTTCCAGCTCTAGTCAGCGCAGTGCTGGGGCTTGATTGGGCTTGCAACCCTGGGCCACCACCTCAGAGTGTGGCTCTGCTAGGAATCCTCTCTAGTTGAAGAATGACTGGGACTTGTGTCTTGTCAGAGAACATTATTTCCGAATATTCTGCTATGCTCAGCCACTCAGTTCACAGCGCTTGTTTTATTTCAGCTACCCAATTTTGGCGTAACAAAGTCCTGGAGGTGGCCAAGGACTTCCCTGAGTACACTTTTGCCATCGCTGATGAAGAAGACTATGCCACGGAGGTGAAAGACCTGGGGCTCAGCGAGAGTGGCGAGGATGTCAATGCAGCCATCCTAGCTGAGAGTGGGAAGAAGTTTGCCATGGAGCCTGAGGAGTTTGATTCTGATACTCTCCGAGAATTTGTCACAGCTTTCAAAAAAGGTGAGCTGGGGCTGGAGAGATGGCTTAGTGGTTAAGGTGCTTGCCTGCAAAGTCAAAGAATCCTAGTTCGATTCTCCAGGACCCAAGCTGGATGTACAAGGGGCCACATGCATTCATGATTGGACAAGGATTTACAGAGGAACATCTGCAGGTGCATCATTTACATAAGTGCCTATAATCCCAGTGCTGGAGAAGTGGAGACAGGTATTTTCCTGGGGCTTGCTGGCTAGCTAGTCTAGCTGAATTGATGAGCTCCAAGATAAGTGTGAGACCTTGATTCAAAAAATAAGATAAGGACTGGGGAAATGGCTTAGCAGTTCAGGCCTTTGCAAAGGCCTGAACCGCTAAGGACCTGGTTCAATTCCACAGGACCCACATAAGCCAGATGTACAGGGGAGTGCATGCAGTGGCTGGATGCCCTGGCACACCCATTCTGTCTGTCTTCCTCCCTCCCTCTTCCTCTCTCTCTCTCTCAAAAAAAAAAAAAAAAAAAAGTAAAATATTTTTTAAAAAATAAGATGCAGGGCTGGGGAGATAGTTCAGTGATTTAAAGGCATTCACTTACAAAGCTCACAGGCCCGGGGTTCAGTTCTCCAATAGCCATGTAAAGCCACATGCACAAAGTGGCGCTTGCATCTTGAGTTTGTTTGCAGTTGCACACTTATACACACTCCCCCACCCTTTCTGGCAAATAAGTAAAAATATTTTAAGAAAAGATGGAGAACTTCATGTTAACTTTTGGCTTCTGCACACATACACTGATACAAATATGAGCACACATGTGTACACCTGCACACACATGTACATGAAAAGGAAATTTGTAGCCTCTTTGTTGTCAGCCCCTTGTCCTCAAGTCTGACCCTTAATTTTTCTCCTGGACATGAGGGAATCCCAATTTGTAGTTTTTGTTTTGAGATAAGAGTCTGGCTATATTGCAGGCTTGGCCTCAAACATGCAATCCTCCTGCCTCAGCCTCTTGAGTTTTCTTTTGTCTTTTTTTTTTCTTTGTTGAGGTAGGGTCTTGCTCTAGCCCAGGCTGACCTGGAATTCACTATGTAGTCTCAGGGTGGCCTTGAACTCACAGCAATCTTCCTACCTCTGCCTCCCAAGTGTTGGGAGTAAAAGCATGTGCCACACCTGGCCTTCTTTTGCCCTTTTTAAAAACATTTTTATTTCAGGGGGGCATGGTGACACATGCCTTTAATCCTAACACTGGGGAAGCAGAGGTAGGAGGATTGTCGTGAGTTCAAGGCCACCCTGAGAGTGCATAGTGAATTCCAGGTTAGCCTGGGCTAGAGTGAGACACTACCGGGGGGTGGGGGATACAAATATGTACATACATAAGTATGTATGTATGTATGTATGTGTTTGCAAGCAGAGGGAGAAAGAAAAGAAAAACAGAGAAAATGGGCACACTAAGGACTCTAGCTTCTACAAACTTCAGATTCTGCCACTGTGTGCATCTGGCTTTCTGTAGCTATTGGGGAATCAAAGCAGGGTCATTAAGCTTCTCAGGCAAGGGCCTTAAGTGCTGAGTCCTCCCTCCAGCTCCCGAAGTTTGAGGTATTTTTTGTTTTGTCTTGTTTTTCAACATAGGGCCTCACTCTAGCCCAGGAAGCCCTGGTACTCACTCTGTAGTCCCAGGCTGGCCTCAAACTCACAGCAATCCTCCTACCTCTGCCTCCCGAATGCAGAGATTAAAGGTGTACATCATCATGTCCAACTTTCCTTACTACTTTTGTTTCTAGGAAAAGAGTACATAGTCTTGGAAATTTTATAAAGCACTTTAAACAGGCTCTTGGATTTAAAACTAAATTTCAGGTAGGAGGAATGCCTCATTCCTGAGCAGGGTTGATCTTGGCTGAGCAAAGCCCTTAGCTCCGGGTGGTTGCTGCTTGATAGCACACCACAACCCTTCGTCCACTTCAGGTACTCAGTTTTGATGTCACCTGGCTTTCAGGACCTCAGGTGCCAGCTCTCTCAGTAGCTCCTGTGCACCAGGTAGTGCAGGAACAGGGAGAGTAGACAGTAGACGTTTATTGTAGCAGTGTCCATCATTGGGAGAGGTTTTGGAGGACAAGGTCCCACCCAACAGTGTGGCTTATTGCCTCTGATAGCCAACATTTCAGGTTGCCTCACTCAATGGCCCAAGTAGCACACTAGGGTACAGGGCTTTTCAGTATTGACACCAACTCTCCCTCTTGCTTCTCTTGGTAGGAAAATTGAAACCAGTCATCAAGTCACAGCCGGTGCCCAAGAACAACAAGGGACCAGTCAAGGTGGTGGTAGGAAAGACCTTTGATGCCATGGTAATGGACCCCAAGAAGGATGTCCTCATTGAGTTCTATGCACCATGGTGCGGACACTGCAAGCAGCTGGAGCCCATCTACACCGACCTTGCCAAGAAATACAAAGGCCAGAAGAACCTGGTCATTGCCAAGATGGACGCCACTGCCAATGATATCACCAATGACCGCTACAAGGTGGAGGGCTTCCCCACCATCTACTTTGCCCCGAGTGGGGATAAAAAGAACCCAATTAAATTTGAGGGTGGAGACAGAGACCTGGAGCATCTGAGCAAGTTTATAGATGAACATGCCACACAGTGGAGCAGGACCAAGGAAGAGCTTTGAAGGCCTGGTGGTCTGCAGAGGGTGGAGGGACCAAACACTGTAGAGGCCAGTGCATACTGGCCACCAAGTGAGCCCATCAATGAAATGGCAGTATCGTGATTTTTTAAAAATACTGGGGTATGTCACCTCATGCTCTGAATTCTGAGTAGCTATGAATGACTTAATAGTTTATATGGAGGATGCATCTATTTTTATCATTTTGGGTCTGATTTTTGTTCTCTGTTTTGTTTTGGGTTTTTTTTAACCTTTTAATACTTCCTCAAAACACTTAAGTTGAATCTTTTTGTGTGAGAGAATGTTTTCTTTTTTTTTTTTTTTAATTTAAAGTTTAAAAAGTCTTTGCCAAATCATGGTGTGTTTGCTTTTTATTTTCTCATTGTCCAAGGAACTGTAAGTTTAAGAAGATCTAACTGTTGTACTTCAGTTTAGTAAGATCCCAAATGAGAGCTGTCCTTGCCTAACACCTACCTGCCCACAATGGCATTTTAGCCTGATCTCAGAGCTACCTGCTGTCCAACCTAGAACAACATCTCTTGGGCAGACAGCACCATTCTGCCTCCCATCTCACCACACCCTGGCATGGTCCCATTACACTCTGGCATGGTTTCCCAAGCAGTTCCACTGCAGGAGCAGAAATCACCTCAGGAATAGACATGGATGCCTTGAAGTGGTGGTGAAGTTAAGAGTATGTAATATCAGGCACTGTTAGGTCACGGATATCCAGGCCATTTTGTGTCTAGAGGAACGTGTTGTAAGGAGTCCTACCCTTCCTTTGTCTCTTATATTCTTTCTGCCACCTCTTCCACAATGGACCCTGAACCTTGGAAGGTGTGATAGAGAGATTTCATTGCTGACCACTCCTCTGTCCCTTCTCAGCACCATGGTGCCTTCTGAGTCATCCCAAGGTCACTGCCATCTGAAAGAGGTCTGTAACCAAAAGTGAGGGTGGCATTAATATATGGGTATGACCATTAAGAGAAGTGCTTACTGGGCAGTTTGATGAACATAGTATATACATGCATTCAGACAGCCGCAGAAGTTACTCCCCTAGGGCTCATGACTACTACCCCTGTTTAGGTTTTCAGTATCAGGAATGTATTCCCTCCCATGGAGCAGACAAATTAAAGGGTAGTTGGTTTCCTCCATAACAGACATGATAGTATTGTACCCATTGGCTCATTTGGCCTGGATAGCCAAATAATAAGGCTTGCATTGTCCACTGTTGAGTATCTTCACTGGTGATTTCTCTCTCGCCCACTGAACTGCATGCAACGTGGCTTTTTCCAGCTTTCTGTCAGCTGGTCTACATGGAGGAGGTTTTCAGCTTAGTTCCAGCAGGATTTCTCAGTGACTTTGCAGCCCAAGTATGTGGAATCTTCAGCAATAGGGTTTTACCATCTATTCTGGTGGGAAACCAAGAGCCTCAGCAATGGCTGGAAACTTATAAGGTCGATGGTTGAAAACTTATGTTCAGGGGACCTTGGTAGGTAAGTGTAGGAAGGAGCCCTGGGCCTGTTAGTAAGCTGGGTACACTCGAGGGACACTGTTACATGTAATCTGCGCTTGCAGTCATTATTCTCAAGAAAAGCCAGATATCTTTTTCTTTTAATTTTGTCATTTTATTTATTTAAGTATATGTGCTGCCAAAGCAAGCACTACTTATTTACTTACTAGATACAGAAGGAGAGAGAAGGGCCTCTAGCCACTGCAAATGAACTCCAGATGCATGTGCCATGACATGCATCTGGCTAATGTGGGACCTGGAGAATTGAACCTGGGTCCGTAGGCTTCACAGGCAAGTGCCTTAACCACTAAGCCAGATATCTTAATGTGAAATGAACCAATTTGATTTGCAAGGAGAGAATATGAGTGTGCCAGGACCTCTTGCAATTGCAAACTCCAGACACTTGTGTCACTTTGTGCATCTGGATTTATGTGGGTACTAGAAGACTGAACCCCAGTGAGCCATTTTTGCAACAAGCTCCTTGTTTTGTTTTGTTTTGTTTTTTGTTTTTTTCCAGGTAGGGTCTCACTCTAGCCCCAGACAGACCTGGAACTCACTATGTTGTCTCAGGGTGTTCTCAGACTCACAGTGATCTTCCTACGTCTTCCTCACCAGCAAGTGCCTTAACCACTAAGCCATCTCTCCAGCCCTTGAAAACTTTATTTTGGTGTTTTTCTTGTTTTTGTTTTTTGAGGTAGGGTCTCCCGGCTTCCATGAAAACTTTTTTGAAAAGATGAAAATAAGCCAGGTGTCGTGGTGCATGCCTTTAATCCCAGGATTTAGGGGACAGATGCAGGAGGATCGCCATGAATTCTGATTCCCCAGGACTAACGTAATCCAGATGCACAAGCCAGGCGTGGTGGCGCACGCCTTTAATCCCAGCACTTGGGAGGCAGAGGTAGGAGGATTGCCATGAGTTCAAGGCCACCCTGAGATGACAGAGTTAATTCCAGGTCATCCTGGACCAGAGTGAGACCCTACCTGAAAAAGCAAAAACAACAACAACAAAAAATTTTAGATAGAGACAGAAAGGAGGGCTGGATCTCTAAGGACCCAAGTTCAATTCCCCAGTATCCAAGTAAAGCCAGATCAAGAGTGGCACATGCATCTGAAGTTCATTTGCAGTGCCTTAGATGCCCTTGCACATTCTCTGTCTTTCTCTATCTGCCTATTTCTCAAATAAATTCTAAAAATTAGAAAAAATAAAATGAAGGCATGGTAGTGCATGCCTCTAGTCGTTGCACCCAGCACTTGAGGGTTAGGATCATTGTGAGTTCAAGGCCAGTCTGGGCTATGTAAAAAAATTAAAGTCTACATTTAGAAATTTCTGACCTAATTCAAAATCCCACTTTTTTTTCCCCCTAATAGCATTATAATTACAAGAACAAAGAGGACTCCCCAAGAGACACAAAGACTGAAAGGAGGTGACCTGGCCAGGCCAACTCCACACACATTTGAGAAATCAGGGCTAGGCTATGTTCCTTAATTTTCCTTAGTAAGTACTGGAGGGGAAGCAGTATACTGTATCCAAGGAACACTGGAAAGCTAACAGAAATACTATGCTTCTACCCACCAACACTGCCAAAGTGGACAGGTGGCACCTTGGTGGCATGATGGGAAGAAAGCGTTGGCAGAATTATCACATTCTGAGGCAGCCAAAGCTACCACCCAGAGCTTCGGGAGTGGGAGGCCAAGCGTGAGCTTCTATGTCCTTCATCCCAGTGTCCCTGGACTGGCCATGCCTGACAGGCCCCTGTCTCCCAGTCCTGAATAAATCTCTAAACACATTTGAATAGAAGCTGACCTCAAAAGGAGAGTTACTAAAGGTTGCCAGGGGAGGGGAAAGAACAAAGAGACTTAATTCATTGTTTGAAGTAGGGTTTATTTGCAGCTCATTGTAGGTGGAGGGGTTGTTAGGAAAGGGGTGTGTTTACTGCCCAAGTCAATGGGTGTCCCTGGTTGCTGAGATATTTTCCTATGCTTGTCTGCCTCTGTTCCAAGGACCACTCTTTACCGTGCTATAAATCCCAGCCAGCTGGGACCATCTTCTCAGGTTTGACTGTTCAGGCTACTTTCAGCCTGTCCCAAAGAAGCCTTGTGGTAGAATTGCTGCCAGATATGGCATGGCCATGGCACCTTCAAATCAGAGCATCTCTGATTGCCTGCAGATGACCTTCATCCAAGATGCCAGTGACTCCCTTTCCACTGACTCCCTGTCCATGCACAAGTGGTCTGGCAGGGCACCCCAAGAATATACAGGAAGGGGCTGGAGAGATAGCTTAGCAATTAAGGTGTTTGCCTGCAAAGCCAAAGGATCCCAGTTCAACTTTCCAGGACCCACGAAAGCCAGAACTGGAGATCGTTTGCACTGGCTAGAGGCCCCGCTGTGCCTATTCTCTCTCTTTCTCCCTCTTTCTCTCTCTCAAATAAATAAATAAATAAATTTTAAAAATAAAAAGGGCTAGGGAGATTGCTTAGTGGTTAAGGTATTTGCCTGCGAAGCCTAAGGACCCAGGTTTGATTCCCCAGTACCCATGTAAAGCCAGATGCACAAGATGATGCATTCATCTGGAGTGCATTTTCAGTAACTAAAGCCCCTAGTACATCCATATTCTCTCTCTCAAATAAATAACTAAATAAAAATTTTAAAAAAACAAAGCTGACATTAAAAAATATATATATCCAGGAGGTAGAATGTTGACTTGGGTGGGGATCCCAGGAATGTCACTTTTGTGACTTGTCACCTATACTGAGGTGAATCTTTTCAGTATGTGGCTGCTTTGAGTTACTCATGCTCCTGTAAGTCATGCCACTAGGTGGGACATGGATAGGAAGGTTTCTTTGGTGTATGTGCCCTATCTGGGGTAAACTGGTGTGATGCAACAGTGGGCCACTCAGACCCCAGAATTAGCTGCAGCTGGGTGCAGCTCCCTCCACACCCCCCTCACAGGACTATGGAAGCCCTGTTCAATTTTGTGTTGTTTAAATTATTATTTAGAGGCTAGAAAGATGGCTAAGCAGTTAAGGTGAAGCCTAAGGACTTGATTTTGACTCCCCAAAACCCATGTAAACACATGGTGGTTCGTGCATCTGGCTCATTTGTAGTGGCCGAAGGCCCTGGTGCCCAAATTCTCTCTCTCAAATAAAAATATTATTTAGGCCAGGAGAAGTGGCATGTGCCTTTAATCCCAGCACTAGGGAGGCAGAGGTGGGAGGATTGCCGTGAGTTCGAGGCCACCCTGAGAATACAGAGTGAATTCCAGGTCAGCCTGGGTTAGAGTGAGACCCTGCCTTGAAAAAACAACAAAAACAACAAAAAAATTAGATTTATTTTGTTAGTTTAAAGGCAGGAAGGGCTGGGCATGGTGGCACACACCTTTAATCCCAGCAGGAGGGCTTAGAGAGACACTTGCTTGCTTTTGGTTTTTGAGGTAGGGTCTCCTGACCTGAAATTCATTATGTAGTCTCTGAGTGGCCTCGAACTCATGGCGATCTGCCTACCTCTGCCTCCTAAGTGCTGGGACTAAAGGCATGTGCCACCACAAGATGCTTAATTTGTCCAAATCTTTAGATAGATACTCAGGTGAATCATTTGGAAAAGTCCTCACTTCCTTGCGCCCATTTTTGCTACGAATTTAATTCAATTTTATTTTATCTTTTCATGACCCAGCTCCCAGCCTTGGCACTAACACTTTGCCAGTGATGATCCCAGCCTTGGCAGGGCTGGCTCCTTCTCAGCTTTCAACTCAAAGCCACTTCACTCAGGAAAGCTTTTCAGGACTCTGTGGCCAACACTCACAATCCTCCATCTTGGATTGCTTCCTAGTCCTCTCGCCACCATATTAAAATTTGTGAGTGCCAGGCCTGGTGACACATGCCTTTAATCCCAGCATGTGGGAGGCAGAGATAGGAGCACTTGCTGTGAGTTGAAGACCAGCCTAGGAATGCACAGTGAGTGCCAGATTAGCCTGGGCAAGAGTGAGACCCTACTTTGGAAAAGAAAAAGAGAAAGTAACCTGAAGAAAACAACCAGACTCCAGATGTTGCTTTGTAAATGTGCAGTGATGACTTTAGGCCCTTGGCCATTGCATGCCAGGGCAAATGACCTTTTCACATTGAAGTCTGTGGATTTAGCCAAAAAGGACCCAGGGCTGAGGAGATGGCCAGCTCAATGGTTGAAGCACTTGTTTGCAAAGTTTGTCAGCCCAGGTCTCATTTCCCAGCACCCATGTAAAGCCAGACAAAGCAAGAGGCCTGGTGTGCCTACACATTCTCTCTCTCTCAAATAAATAAAAATATTGAAATAAAATAAATAAAAAGGGTCCAAGCTGGGCAAGATGCACACTTTTAACCCACCACTAGTGAGGCTGAAGTAGGTAGATAGCAGTGGGTTTCTGAGGCCAGCCTGGGGCTGCAGAGTGAGTGCCTAGTTAAGTGACCACACCCCTCAACTACAGGCATGCTAGAGGTAGTGTGCTATACCAAAAAATGCTCTTCCCTCAGTGTGGCTGCTCCCACTCACTACAGAGCTTACCACTTTTCTAAAATATAATTCAAAAAGAGAAAAAAAATTCATTTCCATATGACCAGGCTTGGTGGTATGCCTTTAATTGTAGCATTCAGGAGGCAGAGGTAGGAAGATCACTGTGAGTTCAAGTCCAACCTGGGACTACAGAGTGAGTTTCAGGTCAGCCTGGGCTGGAGTGAAAGCCTACCTCAAAAAAAAAAAAAAAAAGTTACTTTTTTTTTTAATCCCTTTTTTTTCTCGTTTTAGGACATTGGTAAGGACTCTAAACATGCTTGACCTCACACTTTCTGTTTTTCCACATTTGTTTTTGTTTTCCAAGTTAGGGTCTCACTCTAGCCCAGGCTGACCTGAAATTATTCACTATGGAATCTCAGGGTAGCCTCAAACTCACAGTGATGTTTTCCTACCTCTTTCCCAAGTACTAGGATTAGAAGTGTGAGCCACCATGCCCAACCCTATATTTCTTTAATAAAGTCTATTTTGTTGTTTTGTTTTGTTTTTCAAGGCAGGGTCTCACTCTGGCCCAGGCTGACCTGGGATTCACTATGTAGTCTCAGGGTGGCCTCAAACTCATGGCAATCCGCCTACCTCTGCCTCCTGAGTGCTGGGATTAAAAAGGCTTGTGCCATCACACCCAGCTAGTAAAGTCTATTTTTAGCCTACTTACTTCCTTGTCTGCATTCCTTATTCTTCCTTGGGGTGTGTTAGCTATTTGGAGTCCACCCCAACTGGGCCAAGAAAGGTAGAGGACCCACTGATCTGAAAATCCTGTAACACTACAACAGGAGGAATGAGCGTTTGAGGACAGCCTGGGCTACATAGCAAGATCCTGTCTCAAAACAAGCAAGCAGAGACTGGTTAAGGTTTGCCTACAAAGCCAATGGACCCAGATTCAATTCCCCAGTACCCATGTAAGCCAGCTGCACAAAATGATGCATGTGTCTGGAGTTCATTTGCAGCAGCTGGATCTCTCTCTCTCACAAATAAATAAATAAATAATCAGCTGGGCATGGTGGTGCACACACTTAATCCCAGCCCTTGGGAGGCACCCTGAGACTACATAGTGCATTCCAGGTCAGCCTGGACTACAGTGAAAAAACCAAAATAAATAATCAATGGGAGAGAGAGAAATCACCAGTGAAGATTCTCAACAGTGGACACTGCAAGCCTTATATTTGGCCAGCCAGGCCAAATGAGCCAACCAGTGCAATAGTAGCACGTCTGTTATGGGGGAAACCAACTGCCCTCTAATTGGACTGGAGATCCGCTTCATACAGGGAATACCTCCCTGATACTGAAAACTTAAAGCAGGGGTAGTCATGAGCCCTAGGGGTGTAATGTCTGCTGCTGGCTGGCTGGCAATATATATATATATATATATATATATATATATATATATATATGTATATACACTATGCTCACCAAACTGTAAGCACTTCTCTTAAGGTTCGTATCCATATATTAATGCTACTCTCACTTTTGGTTAGAGAAGCTTGTCATTTCAGATAGCAGTGACCTTAGGATGACTCAGAAGGCATCATGGTGCTGAGAAGAAGAGACAAGAGGAGTGCTCAGCACTGAAATATCTCTATCACACCTTCCAAGGCTCTGGGTCCATTGTGGAAGAGGTGGCAGAAAGAATCTAAGAGCCAAAGGAAGGGTAGGCAGCCGGGCAGCGTGGCGCACGCTTTTAATCCCAGCACTTGGGAGGCAGAGGTAGGTGGGTCACCGTGAGTTCAAGACCACCCTGAGGCTGCATAGTGAATTCCTGGTCAACCTGGACCAGAGTGAGACCCTACCTCAAAAAAAAAAAAAAGGAAGGAAGGGTAGGACTCCTTACAACGTGCTCCTTCAGACACAAAATAGTCTCTATGACCTCACAACGCTTGACACTACCTACACAGACCATCATAATAGGAGGAAAAGATCCTGAAAGAGACTGATTGAGAGGGGGAATTATGGAAGTTGTCAGTAAATAAATGAATAAATAAATAAATAAAAATAAATAAATAAGCCGGGCGTGGTGGCGCACATCTTTAATTCCAGCACTCAGGAGAAAGAGGTAGGAGGTTTGTCATGAGTTCAAGGACACCCAGAGACTCCATAGTGAATTCCAGGTCAGTCTGGGCTAGAGTGAGACCCTACCTCAAAATAAATAAATAAACAAACACGAACAAGCAAATGAAAATTTAAAACTCAGAGAACACTTTGTGAGTGTTTGGGGAGGGATTTTTTTTTTTTTTTTTAATGATAACATGAAGTTGAACTCCTTTCTGTGGGACCCAGGTTAACAAATAGACTAGACTTTAAGATAGACACAATATACACGGACACCATTGCCCTTGCTCCAAACATATTCCTGTTGTCCTTTTTTCTTTTCTTTTGTTGTTGTTTTATTTTGTTTTGTCTTTTCAAGGTAGGGTCTCACTCTAGCTCAGGTTAACCTGGAATTTACTATGTAGCCTCAGGGTGGCCTGGAACTCATGGTGATCCTCCTGCCTCTGCCTCCCGACTAAAGGCGTGCGCCACCACGCCCAGACTCCTGCTGTCCTTTTTACTATTATTTGCATGCAGGTGAACTCCTCCCTGACACTTTCATAGAATCCACCCTGAAATAAAGACAATTCCTTCCTTTGGCGATCAGACTATATCTATTGAGACAGAGAACCTCAAGAAACTGGAATTTTCCCAGGAATCTCTTCATGCTGGGAGAAGGAAAAGGCTGGAGCCTGGTGCAGACCAAATTTCCCTGAAGGAAATTTCACAGTGATGACATCTTGTCATAGCATCTTGCCAGAAAAGCAGGAGCCTTAAACAGGAGGGCTTCACTTTGCATACCTCTTGCCCTGTATTTATTTTATTTTTCAGTTTTTTTGAGGTCCTATTCTAGCCCATGGAATTCAACATGGTCTCAGGGTGTCCTGCAACTCACAGTTACCCTGTTAACCTCTGCCTCCCAAGTGCTAGGATTAAAGGCGTGAGCCACCACGCCCAGCCCCCCCCCCCAATTCACTGGGTCTTTAACTGGTTTATTGAGGACGGGCGGCTGAGCCTAGCTTGTACAGGTTCTGACACTAGTAACACGCTTGCTGTGGCTTCTGATTCTGCCATGTGTCCCTGTCAAACCTGAAAACCGCTGAGGCATTTCAAGCTGCTTGGGTGGATTTTTTTTTTTTTTTTTTTTGTATGTTTGTTTCTTTTGTGTGTTTGTTTTTTGTTTTTCGAGGTAGGGTCTGTTTACCTGGAATTCACTACGTAGTCTCAGGGTGGCCTCGAACTCGCCGCCCACTCGCGATACTCCTACCTCTGCCTCCCGAGGGCTGGTATTAAAGCTGTGCGCCCGGAGCTCCTTTGGGTTTTATCACTTGGAATTTGGAGGTCGGGGACGGGGCGGCGGGGGGGGGAGACTGTGATGTGGGTAAGGGAGAGGCACTTCTAGGCTGATTTCTGGGAGCAGACTGCCCATGTGGGAAAATGGTAGCTGCCGGGGTACAGAGCGCTGCTGGGGATACTGAGGCAGAAAGCGCTCGACTGCAGGCGTAGCTTCCCCCGGCTCCCAAAGAGCTGTCCTGAGCTCTGTCTGCCACCAGCCTAAGAGCCCAGTGCCCACTGCACGGCTCTCCGCCACCGGCCGAGCGGAGCCCCTCCAGCAGCACTGAAGAGACGCCCCAGCGACCAGATTCTAAATTTGCATGTCTTTCCCAGGATGCTCAGCAGGAATTAACAGTTTAGGATTGCTGTGTTAAATCCATCCCCAACGTCTTCGCGAATAGATAGATACTCTAGGGATTCTTGTGTATTACTGATTCCCTAAATATAAGTGATGCACGGCTGCATTTTTTTTTTTTTGAGGTCACCGTAAGGTAAAAATGTAAATATATTTGGGTTTTAATTAGGTCAAAATGTAGACGCTTGTCACTGGCTGGTCCGAAGGTAGTGAGTTATCTCAATTGATTGTTCACAGTCAGTTACAGATTGAACTCCTTGTTCTACACTTTCCCCCCTTCTCACTACTGCACTTGACTAGTCTTTTCCAGACTTGATACACACAAGTCTTTGTTCTTTTAGTTTAACTTAAAAATTGTACAAAGTTCAACGTATCATGCCTGTTATGGGAGGACCCACTTGCTCTTTGACTGGACATGAGTCCCTTTCTAAGGGAGAGGATTCTTGCCTGGGTGTTGAGAACCTAAACAAAAGGCTATGGCTGGGAAGGTCATAAGCCCTATGGGGGAAACTACTAGCGATGTTTGGCTAAAGGAGTATATTATGCCCATCATACTATCCTCTAAATATTTACGCTAATGCTAATGGTTAGAGAAGTTTCTCTTTTCAGATGGCAATGACCACTAGGATGACTCAAAACTTATCAACGTGATGAGAACAAGTGACACTTGACTGTTCTATACTAAGTGACACATCTCTGTCACATCCTCCAGGGTTCAGGGACCATTGCAGAATGTAAGGGCCAAAGGAAGGAAAGGAATGCTTAAAATATTGTTTTCTAGACACGAAGTAACCTTGCAATTCATGACCTCACAGTAGCTGATGCTATATACACAAGACCTACAGAATTGGAAGGGGAAATGATGATATCAAAATAGAAGTGAAAAAGGAAAAGAGGAGGGACGGCCAATCAAAATCTATGAGGATATAAATAAGTCATGTGGAAACCTACTTTTTTGGACAGTGGAACACACAGGACCCATAGATTGTAACTAGAAAATTTTCAGTGCCAGGGATGGGATACCTTCCAGTGAACTGTTGGTCAGGGAGTTCCCTCATGCTCCCAAAACATTACAGGCCATTGCCGTGGCCCTTGGTTTCTCACTAGGAATAGATGGTAAGACCCTCTTGCTGAAGACTCCATATACTTGGGCTGCAAGGTCACTGAGAAATCCTGCTGGAACTGAACCGAAAACCTCCATGTAGACCAGCTGACAGAAAGCTGAAAGAAGCCATTCTGCATGCAGTTCAATGGTTGAGAGAGAAATCACCAGTGAAGATACTCAACAGCAAGCCTTATATTTGGCCAGCCAGGCCAAAATAACGATAAAATAATACTATCACATGTTTTAAGATATCAAAAAAAAAAAAAAGTTAAAAAGAAATGGGGCTGAGTGTGGTGACACATGCCTTTATTCCCAGCACTTGGGAGTCAGAGGTATTAACATTTTCCAAGATTATAAAAAAAAAATCCCATGGTAATTCCCTCCCTCCCCCCCCCGACACTTTCCTCTTTGAAATTCCATTCTCCATCATATTACCTCCCCCTATTTCTCATAAATTTTAAAAATGTTAGAATAAGACTAACACACCTTCAAAATTAAGAGACCTTTCAAAGGGATCAGTCCTATCAGAGAGAAAGAGTTTTGAAGATGAGAAAATCACCTCCAAGAGTCTGAAAATAGAGAGCAAGTTCATTGTAAGACACTGGGGTGAGGTGGGTGAGGCCTCTGAGGGGCTTTCCAACTCTTGGTTCCACCAGAGGTATTTGTACAACCTTGCGATAGCCACGTGTCTGCCCCTCATCTGAAACTATGAGCATCAGCACAGTGCTCTTTCCTTGGAGCCTCAAAGGCAGGTGTGTCTCCGGATACCATGATTGTCACAAATGTGCATATAACAAAAGACATCCTGTGTGTGTTGTGTCTCTCTCACATTGGTGGCTGAGGCAAATGGAATGCCATAAATTAGTATTTCCAGGCCAGTGTGAGCTACAACAAAGCAAATTCTATGTCAGCCTGGCTATAGAGTGAAATCCTCTTTCAACCCCCTCCCCCCCAAAAAAACCAGACAGCAAAACAACAAAAGCTATACATCTTTGTATATATTTTTAAATTTTTTTCTTTTTTAAAAATATTTTATTTTATTTATTTATTTGAGAGTGACAGACAGAGAGAGAAAGAGGCAGAGAGAGAGAGAATGGGCATGCCAGGGCCTCCAGCCACTGCAAACGAACTCCAGATGCGTGCACCCCCTTGTGCATCTGGCTAACATGGGTCCTGGGGAATCGAGCCTCGAACCGGGGTTCTTAGGCTTCTCAGGCAAGCACTTAACCACTAAGCCATCTCTCCAGCCCTTAAATTTTTTTCTTTTCAACTTTTTATTAACAATTTCCATGATTATAAAAAATATCCCATGGGGATAACTTCCAGTGAGATGTTAGCCAGGGACGTTCCTGATACCTCCAAAACATTATAGGCCATTGCTGAAACCCTTGATTTCCCACCAAGAATAGATGGTAAGACCTTATTGCTGAAGATTCCACATACTTGGGCTGCAAGGCCACTAAGAAATCCTGCTGGAACTGAGCTGATAACCACCTCCATGTAGACCAGCTGACAGAAAGATGGAAGAAGCCATTCTACATGCAATTCAATGGCAGAGAGAGAAATCACCAGTGAAGATACTCAACAGTGGACAATGCAAGCCTTAATTTGGCCAGTCAGGCCAAATGAGTCCACAGGTGCAATAGTGGCACATCTGTCATGGTGGAAACCAACTGCCCTCTAATTGGACTGGAGACCCGCTCCATGGGGGGAATACTTCCCTGATACTGAAAACTTAAAACAGGGGTAGTCATGAGCCCTAGGGGGTATAACATCTGCTGCTATTGAGGTCGAGTTTCACTCTCGCTCAGGCTGGCCTGGAATTCACTATGTAGTATAAGGGTGGCCTCAAACTCATAGTGATCATCCTATCTATGTTTGCCTTAAAGATGTGAACCACCATGCCCTATTTTTACCCTTTTTAAAAAATAATTTATTTCTATGTATTTGAGAGATAGAGAGAGAGAGAGAGAGAGAGAGGGAGGGAGGGAGGGAGGGAGGGAGGGAGGGAGGGAGGGAGAGAGGTAGGGAGGGAGGGAGAGAGAATGGGCATACCAGAGCTTTCAGCCACTGCAAATACCAGATGCATGTGCCACCTTGTGCATCTGCCTTACCTGGGTACTGGGGAATTGAACTGAGGTTCTTTGGCTTTGAAGGCAAGTGCCTTAACCACTAAGTCATCTCTTCAGTCCTATTTTTAACTTTTTATTGACAACATCCATATATTATTCATTATGCCTCAATCATTAGCCCTTCCCACCACTCTATTTCCGCCATCCTGAATCTCCCCTCCACTAAATCCCTTGTGTCCAACTAATAAACTTATTTTTTTCTTTTTCTTTTTTAAAATTTTTTACTGACAACTTCCATGATTGTAAACAATATCCCATGGTAATTCCCTCCCTCCCCCCACTTACCCTTTGAAACTCCATTCTCCATCATATCCCACCTCTCAATCAGTCTCTCTTTTATTACGATGTCATGACTTTTTCCTCCTATTATGATAGTCTTGTGTAGGTAGTGTCAGGCACTGTGAGGTCACGGATATCCAGGCCATTTTGTGTCTGGGGGAGCACATTATGAGGAGTCCTACCCTTCCTTTATCTCTTACATTCTTTCTGCCATCTCTTCCACAATGGACCCTGAGCCATGGAAGGTGTGATAGAGATATTTCAGTGCCAAGCACTCTTCTGTCACTTCTTCTCAACACCATGGTGCCTTCTGAGTCATCCCAAGGTCACTGCCATCTGAAAAGAGAAGGTTCTGTAACCAAAAGTGAGAGTAGCATTAATATAAGGGTATGAACATTAAGAGAAGTGCTTACTAGGCTGTTTGGTGAGCATAGTATATACATTTAGCCAGACAGCAGCAGAAGTTACACCCCTAGGGCTCATAACTACCCCTGTCATAGGCTTTCAATATCAGGGATGTATTTTCTCCCATGAAGTGGTCCCCCAGTCCAATTAGAGGGTGGTTGGTTTCCACCATAACAAATGTTGCACTATTGCATGTGTTGGCTCATTTGGCCTGGCTTGCCAAATATAAGACTTACAGTGTCCACTGTTGAGTATCTTCACTGGTGATTTCTCTCTCTCCCACTGAACTGCATGCAGAATGGCTTCTTCCAGCTTTCTGTCAGCTGGTCTACATGGAGGAGGTTTTCAGTTCAGTTCCAGCAGGATTTCTCAGTGGCCTTGCAACCCAATTATGTGGAGTATTCAGCAATAGGGTCTTACCATCTATACCTGGTGGGACACCAAGGGCCTCAGCAATGGCCTATAATGTTTTGGGGGCACCAGGGACCTCCCTGGCCAACAACTCACCAGAAGGTATCTGATCCCTGGCACTGAAATTTTTCTAGCAACAATCTATGGCTCCAGCAGGCCAGTAAGCTACAAAAATCAGTAGCTGGGAAGAAATAATAAGTATTAGGGTAGAAATTAATGAAATAGAAACAAACAAAAAAAAATCCAAAGAATCAATGAAATAAAGTTTTAGTTCTTTTAAAGGATAAATAATACTGATAACCCTTAGCAAATCTGATTAAAAGAAAGACAAGAAACACAAATTTTACTAGTAAAATAGAGATGGAAGGGCTAGAGAGATGGTTTAGCAGTTAAGTGCTTGCCTGTAAAGCTTAAGGACCCAGGTTTGAGGCTTGATTCCCCAGGACCCACATAAGCCAGATGCACAAGGCAGTGCATGCACCTGGAGTTCGTTTGCAGTGGAGGGAGGCCCTGGCATGCCCATTCTCTCTCTCTCTCTCCCCCTCTCTCTCTCCCTCTCTCTCTCTCTCTCTGCCTCTTTCTCTCTGTGTCTGTCTGTTACTCTCAAATAAATAAAAATAAACAAAAAAAAATTAAAAATAGAGATAGAAAATGCACCAACCATTACAACAGATACTAAAGAAATTCAGAAATTTGTAAGGACTCATATGACCTACTAAAATTAAATCATAATGAGATAAACCACTTAAATAAACCTATAACGAGTACAGAGATCTAAGCAGTTATAAAAAAAATTCTCCAAGTAGCTGAGTTTGGTAGCGCACACTTTAGTCCTAGCACTTGGGAGGCAGAGGTTGGAGGATCACTGTGAATTCAAGGCCACCCTGAGACTCCATAGTGAATTCCAGGTCAGCCTGGGCTAAAGTGAGACCCTACCTCAAACTCCTCCCCCCCAAAAAAAGTAAATAAAGTTTGTATGTTTGTATGTTTAATGCAACATTTAGAGGATTGCTACATTTAGAGAATGCCAATTCAGGGATTGAACCCTTGCAGGAGTTCTCACTTTGCATGCATACCGTATCCACTAAATGATGTCCATGGAGAGACTCTGAGATGAGGAGCTTGAGACAGAAAGAATGGGTGCACCAGGGCCTCTGGGCACTGCAAGTGAACTGCAGACATATGTCACTCTGTGCATCTGGCTTTCTGTGAGGTACCAAACCAGGGCCAGCAGTCATTGCAAGTAAGCGTCCTTAACCACTGACCTTCTCTGTAGCCCAGCATATTCCCTTTCTACTGAGATATTTTCATATTACTTATTTCACCTGATTTTCTTTGCAATCTGTTGAAGTTAGTACAACAAATAGAGAAACTGTGATCCTGAAAGATCACAATCGTTACTCAGCCAGTGAATCCCAGGTTGGCCTAGGCTAGAGTGAGACTCTATCCCACAAAACAAAACAAAACAAACCCAACAACAACAAAAAACCATGGTTGAAAAGTGGCCTTTGCATTCATGACCTCACAGAGACTGTCGTCACTTACATAAGATCTGCACAATATTGGGCCCACCAACATGGACAGCAATAAATAAACAAACCAATAAATAAATAAATATTTAAATACATCAAAATAGAAGAGGATGGACTACTTAGAAAGAATGGTTTTAGAATAAGGAATGGAGGCAGGTGGGCATTAGAAAGTAATGGGAGAGGATTATAATCAAAAAACACTAAGCACAAGTATGAAAATTGCCAATAAAAAAAATGTTAAGAGCCGGGCGTGGTGGCGCACGCCTTTAATCCCAGAACTTGGGAGGCAGAGGTAGGAGGATCGCCGTGAGTTCAAGGCCACCCTGAGACTCCCTAGTGACTTCCAGGTCAGTCTGGGCCAGAGTGAGATGCTACACCGAAAAACCAAAAAAAAAAAAAAAAAAAAAAAAAGAATTAAGAAAAGCCAAGCATAACAGGCAATCCTGCCCAACAAAAGGTTGGTCAAGTGAAGCAGTGGGAGTGGAGAAGGAACAAAGAAATCTGTAACTGGTTGTGATCAATTAGTTGCAAACACCACTGCACTCGGACCAGCCAGAGAAAATGCTATGCAATGAACTATATAAGCCTTGATGAAGTAAATACTTTCCAATAATGGTTGATATAGGCCAGGATTGATTTCAAAGGAGAAACACATACAGGGCTATTTAAATTCAAACCGCATATTTAAAAATAAAAATTCCATTCATAGGAAATTTATTTTCTCTTCAACTTAATAGAAGAATGCCGACTGGAAGCTGGCTCGGAGCATTGTGGGTGAGGTGCATACAAATTAACAGCAGCTGGGAGGTGCAGGGAACGCTGGGAAAGGAGGGCTTGGGGGCTCCCGAAAAGGATTAAACCCTAGAGCGAGCTTTAAATTGAAGGAGCCTGAGTATCTGATGATTTCAAAATGCTTTTTCACAAGGATACAAAGCAGGGGGTGCATCCCAGCATAGGTCTATATTGACGTTTCTGGAGATGCTGGACAAGGGAGCACTGATGTCTTGGAGAAGATTCTAGGTTGCAGGTAGGACCAGCACCAGAATGTACCAAAGAAGACAAAGAATGATAAGTTTCCCACCCATATGCCTCCAGACACCACCAGGGTTTAAAAAAAAACAAAAACAAAGAGAGTGTGAGAAAGAAAATCAAAATGAATGTTATGGGAGTACCAACTGCTTTCTGATTGGATTTGAGGCCCACTCCACAGCAGGGATTTCATGCCTAGTACTGTAAACCGTGGCCAAAAGTCTATAGCTAGGAACATAGACCCTCAGGAGACCTACCACTGTGGTTATGCTGGACAAACAGCATGTCAGATTGCCTTTTAGCTATCTATATTTGTCCCAATACATTAGTACTTCTTAAAGCCTGGATCACAGAACTTTCTTATTCCAGTGGGCAGAAATTAATGCACAGGTGTACAGCTGGCATAGCTGCCAAGAGTTAATGGTGACTACATGCTCAGCCACAAACAGGACAATCTCAAACACCCCTCCAAGGCTTAGGGATCTTCCTGGAACAGTCAGTAAAAAAGAATTTAAGAGCAGGAGGAGGGAAAGGGGGCCTAAAAGGATGTGGTCTCCTGGATCCTACATTGACTGTTACATCACCAACTTACAACACTGTAGTTTCCAAAAATAAATAAATAAATAAAATAGAAATAAAATAATTAAGCCTGTCAATACATCACCATAAATGGTGGAAAGATACATGAACTCCCCCCACCTCTCAAGCTATCTAATAGCAGCTAATGGTTGCTAGGAGAAGGGAGTCAGGCTCATTACTGGTGTAGTCCAACTGGTACGTTGTCCATTCCACAGTAAATAGCCTTCCACCCAGCACCATGCAAGCAACCCTAATTTAACACAATGGTTTAAAAAAAGGCCCAGCATGGTGGTGCATGCCTTTAATCCCAGCACTCAGGAGGCAGATATAGGAGGTTCGCTGTGAATTCGAGGCTACCCTGAGACGACATAGTGAATTCCAGGTCAGCCTAAGCTAGAGTGAGGTTTGGAGAGATAGCTTAGTGGTTAAGGCATTTGCCTGAGGAGCCAAAGGACACAGATTCAATTCCTTAGGACCCATGTAAGCCAGATGCACAAGGTAGCACATATGTCTGGAGTTTGTTGGCAGTGTTGGAAGACCCTTGCATGCGATTGGCTTTTCTCTCTCTCTGCCTCTTTCTATCACTCTTTTTTTTCTTTTCTTCAAATTAAAAAAAAAAATTTTTTATTTATTTTATTTGACAGAGAAAGAGAGAGAGAGAGAATAGGCACACCAGGGCTTCCAGCCACTTCAAGAGAACTCCAAATGTGTGTGCACCCTTGTGCATCTGTCTTACATGGGTCCTGGGGAATAGAACCTGGGTCCTTATGCTTTGCAGGCAAATGCCTTAACCACTAAGCCATCCCTCCAGCCCTTTTTTTCCAAAAAAAAATTATTAGCATTTTCCATGATCTGTCACTCTTTCAAAAAATATTTTTTTAAGGAAAGGCATGAAGACTGGAGAGGCTTAGTGGTTAAGGCACTGGCCTGCAAAGCCTAAGAACATGTTCAAATCTTCAGGTACCATGCAGTCAGATGCAAAGGGAGGCAAATATGCAATGTTGTACATGCACCCAAAGGGGCACACACATCTGGAGTTCATTCAGAGTAGTTGAAAGGCCCTGACATTGACATGCCAATTCTCTCTCTATCTCTCGGCCTCTTTCTCTTTCTCTCTGTTTCTCAAAGCAAAATAATAATAATAATAAAAATAAAGGCATGTTTGTTATGGAGGAAAGCAACCGCCCTCTCATTTGAGGAGAGGTCCACTCTACAGGAGACAATAAAATACTTCATACTGAAAACCTACAACAGGAGTAGTAGTGAGCACAGGAGGCAAGAGGATCAGGATATCGAGGCCAGTCAGGGCTACACATTTTCTTCCTCTTGCTTTTGCACAACCACAACACACCACATAGCTCCTTACTTCCAGTCCCTCATTCAACTTTCGACTCAGCTTCAATCCAATCCAAGAAACATTGCCAGGGGTGACAGACCGCGCACCGACGACACACCAGGAGCTCCGCCCGCCGTGCGTGTGCACGGCATGGTCCTCGTCCTCCCCAACCCTCCCCTTCCCGCTGATCTTTGACGTGCATGGGCACTCGAGCTGTGTGAGCAAAGTGTGGGCCCAAGGAGACGTCCTGCCCAAGGCAGAGAGGTGTGCAAACATCCTCCACCAACCCCGCACCCACACCCCGTCTAGGCCCCAGGAGTTTGTTCTCTTCTCTTGTGCCCTTCCTCCCGTTTGTCTCCTTAGCACAACGCAACGTCCTTTCGACCTTAGGATGCCACCTACCATGTTCCTCTTATGTACCCTCCTGTCTTCCTCTCCCGCCTCCACGTCGGCCTTCCTCTTCCTCCTCTTTATGCTCCCCGGTCTCTTCTTCCTCCTCATCCTCCTACTCGTGCTCCCTTCACTCGCTTCCCCCTACCTCCATTCCCTAGGTATCCCTCAGCTTTGGCATCATTTGCCGCTATCACAACACTACCATTGTCCGGGCCATCCCAACACAGGCCATCTTCACCTGCCTCTTTGGCAGGCTCTGGCCTTCCCTCGCCGAGACAGAGACAGGGCAGCAGCGCAGAGAGCTGTCGCTGTCGCTGCCCAGGCGGTGTGGAAGCGCGTCTCAGGGTGCCCGGACAGCCTCCAGCATCCTCTCTTCTCTCCCCTTGCTGACAGCACCACCGAGCCGATATCTCCCCACACCCCCGACTGTCTTGGCAAGAATGACACCAGGTGGGCTCAAAGGGGCTCAGGTCAGTGGTCAACCCCCGCCAGTGCGAGGAAGCCTGGATTTCTCAGGCCCGCAGCGGGAACCGGAAGGCCACACGAGATCGTCCTGTCATGGACGGCATGCACACGGAAGGATTCTGTATGGGCAGGGCCTGGCCATCACCCGCCTCTGCCAAGGGCCCAGGCCACATCGTGTGTGAGGGGCATGGCTCCCCGGGGAGGCTTCACGCACAACCCAAGAGGCTCCTCAGTGCCCCCGGGGCCGAACCTCCCCAGCTGCCCGTCGCCTCGGGGGTTCTGTGCAAAGGGACCTAAGGGGCAGGCAGGAGAGGGCCACCTCTTGCCAATGGGGTGGTAGTTCCAACGAATCGGGGACACAGGTGGCAGGCAGGCAGGGGACTGGGTGTGGTGGTCCAAGGCGGCAGGGGCCGTGGGGAGAGTGGGTCAGGGGAGTCTGGCCACCGGTGACTCTGGTCCGACTGGCGAGCAATGGGAATGAGAGCTCCAGAGAAAAGTGCCCCACGGCCTGCACGCAAGCGCTTAAGGGTCTGGAGAAGAGAAGACAAAGAAGACAAGAAGAAACGTGGGCACGAGCAGGTAGAGGACAATGGGATTTACCATACATAGCCCAAAGGGAAAGGCACCAGAGGGTGCCAGCTGGATGGATGGACGGAGGAACACATGAGGTACGAAGATGCGTGTGTCCCTTACTTATATGAGAATGAGCATTGTCTTCTAGAGGTTCCAAAGCGGGGGCTGACAATTGGCCTGTGTCCCCTCGAACCCACCCAGAATTTCATTTTGCGGGAGGACGCCACGTCCTGGCAAATTGAAACGTCGAGGACTCACCACGAGATCAGGTAGGTAGCTCCACAGGCGTTGTCTGGGGACAGGGGGCCACTTTTCGAGGTGGACTGAGTCAGGGAAGTGACCTGAAAACGACCGCGTTGCCCTTTGCGTCCAGCTGGCCCGAAAGGTGCAGGCAGGGATTCTGCTGCCCCTTGCCGCCCAGTAGCGAGACAGCGGTTGGAGACAGGGCTTCACTAAGTAACCCCGCCGGACCTGCAAACTGCTACGCTGCCGTTTGGTTCAAGCTGCCCTGGAAGGTCCAGGGATTCTCCTCTCACTAGCTGACCAGTGCTCAGATAACAGCTGTAATACACACCATACTCCAAGGAGCCCCAAACATGGATGGATGGTTGGTTGGTTCCTTGGTTGCCTGGTTTGCTTTCTCCCTCCCTTCCTTCTTCCCTTCCTGTCATCTCAGTGTCTTCCTGTGATCTCCTCTCTGCATTTTTCATTTCTGAATGATTGATTGATTGTTTGTTTGATTGATTGATTGATTGATTGATTGAAGGTAAGGTTAGTCTCTCGCCCAGGTTAAGACCTGGTATTCAATATGTAGTCTCAGGGTGGCCCTGAACTCAAGGCTGTCCTCCTACCTCGATCTTGCAAGTGCCTGGGTTCATGGGGCGAGACTAGGCCAGTTTCTCGTGTTTTCTGTCTTGCTTTCGTTTCCTTTCCCTTCTTTCCTTGTTGCTTTGGTCATTCCCCTGCTCTTTCTTTGCGTCGTCCTAATCGGCTATCGGCGTCCTGGGAGCGAGCCGGCAGGCTCGTGCCTCACCCTGTAGAGTAGCTGAAAGTGATGATATTCACGCACCAAAGAAAGGCCTTGTGACTGGCATGTGTGATCCTGCATTCCTTAGGCTGCACACTTTGGTTCTATCAAGACAGCAGGCGTGTCCCGTTGGTGTTCTCTCGGTTTGTGATTTGGTTGGTGTGGGGACCTGTCCTCCCTCCGGCAGCCAGCCTTCCCTCCCTGTAGCAACAGCAAGACCTCATCATCAGCCGGGGCCAGGCTGCCTGCTGAGATGGGCGCCCCCCACCCAGCTGTGCAATGAAAGTTTCTGCCCTCCCCGAGATGCCGTGCAATGTCCAGCCGTCCATCCTTACAGGACGACGGGGTCCAAGCCCAGGCCCGGGCCCAGGCCGCCAGGCCCAGGCCCAGACCCAGGTCTAGGGCACTCGGGGCTCTCACGGAAATCCTGCTGCCGTTTCTGGACAGCACAGCGAGAGCTTCTGTCTGTCGGGGAGCTGCCACCGAGCCCCTGGGCCCCATACGGTTGTATGGCGAGCGGAGAGCTGAAGGAGGGCTGCTGTGCCCCAGCACCCCCACTTCCACGGCCAAGATGGGGCCCCGCAGCGAGCACGCACGGCTGGGCCTAGCCTACCCCCAGGCTCTTGTGTCAACACCCTGACTGACGGCTGTGTTGCCCGTAGTGTAGTCAGTCCCACCCTGGCATGACAGGGGCAGTAGGGCTCCCAGTGTGGGTGGACTGGGCAGCTCGGGCCCCTCGCCAGTTCGCGTGTCGCCCGTCGTGCGTGTTGATGAGGAGGAGCGTGCCCTGTGTGGGCTTGGCCAGAGCAGGTGGAGTGGAGGAGACGAGTGTGAAAGGTGCAAGGTTTGTCAAGTGTCCGAGTGGTCGTGTGAGTGGTGAGCCAAGCGTCCCGGCCCCGGGGGTGTGGGCACGTAGCTGGGGGCCCAAGAGGCAGGGCGAGGAGGCTGCAGGTGGGGCTGCGTGTCCAGCCAGGCCTGGGCCTAGCGAGGAGGGCCGCGGAGGGAGGCAGGCGGGCGGGGTGGAGAGAGGAGTGCGGTGGCGGTGGCGGCCGCGAGGGGGCGCGCGTGCGGCGTGGTGTCGGGCAGCGGCGGGGGGGGCCGGTGTGCTGTTGGGTGCCGAGCGCCGTCGGTGGATGGCGTGTGTGTGCGTGTGCGTGCGTGCGTGCCGAGGCTGTGAGTGTGCAGCGGAGAGTGAGGCGGGCGAGGCGTTGTCGGCGCCGGGCGTCCGGGCTGCGGGACGCTCGTGCTGGAGGCGGTCGGCGGGGCGGGGTGGTGGGCGGGTCGGCGTGACGTCAGGCAGCGGCGTGTTCGAATGGAAGCGGAGCGGCTGTGGCTCCTGCCGGTTGTGGTGGCGCACGCCGGTAGGATGTTGCTGAAGAGGCAGAGGCAGGAGGATCATGAGTTCGAGGCCAGCCTGGGCTACACATTTTTTTCCCACCGCTTTTGCACAACCGCAACACCACACACACCTCCCACGCCAACACCAACACCAACACACCACAACACGACCACCCACAACCTCCCTCCCGCCTGTCCTCTTCTGCACTCCCTTCAACACACCTCCGCTTGCCCACACCCTCATACCTGCTCACCTGCGCCCCCTCCTCTGCTCACCAACACCTACACACGCACACGCACAGCGGACTCTACCCGCACACTCACCACCCTGCACCAACCCTTTCGCCCCACCAGTCCTCCTGCCTTTCAACAACAACCCAAACCACCGCCCCAACCGCCACAATTGTGCTCAAGCCCACCTTCAGGGAGACAGGAATGGAAATGCCCACCAGCCCGATGCACACGTCCTCTTAGCCGCTGGCCACCTCCTGCCTCCATAGCGCCCAAGCTCCGTCTTCACCGTCGTTTCATTGCAGTGCACGCTTGGTCTTCTCAACACTACCATTGTCCGGGCCATCCCAACACAGGCCATCTTCACCTGCCTCTTTGGCAGGCTCTGGCCTGCCCTCGCCGAGACAGAGACAGGGCAGCAGCGCAGAGAGCTGTCGCTGTCGCTGTCGCTGTCGCTGTCGCTGTCCAGGAGGTGTGGAAGCGCGTCCCAGGGTGCCCCGACAGTCTCCAACATCCTCTCTTCTCTCCCCTTGCTGACAGCACCACCGAGCCGATATCTCCCCACACCCCCGACTGTCTTGGCAGGAATGACACCAGGTGGGCTCAAAGGGGCTCAGGTCAGTGGTCAACCCCCGCCAGTGCCAGGAAGCCTGGATTTCTCAGGCCCGCAACGCGGGAACCGGAAGGCCACACGAGATGGTCCTGTCGTGGAAGCCCCGGTGCGAGGACGGAATGCACACGGAAGAAGTCGGTATGGGCAGGGCCTGGCCATCACCCGCCTCTGCCCTGCCAAGGGCCCAGGCCACATCGTGTGTGAGGGCCCTGGCTCCCCGGGGAGGCTTCACGCACAACCCAAGAGGGTCCGCAGTGCCCCCAAGGCCGAACCTCCCCAGCTGCCCGTCGCCTCGGGGGTTCTGTGCAAAGGGGCCTAAGGGGCAGGCAGGAGAGGGCCACCTCTTGCCAATGGGGTGGTAGTTCCAACGAATCGGGGACACAGGTGGCAGGCAGGCAGGGGACTGGGTGTGGTGGTCCAAGGCGGCAGGGGCCGTGGGGAGAGTGGGTCAGGGGCGTCTGGCCACCGGTGACTCTGGTCCGACTGGCGAGCAATGGGAATCAGAGCCCCAGAGAAAAGTGCCCCACGGCCTGCACGCAAGTGCTTAGGGGTCTGGAGAAGAGAAGACAAAGGAGACAAGAAGAAACGTGGGCACGAGCACGTAGAGGACTATGGGATTTACCATACGTAGCCCAAAGGGAAAGGCACCAGAGGGTGCCAGCTGGATGGATGGACGGAGGAACACATGAGGTACGAAGATGCGTGTGTCCCTTACTTATATGAGAATGAGCATTGTCTTCTAGAGGTTCCAAAGCGGGGGCTGACAATTGGCCTGTGTCCCCTCGAATCCACCCAGAATTTCATTTTGCGGGAGGACGCCAAGGCCTGGCAAATTGAAACGTCGAGGAATCACCACGAGATCAGGGTAGGTAGCTCCACAGGTGTTCTCTGGGGACAGGGCCACTTTTCGAGGTGGACTGCCGTCAGGGAAGTGACCTGAAAACGACCGCGTTGCCCTTTGCGTCCAGCTGGCCCGAAAGGTGCAGGCAGGGATTCTGCTGCCCCTTGCCGCCCAGTAGCGAGACAGCGGTTGGAGACAGGGCTTCACTAAGTAACCCCGCCGGACCTGCAAACTGCTACGCTGCCGTTTGGTTCAAGCTGCCCTGGAAGGTCCAGGGATTCTCCTCTCACTAGCTGACCAGTGCTCAGATAACAGCTGTAATACACACCATACTCCAAGGAGTCCCAAACATGGTTGGTTGGTTGGTTGGTTGGTTCCTTGGTTGCTTGGTTTGCTTTCTCCCTCCCTTCCTTCTTCCCCTCCTGTCATTTCTGTGTCTTCCTGTGATCTCCTCTCTGCCTTTTTCATTTCTGATTGTTTGATTGATTGATTGATTGATTGATTGATTGATTGATTGAAGGTAAGGTTAGTCTCTCGCCCAGGGGGAAGACCTGGTATTCCATATGTAGTCTCAGGGTGGCCCTGAACTCAAGGCTGTCCTCCTACCTCGATCTTGCAAGTGCCTGGGTTCATGGGGCGAGACTAGGCCAGTTTCTCGTGTTTTCTGTCTTGCTTTCGTTTCCTTTCCCTTCTTTCCTTGTTGCTTTGGTCATTCCCCTGCTCTTTCTTTGCGTCGTCCTAATCGGCTATCGGCGTCCTGGGAGCGAGCCGGTAGGCTCGTGCCTCACCCTGTAGAGTAACTGAAAGTGATGATATTCACGCACCAAAGAAAGGCCTTGTGACTGGCATGTGTGATCCTGCATTCCTTAGGCTGCACACTTTGGTTCTATCAAGACAGCAGGCGTGTCCCGTTGGTGTTCTCTCGGTTTGTGATTTGGTTTGTGTGGGGACCTGTCCTCCCTCCGGCAGCCAGCCTTCCCTCCCTGTAGCAACAGCAAGACCTCATCATCAGCCGGGGCCAGGCTGCCTGCTGAGATGGGCGCCCCCCACCCAGCTGTGCAATGAAAGTTTCTGCCCTCCCCGAGATGCCGTGCAATGTCCAGCCGTCCATCCTTACAGGACGACGAGGTCCAAGCCAAGGCCCGGGCCCAGGCCCAGGCCCAGGCCCAGACCCAGGTCTAGGGCACTCGGGGCTCTCACGGAAATCCTGCTGCCGTTTCTGGACAGCACAGCGAGAGCTTCTGTCTGTCGGGGAGCTGCCACCGAGCCCCTGGGCCCCATACGGTTGTATGGCGAGCGGAGAGCTGAAGGAGGGCTGCTGTGCCCCAGCACCCCCACTTCCACGGCCAAGATGGGGCCCCGCAGCGAGCACGCACGGCTGGGCCTACCCTACCCCCAGGCTCTTGTGTCAACACCCTGACTGACGGCTGTCTTGCCCGTAGTGTAGTCAGTCCCACCCTGGCATGACAGGGGCAGTAGGGCTCCCAGTGTTGGTGGACGGGCAGCTCGGGCCCCTCGCCAGTTCGCGTGTCGCCCGTCGTGCGTGTTGATGAGGAGGAGCGTGCCCTGTGTGGGCTTGGCCAGAGCAGGTGGAGTGGAGGAGACGAGTGTGAAAGGTGCAAGGTTTGTCAAGTGTCCGAGTGGTCGTGTGAGTGGTGAGCCAAGCGTCCCGGCCCCGGGGGTGTGGGCACGTAGCTGGGGGCCCAAGAGGCAGGGCGAGGAGGCTGCAGGTGGGGCTGCGTGTCCAGCCAGGCCTGGGCCTAGCGAGGAGGGCCGCGGAGGGAGGCAGGCGGGCGGGGTGGAGAGAGGAGTGCGGTGGCGGTGGCGGCCGCGAGGGGGCGCGCGTGCGGCGTGGTGTCGGGCAGCGGCGGGGGGGGGCCGGTGTGCTGTTGGGTGCCGAGCGCCGTCGGTGGATGGCGTGTGTGTGCGTGTGCGTGCGTGCGTGCCGAGGCTGTGAGTGTGCAGCGGAGAGTGAGGCGGGCGAGGCGTTGTCGGCGCCGGGCGTCCGGGCTGCGGGACGCTCGTGCTGGAGGCGGTCGGCGGGGCGGGGTGGTGGGCGGGTCGGCGTGACGTCAGGCAGCGGCGTGTTCGAATGGAAGCGGAGCGGCTGTGGCTCCTGCCGGTTGTGGTGGCGCACGCCGGTAGGATGTTGCTGAAGAGGCAGAGGCAGGAGGATCATGAGTTCGAGGCCAGCCTGGGCTACACATTTTTTTCCCACCGCTTTTGCACAACCGCAACACCACACACACCTCCCACGCCAACACCAACACCAACACCAACACCAACACACCACAACACGACCACCCACAACCTCCCTCCCGCCTGTCCTCTTCTGCACTCCCTTCAACACACCTCCGCTTGCCCACACCCTCATACCTGCTCACCTGCGCCCCCTCCTTTGCTCACCAACACCTACACACTCACACGCACACGCACAGCGGACTCTACCCGCACACTCACCACCCTGCACCAACCCTTTCGCCCCACCAGTCCTCCTGCCTTTCAACAACAACCCAAACCACCGCCCCAACCGCCACAATTGTGCTCAAGCCCACCTTCAGGGAGACAGGAATGGAAATGCCCACCAGCCCGATGCACACGTCCTCTTAGCCGCTGGCCACCTCCTGCCTCCATAGCGCCCAAGCTCCGTCTTCACCGTCGTTTCATTGCAGTGCACGCTTGGTCTTCTCAACACTACCATTGTCCGGGCCATCCCAACACAGGCCATCTTCACCTGCCTCTTTGGCAGGCTCTGGCCTGCCCTCGCCGAGACAGAGACAGGGCAGCAGCGCAGAGAGCTGTCGCTGTCGCTGTCGCTGTCCAGGAGGTGTGGAAGCGCGTCCCAGGGTGCCCCGACAGTCTCCAACATCCTCTCTTCTCTCCCCTTGCTGACAGCACCACCGAGCCGATATCTCCCCACACCCCCGACTGTCTTGGCAGGAATGACACCAGGTGGGCTCAAAGGGGCTCAGGTCAGTGGTCAACCCCCGCCAGTGCCAGGAAGCCTGGATTTCTCAGGCCCGCAACGCGGGAACCGGAAGGCCACACGAGATGGTCCTGTCGTGGAAGCCCCGGTGCGAGGACGGAATGCACACGGAAGAAGTCGGTATGGGCAGGGCCTGGCCATCACCCGCCTCTGCCCTGCCAAGGGCCCAGGCCACATCGTGTGTGAGGGCCCTGGCTCCCCGGGGAGGCTTCACGCACAACCCAAGAGGGTCCGCAGTGCCCCCAAGGCCGAACCTCCCCAGCTGCCCGTCGCCTCGGGGGTTCTGTGCAAAGGGGCCTAAGGGGCAGGCAGGAGAGGGCCACCTCTTGCCAATGGGGTGGTAGTTCCAACGAATCGGGGACACAGGTGGCAGGCAGGCAGGGGACTGGGTGTGGTGGTCCAAGGCGGCAGGGGCCGTGGGGAGAGTGGGTCAGGGGCGTCTGGCCACCGGTGACTCTGGTCCGACTGGCGAGCAATGGGAATCAGAGCCCCAGAGAAAAGTGCCCCACGGCCTGCACGCAAGTGCTTAAGGGTCTGGAGAAGAGAAGACAAAGGAGACAAGAAGAAACGTGGGCACGAGCACGTAGAGGACTATGGGATTTACCATACGTAGCCCAAAGGGAAAGGCACCAGAGGGTGCCAGCTGGATGGATGGACGGAGGAACACATGAGGTACGAAGATGCGTGTGTCCCTTACTTATATGAGAATGAGCATTGTCTTCTAGAGGTTCCAAAGCGGGGGCTGACAATTGGCCTGTGTCCCCTCGAATCCACCCAGAATTTCATTTTGCAGGAGGACGCCAAGGCCTGGCAAATTGAAACGTCGAGGAATCACCACGAGATCAGGTAGGTAGCTCCACAGGTGTTGTCTGGGGACAGGGCCACTTTTCGAGGTGGACTGCCGTCAGGGAAGTGACCTGAAAACGACCGCGTTGCCCTTTGCGTCCAGCTGGCCCGAAAGGTGCAGGCAGGGATTCTGCTGCCCCTTGCCGCCCAGTAGCGAGACAGCGGTTGGAGACAGGGCTTCACTAAGTAACCCCGCCGGACCTGCAAACTGCTACGCTGCCGTTTGGTTCAAGCTGCCCTGGAAGGTACAGGGATTCTCCTCTCACTAGCTGACCAGTGCTCAGATAACAGCTGTAATACACACCATACTCCAAGGAGTCCCAAACATGGTTGGTTGGTTGGTTGGTTGGTTCCTTGGTTGCTTGGTTTGCTTTCTCCCTCCCTTCCTTCTTCCCCTCCTGTCATTTCTGTGTCTTCCTGTGATCTCCTCTCTGCCTTTTTCATTTCTGATTGTTTGATTGATTGATTGATTGATTGATTGATTGATTGATTGAAGGTAAGGTTAGTCTCTCGCCCAGGGGGAAGACCTGGTATTCCATATGTAGTCTCAGGGTGGCCCTGAACTCAAGGCTGTCCTCCTACCTCGATCTTGCAAGTGCCTGGGTTCATGGGGCGAGACTAGGCCAGTTTCTCGTGTTTTCTGTCTTGCTTTCGTTTCCTTTCCCTTCTTTCCTTGTTGCTTTGGTCATTCCCCTGCTCTTTCTTTGCGTCGTCCTAATCGGCTATCGGCGTCCTGGGAGCGAGCCGGCAGGCTCGTGCCTCACCCTGTAGGGTAGCTGAAAGTGACGATATTCACGCACCAAAGAAAGGCCTTGTGACTGGCATGTGTGATCCTGCATTCCTTAGGCTGCACACTTTGGTTCTATCAAGACAGCAGGCGTGTCCCGTTGGTGTTCTCTCGGTTTGTGATTTGGTTTGTGTGGGGACCTGTCCTCCCTCCGGCAGCCAGCCTTCCCTCCCTGTAGCAACAGCAAGACCTCATCATCAGCCGGGGCCAGGCTGCCTGCTGAGATGGGCGCCCCCCACCCAGCTGTGCAATGAAAGTTTCTGCCCTCCCCGAGATGCCGTGCAATGTCCAGCCGTCCATCCTTACAGGACGACGGGGTCCAAGCCCAGGCCCGGGCCCAGGTCTAGGGCACTCGGGGCTCTCACGGAAATCCTGCTGCCGTTTCTGGACAGCACAGCGAGAGCTTCTGTCTGTCGGGGAGCTGCCACCGAGCCCCTGGGCCCCATACGGTTGTATGGCGAGCGGAGAGCTGAAGGAGGGCTGCTGTGCCCCAGCACCCCCACTTCCACGGCCAAGATGGGGCCCCGCAGCGAGCACGCACGGCTGGGCCTACCCTACCCCCAGGCTCTTGTGTCAACACCCTGACTGACGGCTGTCTTGCCCGTAGTGTAGTCAGTCCCACCCTGGCATGACAGGGGCAGTAGGGCTCCCAGTGTTGGTGGACGGGCAGCTCGGGCCCCTCGCCAGTTCGCGTGTCGCCCGTCGTGCGTGTTGATGAGGAGGAGCGTGCCCTGTGTGGGCTTGGCCAGAGCAGGTGGAGTGGAGGAGACGAGTGTGAAAGGTGCAAGGTTTGTCAAGTGTCCGAGTGGTCGTGTGAGTGGTGAGCCAAGCGTCCCGGCCCCGGGGGTGTGGGCACGTAGCTGGGGGCCCACGAGGCAGGGCGAGGAGGCTGCAGGTGGGGCTGCGTGTCCAGCCAGGCCTGGGCCTAGCGAGGAGGGCCGCGGAGGGAGGCAGGCGGGCGGGGTGGAGAGAGGAGTGCGGTGGCGGTGGCGGTGGCGGCCGCGAGGGGGCGCGCGTGCGGCGTGGTGTCGGGCAGCGGCGGGGGGGGGCCGGTGTGCTGTTGGGTGCCGAGCGCCGTCGGTGGATGGCGTGTGTGTGCGTGTGCGTGCGTGCGTGCCGAGGCTGTGAGTGTGCAGCGGAGAGTGAGGCGGGCGAGGCGTTGTCGGCGCCGGGCGTCCGGGCTGCGGGACGCTCGTGCTGGAGGCGGTCGGCGGTGCGGGGTGGTGGGCGGGTCGGCGTGACGTCAGGCAGCGGCGTGTTCGAATGGAAGCGGAGCGGCTGTGGCTCCTGCCGGTTGTGATGGCGCACGCCGGTAGGATGTTGCTGAAGAGGCAGAGGCAGGAGGATCATGAGTTCGAGGCCAGCCTGGGCTACGCATTTTTTTCCCACCGCTTTTGCACAACCGCAACACCACACACACCTCCCACGCCAACACCAACACCAACACCAACACACCACAACACGACCACCCACAACCTCCCTCCCGCCTGTCCTCTTCTGCACTCCCTTCAACACACCTCCGCTTGCCCACACCCTCATACCTGCTCACCTGCGCCCCCTCCTTTGCTCACCAACACCTACACACTCACACGCACACGCACAGCGGACTCTACCCGCACACTCACCACCCTGCACCAACCCTTTCGCCCCACCAGTCCTCCTGCCTTTCAACAACAACCCAAACCACCGCCCCAACCGCCACAATTGTGCTCAAGCCCACCTTCAGGGAGACAGGAATGGAAATGCCCACCAGCCCGATGCACACGTCCTCTTAGCCGCTGGCCACCTCCTGCCTCCATAGCGCCCAAGCTCCGTCTTCACCGTCGTTTCATTGCAGTGCACGCTTGGTCTTCTCAACACTACCATTGTCCGGGCCATCCCAACACAGGCCATCTTCACCTGCCTCTTTGGCAGGCTCTGGCCTGCCCTCGCCGAGACAGAGACAGGGCAGCAGCGCAGAGAGCTGTCGCTGTCGCTGTCGCTGTCCAGGAGGTGTGGAAGCGCGTCCCAGGGTGCCCCGACAGTCTCCAACATCCTCTCTTCTCTCCCCTTGCTGACAGCACCACCGAGCCGATATCTCCCCACACCCCCGACTGTCTTGGCAGGAATGACACCAGGTGGGCTCAAAGGGGCTCAGGTCAGTGGTCAACCCCCGCCAGTGCCAGGAAGCCTGGATTTCTCAGGCCCGCAACGCGGGAACCGGAAGGCCACACGAGATGGTCCTGTCGTGGAAGCCCCGGTGCGAGGACGGAATGCACACGGAAGAAGTCGGTATGGGCAGGGCCTGGCCATCACCCGCCTCTGCCCTGCCAAGGGCCCAGGCCACATCGTGTGTGAGGGCCCTGGCTCCCCGGGGAGGCTTCACGCACAACCCAAGAGGGTCCGCAGTGCCCCCAAGGCCGAACCTCCCCAGCTGCCCGTCGCCTCGGGGGTTCTGTGCAAAGGGGCCTAAGGGGCAGGCAGGAGAGGGCCACCTCTTGCCAATGGGGTGGTAGTTCCAACGAATCGGGGACACAGGTGGCAGGCAGGCAGGGGACTGGGTGTGGTGGTCCAAGGCGGCAGGGGCCGTGGGGAGAGTGGGTCAGGGGCGTCTGGCCACCGGTGACTCTGGTCCGACTGGCGAGCAATGGGAATCAGAGCCCCAGAGAAAAGTGCCCCACGGCCTGCACGCAAGTGCTTAGGGGTCTGGAGAAGAGAAGACAAAGGAGACAAGAAGAAACGTGGGCACGAGCACGTAGAGGACTATGGGATTTACCATACGTAGCCCAAAGGGAAAGGCAACAGAGGGTGCCAGCTGGATGGATGGACGGAGGAACACATGAGGTACGAAGATGCGTGTGTCCCTTACTTATATGAGAATGAGCATTGTCTTCTAGAGGTTCCAAAGCGGGGGCTGACAATTGGCCTGTGTCCCCTCGAATCCACCCAGAATTTCATTTTGCGGGAGGACGCCAAGGCCTGGCAAATTGAAACGTCGAGGAATCACCACGAGATCGGGTAGGTAGCTCCACAGGTGTTCTCTGGGGACAGGGCCACTTTTCGAGGTGGACTGCCGTCAGGGAAGTGACCTGAAAACGACCGCGTTGCCCTTTGCGTCCAGCTGGCCCGAAAGGTGCAGGCAGGGATTCTGCTGCCCCTTGCCGCCCAGTAGCGAGACAGCGGTTGGAGACAGGGCTTCACTAAGTAACCCCGCCGGACCTGCAAACTGCTACGCTGCCGTTTGGTTCAAGCTGCCCTGGAAGGTCCAGGGATTCTCCTCTCACTAGCTGACCAGTGCTCAGATAACAGCTGTAATACACACCATACTCCAAGGAGTCCCAAACATGGTTGGTTGGTTGGTTGGTTGGTTCCTTGGTTGCTTGGTTTGCTTTCTCCCTCCCTTCCTTCTTCCCCTCCTGTCATTTCTGTGTCTTCCTGTGATCTCCTCTCTGCCTTTTTCATTTCTGATTGTTTGATTGATTGATTGATTGATTGATTGATTGATTGAAGGTAAGGTTAGTCTCTCGCCCAGGGGGAAGACCTGGTATTCCATATGTAGTCTCATGGTGGCCCTGAACTCAAGGCTGTCCTCCTACCTCGATCTTGCAAGTGCCTGGGTTCATGGGGCGAGACTAGGCCAGTTTCTCGTGTTTTCTGTCTTGCTTTCGTTTCCTTTCCCTTCTTTCCTTGTTGCTTTGGTCATTCCCCTGCTCTTTCTTTGCGTCGTCCTAATCGGCTATCGGCGTCCTGGGAGCGAGCCGGCAGGCTCGTGCCTCACCCTGTAGAGTAACTGAAAGTGATGATATTCACGCACCAAAGAAAGGCCTTGTGACTGGCATGTGTGATCCTGCATTCCTTAGGCTGCACACTTTGGTTCTATCAAGACAGCAGGCGTGTCCCGTTGGTGTTCTCTCGGTTTGTGATTTGGTTTGTGTGGGGACCTGTCCTCCCTCCGGCAGCCAGCCTTCCCTCCCTGTAGCAACAGCAAGACCTCATCATCAGCCGGGGCCAGGCTGCCTGCTGAGATGGGCGCCCCCCACCCAGCTGTGCAATGAAAGTTTCTGCCCTCCCCGAGATGCCGTGCAATGTCCAGCCGTCCATCCTTACAGGACGACGGGGTCCAAGCCCAGGCCCGGGCCCAGGCCCAGGCCCAGGCCCAGACCCAGACCCAGGTCTAGGGCACTCGGGGCTCTCACGGAAATCCTGCTGCCGTTTCTGGACAGCACAGCGAGAGCTTCTGTCTGTCGGGGAGCTGCCACCGAGCCCCTGGGCCCCATACGGTTGTATGGCGAGCGGAGAGCTGAAGGAGGGCTGCTGTGCCCCAGCACCCCCACTTCCACGGCCAAGATGGGGCCCCGCAGCGAGCACGCACGGCTGGGCCTAGCCTACCCCCAGGCTCTTGTGTCAACACCCTGACTGACGGCTGTCTTGCCCGTAGTGTAGTCAGTCCCACCCTGGCATGACAGGGGCAGTAGGGCTCCCAGTGTTGGTGGACGGCAGCTCGGGCCCCTCGCCAGTTCGCGTGTCGCCCGTCGTGCGTGTTGATGAGGAGGAGCGTGCCCTGTGTGGGCTTGGCCAGAGCAGGTGGAGTGGAGGAGACGAGTGTGAAAGGTGCAAGGTTTGTCAAGTGTCCGAGTGGTCGTGTGAGTGGTGAGCCAAGCGTCCCGGCCCCGGGGGTGTGGGCACGTAGCTGGGGGCCCAAGAGGCAGGGCGAGGAGGCTGCAGGTGGGGCTGCGTGTCCAGCCAGGCCTGGGCCTAGCGAGGAGGGCCGCGGAGGGAGGCAGGCGGGCGGGGTGGAGAGAGGAGTGCGGTGGCGGTGGCGGCCGCGAGGGGGCGCGCGTGCGGCGTGGTGTCGGGCAGCGGCGGGGGGGGCCGGTGTGCTGTTGGGTGCCGAGCGCCGTCGGTGGATGGCGTGTGTGTGCGTGTGCGTGCGTGCGTGCCGAGGCTGTGAGTGTGCAGCGGAGAGTGAGGCGGGCGAGGCGTTGTCGGCGCCGGGCGTCCGGGCTGCGGGACGCTCGTGCTGGAGGCGGTCGGCGGGGCGGGGTGGTGGGCGGGTCGGCGTGACGTCAGGCAGCGGCGTGTTCGAATGGAAGCGGAGCGGCTGTGGCTCCTGCCGGTTGTGGTGGCGCACGCCGGTAGGATGTTGCTGAAGAGGCAGAGGCAGGAGGATCATGAGTTCGAGGCCAGCCTGGGCTACACATTTTTTTCCCACCGCTTTTGCACAACCGCAACACCACACACACCTCCCACGCCAACACCAACACCAACACCAACACACCACAACACGACCACCCACAACCTCCCTCCCGCCTGTCCTCTTCTGCACTCCCTTCAACACACCTCCGCTTGCCCACACCCTCATACCTGCTCACCTGCGCCCCCTCCTTTGCTCACCAACACCTACACACTCACACGCACACGCACAGCGGACTCTACCCGCACACTCACCACCCTGCACCAACCCTTTCGCCCCACCAGTCCTCCTGCCTTTCAACAACAACCCAAACCACCGCCCCAACCGCCACAATTGTGCTCAAGCCCACCTTCAGGGAGACAGGAATGGAAATGCCCACCAGCCCGATGCACACGTCCTCTTAGCCGCTGGCCACCTCCTGCCTCCATAGCGCCCAAGCTCCGTCTTCACCGTCGTTTCATTGCAGTGCACGCTTGGTCTTCTCAACACTACCATTGTCCGGGCCATCCCAACACAGGCCATCTTCACCTGCCTCTTTGGCAGGCTCTGGCCTGCCCTCGCCGAGACAGAGACAGGGCAGCAGCGCAGAGAGCTGTCGCTGTCGCTGTCGCTGTCCAGGAGGTGTGGAAGCGCGTCCCAGGGTGCCCCGACAGTCTCCAACATCCTCTCTTCTCTCCCCTTGCTGACAGCACCACCGAGCCGATATCTCCCCACACCCCCGACTGTCTTGGCAGGAATGACACCAGGTGGGCTCAAAGGGGCTCAGGTCAGTGGTCAACCCCCGCCAGTGCCAGGAAGCCTGGATTTCTCAGGCCCGCAACGCGGGAACCGGAAGGCCACACGAGATGGTCCTGTCGTGGAAGCCCCGGTGCGAGGACGGAATGCACACGGAAGAAGTCGGTATGGGCAGGGCCTGGCCATCACCCGCCTCTGCCCTGCCAAGGGCCCAGGCCACATCGTGTGTGAGGGCCCTGGCTCCCCGGGGAGGCTTCACGCACAACCCAAGAGGGTCCGCAGTGCCCCCAAGGCCGAACCTCCCCAGCTGCCCGTCGCCTCGGGGGTTCTGTGCAAAGGGGCCTAAGGGGCAGGCAGGAGAGGGCCACCTCTTGCCAATGGGGTGGTAGTTCCAACGAATCGGGGACACAGGTGGCAGGCAGGCAGGGGACTGGGTGTGGTGGTCCAAGGCGGCAGGGGCCGTGGGGAGAGTGGGTCAGGGGCGTCTGGCCACCGGTGACTCTGGTCCGACTGGCGAGCAATGGGAATCAGAGCCCCAGAGAAAAGTGCCCCACGGCCTGCACGCAAGTGCTTAGGGGTCTGGAGAAGAGAAGACAATGGAGACAAGAAGAAACGTGGGCACGAGCACGTAGAGGACTATGGGATTTACCATACGTAGCCCAAAGGGAAAGGCACCAGAGGGTGCCAGCTGGATGGATGGACGGAGGAACACATGAGGTACGAAGATGCGTGTGTCCCTTACTTATATGAGAATGAGCATTGTCTTCTAGAGGTTCCAAAGCGGGGGCTGACAATTGGCCTGTGTCCCCTCGAATCCACCCAGAATTTCATTTTGCGGGAGGACGCCAAGGCCTGGCAAATTGAAACGTCGAGGAATCACCACGAGATCGGGTAGGTAGCTCCACAGGTGTTCTCTGGGGACAGGGCCACTTTTCGAGGTGGACTGCCGTCAGGGAAGTGACCTGAAAACGACCGCGTTGCCCTTTGCGTCCAGCTGGCCCGAAAGGTGCAGGCAGGGATTCTGCTGCCCCTTGCCGCCCAGTAGCGAGACAGCGGTTGGAGACAGGGCTTCACTAAGTAACCCCGCCGGACCTGCAAACTGCTACGCTGCCGTTTGGTTCAAGCTGCCCTGGAAGGTCCAGGGATTCTCCTCTCACTAGCTGACCAGTGCTCAGATAACAGCTGTAATACACACCATACTCCAAGGAGTCCCAAACATGGTTGGTTGGTTGGTTGGTTGGTTCCTTGGTTGCTTGGTTTGCTTTCTCCCTCCCTTCCTTCTTCCCCTCCTGTCATTTCTGTGTCTTCCTGTGATCTCCTCTCTGCCTTTTTCATTTCTGATTGTTTGATTGATTGATTGATTGATTGATTGAAGGTAAGGTTAGTCTCTCGCCCAGGGGGAAGACCTGGTATTCCATATGTAGTCTCAGGGTGGCCCTGAACTCAAGGCTGTCCTCCTACCTCGATCTTGCAAGTGCCTGGGTTCATGGGGCGAGACTAGGCCAGTTTCTCGTGTTTTCTGTCTTGCTTTCGTTTCCTTTCCCTTCTTTCCTTGTTGCTTTGGTCATTCCCCTGCTCTTTCTTTGCGTCGTCCTAATCGGCTATCGGCGTCCTGGGAGCGAGCCGGCAGGCTCGTGCCTCACCCTGTAGAGTAGCTGAAAGTGATGATATTCACGCACCAAAGAAAGGCCTTGTGACTGGCATGTGTGATCCTGCATTCCTTAGGCTGCACACTTTGGTTCTATCAAGACAGCAGGCGTGTCCCGTTGGTGTTCTCTCGGTTTGTGATTTGGTTTGTGTGGGGACCTGTCCTCCCTCCGGCAGCCAGCCTTCCCTCCCTGTAGCAACAGCAAGACCTCATCATCAGCCGGGGCCAGGCTGCCTGCTGAGATGGGCGCCCCCCACCCAGCTGTGCAATGAAAGTTTCTGCCCTCCCCGAGATGCCGTGCAATGTCCAGCCGTCCATCCTTACAGGACGACGGGGTCCAAGCCCAGGCCCGGGCCCAGGCCCAGGCCCAGGCCCAGACCCAGGTCTAGGGCACTCGGGGCTCTCACGGAAATCCTGCTGCCGTTTCTGGACAGCACAGCGAGAGCTTCTGTCTGTCGGGGAGCTGCCACCGAGCCCCTGGGCCCCATACGGTTGTATGGCGAGCGGAGAGCTGAAGGAGGGCTGCTGTGCCCCAGCACCCCCACTTCCACGGCCAAGATGGGGCCCCGCAGCGAGCACGCACGGCTGGGCCTACCCTACCCCCAGGCTCTTGTGTCAACACCCTGACTGACGGCTGTCTTGCCCGTAGTGTAGTCAGTCCCACCCTGGCATGACAGGGGCAGTAGGGCTCCCAGTGTTGGTGGACGGCAGCTCGGGCCCCTCGCCAGTTCGCGTGTCGCCCGTCGTGCGTGTTGATGAGGAGGAGCGTGCCCTGTGTGGGCTTGGCCAGAGCAGGTGGAGTGGAGGAGACGAGTGTGAAAGGTGCAAGGTTTGTCAAGTGTCCGAGTGGTCGTGTGAGTGGTGAGCCAAGCGTCCCGGCCCCGGGGGTGTGGGCACGTAGCTGGGGGCCCAAGAGGCAGGGCGAGGAGGCTGCAGGTGGGGCTGCGTGTCCAGCCAGGCCTGGGCCTAGCGAGGAGGGCCGCGGAGGGAGGCAGGCGGGCGGGGTGGAGAGAGGAGTGCGGTGGCGGTGGCGGTGGCGGTGGCGGCCGCGAGGGGGCGCGCGTGCGGCGTGGTGTCGGGCAGCGGCGGGGGGGGCCGGTGTGCTGTTGGGTGCCGAGCGCCGTCGGTGGATGGCGTGTGTGTGCGTGTGCGTGCGTGCGTGCCGAGGCTGTGAGTGTGCAGCGGAGAGTGAGGCGGGCGAGGCGTTGTCGGCGCCGGGCGTCCGGGCTGCGGGACGCTCGTGCTGGAGGCGGTCGGCGGGGCGGGGTGGTGGGCGGGTCGGCGTGACGTCAGGCAGCGGCGTGTTCGAATGGAAGCGGAGCGGCTGTGGCTCCTGCCGGTTGTGGTGGCGCACGCCGGTAGGATGTTGCTGAAGAGGCAGAGGCAGGAGGATCATGAGTTCGAGGCCAGCCTGGGCTACACATTTTTTTCCCACCGCTTTTGCACAACCGCAACACCACACACACCTCCCACGCCAACACCAACACCAACACCAACACACCACAACACGACCACCCACAACCTCCCTCCCGCCTGTCCTCTTCTGCACTCCCTTCAACACACCTCCGCTTGCCCACACCCTCATACCTGCTCACCTGCGCCCCCTCCTTTGCTCACCAACACCTACACACGCACACGCACACGCACAGCGGACTCTACCCGCACACTCACCACCCTGCACCAACCCTTTCGCCCCACCAGTCCTCCTGCCTTTCAACAACAACCCAAACCACCGCCCCAACCGCCACAATTGTGCTCAAGCCCACCTTCAGGGAGACAGGAATGGAAATGCCCACCAGCCCGATGCACACGTCCTCTTAGCCGCTGGCCACCTCCTGCCTCCATAGCGCCCAAGCTCCGTCTTCACCGTCGTTTCATTGCAGTGCACGCTTGGTCTTCTCAACACTACCATTGTCCGGGCCATCCCAACACAGGCCATCTTCACCTGCCTCTTTGGCAGGCTCTGGCCTGCCCTCGCCGAGACAGAGACAGGGCAGCAGCGCAGAGAGCTGTCGCTGTCGCTGTCGCTGTCCAGGAGGTGTGGAAGCGCGTCCCAGGGTGCCCCGACAGTCTCCAACATCCTCTCTTCTCTCCCCTTGCTGACAGCACCACCGAGCCGATATCTCCCCACACCCCCGACTGTCTTGGCAGGAATGACACCAGGTGGGCTCAAAGGGGCTCAGGTCAGTGGTCAACCCCCGCCAGTGCCAGGAAGCCTGGATTTCTCAGGCCCGCAACGCGGGAACCGGAAGGCCACACGAGATGGTCCTGTCGTGGAAGCCCCGGTGCGAGGACGGAATGCACACGGAAGAAGTCGGTATGGGCAGGGCCTGGCCATCACCCGCCTCTGCCCTGCCAAGGGCCCAGGCCACATCGTGTGTGAGGGCCCTGGCTCCCCGGGGAGGCTTCACGCACAACCCAAGAGGGTCCGCAGTGCCCCCAAGGCCGAACCTCCCCAGCTGCCCGTCGCCTCGGGGGTTCTGTGCAAAGGGGCCTAAGGGGCAGGCAGGAGAGGGCCACCTCTTGCCAATGGGGTGGTAGTTCCAACGAATCGGGGACACAGGTGGCAGGCAGGCAGGGGACTGGGTGTGGTGGTCCAAGGCGGCAGGGGCCGTGGGGAGAGTGGGTCAGGGGCGTCTGGCCACCGGTGACTCTGGTCCGACTGGCGAGCAATGGGAATCAGAGCCCCAGAGAAAAGTGCCCCACGGCCTGCACGCAAGTGCTTAGGGGTCTGGAGAAGAGAAGACAAAGGAGACAAGAAGAAACGTGGGCACGAGCACGTAGAGGACTATGGGATTTACCATACGTAGCCCAAAGGGAAAGGCACCAGAGGGTGCCAGCTGGATGGATGGACGGAGGAACACATGAGGTACGAAGATGCGTGTGTCCCTTACTTATATGAGAATGAGCATTGTCTTCTAGAGGTTCCAAAGCGGGGGCTGACAATTGGCCTGTGTCCCCTCGAATCCACCCAGAATTTCATTTTGCGGGAGGACGCCAAGGCCTGGCAAATTGAAACGTCGAGGAATCACCACGAGATCAGGTAGGTAGCTCCACAGGCGTTGTCTGGGGACAGGGCCACTTTTCGAGGTGGACTGCCGTCAGGGAAGTGACCTGAAAACGACCGCGTTGCCCTTTGCGTCCAGCTGGCCCGAAAGGTGCAGGCAGGGATTCTGCTGCCCCTTGCCGCCCAGTAGCGAGACAGCGGTTGGAGACAGGGCTTCACTAAGTAACCCCGCCGGACCTGCAAACTGCTACGCTGCCGTTTGGTTCAAGCTGCCCTGGAAGGTCCAGGGATTCTCCTCTCACTAGCTGACCAGTGCTCAGATAACAGCTGTAATACACACCATACTCCAAGGAGTCCCAAACATGGTTGGTTGGTTGGTTGGTTGGTTCCTTGGTTGCTTGGTTTGCTTTCTCCCTCCCTTCCTTCTTCCCCTCCTGTCATTTCTGTGTCTTCCTGTGATCTCCTCTCTGCCTTTTTCATTTCTGATTGTTTGATTGATTGATTGATTGATTGATTGATTGATTGATTGAAGGTAAGGTTAGTCTCTCGCCCAGGGGGAAGACCTGGTATTCCATATGTAGTCTCAGGGTGGCCCTGAACTCAAGGCTGTCCTCCTACCTCGATCTTGCAAGTGCCTGGGTTCATGGGGCGAGACTAGGCCAGTTTCTCGTGTTTTCTGTCTTGCTTTCGTTTCCTTTCCCTTCTTTCCTTGTTGCTTTGGTCATTCCCCTGCTCTTTCTTTGCGTCGTCCTAATCGGCTATCGGCGTCCTGGGAGCGAGCCGGCAGGCTCGTGCCTCACCCTGTAGAGTAACTGAAAGTGATGATATTCACGCACCAAAGAAAGGCCTTGTGACTGGCATGTGTGATCCTGCATTCCTTAGGCTGCACACTTTGGTTCTATCAAGACAGCAGGCGTGTCCCGTTGGTGTTCTCTCGGTTTGTGATTTGGTTTGTGTGGGGACCTGTCCTCCCTCCGGCAGCCAGCCTTCCCTCCCTGTAGCAACAGCAAGACCTCATCATCAGCCGGGGCCAGGCTGCCTGCTGAGATGGGCGCCCCCCACCCAGCTGTGCAATGAAAGTTTCTGCCCTCCCCGAGATGCCGTGCAATGTCCAGCCGTCCATCCTTACAGGACGACGGGGTCCAAGCCCAGGCCCGGGCCCAGGCCCAGGCCCAGGCCCAGACCCAGGTCTAGGGCACTCGGGGCTCTCACGGAAATCCTGCTGCCGTTTCTGGACAGCACAGCGAGAGCTTCTGTCTGTCGGGGAGCTGCCACCGAGCCCCTGGGCCCCATACGGTTGTATGGCGAGCGGAGAGCTGAAGGAGGGCTGCTGTGCCCCAGCACCCCCACTTCCACGGCCAAGATGGGGCCCCGCAGCGAGCACGCACGGCTGGGCCTACCCTACCCCCAGGCTCTTGTGTCAACACCCTGACTGACGGCTGTCTTGCCCGTAGTGTAGTCAGTCCCACCCTGGCATGACAGGGGCAGTAGGGCTCCCAGTGTTGGTGGACGGCAGCTCGGGCCCCTCGCCAGTTCGCGTGTCGCCCGTCGTGCGTGTTGATGAGGAGGAGCGTGCCCTGTGTGGGCTTGGCCAGAGCAGGTGGAGTGGAGGAGACGAGTGTGAAAGGTGCAAGGTTTGTCAAGTGTCCGAGTGGTCGTGTGAGTGGTGAGCCAAGCGTCCCGGCCCCGGGGGTGTGGGCACGTAGCTGGGGGCCCAAGAGGCAGGGCGAGGAGGCTGCAGGTGGGGCTGCGTGTCCAGCCAGGCCTGGGCCTAGCGAGGAGGGCCGCGGAGGGAGGCAGGCGGGCGGGGTGGAGAGAGGAGTGCGGTGGCGGTGGCGGCCGCGAGGGGGCGCGCGTGCGGCGTGGTGTCGGGCAGCGGCGGGGGGGGGCCGGTGTGCTGTTGGGTGCCGAGCGCCGTGGGTGGATGGCGTGTGTGTGCGTGTGCGTGCGTGCGTGCCGAGGCTGTGAGTGTGCAGCGGAGAGTGAGGCGGGCGAGGCGTTGTCGGCGCCGGGCGTCCGGGCTGCGGGACGCTCGTGCTGGAGGCGGTCGGCGGGGCGGGGTGGTGGGCGGGTCGGCGTGACGTCAGGCAGCGGCGTGTTCGAATGGAAGCGGAGCGGCTGTGGCTCCTGCCGGTTGTGGTGGCGCACGCCGGTAGGATGTTGCTGAAGAGGCAGAGGCAGGAGGATCATGAGTTCGAGGCCAGCCTGGGCTACACATTTTTTTCCCACCGCTTTTGCACAACCGCAACACCACACACACCTCCCACGCCAACACCAACACCAACACCAACACACCACAACACGACCACCCACAACCTCCCTCCCGCCTGTCCTCTTCTGCACTCCCTTCAACACACCTCCGCTTGCCCACACCCTCATACCTGCTCACCTGCGCCCCCTCCTTTGCTCACCAACACCTACACACTCACACGCACACGCACAGCGGACTCTACCCGCACACTCACCACCCTGCACCAACCCTTTCGCCCCACCAGTCCTCCTGCCTTTCAACAACAACCCAAACCACCGCCCCAACCGCCACAATTGTGCTCAAGCCCACCTTCAGGGAGACAGGAATGGAAATGCCCACCAGCCCGATGCACACGTCCTCTTAGCCGCTGGCCACCTCCTGCCTCCATAGCGCCCAAGCTCCGTCTTCACCGTCGTTTCATTGCAGTGCACGCTTGGTCTTCTCAACACTACCATTGTCCGGGCCATCCCAACACAGGCCATCTTCACCTGCCTCTTTGGCAGGCTCTGGCCTGCCCTCGCCGAGACAGAGACAGGGCAGCAGCGCAGAGAGCTGTCGCTGTCGCTGTCGCTGTCCAGGAGGTGTGGAAGCGCGTCCCAGGGTGCCCCGACAGTCTCCAACATCCTCTCTTCTCTCCCCTTGCTGACAGCACCACCGAGCCGATATCTCCCCACACCCCCGACTGTCTTGGCAGGAATGACACCAGGTGGGCTCAAAGGGGCTCAGGTCAGTGGTCAACCCCCGCCAGTGCCAGGAAGCCTGGATTTCTCAGGCCCGCAACGCGGGAACCGGAAGGCCACACGAGATGGTCCTGTCGTGGAAGCCCCGGTGCGAGGACGGAATGCACACGGAAGAAGTCGGTATGGGCAGGGCCTGGCCATCACCCGCCTCTGCCCTGCCAAGGGCCCAGGCCACATCGTGTGTGAGGGCCCTGGCTCCCCGGGGAGGCTTCACGCACAACCCAAGAGGGTCCGCAGTGCCCCCAAGGCCGAACCTCCCCAGCTGCCCGTCGCCTCGGGGGTTCTGTGCAAAGGGGCCTAAGGGGCAGGCAGGAGAGGGCCACCTCTTGCCAATGGGGTGGTAGTTCCAACGAATCGGGGACACAGGTGGCAGGCAGGCAGGGGACTGGGTGTGGTGGTCCAAGGCGGCAGGGGCCGTGGGGAGAGTGGGTCAGGGGCGTCTGGCCACCGGTGACTCTGGTCCGACTGGCGAGCAATGGGAATCAGAGCCCCAGAGAAAAGTGCCCCACGGCCTGCACGCAAGTGCTTAGGGGTCTGGAGAAGAGAAGACAAAGGAGACAAGAAGAAACGTGGGCACGAGCACGTAGAGAACTATGGGATTTACCATACGTAGCCCAAAGGGAAAGGCACCAGAGGGTGCCAGCTGGATGGATGGACGGAGGAACACATGAGGTACGAAGATGCGTGTGTCCCTTACTTATATGAGAATGAGCATTGTCTTCTAGAGGTTCCAAAGCGGGGGCTGACAATTGGCCTGTGTCCCCTCGAATCCACCCAGAATTTCATTTTGCGGGAGGACGCCAAGGCCTGGCAAATTGAAACGTCGAGGAATCACCACGAGATCGGGTAGGTAGCTCCACAGGTGTTGTCTGGGGACAGGGCCACTTTTCGAGGTGGACTGCCGTCAGGGAAGTGACCTGAAAACGACCGCGTTGCCCTTTGCGTCCAGCTGGCCCGAAAGGTGCAGGCAGGGATTCTGCTGCCCCTTGCCGCCCAGTAGCGAGACAGCGGTTGGAGACAGGGCTTCACTAAGTAACCCCGCCGGACCTGCAAACTGCTACGCTGCCGTTTGGTTCAAGCTGCCCTGGAAGGTCCAGGGATTCTCCTCTCACTAGCTGACCAGTGCTCAGATAACAGCTGTAATACACACCATACTCCAAGGAGTCCCAAACATGGTTGGTTGGTTGGTTGGTTGGTTCCTTGGTTGCTTGGTTTGCTTTCTCCCTCCCTTCCTTCTTCCCCTCCTGTCATTTCTGTGTCTTCCTGTGATCTCCTCTCTGCCTTTTTCATTTCTGATTGTTTGATTGATTGATTGATTGATTGATTGATTGATTGAAGGTAAGGTTAGTCTCTCGCCCAGGGGGAAGACCTGGTATTCCATATGTAGTCTCAGGGTGGCCCTGAACTCAAGGCTGTCCTCCTACCTCGATCTTGCAAGTGCCTGGGTTCATGGGGCGAGACTAGGCCAGTTTCTCGTGTTTTCTGTCTTGCTTTCGTTTCCTTTCCCTTCTTTCCTTGTTGCTTTGGTCATTCCCCTGCTCTTTCTTTGCGTCGTCCTAATCGGCTATCGGCGTCCTGGGAGCGAGCCGGCAGGCTCGTGCCTCACCCTGTAGAGTAGCTGAAAGTGATGATATTCACGCACCAAAGAAAGGCCTTGTGACTGGCATGTGTGATCCTGCATTCCTTAGGCTGCACACTTTGGTTCTATCAAGACAGCAGGCGTGTCCCGTTGGTGTTCTCTCGGTTTGTGATTTGGTTTGTGTGGGGACCTGTCCTCCCTCCGGCAGCCAGCCTTCCCTCCCTGTAGCAACAGCAAGACCTCATCATCAGCCGGGGCCAGGCTGCCTGCTGAGATGGGCGCCCCCCACCCAGCTGTGCAATGAAAGTTTCTGCCCTCCCCGAGATGCCGTGCAATGTCCAGCCGTCCATCCTTACAGGACGACGGGGTCCAAGCCCAGGCCCGGGCCCAGGCCCAGGCCCAGGCCCAGACCCAGGTCTAGGGCACTCGGGGCTCTCACGGAAATCCTGCTGCCGTTTCTGGACAGCACAGCGAGAGCTTCTGTCTGTCGGGGAGCTGCCACCGAGCCCCTGGGCCCCATACGGTTGTATGGCGAGCGGAGAGCTGAAGGAGGGCTGCTGTGCCCCAGCACCCCCACTTCCACGGCCAAGATGGGGCCCCGCAGCGAGCACGCACGGCTGGGCCTACCCTACCCCCAGGCTCTTGTGTCAACACCCTGACTGACGGCTGTCTTGCCCGTAGTGTAGTCAGTCCCACCCTGGCATGACAGGGGCAGTAGGGCTCCCAGTGTTGGTGGACGGCAGCTCGGGCCCCTCGCCAGTTCGCGTGTCGCCCGTCGTGCGTGTTGATGAGGAGGAGCGTGCCCTGTGTGGGCTTGGCCAGAGCAGGTGGAGTGGAGGAGACGAGTGTGAAAGGTGCAAGGTTTGTCAAGTGTCCGAGTGGTCGTGTGAGTGGTGAGCCAAGCGTCCCGGCCCCGGGGGTGTGGGCACGTAGCTGGGGGCCCAAGAGGCAGGGCGAGGAGGCTGCAGGTGGGGCTGCGTGTCCAGCCAGGCCTGGGCCTAGCGAGGAGGGCCGCGGAGGGAGGCAGGCGGGCGGGGTGGAGAGAGGAGTGCGGTGGCGGTGGCGGCCGCGAGGGGGCGCGCGTGCGGCGTGGTGTCGGGCAGCGGCGGGGGGGGCCGGTGTGCTGTTGGGTGCCGAGCGCCGTCGGGTGGATGGCGTGTGTGTGCGTGTGCGTGCGTGCGTGCCGAGGCTGTGAGTGTGCAGCGGAGAGTGAGGCGGGCGAGGCGTTGTCGGCGCCGGGCGTCCGGGCTGCGGGACGCTCGTGCTGGAGGCGGTCGGCGGGGCGGGGTGGTGGGCGGGTCGGCGTGACGTCAGGCAGCGGCGTGTTCGAATGGAAGCGGAGCGGCTGTGGCTCCTGCCGGTTGTGGTGGCGCACGCCGGTAGGATGTTGCTGAAGAGGCAGAGGCAGGAGGATCATGAGTTCGAGGCCAGCCTGGGCTACACATTTTTTTCCCACCGCTTTTGCACAACCGCAACACCACACACACCTCCCACGCCAACACCAACACCAACACCAACACACCACAACACGACCACCCACAACCTCCCTCCCGCCTGTCCTCTTCTGCACTCCCTTCAACACACCTCCGCTTGCCCACACCCTCATACCTGCTCACCTGCGCCCCCTCCTTTGCTCACCAACACCTACACACTCACACGCACACGCACAGCGGACTCTACCCGCACACTCACCACCCTGCACCAACCCTTTCGCCCCACCAGTCCTCCTGCCTTTCAACAACAACCCAAACCACCGCCCCAACCGCCACAATTGTGCTCAAGCCCACCTTCAGGGAGACAGGAATGGAAATGCCCACCAGCCCGATGCACACGTCCTCTTAGCCGCTGGCCACCTCCTGCCTCCATAGCGCCCAAGCTCCGTCTTCACCGTCGTTTCATTGCAGTGCACGCTTGGTCTTCTCAACACTACCATTGTCCGGGCCATCCCAACACAGGCCATCTTCACCTGCCTCTTTGGCAGGCTCTGGCCTGCCCTCGCCGAGACAGAGACAGGGCAGCAGCGCAGAGAGCTGTCGCTGTCGCTGTCGCTGTCCCCAGGAGGTGTGGAAGCGCGTCCCAGGGTGCCCCGACAGTCTCCAACATCCTCTCTTCTCTCCCCTTGCTGACAGCACCACCGAGCCGATATCTCCCCACACCCCCGACTGTCTTGGCAGGAATGACACCAGGTGGGCTCAAAGGGGCTCAGGTCAGTGGTCAACCCCCGCCAGTGCCAGGAAGCCTGGATTTCTCAGGCCCGCAACGCGGGAACCGGAAGGCCACACGAGATGGTCCTGTCGTGGAAGCCCCGGTGCGAGGACGGAATGCACACGGAAGAAGTCGGTATGGGCAGGGCCTGGCCATCACCCGCCTCTGCCCTGCCAAGGGCCCAGGCCACATCGTGTGTGAGGGCCCTGGCTCCCCGGGGAGGCTTCACGCACAACCCAAGAGGGTCCGCAGTGCCCCCAAGGCCGAACCTCCCCAGCTGCCCGAGGCCTCGGGGGTTCTGTGCAAAGGGGCCTAAGGGGCAGGCAGGAGAGGGCCACCTCTTGCCAATGGGGTGGTAGTTCCAACGAATCGGGGACACAGGTGGCAGGCAGGCAGGGGACTGGGTGTGGTGGTCCAAGGCGGCAGGGGCCGTGGGGAGAGTGGGTCAGGGGCGTCTGGCCACCGGTGACTCTGGTCCGACTGGCGAGCAATGGGAATCAGAGCCCCAGAGAAAAGTGCCCCACGGCCTGCACGCAAGTGCTTAAGGGTCTGGAGAAGAGAAGACAAAGGAGACAAGAAGAAACGTGGGCACGAGCACGTAGAGGACTATGGGATTTACCATACGTAGCCCAAAGGGAAAGGCACCAGAGGGTGCCAGCTGGATGGATGGACGGAGGAACACATGAGGTACGAAGATGCGTGTGTCCCTTACTTATATGAGAATGAGCATTGTCTTCTAGAGGTTCCAAAGCGGGGGCTGACAATTGGCCTGTGTCCCCTCGAATCCACCCAGAATTTCATTTTGCGGGAGGACGCCAAGGCCTGGCAAATTGAAACGTCGAGGAATCACCACGAGATCAGGTAGGTAGCTCCACAGGTGTTGTCTGGGGACAGGGCCACTTTTCGAGGTGGACTGCCGTCAGGGAAGTGACCTGAAAACGACCGCGTTGCCCTTTGCGTCCAGCTGGCCCGAAAGGTGCAGGCAGGGATTCTGCTGCCCCTTGCCGCCCAGTAGCGAGACAGCGGTTGGAGACAGGGCTTCACTAAGTAACCCCGCCGGACCTGCAAACTGCTACGCTGCCGTTTGGTTCAAGCTGCCCTGGAAGGTCCAGGGATTCTCCTCTCACTAGCTGACCAGTGCTCAGATAACAGCTGTAATACACACCATACTCCAAGGAGTCCCAAACATGGTTGGTTGGTTGGTTGGTTGGTTCCTTGGTTGCTTGGTTTGCTTTCTCCCTCCCTTCCTTCTTCCCCTCCTGTCATTTCTGTGTCTTCCTGTGATCTCCTCTCTGCCTTTTTCATTTCTGATTGTTTGATTGATTGATTGATTGATTGATTGATTGATGAAGGTAAGGTTAGTCTCTCGCCCAGGGGGAAGACCTGGTATTCCATATGTAGTCTCAGGGTGGCCCTGAACTCAAGGCTGTCCTCCTACCTCGATCTTGCAAGTGCCTGGGTTCATGGGGCGAGACTAGGCCAGTTTCTCGTGTTTTCTGTCTTGCTTTCGTTTCCTTTCCCTTCTTTCCTTGTTGCTTTGGTCATTCCCCTGCTCTTTCTTTGCGTCGTCCTAATCGGCTATCGGCGTCCTGGGAGCGAGCCGGCAGGCTCGTGCCTCACCCTGTAGAGTAGCTGAAAGTGATGATATTCACGCACCAAAGAAAGGCCTTGTGACTGGCATGTGTGATCCTGCATTCCTTAGGCTGCACACTTTGGTTCTATCAAGACAGCAGGCGTGTCCCGTTGGTGTTCTCTCGGTTTGTGATTTGGTTTGTGTGGGGACCTGTCCTCCCTCCGGCAGCCAGCCTTCCCTCCCTGTAGCAACAGCAAGACCTCATCATCAGCCGGGGCCAGGCTGCCTGCTGAGATGGGCGCCCCCCACCCAGCTGTGCAATGAAAGTTTCTGCCCTCCCCGAGATGCCGTGCAATGTCCAGCCGTCCATCCTTACAGGACGACGGGGTCCAAGCCCAGGCCCGGGCCCAGGCCCAGGCCCAGGCCCAGACCCAGGTCTAGGGCACTCGGGGCTCTCACGGAAATCCTGCTGCCGTTTCTGGACAGCACAGCGAGAGCTTCTGTCTGTCGGGGAGCTGCCACCGAGCCCCTGGGCCCCATACGGTTGTATGGCGAGCGGAGAGCTCAAGGAGGGCTGCTGTGCCCCAGCACCCCCACTTCCACGGCCAAGATGGGGCCCCGCAGCGAGCACGCACGGCTGGGCCTACCCTACCCCCAGGCTCTTGTGTCAACACCCTGACTGACGGCTGTCTTGCCCGTAGTGTAGTCAGTCCCACCCTGGCATGACAGGGGCAGTAGGGCTCCCAGTGTTGGTGGACGGCAGCTCGGGCCCCTCGCCAGTTCGCGTGTCGCCCGTCGTGCGTGTTGATGAGGAGGAGCGTGCCCTGTGTGGGCTTGGCCAGAGCAGGTGGAGTGGAGGAGACGAGTGTGAAAGGTGCAAGGTTTGTCAAGTGTCCGAGTGGTCGTGTGAGTGGTGAGCCAAGCGTCCCGGCCCCGGGGGTGTGGGCACGTAGCTGGGGGCCCAAGAGGCAGGGCGAGGAGGCTGCAGGTGGGGCTGCGTGTCCAGCCAGGCCTGGGCCTAGCGAGGAGGGCCGCGGAGGGAGGCAGGCGGGCGGGGTGGAGAGAGGAGTGCGGTGGCGGTGGCGGTGGCGGCCGCGAGGGGGCGCGCGTGCGGCGTGGTGTCGGGCAGCGGCGGGGGGGGGCCGGTGTGCTGTTGGGTGCCGAGCGCCGTCGGTGGATGGCGTGTGTGTGCGTGTGCGTGCGTGCGTGCCGAGGCTGTGAGTGTGCAGCGGAGAGTGAGGCGGGCGAGGCGTTGTCGGCGCCGGGCGTCCGGGCTGCGGGACGCTCGTGCTGGAGGCGGTCGGCGGGGCGGGGTAGTGGGCGGGTCGGCGTGACGTCAGGCAGCGGCGTGTTCGAATGGAAGCGGAGCGGCTGTGGCTCCTGCCGGTTGTGGTGGCGCACGCCGGTAGGATGTTGCTGAAGAGGCAGAGGCAGGAGGATCATGAGTTCGAGGCCAGCCTGGGCTACACATTTTTTTCCCACCGCTTTTGCACAACCGCAACACCACACACACCTCCCACGCCAACACCAACACCAACACCAACACACCACAACACGACCACCCACAACCTCCCTCCCGCCTGTCCTCTTCTTCACTCCCTTCAACACACCTCCGCTTGCCCACACCCTCATACCTGCTCACCTGCGCCCCCTCCTTTGCTCACCAACACCTACACACTCACACGCACACGCACAGCGGACTCTACCCGCACACTCACCACCCTGCACCAACCCTTTCGCCCCACCAGTCCTCCTGCCTTTCAACAACAACCCAAACCACCGCCCCAACCGCCACAATTGTGCTCAAGCCCACCTTCAGGGAGACAGGAATGGAAATGCCCACCAGCCCGATGCACACGTCCTCTTAGCCGCTGGCCACCTCCTGCCTCCATAGCGCCCAAGCTCCGTCTTCACCGTCGTTTCATTGCAGTGCACGCTTGGTCTTCTCAACACTACCATTGTCCGGGCCATCCCAACACAGGCCATCTTCACCTGCCTCTTTGGCAGGCTCTGGCCTGCCCTCGCCGAGACAGAGACAGGGCAGCAGCGCAGAGAGCTGTCGCTGTCGCTGTCGCTGTCCAGGAGGTGTGGAAGCGCGTCCCAGGGTGCCCCGACAGTCTCCAACATCCTCTCTTCTCTCCCCTTGCTGACAGCACCACCGAGCCGATATCTCCCCACACCCCCCGACTGTCTTGGCAGGAATGACACCAGGTGGGCTCAAAGGGGCTCAGGTCAGTGGTCAACCCCCGCCAGTGCCAGGAAGCCTGGATTTCTCAGGCCCGCAACGCGGGAACCGGAAGGCCACACGAGATGGTCCTGTCGTGGAAGCCCCGGTGCGAGGACGGAATGCACACGGAAGAAGTCGGTATGGGCAGGGCCTGGCCATCACCCCGCCTCTGCCCTGCCAAGGGCCCAGGCCACATCGTGTGTGAGGGCCCTGGCTCCCCGGGGAGGCTTCACGCACAACCCAAGAGGGTCCGCAGTGCCCCCAAGGCCGAACCTCCCCAGCTGCCCGTCGCCTCGGGGGTTCTGTGCAAAGGGGCCTAAGGGGCAGGCAGGAGAGGGCCACCTCTTGCCAATGGGGTGGTAGTTCCAACGAATCGGGGACACAGGTGGCAGGCAGGCAGGGGACTGGGTGTGGTGGTCCAAGGCGGCAGGGGCCGTGGGGAGAGTGGGTCAGGGGCGTCTGGCCACCGGTGACTCTGGTCCGACTGGCGAGCAATGGGAATCAGAGCCCCAGAGAAAAGTGCCCCACGGCCTGCACGCAAGTGCTTAGGGGTCTGGAGAAGAGAAGACAAAGGAGACAAGAAGAAACGTGGGCACGAGCACGTAGAGGACTATGGGATTTACCATACGTAGCCCAAAGGGAAAGGCACCAGAGGGTGCCAGCTGGATGGATGGACGGAGGAACACATGAGGTACGAAGATGCGTGTGTCCCTTACTTATATGAGAATGAGCATTGTCTTCTAGAGGTTCCAAAGCGGGGGCTGACAATTGGCCTGTGTCCCCTCGAATCCACCCAGAATTTCATTTTGCGGGAGGACGCCAAGGCCTGGCAAATTGAAACGTCGAGGAATCACCACGAGATCGGGTAGGTAGCTCCACAGGTGTTCTCTGGGGACAGGGCCACTTTTCGAGGTGGACTGCCGTCAGGGAAGTGACCTGAAAACGACCGCGTTGCCCTTTGCGTCCAGCTGGCCCGAAAGGTGCAGGCAGGGATTCTGCTGCCCCTTGCCGCCCAGTAGCGAGACAGCGGTTGGAGACAGGGCTTCACTAAGTAACCCCGCCGGACCTGCAAACTGCTACGCTGCCGTTTGGTTCAAGCTGCCCTGGAAGGTCCAGGGATTCTCCTCTCACTAGCTGACCAGTGCTCAGATAACAGCTGTAATACACACCATACTCCAAGGAGTCCCAAACATGGTTGGTTGGTTGGTTGGTTGGTTCCTTGGTTGCTTGGTTTGCTTTCTCCCTCCCTTCCTTCTTCCCCTCCTGTCATTTCTGTGTCTTCCTGTGATCTCCTCTCTGCCTTTTTCATTTCTGATTGTTTGATTGATTGATTGATTGATTGATTGATTGATTGAAGGTAAGGTTAGTCTCTCGCCCAGGGGGAAGACCTGGTATTCCATATGTAGTCTCAGGGTGGCCCTGAACTCAAGGCTGTCCTCCTACCTCGATCTTGCAAGTGCCTGGGTTCATGGGGCGAGACTAGGCCAGTTTCTCGTGTTTTCTGTCTTGCTTTCGTTTCCTTTCCCTTCTTTCCTTGTTGCTTTGGTCATTCCCCTGCTCTTTCTTTGCGTCGTCCTAATCGGCTATCGGCGTCCTGGGAGCGAGCCGGCAGGCTCGTGCCTCACCCTGTAGAGTAACTGAAAGTGATGATATTCACGCACCAAAGAAAGGCCTTGTGACTGGCATGTGTGATCCTGCATTCCTTAGGCTGCACACTTTGGTTCTATCAAGACAGCAGGCGTGTCCCGTTGGTGTTCTCTCGGTTTGTGATTTGGTTTGTGTGGGGACCTGTCCTCCCTCCGGCAGCCAGCCTTCCCTCCCTGTAGCAACAGCAAGACCTCATCATCAGCCGGGGCCAGGCTGCCTGCTGAGATGGGCGCCCCCCACCCAGCTGTGCAATGAAAGTTTCTGCCCTCCCCGAGATGCCGTGCAATGTCCAGCCGTCCATCCTTACAGGACGACGGGGTCCAAGCCCAGGCCCGGGCCCAGGCCCAGGCCCAGGCCCAGACCCAGGTCTAGGGCACTCGGGGCTCTCACGGAAATCCTGCTGCCGTTTCTGGACAGCACAGCGAGAGCTTCTGTCTGTCGGGGAGCTGCCACCGAGCCCCTGGGCCCCATACGGTTGTATGGCGAGCGGAGAGCTGAAGGAGGGCTGCTGTGCCCCAGCACCCCCACTTCCACGGCCAAGATGGGGCCCCGCAGCGAGCACGCACGGCTGGGCCTACCCTACCCCCAGGCTCTTGTGTCAACACCCTGACTGACGGCTGTCTTGCCCGTAGTGTAGTCAGTCCCACCCTGGCATGACAGGGGCAGTAGGGCTCCCAGTGTTGGTGGACGGCAGCTCGGGCCCCTCGCCAGTTCGCGTGTCGCCCGTCGTGCGTGTTGATGAGGAGGAGCGTGCCCTGTGTGGGCTTGGCCAGAGCAGGTGGAGTGGAGGAGACGAGTGTGAAAGGTGCAAGGTTTGTCAAGTGTCCGAGTGGTCGTGTGAGTGGTGAGCCAAGCGTCCCGGCCCCGGGGGTGTGGGCACGTAGCTGGGGGCCCAAGAGGCAGGGCGAGGAGGCTGCAGGTGGGGCTGCGTGTCCAGCCAGGCCTGGGCCTAGCGAGGAGGGCCGCGGAGGGAGGCAGGCGGGCGGGGTGGAGAGAGGAGTGCGGTGGTGGTGGCGGTGGCGGCCGCGAGGGGGCGCGCGTGCGGCGTGGTGTCGGGCAGCGGCGGGGGGGGGCCGGTGTGCTGTTGGGTGCCGAGCGCCGTCGGTGGATGGCGTGTGTGTGCGTGTGCGTGCGTGCGTGCCGAGGCTGTGAGTGTGCAGCGGAGAGTGAGGCGGGCGAGGCGTTGTCGGCGCCGGGCGTCCGGGCTGCGGGACGCTCGTGCTGGAGGCGGTCGGCGGGGGCGGGGTGGTGGGCGGGTCGGCGTGACGTCAGGCAGCGGCGTGTTCGAATGGAAGCGGAGCGGCTGTGGCTCCTGCCGGTTGTGGTGGCGCACGCCGGTAGGATGTTGCTGAAGAGGCAGAGGCAGGAGGATCATGAGTTCGAGGCCAGCCTGGGCTACACATTTTTTTCCCACCGCTTTTGCACAACCGCAACACCACACACACCTCCCACGCCAACACCAACACCAACACCAACACACCACAACACGACCACCCACAACCTCCCTCCCGCCTGTCCTCTTCTGCACTCCCTTCAACACACCTCCGCTTGCCCACACCCTCATACCTGCTCACCTGCGCCCCCTCCTTTGCTCACCAACACCTACACACGCACACGCACACGCACAGCGGACTCTACCCGCACACTCACCACCCTGCACCAACCCTTTCGCCCCACCAGTCCTCCTGCCTTTCAACAACAACCCAAACCACCGCCCCAACCGCCACAATTGTGCTCAAGCCCACCTTCAGGGAGACAGGAATGGAAATGCCCACCAGCCCGATGCACACGTCCTCTTAGCCGCTGGCCACCTCCTGCCTCCATAGCGCCCAAGCTCCGTCTTCACCGTCGTTTCATTGCAGTGCACGCTTGGTCTTCTCAACACTACCATTGTCCGGGCCATCCCAACACAGGCCATCTTCACCTGCCTCTTTGGCAGGCTCTGGCCTGCCCTCGCCGAGACAGAGACAGGGCAGCAGCGCAGAGAGCTGTCGCTGTCGCTGTCGCTGTCCAGGAGGTGTGGAAGCGCGTCCCAGGGTGCCCCGACAGTCTCCAACATCCTCTCTTCTCTCCCCTTGCTGACAGCACCACCGAGCCGATATCTCCCCACACCCCCGACTGTCTTGGCAGGAATGACACCAGGTGGGCTCAAAGGGGCTCAGGTCAGTGGTCAACCCCCGCCAGTGCCAGGAAGCCTGGATTTCTCAGGCCCGCAACGCGGGAACCGGAAGGCCACACGAGATGGTCCTGTCGTGGAAGCCCCGGTGCGAGGACGGAATGCACACGGAAGAAGTCGGTATGGGCAGGGCCTGGCCATCACCCGCCTCTGCCCTGCCAAGGGCCCAGGCCACATCGTGTGTGAGGGCCCTGGCTCCCCGGGGAGGCTTCACGCACAACCCAAGAGGGTCCGCAGTGCCCCCAAGGCCGAACCTCCCCAGCTGCCCGTCGCCTCGGGGGTTCTGTGCAAAGGGGCCTAAGGGGCAGGCAGGAGAGGGCCACCTCTTGCCAATGGGGTGGTAGTTCCAACGAATCGGGGACACAGGTGGCAGGCAGGCAGGGGACTGGGTGTGGTGGTCCAAGGCGGCAGGGGCCGTGGGGAGAGTGGGTCAGGGGCGTCTGGCCACCGGTGACTCTGGTCCGACTGGCGAGCAATGGGAATCAGAGCCCCAGAGAAAAGTGCCCCACGGCCTGCACGCAAGTGCTTAGGGGTCTGGAGAAGAGAAGACAAAGGAGACAAGAAGAAACGTGGGCACGAGCACGTAGAGGACTATGGGATTTACCATACGTAGCCCAAAGGGAAAGGCACCAGAGGGTGCCAGCTGGATGGATGGACGGAGGAACACATGAGGTACGAAGATGCGTGTGTCCCTTACTTATATGAGAATGAGCATTGTCTTCTAGAGGTTCCAAAGCGGGGGCTGACAATTGGCCTGTGTCCCCTCGAATCCACCCAGAATTTCATTTTGCGGGAGGACGCCAAGGCCTGGCAAATTGAAACGTCGAGGAATCACCACGAGATCGGGTAGGTAGCTCCACAGGTGTTGTCTGGGGACAGGGCCACTTTTCGAGGTGGACTGCCGTCAGGGAAGTGACCTGAAAACGACCGCGTTGCCCTTTGCGTCCAGCTGGCCCGAAAGGTGCAGGCAGGGATTCTGCTGCCCCTTGCCGCCCAGTAGCGAGACAGCGGTTGGAGACAGGGCTTCACTAAGTAACCCCGCCGGACCTGCAAACTGCTACGCTGCCGTTTGGTTCAAGCTGCCCTGGAAGGTCCAGGGATTCTCCTCTCACTAGCTGACCAGTGCTCAGATAACAGCTGTAATACACACCATACTCCAAGGAGTCCCAAACATGGTTGGTTGGTTGGTTGGTTGGTTCCTTGGTTGCTTGGTTTGCTTTCTCCCTCCCTTCCTTCTTCCCCTCCTGTCATTTCTGTGTCTTCCTGTGATCTCCTCTCTGCCTTTTTCATTTCTGATTGTTTGATTGATTGATTGATTGATTGATTGATTGATTGAAGGTAAGGTTAGTCTCTCGCCCAGGGGGAAGACCTGGTATTCCATATGTAGTCTCAGGGTGGCCCTGAACTCAAGGCTGTCCTCCTACCTCGATCTTGCAAGTGCCTGGGTTCATGGGGCGAGACTAGGCCAGTTTCTCGTGTTTTCTGTCTTGCTTTCGTTTCCTTTCCCTTCTTTCCTTGTTGCTTTGGTCATTCCCCTGCTCTTTCTTTGCGTCGTCCTAATCGGCTATCGGCGTCCTGGGAGCGAGCCGGCAGGCTCGTGCCTCACCCTGTAGAGTAACTGAAAGTGATGATATTCACGCACCAAAGAAAGGCCTTGTGACTGGCATGTGTGATCCTGCATTCCTTAGGCTGCACACTTTGGTTCTATCAAGACAGCAGGCGTGTCCCGTTGGTGTTCTCTCGGTTTGTGATTTGGTTTGTGTGGGGACCTGTCCTCCCTCCGGCAGCCAGCCTTCCCTCCCTGTAGCAACAGCAAGACCTCATCATCAGCCGGGGCCAGGCTGCCTGCTGAGATGGGCGCCCCCCACCCAGCTGTGCAATGAAAGTTTCTGCCCTCCCCGAGATGCCGTGCAATGTCCAGCCGTCCATCCTTACAGGACGACGGGGTCCAAGCCCAGGCCCGGGCCCAGGCCCAGGCCCAGGCCCAGACCCAGGTCTAGGGCACTCGGGGCTCTCACGGAAATCCTGCTGCCGTTTCTGGACAGCACAGCGAGAGCTTCTGTCTGTCGGGGAGCTGCCACCGAGCCCCTGGGCCCCATACGGTTGTATGGCGAGCGGAGAGCTCAAGGAGGGCTGCTGTGCCCCAGCACCCCCACTTCCACGGCCAAGATGGGGCCCCGCAGCGAGCACGCACGGCTGGGCCTACCCTACCCCCAGGCTCTTGTGTCAACACCCTGACTGACGGCTGTCTTGCCCGTAGTGTAGTCAGTCCCACCCTGGCATGACAGGGGCAGTAGGGCTCCCAGTGTTGGTGGACGGCAGCTCGGGCCCCTCGCCAGTTCGCGTGTCGCCCGTCGTGCGTGTTGATGAGGAGGAGCGTGCCCTGTGTGGGCTTGGCCAGAGCAGGTGGAGTGGAGGAGACGAGTGTGAAAGGTGCAAGGTTTGTCAAGTGTCCGAGTGGTCGTGTGAGTGGTGAGCCAAGCGTCCCGGCCCCGGGGGTGTGGGCACGTAGCTGGGGGCCCAAGAGGCAGGGCGAGGAGGCTGCAGGTGGGGCTGCGTGTCCAGCCAGGCCTGGGCCTAGCGAGGAGGGCCGCGGAGGGAGGCAGGCGGGCGGGGTGGAGAGAGGAGTGCGGTGGCGGTGGCGGCCGCGAGGGGGGCGCGCGTGCGGCGTGGTGTCGGGCAGCGGCGGGGGGGGGCCGGTGTGCTGTTGGGTGCCGAGCGCCGTGGGTGGATGGCGTGTGTGTGCGTGTGCGTGCGTGCGTGCCGAGGCTGTGAGTGTGCAGCGGAGAGTGAGGCGGGCGAGGCGTTGTCGGCGCCGGGCGTCCGGGCTGCGGGACGCTCGTGCTGGAGGCGGTCGGCGGGGCGGGGTGGTGGGCGGGTCGGCGTGACGTCAGGCAGCGGCGTGTTCGAATGGAAGCGGAGCGGCTGTGGCTCCTGCCGGTTGTGGTGGCGCACGCCGGTAGGATGTTGCTGAAGAGGCAGAGGCAGGAGGATCATGAGTTCGAGGCCAGCCTGGGCTACGCATTTTTTTCCCACCGCTTTTGCACAACCGCAACACCACACACACCTCCCACGCCAACACCAACACCAACACCAACACACCACAACACGACCACCCACAACCTCCCTCCCGCCAGTCCTCTTCTGCACTCCCTTCAACACACCTCCGCTTGCCCACACCCTCATACCTGCTCACCTGCGCCCCCTCCTTTGCTCACCAACACCTACACACTCACACGCACACGCACAGCGGACTCTACCCGCACACTCACCACCCTGCACCAACCCTTTCGCCCCACCAGTCCTCCTGCCTTTCAACAACAACCCAAACCACCGCCCCAACCGCCACAATTGTGCTCAAGCCCACCTTCAGGGAGACAGGAATGGAAATGCCCACCAGCCCGATGCACACGTCCTCTTAGCCGCTGGCCACCTCCTGCCTCCATAGCGCCCAAGCTCCGTCTTCACCGTCGTTTCATTGCAGTGCACGCTTGGTCTTCTCAACACTACCATTGTCCGGGCCATCCCAACACAGGCCATCTTCACCTGCCTCTTTGGCAGGCTCTGGCCTGCCCTCGCCGAGACAGAGACAGGGCAGCAGCGCAGAGAGCTGTCGCTGTCGCTGTCGCTGTCCAGGAGGTGTGGAAGCGCGTCCCAGGGTGCCCCGACAGTCTCCAACATCCTCTCTTCTCTCCCCTTGCTGACAGCACCACCGAGCCGATATCTCCCCACACCCCCGACTGTCTTGGCAGGAATGACACCAGGTGGGCTCAAAGGGGCTCAGGTCAGTGGTCAACCCCCGCCAGTGCCAGGAAGCCTGGATTTCTCAGGCCCGCAACGCGGGAACCGGAAGGCCACACGAGATGGTCCTGTCGTGGAAGCCCCGGTGCGAGGACGGAATGCACACGGAAGAAGTCGGTATGGGCAGGGCCTGGCCATCACCCGCCTCTGCCCTGCCAAGGGCCCAGGCCACATCGTGTGTGAGGGCCCTGGCTCCCCGGGGAGGCTTCACGCACAACCCAAGAGGGTCCGCAGTGCCCCCAAGGCCGAACCTCCCCAGCTGCCCGTGGCCTCGGGGGTTCTGTGCAAAGGGGCCTAAGGGGCAGGCAGGAGAGGGCCACCTCTTGCCAATGGGGTGGTAGTTCCAACGAATCGGGGACACAGGTGGCAGGCAGGCAGGGGACTGGGTGTGGTGGTCCAAGGCGGCAGGGGCCGTGGGGAGAGTGGGTCAGGGGCGTCTGGCCACCGGTGACTCTGGTCCGACTGGCGAGCAATGGGAATCAGAGCCCCAGAGAAAAGTGCCCCACGGCCTGCACGCAAGTGCTTAGGGGTCTGGAGAAGAGAAGACAAAGGAGACAAGAAGAAACGTGGGCACGAGCACGTAGAGGACTATGGGATTTACCATACGTAGCCCAAAGGGAAAGGCACCAGAGGGTGCCAGCTGGATGGATGGACGGAGGAACACATGAGGTACGAAGATGCGTGTGTCCCTTACTTATATGAGAATGAGCATTGTCTTCTAGAGGTTCCAAAGCGGGGGCTGACAATTGGCCTGTGTCCCCTCGAATCCACCCAGAATTTCATTTTGCGGGAGGACGCCAAGGCCTGGCAAATTGAAACGTCGAGGAATCACCACGAGATCGGGTAGGTAGCTCCACAGGTGTTCTCTGGGGACAGGGCCACTTTTCGAGGTGGACTGCCGTCAGGGAAGTGACCTGAAAACGACCGCGTTGCCCTTTGCGTCCAGCTGGCCCGAAAGGTGCAGGCAGGGATTCTGCTGCCCCTTGCCGCCCAGTAGCGAGACAGCGGTTGGAGACAGGGCTTCACTAAGTAACCCCCGCCGGACCTGCAAACTGCTACGCTGCCGTTTGGTTCAAGCTGCCCTGGAAGGTCCAGGGATTCTCCTCTCACTAGCTGACCAGTGCTCAGATAACAGCTGTAATACACACCATACTCCAAGGAGTCCCAAACATGGTTGGTTGGTTGGTTGGTTGGTTCCTTGGTTGCTTGGTTTGCTTTCTCCCTCCCTTCCTTCTTCCCCTCCTGTCATTTCTGTGTCTTCCTGTGATCTCCTCTCTGCCTTTTTCATTTCTGATTGTTTGATTGATTGATTGATTGATTGATTGATTGATTGAAGGTAAGGTTAGTCTCTCGCCCAGGGGGAAGACCTGGTATTCCATATGTAGTCTCAGGGTGGCCCTGAACTCAAGGCTGTCCTCCTACCTCGATCTTGCAAGTGCCTGGGTTCATGGGGCGAGACTAGGCCAGTTTCTCGTGTTTTCTGTCTTGCTTTCGTTTCCTTTCCCTTCTTTCCTTGTTGCTTTGGTCATTCCCCTGCTCTTTCTTTGCGTCGTCCTAATCGGCTATCGGCGTCCTGGGAGCGAGCCGGCAGGCTCGTGCCTCACCCTGTAGAGTAACTGAAAGTGATGATATTCACGCACCAAAGAAAGGCCTTGTGACTGGCATGTGTGATCCTGCATTCCTTAGGCTGCACACTTTGGTTCTATCAAGACAGCAGGCGTGTCCCGTTGGTGTTCTCTCGGTTTGTGATTTGGTTTGTGTGGGGACCTGTCCTCCCTCCGGCAGCCAGCCTTCCCTCCCTGTAGCAACAGCAAGACCTCATCATCAGCCGGGGCCAGGCTGCCTGCTGAGATGGGCGCCCCCCACCCAGCTGTGCAATGAAAGTTTCTGCCCTCCCCGAGATGCCGTGCAATGTCCAGCCGTCCATCCTTACAGGACGACGGGGTCCAAGCCCAGGCCCGGGCCCAGGCCCAGGCCCAGGCCCAGACCCAGGTCTAGGGCACTCGGGGCTCTCACGGAAATCCTGCTGCCGTTTCTGGACAGCACAGCGAGAGCTTCTGTCTGTCGGGGAGCTGCCACCGAGCCCCTGGGCCCCATACGGTTGTATGGCGAGCGGAGAGCTGAAGGAGGGCTGCTGTGCCCCAGCACCCCCACTTCCACGGCCAAGATGGGGCCCCGCAGCGAGCACGCACGGCTGGGCCTACCCTACCCCCAGGCTCTTGTGTCAACACCCTGACTGACGGCTGTGTTGCCCGTAGTGTAGTCAGTCCCACCCTGGCATGACAGGGGCAGTAGGGCTCCCAGTGTTGGTGGACGGCAGCTCGGGCCCCTCGCCAGTTCGCGTGTCGCCCGTCGTGCGTGTTGATGAGGAGGAGCGTGCCCTGTGTGGGCTTGGCCAGAGCAGGTGGAGTGGAGGAGACGAGTGTGAAAGGTGCAAGGTTTGTCAAGTGTCCGAGTGGTCGTGTGAGTGGTGAGCCAAGCGTCCCGGCCCCGGGGGTGTGGGCACGTAGCTGGGGGCCCAAGAGGCAGGGCGAGGAGGCTGCAGGTGGGGCTGCGTGTCCAGCCAGGCCTGGGCCTAGCGAGGAGGGCCGCGGAGGGAGGCAGGCGGGCGGGGTGGAGAGAGGAGTGCGGTGGTGGTGGCGGTGGCGGCCGCGAGGGGGGCGCGCGTGCGGCGTGGTGTCGGGCAGCGGCGGGGGGGGCCGGTGTGCTGTTGGGTGCCGAGCGCCGTCGGTGGATGGCGTGTGTGTGCGTGTGCGTGCGTGCGTGCCGAGGCTGTGAGTGTGCAGCGGAGAGTGAGGCGGGCGAGGCGTTGTCGGCGCCGGGCGTCCGGGCTGCGGGACGCTCGTGCTGGAGGCGGTCGGCGGGGCGGGGTGGGTGGGCGGGTCGGCGTGACGTCAGGCAGCGGCGTGTTCGAATGGAAGCGGAGCGGCTGTGGCTCCTGCCGGTTGTGGTGGCGCACGCCGGTAGGATGTTGCTGAAGAGGCAGAGGCAGGAGGATCATGAGTTCGAGGCCAGCCTGGGCTACACATTTTTTTCCCACCGCTTTTGCACAACCGCAACACCACACACACCTCCCACGCCAACACCAACACCAACACCAACACACCACAACACGACCACCCACAACCTCCCTCCCGCCTGTCCTCTTCTGCACTCCCTTCAACACACCTCCGCTTGCCCACACCCTCATACCTGCTCACCTGCGCCCCCTCCTTTGCTCACCAACACCTACACACGCACACGCACACGCACAGCGGACTCTACCCGCACACTCACCACCCTGCACCAACCCTTTCGCCCCACCAGTCCTCCTGCCTTTCAACAACAACCCAAACCACCGCCCCAACCGCCACAATTGTGCTCAAGCCCACCTTCAGGGAGACAGGAATGGAAATGCCCACCAGCCCGATGCACACGTCCTCTTAGCCGCTGGCCACCTCCTGCCTCCATAGCGCCCAAGCTCCGTCTTCACCGTCGTTTCATTGCAGTGCACGCTTGGTCTTCTCAACACTACCATTGTCCGGGCCATCCCAACACAGGCCATCTTCACCTGCCTCTTTGGCAGGCTCTGGCCTGCCCTCGCCGAGACAGAGACAGGGCAGCAGCGCAGAGAGCTGTCGCTGTCGCTGTCGCTGTCCAGGAGGTGTGGAAGCGCGTCCCAGGGTGCCCCGACAGTCTCCAACATCCTCTCTTCTCTCCCCTTGCTGACAGCACCACCGAGCCGATATCTCCCCACACCCCCGACTGTCTTGGCAGGAATGACACCAGGTGGGCTCAAAGGGGCTCAGGTCAGTGGTCAACCCCCGCCAGTGCCAGGAAGCCTGGATTTCTCAGGCCCGCAACGCGGGAACCGGAAGGCCACACGAGATGGTCCTGTCGTGGAAGCCCCGGTGCGAGGACGGAATGCACACGGAAGAAGTCGGTATGGGCAGGGCCTGGCCATCACCCGCCTCTGCCCTGCCAAGGGCCCAGGCCACATCGTGTGTGAGGGCCCTGGCTCCCCGGGGAGGCTTCACGCACAACCCAAGAGGGTCCGCAGTGCCCCCAAGGCCGAACCTCCCCAGCTGCCCGACGCCTCGGGGGTTCTGTGCAAAGGGGCCTAAGGGGCAGGCAGGAGAGGGCCACCTCTTGCCAATGGGGTGGTAGTTCCAACGAATCGGGGACACAGGTGGCAGGCAGGCAGGGGACTGGGTGTGGTGGTCCAAGGCGGCAGGGGCCGTGGGGAGAGTGGGTCAGGGGCGTCTGGCCACCGGTGACTCTGGTCCGACTGGCGAGCAATGGGAATCAGAGCCCCAGAGAAAAGTGCCCCACGGCCTGCACGCAAGTGCTTAGGGGTCTGGAGAAGAGAAGACAAAGGAGACAAGAAGAAACGTGGGCACGAGCACGTAGAGGACTATGGGATTTACCATACGTAGCCCAAAGGGAAAGGCACCAGAGGGTGCCAGCTGGATGGATGGACGGAGGAACACATGAGGTACGAAGATGCGTGTGTCCCTTACTTATATGAGAATGAGCATTGTCTTCTAGAGGTTCCAAAGCGGGGGCTGACAATTGGCCTGTGTCCCCTCGAATCCACCCAGAATTTCATTTTGCGGGAGGACGCCAAGGCCTGGCAAATTGAAACGTCGAGGAATCACCACGAGATCAGGTAGGTAGCTCCACAGGTGTTGTCTGGGGACAGGGCCACTTTTCGAGGTGGACTGCCGTCAGGGAAGTGACCTGAAAACGACCGCGTTGCCCTTTGCGTCCAGCTGGCCCGAAAGGTGCAGGCAGGGATTCTGCTGCCCCTTGCCGCCCAGTAGCGAGACAGCGGTTGGAGACAGGGCTTCACTAAGTAACCCCGCCGGACCTGCAAACTGCTACGCTGCCGTTTGGTTCAAGCTGCCCTGGAAGGTCCAGGGATTCTCCTCTCACTAGCTGACCAGTGCTCAGATAACAGCTGTAATACACACCATACTCCAAGGAGTCCCAAACATGGTTGGTTGTTTGGTTGGTTGGTTCCTTGGTTGCTTGGTTTGCTTTCTCCCTCCCTTCCTTCTTCCCCTCCTGTCATTTCTGTGTCTTCCTGTGATCTCCTCTCTGCCTTTTTCATTTCTGATTGTTTGATTGATTGATTGATTGATTGATTGATTGATTGAAGGTAAGGTTAGTCTCTCGCCCAGGGGGAAGACCTGGTATTCCATATGTAGTCTCAGGGTGGCCCTGAACTCAAGGCTGTCCTCCTACCTCGATCTTGCAAGTGCCTGGGTTCATGGGGCGAGACTAGGCCAGTTTCTCGTGTTTTCTGTCTTGCTTTCGTTTCCTTTCCCTTCTTTCCTTGTTGCTTTGGTCATTCCCCTGCTCTTTCTTTGCGTCGTCCTAATCGGCTATCGGCGTCCTGGGAGCGAGCCGGCAGGCTCGTGCCTCACCCTGTAGAGTAACTGAAAGTGATGATATTCACGCACCAAAGAAAGGCCTTGTGACTGGCATGTGTGATCCTGCATTCCTTAGGCTGCACACTTTGGTTCTATCAAGACAGCAGGCGTGTCCCGTTGGTGTTCTCTCGGTTTGTGATTTGGTTTGTGTGGGGACCTGTCCTCCCTCCGGCAGCCAGCCTTCCCTCCCTGTAGCAACAGCAAGACCTCATCATCAGCCGGGGCCAGGCTGCCTGCTGAGATGGGCGCCCCCCACCCAGCTGTGCAATGAAAGTTTCTGCCCTCCCCGAGATGCCGTGCAATGTCCAGCCGTCCATCCTTACAGGACGACGGGGTCCAAGCCCAGGCCCGGGCCCAGGCCCAGGCCCAGGCCCAGACCCAGGTCTAGGGCACTCGGGGCTCTCACGGAAATCCTGCTGCCGTTTCTGGACAGCACAGCGAGAGCTTCTGTCTGTCGGGGAGCTGCCACCGAGCCCCTGGGCCCCATACGGTTGTATGGCGAGCGGAGAGCTGAAGGAGGGCTGCTGTGCCCCAGCACCCCCACTTCCACGGCCAAGATGGGGCCCCGCAGCGAGCACGCACGGCTGGGCCTACCCTACCCCCCAGGCTCTTGTGTCAACACCCTGACTGACGGCTGTGCTTGCCCGTAGTGTAGTCAGTCCCACCCTGGCATGACAGGGGCAGTAGGGCTCCCAGTGTTGGTGGACGGCAGCTCGGGCCCCTCGCCAGTTCGCGTGTCGCCCGTCGTGCGTGTTGATGAGGAGGAGCGTGCCCTGTGTCGGCTTGGCCAGAGCAGGTGGAGTGGAGGAGACGAGTGTGAAAGGTGCAAGGTTTGTCAAGTGTCCGAGTGGGTCGTGTGAGTGGTGAGCCAAGCGTCCCGGCCCCGGGGGTGTGGGCACGTAGCTGGGGGCCCAAGAAGCAGGGCGAGGAGGCTGCAGGTGGGGCTGCGTGTCCAGCCAGGCCTGGGCCTAGCGAGGAGGGCCGCGGAGGGAGGCAGGCGGGCGGGGTGGAGAGAGGAGTGCGGTGGCGGTGGCGGCCGCGAGGGGGCGCGCGTGCGGCGTGGTGTCGGGCAGCGGCGGGGGGGGGCCGGTGGTGCTGTTGGGTGCCGAGCGCCGTGGGTGGATGCGTGTGTGTGCGTGTGCGTGCGTGCGTGCCGAGCTGTGAGTGTGCAGCGGAGAGTGAGGCGGGCGAGGCGTTGTCGGCGCCGGGCGTCCGGGCTGCGGGACGCTCGTGCTGGAGGCGGTCGGCGGGGCGGGGTGGTGGTGGGGCGGGTCGGCGTGACGTCAGGCAGCGGCGTGTTCGAATGGAAGCGTGGAGCGGCTGTGGCTCCTGCCGGTTGTGGTGGCGCACGCCGGTAGGATGTTGCTGAAGAGGCAGAGGCAGGAGGATCATGAGTTCGAGGCCAGCCTGGGCTACACATTTTTTTCCCACCGCTTTGCACAACCGCAACACCACACACACCTCCCACGCCAACACCAACACCAACACCAACACACCACAACACGACCACCCACAACCTCCCTCCCGCCTGTCCTCTTCTGCACTCCCTTCAACACACCTCCGCTTGCCCACACCCTCATACCTGCTCACCTGCGCCCCCTCCTTTGCTCACCAACACCTACACACTCACACGCACACGCACAGCGGACTCTACCCGCACACTCACCACCCTGCACCAACCCTTTCGCCCCCACCAGTCCTCCTGCCTTTCAACAACAACCCAAACCACCGCCCCAACCGCCACAATTGTGCTCAAGCCCACCTTCAGGGAGACAGGAATGGAAATGCCCACCAGCCCGATGCACACGTCCTCTTAGCCGCTGGCCACCTCCTGCCTCCATAGCGCCCAAGCTCCGTCTTCACCGTCGTTTCATTGCAGTGCACGCTTGGTCTTCTCAACACTACCATTGTCCGGGCCATCCCAACACAGGCCATCTTCACCTGCCTCTTTGGCAGGCTCTGGCCTGCCCTCGCCGAGACAGAGACAGGGCAGCAGCGCAGAGAGCTGTCGCTGTCGCTGTCGCTGTCCAGGAGGTGTGGAAGCGCGTCCCAGGGTGCCCCGACAGTCTCCAACATCCTCTCTTCTCTCCCCTTGCTGACAGCACCACCGAGCCGATATCTCCCCACACCCCCGACTGTCTTGGCAGGAATGACACCAGGTGGGCTCAAAGGGGCTCAGGTCAGTGGTCAACCCCCGCCAGTGCCAGGAAGCCTGGATTTCTCAGGCCCGCAACGCGGGAACCGGAAGGCCACACGAGATGGTCCTGTCGTGGAAGCCCCGGTGCGAGGACGGAATGCACACGGAAGAAGTCGGTATGGGCAGGGCCTGGCCATCACCCGCCTCGGCCCTGCCAAGGGCCCAGGCCACATCGTGTGTGAGGGCCCTGGCTCCCCGGGGAGGCTTCAACGCACAACCCAAGAGGGTCCGCAGTGCCCCCAAGGCCGAACCTCCCAGCTGCCCGTCGCCTCGGGGGGTTCTGTGCAAAGGGGCCTAAGGGGCAGGCAGGAGAGGGCCACCTCTTGCCAATGGGGTGGTAGTTCCAACGAATCGGGGACACAGGTGGCAGGCAGGCAGGGGACTGGGTGTGGTGGTCCAAGGCGGCAGGGGCCGTGGGGAGAGTGGGTCAGGGGCGTCTGGCCACCGTGACTCTGGTCCGACTGGCGAGCAATGGGAATCAGAGCCCCAGAGAAAAGTGCCCCACGGCCTGCACGCAAGTGCTTAGGGGTCTGGAGAAGAGAAGACAAAGGAGACAAGAAGAAACGTGGGCACGAGCACGTAGAGGACTATGGGATTTACCATACGTAGCCCAAAGGGAAAGGCACCAGAGGGTGCCAGCTGGATGGATGGACGAGGGAACACATGAGGTACGAAGATGCGTGTGTCCCTTACTTATATGAGAATGAGCATTGTCTTCTAGAGGTTTCCAAAGCGGGGGCTGACAATTGGCCTGTGTCCCCTCGAATCCACCCAGAATTTCATTTTGCGGGAGGACGCCAAGGCCCTGGCAAATTGAAACGTCGAGGAATCACCACGAGATCGGGTAGGTAGGCTCCACAGGTGTTCTCTGGGGACAGGGGCCACTTTTCGAGGTGGACTGCCGTCAGGGAAGTGACCTGAAAACGACCGCGTTGCCCTTTGCGTCCAGCTGGCCCGAAAGGTGCAGGCAGGGATTCTGCTGCCCCTTGCCGCCCAGTAGCGAGACAGCGGTTGGAGACAGGGCTTCACTAAGTAACCCCGCCGGACCTGCAAACTGCTACGCTGCCGTTTGGTTCAAGCTGCCCTGGAAGGTCCAGGGATTCTCCTCTCACTAGCTGACCAGTGCTCAGATAACAGCTGTAATACACACCATACTCCAAGGAGTCCCAAACATGGTTGGTTGGTTGGTTGGTTGGGTTCCTTGGTTGCTTGGTTTGCTTTCTCCCTCCCTTCCTTCTTCCCCTCCTGTCATTTCTGTGTCTTCCTGTGATCTCCCTCTCTGCCTTTTTCATTTCTGATTGTTTGACTGACTGATTGATTGATTGACTGATTGATTGATTGAAGGTAAGGTTAGTCTCTCGCCCAGGGGGAAGACCTGGTAATCCATATGTAGTCTCAGGGTGGCCCTGAACTCAAGGGCTGTCCTCCTAACCATCGATCTTGCAAGTGCCTGGGTTCATGGGCGAGACTAGGCCAGTTTCTCGTGTTTTCTGTCTTGCTTTCGTTCCTTTCCCTTCTTTCCTTGTTTGCTTTGGTCATTCCCTGCTCTTTCTTTGCGTCGTCCTAATCGCTATCGGCGTCCTGGAGCGAGCCGGCAGGCTCGTGCCTCACCCTGTAGAGTAGCTGAAAGTGATGATATTCACGCACCAAAGAAAGGCCTTGTGACTGGCATGTGTGATCCTGCATTCTTAGGCTGCCACACTTTGGTTCTATCAAGACAGCAGGCGTGTCCCTTTGGTGTTCTCATCGTTTGTGATTTGTTTGTGTGGGGACCTGTCCTCCCTCCGGCAGCCAGCCTTCCCCTCCCTGAGCACAGCCAAGACTCTCATCATTCAGCCGGGGCCAGGCTGCCTGCTGAGATGGGCGCCCCCCACACCAGCTGTGCAATGAAAGTTTCTGCCCTCCCCGAGATGCCGTGCAATGTCCAGCCGTCCATCCTTACAGGACGACGGGGTCCAAGCCCAGGCCCGGGCCCAGGCCCAGGCCCAGGCCCAGACCCAGGTCTAGGGCACTCGGGGCTCTCACGGAAATCCTGCTGCCGTTTCTGGACAGCACAGCGAGAGCTTCTGTCTGTCGGGGAGCTGCCACCGAGCCCCTGGGCCCCATACGGTTGTATGGCGAGCGGAGAGCTGAAGGAGGGCTGCTGTGCCCCAGCACCCCCACTTCCACGGCCAAGATGGGGCCCCGCAGCGAGCACGCACGCACGGCTGGGCCTACCCTACCCCCAGGCTCTTGTGTCAACACCCTGACTGACGGCTGTGTTGCCCGTAGTGTAGTCAGTCCCACCCTGGCATGACAGGGGCATAGGTCTCCCAGTGTTGGTGGACGGCAGCTCGGGCCCCCTGCCAGTTCGCGTGTCCGCCCGTGCGTGCGTGATTGATGAGGAGGAGCGTGCCCTGTTGGCTTGGCCAGAGCAGGTGGAGTGGAGGAGACGAGTGTGAAAGGGTGCAAGGTTTGTCAAGTGTCCCGAGGGGTCGTGTGAGTGGTGAGCCAAGCGTCCCCGCCCCGGGGGTGTGGGCACGTAGCTGGGGGCCCAAGAGGGCAGGGCGAGGAGGCTGCAGGTGGGGCTGGCCGTGTCCAGCCAGGCCTGGGCCTAGCGAGGAGGGCCGCGGAGGGAGCAGGCGGGCGGGGGTGGAGAGAGGAGTGCGGTGGCGGTGGCGGCCGCGAGGGGGCGCGCGTGCGGCGTGGGTGTCGGGCAGCGGCGGGGGGGGCCGGTGTGCTGTTGGGTGCCGAGCGCCGTCGGTGGATGGCGTGTGTGGTGCGTGTGCGTGCGTGCGTGCCGAGGCTGTGAGTGTGCAGCCGGAGAGTGAGGCGGGCGAGGCGTTGTCGGCGCCGGGGCGTCCGGGCTGCGGGACGCTCGTGCGTGGATGGCGGGTCGGCGGGGCGGGGGTGGTGGGCGGGTCGGCGTGACGTCAGGCAGCGGCGTGTTCGAATGGAAGCGGAGCGGGCGTGGCTCCTGCCGGTTGTGGTGGGCGCACTGCCGGTAGGGATGTTGCTGAAAGAGGCAGAGAGGCAGGAGGATCATGAGTTCGAGGCCAGCCTGGGGCTACACATTTTTTTCCCACCGCTTTGCACAACCGCAAACACCACACATAACCTCCCACGCCAACACCAACGACCCAACACACCACAACACGACCACCCACAACCTCCCTCCCGCCCTGTCCTCTTTCTGCACTCGCCGTCAACACCACACCTCCGCTTGTGCCCACACCCTCATACCTGCTCACCTGCGCCCCCTCCTTTGTTGCCTGTCACCAACACCTACACACGCACACGCACAAGCGCGGACTCTACCCGCACACTCAACCACCCTGCACCAACCCTTTCGCCCCACCAGTCCTCCTGCCTTTCAACAACAACCCAAAACCTACCGCCCCAACCGCCACAATTGTGCTCAAGAGCCCACCTTCAGGGAGACAGGAATGGAAATGCCCACCAGCCCGATGCACACGTCCTCTTAGCCGCTGGCCACCTCCTGCCTCCTAGCGCCCAAGCTCCGTCTTCACCGTCGTTTCATTGCAGTGCACGCTTGGTCTTCTCAACACTACCATTGTCCCGGGCCATCCCAACACAGGCCATCTTCACCTGCCTCTTGGCAGGCTCTTGGCCTGCCTCGCGCCGAGACAGAGACAGGGCAGCAGCGCAGAGAGCTGTCGCTGTCCGCTTGTCGCTGTCGCTGTCCAGGAGGTGGGAAGCGCGTCCCAGGGTGCCCCGACAGTCCTCCAACACCTCTCTTCTCGTCCCCTTGGCTGACAGCACCCACCGAGCCGATATCTCCCCACACCCCCGACTGTCTTGGCAGGAATGACACCAGGTGGGCTCAAAGGGGCTCAGGTCAGTGGTCAACCCCCGCCAGTGCGTCAGGAAGCCTGGATTTCTCAGGCCCGCACACGCGGGAACCGGAAGGGCCACTACGAGATGGTCCTGTCGTGGAAGCCCCCGTGCGAGGACGTGAATGCACACGAAGAAGTCGGTATGGCAGGGGCCTGGCCATCACCCGCCTCTGCCCTGCCAAGGGCCCAGGCCACATCGTGTGTGAGGGACCTGGCTCCCCGGGGAGGCTTCACGCACAACCCCATAGGGTCCGCAGTGCCCCCAAGGCCGAACCTCCCAGCTGCCCGTCGCCTCGGGGGTTCTGTGCAAAGGGGTCCTAAGGGGCAGGCAGGAGAGGGCCACCTCTTGCCAATGGGGTGGTAGTTCCAACGAATCGGGGACACAGGTGGCAGGCAGGCAGGGGACTGGGTGTGGTGGTCCAAGGCGGCAGGGGCCGTGGGGAGAGTGGGTCAGGGGCGTCTGGCCACCGGTGACTCTGGTCCGACTGGCGAGCAATGGGAATCAGAGCCCCAGAGAAAAGTGCCCCACGGCCTGCACGCAAGTGCTTAGGGGTCTGGAGAAGAGAAGACAAAGGAGACAAGAAGAAACGTGGGCACGAGCACGTAGAGGACTATGGGATTTACCATACGTAGCCCAAAGGGAAAGGCACCAGAGGGTGCCAGCTGGATGGATGGACGGAGGGAACACATGAGGTACGAAGATGCGTGTGTCCCTTACTAATAGAATGAGCATTGCTTCTAGAGGTTCCAAAGCGGGGGGCTGACAATTGGCCTGTGTCCCCTCGAATTCCACCCAGAATTTCATTTTGCGGGAGGACGCCAAGGCCTGGCAAATTGAAACGTCGAGGAATCACACCACGAGATCAGGGTAGGTAGCTCCACAGGTGTTCTCTGGGGACAGGGCCACTTTTCGAGGTGGAACTGCCGTCAGGGGAAGTGACCTGAAAACGACCCGCGTTGCCCTTTGCGTCCAGCTGGCCCGAAAGGTGCCAGGCAGGGATTCAGCTGCCCCTTGCCGCCCAGTAGCGAGACAGCGGTTGGAGACAGGGCTTCACTAAGTAACCCCGCCGGACCTGCAAACTGCTACGCTGCCGTTTGGTTCAAGCTGCCCTGGAAGGTCCAGGGATTCCTCTCACTAGCTGACCAGTGCTCAGATAACAGCTGTAATACACACCATACTCCAAGGAGTCCCAAACATGGTTGGTTGGTTGGTTGGTTGGTTCCTTGGTTGCTTGGTTTGCTTTCTCCCTCCCTTCCTTCTTCCCCTCCTGTCATTTCTGTGTCTTCCTGTGATCTCCTCTCTGCCTTTTTCATTTCTGATTGTTGATTGATTGATTGATTGATTGATTGATTGATTGAAGGTAAGGTTAGTCTCTCGCCCAGGGGGAAGACCTGGTATTCCATATGTAGTCTCAGGGTGGCCCTGAACTCAAGGCTGTCCTCCTACCTCGATCTTGCAAGTGCCTGGGTTCATGGGGCGAGACTAGGCCAGTTTCTCGTGTTTTCTGTCTTGCTTTCGTTTCCTTTCCCTTCTTTCCTTGTTGCTTTGGTCATTCCCCTGCTCTTTCTTTGCGTCGTCCTAATCGGCTATCGGCGTCCTGGGAGCGAGCCGGCAGGCTCGTGCCTCACCCTGTAGAGTAGCTGAAAGTGATGATATTCACGCACCAAAGAAAGGCCTTGTGACTGGCATGTGTGATCCTGCATTCCTTAGGCTGCACACTTTGGTTCTATCAAGACAGCAGGCGTGTCCCGTTGGTGTTCTCTCGGTTTGTGATTTGGTTTGGTGTGGGACCTGTCCTCCCTCCGGCAGCCAGCCTTCCCTCCCTGTAGCAACAGCAAGACCTCATCATCAGCCGGGGCCAGGCTGCCTGCTGAGATGGGGGCCCCCCACCCCAGCTGTGCAATGAAAGTTTCTCTGCCCTCCCCGAGATGCCGTGCAATGTCCAGCCGTCCATCCTTACAGGACGACGGGGTCCAAGCCCAGGCCCGGGCCCAGGCCCAGGCCCAGGCCCAGACCCAACCCAGGTCTAGGGCACTCGGGGCTCTCACGGAAATCCTGCTGCCGTTTCTGGACAGCACAGCGAGAGCTTCTGTCTGTCGGGGAGCTGCCACCGAGCCCCTGGGCCCCATACGGTTTGTATGGCGAGCGGAGAGCTGAAGGAGGGCTGCTGTGCCCCAGCACCCCCACTTCCACGGCCAAGATGGGGCCCCGCAGCGAGCACGCACGGCTGGGCCTACCCTACCCCCCAGGCTCTTGTGTCAACACCCTGACTGACGGCTGTCTTGCCCGTAGTGTAGTCAGTCCCAACCCTGGCATGACAGGGCAGTAGGGCTCCCAGTGTTGGTGGACGGCAGCTCGGGCCCCTCGCCAGTTCGCGTGTCGCCCGTCGTGCGTGTTGATGAGGAGGAGCGTGCCCTGTGTGGGCTTGGCCAGAGCAGGTGGAGTGGAGGAGACGAGTGTGAAAGGTGCAAGGTTTGTCAAGTGTCCGAGTGGTCGTGTGAGTGGTGAGCCAAGCGTCCCGGCCCCGGGGGTGTGGGCACGTAGCTGGGGGCCCAAGAGGCAGGGCGAGGAGGCTGCAGGTGGGGCTGCGTGTCCAGCCAGGCCTGGGCCTAGCGAGGAGGGCCGCGGAGGGAGGCAGGCGGGCGGGGTGGAGAGAGGAGTGCGGTGGCGGTGGCGGCCGCGAGGGGGCGCGCGTGCGGCGTGGTGTCGGGCAGCGGCGGGGGGGCCGGTGTGCTGTTGGGTGCCGAGCGCCGTCGGTGGATGGCGTGTGTGTGCGTGTGCGTGCGTGCGTGCCGAGGCTGTGAGTGTGCAGCGGAGAGTGAGGCGGGCGAGGCGTTGTCGGCGCCGGGCGTCCGGGCTGCGGGACGCTCGTGCTGGAGGCGGTCGGCGGGGCGGGGGTGGTGGGCGGGTCGGCGTGACGTCAGGCAGCGGCGTGTTCGAATGGAAGCGGAGCGGCTGTGGCTCCTGCCGGTTGTGGTGGCGCACGCCGGTAGGATGTTGCTGAAGAGGCAGAGGCAGGAGGATCATGAGTTCGAGGCCAGCCTGGGCTACACATTTTTTTCCCACCGCTTTTGCACAACCGCAACACCACACACACCTCCCACGCCAACACCACACCAAACACACCACAACACGACCACCCAACACCCTCCCTCCCGCCTGTCTCCTCTTCTGCACATCCCTTCAACACACCTCCGCTTGCCCACACCCTCATACCTGCTCACCTGCGCCCCCTCCTTTGCTCACCAACACCTACACACGCACACGCACAGCGGACTCTACCCGCACACTCACCACCCTGCACCAACCCTTTCCCCCACCAGTCCTCCTGCCTTTCAACAACAACCCAAACCACCGCCCCAACCGCCACAAATTGTGCTCAGCCCACCTCAGGAGGACAGGAAGGGAAATGCCCACCAGCCCGATGCACACGTCCTCTTAGCCGCTGGCCACCTCCTGCCTCCATAGCGCCCAAGCTCCGTCTTCACCGTCGTTTCATTGCAGTGCACGCTTGGTCTTCTCAACACTACCATTGTCCGGGCCATCCCAACACAGGCCATCTTCACCTGCCTCTTTGGCAGGCTCTGGCCTGCCCTCGCCGAGACAGAGACAGGGCAGCAGCGCAGAGAGCTGTCGCTGTCGCTGTCGCTGTCGCTGTCGCTGTCGCTGTCCAGGAGGTGTGGAAGCGCGTCCCAGGGTGCCCCGACAGTCTCCAACATCCTCTCTTCTCTCCCCTTGCTGACAGCACCACCGAGCCGATATCTCCCCACACCCCCGACTGTCTTGGCAGGAATGACACCAGGTGGGCTCAAGGGGGCTCAGGTCAGTGGTCAACCCCCGCCAGTGCCAGGAAGCCTGGATTTCTCAGGCCCGCAACGCGGGAACCGGAAGGCCACACGAGATGGTCCTGTCGTGGAAGCCCCGGTGCGAGGACGGAATGCACACGGAAGAAGTCGGTATGGGCAGGGCCTGGCCATCACCCCCTCTGCCCTGCCAAGGGCCCAGGCCACATCGTGTGTGAGGGCCCTGGCTCCCCGGGGAGGCTTCACGCACAACCCAAGAGGGTCCGCAGTGCCCCAAGGCCGAACCTCCCCAGCTGCCCGTCGCGTCGGGGTTTCTGTGCAAAGGGGCCTAAGGGGCAGGCAGGAGAGGGCCACCTCTTGCCAATGTGGTGGTAGTTCCAACGAATCGGGACACAGGTGGCAGGCAGGCAGGGACTGGGTGTGGTGGTCCAAGGCGGCAGGGGCCGTGGGGAGAGTGGGTCAGGGGCGTCTGGCCACCGGTGACTCTGGTCCGACTGGCGAGCAATGGGAATCAGAGCCCCAGAGAAAAGTGCCCCACGGCCTGCACGCAAGTGCTTAAGGGTCTGGAGAAGAGAAGACAAAGGAGACAAGAAGAAACGTGGGCACGAGCACGTAGAGGACTATGGGATTTACCATACGTAGCCCAAAGGGAAAGGCACCAGAGGGTGCCAGCTGGATGGATGGACGGAGGAACACATGAGGTACGAAGATGCGTGTGTCCCTTACTTATATGAGAATGAGCATTGTCTTCTAGAGGTTCCAAAGCGGGGGCTGACAATTGGCCTGTGTCCCCTCGAATCCACCCAGAATTTCATTTTGCGGGAGGACGCCAAGGCCTGGCAAATTGAAACGTCGAGGAATCACCACGAGATCAGGTAGGTAGCTCCACAGGTGTTGTCTGGGGACAGGGCCACTTTTCGAGGTGGACTGCCGTCAGGAAGTGACCTGAAAACGACCGCGTTGCCCTTTGCGTCCAGCTGGCCCGAAGGTGCAGGCAGGGATTCTGCTGCCCCTTGCCGCCCAGTAGCGAGACAGCGGTTGGAGACAGGGCTTCACTAAGTAACCCCGCCGGACCTGCAAACTGCTACGCTGCCGTTTGGTTCAAGCTGCCCTGGAAGGTCCAGGGATTCTCCTCTCACTAGCTGACCAGTGCTCAGATAACAGCTGTAATACACACCATACTCCAAGGAGTCCCAAACATGGTTGGTTGGTTTGGTTGGTTGGTTCCTTGGTTGCTTGGTTTGCTTTCTCCCTCCCTTCCTTCTTCCCCTCCTGTCATTTCTGTGTCTTCCTGTGATCTCCTCTCTGCCTTTTTCATTTCTGATTGTTTGATTGATTGATTGATTGATTGATTGATTGATTGAAGGTAAGGTTAGTCTCTCGCCCAGGGGAAGACCTGGTATTCCATATGTAGTCTCAGGGTGGCCCTGAACTCAAGCTGTCCTCCTACCTCGATCTTGCAAGTGCCTGGGTTCATGGGCGAGACTAGGCCAGTTTCTCGTGTTTTCTGTCTTGCTTTCGTTTCCTTTCCCTTCTTTCCTTGTTGCTTTGGTCATTCCCCTGCTCTTTCTTTGCGTCGTCCTAATCGGCTATCGGCGTCCTGGGAGCGAGCCGGCAGGCTCGTGCCTCACCCTGTAGAGTAGCTGAAAGTGATGATATCACGCACCAAAGAAAGGCCTTGTGACTGGCATGTGTGATCCTGCATTCCTTAGGCTGCACACTTTGGTTCTATCAAGACAGCAGGCGTGTCCCGTTGGTGTTCTCTCGGTTTGTGATTTGGTTTGTGTGGGGACCTGTCCTCCCTCCGGCAGCCAGCCTTCCCTCCCTGTAGCAACAGCAAGACCTCATCATCAGCCGGGGCCAGGCTGCCTGCTGAGATGGGCGCCCCCCACCCAGCTGTGCAATGAAAGTTTCTGCCCTCCCCGAGATGCCGTGCAATGTCCAGCCGTCCATCCTTACAGGACGACGGGGTCCAAGCCCAGGCCCGGGCCCAGGCCCAGGCCCAGGCCCCCAGACCCAGGTCTAGGGCACTCGGGGCTCTCACGGAAATCCTGCTGGCCGTTTCTGGACAGCACAGCGAGAGCTTCTGTCTGTCGGGGAGCTGCCACCGAGCCCCTGGGCCCCATACGGTTGTATGGCGAGCGGAGAGCTCAAGGAGGGCTGCTGTGCCCCAGCACCCCACTTCCACGGCCAAGATGGGGCCCCGCAGCGAGCACGCACGGCTGGGCCTACCCTACCCCCAGGCTCTTGTGTCAACACCCTGACTGACGGCTGTCTTGCCCGTAGTGTAGTCAGTCCCACCCTGGCATGACAGGGGCAGTAGGGCTCCCAGTGTTGGTGGACGGCAGCTCGGGCCCCTCGCCAGTTCGCGTGTCGCCCGTCGTGCGTGTTGATGAGGAGGAGCGTGCCCTGTGTGGGCTGGCCAGAGCAGGTGGAGTGGAGGAGACGAGTGTGAAAGGTGCAAGGTTTGTCAAGTGTCCGAGTGGTCGTGTGAGTGGTGAGCCAAGCGTCCCGGCCCCGGGGGTGTGGGCACGTAGCTGGGGGCCCAAGAGGCAGGGCGAGGAGGCTGCAGGTGGGGCTGCGTGTCCAGCCAGGCCTGGGCCTAGCGAGGAGGGCCGCGGAGGGAGGCAGGCGGGCGGGGTGGAGAGAGGAGTGCGGTGGCGGTGGCGGCCGCGAGGGGGCGCGCGTGCGGCGTGGTGTCGGGCAGCGGCGGGGGGGCCGGTGTGCTGTTGGGTGCCGAGCGCCGTCGGTGGATGGCGTGTGTGTGCGTGTGCGTGCGTGCGTGCCGAGGCTGTGAGTGTGCAGCGGAGAGTGAGGCGGGCGAGGCGTTGTCGGCGCCGGGCGTCCGGGCTGCGGGACGCTCGTGCTGGAGGCGGTCGGCGGGGCGGGTGGTGGGCGGGTCGGCGTGACGTCAGGCAGCGGCGTGTTCGAATGGAAGCGGAGCGGCTGTGGCTCCTGCCGGTTGTGGTGGCGCACGCCGGTAGGATGTTGCTGAAGAGGCAGAGGCAGGAGGATCATGAGTTCGAGGCCAGCCTGGGCTACACATTTTTTTCCCACCGCTTTTGCACAACCGCAACACCACACACACCTCCCACGCCAACACCAACACCAACACACACCACAACACGACCACCCACAACCTCCCCCTCCCGCCTGTCCTCTTCTGCACTCCCTTCAACACACCTCCGCTTGCCCACACCCTCATACCTGCTCACCTGCGCCCCCTCCTTTGCTCACCAACACCTACACACTCACACTAACAGCACAGCGGACTCTACCCGCACACTCACCACCCTGCACCAACCCTTTCGCCCCACCAGTCCTCCTGCCTTTCAACAACAACCCAAACCACCGCCCCAACCGCCACAATTGTGCTCAAGCCCACCTTCAGGGAGACAGGAATGGAAATCCCACCAGCCCGATGCACACGTCCTCTTAGCCGCTGGCCACCTCCTGCCTCCATAGCGCCCAAGCTCCGTCTTCACCGTCGTTTCATTGCAGTGCAACGCTTGGTCTTCTCACAACTACTACCATTGTCCGGCCATCCCAACACAGGCCATCTTCCCTGCCTCTTGGCAGGCTCTGGCCTGCCCTCGCCAGACAGAGACAGGGCAGCAGCGCAGAGAGCTGTCGCTGTCGCTGTCGCTGTCTGTCCGCTGTCCAGGAGTGTGGAAGCGCGTCCCAGGTGCCCCGACAGTCTCCAACATCCTCTCTTCTCTCCCCTTGCTGACAGCACCACCGAGCCGATATCTCCCCACACCCCGACTGTCTTGGCAGGAAAGACACCAGGTGGGCTCAAAGGGGCTCAGGTCAGTGGTCAACCCCCGCCAGTGCCAGAAGCCTGGATTTCTCAGGCC